>NC_133660.1:175097841-176436169 GCF_037893015.1 Macrotis lagotis
TTAAATGCCAAAATTTTTGATTGTTTAATAATTCCTAGAGGCAAGAGGAAACTACAGAAAATTTTGTGATTTGTTAGATTAAGTTTTTCTCTGCAGTTGAGAAATTGGTACTTTTTGGTTAAGAGGTTGCCGAGTGGTCATGATGCTGAGCAAACTAGGGGCCACCCAGAGCAGGCTAGTAGATCTGTTGATGCTTGGCCATTGCAGCTTACTCTGAAATCCTGACCCAGCTGTTGGAAGAGCAAACTGCTTTCTGAAAAGGCAACCTAGGGCTAATAAATTGTAGTTCAGAAGGACAGAATTCCATGGTTTTTGTACTTAAGTGGATGGTGAAATAACTAAAAGGCACATAGCCTCCTGTTGCTAACAGACAGGAAGTTACCTGTTTGCTTCAACTTCCTGGCTGATTTCTTCCATTCTTTTTGTGTTTGATGTTATCACTGAAGAAATATTTATTAATTTCAATGGAAAATTTTGTTGAGATTTTTGTTACTGACCGAACAGATGCTTCCTAACAAATTGGCCCAAAGTAGACTTGCAGAAAACCATTAAGCAAAAACACCAATAGATGCCCAAGACATAGTGCTTTATACTTCCATCATCATCATCCCTGTAGATCCTGTGCAGACTAGGGAAATATGTTTGAGATCCTGAAAACAGGGAAATTCAAAGAATAATTTTTGTACTGTTGCTAAAGCAGGCAGGGATGAGAGATTTTTGCCTGTCTCATAGGGATCATGGACAGAGCTGAGTTGGAAGGGACCTGGCTCCTACCCACCCTTCTCATTTAACTGATAAAGACACTGAAGTCCAGAGAACTTAATTGGCTTGCATTGGTTAGGCAGGAAGTCAGAGCTTAAAAGCAGCCTGACTGAGCTGAATTGTATTCATTTCCAGATCTAAACCTGTTCTCTGAGTTTCTTTTGTTATATATAAGCTTACTGAGGCCAAGGACAATTTGATATACTTCTAGCTTCTCTACTTTAACCCCATGATCCTCAGAAAGGAATAGATGTTTCATAGCAGCACCAGAGAGTAGATTCCTCCCTTGCCCACAAAGGTAACTGAAATGATTTATGATATTATTCCGAGGACTTGTAGTCAGGGTGGTTTACACTTATTGCATTTCCTAACAATTTTGTGAGTTTGTTAATGGTCTGGACTGGAATCAGGAAGATTAGAGTTCAAATTCAACCTTATTACCTGTGTGACTGGGGAAATCAAAACACTTAATCCGCCTCAGTTTCCACAGCTATAAAGTGAGCTGGAGAAGGAAATGGCAAACCACTCTAGCATCTTTGCCAAGAAACCCATAGAGGGTCACAAAGAGTTGGATAAGACTGAAATGAAGGAACAACAACGAATCATATTATAAAAAGCCTAGGGTGTTCTCTTGGTTTATTTGTTTACCCCACTCTTTACTCAGGCTGGGCAAGTCTGGGGTTCCCATAGAGGGACCACTGCCATGAATTCATCTCTCTGTTTTGTAGTCCTAGTTGGTAATGTTTTGGTTGGAGGGAGTAGTAGCTCCAGAGTCCTCATTGGTGTGCTTCCCATTTTCACAAAATATACACAGTGTCACTATTAACTCTTAAACATAAAACATTTACTTATTAAGGCAAAAACAGGTTTAACTGTAGCAATTATGTATCAGAAGGCAAAAAAGCAGGAGTAATAAAAAAAAATCATAATTCCCTCATAAACCTAGGTCACACTCTGACCAGTGCATACAGTGTTAATGGGGGGAAAGTTGCACACATCAATAGAAACTAGAATCTGTCTGTTCAGAGACACTAACAGCTTTGAACTTTAGTTTTTGCATCCTGGGTCCCTTCAGGAACAAGTTATGCCCTTGAAGCCATTTTACTGGTAGCTCTTGCCATTTGGGTCCTTACTGCTCATTTGCTGGGCAAAATCACTCATCTTTTGCCTTTGAACCACTGAAGTAGTGACGAGTGCTTTTTTGCTTATTGCCAATTTTTTCGGATCTGCAAATAATTAGCAACAGCGTTCTTTTCATTAGAAAGCACTCCTGTTGAAATACATGCACAACTTATTCCCTGTGGCCCCACTACTTCAATTCAAACATGGAAGGACATAGGTAGGTATACTCCAGGTCACCCCGTCCAATATGCTTCCAGACTTGCTCCAGACTTTTCCCAGTCAATCATCAAAACAATGCCTGATCTTCCAAATCACTACTGAAAGATCAGCTGGTTAAGCTAGGGGCTTTCTATGTCTTCTGAGCTCCTCTCACTCTCCTATTCTTTCTTACCTTATTCCCTTTCTCAAAACTTCTCCTACTGGCTTCTTATCCCTTGCCCTTCTGGCTTCTGAGCACCTGAGCCTGTTGGTGGTCTTTTCTTTACCTTCTGTTATAAACTCAAATTCATCTGCCTCTCAGTTATGGACTTAACAGCCATTTTATGATCTCTTTCTAGTCCCCAAATGGATATTTGATTTGTAATTATGTCAGTTATAAAGTTCAAAACTTCAGTCAACTGTAAATAAATTGATTGACCACAGTGTCTACTGCCATCATTCCCTTAGTCATTATTCTACTTTTTTTTTTTGGCAAGGCAATGGGGTTAAGTGACTTACCCAAGATCATCCAGCTAGGTAATAATACTTACCTAGTGTCAAATTTGAACTCAGATCCTCCTGACTCCAGGGCTGGTGCTCTATCCGCTGTGCCACCTAGTTGCCTCCATTGTTCTACTTTCAAACAAAACCTCTCAGTACAATCATCTCAGTGGTAGTTCTCATCTAGCACACATAGCCTCTTCTTACCATTTTGTTAAAAGGCCTTTACTAGTGGATTTTATCCAATTTCATGCTCATTTTCTACCCTTTACATCAACCAAATTGTTAACAATAAAAAGGGATAGTTTCTTTGTATGTATGAATCTACTTATCCTATCTCTCCATCTTTGGTCTTTCTATTTATCTCTGTCACTGTCTGTTTATATTTTATCTACCCGTCTTTCTATTTTTGTCTATCTCTCTGTTGATCTATCGATATCTATCTTTCTGTCTATTTATCTGTCTATTACTGTCCACCTGACTTTCTACTTGTCTTTCTGTCTTTCTTCTATGATTCTATCTTTATCTAGATGAGGAACCTGAACCAAGGGAGATTAAATAGACTGGCCCATTGTCACAAATCACTTAACTTCTCTGAGTTTTGTTTTTTAATCTAAAAAAATGAGGAAATTGGACTAGATGACCACTAATAGCCCCAGTTCTGTGACTTGACATTATTTTCCTCATCATTTCCCACCCAGTTGCATTTAGTAACTTCTTATGTGTCCTGGAGCTTCATCCTGCAAGATCACATCAGTACCCTCTGCTGCAGGTACCTTTTTGATTGGAGGGTGGAGCACAGAGATCTACCAAGTCCTCCTTCCAGGGAAGATGGCCAGGTCACTCATCTCTTCATTTCCCTCTCAACTGCGTGCCTTTGGTTTAATTCATCATGCCCCTTATGCTGGATACTTTCCCCTACCCCTCTACTTTTCAGCTTCCTTTTGTGCATTGCACCTGAGAGCAGGGATTGTCTTGTTAAATGGTCTCTCTTAATACCTAGCCCAATGCTCTCAGGTGAACAGCCACTTAATAAACAATAAACATTTGTTTGTTGACTGACTGGTTGGTCTGTAGAATATATAAATTATATTTAGATAACTCACTTCACAGGTTTTTTTTGTGAGGAAAGTGCTTTGAAAACTATGGTATGCTTTGGAAAGGTGACCTATGGGTCACACAACTCCTAAATGGCAGGACTGGCAGGAATTGGGTATGAGAAGACCTTGAGCTCAACTCAGAGTTCTTGGCAGTGCACTAGGATGATGCTGTAATAGAATAGACCCTTCTGTTTTTTTTTAATTAGATTAAATATTGGTTTAGAGAAGAAAGAAAAGCTCTTTTCCTTTTTTTCCATGGCTTGGGTAATAAAATCTTGAACTAAAGGAATTTGAACTTAAAGAAAGGATATTTCATTCAGCTGATAGAGCCATGGGAAATTCCTATACATTCCCAATCATAAATAACATATCAAAAATATTAGCAGTGAATTTTTTGTTATTAATGATAAATATGAGCTGTTTTCTTAGACCCTAGACTATAAAATCATAGAATATCCATGAGAGAGACTGCTCAAAGTCTAAATGCTGATAAACACCCTGATGCTGTACTTAGACCTTTAGTGCTCATTACTAATTTAATAGTTTCTTTTTTCTTTTTTTTTTTTTTTTTGGTTTTTGCAAGGCAGTGCAGTTAAGTGACTTGCCCAAGGTCACACAGCTAGGTAATTATTTATTTTCTGAGTCTGGATTTGAACTCAGGTCCTCCTGACTCCAAGGCCGGTGCTCTATCCACTGTGCCACCTAGCTGCCCCACCATTACTGATTTATTAGCAGAGCACATGATCTACAGATGAGAGAGAGGAAGAAAGAGAAAGAAAAGAGGGGAGAGAGAGAGACATTAAGAAGCAGAATCAGAAATTAGGTAACTATGGTGAAATGCAGGTCCCCAAAAGAAAGCTCACCATTATCATGCAAGATTTGTGAGGGATATAGCACAGTGTAGTCAAAATAATTATCAGTCAACTCAATCTGATCTGACCTTTAATTCTTTAATTAACACTTTTCCTGGGCAGCTAGGTGGCACAGTGGATAGAGCACCGGCCCTGGAGTCAGGAGGACCTGAGTTCAAATTCGGCCTCAGACACTTAATAATTACTAGCTGTGTGACCTTGGGCAAGCTGCTTAATCCCATTCTCTTGCAAACAAAAACCAAAATTAATACTTTGCCTGCTTCTAAGAGAGAAAGCTACACCTGATTTGCTATCACTGACACCACCTCTTGACTCTTGGAGAGTAATTGGACTGTCTACTCCCCTTATCCATTTGGGTTGTCTACTCTCTTCAGCCATTTGGCTATAGTTTCTTAGGAAAAAGACTTCAGAGTTAGAGGAATGTTTCCTTCATTGTATATGCTAATGGAGACTTTCAGAGAGCTGACTCATTTTGTACCCTCTCCTTAAAAAATTAAATAAAAATATTTTTGTTACAGTATTCAACTCCTGGGCTTCTGATAATTGTGTTTCTGTCACAATTCTTATAAGGCCATATTACTCTTTTTTTTTTTAAATTACCCTTTATTTCTCCTTGCTTCCATTTTTCTATGTCTTTTAAAAAATCTGATTTATCAGTTTCTGTGCATCTATACTGGTCTCTAAATTCTCATTCCTCTTCCATTGAATTATTTCTGTTTTATGTATTCCTAATTAATTTCTTAGGAATGAAATTCCTGGGCCAACTTTCTCTGTAAAATATTAAACCATTGGATTTTACATGTCCTTTCTCTGAATCTTCTTAAAATTGCTTCTAAAATATATGGTGCATTACAGATGGGAATTGACTTTTCCTTTCCTTTATTATGAACTCTATGGTAGAGTGGTCACTTGCCCCCAAAGTTCTGGCATTTCTTCCTCAGCAACTAGTTCCTCGTTGGTCAGAACGCAATCCAGAATAGCAGTTCCTCTTGCTGCTTCCTCTAATTTTTAAAGAATGAAATTTCCATTTAGGCAAATTACAGATTTGTCTGATGTTTGCTTTTGGCAAGAGGAGAGTCCAGTAGATATTCCAGTAGTAGTGGCATGAATTCTTTCTTCCAGGTATTATTACATCTATAATGGTTTTACTTTTGTTTTTAGTTCCTTTTGAATTTCACACATGTGTTCTTTACCATATTTCTCTCCTCCTGTTCAGCCTTTCCTTTTGAGTAAGGTATACTTTTCCAAAGCAAAATTTCAAAACATTCCATTGTTTCAGATATACTCAAGTCAAATTGATGTCCTTGCATTGGGATCTCTAACTGCCTCTTGCTGTTATTAATAACTATATATTTGTAGATAGATGTCTGAGATCATGGATTTTAGGGCTGGCTTTATTCTTGATGTTGCCTTCTGTGAATTACTGGTTCTTTCTTCTGCTGTTCCACTTCTGTTATATCTATGGGAGTGTTTATCAGATCCATATGGACAATTTTCTCATTCCCCTTTCTTTTTCAGTGAAAGACTTTTTAATTATATTGGCAATATCTAGGCAAATGTAGTTTTGCAGCCTCTTGTTGGATACACTCCATCCTTTGTTAGGCACCTATCATTCTTGTATTTTAAACTGTGATCCAGAAATTCAAATCCCACTCTGGAGACTATCTTTAATTAGCTTTTCACTTTTAATATTACCGTTTTTCTTTTGGAAGTCTGTAAGTGACCAATAGAGATGAAAATACTATGTGGGTTAATCGAATCTACTTACCTGTATGTGAAAGGGAAGATCAGCTCTTCTCATTTGATCTCATTCACCATAAACTTCGCTTTTCCATATGCTAAATCCTCTGGCCTCATTTGGGGAGAGGAGCAAGAAAGAGGCAACACCAAAGAACAGAAAATGAATTTCAGTTATTTAATGAAGTTACAGCACCTTTCCTCTATCTCAAGATACTCTCAAACTAAACACAAATCCCATAGGGAGGGGATGAATCTCACCAAAAGGAATTTTCTCCTCTGCTGATTAATTGCTACAGCTATGAGCTCTGTAGAAAACTGTAAAAGAGATTCTTGGGTAGAATTCATAGCCTTCACTAGACAAATGAAGTACATCCCAGGAACAGGACCCCAACTAGTTCAGCTTCAAGGGCACTGGAAGTTCAAACAAGGACTGTCCTGTAGCTAGAGTTGGGGGAGGGGAAAAATGAGGGACAGAGTCAGAAAGTCTAATATGGGAGAGCTAGAGAACGAAAATGGAAATCAGAGCAAAAACTTCAAAATGCAGAAGAATCATAGCAAGAATTAGGATGTGGTCTCTATTTCAGCCAAAAAAGATTTCTGTGATCAGAGAGGGCACACCCTAGTCTTAAAGACACTTCTTACATTCAGGTGCCACCCCCATTCAATAACTGTTAATCCTCTACTAATCCTCTGCACCTGTGCCTATGGTGAGGCCCAGATAATGATGTTTCCTGGACTAATGTCATTTTGTAATAACATTGTTAATACATTCCAGCCAAATCTTTGTGAAATCACACTAAAATATCATTCAGCCCATCCCCCCATTTGAAATATTGTCTTTTTTCACCTTCCATAACATAATTTTTTTCTAATGCGTTTTTATTAAATTAATTATGTTGAGTGAGGTATGACTATATAGCCTGAATATGAGCCCCTCCTGGTTAATTCTCATACTTACTTACTGCTTCTCCTTTCCCCACCCCAACTCCCTATGCAACCTGGACTGACTCCAAACCTTGTGAATTTACTATGGTCTGTGATTCCTACAGAGAAACAGGAAAGGGTAGTAGATATATACCAACGTTGCATTGTTTGTATGTTGTATAAGTCTTCTATTTGTGTTTAGTTTGAGAGTATCTTGAGGAAGGAAATAAGGAAAGAAAATAGTTTTAGCAGGGTTTTACAGTTAATGAAAAACATTATTAATTATAGTAGATTTAGTAGTCTCTTATTTGCCACTTTTAAAAAGTAGATGATATTTATATTGTCCAATAAATTAAGCACAGAGTTGTAGAGAAAGAAGTCTTTAATATGATTGGGACTAGCATTTTGTTTTCAAAACCCCTTAAATCAGTTCCGTAAATAATATTTATTAAGCACATACTGTGTGCATAGCATTGTGTTAGGTACTAGAAGATATTACAAATATCAATAAATCATAACTTCATAGATTTAGACAGATTCTTAACCAAATGGCTGTGAATCTAGTTAAATTATTTAAAGAGCTATATATCAAGGTAAGTTTTTCTTTTTGATCTTAGAATTTTATGCATCTAAAAACATTTTTTTTGTAAACATCCATATGTTCCACCAAAATCAAAAAGGTATCAACAACCAAAAAAAGGTTAAGAACTTGACTTAGAGGTAAAAAAGACCTTAAACAGCATCTAAATCAACCTTCTTACTTGACCATTGAAGAAACTGAGACTCAGAATGGTTGAGTATTGGACATAAATTACTCTTGTTGTTAAGTCACTTTCCAGTTGGGTCTGTAACCCCATTTAGGGTATTGGTTTTTTTTTGGCAAAGCTACTGGAGTGATTTCCTTCTCTAGCTCATTTTACAGATGATGATGTTGATGGTGGTTGTCCCTAGTTCTCAGAGAAGACCATGACATCAGGGAAGTGATGCTATGACAAGCTTATGCATAAGATTTGAGGGAAGGGGGAGCTGTGCTAAGTCACCAGCCTTACGTTCTCCAGTAGAGCCATCTGGGTCCAATGACCGGATACGAATCAGGATGCCTGGACAAGAGGAAATCACAGTTAAAGTAACTTGTCCAAAGACACCTTTCCAAATGAAGAAACTAAGGAAAACTAAGAGTCAGTGATTTGCGCAGGGTCATACAGCTAACTAGCTGAGGCTGGATTGAACTCAGGAAGGTGAGTGTTCCTGACTACAGTCTACTGTCAGCATCTTGGACCTTAGATTACAGAGGTAGTAAGTTTCCAAGCCAGGATTTAATACCTGGATTTTCCAACTCTAAATCTGACCCTATTTGTATTGCAACAGATTACCTCAGTATGGAAGTAGATTGGGATTTTATTGCTACTTAGTGAATATGCTCTATCTGATACCGTGGAACTTAAATCACAATACCAATAGGTGTGATATAAAGCCAAATATGGATACATAAGAAATGTAAAAACAGGTATCAGATGAGAAAGATCATTTTAGACAAAAGTGATAAGGGAAACTATCACGAAAGAAGTGATATTTGAGCTACATCTTGAAAGATAAAAATCAATTTCAAAATACTTATAGTGTATAAACATGAGAAGGTACATCCTTGCCCTAGAAACCTAACCTCTTAATAGTTTTGCTGTAATATGTAAATACTAATGACATACTAGGTGTTGTATACAGAGCACAAGTAGGCATTGTATTCAATCCTAACCACCAGAATGAGACCAAAGAGACCATAAAGACAGGCTCATGATATTTGTTTGGATTTTTCCCCTTATGTTGAAATCTGTTGGAAAACAGTGGATTGGATAGTTTGGTCTAATTTTCCTCAAAGGAAGAGCTTTTTAAAAGTGGAGTCTGCAAACATATTTGAAAATGTCTTGCACCTCGGAGATATCTGATAACTATTGAATGAATGAATGTTGAATATGGAGAGATTATTAATTTAGTGATAAAATGAACTAGAGGCCCTTTTACTTCTTCTCATGGTATGTGGAAGCAATTTTATAAAAAATCTGGGATCTCCAAGTTCAATGGTGAGCACACAAGTTGTGCTAAGTCTTACCAGGATGGAAAGAGAATGGGATGGATTGTACATAAACATTTACTCTTTCAAAAAAACAAGCCAGATCTCCTATCCTTAGCTTTTTTTCTGACCATTCTTTTCTTCCTCCATCTCAATTATTAGCATTTACTTCATCTTAAATCCATGGTATTATTTACATATTTTATATTTTAATATTTGTATAAATATTGGAAACAAATATACATACATACATACACATATAGCATTAATATAAAAGATGATCAAATTCCATAAAAACCAGTGAAATCCAGTGATTCCTTCCACCTCTAGGATCAAATATAAAATACTCTGGCATTGAAAGAACTTAAGAAGCTGAACTGTTTCCACTCCTACCCCCCAATAATCTAGTCTTTTATATTACTCATCCCCACATACTCTATGGTTCAGGAATACTATTCCCCTAGTTGTTCCTTGAACAAAACACTTTCTCTGTGCACTCTGAACATTTTCACTGGCTGCCC
The DNA here is from genome assembly GCF_037893015.1 of Macrotis lagotis. Classification (NCBI taxonomy): domain Eukaryota; kingdom Metazoa; phylum Chordata; class Mammalia; order Peramelemorphia; family Peramelidae; genus Macrotis; species Macrotis lagotis. The sequence continues at coordinate 175,107,650 of NC_133660.1, forward strand.
CCCATCTCAACTGATTTCATTGACTTCTTTCAAGTCCTAGCTAAAATTCAACTTCTTTTTTTAAGGCAATGGGGTTAAGTGGCTTGCCCAAGGCCACACAACTAGGTAATTAATATTAAGTGTCTGAGACCGGATTTGAACTCGGGTACTCCTGACTCCAGGACCAGTGCTCTATCCACTGTGCCACTTAGCCGCCCCTAAAATTCAACATTTTACAGCAGGGATGGGGAACCTTTTTTCTGCAATGGATATTTATAACATAATTCATGGGTTGAACAAAATTACCAACTTGAAAATTAGCCTGCTATATTTGGTCAAACATTTAATTAATTTTAATTAATTCACCCCTGAAAAGTTCCTAGATTTAGTGAATTTCTAGTCCTGTCAGTGGTTGCCTTGGCAACTCCAGTTTAAATGATTTCACAGGCCTTATATGGGCCATGGACTGGACTTTCCTCATGCTTGTTCTACAGGAAACCTTTGCTTTGATGCTAATGCTTTCCCTTGGTTGATTATCCTCAGTTTATCCTGTCTACATCTTCTTTGTACATGGTGGTTTGCCTATTGTATCCCACATTGTGTGGAACTGTGAACTTCCCATGCAGAAATTGCCATTTGCCTTTCTTTGCATCTCCATTACTTACCACAGAGTCTGGAACTGCATTACAATTCAGCGTAGGCTAAACAGTCTTTTATGGGCTTGTCTCTATGGGAAAATTTAGTTTCAAGTTCCAAACAATCGCTTTATAAGCAAGCTTTCACCATACGCTATCTTGGATTGGGTTTGCTTTAATAAAGTGGGACATCCCCAGGTTATTCTGGGGACCAATATAATCATGAGGAAATGTGAAAGGAGAGTGTGTGTGTGTGTGTGTGTGTGTGTGTGTGTGTGTGTATGAAAAGAGTGAAAGAAGTCATCTTGAAAATAAGAAGAAATTAAATAGTGGTGATGGTAGTAGAGAAAAATTAAAGATCAACATGAAGGTTTGAATGAGTCTGCTAAATAGAGAGGTATGAGTGGGAGATGAATAATGGAGAAGGAATATTTATAGGGTATTAACTTTAAAAAGTACAGAAATTAGTGAAATTTACATATTATACCTACCGTGAAACATAGAAATATAAAGACCTCCCCCCCAAAATCTAGTGAGTTCTTTTCTATCTCTTGAAGTATCTTCCGTAAGGCATTTCACTTCTTGACTCAGTCTTCTCTTGTCTAGAATGGGAAGGAGAATGTCTTCCCTCATAGTGTTCTTTATAAGAATGAAATAGGTTTGAAGAACCTTTTGAAAACTATAAAGCAATATAAAAGAAGTAGTTTCCTTGTTGTCACAAATTCGAGAGGGAGAGCCAGTCACTTTAGAGAGAAGCAGAAAAGAGATAAGGTCAAAAGGAAGCCAGAGGTGGTAAAGGCAAGGCAAAAAGAAAATGACTGACTGGGGGGGGAAAGTGTGTGTTGTGGGGGGGGGGGGGAAGCTTTCTCATCCTACTCTTTTTTTTAGGTTTTTGCAAGGCAAATGAGGTTAAGTGTCTTGCCCAAGGCTACACAGCTAGATGATTATTAAATGTCTGAGACCAGATTTGAACCCAGGTACTCCTGACTCCAGGGCCGGTGCTTTATCCACTGCACCACCTAGCTGCCCCCCATCCTACCCTTTAGAGACAGAGATGTTAAGTCATTTACTGTGACCACCCCAAGTTGGTGGTAAGTCCTAGAGAATCTGAATGTCCCAATTCAGAGAGGGCAGAAAGGAAACTTGGCTTTTGTACTTGTACTTTTACCTTTGTTCTACTTACTAAGATAAAGTAAAGTAAGGAAAAGGGAAATAGAAGACACATTCTACCATAGGTAAAGATATAGCAGGGTGGCTAGGTGATGCAGGGTTAGAGTATCTGGCCTGGATTCAGGAAGCTCTGAGTTCAAATCCAAGTTCAGGCAGTGACTAGTGTGAAACTAGACAAGTCACTTCACTTTATTTGCCTGTGTTTTCTCACTTGTAAAATTGGAGAAGGAAATGACAAGCCAGTGGAAATTATATGCATTTTATCACAAAGTATTAAAGATTTGATATGTTCTTATGGGTACACGTGGGGTCCTGGAGAAACATTTATTTTTCTATTTTGCCAGTGTGTATATTTGTTCATGCTTAAGCAGAGGGCAGTGGGACAGTTTCATTCCACTTCTTTTCAAGAGGACCTGAACCATCTTGCCACCTTTGAATGGATAGACAGATTCAATATACTTACTTTTCTATCTTTGAAATGACAATGCAACCCCCCCCTTCCACCTGCTATCAGGGGGAACTAAATCTACCTTGCCTCTATCAGTACTTGTTAATATTTAGTACTATCCAGTTGTAGTTTCTCTAAATTCATACAGAATTTCCTTGGAGCATCCTTGCCGCTATTTCATTAATAACACTGGTAGTACTTGACGTTGTGGAACCTACAGCACTCCAGCACCAGCCATTTTCAGTTCTCCTCCATTTGTAATTGTTAACTTGAATGGAATGCAACACTTCTGGTTTGGAAAAAGTTGGCTTTGAGCTGTGGCTAACTAAACGGATACTGAAAAGGGCAAAGACTTATTGTTCCTTACTGGAGATGATAGTTTATCAGAATGTGGGTTGCTGAATTTAGGGTTTTTGTTTCTGTTTTTTTAGTTTTTTACCCCCATAATTTGGGTTTAACGCTTACTCGTAAAATGTCTGTATCAAAAGCAGAGCCTCAGGTTTGCAGCTGTCTGGCCTTGCTTCTGTGGACAGATTTATTTGTAAACACTGTGCTTTATTAACTCTTCCCTTTCACAATTTTTTTTTCAGTTTAGACTTGCCCAGGCTTGCTTGGGGATTAGAACAATGAGAACTTTATAATCATCTTTTTCATTAAAAATTGAACATTTCTAATGTTTGGATGTATTTTTATTTACTTTTTCCCCTTCTTTGAGTCCTTTTAAGGGGGAAGTATGGAATAGGACCCTTCATTTACATTACTGTACATCACATGGATATCTTTGTGACCATTATATTGTGTTCTCTCAATGGTGTTTGCACTGAGGGTGGGACACAAGGTTGTTTAGTGCCTCGTAAAACATTTACCAAAAGCAGTGAGCCATGGTTCTGAAGGGCATTCCGTTGCCAGAGTGTAGGAGGAGAGTACAAGACGGGGAAAGCAGAACAGCAGGTATTTGGCAGGTACTGACTTTTACTTTATTATTTATCACATTTAAAATTTGAGATTATGTGTGACTTTTATTCATTTTGGGGACTGATGAAGGGACAATAGTGGGGGGTAGTATATTTTTCTGTGCGCTGTATTTTTCCAAAGACTTATTTATAAAAGTCAGTTTTAATTTATTTTCAGTTTTGCTGGAGAAAAGCAACACGGAGACGTATAGTTGAGACTTACGGAGACTTGTGGTTGAGGTTTTACAATGATTTGAGCTAGGTTTTTACTTTAATGAAGAATTTAGAACAAACTGCCAAGTTTCTAGGAGGTTCTGGTAAGATACTGCTTTGTATTTGGGTTATGATTAGTGAGTGACCTGTTCTTTTAAAAAGTTTCACTGAATAGTAAATTTCAAAATGCCTTTTTAGTGCCTTTAAGAACATTCTTTTCATTATGCTAAATTCAAACAATATGCTTAGGCTAAAAGAATTCATTTAATCTGCATTATTATTTAAGGTACAGAGGGTAAGAATGATTTTAAAGATGCCAGATTTTGTGATTGCAGGAACCAATACAGCAAATACTCTATTATAACATGAATGAAATTATTATATTTATAAGTTAAATTATAATTATTATTAACATGTTGATATTATTAATAAGAAAAATGGCAAATTATAAAGATAAGAGATAAATGATTCATATTAAGCTTAGACATATGGTAAGGTGCAGTCTGTCTTAGTCAAGTGCACATTTATTTTTATTTTTTTTTATTTTGTTAGAAGTGGAATGCCTATAGCTCTGAATGTGTCATTCATAAAATGTGTTTGGCCCAGGAGGAAAGGACTTGAAATACAGAGTTCAGCCCCTTGCTAGATCAGGTCAAAGTTCAAGGAAGTGCTTTTCAATATGATATGCAGGTTTTGATTACTCACTCTAGCCACATGGTAGTTACATAGCACAGGCAATAAAGTTGAGCAACTCAAAGAACATTTAATTTAAGTATGTGATTTGGACACAATTTGGCCAGATGACCTTGGCAATGGCCAGATTGAAGGGTCTTTCTCTCCTTTCTCAAGGCAAGGCTAAAATGACTTTCCCTTATGCTTCAAGTCCTATAGCCTTAACACTGCTTTTAAAACTCCAAAAGGTATAGAGGTGGGGGATAGATCCTGAATCTTTCTTCCACAAAAACTCTGTAACTAATGTGTACATCGGCAAATAATGTTAATCTAATGACCTCCCTTCTTCTGCCAAGGGACATTCATTTCACCAGAGAAGAGCTGAACTGTTTTTTTTCCTTTTTTACCATTGCATCAGAAAACATGGATCATTTAGTGGCAAGGTTGCAGGTCCCCAAGAGTCATTTTATGCTCTAGTCATTAAAACTTGATATAAATTAGTTTATTCATCTAATTTCAGTTTCATCCCTTAAAGTAAGAGTTCTAATTCTCTGTATGTCATGGATCTCTTTGGGAATCTGATGAAACCTAGCCTAAACTGCATCTCAGAATAATACTTCTAAATGCATAAATTAAAATACATAAGATTACAAAGGAAGTTAGTTCTGTTGAAATAAAGCAATCAAAATTTTTTTAAAGAAGTCTGTAATTCCCAGGTTAAGAACCCCTGCAAAGAAAGGATTAATTTCATAGATGTGTCACTTTGATCATTTAATGAGTGCTAAGCCCTCAAGCTTCTAAGAAACCATTTCTCTATAAAAATGAAAGGGATAATTACAGTCAGTAATGTTTTTCAAAAAAAAAAACCCAGTAAGATAAACTTTATGTGATTGACTTAATTTAGGTGAGTTAATAAAACTTAAAATCTTAAATGTTATTGAACCACAGAGGTTTTGATTGGCAAAAAGTTGAAAATCAAGTTCTAGGAATTAACAAGTGTGGCTTTGTCTTGTTTATGTCTAGGGAACTCAATTTCATAGTTAATGATTATGATAGAAAGGAACTTGGAATCCAGTAAATGGACATGGACAAGATGGTTTCCAGGCATTTCTATTCTCCTTATGTTACTTTGTAACTCTGTAAATTGGGTTTATTTTCCTATAATTTTCAGAGATTTCTCTTTGACTTTTTGTCAGAATTTTCCAGATCAAATTTGGAAAGTATTTAGTGTTTTAAATTTTACTTTTATTTTAAATAAAAATATATGATGCAAAACAATGCACTGCTCTGGTTTATGTGGTCCCAGATCACACACTGAGGTGATCATATAGGAAAGATGGAGATCATATAGGGAAGTACTGATAATTAAAAAGAACAGGCTTATCCTTTCATTGTACAGGTAAGAAGATCAAAATTTAGGGACGTTGAAACCTTGTTCAAGAACATACAATAAGGAGCCAAAATTGGATCTTTTACCTCCAGATCCACCAGTCTGCCTATCATGGCTCCCAAGTCTAGTGATGTAGTATAAAGCCTTCATTTAAATATGGCTTCAGATTAGAAATGTGTAAATGATTCTTGATGAGACCAAAGTTCAAACGCCACCTTAGCTAACAACTTAGCTAACCTAGAGTAAATCAGTTTTAGCCTTTAAGTTGCAGTGTATTCATCAGTAAAATAAGAAAATAGGACCAAGATGACTCAGATTTGAAATTGTTCTGATTTTGCCTAGAATAATTTCAGAGAAGATGGCTAGTCATGATTTGATATATGTTGTCCTTTAAGCATCTACCCCCACCCCCAAATGCCTATTAGGTATTTTTAAATAAATCTAATAGTGTGATTTTATTAGTGTAAGAATTTTTTAGTGAGTTGATTATACCCTCTATCAATGCAGATCAACAGCTATTTTGTCACTTATATGTCAAGAGGGATTTTAACATTGTTCTGACACAAAGGCCAATCTTCTATCTAGAGTCACACTTCTTTTCACATAAAAGGTATAGCTAAGTGTTTCTGTGAGTACAACACTTGCTAAACTATGTGATTCTGGGCAAATCACTTAACACTGATTGCCTCATATCCAGGGCTATGTCCACTCATTGTGTTTCCTATCTGACCACTAGACCCAGATGGTTCTGGGGGAGTTTCTCACTCATTCAGTTCATGAGCTTGTCATGACATCATCTCCCTAATGTCATGGTCTTCTTTGAGAATGAAGGACAAACAACAGCTTAATAAATTTAACTTATCTGAGTGATAACTGAATTCATGAAAAGTAGCTCATTTATGGGTCCTGAGCTAGCCAGCGCATAAAGAAAAATTCATAGAAAATCTCTGAGAAGCCAATATATGTCATTGTTCATTCATTCAATAATAGTCAACAAATATTCATTAGGTGCTTCCTATATGTTTTGTTCTGGCATTGTGGGAAACATCAATACAAAAAAACCAAATAGTCCTTGTTTGCAAGGAGGTTTTTAATAATAAAGCAAATATTTCTTAATCATAAGAAACATAACTTCTGCCCTTTCTCATTGACTCTTATTTTACACAGAAATGTAGCAAGTTTGGCTTTTGGTTTACCTAGTGCACAACAAATTAGAAATAGCACTTAATGGTAGCAAGAAGTAATAACAGAAGGGAAAAGGCAGAAAAAGTATAAGAAGTTAACCTAAGGAGTCAAAAAACACAGAAGATAAGGTCCATTTAGTATATGGATTACACCTTGAGTACAGCCCAAAGATATTATTATATTATACTTGTAATTCACTATAGTACAATAAATGGCTTTCATAATGACCCTATATCATCGCCATAAGATTATATTCGCTTTAAGAAGGCGTGGAATTGGGGTGACTAGGTGGTGTCAGTGGGTAGAGCATAGGCCCTGGAATCAGGAATACCTGAGTTCAAATCTGTCCTCAGACACTTAATAATTACCTAGCTGTGTGGCCTTGGGCAAGCCACTTAACCCCATTGTCTTGCAAAAACTTGAAAAAAAAGAATGCATGGAATTGCACAAATATTTCTATATAAAATGAATATAAATGAGAGTGAGAAACAGTAGTTTAGGAAAACTCCCATCAATGAGATATAAAAGTTGTTAAATTATTTTCTTTATTCTCTTTTTTTCTCTTTCTCTCCCTCTTTAAAAAAAAGATTTAAAAACTGTCAAAACGGAAGTACTTTGAGGTATATAAATTGATACATTGATGAAATTGCAGAAAGTTTTTCTAAATGTGATTTCTCCATAAAATTAAAATGGTCTCCAAAAAAGGTGATTGACTTTTTATTATTTAGAGCATGGGTGTCTAACCTTTTAACTCTGCTGGGTCGCATCACCCATCAAAAATTTGTCAAGGGCCACATATTATCAATCAGTTTAATAATAAAATGTAATAATAATATATTTGAGGACCACAAGTTGGACACAACTGATAGGTTGTACTTAAACACTGAAGAAATTATTGTAGTGAATCAATTCCTTTTCTTAAAGAGTTATATTCTTACAATGTTTTCCCCCCAAATTTTTATCTTTAATTTTGAATGATTTCTATTTGTAGACACTTATTCTTTTCTCTTTAATCTTTCATGTTTTTCTTAAGCTCATGTTTTGCTACCTATTCACCAAGAAATGCCCAATCACCATAAAGTTGAGTAAATTTCAAGAACAATTTGCCTTAAAAAACATGTGTATGAGACTAGGGGTGGAAATAATATGACAGCATGCTGCAATAAGTTTTTTAAATGTTAAACTATTAAAATGGTGACTAGAATGAGGTTTTTTTTAAAATGTGTATTATATTAAAATTTTAGGCTATTCATCATCTTTTCTCATTTGATGTTAGCCACAGGTGAACCAATTGCAATAACTAACATTTTTTTTTCCTCCAAGAAAGCACATATACATAATTGTAGGATGAGAATTGGATATTTTCAACTATTGCTAGAAAGATCAAGTGACAATGCAGTATTCTTCAAAGACCAAATTGTTCCCAAGGTTAGAATCAGGCCCCTTTTATATAGGCTCATGAAAGCTAATAGGGTATTTAAAAGGTATTTAAAAATCTTGTGTTTGTGCCATGCTTTTTATTCTCTCAAATATTTGCTTGGTGTCTTTCTTTATGAAAGCACCACCTAGAACACATATAGTTCTGACAATCATATAGATGTTTGGGACAAGGATCTGGGCCACTTTCTTGTTAACATAAATTTTCTACTAGATCTTAATGGTATGACTCTTTCAGCTTTTATCAGCCTCAGTCATCCTTGTATTAGACACCAGAAGTTATTTTCATGATCTGGAATAGAAGAATTTCATGTTTATATGCCTCAAAGTTCTGGCTAATTCTCTAGAATTAAAGGAAACCACCCCAAAACAGTCGTTTGACAGAAGTCACACCTATTGGAGTGTCTAATCATGCTTCTGATGAGAGTATTTTCCTCCCTAGATCTAAAGGGAAAGATGTACATACCAAGGAAGGAAAGACTAAGAGAGGGACTCAAGTTGCTCTGCAAGTACGGTCCCTACATACATAGCATATGCTCTTCCAATATGTTTTAGGTACAAACATAGGTGATAGGACAAGAAAAGGGGGCACATTCCATTGGACTCACCGTGAAGGCACTTCAAAGCAGATCATGGGAATGTCCATGAGCTTACCTTCTTGGAATGTTGGATTGAGAATTAAAGGACTTGAGTTTGAGTCTTTTATGTAGCCTCAAACAACTCATATTCCTCATTTGTAAAGTTAGAATGTTGGACACTGTGACCTTAAAAAGTACTTCCCAGAAATCTGTTGATCTTTCTCATGATGACTTATAGTCACTTCATTGTCTTCTAGGAAATGCCATTGAGGCAGCTCTTTTATGCTTCTTCTATCTGGTCTCTAAAGCCATACCAACCTACTTCCCTTCCTTTCTGCACCCACTCCAGAAGTTTTTCTTCTGTCTCCAACAACGCAAGTACTCATGTCTCATGCAGTTGAGATCCTTTTGGGTGGAACATCAAAAGACAGAACAGGGGACTGATTACTTAAACAGTTCTGTTCTTTGGCTAATAATTGAATCATCCCCCCATATTTCTTTAAAGTGCCTTGCCAACTATTTTTTTTCACTTAATCCTCACTGTTACACTGTGGGGCAGGCCATGGAGAAATAAGGAACATGTAGCATTTTAGTGTTAGAGATGAGACTGTAGAGATGACTGTAAAGTCATGTAGTCCATCCCCCACATTTTACAAATGAGGAAACTGAACTTCAGAGAAGGTGAAGTAATTTTTGCCCACAGTCACGAGTTAGTTAGTGTTGGATCTGGGACGAAAAACTGGCCTCCTGACTCCTGATCTGGTTCTTCTCCATTATTCCACAATGTCACCCTGCTGAAAGTGGGGCCAGTTTACTTCATGGAAGAGCCACTGTCGCTGCAAAAATCCCCAGACAACCAGAAGTGAATCTCTTTTCTCAGGTAAGAGAGAGAACAGAATTATTTCAGTCTTGGAGAGAATCACTTTGTATGTGTGTGTGTCAGTGTCTGTCTTGCATTGTCTTTATCTCCGTCTCTTTTTTTCTCTCTCTCCCTTCCTCTCCTCTTCTCCAACCCCACTCCTCTCTCTCTCTCTCTCTTTCCCCATCTCTCTTTCTCTTTTACCTTCTTTCTCCCTCTCTCCCTCCCTCCTTTCCTTCTGAACAGAATTCCCTGGAAGGAAGTTTGCCCACGTAACAGGAACTGGGCAGTCTCTGAACTCTTGCTTAATAACAGATTCAATAAATTCAACAGTGCCATGTATGCTTTTTTTTTTTAAAGGATTGTGAAACCTCAGAATTTAACCTAGCCATTGTTTAAGCAAGTCCGATCTCCTTGTCAGTCACAAATGCAACCTTTGGCTCCATTTTAAAATATGAAACAAAGACTTTTGTTCTAAAAGGTGATCGAAGTTTTTTAACTTTCAGCTTTAGCTTTCAGACAAATCCATTTTTCATTCTTGAATCACAATCATAAGGTGTATTTTAGATCCATCCCTACTGGCTTTATCTAAATCTAATAGCAGAGAATAAATTAAAGGATCGAAAACATTTAACATTCCTGTTAAACATTTAAATGCTTGATGAATTGAATATTTTTTTCTTTGCTATTCATGCCTGAGGACTTGAAAAAAGTTACAATACTAAATGGTAAAATTAAATAAATTAAATGACATTTTCATCCTGTTTAGAAAAAAAATCTTCATTTGTAAAGCTTGAAGCTGTATAATAGGAAATGGACAAATAAAGATTAATCAAACTTTGGGAGGGTTTGATATCTTTGGAGGTCTTATTGAAAGACATGGACAAAAATCATTCAGGAAAAGAAAGCATTTTGAGAGATTTTGAACATATTGGTTTAGGGAGTAACCATTTTCTTCATCTGTAAAAGTGGGATGATGATATACCTATATTACAAGGTTGTTTTGTTGGATCCATTGAGATACCATATAAAGTGCTTAGCAAACCTTAAAATACTGTATCAAGTACTAGATATTGTTGTTATTATTATTTTATGAATTCCCTGTATTTTTGTTTGTAGATTACAATTTTAAAAATGATTAAATTGTTCTTGTGTATTGAGATTCAAATAAGTTTGAAGTAGTGTAGTGTGGTGGAAAGAAGGCTGAGCTGGGAGACCAGGGACTTGCCTAAATCCCAGCTTTGCCATTAATTTAGCTGCATGAACTCAGCAAATTGATTAACCTTTAAGTGCCCTTTCTCATCTGTGACATGAATATCATCGGCCTCTGTTTCCTAAAGATTTCTTGCAAAAACCAGATGGGAGAAAAGGTTTTGAAAAGTAAAAATTAAATATATTGATAATCTATTTCTGCTTCGGCAGCACTTGTACTGTAATTTAATTGATACAGAGATTGCTTAGCTTGGCCCTTGAACAAGGATGACATGCAAATTTCTGAAATGTTCCCTGTCTTTGGATTGTCTGATATATCTTCTCATATGTCTTATTTTCTCTGGTTTCTGTTTTGCTTTTGACTTTGTTAAATGAACTTCTTTGCTAAGAAAAAGGTATAAATCTATTCTGTAGGGGTGGGGAATCTTTTTTCTAAAAAGGGCCACTGGTATATTTATAATATCATTTGCAGACTATATTGGTCATATTTGATTAATTCATCCCTAAAAGCTCCTAGAAATATTGAATTTTGAATCCTGCCTCTGATTGCCTTAGCAGCCCAGATCAATATGACCCTCCAGCCGGAGGGTCCCCATCCCTGTTATAAATTATACAGCCAGATAATCATATAGAACAAACACTGGATCACTGGATCTGGAGTCAGGAAGAACTGAACTCAGTTCAAATGCAACTTCAGATACTAATTAGCTGTGTGAGCATAGGTAAGTCATTTGACCTCTCTCTCTCTCTCTCTCTCTCTCTGCCTTAGTTTCCTCATCTGTAAAATGAGGACTCTCTGCCTCATAAAATTGTTATGAGGAGACTTAAGATATTTGTAAAGCCTTTTGTCATTCCTAAACAAAAGAGACAGTAGCTGTTCTTCCTAACAGATATTTTACAAATGTTTCCTTTCTAAGGTACAGATTAAAGACTGAAGTTGTATGCGATGTGGCCAAATTAAGTTCATATAAATGATAAAGGATATAATTCCCCAGCATCATCCCCAGGACAGTTTAAATAGGAAGAAAGTAATCATTTTGAATAAATTATAAAATACAAAACTTGAATAGTGTAATCCTGAGGTATAGAACAAAATAATAGAAAATTTTGAAAATAGAAGTAAATAAAATAAAAAATAATAGAAGTAAAAATCATGAAGTTTAAATATTTCCTAGTATACAAGAAGAGCTTGCAAATTCCAGTCTGATATCTATATATATATATATATATATATATATATATATATATATATATATATATATATCTTGCCATTTCATCCTTCACCATAAAAATCACTTTATTAATATAAATTGTTGGCATGCTTAAATTCTTTTACAGAAATGAGATTTGCAGCTAGCTTAAAATTCTATCTGCTGATCCAGCAATGAAAAGATCATATAATGTCCATTGTAAGGGATAGAAAATACAAGTGACAGGGAGATACATATATAGTCTTTCAAAGCATTCTTGTTAAATTACTTTTTTAATCTCCTAAGCATCTGCAGAATTCCCAAGAGTCCTCATGGTTTGTGTTGCTCAAACCCAGAAATTCACTCTTTCATCTTTCTCTCAAGATGCTAGGTGGCGTAGTGGATAAAGCACCGGCCCTGGAGTCAGGAGTACCTGGGTTCAAATCTGGTCTCAGACACTTAATAATTACCTAGCTGTGTGGCCTTGGGCAAGCCACTTAACCCCATTTGCCTTACAAAAAAAAAACCTAATAAAAAAAGGCAGGTATCAAGATCATAAACAGCCCTTACTCTGGAGTCAAAGCAAGTTAATTCTTTTGTTGTTGTCTTTGCAGAACAATGGGGTTTAAGTGACTTGTCCAAGGCCACAAGAAAATTTATTTCTTATCTCTTCCCTTTAGTTAATTGTAATCCATATTATATGGCACATTAAGTTTTTTTTCTTTACTTTCCTCACACCAACACTGGGAGGAAGGAAATACAAGTATTATTATCCTCAGTTTATAGATTAAGGAAACTAAATCCTTCAAAGGGTAAAAAGCTAGTTAGTCTCAGCCAAATTCCAGTAAAGGTTTTTTGACTTTATTCTTACCACCGTTCCTTGTGATCTTTGGCCATAGGCACCTGCAATGGACTGCTGGTGCCAACTTGAATTTATGCAGATCCAAAGTGTTATAAATGGCTCATGAATACTTGGTCTGGAGCGATTAAAATGGTCTTTTATACATACATCCTTGCAAAGAAGAACCACTCCAAATCCCAGAAATGCTAAATTTTACTGGGTACTTTGAAAAGCTAGTTCCTTACCCTTCTTGCTGATCATTGACTGGAGTCTCAATCTAATTGATACATTTGCCCCCATAGGTTTTCTCTGCTCTGTTCATTATATTAAAAAACACAAGGGAGGGAACAGTAATCACCTTGAGCATAGGCAGATGAAGACTGGAGAAGAAAGCAGACCTTAGGTTAAATTAGGTCTAGGTGGGGTAGACCTGATTTAATCTCAGGTTTTGATCAGACTGAGGCTAAATCTTTTGTCTTGCACTTACATACTGCCCATAGGCACCCATACAGGAAGACCCCAGTCTTTGTAATGTAAGCTAACAATCTCCCTTCACATTCTTGTGGGACCCAAACACCCCCATATTCCTCACACAAAACACTCCTTGGCCTTTCTGGCTGGTTTTTCTTTATATAAATGTGATTGTACCATTTAGGGGCCCACAATCTCTTGATTACCTCTATTCTGTGATTTGGGATTTTTAGCTCAGTCAAGAAAGAGGGGAGTGTGCATATGAAGCATTATTCATCAGATTTTTTTTCTTTTTTTTTTTTTTTAGTCTGACTAAAAGTCGCTTCAGATCCTAAGTTGCCCTAAGACTGTGCAGGCGTAACAAATTCAACCACATTTCCAGATTCTATGTGGTTGTTCATTTATTGACTTACACACATTCTACAACCACTGCCCACCCAGGAGAAATGAGGACTGCACCATTTTCGCTAGAGAAAGTATTTCTTGGCAGAGTTCAGAGGACTGCTTAAAGTCCACTTCTGTTTTCATGCTTGATTTGTCTTCTGTTTCACATGGGCCCAATCCCTAGACTAAAGTTCTACTCCATCTTTCCAGAGGCTACTTCAAGAAAATTTGTAGTAAGAATGTGCTGACCACATGATAATATTGTAAATTGATTAGATAATGTAACACAAGGTATAACAAACCTGGTATCAGAAGAATAGTAGGGATAACAAGTATACATGTTAAATATTCAATTTTTCTTGAAGAGGGAGCTGGGTTAGCATCTTCTTTATAGGTTCAGTACTCTGATCAAATCATGCATTTGGTGCATTGAAATATCAACAAATTGAACTGCTTGATCTGTTTTGATTCTTGTTTACATATAAAAGTTTAAGGGACCAGCAATAGGTGAGAAGACTTATATAATAATTTTTTACATCTAGTAAACTTTTTTATAGTAGTGAATACCCTCACTTTGTCATGTGAGAAACAATGGTTCAGTTCCTCAACAGGGAGCCATGCTAAGGAAACCCCATATGGTGTGCAAAGAGTGGGACACAATTTTACAACAGTAAACAAAAATTCATGAGGATTTAAAAGTCAAATGAGGTTAAGTAGTTCTTCCTATATATTCCTTATAAAATTTATTTTTTCTGGATAGGTCATTATATCTTAGATTTACAGCTTGAAGGCAGCTTAGCAGTTATCTAGTTTTGTCCTAATTTTACACTAAAGGAACCCTGACACTTTTTGAGCAGTCTAATAAGTTGTTCAGAGTTATACTGGACAGTTATTGGCAGAACCAGGATTTAAATCATGTTCCTGATTAATAATTCTTCCTTCTTCTCACTAAACCATGATGATTCTATGGAAGTGATTAAAGAACTAGAAAGTGGCCCCTTAAATTGCTGGACTTTGATCAGGGAGGTGATGCCATGACATGCAAGTGAATTGGATTGGATTTAAGTGAAATGTTACTAAACCCCAGTCTACTTTATCTACTATCTATCAATCTATTATGCCAGTGGATAAGGTATTTATTCATTTTCTCACTCTTAGTCAAGTGGTGCATCTGATACTTTCTAGATCATTATTTCCTTGGTTCTTAAGAGTTTTGTGAGATATAGGTAGTGTTATTAGCACACTTACAAGGGAAATGATTCAAGAACACACAGCGGCAGAGCTAAGACTCCAACCAAGGTGTGGTAATACACTAAAAATCCAAGCAAACTTCACACAAATTTGCCTTGACCCAACACTTTCACCTTAGACTAAAATCATTAATACAAGCCAGCTCCACCATAAAGCTAAATGGAATATTGACTGAGGAACTATTTGAAATATAGTTAACTCCTTGATAACATTGTTATACCTAACACTGCCTTTTGGACATTTCAAACTGGATACCACTTTTTTTTTTTTGTTTGTTTGTTTTTTGTTTTTTTAGATTTTTCAAGCAATGGGGTTAAGTGGCTTGCCCAAGGCCACATGGCTAGGTAATTATTAAGTGTCTGAGGTTGTATTTGAACCCAGGTACTACTGACTCCAAGGCCGGTGCTCTATCTACTGAGCCACCTAGCCACCCCCTGGATACCACTTGTTTGATAGGCATCTGGACCAGTTGGCATCTGAAACTTATTCTGACCAAACTGCACATCTGAAACTCACCCATTTTGCAGACAGACAGATAGGTTTGCATTCTTGGAAACATCTTCAACTTCTTACTCTCCCTTACCCCACAGTATATAATTTGTCTTTGTTTTATAGTTGCATCAGTCATGACCCCATTTGGGGTTTTCTTGGTAGGGATACTGGGATGATTTGCCATTTTCCTTGTCTAAGTCTTGCCAATTATAGTATCTTTTACATCTGTTTAAAGACCATGTCACCTTCTGCCTGGCTGTTTGAAGTCTCTCAACTCTCCAATCCATTCTTCTCATAGCTATCAAAGTGATTTCCTGAGAGTAACTTTTTATTTAAATTAATGTCTTCAAGATTTAAAACAATTTTTTTTTTATTTATTTAAGGCAGTGGGGTTGAGTAACTTGCCCAAGATCACACAACCAGTCAATTATTAAGTGTATGAGTCCGTGTTTGAACTCAGGTCCTCCCAACTCCACGGTCAGTGCTCAACTCTAACTGCCCCTGTGGGTAACTTGAAAGTGTGTCTACCTGTTTATTGACTCCTGCTCAATAAAATCCATCAACTGCCTTATGGATCAAATACAAAGTCTTCTTTTTGACATTTAAATTCCTTTATATCCTAGTTCAATCTACCATTCCGGCTTTTTTTATACACTTAATACTGTACACTTTCTCTTCTCTAGGTGACTGATAGCATTCTTGCTGAACCACAGGTAGTGGCAGTGGAGGGAGGACTTAAGAGAGGAAAAAAAGAAGAGGACTTAGAGAAAACCTAAGTTTAGATCCAGCCTTAGGCGTATAGTAACTGTGTGAACCTGGGCAAATCACTTACCCTCTGTTTGCCTCAATTTCCTTAACTATAAAATAGTGAAAATAGTACCTAGTTGTTATGAGAATCAAATGAGATAATGCATGTAAAAATATAACTGTGCTTCATACACAGTAAATGTGTGATTATAAATGTCTCCTTTCCCTTCCTCACCTTTCTCTGAGCCTTTGCACAAGATGTATCTCATGCTTTAGAAATATTTTTCATTTCTGCCTCTTAGAATCATTATTTGAAGTTTTCTTGGCAAAGATACTGGAATGGTTTTGCCATTTTCTTCCCCAAACTAATTTTATAAATGAGAAAATGGAGGCAGACAGGATTAAGTGACTTGTTCAGGGCCACAGTGTTTGATACCAAATTTGAATTCAGGAGTCTTCCTGATTCCAGGCCTGGTACTCTATCCACTGTGCTAGCTTACTACCTTTCTTGACTAAATTCTTCCATTTTATCCCCCCCCCCCCCCCAATGATTCCTAGTACTGGATAATTTCTAATTCTCCTTCATTCCTTTTTTTTTTAATGGTCCACTTATTCTATAGCTTTAAATTTTAAAACCATTATTTGGGACTTTACTTCACTATTTCCTAAAAACTAGGGTGCCCTTGTTAATTCTCAAGTGTGGGAATGAAGATTAGTAGAAAGTTAAACACAAATAAGTGTGGTTAATATATAACTATTAGTATTTTAAAGTACATGTTCCCAAAAATTCCTGTCAGCAAAATTCCCAATGCTTTTTCATAAATAGCATTTCACTGGCAAGTATAACCTATCCCTCTAAAGATTTAACATCTTGTCTGCTCTGATGATATCAAAGTATAGCTTCAATGAAAACAAATTACTAACAGATTATGCTTGTGTTGTTTCATTGTTTTATCTGTTCTCAAATCAATAGGTGATTTATTCATGTGGTGGTTGATGCCTTTATTAAAATAGTCAGCTAAGCCCTGGGGATAAAGAAAGGAAAATATTAGGAAATTTTTAAAAATAAAATTTTATCTTGAATAAGCAAAAAGGATAAATTTTTCAAATTACATTAATAAAATTACTTATTGACTTAAAACACTTGTTATTAAAATTGTTATGAGATTGAGAAAAATTCTTGAAAATATTAGTTGATAGAGTTGGACATTATTTTGCCTAAATTATATGTTTTAGAGTGGAGAAGACTCCACTCTTCCCCCCCCACCTTCAACCAGGAAAGATTAATTTTAACTCAAACATTTCAACAATATTTACTATACTGTGGTAAGCACTTAAGCTTAGATAATAACAAGGTCCTGTCCTTTTGGAATTTACTATGTATTAGGGAGATTAAAAAAAACAGCAGTACCATTATAATATAAAGTGTTATAAAATAAATGGGTTATAGCATGGCAAAATAGTTCTATTGGAGGTCTAGAAATGAAAAAAAAAGACTCCTGGAATAGATGATATTTAAGTGAGGCACTAAAGGATGAGGGCTAGGAGTTCAACAGATATTAAGGGATAAGGAAGAAATTCCACCCATAAGAAATATCCTAAGCAAAAAAGAGCTTATGCTTGGAATAGTGTTTTTAAGTTCCACAAAACATTTTGCTACCTCATTTGATCCTCAAAATAACCCTGTGGGGGGAAGTGATCTTTTTATTCTTATTTTAGCTGTGAGAAAACAGAGGCAGTTACATGATTTGCCCAGGGTACCATACCTGGTTATAGTCTGAAAAAGGATTTGAACTTAGACCTTTGGAACTTCATATCTAGGGCATTATGAGACACAACCACGAGGAAGAGAGAGTATATGGAGCTGAGAAAAATGAAACAAAGCTGGAAACATTGGATGATGCCAGATAGTAGAGGGCCTTGAATTCCAGGCAAAATAATTTGATTGTACCCAGATAGATAGGAAGCCCCTGAAAAGTTTAGAGTAGAGGACAACTACAAATGCTACATCTCTATGATATGATTTAATTTTTAGGTTTATTTTCTCAGAACAGGTAGCTGGAGCAGGACCCCAAGGGAATGGGAGTTTTGATGATGGTGTGGAAGAATCAATAATATTGGATTAAGGACCCCGCCTCTGCCTAAGAAGAGTGGGGAGACTTTTTCAGTTACAGTATGTTGCTATAGAAATAAATACCCTTGTTAATATTGTTTCTACTTAGCTTTGTTTTTGGTTATACTGGTTGAGGTCATGTTGAACTTCATATAGTCATCAGACTGTACTCCTAGTTCCCACCTTCCCCTACTTCCCACACTCCAAGACTCTTGACAGAAATCATGGTTTGCTGTCAAAAAGGATATAGAGACAGTAATGACAAACTGCCATTTTGACTTTTCTTGGATTAATCATCCTTTCATTCAGTGAGTCAGTCAATAAATTTTGAATGTCAGAGACACTGGAAGGATGCAAAGATGAATGAGATATCCTATTCAATGAGTCAGTCAAAATAAATTCTGAATGTCAGAGACACTGGAAGGCTGAAAAGATGAATGAGATATCCTATCTAAAGAAACTAACAATCTAATAGGGTTAACTAAGTATTTGAGATCTGATGAGAGAGAAATCAGCTGTTTTGGAAATTCAAAATCTGTTTTTCCAGAACCAATGCATAAGCTTTTTTTAGTTTTTTTGCAAGGCAGTGGGGTTAACTGACTTGCCCAAGGCCACCCAGCTAGGTAATTATTTAGTGTCTGAGGCCACATTTGAACTCAGGTACTCTAACAGTCAGAATGCATTGTACCTGTTAACACATTTTGAAATTCCTAATTTAACATAAGATCATAACTTGTTTTCCAGGAATCACTCCCCCATTTAGTAAAAGTAGAAATGTCTTTAGAAGGGGAAGAGTGATCATCTTTGCATATGATGTAAGCAGATGCAGAAAAGTGAACATATCTGGATGTATATGAAAATCCATATAATTTATTACTACTATTTTTACTTCTGATGAAGTCCATTACCAATTTTAATTTAATTTAAGCTTTCTTAAATTGCCCCTATATGTAGATATATTTCTATCTACACTTACATAGACACATTACACAAATGTATATACAGACAAACTTGAAAAGCTCTAATTCTAGGACCACAGTTATTAGATAGTTGGAGTCAAAGACCCTGGGTTAAAACCATTTTCTGACATTTCCTGGCTTAGAGGAAAAAATGATGGACAGATGTACAGACAGACAGAATATTTAGTTAAGTGTTTACTATAATCCTTTATAGGCACTCTAATAAGTACCAGGACTGGGCATACAAATCTAAGCTAGCAAGACAGTCCTTGTCCTCAAGGAGCTTATATATATATATATATATATATATATAAAATTTTTTTTTTTTGCAAGGCAAATGGGGTTAAGTGGCTTGCCCAAGGCCACACAGCTAGGTAATTATTAAGACCGGATTTGAACCCAGGTACTCCTGACTCCAAGGCTGGTGCTTTATCCACTGCCCACCTAGCCGCCCCAGGGAGCTTATATTCTTATGAGGGAAGACCCACATATGTTGTTGTTTATCCTTTGTTCCTGAAAAGGACCAATGATTCAGGAAAGTGATGTATTGACTTATAAGTAAATTGGATTTAAGTGCAAAATCATTGCTCCTCCAAAGTCCCTGGAGTCCAATAGCAAAAAAAAAAAAAAAAAAGAATGTTGTTTAGCCCGATTTCAGTGGGAGACAATGACCTCTAAGTAAAATTCTTTCTCAAATCTCAATTTGTCTGAAGCACCCAATTTAGTAACGCAAGTCTAGGTAAAAATTGAAGACAACAGTTGACCTAATATGCCTTTATAAAAGAATCCAGGAAGACACATAAATAGGAATATTAGAAAAATTGAGAAGGCACTCAAGAAGGGGCTTGACAACAAGACTACAGGAAGTATCCTAGAGACAGACCTGAAAGAGATAAGATGGAAGCTCATCTCTGAGAGCCTAGGGAGCTAGGGATGAAGTTCAGGAATCATTAATGTGTCCACTAACATTATGTATACTGTAAAACATAGTTTAGGTAGAAGGAACTGTCTTTGATTTGAAGAAGACAGGTTAAAATAATAAAAAGGATGGGCAGCTAGGTGGCATAGTGGATAAAGCACCAGCCTTGGAGTCAGGAGTACCTGGGTTCAAATCCGGTCTCAGAAACTTAATAATTACCTAGCTGTGTGGCCTTGGGCAAGCCACTTAACCTCATTTGCCTTGCCAAAAAAAAATAACCCTAAAAAAAATAATAAAAAGACAATATAATTCAGAAGAATATGGGAGTAACACTAGATTGTTTTTCACCTTGATCTGCGCTTTCCAGATTTCTATATTAATAATTTATAAATATCATGTATAATATTATATATATAAAATTTGTATAATGCAAATTGGAATTTTCTAAATTTTTTTGAACAACTGATTTTAGTGTATCTCCAATAGATATACTAAAAATATGTTTTCTCTACAATTAGTTATAATCAGTGGGATCTCAAAATTTAAGAATGGTTTTAGAAAATCACAATAAGTGAATTCATGTATGTATATATACAGAATATTAGTGAGACCTCAGAAGAGTTGCAAATAAACAATGAGAAGATATGGATGGCTTGCCTTCTGGGTCATGGGCAAGATGATCTTTATTGATAGATGCCAAGTATAAATAGTTTTATAGCTTTGGGGCAGATTCCAAAGGGAGTGCTCTAGGCTATGGCAAACAGAATAAAAGGACTGGGGTGGGGGGTGCAGCTGTGGTAAGGAAACACAGTTGGGGTGGGGATGTCTTTTGGTGCTTCCTTGGATTTTTCAAAGCACCTTATGTGAGAACAAATTGGTAAACTAGAATTAAGAGGATGGACTTCTGATGTGGCTGCCCTAGAGGACATAGACTATTTCTTTATTTGGACCACAAGTGGCCTGAGGACAGATGCAGTGGGTGGGAAAAAGTAGTTTGACTGGATGTCTTTCTAGCCCATATTGCAGTTTGTGGGTTAAAGATCATAAAATTTAGAAATGGAAGGGGAAGACCAAAGAGATCAACTCTTCTAGTGAGATAATTGACTCTAGAAAGGTAATGATTTATCATTATCTTATGAGATTGAAGGAGCAAAGCTGGGACTTTTTCTATGATGCTGTTTATAATAATAACCGCTCAGTGGTTAAGTGATTCCATTTAACTCATCTATCTTCTGCTTTGGGAAAGAGGTATTGTATTGGCGTTGATGGCTTAATCTCATGCCCTGGCAAGGCAAGGGTGGAGCAAATGTGAGTCTTATGTTTTCAACAGGAAGAAGTAAGGTTTGGGGGGTAGTAGCATTAAAGTTCAGAACCTAGATTCAGTCTTTCTATGAAGATGGAAGGCAGATTTGCCTGTTTAGGACATAGGGGAAGTACTTGATGGTTATCAAATACCCAAGTGAGTTTCCTTACTGTCACACACTAGGCATTACTTCTGGTTCAGATGATATTGGGAAGATAAAGAAGGTCCCCTAACTTAGCCCTCTCCAGGCTCTCTAGCCTTGTTCACTTGTCTGATTTCTGGTTCTGAAAAACCCTCATTTTCCACAGAATTCCCCTTGTATCATGATTCCTGGGCCCCAAATGTTCAATAACACTGTGTACTTTGTACCATTGTGGACTTTTCGTGATCATAAAAATTGCTGGGTTTTTTGACTACTCAGCTATTGGAGTTTCATAATTCCAGTTAGATTGTCCTAAGAATGAGTTTCTCACTTGACACGATTGAGAAACTACTGAATTGGAGTTCTAAGAAGTGTATTTTAAAATCTTTTTTATTGCAAAATTAACTAAAAGGAATAAAGAAGATCAGATAAGGCTAATGCTTTACAATCACAAATTTAGAACTGGAAGAGAGAGAGTAAGGTTAAGCCACACAACTGGTCAATATTCATGGTAGGGTTTGAATCCAGATTTTCCTTCATTTGAACCCAGCATTCTCCACTGTGCCCCCCCAGCTGCCTAATTGTACTTTGTTTATTGGATGACAAAATTAGTTAACCCTTTCTCAGCAATGATAAAGACTTCAATAATAATTATATAGCTATTAGAGCAAAGGCATTGTAGTATAAAATGCACTTGAATTCAAATTCTGACTGATTGTTTTTACCTATGTGATCTTGGGAAAGTTATATTACTTAATAAAACTTAAGTGTTGAACCTAAGATTTTTTTTCCCTTCTCTTAAGTACTCACTTCCAAGATAGTGAGTGCAAATTTTCTTAGCTTCTCGGAAACCAGAATAATTGTAGTATGATTAATATATTGCATTTAAAAAAAAACGCATTCCCAGTCCAAAGAAGTTAAACAAAAGGTAGAACTGATATCCAGCCTCTCTTTAATGAATTAACAAATGAAAAATGTACATCTAGTACCAAGTTGCTTAGGGGGTCACCTTCACCTCTTTCCTCTTGATTGTTGTGCCTTTTGGAGCACTGCTTTGTTTTGGTTAGTGATTTGGGGCATTCTGTGAGTTTTTCTAGGTGGGGTGATTGGGATATTTGGGGTGGAAATGGTAATAGTTGCTGTTAATTAGTTACCAAAAAGTCACCTGATATATAGCTTATCTAGGGCTGAGCTCTCTACCTACCTTCTCAACTTCAGAGTCCACAATCTAGTACTTTCAGTATTGAAATCAACAGATAGAGCTTTCAAAAACCAGAGAAAGCAAAATATTTATGGAACAAACTCATTCATCCTCAAGAAACAAGAAGGACCCCATTACATATGGGACTTCATTTAGATTGACAGCTATCTTTGTTATATAGAACTCTTCTTTGTAGTGCCATTCTATTTGGTGTGATTTTACTTTTTTTTAAAAGTACTAAACTGAAGTTTTTGTTGCTATTGTTAAGTCATTCAGTTATGTCAGAATGTGTAATTCCATGGACTTTTGTCTTGGCAAATATACTGGAGTGGTTTGCCATTTCTTTCAATATATCCCTTTTTTACAGATGAGGAACTGATACAAATAGGGATTATTTGCACAGTCACACAGTAAGTATCTTGAGAGACCAGATTTGAACTCTGGTCTTTCTGATCCAGCCCCAGTGCTATTTCCACTGCACTACCTAGCTGCTGCCCCAAAATATAACTGAGTAAGAGCTCAATATCTTGGCATCATGGATACTCAGAGTGGCAAGAGATCCAACCCTAATGAAAGAATCCATCCCCTCTCACCTCCACCATCCTTGACAGATAATCATCCAGATTTTTGTTTGTAGCCCCAAAGAGAGATACTGTTTCCTAAGGTAGTGCATTCAAGCTCTAATTATTAGAAATTTTTCCCTTATATCAAGCTCAAATCTCCCTTGTACAAGTTCTCCCTGTAGTTTTGACCTCTAGGATAAAACAGACCAAGTTTAATCTCTCTCCTTCACAAGAAAATCTTTTAAAGGCTTAAAAACAGCAATCACTTTCCCCCTAAATTTTCCATTGTTTAGGTTAAATATCTCTTTCATTTAATCCATTTTTTTCCAAAACATAATTTTGAAACCACCTCTTCACTCAATAGGCACTGCCAGAGACTGTGTTAAAATGCTGGGAATACAAAGAAAAGCTGCCCCCCCCAAAAAAAAAATCTCTGCCCTCAAGTAATGCCCAAATGGAAGTTGCAAACAAGTGTTTACAGAGTAGATATATATAAGAAACGGACGAAAGGTTCTACCATTAAGGGAGATCAGAAAGACTAGACTTTTTTTGTAAATGGTGAGATTTGAAGGAAGCCAGGAAAGCCGGGAGCTGAAAATGAGAGATAGGGAAATGTCTGGAGGTGGTAGATGGAAGTATGTTTTGTGACGGGACAACAAGGGAGGCCAAAGGCACCAGCACAGTTAATTGATTGATAAATAGATAGATATAGATAGATAGATAGATAGATAGATAGATAGATAGATAGATCACCAGGAGGATTGGATTCCATTCCTCACTCTGTGCCTATACAACCTCACTGAGTCTCATCTTCTTATCTATAAATGAGGAGTTTGAACTAAATTTACTCTGGTTTCATCTAATTCTACAATTCTGATCCTTTTCTTTTCTGGATGTTTTCTAGATTAGTAATAGCTTTCTTCAAAGGGTTATCATGTTTCTCATTCTGGCTTTTCTCAGTCTTATAGTTTTAGATTTGGAAGGGCCCATCTACTCCAATCATCTCATTTTTACAGTTGAGGATATAAGTCCAGGGAGTTTATTACATGCCTAAGAGAGAGTAAGCATCAGAGGGTGTGATTTGAACCAGAGGTGCAGACAGATGGCAATTTTCTTGCAACCGTCCCAACTGTTATATTAGATTAAAATATTGTTGAAAAATATTTAACAGTGTTTAGCACAATGTCTGATGGGTGCTTAATAAATGTTTGTTAACGATTGACTTACAAAACAATAATACAGTAGAACATAACTAATGTTATGGTTTTCTAAGTCAATATGTAGCCCTTAGGAAGGTTTAATGGCCCACCATTTTGATTTGAATTTGACACCATTGATCTGAATCCTGATCCTCCAACTCCAGGATCAGCTATACCATGTTGCCTCCTCTGTACTACTCTGCCTCCTAAATGTAGGCTAGGATCACAGTAAGATTTGGGGATGACATAATACACTGTTCACACATGCAGGGTGTTAAATTTAATAGTTTAAAATCATATTAAGACTCTGGATCACCCTAGATAAAGTTTGCTATTCTAAAACTCCCAGATCTTTTATCAGGTAAACTACTTTCTTGTCATTCCCCCCTCCCTTTTTTTTTCTGAAGTTGATTTTTTTTTTAACCCGTGTAATATACTTTATGATTATAGATATAGAGGGAGGGATAGATGGGTGATGCAGTAGATGGGGCATTAACCCTGGAGTCAGGAACATCTGTGTTCAAATGAAGACTCAGACACTTGCTAATTGTTTGACTATGGACAAGTCATTTAACCCTAATTTCCTCAAAAAAAAAAACAACTTAAAAGACATAAAGGGAACTGACAGTTCTGATCCTGGGACTGTTCAGCTTCCCCCAGGTTCATAAAAAATGTAAAAAAAGCATTACACATATATGGTCCTCAAGTGAGGAAACTGAGGCTCAGTTTGGATAACTGATTTGCCCAAGATCATTCAGGTAGTAAACATTAGAGCAAAGATTTGAACCCAAATTCAGTTTTCTTTCTTCTCTGTCACAGCTGCCTCCCATAAGAGTCATGGAGAATTAGGAACATTATATTTGTCGTCATTAAATTTCATTTTATTAGTTTCAAATCAACATAATAGCCAGTTGATGTTTTGGAGATCTTCAAGTCATTCACTATGTTAGCTACTTTCTGCTGTCCTTGGCAGATTTGATAGCATGCTGAAATAAAAGTCTATATTTGTGGACTACTTCTGATCCACTCATTCAGCTGGGATCCTCTCAATTGTAATTGTCTCAAATAAGAAATGAGGTCCATCTGACATGGTTGCTTCTTGGGGAAGCCATGCTTTCTTTTCTAAATGTCTACCAACAATTCCTATATAGAGAGTTTTGACAGATATCAAAGTCAAACTCACTGGTCTGTGTACCCTCCATTCTCCTAACTCCACTCCTGCCTCCACACACATTTCCTTTTTGAAAATCAGGACCAATATTTGTCCTCCACATTTCTAGCAGTTTTCCCCTGGTCTTGGCTAACAGAGATGCTTGATATTGTCCCACTGTTAATGTCACATTTTCCTACTCTCTCCAAAACAAAAGTGAGAAAATGATGCTAAGAGATTTAGATCAGCTTTTGGAAAGTGTGCTTCTGAACATCCAGTCACATCTCTTACATGAGATTTTTACTGTGATCACTCCAGCCCGTTCTTTCTTCACTACTACTGCCAATGTACATCTTTGATCTTTTATTATATATCCATGTGTTTCATGTATGTAAATGTATCTTATTTGCCCTCAAATAATAAAAGATCTTTTTCCTTTTTTAATAGCAGAGGCCTGCTGTATTATTGTGTATTATTATAATTACATAATAATTATTATAATAACTGACATCCATATAGTTCGAAGAACAATAAAGCAGATCCTTTTTTAAAAAAAGTTTGTTAGTGATCTCTGTGAGGTCCCTTCTTGCTCTAGGATCAGAGAATTTTTGAAAATAGGTTACTTAAACTGAACTTTCCCCTTGCGATCTTTTAATTGCTTAGTCTTTAAACCTTTTATACCTAGATAACAATAATTATGACAATTGCATAATAACTATGATAATTCTGTAATGTTAACAAATATTTTACATATCAAATATATTATGTAATTATATAAAATTTATAATTATTACATATTCATATATAATAATACACATTATCTAAGTATGATATTATATGTAATTTTTTATTTTTGCCCAACAGTTCTATTAAGTAAATAACATAAATACAATGTCCCTGTTTTTCAGATGAGGGAATTCTGGTTTGGAGAAATAATGTCACTCTCCTGAATTAGTTATGTCTTGCTAATATCAGGGTCAGGACTTAAGCTCCCTCTGTCCTTGTACCCTTATCGCAGGGTGCTCTCTTAGCCCAAGATTCATGCCTCTCAGTAAAGTTGAGCTGGGAACTTAATATCTCACACCTATAATCCTTTCTTCCATCCACTCACCTCCTATTCCCCCATTAGAGAGGAGGTGAATTTTCTCCTCTTGTCAGCAGCAAGTTCATTATAATTTCACAGCATTCCCTTTTCCTTTCTTTTGTTCTTTCCAGTTTCATTGTTGTAGTCCAGTTAAGGACTATTTTCCAGGTTAGACTCACTTAACCATTTCAGTTCAGATTTTCCACATACTTCCCTAGTCTTACTGTGAGATATGATTACAATTCAAATCTTCTCTGTTTTGTCTATGCCAAACTGTTTCCGTTTCCATTCAGACCTTTTGCTAATATCGCTACTAAGAAGATTAAGATTTTACCTTCTTTCCTTGTTTCTCAGATATTTTCTTTCAAGTGTAAGGTGTGGAAAAAATGAAACAGTGAAACTAGCAATATGTTTGTTTCTCTACTCATAAAGAAAGCAAATATGGAATCCTCAAAGAAATGAATTTTCTGGGCTGACCAGAAAATAAGACCTGAGGGGGAAAATAATCTTTTTAATATCTTAAGATGCCACTTTTTAGAATGGGGAGAAAAAAATCAAATAAATGACCAGGCAGAGATAAAACAACGAATACCAAAAGCACAGATTTATTCAGACCCCTTAATCACTTATACTACTTCTGGTTTCTTTCAGAGATGATATTGTCCAATCCCAAAAAACCTTCCATGACCCAGAAATCCTTTTCAGGAGATGTCTCTTGTCCATCCTCAACTTATACAAACTGCTCTTTCTGTTTTCTCTCCCCTGCCCCGACTTTCTTACTAACAGCCCTGTTTATCTTTCCTACAAAGATTGTTTTTGTAATCATTTGTAATCATTGAAATCCTATATTGCTCACAAAAAATTAATTACAAATCTAATATGCAGTGACCCCAAAGACACTGAATTCCAGCAGCTACCTTCATTTTAGCACCTCCTTTTGCTTCTCATCTTTCACATTTTCAGCTAAAGGATACTGCCAAAATGTCTGTCCTAAACCCTTTCCCCTTGCCTATGAACTGTTTCTTGATAGTTAACATCCATCCCCATGACTTCAATTATTACCTGTTTATAGTTTTTATAGTTTTTCCCTAAAAAAAGTCATAGGAACCATCTTAGATATAAATAATTCTTTCAAGAGACTAATCATCCAACTGTTAAAGTAGCTTCCTAGTTTCCTAAGGCATGGATAAGTCCATGGTTAAGGCTTGATCAAGCCATTCCCTTGCTTGATGGTATCCCTAATGTGGAAATTGTAAACCATTTTTTTTTTTTTGGTAATGAACTTCTTTGGTAGTCCAATAAAGTCAATGGACACTTTCTTGGAGTAATATTTTTATGTGCCCAAGATTGTAAAGTAAACCAATCATTAAAAAATAGTTGTAAAAATATATATGAAAAAAAGTTCATGACCCCTGCTCTAATCATGTATGGGGGGAAGAATTTAATCATCTTATCCTGGCCTACTTCAGTCTGGCTCCCATTTGCCTTTTCATCTTTATTTCCAACTATTCTCTTTTCTGAATACTTAGGTTCCAGCCAAATTGGATTACTACAAACCCAATATTCTTGTCTCTTTTCCTCATTTAGGAAGCATTCTTTTCACTTTTGCCCCTTTGTCTGCCTAGCTCAGGTGACTCTGACTCTTCCTCTTATTAATATTCTCCCTATTTTCAGGTTTCATTATATCATTTAATGTATTTATATTGTAAGTCTTAAGACAATTGTTGGTTGTACCTTTGGTGCTTCTTGCAATGATTATAACTGTGTTTACAAGGACAGCATGATTTAGAGAATGTAGGTTCCAAACTCTTTCTTCTTTCACCTAACTGTGAGAATGGTAGTGGTAGTGGTGGTAGGAAGGAAAAAACCAGATATCTAATAACCTTCATTCTCCACTTTGTATTTGTAGAGAACCTCCACAATAATAACCTCCATCTTCATTTGAATCAGTATTGTTGGATTTAAAAGCTTCTGATAGACAAGGACTGCTCAGCAGAGTATATCCAAATTTGGGGTGGGATTGAAGATTGTGGTTAGGAAAAGAGAATAGGAGTAGGGTGGAAAGGAGAGGTAACAGAGATCCTACAATAATTTAGCATAGATTTAAATTTTCCTTTTTAAGGAACCTAGAAAATGGTTTCATGGTTTATTTTCACTGAAAATGTCATTCAACAGTATTTTCTACTAACTTCTCTTGTAAAATTCTATGAATACCCAATTCCTGGTAAATAAGGTGGTTGCAACCTTCTTACTTATTTTCCTACAGACTTTTTTTTTAACAGAAAATACTTCTTTTTAAAAGTAGTTACTGATAATATTTTTGTATCACCCACATGTCCTATGCTAATTCTTCCTCTACTCTCTTAGAGAGACTTCCCTTAAAATAATTTCTAAAAAGAAAGGGAAAAAGTTCAGGAAAACTAATCAATGTATCAAAATAATCTGATATTCTATGCAGTGTTACATACCTTTAGTTCCCAGCTTTTGTGAATCAGTGTCAGGGAAGTGTTTTCTCATATCCTTTCTTTGGGACCAAACTTGGTTGTGATTATGTTGTTGTTTTTTGCTCTTTCTATATTGAGGTCATTGTATATATTATTTTCTAATTTGTTTCATCAATTTATCAAAGATTTTCTCTTCCTGTTTGTTTTGTGGTTGCTGTTAGTCATGTTCTACTCTTTGTGTCTCTTTGGAGTTTTCTTGATGGAAATACTGAAGTAGTTTGCCATTTCCTTCTCCAACTCATTTTAT
Source organism: Macrotis lagotis (assembly GCF_037893015.1). Classification (NCBI taxonomy): domain Eukaryota; kingdom Metazoa; phylum Chordata; class Mammalia; order Peramelemorphia; family Peramelidae; genus Macrotis; species Macrotis lagotis. Next base: position 175,137,141 of record NC_133660.1, read on the forward strand.
AGAGAAAGAAACTGAGGCAAACAGTTAAGTGTCTTCCCTAAGGTCATTGTATGAGATTGGATTTGAACTCAGGTCTTCCTGACTCCCAGGCCTGTTACTATGCAACCTAGCTAATTATTTGTCTTATTCATCATTTCCTACCAAGGAGTAATATCCTTTTATATTCATGTTCCAGAATTTTTTAACCATTCCTCTTTGTTCCCATTCTTTGCTGCCATGAAGGTTCCACTTTAAATAAAAAAATGCTTTTTGTATAATTTCTAAAATGAATCTTCTTGAATAGCGCAAGTCTTTGAAAATTTGGTAGAGTTATATCTTCTAAGAAATTTATCCTAAATATTCTGTTTTATTTTTAAGAAAACTATGCTGTCTGATTAAATGGTAGCTGGTCAAAATATAAATGAACAGGTTTCACATAACACTTTTGAACTTTTTAGTAGTATGTCATGCTATGACAGTACTAATTGATAGATAATGGTATCTTTTGATATCATTAAACATGTAGCTTAAAAGGGCACAGTGGATAGAGCGCCAGCCCTGGAGTCAGGAGAACCTGAGTTCAGATCTGGCTTCAGACACTTAATAATTACCCAGCTGTGTGGCCCTGGGCAAATCACTTAACCCCCATTGCCTTGCAAAAACCAAAAAAAAAAAAAAAAGAATGTAGCTTAAGAATGTATACATATGATTTCAGTCTCTATTTGGACCTATGAAGGGAAGATACTTAATCTGTTCTAATTTGTTGAGCAAGATCAGAGTAAGAGAGGAGGATAATAACCAGATAAGATATGCGGTGCGGTTGTGATCTATTGATTATTATTATTTGCCCCATTTGGTGAATGAGAGCTGGAAGAATAGGAATATTTAACAGTTAGTACCCTCAGAGTCATTAAGTCATCTTAATATTGAAACTTTCTATATTCTTCAGGAGATAGCCTTTTAGGGAGAAATCATATCCACTCCACCAATGCTTGCTTTCTTTCTCCATCCTTTTCCTTTGAGTTCACGGTCCATGCTCTGAATCCCAGATTTGTCTCCTAACTTCACTCAAACCTGTCGCATGTGCTATTAACCCTTCTTCTCTAAGCTTCTGCTTTTGTGTCTTTCCTTCCCTTCCCTTCCCTCCCTGAGCCACAGATTTGCCTTCTCTGTTTGCATATGATGATTCTTTCTCCCTGAGTAATAAGGGATTATATAAAGAAAAGGGATCTTGCCAGATTTACTTCACTGGGGAATGAAAGTGAAGTTCATCACCTGAGGACTAGGTGAAGTCCTTTTCCCAGGTCGAGAGGTTAAAAAAATAAAAAGATGGGTTTTACTTAATGGTGCTAAGGGGAAAAGAGGAACTGAATTTTTTTAACTAAAAAAGAAAGGAAGATTCTAGTTTTCTTTTCAATGATGAAAGATGACTGAATTCATTGTTTAGATTACTGTCTATCATATCTCACTTTTTTAAGTGTGATGTAGTATCTTATTTAGAAATTATTCATATCTGTAGTTTTATGCTGTTATCCACTTAATAATATAAATGGCCTTCAAATCTTCCTATTATTGGGCATTCTTTTAGTTTTTCTTGGGAAATATAAAGTAAGTGTTATCAATATATTCAGCATCTATTATATTCACAGTAATGATATAAAGATAAAGAAAACTTGAATTTTACTCCTTCAGAGCTTAAAATCTAGTAGAAGGATGAGCACATATCTGTATGTTATCATGTAGAAAATACATGAAGTTCAAACAAGTGAATACTCATTGGTTCTTAAAATATATTGTCAACTATACTGCCAGCATTTTGAATTTGAATACTCCAGAAATTCCTTGAGATTCTTATTTTAATTTGAAATGTTGTGCTCTTCTTGTTTTGTCTTTTATTTTTGAAGAGGACCAATTCAACAATGATACCTTGAGAGAATAGATAATTAAATGACACTTTCTTCCTCAGCAGGGAAGTGGAGGACTATTAAGGATGAATATTGTGAACTTCATCACAACAGCTGTTACTGTATCCAGTTCTTAGGTCTTTTTAGGTAAACTATTTTGGTGGGGAGGGTGATGTATCCCTTCCCCAAATACTTATTCAGATTTTCTCCCTTTATCTTCCTGGTCTTTCTTTCTACTCTCAACTTTTATTTATTCAGAACTGGTTGAGGTTGCCTGGTTTCATTAAAGTGGTTATAAGTCAGAAGACTACTAAAAAAACTGTAACTACTTATTTTGTGTGTGTGTGTGTGTGTGTGTGTGTGTGAGAGAGAGAGAGAGAGAGAGAGAGAGAGAGAGAGAGAGAGAGAGAAGACTTGGAAACTACTATTCTGTACCTTTATTTCATGGTGTTTATTTTACCCCATGTTCAGAAGGACTTAGGTCCCAGACATTTGACATAACATTCTGGAGCATGTTCTTTATTACCTTTTCCTCTCTGCCTCTTTTCTACAATTCAATTGTCCTATCCTACCAGCTGTACTAAAAAATTCAACCTAGGAAAAGAGTTCCCATGTGGTCCCTTCTCTTAACTGCTCGAAAAGGAGTATTATTTACTTTGCTTAAGTGCTTCGGGGCCTACTGCACCGTTGTTATGTACAGACTATTTTTATTGTCGTGAATCATGTTTTATTATCCCCCTGGTTTTTATTTCATCTGTTCCTGCCTTTTTTCACTCCTTTCAGGTAAGATCGGGTCTCCGAGTTTTGTAACAGAGAAATAATACTCAGAGGATTGCTTATAAGTATGATTTCTGTTACCACCTTTCTGCCAATCTTGCAAAACTTACCAGTTTGACTGTTAGTACTGATTATAAGTAAAACGCAGTATTCCAAAGTTGTCTACATCAGCACGAGAAAAATAGTTTGTTGAAAATAGAACAATTCTGGGTAAAATCTGTGCTTCCCTTATCTTATCTGTCCTAGTAACACAAGTTATTTACACCCCTCCTGTGCAAGGATGGTGGTGTTTGTATATGATTCATTCCCTTTTGGGTAGTTCTAGAGAGTGAATGAAATAGTTTAGTTAAATTCCCTTCCCTGTGAAAAAGTCAAAGGCCTTGACTCCCTTTTTCTTCCTTCCAGATTTAATTTGGTTCTCCCAAAACCCATTAGTTACAGTTGGTTTTCTATTAATTTCCAAATTGCTGATGAGAGTTCTGAAGTTGGCAGTATTTAACATCCCCTTTTCTTTTTGTCCCACCCATTCAGACTCATTCCAGGTGCCCTGAGCAAATTGCTTCCAAGGAATTTAAATGGCCAAAGCTCACTGACCAATAAAGAGATGTGTGCAACGTTTAACAGAGGTACACAGCTCTTGTGATTAAGAGGAAGGAAGGTTACTTAAGCTAAGGTGTTGTTCCTGTTAACCTGTTGTGCACAGGTCTGGAGACTAGAAAGGTAGGGAAACCCTTATTTATTTTAAGAAGGCTGGGAGAAGGAATATGTTTTGTTTCACTATTAGATCTAGTTTAGTGAATCAATTAATTAGCATTAGTTTTCAGTGAATGAAATTAAAATACTTGGAGAGGAAATAATTCACTGGTTTCTGCTTCAGTATAAATTTACTTTAAATTTTGTAAAGGGGTGTGCCTAATAACAATTGTAAGAAAGCCTAGTCAACCTAAATCTTAGCTACCTTTTTACCTGGGAGGAGGGGGGCAGGGAGGGAAGTCCTTCAAAATGTAAAGAACATTTTCCATACCTGGTTACTGTTTTAAGACAATAGACTGTCAAAGAAATTTGCTTAGTACTTCCATTTAAGTTTTCCAAATGTCATTTGATAATTAGACCTAGGAGAACTAATCTATGATTCCAATACTTTTAATATTTAAAAATAAACAAATATAATTATTTAAATCCTCTAATAATGTTATAAAAGTTCATAGCAAAGGCCATTATAATGCATTTTCTCCAAAAGTGACTGTTCAATAAGCATCTAGAATGTACCAGACATTAGGCGTACAGAGATAAAAATTAACCAGGTCAGGCCTCTGAGAGCTTATTTATTTTATTTTATGTATTATTTATATTAACATAGTATGTTTTACTTTTTGAGGGTACATAAAAATTAAAGCAATAATTATATATGTTAATTTATTTTTGCTTCATGTGCTATAATAATGACAGCATGAAGAAACCAGAAGAAAAAAATCAGTATTAGTTTCTGTTCAGAAAGTTGTTTAACAACTTATGGAAATAAAATACGATAGAGAAATTTCAACTTGAGAATAAGATTATTGGCTATATTATTCTAAGTCTAATGTTCAGTATTGAGAAATATATTTCAGGCAAAAATAATGTAGCTTCTTTCCCATAATTTAATTCATTTCCTCCCCCTCACCTCATTTACAACTTAATATGGCTCTGTACTTTATAACAGAGATTAGATAAAGGACTGAAGAAAAATATATCAAAGGTGGGGCAGTTTTAAAACAAAAAAAAAAGATGTTCAGTTGTTAACTCTTTATTTTGTCCTAGAATTTATCATTTGATGTGCACTCTTTCCTGTCACATGTAATAAAACAAATGTGGGCTAAAGCAGATTTCCAAGGACTCCATATGTTGTCCCCATTATATTTTAGTAAAGTATGATGTTTTAATAAAATTTTAAAGAATAAGAATCAAAAGTACAATATGGAACAGTTTAGAACTCCTTGACATCTGATTTATCCTATATTCTCCTGTGTAAAATTTTTATATCATGAGTTCACGATAATTATTTGTTAAAAGACTATCCTTATGGACTTCCTTATAAGCCTCCTTTACTGGTTAATCATTGGGAAAGGAAGGTGGTTATTCACAACATTAACCCATGAAAGGTGAGCAATTGCTGACCACATCTCCTCCTAATACTAGTGGATGCTATTTCTCAATTCTAAGCTGAGGCTCAAAGGTTTATGCAGACTTGAGAGATCAGAGGTCAAACACAAATTGCTGTACTTTGCAGCCAGATTCTGCCGATATGACAGAATTTCACAGTTATGATGATAGCTTCTTTCTCTTTTTTGCACACAAGCCAGGCGGGGTGGTTAACATCATGATTTGTACAAGTCAGCCATTGGTACCTGAGTTTAATAAGTAACTAGCTGGTGCCTTAAGTTTCAGCGTGCAAGGTGCATTTTCTAGAAAGGGTCAAATGTCAACTCACAAAGGAAAAAAATAATAGCTCATAATCACTATCAATGATTTCCAATACAGTAGATGAGGGGCTTCGATTTTGTTTATTTGCTTGCTTTAAAAATCACCTTAATGATTAGTGGCAGCTTTATGTTCACTTGATATACTCCTCAAATATAAACCATTTGTATATTAACAAGAAGCATTTGTTGGGTACATTTTGTCACCCACGTTGACCATTAATGATAGAAGATCAGTGACTGAGATAGAAAGCAAAATGTCCTATCCTTTGTTGGTTAAACCTTTCTTGAGGCTTCTGTCCATTCATGAAAACACATCATATAGTAATTCACAACAGACCGAAAAGCAAGGCAGTATGATGAATGGTTTAGATTCTAAAAAGAGAAATGCCTAGTTTTTGTTTTGAGGTTTTGAGGAGTGGGGAGATTCCTGTATTATACCTCCTTAATTTTGCTACTTCCACCTGCCCCCAACAACACACATATTAAAAAAAAAAATGTTAATAGCCTCTTTCCCAGTACATGTCAGGATTCCTAAATGTAGACAGTTGAACAGAGAGCTTTGGTGATACTCTTTGATAAATCTTTTCTATTTTTTAAAAACCACCCAGTCTCAGATCTAACCTTAACATTATCTTATCCTTATGCCCTGACTAATTGAAGTGCCAGATAGTGTCTTTTGGGTTCAGAATAGAGACTTTCAGGGTGGGGAAAGTGGACAATGGCAAAGAACTTTAAATTAAGTTGGAGTTACTTTTTATGGGAAATAATATGGTCAATATTTGTTGGATGAATGAATAAATATTTTCTGTGAATCCATAATGTCACTTTCATTCTACTAAAGCTTTAAACCTCAATATTAGCTTTGACTTTTACCCCTCCTTTACCATTCATGATTCATTTGGTTTTCATGGTCTATTAATTCAGCTCAAACTTTTTTCTCATGGATTTCCACTTGTCTTTCACATAAATAATACAGTAGTCTCTTAATTTGACTCCCCTACAAAAATCTTCGTTTTGTATCACTTGTAAATCAATTTTCCATGTGGAGAGCTAATCATATCATTGGGCTGCCTCCAAACCTACAAAAAGTTCATTGCCTTCCAAATGCAGTTCATAATCCTTATTCTGGAAATCAGTACCTTCTATAATTTGACTTCAATCTACCTTTAAATGATTGAATGACTTCCTCCCATTCTTGTTAATATCTTACCTAAATGGCCAAGTACAGTCCCCGGGGAAGTTATTTGTTTTTTCTGGGACTTCATCTCAAAGAGATGAATTTGGACAAGATCTCCAATTTCTAATGAGCCTATTATAAAATTTTTCTTGATTAAAATTTGTATCGTATTTCCCCTATTTATTAATGATATGATAAGGCAATCTCTTGATAAGCAACATATAAATCTTTTTTTATTAAATATTTTATTTGAGTTTTACAATTTTTCCCCCCAATCTTACTTCCCTCCCCTCAACACCCCCCCCCCAGAAAGCAATTTATCAGTCTTTACATTGTTTCCATGTTGTACATTGATCCAAATTGAATGTGATAAAAGAGAAATAAATAATATCCTTAAGGAAGAAACATAAAATATAAGTGATAGCAAGATCAGACAATAAGATATCAGGTGTGGTTTTTTTTTTTCTAAATTAAAGGTAATAGTCCTTGGTCTTTGTTCAAACTCCACAGTTCTTTCTCTGGATACAGATGGTATTCCTGATCACAGATAGCCCAAATTGTCCCTGATAGTTGCACTGATGGAATGAGCAAGTCCATCAAGGTTGATCATCACCCCCATGCAACATTTAAATCTTTACCAGTTCTCTTTCTTTTTTAGTCCTTAGAGAGTATTTTATTTTTTCCAGTTACTATCAGTTGATTCAGTTCATCAAATTGGCACATTCATAGTAGAATCGGTTTCTCGTGTGCTTATTTCTTCAATGCTCATTCTAGATAGATAGTACACTTTGAAATGCCAGTAACATTGAACACATTCCAGTGGAGTATTGCTAAGGCTCTTTTCATATAAGCCATGGATGTAGATGGGACCTTTTCAGAGGAATCATGTATTTTAACTGTGGCTGTGTTATTTATTTCAGGGTGGATTTAAAGACAAGTCCCACTTCAATTATGCAGACTGCTAATCTAAAGTTGTCTGTTCTGAAGTGCACTTTTGGAAGTTTGCTTGGCTGAAAAGATGATTATTAAATAGAGATTGAACTTTTGGTGATTCTTATGAACTTAGACACAGCTAAATTACCTGCTGCTTTAGAAGGATGGATGACAGTTTTGACCATTTTATATGACCTATTCTAGGTCAGGAATGTGATCCTATTCCTGGACTTTAAAAAAAAAATAGATGGTTTGCTACTGCTGCATATTTTATCTTGTCATTTATTGATGGATTGGGGATGGCATGAACAGAAATGTACTCACCACAAACTGTCTTGTCTTGTCTGTTAAGATCCCTTCTATAAAATGAAAGTAATAAGAACTATTAGTTCATTCTGAGACTCCAAGTCGGATTTTTACCAAAAAGTCTTTTATTTTATAAAGCATAGTTCCAGGCTTTATTTCACCATATACATTAGAGGCAGTAGATTCACCTAGGCTCATATACCTAGATAGTCTTGAAATCATAAACAGCTTGGGCAAGCCACTTAACCCCATTCCCTTGCCAAAAAAAGAAAAAGAAATCATAAACAGGATAAGAGAAGATGGTACCATTAGAAGATGGTAGGAGAAGCATCTAGACTAGGAGGGAAATCAAGTTGTTTAGTTCTGTTATAGTTCTGTTTTTGTTTATATCCATCTATATATCCCTGTTTCCACAAGGATCATAAAATTGATCTCCACATTGGAAGAGGGATCAAAGATAATCTAATCCAACCTAATCACAAAATTCTTCTACAATTTTTAGCTAAGTGATAATTAATGGTATATTGATTCCATTGATAAGTCATCTAACCTTAACTTCAAGACCTCAAGTGAGGAGAAGGTGGTCTGTCCACTTTGAGGTGATCCTTATTATGTTTTTTCTTACATGGAACCCAAATCTGTCTCTCTAAAACTTTTACTCATTGTTCCTAGTTCTTTCTTTAGGAACCAAGCAAATTAAGAATTTTTTCATCCTGACAGTCCTTCAAAAATCTGAAGAGAGCTGCAATGTTATCCTTGGTTTTTCTCTAGGCTGAATGTTATTTAAATCTGGTCATTGTCATGGCCTCCAGACCCTTCTCTTTTCTGATTGCTTTCTAAAAACTCCCAGAATTGATTCCAATACCCCAGGTTATTTTGACCAGAGTGCACAGTGCAACAAAACCATCACATTCTTTATTGTGGATAATCCAACCATCTAATTACATCTTCAAAAAATATTAGCATTTGTGGTCGTGGGGGTCTCATTGATGACTCAAATATTACTAAAGTGTGAATTTGTTAAAGCCCTCTATCTTTATCAGACAAAACACTTATTTATATTTACATCTTAGAAAATTCAGCTTCTTTTTGACTGTTAAGATCTTTTTGGAACTTACCAAGGTGTTATGTACAAACTTCCTCTCTTTTTCTGTCCTATGCAAAACTGATATGTTTGCCATATATGTCTGGAAATCAAGTCACTGATAAAAATAATAAAGACTACAAGACCCAAGACAGTTGTTTGTGTCTTTCTAGTAAAGAGGGCCATTTATATTGAGCCATGGACAACTACTCTTTCCAATAATTTTGCCAGTTCTTTGCCACTTCTCAGTATTTATGTCTTGACAACCACTGTGGTTTTAGGGACATGATTGAAGCTTGGGCAAATTATCTATTGGTTTTGCTAAGTCATTTTCAGTTATATCTGATTGTTTTTGACCCCATTTGCTGCTTTCTTTTTGAAGATCTTGAAGTTGTTTTCCATTTCCTTCTCCAGCTCTTTTGACAGATGAGGAAACTGCAGCAAGCAGGGTTAAGTAACTCTCAGTCACACAGTTAGCAAGTGTCTGAGCTCAGATTGTACTCAGGAAGATGTATTCCTTTCTTTATTTTTTCCCTGATCTATCAGTTTAGTAACCATATCAAATACTTTTAGGCACTTTATTTTTGTCTTGAAGAACCCATGATGATTCTCAGTAATTACCACTTCCTTTTCATAACTGTATTGAGAAATTAGCCAGTCCAAAGTCACAGTTTCATGTGACTTAAAAACCTGAAAAGTTAGATGACTTGCCACAGTACTAATTAACCAGGGCTTGGATTAAATCTTTGGTTCTCTGACACACTATTCATTAGATTTTTCTCCCTAAATTGTACCTTCTTACAAACTCTTCCTTTGCTAATCATTTTAGAATTTTTCCCAATAGTAGCAGTCAAACTCACTGGTATATAGTTTACATTCTTCTCATTTTTTGAAAACCATAACAATTATCCTTCTCCATTCCTGTGGCACTTCTCCTGTTTTCCATATTTTTTGAAAGTCTGACAGTGGCTCAGGAAATATTTACCAATTCTATCAATATACTCCAATATTATGTATTGGAGTTGAAATAAGGAATAAACCTTAATGGCTTCAAATGTTGTTGTTTGTTGTTCAAGTCATTGCCCTATTTTTTGTGACCCTTTTGGGGTTTTTTTGTTTGTTTGTTTTTAGGAATGGGGTTAAGTGGCTTGCCTAAGGCCACACAGCTAGGTAATTAAGTTTCTGAGACCGGATTTGAACCCAGGTACTCCTGACTCCAAGGCCGGTGCTTTATCCACTATGCCACCTAGCCGCCCTGGGGGTTTTCTTGGCAAAGATACTGGAGGGATTTGCCATTTCCTTCTCTAACTCTAACTTTAGATGAGGAAAGAATCAGGGTTAAGTGACTTGCCCAAGGTCACTCATCTAGTAATTGTCTGAAGCCAAATTTGAACTCAAAAAATAATCTTCCTGACTCCAGACTTGGCACTCTATCCACTTTGTCACTTAGATGCTTGACCTCTATACAAACACATAAAATATGTAATACAAAGTAAAATAGAGATCCTTATCCAGGAAGACAAATAGGACCTTGGAAGTCACTGAGACTTAGTGGGGAGTATCCATGTCTGGAATATGGGTCTGGAAAGGCATTAAAAAAAGACAAATAGGTAAAAAGACATGTGGAACAGCATTGTATATTAAGAAGATTTATTTACTGTAGGGAAAAAAATCTAGAAATCATTGCATGGTGAAGGGAAGGAAAAAACATTAGTCATGAGATTACATAGTAGCCAACCAAACAGGGAAGAAAATGATGAAACAAGTCACTCCAAACCTGTCTCAAAGTCATGGAGAATGTTATCTGCACAGCTGTTGGGGGTAACATCTCTTTTCTGTCCCATGGTATCTATTTTAATGGGCATATATAAACAGTTTTCTCCTGTCCTGTCCCTAATACAAGGAATGGGTTACTACTATGTCTTATTTGTTATCTAGAGGCCATCATATTTCAGATTAATAGCTGATTTTGTTGTCTGTTTTAGATGAAGATATCTTTGAATATACATAGGAAAACAAGACTGAAACTGAAAAGTCTCATTGTAGCATTACTTGAATACAGAGCCTTAGATCTTTTTTGTTTTTGTGTTTGTTTTTTTTTAAATTAAGTGTCTGAAACTCTTTTTCCCCTTAGGGCTAGCCCAGATTTTTCTATGGTCTGATATACCAGTGTTTTGCATTATTGCCAATCAAGAGTTTTGAGACCTACTCGACAGAGAACACTTTTTTTTTTATGTGTTTATGTGACTGACTTCAAAAGTCATTATAACTTGTGGTTCAAGTAATAATTCATTTCTCAAATTTGAACTAATTTTCCCCTGGCAAATATATATATATCAATAGGGAAAGTTTTTAGATCCCTGGCACACTGTTTTGAGGATATATTTAAAGGGTACCAAATGCTTTAGTAATTATAATTTAGAAACCAGGAATATTCACTGTTTTCTAAACTAAAATTGCTGTGTGATTCATGAATTTTAACTGATTAAAAAAAAGAGGTAAATACTGATGCTATATTTTGGGAGAAATTTTGGGAGGTGTTGGGTATGTGGAGGGGAAATATTGGGTCTTTTGCATTTTAGGGCACATGAGTCCAGTCATAGTTTTTGTCATTAAGTAGATTATGACCTTGATTGCCTGGAGAATCAACATTCAAACCCAGATTTTCTAGCTCTAAATTCAGTCTTCATTCCTCCTATACTTTACTGTTACCTCACTAGGGAAATTACATAAATCATAAACCCAGGGAATGATCAGAGAGTTATGAGGTTCAATAGAAACCACTTCTAGGAGGAATTTTGAAATGATGGTCTTCTCCTTAGTATTTCCCCTTGAAGCTTCCATTTCTATCTAAATATCTACTTCTAAAATCTAGGGTTCTTGTTGCCTCTCTATCCCAAGTAAGCTGTGTGACTTAAAGCAAGTCACTTAGCTTCACAACCTCAATTTCCAGATTTATGAAGTGTTGAGAATACGCATCCTGTCCATTCATAGGAGGGTATGTATTCTTACCTGCTGATCTTAACCCATGTCACTCCCATCACTTTACCACAAGGTCTACCTAGAGTCTTTTTTCTCCTGATATTACAGAGATGACCCTGAACCATTTGTTCTGTTGACCATTTATTTCCTTGCCTCCTTCTTGTGACAACATTCTTTTCTCTTGGCTATAACTTTTCCTTGGGACATCTTCATAGTTCCTTATTTCCTTTTCTATGTTGCAACCTGTCTATACAAAATACTCCTCTCTACTTAAACTATTGATTTATTCATATATCACATTTGTTTACAATTCTGTAGTGACTATTGAATTCCATTTCTCATAGTCTTATGAGAAGTCTAGTAAAATACTGTATTAGTATTTAAAACTTGAGTCTTTGTTTTAGGGGGGAGTCTTGAGTCTTTTAGGATACTAATCTAAAGGCATTCCAGTTTGCTCTCTGAGTGTAAATTGTGTATTTGTACTGTCTAACTCAAATCATGATGGACAAGAACTAAAGATTTCATAAAATAGGTGATAAGACACTCTTGGTCCATTTGTAGACAGACCAAACTCTTTTGGATGGTTACAGGTCTAACTTGTCTGTTTTGCCTGTCTTTATTCTCTTTGTGCAATTCTACCATTTGCCTAAACATACTGTGGTAGTTATTGGTAAAAAAAAAAAAAGGCCAGGGTGAGGGGAATTAAATAAGCATTTATATAATACCTATGAAATAACAGGTACTGAACTAAGCACTACTAAAATTACCTTATTTGATCTAATTTCATTTGCAAATAGTCTGTTATTTACATCTATATAGATATTTTTTCTTTTTCTCCTGCTTGCTGTCATCATTCCATCATTATTCTTAACTGCCTTTACGATAATATTTGTGTGGTTGGGCATCCCTCACTAAGGTTTCTTTATATTGAGTTTATCATCTCTCTTTTACTGTTTATGCTCTTCTGCCATTTTTCTCATTTAAAATTTTACAAAAAAATTTCTATTCTAACCCAGTGTAACCTTTGGCTGTCATCTTTTAAGTCTCATGTTAATTGATTAATGTGCCAATTGGGTTGTTATCTGTATTATGCTGTTTGACTGATGTCATTAAAACTGGTATGAGATTATCATAATTAGGATTACTGTGCTTTTTTTAACCACTATTCAGTTTTCATTAACAGTACATATTTGAGTAAGATAAGATTGAGTCAATTGTCTGCCCTTTTTTTAGTTTTTCATGTTTGTGCTAATAATTTGGTAGTGTGACTGTAAGTAGAACATTGATTTGTGAGTGACTCTCACATCTGTAAGAAATAATTTATTTCTTTTTAATCTATAAGACAGCTAGATAGTACAGTGGATAGAATACCAGAATACTGGAATCATGAAGATCAGAAGAACAAATCCTACCTCATATACTTTCTAGCTGTGTGACCCTGGTCAAGTCGCTTTAACTCTGCTTCCTTATCTGTGAAATGAAGTTAATAATAACAACCAACTTGAAAGGTTGTTGTGAGGATCCAATGAGTTAATAATTGTAAAGAATCTGGCATAGAGTATATGATATAGTAAGAACTTTATTAATGCTAGTTATTATGAATCAGTTTGATTTTTTTTTTGTTATGTTACTCAGTGTCTCCTACATCTAGAACCTTCTGATTCTTTTCTAGGATAAGGTATTCCTAAGTCTATATGTCTTTGTGACCTCTGATTTCTTATATTGGAAATGAATGATTCAGAAATAAGATAAGAAATAAACTAGAAATTATGGATCAAGAATATTTCTCCCCAAATCCATTGATTCTTTCCTTAACTTTCAATTCACTGAATGTTAATATGCATTTTGGTTTAATTTATTGAGATGTTTTTAAGTGACAGTTTTTTCATACTGTCCTTTTGGAAGTATTTAATATGAAAACTACAAAATGAGATCATTAAATTCAAATTATCTGTAAAAAATTTTTCTTGTTGCCTTTGGCCAAAGGATAAAACCAACTCTACCAATTTCTTATTTGCTTCTCTAAAGATGAATCATTCTTCCTTTTAGCTTCAACTTCCTTCTCATTTTGTTCATATCGAGAATGTAAAGATTGATACGACAGACGACAGCTCCTCCAATAGTATGTCTATTAATCATTGGATTTAGATAAAAATCTCACATTTAGAATGCCAATAGCCCAGCTTATAAATGGTCTAATGATTGTGTAGTTCTTAGCTCTCTCTTTATTCTATCAGATCAATGCAGAAACAGAAGGGGTTAGAAAAGTCCTGAGGCTCTTTTTTTATGTTTATATTTCTATTTAATGCCTTACCATTACCAAGTGCTTAGCCACCTGCTTAATAAATCTCTTTGTATTTACCATGGTTGGTTCTTGGAACGTAGACATAGTTAGCTTCTGAGACCAAATTTAAAAAGTTAACAACATGGTAGTACCTACAAGAATCCAAAGTTACCGCAATGCCATATTAAGTTTTTTTTTTCCTTTAGTTTTGCAAGGTAATGGGGTTAAGTGACTTCCCCAAGGTCACAAGCTAGGTAATTATTAAGTGTCTGAGGCCAGATTTGTACTCAGTTTCTCCTGACTTCAGGGTGGGTGTCTATCCACTGAGCCACCTAGCTGACCCCCCATATTAAGTTTTGAAGAAGGACTTTGTAAAGTGAGAGTTTTGTTGATCTTTGAAAAATTCCCAAAGACTCAAGCCAAAGACTAGTTGAAACTTTTTTGCCTCTTTTAAAAAATACTTAAAAGGGGTGGCTAGGTGGTGTAGTGGATAAAGCACCGGCCTTGGAGTCAGGAGTACCTGGGTTCAAATCCGGTCTCAGACACTTAATAATTACCTAGCTGTGTGGCCTTGGGCAAACCACTTAACCCCATTTGCCTTGTAAAAACCTAAAAAAAAAAAATTCTTAGAATCTGAGCTCCAAATTTATTTGTCGATCAATATATTTTCTGTAGTTATCAAGACTTATCTGACTTCTTGATCTTTTGATCACCTGTGTCCTTATTTTATATCAGCAATATGAAAAGAAAAATATATATAAACCAAATTGTCTACTTCTAAACATTTCTTTTCTAATTATCTTTTCCAACTTTCACCCCTACCTCCGAGGAAGGCAATGATTATTTTTTCAGTTTTATTTCTCAGTTGTCTCCTCGTCTTGTAGCCCAACCAGTAATTCTGATCTCATCTTCATAGTGTGAAGCCTTAGATAAGGAAGCCAACTTATTAAGCAGGTGGTTTCCTGACTGACACGCAAGCAAAAGAGGAAGAGACAGTGGGAACCAATAGCTCCTGTAGCCAGGAGACAGAGCTGACCTAGCTCCAGGAAGCTTTTGATGTAAACATACCTAATGAAAACACCTAACAGAAAAAAGAGTGGCAGATAAATTTTTAGGCTATATTCAGAAGGTGGTTTTATTTATGGCTTAAGATATTTTTCAAAGGTGAGAACAATCAACTTTTTTGTTTTGTTTTTTTTTTGTTAGCCATATTGAAATTTAGCTACATCATGAGAAATTTGTCTGTAATAAAATGAGCATGTATTTTCACCTAAAACCATTTTGTAAAAGTAATCCCCGTTGGACAAGAGAGAACCAGCCTAACCACAACTCTGGACAAATTTTCCTTCTAAGATGGAAGTGCTAGTTTTTTTTTAGTGTAGATTGTATTCTCATCATAAAAACTTAAACTTCCACTTTTCAGTTGCAAAACTGTGGATATTAAGAATGGTTATCATCCACCAGCCTTTCTAAACTGAAATTGCTTCCAAAACTCTTCTTATCTATCTTCTTGCTTGTAAATGGCCTGAGTCCTGTTTGTTATTAGTAACAAGGTCTAAACAAATACTATTGCCTGCCAGTTGTGGGATTCCCCAGATTAACTAGATTCTCATTTAGTCATTAAAATGACTGGTCATTTCCCTTGGTCATTTGACTGTAAATCTTGTGTTCAACCAGAGGTGGTAGTCTTAATCTGGGACAAATTAGAAGTCTGAAATCAAAAAAGCTAGAGTGTATGTGTGTGTGTGTGTGGGGGGGTGTTCTAAGTATGTTGAATTTGATGGAATTAATTCTAAGTAAGATGAATTGAGATGGCAGAGCAAGAAGGTAAGATCGCTTAATTGAATTTGAGGCCAACTACATGACTTCTTGGAAAAGTTCTTTGAAAAGTTTGTATAGGTTTTTTTTTTCCAGAAATAGGAGATAGTATGGAGTAGTGAATAAAACACTGGATTTAGAGTAATAAAGACCTGGGTTCAATACTTGAAGGAATTCTAATGCATTATAAACTACATCAGACATTATCCTACCTGTGTGACCTTAGACAAATCATTTAACTTTTCCAGGCCTCAACCCCTTTATTGGAGGTTGGACTCAGTAGGTGTAAATTTCCAACCCTAAATCCATAATCTTATTCTTAATTTTTAACCTTATGGTACGTCATTGTTGCTTTTATTTCATTGTTGTAGGGAACTCCCAAGTGAAGGGACTTTCTCTATTCACTTAGATGTGTAACAGTAGATCATTGTCAGAGATTGAATTGTATGTGCCTTTCACCTCTGTATTGGAGGAAAAAAAAATAAAAATTCATTAAAAAGTCTGCAACAGACACTAATAAGTTCTTAGTTTTAGGGTATCCATTTCTATGGTATCTGGACACTAAAAACAGGGATATTACATGAAATGGATGCATAAAAGATGGGAAAGGATTAGGCGTAATCAAGAAAAGAGGGGTAAAGGGAAGAAATAGGAGAGAAAGTAAAAGCTAAGGATCCAACTTTTCAACTGAGTCCTATCAAAGCTCTTTTAAAAGTCCCACTTGCTGGAATGATTATTTCCTAATCATATTCTAGTTTCTCCTAGTCATTAGAACTTGGAAAAATCATTTCATTTTACTGATCTTCAGTTTTATCAACTGCAAAATCGAAATAATGCTTGTATTACCTAATGCTGTAAAGCAGTACTATCATTTCCATTTACGTACAATAATAATAGCTAATGTTTACATAACATAATGTATATATAAGATACTGAACTGAGAAGAAAATTTTCTTTGTGACTTTTATTAGTTTTCTTGTGAAACACTTTGTTTTATGCTTAATGAGTTCAATTTACAATATACTACTCATTTTCCCCCTAGTATATTTCAAGTATCGTTTAGAAGTTAATGGGAAATACTTGCTTTTAAAAAACACCTAATGTGACTTCATGTTAAAGCATTTTTTTCTGGTTACCAAGCCCTTGGAAGTTTCTACTTTTTTTTTAGAAAGGTTTTATTTATTTTGAGTTTTACAATTTTTCCCCTATTCTTGCTTCCCTTCCCCCCATCCTGGACAGAAGGTAGTCTATTAGTCTTTACATGGTTTCCATGATATGTGATGAGAGAGAAATCATCTCCTTAAGGAAGAAAAATGAAGTATGAGAGATAGCAAAATTACATAATAAAATGACTTTGGTCTTTGTTCAAACTCCACAATTCTTTTTCTGGATACAGATGGTATTCTTCGTTGCAGATATCCCATTATTGTCCCTGATTGTTGCACTGATGGAATGAGCAAGTCCATTAAGGTTGATCACTCCCATGTTGCTGTTAGGGTATACAGTGTTTTTCTGGTTCTGCTCATCTCACTCAGCATCAGTTCATGCAAATCTTTAGGCTTCCCTGAATTCCCATCCCTCCTAGTTTCTAATATGACAATAGTGTTCCATGGCATACATCCACCACAATTTGTTCAGCCATTCCCCAATTGATAAACATTCACTCAATTTTCAATTCTTTGCCACCACAAACAGGGCTGCTATGAATATTTTTTATACAAGTGATGTTTTTACCCTTTTTCAAGATCTCTTCAGGGAATAGACCCAGCAGTGGTATTGCTGGATCAAAGGGTATGCACATTTTTGTTGCCCTTTGGGCATAATTTGAAATTGCTCTCCAGAAAGGTCCACCAACAATGTATTAGTTTTTCCCATATTTCTCAAATCCCTTCCAACATTGATCAATGTTCTTTCTGGTCATATTGGCCAGTTGGAGAGGTGTGAGGTGGTACCTCAGAGATGCTTTAATTTGCATTTCTCTAATAAATAATGATGTAAATCAATTTTTCCTGTGGCTATGGATCTCTTTGATTTCCTCATCTTTAAATTGCCTTTGCATATCCTTTGACCATTTGTCATTTGGGGAATGGCTTGTTCTTTTGAAAATTTGACTCAGTTCTCTGTATATTTTAGAAATGAGTCCTTTGTCAGAAATATTAGTTGTAAAAATTGTTTCCCAATTTACTACATTTCTTTTGATCTTGGTTACAGTGGTTTTGTCTGTGCAAAAGCTTTTTAATTTAATGTGATCGAAATTATCAAAATTGTTTTTTTTTGCAGGAACACACTATTTATTAGGTCAATAATTCATTTTTAGCAATACAATTACAGAATATCACAATGCTGGTTACAAACATACTCAATATGGTTTGATGGTTACAAATAATGTTGGGCACTACAAGTCTGCGAAGTATGATACGAAAGGTTATTCTTGACACAACAAAGAATTGTCTTCAAAATCTAGTAATGACCTAGATATGTCTATATAAATTACTGTGTCGAAATTGTTTTTAATGATGTTCTCCATCTCTTCCTGGTCATAAACTGCTTCCATTTCCATAGATCTGACAGGTAAACTACTCATTGATCTTCTAGTTTCCTTATAATATTATTTTTTATGTCTAAATCCTGTATCCATTTTGATTTTATATTGGTATAGGGTGTGAGATGTTGGTCTAATCCAAGTTTCTTCCATACTAGAAAGTTTCTAGTTCTAATACTTACTATCTTTGGAAAAGATCTGCTTTATAGTGAATATAATATTCCTCAAACTCAGTGGCAATGAAGAAGCTCATAGAACGCATCAAGCCCATTATTTTGTAGTAAATAATGTATATCACAGATCTTTGCTCCAGACCTTACATTATCATCACCTCTACAAAATATCCATGTTCTGTCTCAATCCTGGATACCTGGCATATATTATTTGGTGTCTGCTGTTGTACCCAGATTTTCGCATAAAGGATTAAATGTGTGTTTCAAGACCTCCCAACTTCCTCCATTTTTATTGTGTTACTGAAAGGATTCATTCTTTTCACTCACTATGTAGTACAAGTTCAGGAGTCTCTATGAAAAGGATAAAAATCAATAAAAGAAAAATATAACAGAAAAATGGTGGGGTGTTTGTTTTTGTTATTTTTGGTATCAAGTTAAATGTTACACATGAAACTAAGCTGCCTTCAAACCGTCTCCTAGTGTTTTCATTTCCTTTTTATTTTCTCACTAAAAATATCCTGTAAGTAAACATTGTTAAACATGGCTGTAACATTTTAAAATGTCTCTACTTTTAAAATGCCCTCACACCAACTTAGGCACCAATACAAGGATATAATGGATGTGTTTCCTTTTGGAGTAATCATCTAATATTTGGCATGAGACACTTTTTTTTAAAAAGTAAATATGATACATGGTTATACATGTAAACCTATATAAGATTGCTTTCTGTTAAGGTGGGAGGACGGAAGGGAGAGAGGAAGAAAAATATAAAACTCAAAACCTAGCAAAAAATACTGTTGAAAATTACCATTGCATGTAATTTAAAAAATTAAAATATTAAAAATAAATAAATTTTAAGAGCTAGATATGATACAAAGAAAACTTATTAAACAAGGTCTGGTTTTCTGTATGGTGGCAGATGTACTTTCTTAGTCATCACTGAATTAAGTGGTAGAATAAACCTAATAATCTTAACAAAATGGGAAGGTCAGACCTAAAATGGAAGCTAATGTATCATTTGTAATTCAAGGCCTTTGATTTCACAGCAAGGTCTGTGGCTTTCTATTTCATAAGTGAATATGTGATCCTCTTTACATGATAATATTGCAAAATATGTTTGGCATATAATATGAAATTAATCTATGCTGTTAGTTAACATTTTGAGATCATTATGCATGTGACTTGAAATTCATATAATTAACAAGTTTATTCCTAAAAAAGAGCTTGATAATTTCGAAGGTGTTGTGTGGTGGAAAGGGCATTGGGTTTGGAATAGGAAGACCAGGTTTCAAGTCTTCTCTTTGCTACTTAGCTAAGACTAAAATCAAGTCTGTCTGCTTTGGCTGTCCTTCATAGCCATATCTTTTGAATGTTGTTTTCATCTAAGTATTTGTCTTTTTTCTCTCAATAAATATTCTGTGTTGCTCTAAAAGAAGCAGAATGAAACTAACATTAGATTTCACAATACAGAAAACAGAAAAAAATTTTGTGTGAAGATTTTTTTTTGAAATTGTACAAAATTATATTAACTTTAATCATTAATAATAAAAAGCACCACACTTCTACTGTCTATTCAAAATCAAAACTTCTATTAAATCCCAAGAGGAAGGAATTTGCATACAACCATGCCAACGTGTATTTATGGCTTGTGTCAATACATATTTCAACAGAAACTTTGGCTTTAGGAAAGTCACAGACATTTAAAACGATGGTTTTAATTGTCTAAAGTACACAGTAGGGCAAGTGTGTATTAATTAAATATACATTATACCAGTGATGGTGTCAACTTGGAAGGTTATTTCTACTGTTGATAGCAATAAAGTAGTTTATATATGTTAGACAATGAAAGAAAAAACATTCACCATGGTTTATATAAACAATATACATTTTAGGACAGTAGTCCTAAAGAAAAACAAGCATTTACACTATACATATATTGTACTGAATCCAAAAATAAAATAAAAGTCAATCATACAATAAACTACAAAGAAAGGATCCACTCCAATGGAGTGTACAGCAGGGATACTGACTCAAGTTGTTTTTTTAAAGGGATAGAGAATTGTTTTTTAAAAAAAGAAACTTTCCTTGGAAGTGGAGAAAGTCTTTCATTTGTTCCTGTAACTAGCAAATGCCATTCATCAAATCAAAAATGATAAAAAGGAACTTCAGACACGTATCTATTTGAGCTAGCTGACTTGTGTACGTTCCAGTTTAAAAAGAGAGGAAAGGAAAAAGGAAGATTCTATCCTATTACACAAGTCCCAGTGAGGCAAGGTCAACTTGACTTCTAGTTCTTTGCTTGTGAATGTGTAGGTTATTTGTATGAGACAAATTACTATAATAGATCAATGGAATTAAAATTCTTCAATTTCTACAGCATCCCTATCTTTAAAATGGATATAATAGCTTAAGATGTAGTACCAAACAGCATGTAATATCGACGATGAAGGACTAGATGGTGGTGATGATGTATTAAAGTTGTTGTTCTTGTCGTTACTGGATTTGAGAGGTGCCTTAAATATCTCTTATTCCCATGCACTTCTAGAATGAAAGAAAATATATCCCTTTCTCCCTTCCATCCTGCCCCACCAATTATTTAGCAATAAGTTAGCATAGAGCAAGGGTCCTTTGTTGTTTTTGTTGGTTGTTCAGTTGTTTTCAGTGATATTCAACTCTCCAGTTGGGGTTTTCTTGGCAGAGATTCTAGAGTAGTATGCTATTTCTTTTTCCAGCTCATTTGACAGATGAAGAAACCAAGACAAACAGGATTAAATGACTTGACAAGTGTCACATTAGCTAGTAGGTGTCTGAGGCAGGATTTGAATTCATATCTTCCTGACTCTAGGTCTGGCATTCTTATTTACTTTGCCTCCTAATGGCCCTTAAAGTCCTTTAACTTAATTTTAAAAAATATTTTGCTAAGTATATTTCTTAGGAACTGCTTTCCTTTGTAATCTTATGTATTTTATTTTATGCCTTGTTTTTTTTTTAGAAAAAAAACTTTGGTCATTTCTCTTAGTTTTGGAGTCTTCATCCCTTTTATAAGCCAGCAGTCATCTCCATTTGCCTTATTATTATCATTATTATTTATTTATTTGTCTGTTTGTTTGTTTATTTTTTTAGGTTTTTGCCAGGCAATGGAGTTAGGTGGCTTGCCCAAGGCCACATAGCTAAGTAATTATTAAGTGTCTAGGCTGGATTTGAACTCAGGTACTCCTGACTCCAGGGCCAGTGCTCTATCCACTGTATCACCTAGCTGCCCCTATCCATCTACCTTATTTAACAAGTATCATTCAAGAATTATATACATAGTAAAAAAAAATCAGTTAAAATATCTGGGTTGAAATTCATCCAGTTCTGTTATTTTCTATCTGTGAAATGCATAATTTAACTTCTTTAGCCTTCAAGTTCTTTGTAAGATGAAGGAATTAAATCTCTAAGAATGCTTTTCCAAAAAAAAAAAGGATGTCTTATCCAGTTCTGAATTTTATGATTTATAAATATTGTTATTGCTGGTTTCTGTGGGGGGGACTATTGCTAGAATTATTGATAGTCAAACTCATCCTTTCAGATAGTGGTAGAGTCAGAACCTGTGAAACTTAAGTAAATTTTCTTTGCCATTAGTAGGTGTAAAAATATGATTGAAAAAAGTACACATAACCTTTGCACTCTCAATTATTATTGTTATCATCTTCCTCCTGGTTAGGGATCTTTAGAAAATTTTTAGAGGCTCAGACACTCAATAACTGGGAGTTAGATAGACCTCAGTTTTCATCAGTTAAATGATTAATGATATTTGTACTAATTGAGGAATGATGAAAAATAAGCTTTTAGTTGTTTGCTCCCTTTGAGCTGAGGTGTCCCCTAGTTTGTGAAGAAAAGACAGTGTCAAGTGATAATCAAGTTCCAAACACAACATACAATGACTTCAACAATAACCTAAGGTTACATTGATTACAAAGAGGCATGATTTACAGAGGGTCATATATTAACTTCTGACTGGCATATACAGATAGCATGACCATTATTAGCAGAGTCATCTTGGAATGTGAGAATAACAAAGGCTAGATTATTAAGGAGCCGAATATCTAGCTATGAATTATTCTGTCCTTGTTTTCTTTGGTCCTTTCCACTTACCTACTAGAAACAGTCAATTTTAAAAAATGAACAAAGTTGAAGCTCATTCTATTTTATTCTTTGTTCCTTAGAATTTATTGAATATTAATTCTTCAGGAATCCATGATTTTTCTCTCTGTCCTTCCCCAATGCATAGTATCATCCTGTGTCTTAAAAAACTGTTTCCCATAGATGACATTTCCTGCCTACTTGACTTATTTCAGGTGGTCTTCTATGTCTCTAATGTATTATTCCTCACTTCTGCATCTTAGAATTCCTACAAATCAGAGCTTGCTTCCACTTCCTACTTACTCTGTATAAATTTCTGTATGTATGTATGGAGACAGTGTGGTATACTGGAGTCAAAAAAATCTGGATTCAAATCCTGCCAACAAAAGATACTGGATGCATGACCTATCTTATGTCTAAGTATAGGTAAATAGTATTACCAGACTTATTCTGTTATCCTGAGGATCCATTAAGATCATTTTATTCAAAGTACTTTGTAATCTTTAGGGCTATATATCAATGTGAACCATTGTTATTACCCCCCGAAAATTGAAAATATCTTGTTAGTTGGAGAGACAGACAGACCTTCCAAGCTGTGCCTAAATTAGTTTGCATATTTAGAATCTGTAGGGAAGGTATCAAAACAAAGGCCATCATTTCCAGATATGTGTTTAAAAAATTAATAAAACACAGGAAATTTGAGTTACTTGATTTCACAGTTGTTTATCAAAAATTGGAACCGGTTAAATGTATGACACATTCTGCATAGGTCAGACAATTTAAGGGCCATTTTGTATTGAATTATTGTTATCAAATTATGACTGCCAAAAGATAGGAGTTTAAAAAACAACAAATCAGCTAAAATATTGTCTTTTAGAGGGCCCAGACTGATATCCTTATGAAAAAGAAGGAAACTTTTAACCACCTCTGGGAAAAGTTGATTTGGGTTTCAGAGGTCACTCCAGTGTCCTCTATCCTCTAGGGGAGATACTTTTTTTTAAAAAAGAGAATTAAACTACCAACATGAGGTTTGAACCAGGTTTTTACACAGAAAAGAAAGACCTTTTAGTGAACTGTTTTAATCTTAAACTCTGCATTTTAATCCTTCTTTGCCTCCATTTTGAACTGTGCAACTTTTACATTTTGAAACCCTAATGCAATAAAAATGACCCAGTGCCAAAGGCCTGCCTATTTATGGGAGTGTTCGCTTAGATGTTTATTCTAATGGGTGGTGTCAGCTTGGCACAGGGCAATAAGATAAATGGGCAAGGTTAGGTCTGCAGGGGTTGTTTTTTTGCTACTTTTATCAGCTTGTGGCAATATTCTGGCTTCATAAAATAGTTCCGTATATGACACTCATTATTCTCAGTTTCATATAATTACATGGTTGTAGGTGAACTTAGAGATGCAGTCCTAATTGGTTAGGAATGAAGAAGTGGGTCTCTCAATACCTTCTCACTCTTCCTACAAGCTAGCAAATTGAACTGAATATTGGCATATATATAGATGCGCGCGCATGCTGCCTGTGTGTGTGTGTGAGGGAGAGAGGGAAAGGGAGAGAGAGAGAGAGAGAGAGAGAGAGAGAGAGAGAGAGAGAGAGAGAGTCTTAAAGACTAAAGGTATCAGAAAGACTCTTGACATGCCTTGGTGTTGACACAGAATGTCAAAACAGAGTTCTCGTTCTTTAAAAAAAATTGCTTCTTAACAACTTATGTGACACATAGCACTAGGAAGAATAGAAACCAGTCTAGTTGAGGCCAATGTGTCTAGGTTAATATATCCCCATGGGCATTTATCAGTCAAATAACAAATAAGGAACTTTCCTTGAGAAATTTAGATTTTTCCAAGAAATAAAAGCTAGGAACTATGTAGTAATGGAACATTTGAATAATACCTGAATAGACAGCTGCCCTGTCTCCCAACAGCATCAAGAAAGGCAAATGTTAGGCATTTTTTCCAATGTTACCTATGTCCTTTTGAGATGTCATAATACTGTTGTTTTTAATCAAAAACTATATTATGTCAGGCAGCTGGGTGGCACTGTGGATAGATCCAGCCTGGAGTCAGGAGGACCTGACTTCAAATTTGGCCTGAGACACTTAATAATTGAAAGTCATTTAACCTCATTGCCTTAAATAAATTTTTTTAAAAAACAAATTATAAAGTAGTTTGAACTGGAAAGCTATTTAGACTCTTAAGTTATGGAGATAAGTTCAGTCAGTTCAATTCAGCAAGCATTTTTATTTTTTTTCTTTTAAAGATTTTATTTATTTTGAGTTTTACAATTTCCCCCCCTAATCTTACTTCCCTCCCCCCATCCCCCACAGAACACAATTTGCCAGTCTTTACATTGTTTCCATGGTATACACTGATTCAAATTGAATGTGATGAGAGAGAAATCATATCCTTAAGGAAGAAAAATAAAGTATAAAAGATAGCAAGATTACCTAATAAGATATCAGGGTTTTTTTTCTAAATTAAAGGTCCTCAGTCTTTGTTCAAACTCCACAACTCTTTATCTGGATAGAAATGGTATTCTCTATCACAGATAGCCCCAAATTGTCCCTGATTGTTGTACTGATCCATCAAAATTGAGTGTAAATTAAGGTAAAATAGTTTCTATCGGTGATTTTTCGAAATAAAATTTCATTGTCATCTTTGCTTCTACCTATATTATCCAAAGTAATCCTTTATCTTTTCCCTACCAAAGAAGAATTCTATAAAGAAGGCAAAAACCAAATAGACAAAACTTACCAGTATATCTAAAACTCATATCTTCTCATGTACTTTTTAATATTCATAATTAAAATATATTAATCTATTACATTTGTGTCTATAACTTGCTTAGCTATTCCTCATTTAATAGTCTACTTTGTTTCCAGGTTGGGGTTTTTTTGCTATCTCTTAAAATATTGTTATAAATATTTTCTTGTATATAAAAGTCTTTCCTTTCTGTCATGGATCCCCATTGGGTTTATGCCTAACAGTGGAATCATAAGGTGAAAAAGTATGGACATTTTGGTTACTTTCTTTACATAATTCCAAATTATTTATCAGAATAATTTGACCAGTTCATAGCTTCATCATTCCAACAATAACCATCTCATCTTTCACCTTTGCCAATATTTTTTCATTTTATTATTAGTTATTTGGATATTTTTAATATCATTTTTTAAATAGTATCATTTGTTTAAGAACTATTTGTTTATAATCTTTGAACACTTGTTGGGGAATGTTTTTGGTGTGTTTGTGTGTATAACAAAGACAGATGAACAGAGAGAATGAGTGTATATTCATTTAGTGGTTAGCATCTAACACAGTATCTGACATAGTAGGTGTTTAATAAATGTTTATTGATTGGTTGATAGATAAATCTTAATATCAGATTTACCAGAATTAGCTATTTAATAGGAAAGTTGATTCTAATTTGTATAGATATTTTTCTAAGACTGGTTGCTATGTCAGAAAGCATGTATGCTAATATAGAAATCTACAGGGTGCCATCATTCTTATATTCACTTCATCAAATATTTATTAAGTCCCTACTCTGTGCACACTAGGGGAGATATAGGTTTGAATGAACTGGGAGAAATATTAATCTCCAAGAGAATTCAGAAGATTTCCAGGGATTTGTACATACAGTAAAGATCAAATAAATAATTGTGCATTTTTTAAAACTATAGAGAATGAAACCATCCCCTTTCTCAAGTCTACATTCTCCCCCCCGCCCCTTTTTTAAGGTTTTTGCAAGGCAATGGGGTTAAGTGGCTTGCCCAAGGTCACACAGCTAGGTAAAGTGTCTGAGGTCGGATTTGAACTCAGGTACTCCTGACTCCAGGGCCGGTACTCTATCCACTGCGCCACCTAGTCGCCCTTTTTTTTCCCTTTTAAATATTTTATTTATTTTGAGTTTTACAATTTTTCCCCCTAATCTTGCTCCCTCCTCCTACAGAAGGCAATTTACCAGTCTTTATATTGTTTCCATGGTATACATTGATCCAAATTATGTTGAGAGAGAAGTCATATCCTTAAAGAAGAAAAATAAAGTATAAGAGATAGCAGGATCAGACAATTAAGATATCGTTTGTTTTTTTCCTAAATTAAAGGTAATAGTCTTTGGTCTTTGTTCAAACTCTGGATACAGGTGGTATTCTCCATTGCAGATAGCCCCAAATTGTCCCTGATTGTTGCACTGATGGAAAGAGCAAGTCCATCAAAGTTTTTTAGGTTTTTGCAAGGCAAATAGGGTTAAGTGGCTTGCCCAAGGCCACACAGCTAGGTAATTATTAAGTGTCTGAGGCTGGATCTGAACCCAGGTGCTCCTGACTCCAGGGCCGGTGCTTTATCCACTAAGCCACATAGCTGCCCCAAGTCCATCAAAGTTGATCATCACCCCCATGTTGCTGTTAGGGTGTACAGTGTTTTTCTGGTTCTGCTCATCTCGCTCAGCCTCAGTTCATGCAAATCCCTCCAGGCTTCCCTGAATTCAGATCCAAGGAGTTTACATTCTAATTGAGGGAAGTGATTTTTCAGTCATTTCAGTCATGTTTAGCTTCTTCTTTAACCTTCAAACTTTCCCAGCAGTTAGGTCTTCCAAACCATTCTTTAAAGCAAACATCACTCCACCCCTCCACCCCCCAGGAAGCTTTTCCTGACCTTACCCCTTAACTTTCTTTTTTTTTTAAGGTGTTTTTTTTTTTGCAAGGCAAACGGGGTTAAGTGGTTTGCCCAAGCCCACACAGCTAGGTAATTATTAAGTGACTGGATTTGAACCCAGGTACTCCTGACTCCAGTGCCAGTGCTTTATCCACTACGTCACCTAGCCGCCCCTACCCCTTAACTTCACATAACACTTGGTTTCATGCTTTCTTGATAAACTTTTAAGAATTGTATGAATTATTGTTCTGTATGTCTTATTCCTCTATTAGTCTGCTTTTCACCTGTAACATCCCATGTTCTGGTCTCCTGGTCTATGTACTTGTACACTGCCCATCTGTCCTGTGAAGCTCCTTCCTACCACCCATGTTCAAGCACCATCTCCGACAAGAAAGCCTTTCCTGATTCACTAATGGTCTCCCTCTATCCCTCATATCAGTTTTTTTTAATATTCTGAAAATTATGTAAATTCACCAGATGGCTCAGCAGACAGAACCCTGGGCTTTGAGTCAGGAAGACCTGAGTTCAAATGTAGCTTTAGACACTTCTTAGCTGTGTGGGAAAGTCACTTAATTTCAGATTTCCTGACAAGAGGGTTAGATGGATAGTTGTGGAAATGGCAAACTTGGAGAGATAGTAGGGGATGGAAAAATAGGCTTTATGGGGTCATGAAGTGTCAGATATAACTGAGTAACAATATGAACTGATAGGTGAAGAATGAGAGGGGAAGGAATGAAGGCAGATGTATGGGACTTCATAAATGATTTAGTTCAAATATTAGTTAAGTATATACTAGATACAAGTCACCATGGAAATAAATGTTTATTGAATTGATTTAAACTAATTTAGATGAGGAAGAGGGAAGATTTAAAGATAGCCCTAAAGGCTTCAAACTTGGGAAACTGAGTAAAATGCTCCTAGTGTTGACAGAATTAGTGAAGCTAAAAGGAAGGAGGAGCATGTTTACCTTGTACATTGGGTACAGATAAGACTAACTGACTGTTCTAAATCTCAAAGTCTGTGGCACACAGTTAATTACATTGTGCAATGTTAGAGTATTTATCCAAAATTTTTTCACCAACTGTGCCAGGTCCAAGATTAGAGGGCTATCTTGCATAAGTGTTTTAGGATCCTGACACCTCTACAGGTTTTATTCCATGTAGAAAAACATGTTCTTTCCTTTTTTCCTCTCCCTTCCAAAAAACCCCATTTATTTCAAAATGTGGGTATCATCCTGCATTGTTTTCCAGCTGTCGTGTCTTTGTTCCTCTTTTTGAGGATAAGGAGTTACATCTCCTGATCTTGTCGTGAGCACTTACTGGACAACAGTACAGTGTGTACTGTTGTGGTAAAGAGTACATTGGTATAAAGAATGGATGTTTTCCCTCTACAAAGCTTTGCAAACGGAACTTACTCTTGCTCAGTCATTTTCAGTCATGTCCTACTTTTCATGACCCCATTTAGGGTTTTCTTGGAGGGGATCCTGGAGTGGTTTGCTATTTTCTTCTTTAGTTCATTTTTACAGATAAGTAAACTGAGGCAAACAGGGTCACACAGCTGATAAATGTCTGAGGTCAGAATTGAACTTAAGATGTTGATGAGTCTGCCTAGCACTTTATCCACTATGCCACCTACTTTCCCTGCTCTAGGATTACAGATAATTTTAAATGGGTCTTGAGTTTTCATTTTTCTAGTTCTTTCTGGAGATATACGGGACTGTGAAGGAAAAAAAATATTGTGAATTTAACATTTTTTTTTAATATTGAAGACATTTTGTCCATCAAATCCAAAATTCTAGGAAAGAGGGCAGGTGAATGTAACTATCTAAAGATTATGAAGGATAAAACAAATGAAAAGGAATGGTGTATTTCTTCATATGACCTTCATGGCTAATTTGTGTATTTATTCAAAATGACTTATTCATTTCATGTTCTTGAATTGTTCTTACACAACATACTCTTGGTTTGCTCATTTTGCTCTTCATTATTTCGTATGAATCTCTCCATATTTTCTTAAGATCATTGAGCTCATTTGTTATAGCACAGTGGTATTCTATTATAAGCATATATCACTTATTTGCCCATCCCTCAATTATTTTTAAAATATTCCATATAATTATTACATATCACTACATTAGCTTTTTGTTAAATTTTCAAATATGGTCTCTTTTGCACTTGAGACAGGACACTAGACTAGAGTAAGAACTGGGTTCAAATTCAACCTTGGGCACTTATTAACTATGTGATCCTAGGCAAGGCATTTAAACTCTCTGGTTCTGATCTATAAAGAAAGGAGATAAACCTATAGTACTTCATAGTGCTGTATAAAGCACAAATGAAGAAATGTATATAAAATACTTTGCAAAGTTTTAAATGCTTTCTAATTTTATTTAATGATAGTTTTTAAAATTCTTATTTTTGAGGCATCATTGGTATTCAAATTCAACTACTCCATCAAGTCTCTGAACAAGGTGGCTTAATGTTTCTCTTTGGGAGATTGGAGGGATGACATTAAAGGAATCAATCATTTGTCTAGAATAATATCCTCACATGTGATCCTGAGAACATACATGCTACCAGGATACCTATTTTCAGCTTGTATCTCTTAATACTACTCTGTCTATTTAATGTGATATATTTAATACAATAACTATATAGAAAGATGAGGCTCTTTTCTAGGATGGTGTCCCTCTTGTGATGTCCTGACTTTATGGGATCTTAATTTTATTATTTGTTTTTTTAAGCACTGAAGATGTTCATATATTTAATTTTATGTTTTTGGCACTTTTTTATATTGCTGTTGTTTTTCAATACCAACCATAGACGCAAACCTTATGCCACAGCCATTATAAGAAAGAAGTACAGCAAAACAATAGAAGCCAACACATTTCTTTTTTTTTTCTCATTTTATTATTTCATTTTTTCCAATTACATGTGAAGTTAGTTTTCAACATTCTGGCTTTTTCTAACTTTTGAGTTTCATAATTTTCTGCTACTTTCCCTACCCTCTTCCTTCCCCAAGACGGCAAGCAATCTGATACAGGTTGTATGTGTTCAGGCACCAATATATTTCTTGGTGGATAGCATATGTCCCATTCCATCTCTCTACCTAGAGGAAAGCTAGATTATCATCAGGTTTCTAGAATAAGATTGGCCATTGCATTGAGGGCTAGTATATTTCAATATGGTTTTCTTTTAAATTACTTAGTTCTTTGTGTTCATTCTCTTATTTCTGCTTTCATCAACTATACATTATTTCATACAGATCTTCCCAAGTCTCTTTGAATTTTCATACTTTCTGGGCATCATCAAATCCCATTACTTTTATAAAACCACAATGTATCCAACCATTGCTCAAGTCAATTGGTATCCACTTTCGTTTCCAGCTTTTTCTACCACAAAAAAAAAGCTGTTATAAATATTTCTGACCTTGACTTCCTTTAAGCTCCCAAAGAGTGGGATTACTGGGTCAAGTTAATATACATTTATTGCATATTTACTAAGCCAGGCACTGTGCTAGCAGCACTAAAGAAACAAATAAAAGACAGTTCCTTCACTTAAGATCTAATGAGGTCTTCTCTTAGTCTAATGAGCACAATATCCACAAACAAGCTATATGCAGAATAAATTGGAAATATTCGCAGGAGGGAAGGCACTAGAACTGAGGGAGATTGGGAAGAACTTTTTGTAGAAGTCAGAATTTTTGCTGGGACTTGAAGAAAGTCTTTGGAGCCAGGAGACAGAGATGAGGAAGGAAAATATTCCAGGCATTAGAGACAGCCAGGGAAAGTAATTGGGAAGTGGAAGTGTCTTGTATTGAGAAACCATAAGGAGTCCAGGGTCACAGAATCAAAGAGTTGATTGAGAGGCAGAGTTGCTGTGTAAGGGGTAAGAATAATGGAAATGTTGATCAGGGAGGGAGCAAGTTATGAAAGGGCTTTGAATGCCACAAAGAGAAGTTTAATTTGATAAATGTAAAGGCAAACCTCAAGACTATTTTAATTTGTATTTCTATTATTACTGTTGTGCAGCATCTTTTCACATAATAATTTATTATTTGTATTTTTTCCATCTGAAAAAATATTTGCTTTCATCATTTGACCACTTCTTGGTAATGGTATTTCTTTTTATCTTACAATGAATGTTGTTTTTTCCAAAGAAATATCAGGATATGGTCTTTTTTTTTTTCTTTTTGCAAGACAATGGGGTTAAGTGTGACTTGCCCCAGGCCACACAACTAGGTAATTATTAAGTGTCTGAGGTCAGATTTGAACTCCTGACTCCAGTGCCGGTGCTCTATCCACTGCGCCACCTAGCTGCCCAGGATATGGTCTTTAAGAAAAATAATCCAAGTGGCAATACCTTGTTTGTTGCTATAATTGGGTTTTTGCCTTTGCATGAAGAATATTTCCATTTTGACCCTGGGCAAATCAATAAACATATCAATCTACCAGGTAACTCTTATAACATAAGTTCCAGAGAAGATGCCAGTCCACATTGATAGTGGAAGTTCTGGGAGCTCCCTATACATCAAGGAAATACTGGATCTGGTCACAATTTAGGGGAAGAAATCAATATTTAGAATATTGGTTCTGTTTCAGAATCATTATTTTTTTTGTTATTTCAGTTAAATACTATATTAAAATAAAGTTTCTCTTTTTTCTACATAATAATTTGGTTGTTTGAAACTGTTATATTTACAAAGGAACTCAATGGTTGACTTTTGTTTTTTCATATTAATTCTGGTTTTTAGTTAGAATTATAATACATAGGAATCTTAAAGACATAAGATTGCAGTCCTGGCCTTGTGTAATGCAGAATAATCACATTTATTTTTCTCCTTTAGATTTCCTTAAGTTTTGAATGATTTCGACATAATGACAGCAGAGGATTCTACTACAACAATGAACAACGATTCTACCAACATGTCAGCGGCCAAAGTCCCTGAAGGTATAGCTGGGGCACCTAATGAGGCTGCCCTCCTGGCTCTCATGGAGCGTACAGGTTATAGCATGATACAGGAGAACGGGCAACGCAAATATGGTGGACCTCCCCCAGGTTGGGAAGGACTGCACCCCCCACGTGGCTGTGAAGTCTTCGTCGGTAAAATCCCTCGAGATGTGTATGAAGATGAGCTGGTACCAGTATTTGAGTCAGTTGGACGTATCTATGAGATGCGGTTGATGATGGACTTTGATGGGAAAAACCGTGGCTATGCTTTTGTTATGTACACTCACAAGCATGAAGCCAAGCGTGCTGTGAGGGAATTGAACAATTATGAGATCAGACCAGGTCGACTTCTTGGAGTCTGTTGCAGTGTGGATAACTGCCGACTATTCATCGGTGGCATCCCCAAGATGAAAAAAAGAGAGGAGATACTGGAAGAGATCTCTAAAGTGACTGAAGGGGTGCTAGATGTTATTGTATATGCAAGTGCAGCAGACAAGATGAAGAATAGGGGGTTTGCATTTGTAGAATATGAGAGCCATAGGGCAGCTGCTATGGCCAGGAGAAAGCTCATGCCTGGAAGAATCCAACTGTGGGGACACCAGATTGCAGTGGACTGGGCAGAGCCTGAAATAGATGTGGATGAAGATGTCATGGAAACCGTTAAGATCCTATATGTGAGAAATTTGATGATTGAAACAACTGAGGAGACAATTAAAAAGAGCTTTGGCCAGTTTAATCCCGGTTGTGTAGAACGAGTTAAAAAGATCCGCGATTATGCATTTGTGCACTTTACCAGCCGGGAAGATGCCGTGCATGCTATGAACAGCCTCAATGGCACTGAACTTGAAGGCTCGTGTCTTGAAGTTACTCTGGCTAAGCCAGTGGACAAAGAGCAATACACACGCTATCAGAAGGCAGCCAAAGGAAATGGACCAACAGAAGTAGCACCTCAACAGCCTAACTATGTTTACTCGTGTGATCCCTATACGTTGGCCTACTATAGCTATCCCTACAATGCTTTGATTGGACCCAACCGAGATTATTTTGTGAAAGGTAAGTTAACTCTTTGGGGCATTTTTATAAATTTATTATTCTAGGCATCATTGATCATCACTTGCTAGCCCATCCATTGTATATAATGGCATGCAGGGAATGCTTTTTTAAAAGTTACTAGTTTTTATAGACTATCTTTTTTCAAAATTTAAAGATATCCACCTTAGTAGCCATTACAAAATATAGACCTTAATACTGCCTGCATACAAAGCAAAATCATGAAATGATCTTAAGAGAACTGAAAGGGACCTCAAAGGAAACTGAGCTTAACCCCTTCATTTTATAGATCAAAGAATTGAGACCCAGAGAGGTTAAATGATTTGCCCAAAATTATACAGGTGATAGGCATCTGAGGTATATTCTGAATCCATATCCTCTGACACCAGAGCAAGTCTTGTTCCTTTCTGCCATTTGTTTTGTTCATGATACTTCATTAAATGCTTTGCCATGCATCATTTAAATTGATTCTCAAAATACAACTGTATAGACTAGGTAATCCAGGTATTATTATCTCACTTAATGGATGGGGAAACTGAGGCTCACCAATACTAAATGATTTTTTCAATATCAGATGGCTAGTTAGTGGACCCAGGATTTTAACCCAGACTGAAATCACATTTCTTCTTCTATCTCACATTTGCCATTCACTCTGGCCAAAGATTTTGGTGCCCAGATTTCTCCATTTGGTAAGATGAAGTTGTGACACTAGTGATTTTAATGAGAATTAATGATGTAAATGTCATACTGACAGGGTATGTTCTATTAACCATTCATATAGAGAGATGGTGTCCCAAAGGTCTTAGGGCAGTTTTAAACTTCTGCACTAAGTCTGTTTTCACTTTTCCCATTAATTGATGAATTTCCTTAAACAGTAATTTTACTCAGGATTAGGAGGTCTCTTTGGGCATCTGTAATTGAATTAAGAAGGTTTTAGCATGGACAAGTTTGACTTTTTGTAAACAGTCAAATATCAGGGTCCTTGGAGTCTTCAGATTTGTTAAACTCGGCCTCCTGGCACTGTAACTTGTGATTATTCATCCCAGTTTTGTGTTGTTTCTATAAGCAGGGAGCATAAGGGGCCGAGGGCGAGGTGCAGCTGGCAACAGAGCCCCAGGCCCTAGGGGATCTTACCTCGGGGGATACTCTGCAGGCCGTGGCATATATAGCCGATATCATGAAGGGAAAGGAAAGCAGCAAGAAAAAGGATATGAGCTTGTACAGAATTTGGAATTATCTGCTGTCAATCCAGTTGCTATTAAACCCGGTACAGGTCAGTATAAATCTGAGGAATGGGCCATGACCATTCAGCCAAAGCCCCAGACCTCTCTTTAAACTGAACTTATTCTTTCTTTAGGCTCAAATAACATACAAATATGTGTCTTCATCTTTTTGGGAATCTTAGAAATAGTAATACAGGTGGATACCCAGGATCTTTTGTGTTTCTCAACACTAGTGTAATCTTAGGTGCTCACAATGATTAGACCTTTTGTCTTCTCTGGAGAGAGACTAAACAAAGTTGAGAGGACTGCATTCAAATTCAGTCCAAGGGGAAGCTAGGTGGTGCAGTGGATAAAGCACCAGCCCTGGAGTCAAGAGTACCTGGGTTCAAATCCAGCCTCAGATACTTAATTACTTAGCTGTGTGGCCTTGGGCAAGCCACTTAACCCCATTGCCTTGCAAAAACCTAAAAAAAAAAAATTCAGTCCAAGGGAAGTTCATCTCTCCACTTATACCTTGAATTCTATTAGAAGAATTAATAGAGAGGGTAGATCCTCTTACTTGACAGTAGTTGAGGCTGCTACCCCTCCTTTGTATATGGTGATCTTAATGAAGAAGAACTAGAAATGCCATGGAAGTGCTAAATGAGACATTGCAATTTCTGAATCAGTTTCTAATTAATGAGTGTTAGTCTTGGTTACAATCATCAGCTCCTCTTAGTCCAGTCAAATAGTGAGGGTGCAGGTAAAGTGAAGCCAAGACGGGGCAGAAAAAACAACTGAGTCTCCCCAAAAACCTCTCCAAATAGCTTTAAATAATGCCATAAAGCATTTCCTGAAGTGACAGATACCAAAAAAAGGATGGGGGTGGGGGGGTGAAATAATGTTCTAGTCAAAGACAACTTAGAAGATAACCAGGAAAATTCTGTCTTACATCGGTGAGAGTGGAGCAGAATCCGTTGTAGACTCAACCCCAGCAAATGATCAAAAGGAGATTGCAGAGGTCTCCTTGCCATCACTGGGCTCAGAACTCAGTTGTTTAGTCCATACTCAAATTTGGGTAGCAATCTGAGTGAGCAGAAGTACTGGCTCACTCCAGCTTGCAGACACAGTGGAGCAAGGACCCTCATCACAGTTCCAAGGCAGAAAAAAGGGCTTTACTCACAGACCAGAGCACAGACTAAGAGTAGTAAATGCACCTTTCCTTAAATCATGTCACCTTAGAAAAACTGAAAACTTGGAGGTTCCTAGAAATACTTCTGGAAAAAAAGCTACACAAAACCCCAGAAGTTTGGGACAGAAGAGCCTCCACCCTGGAAGCATAACCCTACTTTAACAAGATAAAAAATTCAAAATGAGTAATGAGCAAACAGAAAAAAATTCTGACTATATAGAAAGTTTCCATAGTGACAAGATCAAAACACAACACTCAGAAGATAACCAAGTCAAAGCTTCCAAGAAAAATATAAATTGACTTCAAGTCCTGGAAGAGCTCAAAAAAATTTTTTTGTAAATCAAATAGGAAAGGTAGAGGAAAAATTGGAAAGAAAAATTATTTAACAGTGTGGTAAAGGAGACATAAAAAGAACTGAAGGAAATAGCACCTTAAAAAAAATATCCTTTGCCAAATAGTGAAAAAGAGGTGCGAATGCCTAGAAAAACAATATTGGGAGGTAGAGCCAGCATGGTAGAGTAAAAGCAGGTACTTACTTGAACTCTCCCCTAGATCCTTCAAATATCTTTAAATAATGACTCTGGGGTGGCTAGGTGGCACAGTAGATAGAGCACTGGCCCTGGAGTCAGGAGTTACCTGAGTTCAAATCTGGCCTCAGACACTTAACAGTTACCTAGCTGTGTGGCTTTGGGCAAGTCACTTAACCCCATTGCCCGGCAAAAATTAAAAAAAAAATCTTGAAAAACGATTCAATCACTTGGTAAAGGAGATACAAAAACATACTGAAGAAAATAATACCTTAAAAACACACTAAGCCAAATGGTAAAAGAAGTACAAAAATCCAGTTAGAAGAATGCCTTAAAAGAAACATTATTGACACAAAAATTGACTAAAGGAAAAAATTCTTTAAAATGTAGAATTGGTCAAATCAAAAAGAAATACAAAAAAAACACTAAAGAAAATGATTTCTTAAAAATTAGAATTGAGCAAAGGGAAGCTAATGACTATGAGAAGTCAAGAAAAAATAAAAAACAAAGCTAAAAGAACAAAAAAAATAGACAGTGAGAATCATCTCTATAGAAAAAAAAACCTGACCTGGAAAATACATCCTGGAGAGATAATTTAATTATTATCAAATTACCAGAAAGCCATAATCAAAGAAAGAACCTAGATACCATCTTTCAAGAAATTATCATTTTTTATTATTAGGGCAAATATATACTCTTTTTAGAGAGAGAGAGAGTGTGTGTGTGTGTGTGTGTTGACCAAGGTCTCAGGGGTGAGTTGAACATGAAGAGGTAATATATAAAAAAATAATAAAATTAAGAAGTGAAAGGGGAATGTACTAGGAGAAACATAAAGGGAGAAGTAGAATAGGGCAAATTATTCTGCATAAAAAAAGGCAAGAAAAAGTCAGAAGCAAAAGGTGAAAGGAAAGGAGAGAGAGAGAGAATAGAATAAATAGGGGAGCAGGAGGAATAGAATACAGGTGGGGGGAGATGAAGCAGATATCTCTGACAAAGGCCTCATTTCTCAAATGTAGAGAGAATGCAATCAGATTTGTAAAATAAGCCATTCCCTATTTGATAAATGATTAAAAGATGAACAATTTTTAGATGAAGTAACTGAAATTATCTATAATTATATGAAAAAAAGTTCTAACTCATTATTGATTGGAGAAATGCAAATTAAAATAAAGTAACAAAGAGTTATCCATTGCCTCCATTTGATTGCATACTTGCCCCACAAAGAGTAGACTAGAGAGTGCAAGTATTTATCACAAAAAGGTGGTAACATTGACTAGCTACACTTTTCATACCCTAATTCTCCCCTGGGTCAAAGTTTTATAAACTTTACCCAAATATGAAAGAAACAATTAGTTCTTTGCATTTTGGTCATATTCTTCACCCATAGGAAAAGAAAGTATTTGGGGGTTTTTTTAGAGCCTCTTTTTTAAAAAAAATTTATTTTCCAGCTCCATGCAGACATGG
Organism: Macrotis lagotis; assembly: GCF_037893015.1. Lineage (NCBI taxonomy): Eukaryota > Metazoa > Chordata > Mammalia > Peramelemorphia > Peramelidae > Macrotis > Macrotis lagotis. The sequence continues at coordinate 175,174,727 of NC_133660.1, forward strand.
CTTTCAGCATTCATTTTTCTGGGTGTTCAATTCTTTTTCTCCATTTCCTTTCCTCCCTCCCTTTGACAATGAATAATCTGATGTAAGTTATACATATATATTAAACATATTTCCATATTAGTCATATTGTGAAAGAAGAATAAGAACAGAAAGAAAAAACAAATTTTAAGAAAATTGAAAAGTGTGCTTTGATCTGCATTCAGACTCCATGTTTTCTTCTCTGTATGAGGATATTTTCCATATCATGTTCTCCATCTAAATGCTACTCACGTTATGAACAAATGTTGATAATATTTGAATTCACCTTTTCATCTTAGGATTCTCTTGTCTCTCTTGTGGTCAGGAAACTTATCCTAGTTTCAAAGGTTCAATCTTCTTCCTGGGAATGAGATTCCTATTTATAATTAACAAAAATGTTGATGGGAGAAAGAGAAAATACTCTTGATGCTGTACATACAGTCTTTATATACAATTGGATAAAATAATGTTCAGAGGTTTGCAGGAGACATTGCAATGAGCTGATAACCAGTATATCCTCAAATAAACCATTTAAATCCTGAGTATGCTTGATTTTTTTGCATTTTAAAAGGTTTGTTCCCTTATATCCCCCCACCCCCGACTTGTTCCTCTATTTTGGAAAGGATGGCAACCACCCATTTCACACAGGATTTTTCTTTTCTCCATTCTTAAGATTGAACACCCCCATTAGGAGTCCAAAAATGCTAAAGATAAGCAGAATTACCTAATAATAGATTAGGTAGTTAATTATACTAACATCTAAACTGGGGAAAGACTTGGTTATCTGGTAAAAGGAGAATGTTTTTAATGGCATAGCGTGACATAGAAAGCATAACTTGGTCTCTTTGTTGATGTCATTTCTGCCTGAAAATTCTTTAGTTCACAATAATATAAATGGTTGTTTAGACTTTTAAAACAGACTCCTTCCCGCCACTCCCCATCCCTGCCACCATCCATTATAGAAGTAAAGGAATCTTACAGATCATTTTTCAGCTAGTGGAAACATCTTGTTGGTTTATTTGATTTTACTCCATAGAGAATGTATCTTAATCTTAATCAGCTTGATTTTCCCCCATCCCTGATCCTATTTTAGTGGCCATTCCTGCTATTGGGGCCCAGTATTCCATGTTTCAGGCAGCCCCTGCTCCCAAGATGCTGGAAGATGGCAAAATCCACACAATGGAACATATGATCAACCCCATAGCAGTGCAACCAGACCCAGCCAGTGCTGCTGCTGCTGCCGCCGCCGCCGCTGCTATCATGCCTGCTGTTTCAACCCCTCCACCTTTTCAGGTGAGTTTCTTATGTTGTGGAAATTTATGTGATATTTTCTTCCAGCTATTTTTGCATTGATAGATATTGAGTTCTTTATATGCCTAGAATTCTGTGATGCATAATAGGATGAGATAAGCCAAGTTAATTTTAAACCCAGGTTTCTACAGTTAGGAAGCTGTCACTTATTATAATCTTCATTTTACAGTTAAAGAAACTAAAACAGATATAAAATTTTAAGTGATTTATCACCATCATATAATTAACAAGTGTCTGAGACTAGATTTGAATTCAAGTTTTCATGAATCTAGGCATAACTAACTGCTCCTCCTAGAAATCCACCAGGAATTGTGGGTCTGTGGTCCAGAAACTGCTCACAAATTGAGATCTCTTTCCTTTGTCCTTGGGGGTAAACAATGATGTAATCTCCTGAGGGAGGACCATATCTTTTTTAATTCTCTTTTATTTAACCATCTTTAGTGAGGTTTCATTCTTTTCTTGGTATCCTTACTTTTTTATTTCAGACCTGAGGCATAGTCACTTTAATGTAGGTATATTCATAATGTAATACCTATCTATACTTTTTTCATGTTTTGACCATGAAAATTCTTCAGTAGCCCCATGCCAAAACAGGAATTTTGTGTAAATGAGGGAAGAGGGGGCGGCTAGGTGGCATAGTGGATAAAGCACCGGCCCTGGAGTCAGGAGTACCTGGGTTCAAATCCGGTCTCAGACACTTAATCATTACCTAGCTGTGTGGCCTTGGGCAAGCCACTTAACCCCATTTGCCCTGCAAAAATCCTAAAAAAAATAAAATAAAATAAAATAAATGAGGGAAGAGAAGTGGGGAGAAAAGGAGTGTATGAAAAGATAGAGCATGCATTCAGTAATTCAACAAATATTGGACTTGGTATTCAACATGAAGGGTTAATAGATGGATCTTAGTTCAATGGCTAGATCACTAACTTGATGACTTTGGATAATGAAAAATGAGAACAATGATGAGAAAGGTAAAGTGATTGGGTTCACACAACTCATTAGTGACCTAGCTAGAACTAGAAGGCAGGTCTCTGTAGACTTTTGGTCCAGAATCTTAAATTGTTTGTTTTTTTTTCCCCTAAGAATAAACAGGAGAAAGAGGCACCTGGTGGTACTTTGAGTTTAAGATATGAAATCTAACCTTACATACTAGCTGGGAGACCCTAGACAAATTACATGTGCTCTTTGTCTCAGTTTCTTAAATTCAAATGGAGATAATCATAATATCTACTTCCAGAGTTGTCTTGGAGATCAAATGAGATAATACCTGTGCAGGGTTTTTCCAAGAGAGGCAATGTTTGTTGGCAAAGTCTGAAAACTGGAAGCAGAGCCAGGAGGTAAATAAGAATGGCCAAGCCCAATTACATCCACAAAATGAGGCCTTAGAAGGAGCTCTCCAGTCAGAGAAGGGGGCTTGCATGAAGTGAGGGAATGTTCCAGGGTGAACAGGCAGAGGTAACAAAGTCTAGAATCAGAAATACCCTTGGGAAGGATAAGGTATTGTAGATTAATAAGTAGTTAAATGAGCAGATTTAGTTTTTCCTGTTTTACTAAAATCTTTCCTTTAGAGGGATTGCTAAAAAAAAAATGGTTTAACCTTACAAGTGTAGGTAGATCATTCCAGACTAGTTGCAGTTCTTTTTTTTTCTAAGGGCAAACTAACTTTTGGCTATTATCCCTTACCTTACTTTGACAGTTAACAAGTCACTCATCAGTCTATCAAGAAACATTTATTGAAGATTTACTATATATCAGGCACTGTTCCAAATGGTGAGGGTACAAAAAAGAAACAAAAGACAGTCTTGCCCTCTTATGATCTAATGGGGGGAGGGGGAAGGAGGAATCAATATAAAAACAAATATATACATAGCAAATTATAGACTAAATTACTAAGAAATAATTAACAGAGGGAAGACATTGAAATTAAGAGGACTTAGAGAAGGTTTCCTGTAGAAGGTTTCCACCTTTAGTTGAGACTTAAAGAAAACAAGGAGACCTGGTTTAGAGCAGGGGAGGGGGAGAGTGTTGTAGTCATAGGAAGCATCCAAAGAGAATGCCAAGAGATGGAGTGTCTTGCTAGTAGAATAGCCAGGAGGCCATTCAATCTGGAAGCCTGTGCTAGGGAGTATAGGGTGTAAGAAGACTGGAAAGGTAAGAGGAGACTAAATTATGAAGGGTTTAAAATGCCCAATGGACCATTTGTATTTTATCCTGGAAGCCCTGGAATTTATCAAGTTATCAGTTAAACTATGAGATCCTGTCTGTTTGTTAAGTGTTGATTCTTTGGACTATAGAATTTAAAACTGGAAGGGATCCTGTAGATTACAGTGGGCAGTGGGTCCTCATACTTATCATTGACCATTGTCATGTCTCATTGTAAAATGTCTCTGAAAGAGTGTTAGAAATACTATATTTATTGAGTATACCTTCACTGAGAGTATACAAATGACTTCCACTTATGAAGAGGAAGAGAACGGTAAGGGTTTGTAACTATCTTCTAATGTACAATTAATTCTTTAACAGTACATAATTCAATATATGTATTTTTAAGAAATCATCAAACTGCAAAATCATGCAATTAAAAAACCATGGGGCTTATGAAGACAAAGGGTTTAGGGGCACAATACTCAAGAACTTCATCAGTGATATATTTTTAAAAAGGTAGGATCCAAATTAAAATGGTAATATAATTTTATATATGTTAATTGGTGAAGAAATATATCTAAATACTAGAGTCAATAGTAGCAATTTCCACAGCCTCAGACAGCTGTTTGTCTTGCTGGCAAAACTCTTGGTCATAGGACCATGGTCAGAGGTCAAGAAGAATGCTTGGGTACAGACCAGTCATTTTTTTGACCACAGCTCCTACTTCACCAGTAAATATACCTCAAATATGAAAGTTTACTTTGAAAAGGACCCAAAGTTTGCTTTTGAAAATGGCTGTCAGAAGGGTTGAGGTATTTGAAGCAGCAGATTTCTTCAGATTTTAGATGGAATTATACATGAATAAACATGATTCATGTTATGATCAAATTGTTCCCTGATATATCCAACCTGTTTAATCAAATTTGTATTTTTCAAGATAAAAATTGCAGTGGAATGCTCATTTTCAAAGTTGTTGCAAATGTATATAGTTTTGGTTTACCATGAAATGAAACCATTTTATGCCAGTGTTATGTTTATCTTTATACAGAGATATAGACACACATAAAATATTTTACTGTAGTCCTTTGTGATCTGTTTTAAAAGACTTTAAAATTATAAATGTAAAATATTGGTTCCTTCCATTTATAGAATGCATCAGCTTTAGGACACATCCCCGATCTCCTCATTTATTTTCAGCCTATTTTTCAGGGTGAGTCTTTTCAGAAGATAGTCAAGCACACAGAAGGGAAATGACCTGCCCAGGGTAGTGTAGGTAGCAACTTAAGAGAAAGAAGGAAAATTCAAAGCCAGATTTGTGATGGGAAATCCACTGCTCTATTCACTTCGGTTCTCTTTCTAATACCAATTTCACGGACCTGTTCACAATGTATATTAACATCACGATCTTTTTCTTCCCCCCATTCCTTAGGGCCGCCCAATAACTCCAGTATACACAGTGGCTCCAAACGTCCAGAGAATTCCTGCAGCCGGGATCTACGGTGCCAGTTATGTTCCATTTGCTGCTCCTGCCACAGCCACACTAGCCACACTACAGAAGAATGCTGCAGCTGCAGCTGCAGTTTATGGAGGTTATGCTGGCTACATACCTCAACCATTCCCTACTGCGACAATTCAGGTTCCCATACATGATGTCTACCAGACATACTGAGATTGATGGGGGATGTCATGAAAACAAACAAAACCACTGAAGGAACACTTTACTATTTATGAAGAAAGTACTAATCACCAAGAGCATCCCTGAACTTTAGTAAATATATGTAAAACCCTGAAAGTGAAGAATGGTATCGAATATTAATGTTGAAATATTTTATACTCATGAAGTCACTAGTTTTTGTGACTTTCAAAGTGAATGCGCCTACATTTCTCAGAGAGTTCAATTTGTGATGCTTTGATACGATCCTCTACTCACATGTATACAATAGTATGTTTATAAAGGTTTTTTTTAGCAATTATATTTTCAGTATGAAGGTTATTTTCTTAACTTCTGCACTCCAGAGATGTTTATTTTGTAGTGCCTTTAATAAATATATTGACTATATATATATATTAATATTAAGAACATCCATGCAGCTAGGTAATATTTTGAAAAGATTTATTCAATATTTAAAGATACAAAAAAGTAATGCTTTAAAACAAACACACACACACACACACACACACACACACACAAAAACAAACACACATATACACCCCTGAGTACCTTATTTAAAAATAATCCTGGAAAGTGCAATTTTAAGATGAGTGAAGCCACTGTGTTTTTTGCTGGCCATTGGAATGATGGAGCCATCTAGGATACGTTCTCTTTTTGATAAAAAAAAAAATCGAATCACTCAAACTGTCCTTCATCAAGGAGGAAGTGGCCTCAGATTTCTGAGATATTTCTTAGATTTCTGCCTCTCCTATCTACTGTGCTCTTCCTCATTTTTTTCATTTACCTTTATCCTCCAAAACTGGATGAAATGGACATTTGGTGAGTGAGTTAGAAAACAAAGAAATTGTTGGGTACTGTACTCAACTACTTTTTGCTAGTATCTTTTTTTCTGTGCTTTGGTGTATGTGCTAAAGCAGGTCTTTCCAGAGCTTGCAAGAGAGTGCCACTATCTAATTTGTTCATCACCCAGGCCAAAATAGAATTTCCTTTCCAATTTTCTTGAATCTTATTTGTTTTTTAAATTTAAGATTGTAGTGACAGAGAATGTGCATCTTAATTGTAGACAGGATCCAAAAGTTCTTGCCAGCCGGAGACTCATGCTTTATCTACTTGTAGTCTTGTGATCATGTTTCACTGCTAAATTTCTGCTGTAGTTGGGGAGTATTAGGACAAACTATGCTTATAAAAACATGGATTTCCTCCATTCACTGTGCACAAGTAACTTCCACTTAGGTGAATACAGGAGAGCACATCCAAGAGGAGGAGAAACCTGTAGGAGTCTTAAAAGTTTGTAAATATCTTCTACTTAGATATTTTAAAAGTCGTTTTATGTTGCAAAAACTATATGGTGTGTTTTATCAAAAAAGAAACCATTTTATTTCAATATTATTAATAAGGTTGTTGGTTTTTTGTTGTTGTTTTTGTTGCTGTTAGGAAGTAATTATATTATTGCAGTGTTTTGTGGCCTGTTTAAAGGCTTTTATTTAGCAGACTGAATGTAAAATACAGTAAAATGTTGATTCTTACCCACTTTATGAACTGCATCGACTTTGATTAGGAAACTTAAGAAAGTTAGGTGTGCAATAGGTAAAGAATATGCAGTTATGTTTTGGATCCATTAAATCTTCCACACAAGGAATTTTTGCTTGTGGCAATATGAAATTCATGTGTGTGGACAGAAAGCAGGATCACTCCCTTAGAAAATATTTTAGATTTTATTTTAAAATATATAAATTAAAAGATTCCCAAATGCCTATTTTCTCATCTTCTGATGGGAAGGGTTTTTTTTTATATATAAACAATATTTATTTAACTATTCTATAAAATTATTGAATGCCAGGTGAAGCTTTATTCATTCTCAACATTCTTTTCCATGATTTTTAAAAGAACACTTAGAGAATAGAGCAATTGTGCAATGTTCTAAAAACATATTTAGAAACCTGAATCCAAACCCTAGCCTATTAGAATACTGTATGGAGATTTCATTTGGGCCAGATCTTTATCCTGTAAAAAAGTGGAAGAAATATTCTCTCTCGATGACAGTAGTGGAAGATTCCTATGGAGTTTTTTTTTAATAGAATGAGACTGAGACCTTGTTCTTACTGTATTTTACATATGCCTGTAAATTAAGTGCAAAAAAAAAAAAGAAGAAAAGATATCTTGGCAAATACCAAACTACCTTAAAGCTGATGTTGGTAATATAGCCAGTTAGATATCAGTGAGCCTCCAATTTCTGGTCTATCTGTACCTGTTGTTTCAAAACCATTTCATGTACACTACTGAGGTAAGTTTAGAACTTGAAATGTGAAGTTTTTGGGGTTTTTTTGTGTTTTGTTTTTTTTTGTTGTTGTTGTTTTTGTCTTTAGGTTAAGAACAAACTAGTCCAAAATGTTTAGTATCACCTATTTTTGAATGTGGGAGTAGTTTAGTTATTATCTTTACTTTCTTTGTATTTTGGAAAGCTTTTAACTTTATTTAGTTCTTGCTCCTTTTATAGTGCATTCTTAGGATGTAGTTAATAAAGCATTCTTTAAAGTAACTTTTGCTACTTCATTTCAAATTCTGGGTTCAATCTTAATAACCAGTGATTTATTTACACACTTCCAAACACTTTTCACAAAATTAAGAAAATACATGCATGAATAGTGATTCAAAAAATTCTCTATTGCCAATTTGGGAGATAAAAGTGGAAATTTAACCTCATGTGGGATTAATTGGAGTTGCTGTGTTTAGCTAAATTATGAGTTATCTACATCCTACTTGATATCTCTTCAGATTCAATTTAACAATAGATTCAAGGAGTGGTCTGAAGTGATTAATGTTTGCAGAGCATTGCCCTAGGCTAGGAAGAAAGTTTAGATAAATAGACCATTTTGGGCAGCTGAGTGGCACAGTGGATAGAGTACTGGACCTGGGGTCAGGAGGACCTGAGTTCAAATCTGCCCTCAGACACGTAATAATAGCCTAGCTGTGTGATCTTGGGTAAGTCACTTAACCCCATGACTTAAATAAATAAATAATATCCCCTTTCTAGAAGGGGATAAGAAAGTAGACTCAAAGTCATAAATAATCATTGCATATATGATATGTTTGGGGTGCAAAACAAAGTAATGAGACCTGATAGGAAAGATGTTTCCAACAGAAGCATTCAGGGAAAGCTTCAGGAGAGATGTGGCATTTGAGTTGGGTTTTAAAGGATTTGAAGGGATTAAATGGGATATTAAAAGGGTCATTCCAGTTGTGAGGAAATGACTGAAAGCAGAAAGGTGGAATAGGAAGGCAAGGCAAAGATATAATTTGACTAGAATGTAAAAGTAAATAGAAGAGGCAGCTAGGTGGCACAGCAGATAGAGCACCAGCCCTGGAGTTCAGGAGTACCCGAGTTCAAATCCGGCCTCAGACACTTAAATAATTACCTAGCTGTGTGGCCTTGGGCAAGCTACTTAACCTCCATTGTCTTGCAAAAACCTAAAAAAAAAAGCGAATAGAGGGGATTGAAGACCGGGTTCTGTCAAATTGTGGTCAGTCTTGAATACCTGTTAAAGGAAAAAAGGATTAAGTGACTAAATCTGCATTAGAATGATAATTCTGGCAGGGCTATATAGGATTATCTATAAGTGAAAAGATCAATATGGAGTTTTTCATTATTCTATATGAAGTAATGCAGTTATTTATTAGGGTAGTAATAGTGGGGTGTGGAGGGAACAGGTTTTTTTTAGGTTTTTGCCAGGCAAATAGGGGTTAAGTGGCTTGCCCAAGACCACACAGCTAGGTAATTATTAAGTGTCTGAGACCGGATTTGAACTCGGGTACTCCTGACTGTGCTACCTAACCTCCCAGGAGGGATAGATATTGTAGTTAGAATCTAATTAATCATCTCTTAAAGGTTTGAGACACTGACCTTTGAAAGAGGAGGAAGATTACTTTCAGAATTTGGCTTTTACTTCTGTCCCCCATTCTACAAGAGCTTCCTCCCCACAAAAAAAAAAAAAAAATTATGAGTAGAAACTAGAACCTATTATATCTTTGGTCAAGTGTAATCAGTACTATAAATGGATCACAGCCCTTGAAATCAAAGCCCCTCTGGTTCTCTGTTCACTGGGCATGTTCTATGGGGAAAGGGAAAAAGTTAATCCTTGCCCTTTTCCATGGAAACTGCCTTTAGGAGTAAAGGTTTAATTAGCAAGATATTGTCTACAAATTGTAAACACGAATAAATTTTTTAAAGAAATATTTTATTTATTTTGAGTTTTACAATTTTTCCCCCAGTCTTGCTTCCCTCCCTACCCCCACAGAAGGCAGTCTGTTAGTCTTTACATTGTTTCCATGGTATACATTGATCCAAATTGAATGTGATGAGAGAGAAATCATATCCTTAAGGAAAAAACATAAAGTATAAGAGATAGCAAAATTACATAATAAGATAATGTGTTTTTTTTTCCTAAATTATAGGCAATAGTCTTTGGTCTTTGTTCAAATTCCACAATTCTTTCTCTGGATACAGATGGTATTCTCCATTGCAGATACCCCAGAATTGTTCCTGATTATTGCACTGATGGAATGAGCAAGTCCATTAAGGATGATCATCACCCCCATGTTGCTGTTAGGGTGTACAATATTCTTCCAGTTCTGCTTATCTAGCTCAGCAGCAGTTCATGCAAATCCTTCCAGGCTTCCCTGGATTCCCATCCCTCCTGATTTCTAATAGAAGAGTGTTCCATGACATACATATGCCAGTTTGTTAAGCCATTCACCAAATGAAGGACATTGACTTAATTTCCAACTCTTTGCCACCATAAACAGGGCTGCTATGAATATTTTTGTACAAGTGATGTTTTTATCCTTTTCCATAATCTCTTCAGGTATAGATCCAATAGTAGTATTGCTGTATCAAAGGGTATGCACATTTTTGTTGCTCTTTGGGCATAATTCCAAATTGCTCTGAAAATGGGTGAATTTTTTTTTAATTTAATTATTCAGGGGGTGGCTAGGTGGTGCAGTGAATAGAGCACCAGCCCTGGAGTCAGGAGTACCTGAGTTCAAATCCAGCCTCAGATAATTAATAATTACCTAGCTGTGTGGCCTTGGGCAAGCCACTTAACCCCATTTGTCTTGCAAAAAAAATTAATTATCCAGAAAATAAATTATGTGTTCTAATTGATTTTGTCAGTAGAAAATTAGCCTTTCTGATGTTAATCTTTGCTGGGACCTATCAATCTAGCAGTTGTACTAATTTTGATCTGCTTCTTTTCACTAAATATAATCCATCTATTACCAGTAGAACATTCCCAAGATTCTCCAGCACTAGACATCCTTTGCAAGAGAAGTATTCTCACTCTCTAGAGTAGTCCAGGCTCTCTTCTGTTCTTTGGTTTTGTTGTTTGTCCTTCATTCTTGAATAAGACCATGACATCAGGGAGGTGATACCATGACAAGCACATGAATTGGATTTGAGTGAGGAGGGGCTGTGCTAAGTCACCAACCTCACTCTCTGCTTCAGAGTCATCTGAGTCCAGCAGACAGATATGAATCAGGACAACTAGAGATGACCCTGAACATGAGGCAATCAGGGTTAAAACAAAGTCACATAGCTAGTAAGTATCAGAAGCCAGATTTAAACTCAGGTCCTGGACTTCAGGACTGGCACTCTACTCACTGCACCATCTAGCTTCATGCTCTCCTCAAGTGCCCAGTGAATCCCCCAATTGACCTACCAGACTCTTAGACCAACAGATTTAAAAAAAAAATAAAAATAGTAAACAAACATGCAAAATAGGGGAAGAAATCAAAGTTATTTTGTAAAGGATTGGAGGATATACTTTTCCTTTAAATTATATTACCTTTTTGTTGCAATTTTGTGGGCTTATCTAGGGATTATTGTAGTATAAAATGATGACTAGCATTTATATAGTACTTTGTATATGTCAGGCCCTAGGCAAATATTACCTCATTTAATCCTTATAACAATCCTGGGAAGGTGGTGGTATTATTATTCTCATTTTACAGTTGGGGAAACTTGAGGCAGCTAGCTTAAGTGACTTGTCCTGGTTCACATCCTAGCTCCAGATCCTGCATTCTATCTAGCAGCTTCTGAATAGGCTAAAGATTGTGCCTTTGACCACAAGTTGATATTTGTATTTTTAATCTAGTAGTGCCTTCAGCAAGTATAGGTGGAGCTGGACATGTATAAACTAGACAAATTTTTAAACCAATTAAGAACAGGACTGACAACAAGCTAGCCTCCTCCCCATCAATCTGGAAAACTCTTTGCACTCATTTCCAGTTTACATATATACTGTAGGAGGGGAGAGTAATGATTTGGGGTAAAGGTTATATTTATCCAGTATCTTCTTCAAAGAAGAACAATGAGTAAACAACTCTGATAAGATATTTCTTGATCAGCAATGTGTTGTTGCTGGATTTTTGAATATTTTAATGGCTGCAGAAGACCTGAACTTTTACTCCTTCCACTTTCTTCCTTTCACACATTTTTCCATCAATATAGGACAGGGTCTGTTGACTTGTTCTCATAATAGCGATTCAGCTCCATTTCTTCACGGCACAATCAAGTAAATATTTCCACATTAGATATGTTATTAAAGAAGAAACAAATCAAAAGGGAAAAGTCACTAAAAATAATAAATAGTATACTTCAATCAGCATTCACATGCTATTTTCTCTGGATGTGGATAGCATTTTCCATTATGAGTCTTTTGGACTTGACTTAGAACATTATTTTGGTGAGAAGAACTAAGTGAATCACAGTTGAATATCACACAGTGCTGCTGATAATTGTACAAAGTTTTCCTGGTTATTGAAGATGGCTTTAGAATTTCAACTAGCTTATATGAAGCCCCACTTTCTATAACCTTAGCCCCATCTGATGTTTTTTTTTTAAAACCAGACCAAACCAAAACCCAATAGGTCAAAAGGAAATTAATGAAAAGAAGGTAAAATAAACTACTAGCCCTACCTCCATTTGCTTTCCATCCCATGGTAAAGATTCTTCAGCATTTTCCAAGAAAACTTGCTGGATTAAGAAAAGTTTGATGTTACTGGCATAATTTTTCTTCTAGTCTGGATACTGATAGAAATGAATTCTGAAAAGTTGTGAAAATTGAATTTGGGTAAATTGACTCCTGTTTTAAATGCATTAAGAAGATACTTTTTGAGGTGGCACAGTGGATAGAGCACCGACCCTGGAGTCAGGAGGACCTGAGTTCAAATCTGGCCTCAGACACTTAATAATTACCTAGCTGTGTGACCTTGGGCAAGCCACTGAACCCCATTTGCCTTGAAAAAACAAAAAAAGAAGATACTTTTATTTTGAATTTTGGTTTATGCAAGGCAATGGGGTTCAGTGGCTTGCCCAAGGTCACACAGCTAGGTAATTATTAAATGTCTGAGGCCGGATTTGAACTCAGGTCCTCCTGACTCCAGGGCCGGTGTTCTATCCACTGTGCCACCTAGCCGCCCCAGAAGATTCCTTTTTGATAGAATCATGAAGGAAGTACTGTAATCAGGTGAAATACCACAATATGTTGATAAATGAATCCTCTGAGAACTAAGCATCTTTATAACACTATGGCAAAGTAATGTTTTATAGGCATACTTTAAAAGAAAAATATCAGAAATCAAGGAAAACTTTGGTTTTTATTATGCTTTGCTCAACTAAGCTGAATTATTTTCTTCACACATGTGATAGTCCTAATTACTCCAGCTCCTCAGCTGCACTATACCAAGATGCCCATATATATGGGAACTTTTGTTATACTCTATCATCTGTTGGCGTTGGGTGAGCACTTGCCAACCAGTCTAGTACATTGAGATACTAGAGACCAGCTGATGGCCTTCATGAGCTCCTCTACAGCACTGGCAAGATGGGTAAGCTCTTGTACTGCAAACAGTTCCTTGGGTTGTTCAACAGGCACCTCAAGATCCCTGGGGACAGGATCTCTATCAATTGCTCTTGATAAGAATGCTGCCAACATAGGCTAAAATTGCTCCACCATGACCTCTACTCAGCATTTCCTCTAGAGGATCTTGCCCCATTTAGCATGCCTCTGATTAAAACAACTGATCTTTCCTGTCCAGCCAATCATGACTCTCATATAGTTGATTAATAAAATTAAGATTTTTGAAGATTAAAAACAATCAGGGCTGAATGAAACTCCAACTTCTGTTTAACTGAGGGATAATAACTGGATAGAATATAAGCAAAATGATAGTCTCTTTTTTCGTTATTTTCTCTCCTCAAAAGTAACCCTCTGCATTTTTAGAAGCTCTCTAAATACAGTCCACACCTTCTAAAATGTAATCCCCTAATATAAGATGAATGAGATGGAGTTATGGTTGTAGTTTGAATAGTAGGTAATAGTAAAAACCACTGTTGGGTAAACTACTATTCAAACTACAACCCTAGCCCCATCTGATGTTTTTTTTTAAACCCAACCAACCTAGAAGACAATAACAAATAAAGAAAATGAGAACAAGATATAATAGCCTACCCTCTACCCTTAAAGGGACACATTGCCAAACATGTATAGCCAAACCAATTTATGTCTCTAGTACCATATTCCTCCTAGAACACACTTTGCTCTCTAAATCTATCACTTGCTGCTTCTCTGAAGAACTATGGAAATGGCTGCTGAGATCAACCAGATTGGTTTCTTCTCTTCACTATCTACTGTTTCTCCTTTGAATTGCTGCTAGTTCTCAATGGAATTGTATTTCTCTACAGGGACACATTGATAGTTCTCTTGTGTATTTAAGTATGGTCTATTGGCTCAGGACTAGTTCATCTCTTTTGTGGGTGCAACTCTCAGGTACACCCAGTCAGCACAGCAAGAATCTTTTAAATCATTTTTGTCTTTTTAACTATCAGTACAAGTTGCTCCCAGGTAGTCCTGGTACTGAGATTTGGGTAAATTTCTTTCAAATCCCACCATGCCTCTTTAAGTTAATTCTATGGTCATACAGATTTTCCCTAAGAGATCCATTTGGGAAGATTCAAGGAAATAGAATGACTGTCTTTGTCTTAGATATCTGCAATTGCAATTAAATCTCCCTACTGGCCTACCAATTAAAATATTAATAGTCTCTTTAAATCTTTAAATTGGGAAAAATTATGAGTAGTCTCTTTTAATCACTCCTGATGCTGATGCATGAGAATGTTTTTTTATATACCACAAACGTTCCTCATTTGGCATAAAACATAGTAGCAGATAACCATTATAACCATTCTGACTGTACAGTTCTTATACAAATAACTAATTCACAACCTTCACATTAAGATTGCATTCCATAGGTCAGATGGAAGTTATGTGGATACATAATTGGCAAATATGTTAATTTATATTGGTCCTAGTAATTTATATTGGTCATACAAATACCAGTTGGGCATGATGCCAATTGCATCAAACTTTGGAATATTGTGGATTGTAGGCCAAATATAAAGGTTACATGCCATCTGTAGTACTAACAAGTGAGAGCAAAGACAAAAACATGCAATATGCATTTAATATGTTGAGTTTACATACCAATATACATTGCATGCATACTTCTAAGGACCACCATTTGAGTACATGTGTAACTTCTTCCATTACTCCTATAGCATTAGAAATCAACCAAGTGAGTAACTAGACAGTTGTATTTCTGAAAGTCAGGAATATTTCCGGATGAATAGGACCTTAAGTTTCTAGTGAAGTCAGATTCCATAAGTGTCCTTCATTCCTTTGGGACCCCCTCAGCTAAAGTTATCTACCAGAAAAGAAGCAAACTCTGGATTCATCCTTGTTGGGGTTCAAGTTAGTTTTACCTACTTATCTCAAGACTGTACCATCACACAATTTCTACTTCATTTGAATCCATATCCTCTCCATATGAGACATTGTCTTGTTTCAAGATTTCATCTATGACCAGAGAAATGCCTTTGAGCCCATTTTTCTAACTCAACAAACATTTATTATTGAAAAAAATGACTGTACCAAGCCATAGTACCTGCCCTCAAGGAACTTATAATTTCTTTTTTTAAAATTCTGTTTAAGGCAATGGGATTAAAGTGATTTGCCTAAGGTCATACAGCTAAGCAATTATTAAGTGTCTGAGTTGGATTTGAACTCAGGTCCTCCTGACTTCAGGACCCATGCTCTATGTACTGCAACTTCTAGCTGTTCCTCCCCCCACTTTTATTTTCTAGGGGGAAGTAGCCCAAAAAGAAACAAGAATGGAGGGTGGGAGGCAATGGAACTACCTAAGAAACATGATCTAGAAGCCCAAAGTAGAACTTGGGTAAGTGAGAAATGAAGAGATGATCAGTTGAAATTTGGGTAGAAACTGCTTCACCCTCCAATCTGAAAGGTCCAAGGGGCAGAGGGGACTAATGAGTACCATGACTGATTGGATCTTTCAGGACGATGAGGTTCCCTTTGGCACAATGGAGAATTCAGTCCCAGGAATGTGTTTGTCTCTCTAAAAGCTCTTGTCCTCTGTTCAAAGCTGTCCTTTTTATTTCACTGATGGGCAATCAATGGTTGTAATGTATTGTCTTTACAGGAATCTGACAATTCTCCAAAGCTATTTTTCCACTAGTAAGATGTTCAGTCTTTCAACAACTTGGTATATGGTAGCTAACTCTCCATTAGTCAGCTATCTTTTCTCCTCCTTCCAAGATTTCTTAGCAGGACATTCCCCCTCCCCCCCATCTCTGATACCTACCTGACAACAAAACTGAACATGATGCTCCTCCAAATTTATTAGAACTTAGGGAATAATTCAACAGTAGGCTTCACTCTCTCAGCAGGGATTCATCCTCATTGTGAGTCTCCTCTTCACATTTTTCTAAGACTCTGAAACATAACAATAGCTACTCATAATTTGCCCCCAAACAATAGTAAAATGATATAATGTGGCATTATTCTGGATACAAGAAATACCCTATGCTGACTTCACTGAATGAAATGTTCCAGACCTGCTTGAATACAAAAGTTTAAAGTTCTAGATTCTTGATTCCTCCTAAAACTAGAATTTCTTTGAGGAACTTGTTCCTTCTACTCCCTTCCAGCCCTCAATCTCAATTTGGTCAAAAAGGTTTTAAACATGAAAGCAATGCAGAAAGAACTTACAATTTGGCAAATATATGACTTTTTTAATTTTGATCTCTAGTGCATCTGTGCATACCAGGTAGGATGAGGATGGTCTTTCACTACCAACAGGAAATTGGGTATGTTTTTCCTATTTTCATCCAGAGGTAAAAGTCTACACATAAAACTTCCAGAGACATAGGAAGTAATAATTCACAAGCAGACTACTGATAGTACTTTCCTCTGAAAAACTAAATAGTGCATTCCCTGAAGACTTGAGTTCAAATTTGTCCACAGATACTAGTTCTATGGGACAAATCACTTAATCTCTGTCTGACATATAGTAGGCATTACATATATGCTTATTTGTTTCCCTTTTTCTGCTCTGAACACACTAAGTATATATTGTGCACTTCCTATAACCTGCTGCCAATTTGATCCAAACGTTTTAAGTTCTCAGATTTGTCATTGGGTTTAAATGCCTATACCAAGTCATCTATAAGTATTCCTTAAATTCTTTTGAGTTGTATTTCCAAAGAAGACTGAACTCTCCTTGGCTGTGAAATTATTGAAAAGTCTTGACTCATGTTTGTCCTGAAGAGAAAGCTCTAGGGAGCAACCACTTGGGGAACTACTTCAGCAATAATCTACAACCATCATTTCCCTGCCCTTGTGTGAGATACACCATGACACAAATCTTCAAAATTTGACCCAATATCTTACATTCTTCCCTGTGAGTGAAAGAGATGAATCTAGTTTCTGAGAGTATGAGCAATAATTACCAGCAACCTTTTCCCTCACTAAGCCCATCCTTCTCCACTCCCAATATGAGCAAACAAAGCCACCTATCTCAGAAAGTTACAGTAATGAGCAAAAGAGAGATTCAAAGGAAAACAAAATAAATACGGCAACAATTCCAAGACCATTCCTGCAAAAGGCACAGGGTTTCATCCAATTTCATTTGCCATTCTCCTGAACTAGCTTTGGTTTCATATGACTAGTAATTTAGACTACCTTGGTACTTAATATGACCTTTCACCAACTTTTTTTTAACCTACCCTTATGTCTTGGCTTGGGCAATTTTGTTTTTCAAAACTCTTCATTAATGATTAACTTGCCATAAGGTTTAAATGGGCCTTAGTTATTCTGAGAATCTCAGCCTAAGAAGTGCCACCAAGGCTGATTGTTTGAGTTGACCTTGCTGAGATGGATTTGGGTCAAACCAAGCTGAGTTCACAGGGGCCATGACAACCTGGAGTCTTGCAAGTTAACTTTCTTTTGGATTTTAACTTTCTGTTGGACTTTCTTTCTTCCTTTACCCCTAATTCCTTTATACCAGAGGAGACTAAAGGTGAAGTAGAATCCTCAAAAGTTTAAATATTTTCTTGATTTGAAATATCAATGAGAGGGGAAAAAAAATTCCTTAACCATCCATTTGAGCAATCCCTTAAACATAAGTCCAAATGTGAGAGGGCAGGCTCAGGTTACTTCCTACAATTCTCCAGGACTGTTTTCAGAGAGAAATCTTATTTGGCATTTTCACGCTCCTCATTCTTATAAACATGTACCTGTCTAGGAAAGGACAAATCTCCAGTGACAAAACTTCAAGATTCCTCTGGTTTTATATCAGGACAAAAGTATAAGCTGGGTCGAAGTTTTCATCAGCAAAATGGCAAAAGTTCCCTTGTCTCCAGTGGTTTTATATATATACATACATGCAAACAAACCTCTACAGGTTCCCTATCTTCCCCTCCCCTAATACTTAATGTCCTCAAGTGCTTTCCATAGAAACTTCATCTCAGGAAACCATCCGTTCAATATTCACACTTAGTTATGGAGATTATTAAGAGTCTGGTGTGCTGCTACCTCTTGAACATTTGCATTAGAAACAAGGGACAAATTTCATTTGTAGCCCACACCAAGAAAAAGACCTGTTGAATTTCTGCTATCAGGAGCCTTCTGAAGTCAGTTTGGGGAGGAACAGGAGGATCTATGCTTTGGAACTTCTAACACAAAGTCTATCAGATAGGCAGTTGGTCTCTCAGAGAGGAAGCACAAATGGTGGAAACTGGTTTAGAGCTCTCCCGTGTGAAGGACTGGTATCTACAGGTGATAAATAGATTTCAATCTGCCTGTTTGAAACTTCTGCTGTAGAGGATGGAAAGTTTTCTTGATAGAGTCACTTTTTCAGTTAATCATGCAGCTATATTCTGTGGTATTTTTTTCAATAAGGTAAATGAATAATAAGAAACAAAATTGTTGTTTCTCCAGCTACAAGATAACATGTCTTCCTGTCCCTAAAGTGGTATGAATAAGTTTTTGTCAAAGTGTCATTGATGATATCAGATCTGTTTCTATTTTGATCAGGGTTCATTTGGGTAAAGTTTAGAAAACTGGAAGGTACACTAAGATACAATTGATAGCTGAAAGGGAGCAGAAAAAAATGGTTTAATAGAATGTTGGTATTGGAGTCATGAAGACCTGAGTTGAAATCCTAGCTTTGCCATTTACTACCTTTATGACTTTGATCACATCAATTAGCCTCTCTGGTCTCAGTTCCCTCCTTTCTCTCTTTTTTAAAATTTTGTTTTATTTTTCAACACTCTTCCTTTTGTAAGTTTTTGAGTTCCACATTTTTTTTTACCACCCTCCTTTACCTCCCCCTTCCTGTGACAGCAAATAACCTCTTTTAGGGTTATACATTATGATCAAATTTAATATTTCCCTTTTAGTTATGTTGTGAAAGAATTAGAACTAAAACGGGGAGGCTGGAATCATGAGAAAGAAAAAGAAAACTTTAATAAAAAATTTCCTTATTTCTCATCTGGTTGGATTAGACACCACAGGAGGTCAGTTCTAATTTTATGATCTTAAGAAATGTTCCCAGATGCTCCCCTACCCTCTTTTGTATTATGCCCGACTTTGCCTATCTTGTTCCTGTACCTGTGGGCAAGCCCCACTTGGCCATTGTTTGGGTCCTGATTGGTGAAGACTGAATGCAAATAGCAATTGTTTCTGTTTTGGTCAGTCTTTGTTTCATTTCTTGCTAGATCTTTCTAGACTAACTCACTGAATGGGCCTTGCCTCAATCAAACTGAGACCTTTAAAGACCTTAACTTAAAAAGACCAAAGTCTTCCATTGCATCCTAATCCATCTCTATTCATCCTGATCTCTATATCTTGGACCCTGGACCCATATTACTCCACAGGAGAAAGTAAGGTTGGTGACTTTGCACAACCCTCCCTCATTTAAATCCAATTCACTTGCATGTCATGGTGCTCTTTGAGAACAAAGGACAAACAACAACAAAAACCTTGTACCTGTGCCTACCTGAAAGGCAATTTAAGAGGATATACTTCAAAAAATATTAATTTGAATGGAACTGATGAAATTAATTCAACTGGCTTTGATTGAATTCAATTCTTTGGCAAATTACAAATTCAGTTCTTTGGCAAAATACAAATACATTTTGTATTTGAGAAAATAAACCATCTCTCCTCCTCATACCATATGCCACAAGTGACACAAGAGAAGTAATTTTCAGTTCTTTTTTCCTTTGTGAAAGTCATATTCTTCAACTAAAAGAATGCTTCAAGTCATCATTACTTGAGCAAAAAGAGCAAAAGTGTAGTTATGCAAGTTTCATCTTGAAAATATACAAAAAAAGGTACCAGTAGCCTATTAATGACAATGTGAAGAGAAATGATATTTCTTCTCTTTTTAATTGATTATGCTTAAAACAGAGTAAATTTGTTCAAGGATATCGAAATAAGGCTCAGAATCTGAATAAGGAATTTTATAACATGTATTGCTAAATACAATTTTCTGAAAATATATTCTGGATCCTTTCATTTATTCAGTTGGTCAAAAATATTTATCACAAACATTCTCTGCTCAAGTTTTACTTCTCTGAAAATAAATACTAATATTCAATATTTAAGGCAAGAAATGAGGCCGTCAATAAGCTAGGTCTTCATTGCTTCAAAACTGCTTTAAAAATCACTATATTCTTAAAAAAATATAGCACACTAAGGGATTTTTAAAACAACATCATATAGGGCAGCCTGAAATCTAGAATCTATTTGTACCCCTTCCAAATTTAGCTAATTCAAGATTTGGACTAATAAGGGAGAGTTTATTGTAGGGGACCTGGAATCAGTAATATGTTAAAATAATGTCTCAGACATTTATTAGCTATGTATTCCTGGAAAAATTGCTTAATCTTAGTTTCCTCATCTGTGAAATGGTAATAGTGTTGCCACCAACCTCCTAGGATTGATATGAGGATAAAATAATATTTGTAAAGCTGTTTTCAAACCTTTTGTTTGATTAGTTGTTTTTAGTTTTGTCTGACTCTTTGTGACACCTTTTGGGGTTTTCTTCAACAAAGATGCTGAAGTGGTTTGCCATTTCCTTCTTCAGCTCATTTTACAGATGAGGCAAACAGGGTTAAGTAATTTACTGAACTAGTAGGTGTGTGAGGTCAGATTTGAAGTCAGGTCTTCCTGACTCCAGGCTTGGTATTCTATTCACTTGTATCACCTAGCTCTTCCAAATGTTCTTGGGTGGGAAAACACCAAGTACATATTTTTTTACTTTGTAGATTGCAACAACCAGAGAAGAGTGACTTCGTTCACTTTTCAGCTGTGCTGGATCCCAACTAGGTATAGTGAAAAATTCATCATTTGGGAGACTATTGAAGAGAGCCTTCTTAGGTAATGATGATGTTTGTCCTTCATTCTTGAAGAAGATTGGGACATCAGGGAAGTAATGGCATAACAAACAAATAAATTGGATTTGAGTGACAGAGTGCTGTGTTAAGTCACCAGCTTCACTTTCTCCTTTGGAGCCTCCTAGTGGCTAGAAGTGAAGGAAGACTGGAGATGGCCCTGGGTGCAAGGCAATAAAGGTTAAGTGACTTGTCCAAGGTCACACAGCTAGTAAGTGTCAAGTGTCTGAGATCAGATTTGACCTTAGGTCCTTACTCCGGGGCTGGTGCTCTATCTACTGTACCACCTAGGTGAACAACAGAAAATGGTACATAGAACTATTAATACTTTGGACCTTGTATGACATAGTCCCTGTGACTTCAATTATAGTAGCAAAAACCCATTTTGACCCAAATCCATAATACCTTGTGGTTAAATTTAGTTAAAAGTTGACATAGAATAGCTTCTAAGGTAAGTTCTTAGTGGCCTACATGAATTAGGGACAGTTAGGTGGTACAGTAAATAGAGCAACTAGCTTGGAGTCAAGAAAATCCGAATTCAAATTCAACCTCATACACTTAGTCACTGGATGAACCTAGGCAAGTCACTTAATCCCTCAAGAAAACCCTATGGTTTACAAATTTGTATGGAAAATGCTGATGCAAAATTTTAGATATTATTAGATATTATTAGATATTATCCCACTAGCAATCCAGGAATAATTCTTGGAGTTTTTGAGTAATATTGCGAATGAAGGAATAAATGAAAATATTTAAGAGCTTTTGAAATGCCAAGCACTGTGATAAGTATTATGGCTACAGTTACAACCAGTCAACCTCTAAAATATTTAAAATAACTAGATAGTATAAGGAAAAAATATTGCTGTGATGGAAAAAATGATGAACTGGTGGATTTAGGAAAAAACAAAACAAAATTGGCCAATCTCTTCCAAGTGTCTGCTTTAGGCTTGCCTTATTGGATTGCATCAACCTGTCAGCCTAGCTATTTGTTTGAGGCATGATGGTAAGGCATGTATGTAAGCCATTCATACAACATTTATTTAAACTCTATTATGTGTAAAGCTGTTCTGAGTGCTGAGAAGTACAAAACAGTCCCTATCCTTGAGGAATTAACATTCTCCTAGATGATGTAAAGAAAAATGTAAATGTTAAAAAGGAAAAAGCTAAGTACAAGATAAGGAGGTGGGAAAGGAGACTAACAACAGGAGATTAGGACAAATTTTCTTAAGGAGGTATTAACTTGAACTGATCCTGGAAGAAAGCTAATAATTCTAAGATTTAGAGGTGAGATAGGAGTGTGTTTCTGACTCATGAGACAACTTGTGCAAAGACAAGAAGGTGAGAAATGGGGCATCAAGTTTGAAGAACAAGCTAATAGTGCAACTTGGCTAGACTAGAGTATAAGAAAGGTAGTAATATGAAATAAGTCTGGAATGATATGCTAAAATCAAGTGTCAGAGCAGAATATTTTATATTAGAAGTTATGTTTGGCCTTTGTTTTAGAAAAGAATCAGTAGTAGGGCGGCTAGGTGGCGTAGTGGATAAAGCACCGGCCTTGGAGTCAGAAGTATCTGGGTTCAAATCCGTCTTAGACACTTAAAAATTACCTAGCTGTGTGGCCTTGGGCAAGCCACTTAACCCCATTTGCCTTGCAAAAACCTAAAAAAAAAAAAAGAATAACATGACATCAATCACATGGGTAATTTCTTGAATTGAGTATGATGTAGATTTATATGAGAAAGAGTTGCAAAAGTCTTCAGTCTCACTCTCTCTTCCAGAATTATCAGAGTCCAGTGGAAAGACAAAAGTCAAGATAACTGGCAATGGCTTGAAATGCAGTGAATGATCTTTAATATCTGATCAAGATCACAATGTTCCTTAGAGCCTACTTCAGCTGCCTTCCTGGCCATTGGAATTTTTCTTGTCTACCCTTTCCACTAGGGGAAGTCTTCACATGCCTAGGTAGTCATTATCATAATCCACTGATGGACTTGAGGTTCATCAGTTCCCTCAACCTGGTTTAGTCCATCTGCTGAGATAGTTTTATACATTGGTATGGCCACTGTGCAAGCTACAGCTTCTTAGAGCCATAGGTAAGAGTTGGAGGAAGGTGACTACCAAAGATAGGTGAGCACCCCTGAAAAAAATTTGTCAGACCTTCACAGCAGAGATGCTAGTCCTCCCCAAACACCTCATATATTCCATAGATAGAAGTAATGGAGTGTTGAGTCCCTTTCCAGACTCACTTAACTTTTACTCAGGCAAACTTTGAAGGGGCAGGAGACAAGAGAGACAAGTTCTCCCTGTACAGCAAGATCTCCTAGATCTCCAAGTACTCTGTTTATCAAACTAAATACAGTGCTTAAATATCCTCCCCAATCCCTGGTCCACTCCCACTCCCGTGGCACTTAGCAAAATAAGGCTCTGGTATTCAAGGACACCAGGTGATGATATTTTTACAGTATTCCCACATGACAGTTCCTAACAATGGAGAGCTACTGAAGATTTTTGAACATGATAGTGATATGATTGTGACTCAGATTATTTTGTAAATTGTTTGAGGACGGATAGTTAAAGAGACTAAGTGGTCAAAAGAAAACCAATTTGGAGCCTATGATATAGCCTAGGCAGGAAGTGAGAAAGATCTGAACTAGAGTGATGGTCATATGATTGAAGATAAGAAAATATATATGCAAGATATTATGGATGAAGCATTGATGGACCTACAATTGATTGGCTATGGGTATTGAGAGAAAAAAGATAAAGTCAAGGGTAACTCTGAGCTTACAAACCTGAATAACCAGAATGATGACTATTCCTTTATCAGAAAGGGAAGTTAGGAAAAGGGAGAGGTTTAGGGGGCAATTTTGAACATACTGAGTTTGGATATTTTAGGCTAGCAGACTGGTGACTTAATTTCAGGAAAAATGAATATGGGGAGTCATTTGGTAGAGATCACTAATTGAATCCATGAGAACTCTGAGAACAGGACAGAGGAAACAGAGAAGACAAGAGAGCCTAGGATAAAATCTTAGGGGACATCATATTTTGAGGGAGGAGCACAGATGCTGATGAAGCGAAGGACACTGAGAACCAGCAATCTAGATAACAAGGAAAAATCATCATGCAAGTTAAGGGATGTGAGAGTATCTAGGGAGAGGTTAACAGCTTTTAAAATTTCAGAGAGGGTGAAAAGGATGAGGACAGGGAAAAAGTAATTAGGATTAGAAACTACAGCATGAAAGCATTGATAATTTGGGAAAAAACATTTCAGTTGAGAGGTGAGTTAGGAAAACAAAATTGCAAGGAACTGAGAAGTGATTGGAATGTGAGGCAACAGGTACTGGCAACTTTTTCTAGGAGACTGGCTGTGAAAGAAAAGAAATATAGGAGGTTAGCTTTCGGGGATAAATGAACCAGGTGAGATTTTTTTTTTGAAGATGAAAAGATCCTATATTGTTCATAAGCATCAAGAAATAAGTCAGTTGGGAAAAAAAGGGGAGGATATGGAAGACTGAAGGGAAAGACATTGATAGAAAGACAAGCTCTCTAGGGACATGGGATCAAGGGCAAAAGAAGAGGATCTTGATAAGGAAAAAAAGCTTTTCCTTAGAAATTGGGACAAAAGATGAGAGATTAGGGATGGATGTTGAGAGTGTACATGAGGGAGAAAAAGAGATATGACAGATATATTCATTTTTCTCAGTAAAATGGGAAACAAGACTCTCTGTTAAGAAGGTGAGGGAGCAATGTCAAAGCTTGAAGAGAAGTGAAATTTGTGCTAGATACCAGCAGCTATAGAGTCAATAAGGAAAGACTAAAATGATTGCTGAGTCACGAATTGATTAACTGTGGAAGGAGGGCAAGGTAAGGTAGCAATGACTGTAGGTCACAGTGAGCTAAAAGAATAGATTTAGGAGTTATGGTGCAAAAGAAGATGTAGAAGCAACAACAGGACAACAGAAGACGGCAATTTCTGAGGTCTAGAGATGGAAGTGAAACAATTATAGTTATGTTTAATTCAGGGTAACTAGGATTTTTTACCCAGAAAATGACTGATAGTTGCCCAGAGACAGTAGTTCAGGGTCTGGATGTGGCCCAATGACATAGAAGACAATGTGACTGTGGACAGAGAAAGAGAGCCTATCCATTGCCTTTCCTCTTCTGTCCCTTGGTCCTTTCAATGTTTGGAGACAGATAGCATGAATTAGTGAACTAGCAATTGAATAAAAACTTGTGAGTGGAGTACCAGAAGCCCATCAATGACATGACCAGCTATCTCAATACCTTTTTAAATAAATAGGTGCTTAATAAATCTTCATTAAACTGGGAATTTCCACATTTGCTTAGAGATGACTTGGAACTGAAGAGCAGCAATTTACATTTAAACTGCACTCACCACAGCCTAGGAGGTTAGTAGTTTGTCCACTATTAGCCCCTTTTTACAGAAGAAGAAACTTATACTCAGACTTACCCTAAGTCACATAACTACTAGGTGCTAGAGTTGAGACTCAAACCCAAGTCCCTTCATTCAAAAATCCAAGGTTCTTTATTGTCTATCACACTGATAAAAAGGCTAGGTAAGTGAGGGCCAGTGCCAGTCCTCTAGAGGGGTATTTTAGACTAGTCGGACTTCTTAAGTTTTTGCCTGTCATGGGCCCCTTTTGCAGTAAAACTTTTGAAAAAACCTCATAATCATGTTATTAAATGCATAAAATAGCTTATAGATGATTAAAAATAAAACCAATTATTTGAAGTACAGTTATCAAAATATTAAAAGAAAAACAACCAAATTCCAAGACTCCTGCTTTAGAGGACAAGTCTGTTTGGCTGTTTGGATCAGATGGCACAGGTTGCCTGAGATGGTTCATTCCATGGTCCTGAAGAATGATGGTAGAACTGAAGACATTTAACTGATAAGTATAGATGAGTAAACTCATGCTCTACTGGGAAATTCATAGCCTGCCAGTAGCATTTGATAATTAAGTTAATTAGTAAATGTTTATTGATGGACTTTATATTCCTTTCCAACTTCCTGCAGTCTAATGTTTCATATGTCTGCATGTTATTCTTTTTCCTTGCCAATAAGTTGCTTTAGAGGACGCTTGTGATTTGGAGTGTATAACTAAGGATGACAGAGGGGAAAAGGGAGTAGGTGATGGAGCCATGGGAATATGAATATGGCGATATGGTAGCAGCAACTAAAGAAGAAGAACAAATAACTAGAAATTAGGATTTGTTAGATTATTGAACCAAGGGAGGCTAGAAGCTCAATGAACAGAAAGGTCAGAAACTGGGTAAGCTGAACCAATATCATAAGATAAATTGAGTTTTGATTACAATAAAGAAATCACCCTTGAGCCAAGAGGGCAGTTTTCTAATGGGATCTAATTTCTCCATGAGCTAGGAGTTCTCTATAGGCCCTTGGTTTAGGGGAATGATAAGGAAAGAAGGGGAAAAAAGAGAAAGAAGAGGAGGAGGAGGAGGAGGAGGAGGAGGAGAGAGATGAATAAGGAAAAAGATCTGACCAAGTTTAGAGTTGGAAGTAGACATAGATCCTCAGTCTGTTACAGGAGAGAAAGGAATGAATTCATTAGTGATAGGTAACTTAGCACTAGACTTGAATCAAGAGACTTATTGGCTTCAACTTCCAGTTTTTACACTTGCTAGGTTTTTTGTCTGATCGTGGACAACAATTACCTTTCTTAGTCTGAGTTTCTTCATCTATTAAATGAAAGCTATAATGCTTGCTATTCTTATTTTTCAAAAATAGAATGGGCTAGGAAGAGAGGGTAAAATAAATCTGTGATTTCACTGATACTGGAAACAATTTCTCTTCCTTTATATCTTTAAACAAGGATTCTTAACCTGGAGTTGGTGAATTAAAAAAATATTTTTGATAACCATAGATATTCAATATTAATATAATCAATATAACTGGTTTCCTTGCTAATCCTATGTATTTTATTTTATTCATATAAAACCATTATTCTGATAAAGGGTCCATAGGCTTCATCAAACAGCCACAGGCAAGTCACAAAAAGAGTTAATAATAAAAAAGTCATATTTAGTGTTAAGAGATAAAATGATTTGGTCAGAATCTCATGGAGAGTCTTTGTTAGAAGTAGGATTTGCATTCATTTATTTCCCTCTCTCTGTCTGGCATTTGGAGTTAAGTGACTTGTACAGGGTCATAAAGCTAGAGACTGAATTTGAACTCAGGTCCTCCTCATATCAGGGCTTGTATTTTATCTTCTATCCACTGCACCATCTAACTGCCCTGGTCTTCCCTTAGCACCTATTTTACCAAAATGCTCTTTGGTTGTGAGGGAACCACTTTGTAAATGAGAATTCTTAATATTTCAGTTTTTAAATTTTGGTGCTGAATGAGCACCTGAATGAGTTTTTAAGTTATAAAGTTTTTTTTTATTTTAAGCTATAAAATAATATAAAGTACTGTTTGTTGGGGGGGGGTTCTTTAAAGTTATAAACTTTGCTAGACTCTTCCTCATTCTAATTTTCCACATTTGTATTTTTATAGTGAAGATCCAAACTGTAATCTCTCATGGGGTTACAAAGGGAAAATCCTGGTTCTGAAAATTCCCTGGATAACTCTTTAATGATAATTGATGATAATGCTTGTTCTTCGTTCTTGACATCAGGGAGATATGACAAGCAGGTGAATTGGATTTGAGTGCAGGGGCTGTGCTAATTCACCCAGTCTCACTTTCTCCTCCATAACCGTCTGGGTCCAGTAGCCAGATATGAATTCGGATGACTGGAGTTGGCCCTGAATTTGAGGCAACAGAGTTAAATGACTTGCCCAAGGTCATACAGTAAGTGTGATATGTCTGGGGTTAGATTTGAACTTAGGTCCTCCTGACTCCAGGGCTGGTGCTCTATCTACTGCACCTTTCTAAAGTCAACCACAAGGCTAAATGCTTCTTCCCAAGATGGCAAAATGTCTTACTACTCTGTGAGGTTTCTTTTTACAAGTGGGTTGGATAGACAAGAGCAAGCATAATGAGGTAGAATTGGCGGGGGGAGGTGAACACTGGATTGGGGATTTGGGGTACAAATCCTAACTCTGCTTCTTAATCTCCATGTGACCTTGGGCAACTGGCTTAACCTCTCTTGGACTCAGTTTCCTTATCTCTAAAATGACTGGGTTGGGCAAGTTGACCTGTGAGGCCCTTCCCTGCTCTAAATCTATCTGATCCTTCTTTGCATGGCTTTTAAAAAAGGAGATAAACTTGCAATCTTTTCCCCAGCTGGGGGTAAACTAAATGGCCTTTTGTGGTTCTTTCCAGGCTCAACTTTCTAATGAGAAAAAAATAGAAAGTTTTTGAAAAACTAAAAATGAAAACCCACTTAGAACTGCTAGTCATACCCATGGAAGTGATAAAAAAAAAAAAAAAGCAGTTGATCATAGATTTAAAGGAGGGGTGGGGGAGGCAGATTTAATGAAATGTCCCCCCAAAGTGTTTTTAATAGAGGAACAAATAAGCAGGAGTTATAGGTCTTTAAAGACCTTCCCTTCTGGCTTGACCTTTCCTACTGACTGCTCAAAAATCAAGTGGAAATTATTGTGAAAAATTACTGAACCTATTTAGTGTGGCAGAGCCCCAGAGCCATAGAACTATTGGACTTTCAGCCCTCCAACCAGACTTGGATATGATCTAATTTCCCCTTGGGAGCCTATGGAAGGAAGATCGCCCTCGGGATTAAAGTCAGAGATAAACATGCTGAAGATCCAGGTTAAAACAAATTGCACTCAATAGGAGTAAGAAGGACATGACATCCCTCTGGACACAGGTGAGTATAAAGAAAGTAAGCCCAGGTAAAATCCCCAAAACAGTCATTGTTTGACTACTCTTTCCAAGTTATGTGACTTCTTCCTTTGGGAGCCATAGAGGCCTCTTAACAACTTAATATTCCTAATAAAGATCATAGCTGACAGTTTACTAAGCCTTTTCACATATATTATGTCATTTGACCATCTCAACAGTGCTTGGAAGGAAGTATGACAATCATTAGGTAAGGTTTCCCTGAAGACTTAATTCAAATATCACACTCCCCCTCTTTTTTTTTTAATTCTTGATTTTTTTCAGGGTATCTTTCCTGGTCTCTATCCTTTCCTCTCCCTTTCCATCTTCTTCACCTCTATACCTCACTTCCTTTCTTCTGAGTTTAACTTCCATTTTGTACATACATAATTATTTGCATGTTGTCTTCCCCATTAGAATGTGAGTCTTTTTGAGGATAGGGGTAATAATTTTCATGGTAATTGTATTTCTTAAATGCTTCTTGACCTACCAGCTGGCATTGTCCATATTGTAGCTGAAGAAACTAAGACTCCTGGAAAGTAAAGGCTTAAGTGGATCCTTTATTATGTCCCAAATTAACTTTGTAAGTTTTATTTGGTTAGAAACAATAAGCTCCATACTATGTTGGTTACTTCATCACACCTTTAAAAAATGAATAGAAAAACTGACTGGTAGGGGTGCAAAATTTGTAAGTATTTGCTGCAGTAACAACTTTTTCAGAGGACTGGGTTCTCTCTATTCAACTACAATGCTTACATATATTCCCTTAGAAGAAATATTTGTTTAATTATCATTGATCATGCCATTCAAACTCATTCAAACTCACCAAGAATCAATGTCCAGAGCTGCTTACTCCTCTCTTTGGTATCATCCATTCAGGAAAGATTGACATAGTTACATAGGAGCCTATAAATAAACAAAATAGGATATGGGATGGGACCTGGGAGTTCATGGCCAAGGGAACTTCCTGCATGAAGATATGCTTTCCACTTATGCAAATCAACACCAGTTCAGTTACTTATATTTTTAAAGACTTGTTCAGTGTACTATGAGTTTAATTAACTTGCCCAGGGTCTCACAGTCAAAATGTGGCAGAGATGACAAGGCTGCCTGTTTGTTCTCTATCCTGATGGCATGAGACCTCTAATAGATGACACAGGAAGATGTCTTGACACTGTTCTTAAAGGGAGAGAGCTTTTGAAGCAGGAAGGCTGTTGAGCTGCTTCTCTAAAAGGATTATTAACCCAATGGAGAGCCATCTCCAGTTGTCCTGATCTATGTCTGGCCACTGGTCCCAAGTAGCTCCAGAGGAAACAGAGCTTGGTGACTTTTCACCCCTAATTAATTGCAATTCACTTGGCATCCCCCACTGATATCATGGTCTTCTTCTAGAACAAAAGTCAAACATCATCAATCATTATTTATCCAACCTTCCAAAGCAAGTATGCATTTGACAAAGGATTTGGACCTATCCCAAATAGGATATCTGCTTTGTAGCATGACTCTGAAGATCAAATGACATTTTATATGAGAAAGGGCTTCATAGCCAATAATGCCATATAAAAATGTAAGTGATTATTGTCATCAGTGAGGGAGGATCATATTTAGATAGATGGTTAGTCAGAATATAATGATGACTTTGGTCCTACTTTATATATATATATATAAAGTAGGACCAAAGTCATCATTATATATATATATGTGTGTATATATATACACACATATATATAAAATATATATACTATATATATGTATATTATACATACATATATATATATATATATATATATATATATATATATATATACTATATATTTAATGCCTATTTTATATGGCATTAAGGCAATCAGGGTTAAAGGACTTGCCCAGAGTCAAACAGCTAGTAAGTGGCTGAGGTCAAATTTGAATTCAGGTTTAACCTCTTTTGACAAGCAACTCAAAGATCTCCCTGCCCCCAAACACCTTCCTCTTTTATTTGAATACTCCATTTCTCTGCTCCAGAACTTCTTGGTGGCTATTCCCAGACCTGAAGTGTTCTCCCTCCTCCACTCAGACTATTGATGACTTTTGTTTACTTTAAGTTCCAACTAAAATCCCACCTCCTATGGGAAGCCTTCCCTCATCCCCTCTAAATTCCATTATCTTCCTTCTGTTTATTATTTCTTATTTATTCTGTATATATAGTTTGCTTTCTATTTATTTGTTTGCATGTTTGCCCCTCCCCCATTAGACTATAAGCTCCTTGAGGGAGCTTATAGTTTTTGTATCCCCAGTCCTAGCTTATTACTATTGTAGTTACTTAGTAACTTTATTGAAATGAATTATGATGTCTTCTTTCCATCTTGAATTCCCCTCTTTTAACCTAAAGCAAACTCCAAATTGTTCCTGTCAATCTGCAAATGTTCCAGCAAAGGAAATGGGCCAGATGGAAGGCCTACTACTTGTGTGACTTTGAAGAAGTCACTTAAACTAGTTTTTTCATCTATACAATGAGGAATTTAGAATAGATGATCAATCTCTATTGGTTATATGGTCAAAAGACAGTCCCTGCCCTTAAAAAGTTTGCAATCTAATAATTAGATGATCTCTAAGTCTCCTTTAAACTTCTGTGATCATTATGTCTTAGGGGCTTCTATATCCTTTCTAGTTTATAACATTCTGTGGGTTTGCCATTAATCCAATTAACCATCTCTAAGTCACTTCAGAAGGCAAGGAGTTGACATCTGGATCTTATTAAAAAAAAAAAGAACAACACAAAGCCATTGCCTTTGCACACAGACTTGCCACTAACTACCCTTGTGACCTTGAGCAGTAATTTTGTATCAACTTGAACCTCAGTTTTGTCCTATGTAGAATGATGATCTCTGAGGTCCCTTCCAGTTATAATGGTTTAGAATGCTGAGAAAAGAGATACAGGACAGGTAAATTTTTATTTATGATGAGGAGGAGAACATGGAAACAAACAGACTAACATTTCTATGGCACATTAAGATTTGCAAATGTTCTCTCTCCATATATTATTTCATTTAAAGAGCACATCAACCCATAAAGTAGATATGATCTCATTTTTCATATATAAATGAATGTATTTTTCCAATTAAATGCAAGGATAATTTTTAACATTCATTTTTCTGTTAGGTTTTTAAGTTCCACATTTTTCTCCCTCCCTCCCTTCCCTTCTCCCCTTGACAATGAGTAATCTGATATAGGTTATACATATATAACATATTTCTATGTTAGTCATATTGTGAAAAAGGAATCAGAACAAAAGGGGAAAAACCCATGAGAGGGAAAAAAAACAAGAAGCATTAAACAACTTTTTTTAAAATAGAAAATAGTCAGCTTTGGTTTCATTCAGACTCCATAGTTCCTTCTCTTGATGTGAATGGTATTTTCCATCACAAGTCTTTTAGAATTGTCTTTGATCATTGAACTGTTGAGAAGAGCTGCATCCATCTTAATTGATCATCTCACAATGTTGGTGTTAAAGTGTACAATGTTCTTTTGGTTCTGCTCACTTCACCTAGCTTCAGTTCATGTAAGTCTTTCCAGGTCTTTCTGAAATCTGCCTATTTGTGATTTCTTAAAGAACAATATTTCTGTTTTATGGATAAGGAAATGCAGGCAGGCAGGCAGTGCTTAGTTGACCTGTCCAGCTTCTGAGGATCTCTCTGAGGCAGGCTCTCTCCAACACTGTATTCATTGGTGGTGAATAGGTGTTGCAAAATGATTTTTTGCAACTATAGTTGAAGTCACAGAGTCATACCAGGTCCAAAGTATTAATAGTTCTATGTATCATTACCTGTTATTCACCTAATAATGGTGCACCACTCTCACCGGCTGAGTGCCCTTGGACAAGTCATTTAACCCTGATTGCCTCACATCCAGAGCCATCTCCTGCCATCCTGGTTCATATCCGACCACTGGACCCAGCTGACTCCAGAGGCAAAGGTGAAGTTAGTGTCTTAGCATAAAACCCCCTCACTCAAATCCAATTCACATGCTTGCCAAGGTATCACCTCCCCTGATGTCACGGTCTTCAAGAACGAAAGACAAACATCTTTATCAATTTTCATTAAGGAACTATACAGGGAACCTTCAGAGCATGAAGGACAAACATCATTCACTATGCCATTAGAATGAGTTGGAATGATTAGGGTGGGGGTTACCCAGAAGTTCCTGATCCTGGAGGTGGCAATGGTGTGGGGCAGGGAGGGGTGTTGCTAAGTGGTAGCCTGAGAGCTTCCTCCAGAAGGGGCAGGGAAAGGGTGGAGAGGATGAGATATCTGATTGCTTTGCAGTAATCTTAAGGACAAATCCCAAGACATAGTTAACAGGAAGTTAATGGCCAGCTGTTGGCACCCAGTCCTACTTCAACTCGTTTTTCCACATTTTGTAAGCCACTGTGGTCATGCTAATCAGAGAACCCCATGGAAAGATGAGCTGATAGGTCTAATCCTTCCTCCGAGGGGTGGGAATGGAAAGGGGCAGGGAAGGTATAAGAAAAGGGGATGCATGCGTGTGTGTGTGTGTGTGTGTGTGTGCGTGTGTGTGTGTGTGCGCACATGAGTGTGTGTGTGTGAATTTGTGTGTGTGTAAATTTGGAAAGGCCAAACCAGTGAATAGAACTGAGCTTTTCCCTAAACTCTGGCAGTGCATGGAAGGGCTTTAGGATCAGACAGTTGACTTTTGTTGCTGTAACCATCTGATAAGGACCTTTGAAAACTAAGAGATGTCATTTGTTCCCTTCCCTGGAGCCAGGCACAGGTCCCAAGAGGAGAACTGCAGAGACTGGGAGTTCCTGGGGCCAGCTGGAGTCTCCGGGGTGCCTCTCCCAGCAGCCCAGTTTTGGAAGAAGGCACCCACCCCAGCTCTCTAGGGGCTTAACCTAAGTGTGGTGTAAGCGCCTGTCCTTGAAATGATGCCTAGGGGAGGGAGAGATTTCATCTCTGCCAAAGGTCAAGGAACACATTGCCTCATCTGCTCGGGATCCCAAGGTCCTGGGGCCATCTCCCCAGGTTTGCACCCTAAACAAAGAAGGTGCTTGTGAGGGAGACGGGAATTGTGTGCAAACAGCTTCCAGCTAGGGTCCAAGTGGGTAGCTCCACCAGCTCGTGGGCAGTTAACCCTCAGATAGAGAAGCCTGACAGTTTTTGCTGGGTAGGAGGAGCTGCTAGAGAATCTTGACTTCCATTGACTCCCTGTAGGATCATATACAATCTGTTGAACACTGAAGACTCACATCTACCTTCCCTTCAGCCTACCTTGCTAGGCTTATTTCCCATTACTCCCCTTCCCAGGCTCTGGAAACCAGCCAAACAAGCCTACTTGTTCTTTCTCAAACAAATCATTGTATTTCCTACACCGTATTTTTACCCAGACTGTCCCAGACATCTTTCCATGCCAGCCTTTCCTTCTCAGAAAGCCTGGCTTTCTTCATACCTCAACCTGGGTAGCATGCCCTTTAGGAGATCTTTTCTTGATTCCCTCCAGTTGCTAGGTCTCCCATTTCTAAATGGTTTGTACTTTGTGTGGAGCCAGCTAGGTGGCATAGTCTCTGACTTCAAATTGGACCTCAGACACCGGCTAGCTGTGTGACCATGGGTAAGTCACTTAACCCTGTTTTGCCTCAGTTTCCCCATCTACGGGGTAAGGGGAGAATGGCAAAACCACTGTAGTAGCTTTGCCAAACAAAGCCCAAATGGAGTCACAAAGAATCAGGCACAACTGAGCAAGAAACATTTACTTTATGTATTTATCTTGCATGGAATCATTTGCATATATATGTTATTTCCCTGATAGAATGTAAACTTCTGGAGGGCAGGAACTATTGAATTTTTGTGTTCTTAACTTAACTAGTTGCCAGGCACATAATAGTCATTTAATAAATATGTATCAGCTGGGGTGGCTAGGTGGCATAGTGGATAAAGCACCAGCCCTGGAGTCAGGAGTACCTGGGTTCAAATCCGGTCTCAGACACTTAATAATGACCTAGCTGTGTGGCCTTGGGCAAGCCGCTTAATCCCATTTGCCTTCCAAAAACCTAAAAAGAAAAATAAATATGTATCAGCTGATTAATAATGGATGGATTGGTAGAAGGAGGAACAAGAAGACCCCCCTAAATATTTTCTTCTTTTAAAAAAATACAGGGGCGGCTAGGTGGCGCAGTGGATAGAGCACTGGCCTTGGAGTCAGGAGTACCTGAGTTCAAATCCAGCCTCAGACACTTAATAATTACCTAGCTGTGTGGCCTTAGGCAAGCCACTTAACCCCATTGCCTTGAAAAATCTAAAAAAAAATACATTTTGGGGGCAAATAATTTAACCCCATATACCTTGCAAAAAATAAAAATTTAAAAAATTTAAAAATGCATTCCTTTTTAATCATGAACTTATATAATAATGTAAGCAATCCACTATACAAGGAAGAACAGAAAAGAAAATTGTGTATAAAAGTGAATTTGTTATTTTAGCTACCTTTTAGAAAATATTTAAAAATCTACTCAGATTGTCTTTGGAAAGTTCTCTACTATGGTATTTTAAAATATTTCTTTGTCATTCTTTTTCTTTCTTTAGTTTCATTTCTTTTCTCTTTTTTACATCACTATTACTGCCTCCCCTCTCCCATTGAGGCAGCTCTTATGAGCTTGCTAAATTTTTAGTGTGACCTGGAAAGCTATAAATTACAAAGCAGGGATTGATTTCTTTTATTATTACTATTATTATTATTATTATTATTATTATTATTATTATTATTTAGGCTTGAGAAGGTGAAGAAGAAAATGCTTTAAAAAAAAGGAAAAGAAAAGGAAAAATGTTAATCATAAAAATTAATCTTAAAAATGGACATTTCCCCTCTATTTTCCCCAGTCTATTGTTAAATATTTACAATGCTTGTAACAATTAAATAGTTAATCAAAATAAAATTACACACCCTCACATTTTCATTAAGCCTTCCCTCCCACTTACAATGACTCAGACCCTGGGCTTAGGCTGAGTACCCTAGGAAAGGCTGAGTACCCTAGGAAAGGAAGACCTAGCTTAGTGGTAAGAGTATAGGATTCAGAATCCAAAGACCTCTATTTTAGTTCAAGCTCCGTTTTATTTGCCAGTGTGACCTTAGGCAAGTCACTAAATATCTTTGAGCCTCAATTGCATAATCAGTAAACCAGGAGATAATACTGCTAGCACCACCAACCTAACCTGAGGTTGTGAGGACAATATTTAGTAAAGTTTAAAGGGCTTAGTCTTGTGACAGATAAGACCAGGCCCAGTCCTGTGGTATGGTAAGGGTGGAGTTTGCTTCAGGCTTTGTCCCAGGGATTTGGGTGGGGTGGGGTGGGTCTGATTTAAGAAAGGTAATTCGGTATCTTAGTAAAAATAGCCCTGAATTCCAGTGCCCAAACTTCTGAGTTCAAAGCCAGTCTCACTTATCTGTGATATCTGGCCCTCAGTTTCTTCAACTATACTTTTCAGTCATTTTAGTCACGTCTCACTTCTTGTGATGTCCCTTGGATTTTTCTCAGCAAAAATACTAGAGTGGTTTGCAATTTCCTTCCCCAATTCATTTGACAGATAAGGAAAACAGACAAACAGAATTAAGTGACTTTCCCTCCATCATTCAATAGTAAAAGTATTAGAGGTTAAATTTGAACTCAGGTCTTCCTAACTCCAGGACTAGCGCTCTAATCCACCGAACCACCTAATTTCATTTGTAAAAGGAGGCAATTGGAGTAGATTTCACCCTTTCAGTTTATAATCCTATTATAAGAGGTGACTGAGGCTAAAGAATCTATCCTTCTTTGCTTGGCACAACCTTAGAACATATCTCAGCACAACAGGACCACAGAAAGAAAAGGAAACTCAGGAACTGTGGGTTATGTTAATTTTTCACATTAATCTCAGATTCTTATTTTCCCACGGTCTGATTTCTTTTGGGCTTTGCCCAGTTTCCATGACTTTGGCCCACCTGACTGCCAGAGTCTGTCCTGAGTCTATTCAACGATTGGGAAGCATGGGACGGACGGTCAATCAGTCCTGGCTCTGCAGAGGTCCAGTCATTCCATCCTCACCATCACTGTCCAGCTGAAGTTTTCTGCTCAATATCAAGCTTCCTGAGTTTTCTCCCTACAAAACTTACGACATAGATATTTTATGAGAAACTTTAGGATCATGTGTTACTTTTTATGTCATTTTTGGCTTACTAAAGCCCTTCAGTCAAGTTTTTCCCCCCTTGGGCTTAAGGATCCGACAAGGAAATGTGGCGCAAAACTTAGTGTTGTCCCTATCTTCACCCCCCTCCGCCCCCTGCCCCTATCATCTTTAATTCACTTCATTAATTCACATCAACAAATATTTACTGAGCATTTATTTTGAATTGTGGGAGGTTAGGATAGGATTGGAGTAGAAGAGGTGAGGAGATGGCGCAAAGGTAAGTATGACTAGGTGGCTTACTGGAAAGAGTGCTGACCCTCCAGTTAGAAAGACCTGGGGTTAAATTTATCTTCAGATACTTCCTAGCTGTATGACCCTGACAAAATCACTACAAGTGTGAATAATGATAGCTTCTATCTTGAAAGGTTGTTGTAAAGGAACAAATGAGATAATATTTGTAAAATTCTTTACAAACCCTAAAGTCCTATAAAATGTTATTCTTATATAAAAGATAATAAAGCATTATGAATTGTAAAATTTAATACTGAGACTTTAGAGCTTATCCATTCCAAAAAATTCATTTTGCCCATGTGAAAAATGAGACCCAGGAGTAAAATGATGTGGCCTGTGTTATCCAAGTAGTAAGAGGCAGTTTAGCCAGGACGATCTCGGGTCAAGACCTACCTCTGACCTGGCTGCCCCTCCCATTGGCTATTAGGGAATACTAATTACATATTCCATTCAGAAAGGGTCATTACAACCACACATAGCCCAAACCATTGCTAACCATAGTACCTGTCCTGGCCCAGACATTCATAACAACTGCCCAGTGGAGGCATTATCACCATAAAGATACTAGAATGATTTGCCATTTTTCTTCTCCAGTTCATTTTATAG
The DNA here is from genome assembly GCF_037893015.1 of Macrotis lagotis. NCBI lineage: Eukaryota > Metazoa > Chordata > Mammalia > Peramelemorphia > Peramelidae > Macrotis > Macrotis lagotis. The sequence goes on from NC_133660.1 coordinate 175,212,560, forward strand.
ATGAGGAAACTGAGTCAAACAGTTTTAAGTGACTTGCCCAGGGTCAATCAGCTAGTAAGAGTCTGAGGCTGGTTTTGAATTTTGGGAAACAAATCTTCCTGACTCCAGGCCCAGCGCTCTAGCCACTGCTCTACCTAGTGCAAGGGTAGGGAATCTTCTCTTCTGGCAAGGGTCATTTAAATATTTATGATATTATGGACCAAACAAAATTATCAACTTAAAAATCCTAACCCTAAAAAGCTCCTAGATTTATTGATCCTCAAGTCTCACTTGCTACCAATGATCTTGATAATTATTTATTATCTTGATAATGATTCCCACCCCTGATCTAGCTCTCAGTAGGAGATGAGCAGAATTAGGATTCTACCCTTAGTTCTTCCCAGTTTTCTTCCTGCCTGTAGCAATGAAATGGAGTCAGGAGGATCCGAGTTCAAAAGTGACCTCAGACAATTGACACATACTAGAAGTCAAATCGCTTAACTCTGATGGCCTTTCATCCAGGACCATCTCCTGTTGTTCTGATTCCTATCTAGCCGATGGATCCAGATGGCTCTGGAGGTGAAACTGAGACTGATGTCATGTCTTCAAAAACAAAGGACAGACAACAGCAATGAGATGAGTATCTTGATAAGAATTACACAAAGAAAAATATAGTGAGGTAGAGACAGTATTCTGTGTGAGTAAAGAGCAAAGTGTCCATATGGGTACACTTGGGTTAGAGGATGATGAAACACTCTGTACTGGTGGGGAGGAGAATGGGTCAGATAATCAGATTTTGGTGAGCATAGATGTGGGATAAGGGTATTCCAGGGTGAAGGGGAAAAACATGGGCAAAGATTCCTCCAATTCAGAGTAGCCCAGGGTGTGTTCAGTTTGGCTGGAACAGGGTGTATGAATTGAGGGAATGGGGAGATAAGTCTGGTTAGATTAATTGAAAGCCAGATCAGGAAGACCTTGAGTAGCAGATTGAGGATTAGGGACCGCTGTAGTGGGGAGTACATAGGGTTTACCAGTTTGTTAGTGGTTTCACCTAATCTCTGATCCTCAGGGTTTGGGTTTTTTTAATCTGTAACATGAGGATCATATGATCTGTTCAAATGAGAAAAGGAAGGCCAAAAAACTCAAAGCAAATCTTAAATACTATAGTCGATGTCAGCTCTCACTTTGGACATTCTAAGGAAAGCACTAAAGAAAGACATTATTATTAAGTTTATTATTTATTCTGCAAGCAATAGAGAATTTTTAACCTTCTAATGGGACAGAATCAGGTCCATGTTCTAGGATGGACAGTCAAATAGAGGGATGCAGATGGTTTGGAGGCAGACAAGACTTGAGACTAAAAATCAGTCAGGGAGCTAGTTAATCACCTACAAAATCTTATCACTCCTTGGTGCCCTATCAAAAGTCTTTGAGGTTTAAAATACAGGACAGAAAGTCTCTCATATATTATGTGCCAAGGATTTTTATAAATATTATCTCATTTGATCCTCACCACAATCCTGGGAGGTAGGTTTTATCCACATTTTACAGAATAGAAAATTGAGGCAAATAGAAGTGAAGTGATTTACCCAAAGCCACATATCTATTTAATGTCTGAGACTAGATATAAATTCAGGTTTTCCTGCCTCCAGGTCCAGTCCCCTAGGATAAACATCTTCAATTCTTTGAACTAATCCTCACAAGACAAGACCCTCAGGTCCTTCACCATTTTGAGTACCCATCTCTGACTATTCTTCTGGATATTAATGTCTGTCTTAAACTATGGCCTTTATGTAGAATGGAATGCAATATTCCAGATGGAGTCTGACCAGGGGACAAATCCCCAGGGCTACCATTTACTAGTCTTTGGAGAAGTGATTTTTCCTTTCCAAGCCCCAGTTTCTTCATTCATAAAATGGCAATAATTACACTTATAACCAGACTCAGAAGATTTGGTGGAAGAAGAGTGCTTTTTAAAAGGAAAAGCACTTTGATTATTATCAACCACCTTTCCCCTTTCTTTGATGATGGGGTCTTGGAGCTCTTATTTTTGTTGATTTTCTGTACTGCGGTCTGCCTGCCACTGTCTTTGAGCTCTGGATGGGAGAATGAATATAGAAAAACAATTCTTCATTTAGGTTGACTGGAGCCTCCGTTGCATACTTTCATTAAATCACTTTTCCAATGATGTAAATGAGGGGATGGAGGTAGAAAAGTGAGACCTAGAAAAGAGCAAGAAGCATGCCCATGTTAATAGGAATCAAGAAACTAGAAGGCTATTAGGCAATACCAATTACATATTCCATTCAGATAGGATAATTACAACCAAACATAGCCAAACCATTGCTGACCATAGTACTTGTCCTGGCCCAGACGTTCATAACAACTGCCCAATGGAGGCATTATCACCATAAAGGCTTTGTAAGGTCCTAGCACCATTTAGGAATAGCTGGTCCCCAGGGAAAAGCACCCATTTACTTATGTTTTCAAATGGTCATAAGAATTTTTTAAGTTACATTAGTACCACATTCTAGACTAAGACCTTCCTAGCCCCCAATTCAATCCCAACATTAAAAAAGCTACTAAAAGGGAGGGTTTTACAACCAGCATATTTTGAGTTAGTGGTGGTTTTAGAGTCAGAGGAATTGTGTTGTAATCTTTAATTTGCTACTTGAGCAAGTGTGACCTTGAGCAAGTCCTTGCATCTTCATTAATTCAACAAGAACACTGGACTAGATCAGGACTCAACTCAGATTTGTGAATTTTTTTTTTGCAAGGCAAATGGGGTTAAGTGGCTTGCCCAAGGCCACACAGCTAGGTAATTATTAAGTGTCTGAGACCGGATTTGAACCCAGGTACTCCTGATTCCAAGGCCAGTGCTTTATCCACTACGCCACCTAGCTGCCCCTTGAATTTGTTTTTAAAAATATTTTGGTAAGTACTTATTGATATAATTTGTTTCCTTTGTAATTCTGTATATTTTAAAAAAAATTTTTTTCAGTTTTTTGTTTACAAGGCAATGGAGTTAAGTGACTTGCCTGAGGTCACACAGCTAGGTAATTATTAAGTGTCTGAGGCTGAATTTGAACTCAGGTACTACTGACTCCAAGGCCGGTGTTCTATCTACTGCACCACCTAGGCACCCCTCAATTCTGTATATTTTTTAAAAATTAATATTCTAAAAAGGAATTCATAGGTTTCATTGGACATCTAAAAGGGTGGTCCATGACCATAAAAAAAAATTGGACTAGATTTTTCCTAATTCTAAATTCCAGGTCTCTATCTTATGAATCTATGAAAACAGTCCCTCTACCCCAAGGATTTGAAGAACAAATTGTGTTCCTAGGCTTTTAAAGATTTGCCCCAGGTTAGGTGGCAATGATTCAACCAAGATGGTGCCTCTTGTTCAATGCTTTATGTATAATTTCTCTGATTGTCCATAGTGTTTTCTATACAGATTGGTGGTTGTACTCATTAAACATGACTGTATGGAGCAGTACCTTTTACAAATCACCACATTCTATAACCTTAACTATGTTTCATCTTCTACAGCCATGAATTCTTGGTATCACAACGTGATGGCAGTTCCTTTCCAGTCATCTTACACATCACTCCCCTTCCTGCATTCTGGGTCCAATCATACTAACCTACTTGGATTTCCTCATGTACTCTTCTATTTTCTTTGTATCTGCAGAACATAGCACAGTACCTGATACATACTTATCCACTGCGCCACCTAGCCACCCCCAATTCTGTATGCTTTTTAAAAATTAATATTCTTAAAAGAGATTCATAGGTTTCACTGGACATCTAAAAGGGTGGTCTGTGACCATAAAAAAAAGAGATTTGGACTAGATTTTTCCTAATTCTAAATTTCTCATACATATTTAATAAATGTATTTTGATGGACTCTGAGTAGAAAAAGTAAACTTTCCCTGATTTATTTTCCAAAAAGTTAAATGCATTCTTTGCCTCATCAGACTTTCCTAGAGAATTTTACTGGAAACTCTCCTTTGTCTCTATCATTTCTTTTCTGGCATAATTATATGTGTATATGCAGTATCCCTTGTAGATAGAGATGTTGCTCATCAATGTATCCCCAGTTACACCTACCATAATGCTTTACTCATATTAATAAACTAAAATTAGAATCAGGAGAGTCAAGGAAAGGAATAAACATTTATTGTGAAGTGCTTTTCAAATATTATCTCATTTGATCCTCAGCTATCATCAACCCTGTGAGGTAGGGATTGTTATTCCCATTTTACAGTGAAGGAAACTGAGACAAACAGAAGCTTGCCCAGGGACCCAGAGCTAGCAAGTGTCTGAGGCGGGATTAGAATCCAGATTTTCTTTCTTTTTTTTTTCTGATTGAAATTTTATTTTATTTTTCCACTTACATGCAATGATAGTTTTTCAACATCCGTCATTTGCAAATTTGTGAGTTCTATGTTTTTCTACCACCCTCTCTTCCCTCCCCTCTCTCCATGATGGCAAACAGTTTGAATCCAGGACTTTCTGACTTCAGATGCATCACTAGTGACTAGCTAGCAGCCTAAGTCAGACCTAGTTTTGGATCCCTACCTTGCCACTTTCTGGCCACTTCACCTTGAAAAAAAGTTCATTCCCTCCAGAACTATTTCTGTAAAATGAAGGGAATTAGAAGACATGCCCTTTGAGATCATTTCTAGCTCCAAGCCTAGGAACCCCCCGTGACCTCTTCATCTAGTCCCTTCCATCTCTGTGATTTTCCATGTTTCTGGGTTGGGCAGAAAGAAGTAACCCAGGGGTACTGCTGTCTAGAGGTGCTCCCTGCAAGTTTTACAAGGCCCTGCTGGGTGGAGAGAACATTAGAAAGAACATTAGCTACTGTTATCAAGACAGATCAAAAAGAAGACAGCAAAAGCAGAATGGAAAACCCCCACAAAATGGATCATTTGGTTTCGTTGTATGCTTAACTTTTTTATTTCCTTCACCTTCTGTGTACATTCAAGAGTATAAATCCCGCCTCCAGAGCTGTGGCCCATTTTCTTAAACAGGAACCTCAGTGTAACTGGGAGCATTGGACTTACATAGCTCAAACTCTAGGGGAAGGATCAAGTTCTGATCTCTGTCCCTCTTTAGGCAGCTCTCTTGGACCTTAGAGAAGGTCAGAGTTCAGAGGCTGAGCAACTTGGTGCAATGTGTATGCTTGATGGGCATTTCGTAATCTGTTTTCTAAATATCACGGAACCCAAGAACCAGAGGCTGAATTGTAGACAAGCAAAACCACTCGAGTTGGACTTCCAGGGGCCAGAGAAAAAACTTCCCTAGAGTGAAGGACCAGAGAAAGGAAAACAAGTTCACTTCTGCCCATAGCCTAAGAACTGGGATAGGCTAAGCTGGCAACTTCTGAGTTTCAGGAGAAGAAATTCGACTCCGGAGACTGCTGCCAAAAGAAGGCCCCTGGGGTTAGAGGCCCAGTGTTAGAACAACATGGTACTGTGGTTGAGCAATGGAGGGCCATGCCAAAAAGCCCCAGTGATCAGGAATGAAGGAGGGCACCTGTCTAGCCACTGCAGCATGACTTGGAGAGGTGTGCACCTTATACAGAGGAGAAAAGGCAAGGCCACAAGGCAGCAAGCTGACATTTGTTCCACTCTATCTTTAATCCTTACACATCTTCTTAACAGACTGAGCAAGTCTCCACAGGTAGATTTCTCAGAATCTTTACTTATTTTATTTTTTTAATGTTTACTTTTTTCAATTGTCAGGCTTAAAAAAAAATTAACCTGTCATTCCCTCTACTTTTTTCTCTCTACCCCTCAAATTGCACAATTAAAAAAAAAGAAACAAAAATAAAACTCTTAAAATAAATAGCTGCAGAGTTCAACAAAACAAATTTCTAAATTAAGCAAGTCCAAAAGTGCACGTCTCTTTCTACATTTTAAATTCATCACTTAAATGTCAGGAGGTGAAGGCCATCATCCATTTCCATTCTTTTAGACTCATATTATATCGTTGCATTAATGAGCGTTCCAAAATCATTCCAAACTGTTTTTATACAGAATGTTATCCTCATTTAATATATTGCTTTCCTAGTTTTACTTACTATACCCGCTATCAGTTCATAGACATTTTCCAAGTTTCCTCTAAAATTCCTTTTCATTGTTTCTTACAGCACAATATTCCATTAATTCATATGCCACAATTTAGTCATTCCTCCAAAAGAAGACATTCCTTTTGGTTTACAGTGCCTGAGGACCACCTTCCTTAGGTTAATATGAAGTTTCCTCACCTATAAAATGATGGATTTGAATTGGATAAGAGTCTTCCAAACCTTTTGTTGGGAGGACTACTTTTTGATGTAAAAATAATTAATGTGTTAATAATTATTATATTAGTACCCCTTAAGGAAAAATACATAATGATAAAACTACTATAAATACAATAATAATTTTAAATTAATTTATATTTTATTATTATTATTTGATTTGAATATTTGAAAAAATAGTAATAAGCATATGTAATCAGCAATTGTTGTCCATGAAAGAGACAAGATGGTATGTCTAATTCCTTTTGAGATATCCGAGCCAGAAAATAAGTTCCTCCTGATCATTCCCATTACACATATATATATGAGAATTTAAAAATTATTTTCAATCTATATGTTTGTTTATTTGTGGATTAACATAAAAATTGGAGACCCCTTTAGTAGCTCCCAGGTGTCAATAACCCATTTGAGGACAATTGCTCTAAACAGATCATTTCTTTTAAGTCTGTCTAGTATCTGAATTTTTTCTTCATTGGTCATGAAAGAAAAAACATCTGCTTTAATCTGAAGTTAAATTCTACATTGCTATTTTGTAACTTTTGTTTGTTACAAAACATACAAAAAAGTTAAATGCATTCTTTGCCTCATCAAACTTTCCTAGCGAACTTTACTGGAATCTCTCCTTTGTCTCTATCCTGGTGTTGGTGTGACCCATTCCATGTTTTGTTATTTTTTATTTTCCCATTATTCTATAGGAACCTGGATGACTAAAAAAAAATTAAATCACCTATTCAATTTGTCATCTTCTGCATTAAAAGCAGAGGTAGAACCAATTTTCAAGTCAGAATCTCTTAGAAATTTATGATTTTTCCCTCCAAGACTGAGATTTTGAAAGAGAATGACAACTTTTTCATATCTTTTGTTTTGTTTTTGAAGCCTTCTGCTGAGAGTGATCTTGCCTGAAAAATTTTTGCTGATGAAAGAATTGGATGACTGGTGTCATTTAGCATTAACTTTTCTTCATAATATCGTTTCCCAAATTCTCTTCTGTTTTGAAAAGCTGAAGGGTAAAGGTGTCCCCTTGGCTGCTCTTTATGGGTAGTGAAGGCCAAATATTTCATTCTAGAGGGGCCAGTCTACTGATAATGAGTCTCTCCATACTTGGCTAGACTAGATCCTCAGAAATTTAACTTGCTTGATCATGCTTCACATGAGATTTAAGGGCTTTACAGCTTGGTAAAACTTGAAAGAGTCTGCTCTTTCTTGGCATCACCTTCAAGAAACCAAGGTTACCTTCATATGACAGCAGAGTCTTGGCTTATAGGATGGGCAGGAATGGAAAGCTTTTAATATATATCCTTGGTGAAGTCCATTAAATAGAACTGTATGTTTTCCATTTTTATTGCTTTTGTTTGACCTCCTTGCAATTCTGGCTTCCTGACTGGTGGGAATCCAAAGACATCAAAGAATAATCTAACAATCAAATAATCAACAAATATTTATTGATAGACACAAAGTTAGGTGCTAGGGATACAAAGTCAAAAATAAAATATTCTATGCCATCAAGAACCTTAAATGTTATCGGGGAAATGCATATAAGTATATGTATGTATGTATACATGTATACATACATGTCTGTATAAATACAAAGTAATCACAAGGAAATTTTTGGTGGAGGAAGAACTGGCAGCTGAGGGGATCTAGACCAAGACTCATGTTGGAAATGGTGCTTGAGTTAAGTTTTGAAGGAACCTAGAGACTGGAAGGAGTGAAGGTTAAAAAGTGCATTTTGGGCACCAGGTTCAGCCCATGTAAAGGTACAGCCATTGAACTGCCTTATGTGAAGAAGAGCAAGAAGACTGGCAAGACTGTGGAGAGTGCCAGCTATTCAATAATAATTTATTGGGGCGGCTAGGTGGTGCAGTGGATAAAGCACTGGCCCTGGAGTCAGGAGTACGTGGGTTCAAATACGGTCTCAGACTCTTAATAATTACCTAGCTGTGTGGCCTTGGGCAAGCCACTTAACCCCATTGCCTTGCAAAAACCTAAAAAAAAAAGTCAATAATAATTTATTAAACATGTTCTATGTACTAACCACTGTACTAAGCACTAAAAACAATACCTGTCTTCAAGGAACTCACATTATAAGTGAGATAACATGTGAAACCTATATACATACAAGAAATATAGGGGCACCTAGGTAGTGCAGTGGCTAAAGCACTGGTCCTAGGGTCAGGAGGACCTGAGTTCAAATCCACCCTCAGACACTTAATAATTACCTAGCTGTGTGACCTTTCGGAAAGTCACTTAACCTTATTGCCTTAAAAAAAAACCCTTGAAAAATATAGAGTAAATAGAAGGTAATTTTTGAGAGGAAGGTATTAGCAAGTGTGGGCAGTTAAGCAGGGGAGTGGAGACAGACTATTTGGCTTGGAAATAAGGAGGACTCATCTTCCTGAGTTCAAATCTAACCTCAGACACTAGCTGTGTGACTCTGGGCAAGTCATTTTAACCTTTTTGCCTCAGTTTCCTTGTCTGTAAAATGAACTGGAGAAGAAAATAGCAAACCAACCTAGTGTCTTTGCCAAGAAAATTCCAAATGGGTTGATGAAGAGATGGACATAACTAAAAATTACTGAATAATAATAGTTGAGCAACCAATAATAATTGAATCAAGAGTTAATGTGAACCTAAAACCAGGGTTATATGACTGGATGAGTGGAGAGATGGAATCAGAGATTCAGGGATATGTACAACATTGTGAAATGAAAAATCTGAGGAACTTGGAATCTCATTTATTTGTAACTGCTAACCAGATTTTCTTCATCACCAAATTTTATTTGGACAGTAGATGTAAGATTTTGCACTAGCTTGAATAGGTAGGGTGAGAAATGAGGAAGACACAAAGTCTGAGAGTCTGAGTGGAAAGATGGTGAGGTCATTGAGAGAGAGGTAGCATACAAAAAGAGCTAGTATATAGGTTTTTATCAGGATATTTGACAAAAATAAAAAACCAAACCAAATTAGATATGTGCAGCTCAAAATGTGAGAGCAAAAGATTGCCAAGAGATAAGATGATGTCATTATAATAGTAGGGGAAGAAAGGCTGCCACCATATTGGTGGTCTCTCCTCCTCTGACAATTTTATGGGAAAATCTATATAAGAATTATATGGGATGGATGTACCTACCTGTATCAGTGGAGGATCTCACATTTAGATGTGAGATCATACATCCATTTGAGTATTTGCATATCTTTGCTGACTTAAGGACTGAATTCTATTGCTTTTGTGCTCTTGAAGGACAACAGCTGTTGGCATACTCCAAATTCATACCTTGTTGACCTTTAACATGTTATTTTATCTTCTCACAATGAAGGCAGCAATTTGATAATTATTATTTCTCATTTTTAAAAAATTTGTTTATTTATTTAAGGCAATGGGGTTAAGTGACTTGTCCAAGGTCACCTAGGCAGCCAATTATTAAGTTTCTGAGGCCAGATTCGAACTCAAGTCCTCCTGACTCCAGGGCCAGTGCTCTATCCATCCCAGAGAATTATTATTTTTCAATCAATGAAACAGACTCATAGAGTTTAGCTGATCTGGGTTACAGTAGTTTCTTTTTTTTTTATTAAAAATTTAGTGTTATTTTATTTTATTTTTTCCAATTACATGCAAATATAGTTTTCAATATTCATCTTTTTATAAACTTTTGAGTTCCACATTTTCTTACAGCCCTTTCTTCCCTTCTCTCCTCCCATGACATTGAATGATATAGATTATGCATGTACAATCATGTTTAACATTTTTCCATAGTAATTACTTAATTGCCAGATCTCTTGGTCTTTTTTCAGTCCTAATCCTTCTCGATGGATCTAATGCATTTGATATCATTAGTAACTCTTCTCCTGGATATTCTCAGGTCTCTGGATTTTTGTGACACTCTCTTCTGGTTTTCCTCCTCCCCATCTGACTGCTCCTTCTCATTCTTCTTTTTTGGTTCATCAGAATGACTGGAGATCAGGAAGACTGGTGACTTTGCACAGTGTTGCCTCATAATAACCAAATCACTTACAAGAATAAACAACAAATGTACAAGCAATCTGGTTCATCATCTGTCTCATATCCCCATTCATGGATATTTGCTGAAGTTCTGACTTGGCTATCTTGTCTTCCTCTTCTACACTAAATCTCTCTCTACTCCAGTGCATCTTCCATTTATACTGCAAACTGGAACTTCAAGAGATAAAAGTTTGATTATAGAATCCCCTTAATTCATTTAACTCCAGTATCTCCCAGCTATCTCCTATAAAATCTTCTTTGACTTTTAAGGTCTTTCATCACATGCACTTCCCACTTTTCCTGCCTTCTTACGTTTTATTCCCCTCCAATTATTTTTGCAAGACTGTGAAACTGGTCTCTTTGCTTCTTATCCCAGACATTCCATCTCCTGACTGCATTTTCTCTGGCACTTTTTACTCCATGTGTTGAATTCACTTTTTCCTCATCTCTTTCTCTTGGCTTTCCTGACTTCCTTCAGTTCCTACTTAAAATTCTACTTTATACAAGAAGCCTTTTTCCTACTCAATGCTCATGCTTTACTTCTATTAGTTATCTCCAGTTTATCAGATATATACATCTATATTTATAGCTATAGCTATATAGTTTCTACATGCTTATTTGTATGTTATCTCCCCCATTACTGTGAGCTCCTCATGAACAGAAACGGGATTGAACTGGATTGTTTTGTTTTGGTTTTGAGGGAAAGGTTGTTCTTTTTTTTTTTTTATCCATAATAGACATTTAATAACGGTTGGGCTTGGAGTCAGGAAGACTCATCTCCCTGAGTTCAAAAATAGCCTGGGACACTTACTAATTGTGTGATCCTGGAAAGTCCCTTAACATTGTTTACCTCAGTTTCCTCATCTATAAAATAAGATGGAGAAAGGAATGGTAAACCACTCCAATTTATCAAGCTAATCCCAAAATGGGATCATGAAGAGTCAGATATGACTCAGAGATGAAAAATCACTGAACTGAACTGTTAACTTGATTTATTGATTTTAATTATCATCTCTACTCAATGTCTCATATCTATATAACTGGCCCCAGTATCTATGCAAAACTTTAGTCCCACATCACCAATTCACTATTGGACATTTCAAACTAGTTTGAAAAAAAGCCTTTTTTTTTTTAAGATATGGTTTTTTAAATTTGTTTTTTTAAAAGAAAGATTTTATTTATTTTGAGTTTTATAATTCCCCCCATTCTTGGTTCCCTCCCCCCCCACCCCCTACAGAAGGCATTCTGTTACTGTTTACATTGGTTCCATGTTATACATTGATCTCAGTTGAATGTGATGACAGAGAAATCATATCCTTAAGGAAGAAATATAAAGTATGAGATAGTAAAATTACATTATAATATAATGCTTTTTTTTTCTAATTTGACAGTAATAACCTTTGGTCTTTGTTCAAAGTCCATAATTCTTTTTTTCTGGATACAGATGGTGTTCTCCATTGCACATAGCTCAGAATTGTTGCACTGAAGGAATGAGCGAGCCCATCAGGGATGATCATCACCCCCATGTTACTGTTAGGATGTACAGTATTTTTCTGGTTCTGCTCATCTCACTCAGCATCAGTTCATGCAAATCCTTCCAGGCTTCCCTGAATTCCCATCCCTCCTGGTTTCTAATGGAACAATAGTATTCCATGACATACATATACCACAGCTTGTTAAGCCATTCCTCAATTGAAGGACATTCACTTAATTTCCAATTTTTTGCCACCAAAAACAGGGCTGCTATAAATATTTTTGTACAAGTGATTTTTTTTTTAGGTTTTTTGCAAGGCAAATGGGGTTAAGTGGCTTGCCCAAGGCCACACAGCTAGGTAATTATTAAGTGGCTGAGACCTGATTTAAACCCAGGTACTCCTGACTCCAAGGCTGGTGCTTTATCCACTATGCCACCTAGCCACCCCTACAAGTGATGTTTTTACCCTTTTTTATCATCTCTTCAGGGTATAGACCCAGTAGTGGTATTGCTGGGTCAAAGGGTATGCACATTTTTGTTGCCCTTTGAGCATAATGCAGAGCCTTCTTAAGTGTATTATTTCTAAAATTGAATTCATTGCCTTCTTTCCAACATTTCTATTTGTCAAAGGCACCATAATCCTATCAGATGCTCAGGCTTGTAACTTTTGGTATTGTCATCAACTGTCCCACACCCCAGACATAAAATCAGTTGCCAAATCTTTGCATTGACCATTTCACCCACCAAGGATACACTCTCCTCTTACCTCTATCTTAGAATACTTCTTCCCTTAAGAAGTCATCTGCTCAAAACTCTTTCTGATCCTCTAAACACCTAGTGCCCTTCATTCCAAACTGTTTTATATTTATATATTTGTTATTATATGTTGTTATAAATATTTATAGTTATATATTTGTTAGCTTTGTAGCTATTCTGTATATTTATTTTTTGTATTCTTGTTGTCTCCCCTATTAGACTATAAGTTCATTGCAAATAGGAATCATTTCATTGTTGGTACTTATATCCTAATACAATGGTAAATGGTAGGTATTAAATATTTGTTGGTTGGTTGATTGACTGATTTACCAATGATCATTTAGCTAGTAAATTGCAGAGCTAGAATATGAATCTTGATCTTCTAACTTCAAATTCAAAATGGGAACTCTTAAAAACATTTTTTTTTTTTGTCTTGGATCCCTTTGGCAGTCTGATGAAGTCTGTGTACTCCTTTCATAATAATATTTTCAATACATAAAATAAAATCTATAGAATTACAAAGGCAACTAATAATGTTAAATATCAAATTATGTTTTTAAAAAGTTTGCAGACTCCAGATTAAGAACACCTGCCTTAAGGGGAGGCTAGAAACTCACTTCTTTCTATAGAAAACAAATCAATGTCGAGAATATAGGTTGTATTGGTTCTAATTGGTTCCATCTCAGAGAACCTGTAGAAGTAGCTCATATTTGGGTTTTGTTTTGGGGATTTTTTGGTAATTTCTTCACTGTAGGCACTCTTTTCTTTAACCCAGATCCCAACCTACCCTCACTTTCCTTTTTTTTTTAAGTTTTGTTTGTTTTGTTTTTTTTTCAGTGAAAATGGGGCTAAGTGGCTTTCCCAAGGCCACACGGCTAGGTAATTATTAAGTGTCTGAGATCAGATTTGAACCCAGGTACTACTGACTCCAGGGCCAGTGCTCTATTCACTGCGCCACCTAGCCGCCCTCTACCCTCATTTTCTATCCTGTACAATTCCTACCTGTGGTTTTCATGAATGCCCCATAAAGATAATGCAATTCTCAGGAGACTTCCCTTTGAAGGTCCCAGTATGTCACCAAAACTGTCTTTCTGGTATCTTTCATTTTTTATATATAATGATTTAGAAAGAGCTTTACATTCATTATTATTTGATCTTCATATTGCCTCATTTTATCTCATATTCTGTCATTAAATTCATGACCAATCAGTTCCTTTCCTAGCCATATGTACACTTGATAAATTTTTTAAAATTCCCATGTGAAAGTTGATTTTTGATATTAACTACTGATCCCTAACCTGCCCTCTAGCCCCTTTTCATGACAGCAAGATTAGAGTCTTGGAACAGTACTGGTTCCTCAAGTTCTGGTAAATATATTTTTTCTTCCTCAAGGTTCAAGTCTTAATTCTAAGCTGTTGAAATGGAAACAGGCAATCTAAGGTCCAATTCATCACAGAGGAAAGGGGGAGATGGGAAAGGAGAAATAGAAAGGAAGATAGAAAGAGAGAGAAAGCAGGGGTGGCTAGGTGGCGCAGTGGATAAAGCACTGGCCCTGGAGTCAGGAGTACCTGGGTTCAAATCTGGTCTCAGACACTTAATAATTACCTAGCCATGTGGCCTTCGGCAAAGCACTTAACCTCGTTTGCCTTACAAAAAAAACCAAAAAAAGAGAGAGAGAGAGAAAGGAGGGAAGGGGAGAAGAAAAGAGAAGGGAGGGGAAGAGAGAGGAGAAAAAAACCAAAAAAAGAGAGAGAGAGAGAAAGGAGGGAAGGGGAGAAGAAAAGAGAAGGGAGGGGAAGAGAGAGGAGAAGGGGAAGGGGAAAGAGAAAGCAACAAAGGAAAGAGAGGAGGAAGGGAAAGAAAAAGAGGAGAGGGTATGAGAGACTGAGATTCAGTAGAAAGATCTCAGTGTTGTTAGGCAGCTGGTTTATTTTCTGCTTTTCTACTTTCTGTTCCCACATAGTTCCTCCTCTCTCACTAATAAGGGAGAGCTGTCAGTGGTTAATCTAACAATCCAGATGTTGAACATTTGGAGTTATGTTCCCACATCCATTTCTGCTCATTAACCACAGGCAAGCTATTTAACTTCCTTTTGCTTCTGTTCCACCACTGTCAAATGCGCGTGACACAGCTGCAATCTTTGAAGACTCTTGGGTGGTGTCAAGCCCATGCTTTCCACTTGGAATGTAGGAAGAAGTCTGTTTTCCTTAGTCAGGTTATATTGAATTAAAGACATTGGGCATAATATAAATGCCCTAAAAGAGTAATCTTAGATCGGTGGCACAGTAATATAGAGCACCAGACCTGGAGTCAAGGAAGATCTTTGTTCAAATCCAATTTGTGGATCCCTGGACCAGTCACTTAATGCCTATTTGCCTCAGTTCCTTATCTGTAAAATGGAGAAGGAACACGCTGGAGAAGGAACTAGTAAACCACTTCAGGATCTTTGCCGAGATAATCCCATGGGATCACAAAAAAGTCAAGACACAACTGAAAGACTGAACAAAGAGCTGTTACTGAATGGGGCAAGTCCCTTTCATCATTCTAAACCTCTGCTTCCTCATTCAGTGGTAGCTGTTGGCACAGTAGATGGAAGAGCTGGGGACAGAATCAAGAAGGCCTAAGTTCAAATCCAGCTTTGGACAATTTCTGTGTGACTACAAACAAGTCCCTAACTTCTGTTTCCTCAGCTGTAAAATGAAGATAATCATGGCACCTCCAGCCCAGAGTGGTCATAAGGATCAAATGAGATAATATTTGTAAAAGTGCTTAGCATAGTGTCTGGCACATTAAAAGGTACTTAATAAATGCTTGCTTGCTTGATTCCTTCCTTCCTTGTAAAATACCCCTGTCACTACTACCTTTCTTATCCAAACAACACAAAACACAACCCCATTACCTGTCTCCAACAAAACCTCCCCTGTCCTAACTTCTCTCTTTTTTTTTGAAGGTTCTACCCTGCTTTGGTCATTTACCTTTTCAAATTCAGTCAACCTTGACTTTTTACTCTCTTACCTTCCATAATGAATTATTTGCCAAAACTAGTAGATGTGATCTCCACAACCTCTCTAGCATCAATTCCCTTCTTCCTTCTCCCAAGGTCACTGCCTCTGTTTAGATCCTCATTACCTCTTGCCTGGACTATTATAATAACCTATTCATTCTTTTCATTGCTTCTGTTTGCTCTTACTAGTCTATCCCCCACAGTGATATTCCTAAAATTCATCACCCGTCTCTAGAAGCTACAGTGGCTCTAATTACCTAGGAGGTCAAATATAAACTTTTTTTTTGTATCGTTGAAAGACTTTCACAAGCTGTATCCAACCTCTCTTCCCACACTTATTCCACACATTTCTCTCTTTTTCATCTTCTAGATTAACAGGACTAGCAGCCAGTACCCTGTAAAAATTAATCTCTTGCTCCTTTGCAGAGGATACTGCTCATGCATAGAATATTCTTGTTCCCCTCTCTTCATTTCCTTTAAATGTTGGGGGACCACCTCCTTTTTCACAAGGTCTTCCCTGAGCTCCTCAGATTGTTAGTACCATCTCCACGCCATCTCACCTCCACATTATGTAAAATTTTTATATATTTTGTGTTTACTCTGTGATTATTTATCTGTATACATATCATGTCCTTCAGTAGAATGTCAGAATCCTGAAAACAAAGTTGGTTCCATTTTTATCTGTACATTCCCAGCATATCACACAGTGTAAGATATGTGATAGACACTTCATAAAGACTGGTTGAATTAAATTGTGTGCAAAGTATTTTGTAAACCTTGAGGTACTATAGAAACCTGAGTAGTAGTTATTCTTATCATCATACCACTATTAATGAGGAAAGTATTCACTCTCCTCCCTGTCAATCATTCTTTCACTGAGTCAGTGTCTACAAAACCTAGTTAACTCTTCAAGAAAAGGGAACTGAACAGGGGAGTCTGGAGAACCCGAATCAGGAAGGTGATGTCCCTATAACTTGGCTCTGCTACAACAAGCTAAGATAGGAAACAATGCAGTCCTTTTTTTCCTGGTTCACCCTCTAAGAGAAATACAGTATATAACTTTATGTACCTTGGAGGAAGTTATACAAACTGAAGCCAAAACTCATAGCAAGATCAACAAAGGAGGAGTAGACACCTAGGGACAAAAGGAACTTCATGTAACTGGGTGCCCACCATTCCTAGTAGGTTGAGTCTCTTGGTTTTTTTATCTGAGGAAGAAAAAAAAAAAAGGAGAAAAGAAGGAATTTTTAAAAACGATAAATTGTACATGAGTTACTCTGCGTGCCAAAAATGACTTCAGCCTGGCCCTACAGAAGGAAAGAGAAAATAAGAGCATGAAATTTGAAAAGAGATTAAGATTTCCCCCATTCATTCAAAACTGCTCTTCTGCCCCTCATCCAAGGTCTTTTTTTAAAAAATTACCATTAATGGGGTGGCTAGATGGTGCAGTGAATAGAGCACCGCTCCTGGAGTCAGGAGTACCTGAGTTCAAATCCAACCTCAGACACTTAATAATTACCTAGCTGTGTGGCCTTGGGCAAATTACTTAATCCCATTTACATTGCAAAAAAAACCTTAAAAAAATAATAAAATAAAAATTACCATTAAGTCTTGATTTGTCATTTCTCATCAGATAAAAAAATGATCCTAGTAAAAATGATCTTAGATCATTCCATCTTTTAAAATAATAATCATTGCTGGCATTTAAATAGTGCTCTAAAGTTTTCTCTTTACATGTTATCTCATTTAGTCTTCACAACTACCCTGTGACCTAGGTGCCATTGTTACACGCATTTTACAGATAAAGAAATTGAGGATGTGAGAGGTCAAATGATTTGACAGGAGTCAAATCCTGGGAAAAGAAAGTATCTAAGGCAAAATTCTAACTCAGGTCTTTCCCGACTTTTAGTAGATATATGCAAATCCATTCTATGATGGGGGCACTAATGCATTATTCATGCGTCTATTCCCATTGAGTTTCTGTTAGTGTTTCATTTCTATAACATTCCTATAGATTTTTGCATTTTCTAGAATGATATTTGCCTCAAAGAGTTTTTGCAGTAAAGTTACATCACATTGAGGGAATACTATTTTATTCTGTTTATTCATAGCCAACACAATACCTACAAGGAAAATGATACACTTTTTTTTAGGGTTTTTTTTGGCCAGTAAGTGAGGTTAAATGACTTGTCCAAAGTCGCACAGTTAGGTAATTATTAAGTGTCTGAGGCCGGATTTGAACTCAGGTACTCCTGACTCCATGACTGGTACTCTATCCACTGTGTCACCTAGCTGCCCCAATGATACACTTTTTTAGTTCTTTTTTCTATTTACAGAGAAAATGTTTTCTTTCCATAATTTCTTAACTCTTCTGTTGACACCTCCAGTTTGAGCCATCCCTTATGATTAAAAATCAATTAAGAAAAAATAATTCAATACAGAGACTAGATCTGCCAATGTATAAGCTCTTCTGTCCTAGTGTCCCCCACCACTGTCATGAGAGATTTCATTATCTCTTTTCTAAGATCTTTACTGGTTTCTCCATTACTCAGAGTTCAACTTCCTTCTTGTATTCTTTCCATTTCTATTTATGGAAGCGACTAATATATCACTCCTCCCCTTACTCTTTTGCTTGGTCTTTTAGAAATATTAAGTAAACATTTAAACATTTAAGCTCTAAAGCCCGATCACTTTTTTAAAAATCAAAGAAATTTTCAACAAGTTTTTTAAATGAATAATTAATTAGGTGAAATTAGATAGCACAGTGGCCAGAGCACAGAGCCTAGAGACAGAGAACCCAAGTTCGAATCCAGCATCAGATACTTGACAACTACTAGTTGTGTAACCCAGGGCAAGTCACTTGATCTACTGCCTCTCAAAAAGTATTAATAATTAAATAATTATTAATTTCTACCTCTTAATAACTCCCATTAAGCAAATATTTGATGATTACCAAATTCATATTTACATTTATATTCCAGTAAAACAAATTTCCACATTAATCCTGTTTGAAAATGTATGTCTCTGACTATGTCAGGAGGTGAGTGGTGCATTTTATCATTATTATTCTTATCTTCATTATTTTGGACTCATAGTTCAGAATCCTAAAGTCTTTTAAAGTTGTTTTTCTTTATAATGTCATCATTGTATGCATTATTCTCATTCTGCTTACTTTGCCTCACTTCAGAAAAAGTTCTTTATAGTCTGTAATTGTCCATTCTTTCATTTCTTCTGGCATAATAATATCTGATTACATTCATTTACCACAATTTCTCAAAAGACAGACACAACCTTACTTTCTAAATTTTGTGTACTCCAAAATGAGGGTATAAATTGTGATTTTAGTATAAACTTTTTTGTACTTTATACATTATAAATATTTATACTGTGAGGTAATTAATATTATGTGTATAATTACCTTGTACATTATAATTATTTTTGTATTTATAGATCATTTTCTTTTATCCTTGATTCCTTTGGAATAGAAATCTAGTAACTGCTATATCTGGGTCAAAGGTTATTTGTATTTTAAGTTCTCTACTTTCACTATTACACATTTCTAATCTTAAAATAGTCCAAAGTTTAGTGTCTCCTTGCAGAAAAGCACTATCAACCCAAGAGAACGTTATTCTCCCAAATCCAAATTTCTACATTGACTTCACCCTTACTTGGTGATTGAGAAAAACATCAATGACTCAAGTCCTACATGAATAAGTTGAAGGAATTGAAGATATTTAGAAATAAAAGATATAGAGAGGACAAGATAATTATATTTGAAGGGCTTTCACAAAGAAGAGGAATGAGATTAGTTCTATATGACATCAGAGGACAGAAAGTGTAGAAGTTGCAGAAAACAAAATGTTTACCCCATGTGAAGAAATATTCTTAATCGTTAGAGCTACTTAGAGACCATGGGGTGGTACAGTAGATGGAGTGCTGGTCCTGGAATCAGAAAAACTCACCTTCCTGAATTCAAAACTGGCCTCAGACATTAGCTAGCTGTGTGATCCTGGGCAAGTCACTTAACTGTTTCTCTCAGGTTTCTCATTTCTAAAATGAGTAGAGAAGGAAATGGCAAAGCACTCCAGGATCCTTGCCAAGAAAACCCCAAATGAGATCACCAAGAATTGAACATGACTGAAATGACTGAACAGTAAACCTCAACAAGATCAATTTGGAAAAAGACTATATCAGGAGAAGAATTTTTGTTAAAGTATGATTGGATCAGATAGATGGCCTCTGAGATGCCTTATCCTAATTTATCTTTCCTAATTTTAATGCATAGAGGAAGCAACATGAAACAGTACTAAGAGCAAATAGAACTAAGCATGCTCATAAATGGGCTTTTACATTTACAGTCTGAAAATATCAGAAGAGGTGACTAGGAAGAGAGACCCTGGGATACCAGCCTGCTATGAGACGGGGCCCCCAGGACATAGTCCCAGATGGAATGAAGATCCAGGAATCCATTGCTGCTGATATGAGAGAGGATTGGACTGTGGGAGGAGATTACCTGGTGTATAGGTATTGGGGTGAGGCAGTATGTCATCTGATAGCTTCCTATTTTTATTGTACATGTTAACTAATTAGCTGTGGAACTGTGTGTGTTCATCTTGGAGAAGATTTGGGGGAGGAATAAAACAATTTCATTGTTCCAGTCATAAACAACTTTTCAAGACCCCATTTGAGGTTTTCTTAACAAAGATACTGTA
The DNA here is from genome assembly GCF_037893015.1 of Macrotis lagotis. Taxonomy (NCBI): domain Eukaryota; kingdom Metazoa; phylum Chordata; class Mammalia; order Peramelemorphia; family Peramelidae; genus Macrotis; species Macrotis lagotis. Next base: position 175,232,798 of record NC_133660.1, read on the forward strand.
GTAGCTTGCCATTTCCTTCTCTAATTATTTTACAGATAAGGGAACTGAGGCAAAAAAGATTTAAATAACTTACCTAGCATCACATAGCTAGTGAGTGTGTCTGAGGTCAAATTTGAACTCAGGTCTTCCTGACTCAAGGTCCCACATTCTATCCACTGTGCCACCTACCTGCCCCAATAAAATACTAGTCCTTGACTGTTTTAAGGGCTGCTACGTGGAAGATGAATTAAACTTGTTTCTAGTTAGCCTAAGGGTATAGAAATAAGAGCACTGGGTTTAATGATGAAAAGACAAATAGAAAGATAATTTTCTAAAACCATCAAGTTCTCCCAAATTAGATTAGGTTACTTCAAGGGGTAGAACATTCTTCTTGCCTCCAGGTCTTTAAGCAAAGTTGGCTGACTGATGATTAGGAATGTTGTGGTGGCTGTGGTTGGAACTATATTACTGCCTTCTAATGATGATGATGTTTGTCCTTTGTTCTCAAAGAAGACCACAACCCAGGGAGGTGATGTCCGTGACATTCATGTCAATTGGATTTGAGTGAGGGGGTGCTATACAAAGTCACCAGCCTAATTTCCCCTGAGGCCATCTGGGTCTGGTGGCCAGATATGAATCAGGACAACTGGAGATGGCCCTGGATGTGAGACAGTTACAGTGTCTGAGGTTAAATTTGAACTCAGGTTCTTCTGACATCAGGGCTGGTGCTCTTTCCACGGCTGTCATCTAGCGACTCCAAGCTGCCTTCTAAGCATTGCGAGTCTGTGATTGTAAGGTATCTTTGAGATCTTGGGCAAGATCTCTCTGTTCTCTGGGCTTTGATTCCCTCATTGGAACAAAGCTGGGGTTGGACTAAAGCCCCTTCTAAAGTAAACATCCTAATGATGACATTAATGCTGACAGCTAGGGGACAAGGTGGATAGATCACCAGCCCAAAGTCAGGAGGACCTGAGTTCAAATTTGATCTCTTACTAGCTGTGTGACCCTGGACGAGTAACTTACCTCTTTAATTGAAGTAAAAAAGGAAATGACAAACCTCTCCAATATCTTTACCAAGAGAGCCCCAAAGGGGGTTATAAAGAATCAGAAACACTGAAAATTTTCAACTAGTTGTTGAAACAACTAGTTGTTTTTAGTTAAAGCAGAATTAAAGTTTACAAAGCACTTTATATCCATCATTTCATTCGATCCTCAATATAACCCTGTGAGGGAGGTGTTCCTATTGTCCCCATTTCACAGATGAAGAAATTAAGGATCAGTGAAATTAAGTAACTAGCCCAAGGCAAACCCCTAGTAAGTGTCTGAGGTAGAGGTGGTCCAGACTCTGCTGGTTCTTGGAATCTTTCTTTTCTTTCCAAGTTCAATTCATCTTCCATGTCCTATATGGAGGCCATTCCTGTTCTCTTCCCCCCCCCCCCCATATGGCCAATTATCCCATGCCTTTAAATGCACCTTATATTTGCCAAGTTTATATTTTGAATCTACTGATGTATTCACTGTACTTAGCACAGTACCTGCTCTCTCAGAGAAGGAGCTTAAGAAATATTTGTTGACTTAAATGTCTACATGCTATTTTTCCTGATAGATCTCAAGGACAGGGACTGGTTTATTTTTTTTTTTTGTTTTGTTTTGTTTTTGTGCCTTAGAAAAGATAATGGTTGGGAAATATTAAACACTTTATAAATACTTGTTGATGGATTGATAAGCAAAATTCCTTTGTCAAGATTGCCCCACAGATCTTGAATGATTTCATTTTGGAGGCGACAGAAATCACTTACCTTTTCCCATATTCTTTTCTGTTTTGTTTTGTTTTTCTTTTCCTTCCTCTGGATGTGGATAGCATTGTCCATAACAGGTCTCTTCAGGTTGTCCTAGATCTCTGAAATGCTGAGAGGAGCTGCATCCATCAAGGTTGATCTTTGCTCAGCAAACCTGTAATTCATTCCATGCTTCTTTGGAGTCTGACCATTCAGGGTTGTTTTTTTTTTAATAGAATAATAATATTCTATAACTTTCATATACCATAATGGGCTCAGCCATTCCCAACTGATGGGCATCCCCTCGATTTCCAATTCTTTGCCACTACAAAAAGAGCTGCTATGAATATTTTAGAAGTGAGTGAGGCAAAAAGATTTAAAGTGTGAGCAAAAGGAGTGAGCAAAAAATATACAAGTAAGTTGATAGTATTGGGGGAATTGACCCTTTAAGAACTATGTTCCCTATAACTACTTAAGGCTCATTGAAAATCTGGAGATATTCCACAAGAGGAGAAGGGAAAGGATAATTATTTATATACTGACTATGTTCCAGGGACTTTGCTAGGCTCTTTTACAAATATTGCCTCATTTGATTCTATCACCTGGGAATTTATTCCCTAGGTCCTATCTCTGTTGACTTCAGCTCTCCAGAAACCCCATCTTGACCAAGAAGAGGAGGAAGACCACCTACAAAATAGTTAGCTTTTATATAATTCTTTAAGGTTTACAAAAACAATTTGCATATATTATTTCATTTGATCCTCACAATAGCCCTAGGAGGTAGGTACTATCATTATTCATATTTTATAGATAGGGAAACTGAGGTTGAGAGACATTAAGTTACAAGCTCAAAGTCAAACAGTTTAAAAGCATTTGAGGCAGGATTCAAACAGTCTGGCAAGACAATTATACTAAGTGATATACAAGGCCCCTCAGTTCTGTTATTCAATGTATTTTTGACTCTCATGGTCTTTTCTTTCTATAATTAAAGATGTAAAAGCATTCTGAATTGTCTGAGTCAAGAGAAGAGGTCAATAGACCTTTCAATCCCTACTTTATCATCCATCCTTGATGTGGCTTTATGGCATTGTGAAGAGAGAGTATGCCCATAAGTCAGTAAGACCTGTATCCAAATCATACAGTTGACAAATACTGGCTATATGACTCTTAGTTGTTCTTCAGTCATTTCAGTCATATCCAATTCTTCATAATTCCTTTGGGGACTTTCTTTGTAAAGATACTGAAACTGTTTACCATTTTTTTTCTCCAGCTTATTTTACAGATGAGGAAACTAAAGCAAACAGGGTTAAGAGATTTGTCCAGAGTCTCACAGCAAATAAATATCTGAACTCAGATTTGAACTCATTTTTCTGAGTCTTTCTGACTCCAGGGTCAACACTTAGCTACTCTTCTATATGACTCTAGACAAATAATTTAGTTTTCAGTGCCTTCAGATAACTCTCTCAGCTTTACAGAGTGTCTAACCATTGTTTTACAAATGAAGAAAATGAAGAAGGCCCAGAGAGAGGTTGAGTGATTTAATTAAGATCATACGGTTGATACAGGATAGTATGGCAAAAATTAGGCATAGACCAACATCTCACACCCTAAACCAAGATAAGGTCAAAATGAGTACAGGATTTAGACATAAAACATAATAATTTTTTTCCATTGTTATTTTATTTTATTTTTCCAATTACATGTTATGAGAGTTTTTCAACATTCATTGACATACATATGTATATTTTTAAAATTACATAATTTTCTTCCACCCTCCCTTCCCACCCCCCTCTACTCAGTGGCAAGCAGTTAAGTAAATACTGTACATACACATTTGTGTTTAACATAGAAATAAAAAGTAATATTATAAGCCAATTAGAAGTACAAGGAATAGCTTACCTGTCAGATCTATGGAAAGGGGAGCAGTTTATGACCAAAGAAGAGATAGAAAACATTATAAAAAACAAACTTTAATTTTGATTATGTTAAATTAAAAAGTTTTATACAAAGAAGACCACTGCAACCAAGATTAAAAGGAATATTGTAAGTTGGGAAACAACTTTTACAATTAGTGTTTCTGAAAAAGGACTCATTTCTAAAATTATAGAGAACTGAGTCAAATTTATAAAAAAAAACCCAAATCATTCTCCAATAGATAAATGGTTAAAGAATATGGAAAAGTAAAGAAATCAAAAGTATCTATAGTCAGCTCTAAATGATTATTGATTAGGAAAATGCAAATTCAAACATCTTGAGGTGACATCTTATACCTCTGATCAATGCAAACTGATCTAGCCTTTCGAGAGAGCAATTTGAAATTATACCCAAAGGGAAATAAAAATGTACATATGCTTTGATCCAGCAATACCTCTCCTGGGTCTGTATCCTAAAGAGATCATAAAAATGGGGGGAAATCCCACATGTACAAAAATATTCATAGCAGCTCTTTTTTGTAGTGGCAAAGAATTGGAAATTGAGGGGATATTCTTCAATTGGGGAAAGGCTGAACAAATTGTAACATATATATGTATATACATATATACATATATATACATATACATATATATGTATATATACATATATATATGATGGAACTTTATTGTTATATAGGAAATCATGAGAGACGGGATTTCAGAAAAGCTTAGAAATACTTGCATGAACTGATGCTTAGTGAAGTGTGCAGAACCAGAAGAATATTATATACGCTACCAACATGGGGTAATGATCAATCATGATGGACTTGTTCATTTCAGCAGTACAATAATCAAAACAATTAAAAAAAGACTTGTAATGGAAAATACCATCCATATCCAAACAAGGAATTGTGGAGTTTAAATGAAGACTAAAGTTTATTATCTTCAATTTTTAAAAGCTGTCTTATGTATTATGTCACTTTTTTCTCTCTAATGTTTTCTTTCTTCATTTGGATCTGACCCTTCTCTCACAACATTATCAATATGGATCTATGTTTAGCATGGCTAGAAATATAGAGCCTATATCAGATTGCTTTCTGGTCAGGAAGAGGAGGGAGGGAAGGGTGGGAAGGAGAAAAATGTAAAACTCAAAATGATTGCAAAAAACTGTATTGGTTAAAAACTATCATTGCATGTAGTTGGAAAAACAAATAAAAAATTTAATTTTAAAAAATCATATAGTTGAGATACATTCATTCATTTTTGCTGAAATTAAAAATGTGTAGGATCTTTTTGGAGAGCAATCTGGCAATACAGTAAAAGTCACAAAAACAATCATACTTTTTGGTAGAACGATTCTTCTATTAAGACTATGATCTGAAACTGTTATGAAAAAGGAAAAAAAGAACTTTCTGTTCAAAGTTCCAAAGGAAGATAGAGAGGGAGGAGGAGGAGGAGGAGGAGGCGGAGAAAGAGGAGGAATAGGAAGAGTAGAAGGAGAAGAAGGAAAAAAGAGAAGAAAGAAGATTAGGACAAGTGCAGCATAGATTCACTTCTTTTTGGAGAGGAGGAACCTATTCACTAGACTTTCCTTATACCAATGAAACAACAGGTTAGTATTTCTTCTGCCCTCTCCAAATAAAAAATTTACTTTAACCAAAGATGGGACTCTATCCCCACTGTCAACTGTAAAATGTCAGCCACTTTGGTCTCTATCAATACCCAAGGAGGAAATATATAATTTTCTTTTAAAGGATTGGAACAAGGACTGTGTGCTCAGTCACGGAAGGTGGAGTTTCAATTACTCCTTTGTTCAAGGTCACTGTGGGGGTGCTGCTCAACTCCCAGGAGTGGCAGGGGTGGAGCCATTCATTAAATGTCACAAGTATTTCCTAGGAGGGACAAAATTTAGTCACATGTGTGTCCAAGATGGATTGAATATTTATTTCTCTCCACCCAAAGAAGAATTCCTTAAGGTGGGGTTACCATTTTACTCAGATGACACCTAGAATCAAGGCAGGGGCAACCAGTAAGACTTTCTATCTCCCCAGATAGATCCCTGACTTCTAGCTGCAGAAATAGGCTATGGAAATAAAGATCCTAAGCCTGAAGCAGGGACCATTTTGAGGAGACAAGGAGGGGGCATTCCATAGGCTAGAGAGCCCAGATACCGCTTCCAGTCACCTCTGCAATCTGAAATAACAAGGTTAATAGAGCTGGAGACATGACCTGGAAAGTTAGAAACCTGTAGTTCTGCAGGACTAATAGAGAAAAGAACACCAGTGCATTAACCCAGAAAAACTATATATCTTCCTTCCATGTTATTTTGATCAATTTGCAACCCCCAGTATTTATTTTGGCATTTTCTTCCATTTTCTCTCAATTCCATCAGCTTTCCCAGCTTAGCTAGGTGGGCAGCCCTGTTTCCTTAATTGTGTGAGCATTGGAGAGTAAAACATAGCAAGGATGACTTACAGTTTAAGAGGAAAGAGGCACATAGCCAAGGAATAAATTAGATAGATAGAATAAATTAGACTCAAGGAAACCAACACTAATGGCAGAGGATCACAGAGGGCTAATACAGGAAGTATTCCAGTCTAAGAGATGGGGTTTTTTTTTGAGAAGTCAGGTCAACAATAATCTACTTTAGAGGCAGCTGGGGAAGGTAAGGGGTCCCAGTGGATAGAAAAAATGAACCTGGAGTCAGACAAATATAATCTCAGACATATACCAGTTATGTGACCTTGAGCAAGTTACTTAACTTCAGTCTGCCTCAGTTTCCTTAACTGTAAAACGGCCTCTACCTCTCAGGATGGTTGTGTGGATCAAATGAGATAATATTTGTAAAAACCAAGTGACTAGGACATAGCAGGCTTTTAATAAATGTCTTAATAAATTTCCTTCCCCTTATTAAGTGCTAATACTGATATGGGCTCTACTTGGGGATCAAAGAAAGACAAAAGGAAATCCTTCCTTCCAAGGAGCTCGTACTCTAATGGGGAAGTCAACAAGAAAACAATTATATATGAACAAGATGGAGACAAGTAGGTTGTAAAGAGGGAAGGAACGAAGATGAAGAATAACTGGAATGTCTTCTTGCAGCAGGTGAGAATTAAACTGACACTTGAAGGAGGTATCATGGGGAATACCAGTGAAAGTGCCCCAAGTCCGAAAATGGAGTGAGCCTCACATGTGCTTCCTCCAAGGAGTGAGAGTTCCTAGTTTGCCAGATGGACGACAAAAGGAAAGATGGGTCGGCGATGGAATTCAAATTAATACAAAAAATGTATTAAATATCTACTCCCAGGAGCAGCTAGGGGCTCAGTGGATAGAGCACCAGTCCTGGAGTCAGGAGGATCTTAGTTCAAATCCAGCCTCGGACATTTAATACTTAGCTGTGTGATCTTGGGCGAATCACTTAACCCCATTGCCTTGCAAAAATAAAATAAAATCTACTTCTTGTGATACATGGAGATATATTTATAAATAAAGTCAGGGCTTTTCCTTCCCCTTAGAAAATTACAACTAGATAACAACAGCTATACACAGAGGAGATAAGAAATTAATACAAGTGACAGTAGTACAAATCAGAATACTGTATGTAGGTCCAAAAGATGGATCAAAAGTGCTATCATCATTTGTTCATCCCAGGACAAGATTTCTTCAGGCAAAAGGATCAAGGAAGAAATCATGGAAAATGAAGCACAAGAGCTGGCCTGAAATTCTAACTCCTTTTTTATAGGGCTTTACTCATGCAAATCCATGTACTATTTGTTTCATTTTATAAACAAGGAAATAGAGTGAGGTTCAGAGAGGTACCTTGATTTGCCATTGGTCATACAGCTAGTAACTATCAAAACTGAAACAAAACTCAAAGAATCATAGCTTTATAGAATGGGAGAATCCCTTTAGAGGCCAGATAAGTCATTGCTATACAAATGAAGAAACTCAGGCCCCGAAAGAAGTTGAGATACATTGAGATACATTCATTCATTTTCAGTGTAATTACAAATGTGTAGAAGCTTTTTGGGGGGCAATTTGGCAGTTCAAATAATCATATTTTTTGGCATAATAATATAGTTAAGACTATAACTATGAAAAAGGAAAAAAGCTTTCTGATCAAAGTTTCAAAGGATGATAAAGGAGTGGAAAAAGGAGGAGAAAGAGGAGGAGAAGAAAGAGGAAGAGGAAGAAGAATAGAAGAAGAATAGAAGGAGGAGAAGAAGAAAGAAGAAGAAAGAAGAAGAAGAAGAAGAAGAAAAGTTGAGGCTATGATAAAAAAGTAAATAAGAATGAATGGGCAAATCCTGATGGAGATTTTGGGAGAAAGATTGAATCAGGGTTATGATACTTCATGCACTGAAATGATTAGATTTAAGTAAAATTAGTTACTATATGAGTTTAGTTGCTTTTCAAGACCTTCAAAGTAAAGTTTCTAATGAATCATTTAATTTTTTCAACATTCCCTAAACAAATAAATAAGTATCAAAGTTAAGACTATTTTAAAATCCTGATTACAGATCAAGGACTCTTCTCTACACCCTTTTGCTTTCCTTCTTTTGGTTTTTGCAAGGCAATAGGGTTAAGTGTTTTGCCCAAGGTCACATAACTAGGTAATTATCAAGTGTCTGAGGTCAAATTTGAACTCAGGTCCTCCTGACTCCAGGGTCAGTGCTCTATCCACTGTGCCACCTAGCTGCCTCCTGCCCCTTTGCTTTCACAAGTGAGTAAAAAAAAATCAGGAAGACATTCAGGGAAATGGTACCTCAGGCAGAAAGGATGAACAAAGATATTGAAACAAGAAAAGGGAAAGTCAAATATATAATCCATTTTGGCCATAGTATATTTTATACAAATAGGAGTGTCAAATTAGACTGGAAAGGGAGGTTGGAACCAGATGAAGGTCTTTGTATGCCAGTCTATGGAGTTTGAACTTTAGTCACTGAATGACTGAGATAAAATCAAAGATTTTTAAACAGAGACAAGATGAGATCAGACCAGCTTTAATTAGGAAGATAAATCTGGAAGCAATGTTCACCAATCAGGGACACCAGTTAAGAGGTTATTGCAAAGTTCCAAGTCTCTGCTGTTCAAAAGATCTTCTTAACCTAACACCACCCATCTTTTGAGTCCTCTTATATTTCATACCTCTCCCCTCCCCTCCCCCCTAAATAGTCTTCCATCTAATGAAATCAGTCTTCTTTCTGTTTCATGGAAAAGACATTCCCTCTCTTGGCTCTGACTTTTTTTTCTGGCTGTTCCCTATTCCTGGAATGCTCTCCTTTACCTCCACCTACTTGTCTTCTCTGGTTTTTCTTCATGTTCCAAATAAAATCAGAAAGCCTTTCCCAATCCCTCTTAATTCTAGTGCCTTCTTTCTGTTTACTATTTCCAATTTATCCTTTATATAAGTGTCTATATGTATGCATTTGTATATAGTTGTTCACTTAATCTCTGCCCTCCCCTCACATCAGCCTTCTCCCCCATCAAATTGGCTGTGGGTTCCTTAAAGAAAGGGGCTATCTTTTTGCCTTTCTTTGTATCTTCAGTGCATAGCACAGTTCCTGATACATGATTAGCACTTAAAATGCTTATCAACTGAATAAAGAAGTAATCTGGACTAACTGTTGGCAGTGGGGATGACAAAGGGAAGGGAGGGTTTCTAGAGATATTGAGAGGCAGAATTCCAAAGACTTTAAAACTAAGTATGGAAGATTAGGGAAGAGAAGGAAGTCAAAGGTGACTCCAGGATTTTGAAAATGGCAACTAAGAGAAGGGTGGTACCTTTAACATCAAATCTTAGCTCTAGAACTGGAAGAGACTTTAGAGATAATCTAGACCAGGGGTTCTTAATCTTTTTGGTATTACAGGCCCCTTTGGAAGTCTGGTGAAGCCTAGAACCTTCCCAGAGTAATGTTTTAAAGCAAATTATATAAGATTTAAAAAAAATTTTTTTTTTAGGTTTTTGTAAGGCAAACAAGGTTAAGTGGCTTGCCCAAGGCCACACAGCTAGGTAATTCAAATTATATAAGATTACAAAGAAAAGCAATTGCATTGAAATGCAGTTATTAAAATATTTTTTAAAAACCTCATAGACTTCCTCTGTGAACCTTTGAGTTTAAATGACCTGAGCAAGATTGTCCAAGTAAAGCTTGAACTCAGGTCCCATGGTTCTATTTAGATGCTCCAAGATCAGTGATCTTTCCATTGTATACACCATCTCCTATTTCAACAAAATTGGAAACAAGACAATGGAAAAACTAGTAAAGACCAAAAACACTAATCCTATATTTTCCCTTACTTTATCCTCGTTTCCCTCATTTGGTCAACAGAGAGGTGCTAAGTAGCATGAAAGGCACTGAGTCTGGTTAGCACTTTAAACTCCTCATTGATTTCTGGTTTCACTGGAATGAGAATCCCTTCCACCAACCAGATGATAACTTCTTGAAATTCTAGTAAACCATCATCATAAACTGTGGTGGCCTCTCCTAGATAAGTGCTTGCTCAATAGTTAATTATCAAGATCCAAATTCAAAACCATTCCAGTTTAAGTGGTTCTTCCAAAGCAGGTATATAGAAAGGTATAGATGCAAAGAGTTCAGGACCCTTCCATGTCTTGAGGAGTTTTTGAAGAACTTTTGTGAAGGGCATTGGGGGAAATGAAATGGAAGTGAAAACGCAGTCCTTTCCAGGAATTTAAAGTAGACATAATAAGGTTAAGTAGAAAGAAGATTAGATTTCAAATCAGAGGACCTGATCTTGGCCTCTGGGACTTTGGGCAAGTAAATCATTTAATCTCTCAGTTTCCTCATCTAAAAAAATGAAGAAGTTGGCCCAAATGGTCACTGAGGTCCCTTCCAGATCTAGATCTATGATTTATGGTCCTAGGTAGCCATTGCTCTTCCTTCCTACTGACAAACTGGGATTATTTTTAAAAATTTCTACTGCTAGCACCAGCCCTGGAGTCAGGAGGACCTGAGTTCAAATATGACCTCAGATACTTAATAACTACCCAGTTGTGTGACCTTGGGCTAGTCACTCAATCCCATTGCTTTTCAAAAAAAAATTTTTTTTCTAATTTCTATTGCCAAACTATGAAAAACAAAGACCAAGTTATGGGCTACAAACCATGGACTTCAAGATCAAGTCTGACTGATGAAAAGGAGATGGTTTTGAGCTATTTATATGATCTCATTCTGGATAGGACAAAAAGAGGAAGGGCTGTGGTAAACATTGATTGTCATATGACATTTCATTATATACTCATACTTGTGGGGGGAAATAGAAAGCAAAGAAAATTGCTATCCTAATCTTGCATGTTGTATAAACTGGAACTGTAAGTGAAAAGACAACTAAAAAATCTTCCCAGAAACAAAAACATTGGTAATGCCTCCCTCCCTCCTTTCCTCCTCCTCCCCTCTCTTTCTTCTTTCCCTTCTTCTCTCTCTTTCCTCCTTCCTCCCCCTTTCCTTCCTTTTTTTCTTTCTTTTTACCTATCTTTCCTCCTTCTTCCCACTGTCCCTTTCTCTCTCCTCCCTTCTTTCTTTCCTTCCTTCCTTTCTTTTTTTAATAATGAAAAATTGGAAACTACTTTTATATTCAAAGAATGACAAGAAATAGGGTTAAAAAAATACAAATGACACAGAGAAGGTAACAAGATTAGAATATATGTATTGACTATGATTAGTTTTTTTAAAAAAAACTATCTGTGGGGCAACTGGGCAGTGCAGTGGTTAGAGTACCAGCCCTGGCATCAGGAGAACCTGAGTTCAAATTTGACCTCTGACATTTTTACTTAGCTTTGTGACCTTGGGCAAGTCACTTAACCCCATTGCCTTTCAAAAACCAAAAAAAGAAAAAAATAAAGAATATCAGTAATAAAGTTCTGTAAAACAAACAAGAATTAGGTAAAAAGAGGACAAAGAATAAGTGATTTTTGTTTCTTTAAAAACATTTATATTACATATATACACACATACATTATAAAAAAATGTATGATAGACTGGATGTCAGGAAAACCTAGGCTGAAATTATGCCTCTAACCCTTTTTTGCTATGTGATCCTGGCCAATTCATTTAACTTCCCTTGGATAATCTTTAGGGTCCTTGGATAATCTCTAGGTTCCCTTCCTCAGGGTCTCAGTTTCCTCCTCTTAATGATACCTGAATTCCCTAACTTAAGGGTTTTTGTGAAGCTCAAATAAAGTAAAGTTTACACCTGTGTGATTCCAGACAAGGTAGTTAACCTCTTTACACCCCAGGTAATTCCCAAGGACATATGTAGTAAACCAATATTGATTGTAATTTGCTATAATGAAGAAATTTCCTATGCTGAGCGTGACCTGTGTTGACAAAAATCACAGTTCCTTCATTTGAACATCAGTATATAAATTATTACAGTTTTATTCTCTCTTTTGATAATTGGTTGACTGGTTTATATTTTTGAGAGTGTAGATAAATTCATAATATATGAAAATATTTTTTGTGGGGGGAAAAAACTATTTTGGAAAGAGAAAGATTCCTGAAAAATTCATGACCTCAAAAGGTTTTAAGCTGCTTGAGGTCTTCTACTTTTTACAACTCCATCCTGGGAAAATAAGTATTTGCTGATTGATTAAAGGATTAGATTACAAGGAACATGGAATGTTAGAAATAGCAAAGATTTTAGAGGTTATCTAGATCAGAATCTTCTTTTTTACAAATGGGAAAACTGAGGTCCATGGAGGCTATATCTTACTGTTTGATCATAAGTTGATAGCTCTATCCTTTGCCAATTATCGTCATTCTGGTACAATCTATACTCAATTAGATTATTTGGCCTTTCACATACACATCCCCCTTCCCCCAAACAGTTGGGTCTCATAACTCACTTAGACCCCTCAGATCTCCTGCCTGGTATTTCATGTCTGTAATCCAAAGAAAGTCACTCAATGGGAAGAAAATTAAGTTTTTATCAGGTTTCTGTTTTCTAGACAGAGTTCAGATTTACAGCTCAATCTTTTGTTGTTCAAAATGGAACACTAAATAGTTATGCTAAAAACATTGGGTCCTGGCCTAGTTATTGATAAGCTTGTCCAAGTTTACTTCCCTCATCTAGATTCCAGCTTCCACATCAAAACGATAGGATTGGACTGGTCCCTTTCACCTCTATATTTCAATTCTAGTAAGAGACTTATAGGCTCACTCCTAGTTAGACCCAGAACTTTCCAAAAAAGAGACTTCTCTGATGTTTCTGACCTTGCTTAAGGCAAAGGGGAAGAACACAGAGCATCTAAGACCTCTAGTGGTACAGTGACAAATTACTGGCTTCAGAAAACTCATTTGGAAAGTCCATTCATAGATATTCATAGACATTTAATGAATATTTTTAGAGATATTTGGGGGCCTTAGAAATCATCCAGTTCAGGTCCCTCATTTTCCAGATGAGGAAACTGAGTCCCAAGTGGAGGTAAGTTATTTGTCCAAGTTAATGGTATTTATTCATTAGATTATTCATTGAATATCTACGATGTTCAAAGTGCTTTGCTAAGTAAACATTGCCTAACAGTTCTGGTAAGCAGAGTTTGCCCCTTAAACAAAGTACAAGTAAAGGGGGAAGTCACATACATGGCAGGATTTCAGGAAAACAACAAGGACTTATCTGGCTAAGCATTCTCTCTCTCTCTCTCTCTCTCTCTCTCCCCTCTTTTCTCCTCCTCCTCCTCTTCTTCTCTTCTTTTTCTTCTTCTTCTTCTTCTTCTTCTTCTTCTTCCCCCCTCTTTCTCATTCTCTTTCTCTCTCTCTGTCTCTCATTTTCTCTTTCTCTTTTTCTCTCTTTGTCTCTGTCTCTCTTCTCTTTGTTTTTCTGTCTGTCTCTCTTGTGCCCTTTCATGATAGATTCCAATCATTCAAGTTACTCTTTGGGGTTAGGGAATTGTTTCCAGAAGGTCCTTTTTAAAATGGAAAAATGTTACAGGAATATTTTTGTATTAATCGATATCATAATTGTGATAACAGGGGATCATAATCACTCTGCATCTTTGCTCCTCTATAAAATGAAAGTTTTGAGCTGCATGATCTCTGAGACATCTTGATGATTCTATATGATTTCTGAAGGTAGCAGGGTGGCACAGTGGATAGAGTACCTGTCTTAGAGTCAGGGGTACCTGAGTTCAAATTTGACCTCAGACTCTTACTAGCTGTATGACCCAGGGCAAGTAACTTAACCCTGTTTGCCTCAGTTTCTTCAACTATGAATTGAGCTGGAGAAGGAAATGGAAAATCTCTCCAGTATCTTTGCCAAGAAAATCCCAACTGGGATCATGAAGAACCAAACATAATTGAAACAATTCAGCAATAACAACAATAATAATCCTTGAGACCTCTTCCACCTTGATGATTATGGATGATCTCTTAGGTATCTTTTACCTTGATGATTCTATATTACTTGATGACTCAGATTCTCACTCTATACTAAGTATAGAGACTATTAAGATAGATCTTATTTTTTTTAACTTTAATCAAATTTTATTTCCGATACCAACCAAATTCTCTCCTTCCTCTGCTCCCTCCCGCCCCCCCCCCCCCATCCTGGATTTATTCATTTGTACCATATTATTCCCTAACCAAAAGGCCAATCTAGAATTAGGTCAAATTTGAACTTAGGTCCTCCTAACTCTGGCATTTAAATGTCTACTATATGCAAGATATAAAGATTTCATGACTCAGAATTCCTGGCTTCAAAGAGCTTGCAACCTAAAGACAGGAAAGATGAAACATGTATACAATTATAAAACAAAGCAGAAGGAGAGAAGGATTACTTCTAGAGGAAGAGACTCAGGAAGGATGTAGGATCTTAATGGACCTTGAAGGAAAAGAGAGAAAAGGATCAGAGGAAGCAAAGACAGGCCTTCCAAAAAAAAAAAAAAAAAAACAGGATACAAATGGGGAAGAGATTTCACAATCAGGTCACCAGTGTGTGTGTATGGTGGAATAGAATGTAAGTTCCTTTAAAGTGAGGCTATTTAACTTTTGTCTCCCCCCCAATCCCCAAGATAGAAGACATTTAATAAATGTTCCTTTATTGATCAATGAACTGATATACAATTATACCCACCCTAATAATCATAGATTCAAATAACATACAACCCCATGAACATAATGGGGGCCAGAGTAATCACTTTGACATCATCAACATCAACTCTCACATCATCATTATTATCACCACCTCTACCACCATCATCATCATTATGATTACTTAGCCCTAACAACAATCCTGTGAGATAGACACAGCATATTATTATTTTCATCTCATGAATAAGAAAACCTTGAGAGGTTAAGTGATTTGGTTAGACTAATATTTGGTTAGACAATATTTGAGTTCAGATTTGAATCCAGGCCTCTCTGTCCCCAGGTTCACCTGGAATACTCTGTCTCAGGATGTTCAGAATCATATGACTTGGCCGAAGCAGTACCTCAGCATACAACTGGTGGCTTCTTCCACACAGGACAGATTCATCTCAACTGCCCCTTTCACCAAACACATTGTCCAGGAGGCTCCACAATTAGCTCCGTAGAGTGGTATGGTTAGGGCGGCTGGGATGGACACTGTCCAGTGGGATGTAATGGAAGAAGTTCAATAGCCTAACTGGTCTCCCTGCCCCTAGGTTCTTCCCTTTCTCACTCCTCCCAGATAAGGCTCCCAGATTAATCTTCCTAAAAATAACTTTCATCCTTGCCCTCCCATGCTTTACTGCCTTCAGTGGTGCCACACTATCTACAGGACAAAATCCAAATTCCTGCTTAGGCTGGCATACATTCATTCTAGGTCCTCATACCCTTTTCTACCCCATTTCCAGTCATTCTCTGACAGAGTCATCTGCTCTGGTGCCAAATGGACCTGGTGCTTGTTCCTTGAATGGGCCAAGGCTCTTTTCTTCTTCTCTGTTTCTGATCCTGCTGTTTCCTCTCTTTAGGAATGCCCTGTTCCTTCCCACATTTCTTTCTTTTTGATTCTTATTTATTTAAGACAATGGGCTTTAAGTGACTTGCCCAGTCATTAGGCAATCATTAAGTATCTGATGTCGGATTTGAACTCAGGTTCTCCGGACTTCAGGGTCAGTGCTTTATCCACCCACATTTCTTTTTTTTTTTAAGTTTTTTTTTTTGTAAGGCAAACAGGTTTAAGTGGCTTGCCCAAGGCCACACAGCTAGGTCATTATTAAGTGTCTGAGACTGGATTTGAACCCTGGTACTCCTGACTCCAGGGCCGGCGCTCTATCCACTACGCCACCTAGCTGCCCCTCCACCCACATTTCTTTCTAATTCTTCCTTCCTACAAGATATTTTTTGTTAAAGGCTTTCCTCATCCTGTGAAGCCTTCTCGGACCTCTCCAGTTCACACTGGTTTCTTCTGACCCTGATCTCCTACAACACTGACCAGGTCACTGATCTGATACTTCAGTTAGGTGACACAGTGGAGGGAGTGTTGGGCTTGGAAGCGGAAAGCCCTGAATTCAAACCCAATCTTGGAATCTTTCTAATTTTGTGTCCTCAGTAAGTCACTTAACCTCTATCTGCCAGAAAGGGAAGGGAAAGGGGAAAAACCTTTATGTATCCTGTACTATGTGCTAAACACTTAAATATTATCTCATTATTGTTGTTATTGTCTTCATTTTTCAGTTGAGGAAACTGAGGCAGACAGACATTAAGGGACTTGCCTAAGTTCATATAACTAGTGAGTGTCTCAGCTTGAATTTGAATTCAGGTTTTCCTGACCCTGAGTTCTATTCTTTTATCCTTAGATGTCTCAAAGCTACTGTACTAGTGGAGTTCATAACAGTTACTTGAAAGAACTAATGTTAAAAGAAAGGATAAGATAGGGTATAATTATAATAGGGAGAATAAGTTGAAAATGCGCTGTTAGCTCCAATATCTTAGCCACACTGCTACCCAAAATTCAATTCTTCTGGAGTTACAGCAACAATACACATTGTCTCCTTTCCCCAGTAGGGCAACCAATTCAAACCAGCTTCCAGTCCTAGTTCTGGTCCGGACTAGCCTTGTGCATTTAAAATGCTGAAGTCTAAATCACCACAAGCAAATTCCTCCACCACTTCCTCTCGAACTTAAGAATTTTCAAAAATTACAGCAATAACTCATTTCCATAGTTTAACATTTGCAAAAATGTACTCCTTACAAAAGCATGCTTAGAGGTATAGGTAGATAGTGTGACTACTAAAATTTCCATTTTACAAGTGAAGATTGAATTTCAGCGATGTAAAGCATCTAAGGTCATGAATCCAGTAAGCAAGAGCCCAGGACTCAAACCTCGCTGGGCCTTGAACCTGAGGTCACACTGTCTCTGAGAGTGTTACCCGAAATGGGCAGCTCTTCTGGTCTCCACCACAGGAGCTTATTGGGAAACCCCACCCACAAACACAAGACCAAGGAAGGGCAGCAACAAGAACAGAAAGGGCCAAGTCCCGCACCTACTGTTTGACTTTTTTGAATTTCCTGTCTCACTAGTTGATTTTGTTTCATTTCTTTGTAAAAAGGTTGTGATGAATGATACCTGAGTCATCATTAATACATAGAAAAGGATTCTCTGCGTCTTTCATTTCAACTTCAAGAACTTGTATTTCTAGTTAGACTGTAGCATAAGATGAGCAATTCAGAATACTTAAGGAAAAGATCATTTACCAGAAGCAAGGAAACTCATCCCTCAGGCCTTCAGCTCCATTTAACCAGGAATGGGGTGGATTCCTTTTGAACCTCATAGTCCCTCAGTAGAAAAATATGACTCTTTGCCTTGTTGCTTATTTTGGAGGTGAAGGGTGGGAGCAGAAGGAAACGTGACTAGGTCCTTGCTTCAGTGGCTTTAATTTTCTGACCCCATCCACCCTCTTTCTGAGCAGGTCTGAGCAGCTCCTGATGAGGCCTCTCCCTCCTTTTCTGAGTTTCTGTCTTTGTACTTATTATCTGCCTTGTAGCATAGACAAACAGACAGAGATTAGAAGAGATATGGATAGATGTGTACATATATTCATAAATATCTCTGTCTATCTATCTAAAATATATTGGGGTGGTCAGGGAGGACTAGCACCTCTGATGTGAGGACTTGCTGGTTCCTTTTTGGGGCCACTCATCCTCCTTTGGTATCCATCTTCACCCAATTCTTACCTATGGCTCCAAGAAGTCATAGCGTGCACAGTGGCCACATCCCAGGAAAAACCATCTAAGCAGATGGAATCAGTCAGGTTGAGGGTAACTGATAGTCCTCGAACTTATTGGTAAGTTAGGAGACTTTCTACCTGAAGCATATGAAGACTTCTTCTATTGGAATAGGTGGATGAGAACAATTTGTTCCTCTGGCCATGGCATCCAAGACACTTGTGTCATCCACTGCAACCTGGACCATCACCAGTTATCCTGACCTGTCTTGACATGGGATCCCAATGATTCTAGAGAAGAGAGTGAGGCTGATGATTTCAAGCAACTTTGCCTCCCTTAAATTCAATTCATTCAAGAGTCAAGACATCCCCCCCCATGATGTCACTGGTCCCCTTTAAAATAAAAAACATCAATTATGTGTGTAGATGTGTATAAACACACACCTACATGTAGATTTGGGAAGGCAGCTAGGTGGCAGTGCATAGACAGTGTGCTGAACCTGGAGTTAGGAAGACCTGCATTCAAATCTGATCTCAGATACATGTATGACCCTGGGCAAGTCACTTAACCTTTATTTGCCTTAAAACACTGGAGAAGAAAATGTCAAACCACTCCTGTACCTTTATCAAGAAAATCACATAGAAAGCATCACAGCAGTGACATAGTTCAAAGGATCTTGAAGAGCTGGACATGACTGAAAAAAAAAATATATATATATTTGCATATACATTTCTTTTCTAGTAGACTATAAGCTCTATGAGGGCAGGGATGTGTTTAATAAAATGAGAATAAATATAAATACATATATATGAATAAGCATATATGTATATAACATGCATGTGAATCTATATTTCTTTGCAAAGCATAAATATAAAACCATTTTTTTCATTTTTTTGTGTTTTTTAGCATCTAGCAGAGAGTCGTACCTACAGAACAACAGTAGAACTTCAATCTAAATATTTTTAAATTCTAATTCTCTTAATTTTCTCTTTCTCTTGCCTCTCTTTTCCCTTCATAGGAGAAGATCTAGTCTTCCAAGGCTGGGATTGTTTTCTTTTTTGCCTTTATAGTCAACACCCACTTATGAAGTATTTGCACAGTCCCAGGTACTGTGATAAGGGCTGGACTTATGAAGAAATGCAAAGACACAGCCCTATCTGCCTTCATGAGACACACATTCTAATAAGAGAGAGACAACATTCCAATTACTATGGCCACAGATAAGAGCTATGTAATGTAAAGAGAAGGTCACCTCAAAGGGAAGGTACTAAGGGTGAGGAGGCTGGGGAGGGAATGCCAGGAAAGACTGCCTACAGAAGCGGAGATTTGAGCTGAGTCTTGAAGGAAGCCCCAGAAAGTCCGAATAGACAGGGTGTCTGTCCTGAAAGTCTTGGTAGTTTCACGTTTAATTGGCTTCACTCAGACTTTCAGGACACCCTACAGAGTTGACATTTAATGAGTATTTATGGGATTGAACTGAATATTGATCCAGTATTGAAGTTGGTGCTGAGGAAATTTGGGCCATTCCATAAAAATACAGAGCCAACGGGGTGGCTAGGTGACGCAATGGATAGAGCACCAGCCCTGGAGTCAGGAGGACCTGAGTTCAAATCCGGCCTCAGACTCTTAATAATTACCTAGCTGTGTGGCCTTGGGCAAGCCACTTAACCCCATTTGCCTTGCAAAAACCTAAAAAAAAATACAGAGCCAGCACAGATATACAGTACATAGCCTTTCTGACCCATCTTCTTGAGTTCAAATATGGCCTCAGAGTCTTACTAGCTATAAGATAGTTAACCTTGCTTGCCTCAGTTTCCCCACCTGTAAAATGATCCGGAGAAGGAAATGGCAAACCACTTTGATATCTTTGCCTAGAAAATCCGAAATAGGGTCCCAAAGCATCAGACATCCCTGAACAATAACAAAATGGGCCTTGGTTTCCTTTTCTCTAAAATGAGGGAGTTAAATTTGGTAATCTCTTTAAGACCTTTTCAATTCTATATACCCTGACCTGTGGATTCTAGAACCGAACCAGCACCTTTTTTGTTGTTGTTGATATTTTATTTTATTTTTCCAATTACATGTTGAAAGTTTTTCAATATTCATCCACTTGCATATTTGTGTTACACATTTTTCTATCAACCTCCCTTCCCAACCCTCTTCCCTCAGTGGTGAACAATCTGGTAAAAGTTGTACATGTAAATTTATGTTTATCATGTTGACATATTAGTCATTTTGTGTATGAGGAATTAGGACCAATAGAAAAAGGAAAAAAACCATGAGATAGGAAGGAAAAACAAAAAAGGAACATAGTATTCGTTTGGATTCTGTGTGGTTTTTTCCTCCTCTAGATGTGGATGGCGTTGTCCATAGTGGGTCTCCCAGCGTTGTCCTAGATCTCTACACTGCTGAGAGGAGCTGCATTGATCGGAGTTGATCAACTCACAATCACAAGAGGGATCTTTTGAGTATTAGCAGCTCCCCAGGTGACTGGAGTGTAGGTGCTGGTCACACCTAGTGGACCAGATGAAGGAGGATGGGCAGCTTATTCCAAAGGGCAAAGAACACTCTGGATTCCTGCCTTTGTCTTCCTAATAGATGATCTTGGGACTCAGTCCCAGAGCAGGGGGGGGGGGCAGAAGAATCTCAATCACTTTATACTTTATGACTTTACATTATATATGAAGGTCCAGATACACTTACAGCTTTAATTACTCCACACAAAACCAGTCATTAAGTATTCAATAGATCATTTATTTGATGATGTAAACCCTCTTTCTGGGGCTGAATTTCCTGGAAGATGGTGACATCGACTAGCTATATTTTGACCCTGGACGGTTCTCAGTTTCCCTTCTATCCAGGCAGAGTTTATTAGTTGAAACAATTAGAAAAACAAGGGCTATCACATGAACTTTAGCTTAGAATTCATCTTGGCAGGGCCAAGATTCTGTGCAGTGTTGGAGATCATTGTTTCAGGTCCCCAGGGACCCAGCCAAGGTAATTAATTCATTTCTTTGGGCTTGGGTCCCAAGTAGGTCAGCTACTAACTTTTCTCTCCTATGAATGAAGTAATCAGTCTGTGTAATACTGAAACCAGAAGGCTTTTTATCTCACAACCTTCAGTGTCACAGAGGGGGAGCAGGGAGGCGAATGGAAATATTACTTAACATTTGGACCCCCAAGCATACTTCTCAGCCTATGCAAAGGCTTTCAAACTGTTTTCCCCAGAACTCAACAATTCCCCAGATACCCACTAGATTCTTTGCTGCATTTTGCCAGTGGGGGGAGGGTAGAGGTGGTGGAACCAGTGATTCAGTCCTGTTTTTGTGCGTGTGAAAGGGCCAAATTCAAATTTGATTTAATTCAATAAGGATTTCTAATGCTTATCCATTGAATAGAGAACTTTGTTGGGCATTGAGAATGTCGGTGGCACAGTGGATAGAGTACTGGCCTTGGAGTCAGGAGGACAGGAGTTCGAATCCAACCTCCAACACTTGGCTCTTATTAACTGTGTGACCTTGGGCAAGTCACTTAACTCAGATTGCCTCCCATCCAGGGCCATCTCTAGTCGTCCTAATTCATATCTGGCCACTGCACCCAGATAGCTCCAGAAGAGAAAGTGAGGCTGGTGACTTAGCACAGTGGCCCCCTCACTCAAATTTGATTCATGTGCTTGTCATGGCATCATCTCCTTGATGTTGTGGTCTTCAAAAATGAAGGACAAAAAAAATGAAGAAAAATGAACTATATCCCTTTGCCCCTTTAGAACTTCCAATTTAATAGGTTTCTGGGAGGATATTATTTCTGACTCTTTTCCCTTCAAGGAATAGAATAATAAAAATTTTTTAAAAGAAAGAAAAGAAAAGCAAGACCTGGAGTCAGGAGAAACCAGCTTCTGATCTCAGCTTAGACTCTTCTAAATTTTGTGATCGGGGCAAGTTATTTGAGCATCTTGAGTTTCAGTTTTCCCATCTGTAAGATGAGGATAATTCTGTCCTGCCTACTTGGTTATGAGAAAAACACTGTAAATCTGACAGTGATAGTCAGGGTGTCCCAAAGAAGTGCAGCACTTTAAGATTTTTGGGGACACCTTGAATAATTCATATTTTATCTCCAGATTTCACCATCAACTATACCCTAGTGTAGCATATTTGTTCTTAAATACAATAAGACTCAATACCAGTACTAGGTGAAAAATGACTTGCATTTGTTTTATGGGGATTCTGAGAAGCAAATAAAAAACAGTAATTTTACTACAGAGCACCTAGGTAGTACAGTGAATAAAGCACTAGTCCTAGAGTCGGGAAGACAAGTTCAATCGACACTTACTTTGTTGGATGACCCTAGCCAAGTTGCCTAACCCTTTTGCCTTAGTTTTCTCATCTGTAAAAGGAGCTGCAGAAGGAAATGCAAACTATTCCACTGTCTTTGCCAAGAAAACCGCAAATGGGGTCATGAAGAGTCAGACACAACTGGATGATAGCAAACAACCAAAATTTTATTACAACCCTTATGACTTGCTTGTAGATAGATAGATAGTATTATTGACTTTTATAAGACAGCCTGCCTACTAAGTCAAATAACATAAATTTATGCTTTTTGAGCAGATGTGATGGGATGAGCATTATTTAAACTATACAAAAGAAGAGCAAAAAAAAAAACCCTTTTATTTGCTAACAAGTGTTAGAAATGCCATTAACAGAGAAAAAAATTTATAATTAGAATTGAAGTTTAAGATCTTGTTTTCTTCTTATCTAAAATGGCACTGGTATATGTTAGGCCTTGTTTGAGAGGTGTGTGTGTGTGTGTGTGTGTGTGTGTGTGTGTGTGTGTATGTGTGTGATATGTAGGTGCTTTAAATAATATCAATCCCTTAATTACATGATAGAGAAAAATCTTAATATCTCACTTATGAATGTTTTAATTCTGAAAGAGTCATGAAATTATTCATTTAGAGTAGGGAGGAACTTTAGCTGTTATGAAGTCTAATTCCTTCCAATTACAAATGAGGATGCTAAGACCCAAAGAGGGGGCCTTAGGATGTATTTAAGGTCATGCAATAAATGACAGAGCCTGGGGCTTTGAGCCTAAATCTTAAGACTCCCATTCTGGTGTACTACTGCCTCCTCTAAGTTCCTCCACCTCTACAATTTACAAATGAGGAAACTGAGTCCCAAAGAGGTGAATGACATGCCCTACATAATAAGTAGCATAGTCAAGATTCAAAATCATGTTCTTTGACTCCCAGATACAATAATCTTTTTTACCTTAAAGATTATGCTTTAGCTATAATCAAAATACTCATAGCAAACACCATGATGAAAAAAATCCACATGAAGAATCTGTCAATCACTTTTGCTACCTTCTTCCATTCGATTCCTTTTGCATTATTCGTCCGGTGATCTTTGAGGCACTTAGCAATGTATTCAATATTCCTTGTTAGGGTTGTATAACGGGCACAATAATTGTCTGACTCTTTGGGATTGTCACCCTGGGTTCCCAGGTCATTATTTAAAAGTCTATTGATTTCCTTCTTTTGGGCAATGTTATTTTCTCTGTTTCTGGGTCCATTCTGATGAAGCTCTGGGAGTTTGTCATAGTTTTTCTGGCGATGGTCTCGCGCTTTACTATGGCGTGGGCTGGTGCAACTTTCCCCAACATCATAAACAAATAAGATCTTAGACATGTATTTCAAGATGACTACCCTTGCCCACTGGGGTACTGGTTTGGCTTCAGCACCACAGAAGTGGATATTCATCACCATGATGGTCAATGCAGTGGATGCTGTTATCAAGGCCATTGTTGCTATGTAGTATTTACCTTGGATTTAAAAATATATATATATATATGTATTAAAAACCACTTTTCTTTTTCTTCTACCCTAGTCCTACCTTCCCAAGTCACAACCTTTGTTCACTCTGGTTTTAAAGAATAGAAACAATTCTCTATGATCAGACATCAAAATCCTTGACTCCAATTTAAATCCACTATCCATGTTGATAACTTAACAACTTATAAAATAAAGGGATTGAATTTGATGATTTTTAAATTATTCTAACAATCTATGATTATTGCTAATAGCAATAATTGTTAATAGCAAATCAAATCAATTATGCAGTAATTTGGAATTGACAGATTCAACTCCAAAAGAATTTATTAAACATCTACTATATTAAAAACAATGGGAATACAGTGACAATTTATTAGTCATCTAATAAGTGCCCTGCATCATCATCATCATCATCATCATCATCATCATCATCATCATCATCATCATCATCATCATCATCATCAAACTATGGCTCATTGCTTTTAAGCTCATACATCATTAGTTTTCTTCTTATAACCACTATTACTGCTACTCACCTATCAGAGGTACATTCTCAGAAGGAGGCATAATTTCTGCAACCATTAATTGAAATACAGTCATGGCCAAGAGGACAGTGACTCCCAGGGACACTTTTTCCCCAGAAGCTGCTGGAAGGTAAAAACTCAAAGGGGCCAAAAAAGATATCAATACACATGGAATCAGCAAATTAACGATATAGAAAGATGACTTCCTTTTCAGAATAAGTGTAAAGGTTATGTCTGGGTAAGGCTCGGAGCAGCACCCATAAGTGATCACATTCTTCACTGCAGGCATTCCATGGATTTCCCACTCCACATCTTCAATGAAATCAGAGAGGTCTCCACTATCCAATGCATTAAATATATCCACTTGATTACCATTATAGGTCCAGGAACCAAAGGTTAGGTTGCACTGCTGATCATCAAAAGGGAAATAAGATACATCAACTACACAGGAACTCTTGGTTATAGCTGGGGAATCCCAAGTAATAAGCCCATCATATCTGAGGACCACATTTGTATTCACTGGCTCTGAAGATTCATCATCGGCTCTAAGGCAGAAGTAGAAAAATAAAAGTTGTTAACTAGAATGTAGTACAATTCATCATCTCATTTCCCTCCCAATTTTTTCCACTCCTCCATAGTAGCTATCTTTTTACTTTCTATATCAAAGTCTAGACTATTCTATTAGGTACTTGGGCTTCAAGGTGGCAGGTAGGCACAGTAGGTAGAGTACTGGGCTTGGAGTCAGGAAGATCTGAGTTCAAATTTTACCTCAGGTACTATGACCCTGGGCAAGTTTATTAACTTCTGTCTGCCTTAACCCACTATAAAAGGAAATAGCAAGCCATTTTAGGATCTTTGCCTAGAAAATCCATTGTATAACATTGGCATGCTACGGTCATGAAAAGTTGGACCCAAGAGGTTGCTGTTATTATTATACAAAGATGGGAGGAGTATCAAGGTTGAGAGACAGTTTGACTACATGGTAGAGTTAGTGAAGAGTGGTATGAAGACTGGAAATGAAGCTGTACTGGAGGGATATTAAATGCCAGGCAGACAAGTGTATATTTTATCCTAGAGGCAATGGGAACAATTGAATGTTTTTGAGTAAGGTCAGACTGGTACCTTAGAAAGATTATTTTAATCGTGGTGTGTTCCGTGGAGGATGGATTGAGAGGAAATACATTGGAAACAGGGTGGCTAATAGTATACTTTTAGATAATACAGGACAATGCCAGATTGGTAGTCATGTGAATAGAGAGAAGTGGACAGAAGGAGATATGTTTTGGAAATAGAATCAATATTGGTAATTGGGTCAGTATATACAGCAGAGTCAGGCCCTGGGCTAAGTGCTTTACAAATATTCTCATATGATCCTCACAAAAATCCTGAGGGCTAGATGCTGGTGTTACTTTATTTTATAGAGGAGGAAACCAAGGCAAATAGAAGTTAGGTAACTTGTCTGAGATCACCCAGTTAGTAAGGGCCTGAAGTCAAATCAAGGATGACTCCAAAGTTGCATATCCTGGGTGACTGGGGAGGGGGAAGGGGATTGATGATGATGTTCTTCAATAGGAATAGGGAAGATTAAAAGAGGGCCAGGTAGAGGGAGGAAGGAAAATAATCATATTTTCACCATACATGAGGCAGATGAAAAGTCAAATGATTTCCTTATTATCACCTAGTTTCCACCAGTCTCAAAGATAGAGAATAGTAACATGACTGTTTCTTCCTTTCTTGTCCCTATAGGCAGCTAAAGTGGTAATACCAGACCCAGAATCTGGCAGACCCGATTTCAAATTCTGCCTCATACTTCCCAACTGTGTGACTCTCAGCAAGTCGCTTAACCCTGCTCAGCCTCTAAAATGGCAGCAAATAATGACACCTATTTCACAGTATGCTCATGAGGATAATGTGAGATGATATTTAATAAATAAATATAATATGGTATAAATATATTTATATTACATACTTAATTTACAAATATATTTAATAGGAAGAATAAAGCACTTTGCAAATCTTCAATTGCTATATAAATGCTATTATTAGTGTCACACATTCTGAGATTGTTCCTATTACATTAGAATTAGGGGCAAAAATAGTATCTAATAGCTATGAATACACTCAAAGTTCCCACAAACACAGATACTCTGGAAATCTAAGCCAAAAGAGAGACAAGATGCAAAAATGTATTAAATATTTCATTAGATTAGTTGTTCAATTCCAACACAACAAAGGTTTCATTTCATGCTTGTCTGGAACATCACTTCTTCTTCATACTTAGATTCAAATAAATCACTGGTTGAAATACATGCCAATAGGGGTGGCTAGGTGGCCCAGTGGATAAAGCACCGGCCCTGGAGTCAGGAGTACCTGGGTTCAAATCCGGTCTCAGACACTTAATAATTACCTAGCTGTGTGGCCTTGGGCAAGCCACTTAACCCCGTTTGCCTAACAAAAACCTATAAAAAAAAATACATGCCAAATATCTGAAGATATTAGTTTTTGATTCAAACTTACTTGTTATATAGAACAATATCTGGTCTCCATACTAAGTCACTGGGGATTCTGATAGTGTCTAGTCCATCATACTGGTCTCTATCCCACTTGAGATATGCATCGTACCAGATTTGGCGAATCCATAGATAGGCTGTCAATATTTGGTTTCTCTCATCCTGAAAGAGGATTCGAGATGTAGCTATTTCTAGACAACAACATCTCAACCAGATGTATCTTATCTCTAGAACACAAGGTCCACTTCTGCTTTACACCATTTCAAGGGTTTAATGTTACATGCTCATATAACAGCTTCCAAAAATTCTTTCCCTAACTTAACTGATTAGTTCATCTGTTAAAATTGTACTTATTTTGGGAAAATGTTCAGGTCCTATTTGATGAACAGATCAAATTTCTCAAGAAAACATACAAGGAGGGAGGAATAGCAGAAAGAGTAAAAAGAGAGAAACAAGAGAGAGAGAGAGAGGGAAGGAAAGAGAAGAATGGAAAAGAGGGAGAGAGAGAAGAGAAAGAGAAGAAAAAGATCAAAGAGAGAAAGAGGAGAGGAGAGAGGAGCAGAGAAGGGGAGGAAGGGGGAAAGAGAGGCAGTGAGGAGGGAGAAAGAGATGAGAGACAGAGACAACAGAGACATACACACACAGAGAAAGGGATAGAGAGGTTGTACATAGCCATAATGCAGAGAAGGAACATAAAGTCTCATAACTACATATACTCTCAAAGGTAGAATAAGATTTAATATCTTTTACACACACACTTTTACACACTTCTTTTTTAATTTAATTTTTTCCAAGTACATATAAAGATGGTTTCCAACATTCATTTTTCATAAGATTTTGAGTTCCACATTTTCTCTCTCCCTCCCTTCCTTCCCTCATGACACATGTGCAATCATGTTTAACATATTTCCTTATTAGTCACCTTATGAAAGAAGAATCAGAACAAAAGAGAAAAAACATAAAACAAATTTTAAAAAGTGAAAATAATATCTTCTTTAAGAGTCCATAGCAATTTCTCTGGATGACACACATGTATCTTATTTCTATCTTCTTTCTCTAAGCAGATTTTAAAAGTTTTAAAGAAATTTTTATTTTGCTCATTCTCTTACCAGACTTCAGAACAAGATGAGGGATATTTTCCTTATTTTACATATGAGGAAATATCAGTGAAAGGAACATTTTTGAGGAGTGAAGCCCTCTCTCTCCCTTATCTTGCCCACCTCCCATTCTGCCTCACACAAAATACCTCCTACTCCTATTTCCTCTTCCTACTCTTGCTAAGAAGCTGTTTCTATTGAAAATAAGGTTACCGTCCTAAACAGCATCTCTGATGGACATGATCTTATTGTTACTCACCATATCTTTAATTTGAGAGAGTGTAATCTGCAGAGTGACATTCAGTACTTTGTCTGTATCTTCCACTGGTCTCAAAGCATTAGAGTAATCTTCAAAAAGGTCATTAAAAAGTTTTTGAGCATATTTTCCTTCTGCTGCCTCTATGACTGCATTAAAAAAAATTGGTACTGAGTCAATATTCAAGGCATAGTCTATCTCAGAGCAGAATGGGCTTTCAGTATGTGATGATGTCTATGAGCTCCTCTTCCCCACCTCTCCACCATCCCAGCCCCCATTCAGGCTTGCCCCAGACTTTCTCCAGAAAACAGTTAGATTGACAAGCACCCTTTGGAAGCATTACCATTTATCCATCCCTTTCTGCAACGACTGCCCGTTAGGGGTGTGCTTGCCCACAGTCCTTACATAGTTCCCCCCATTCCCACAGATTCAGCTGCTGGGGCTGATCACTCAGTCCCAGATATACCAAGCCATGGGGATGTATAACCACTACCACCTGTCCTCTCACCTCTCAGTCTTGAAGCTGTCCACAATATCCAGCAAAAGGAAAAGCAGGAATGGGACCAGGCCATTCTTTTCTTGGGACTCCTTGAAATTGAGCCAGAGGCAGAGGCGATTTTCACTTTCTTTGCCTTGAGAAATTATAAGACTTAGATGGAAAATTTCTAATAAGTCATTAGTCAACTCTGGCCCCAGTGTCAGGCTTTTCTTTCTTGGGAGCAACCACCACCACCACCTCAGCAGATGAGAAATCTCTTACAGTATTGCCCACTAAACTCAAGCAGACATCCTATGCACCTCCCTCCTTCACCCGTCCTGCCCCAGTCTCATGGCCAGCTCCTCACCACAGGTAACCTGAACCCAGCCTATTCTACTCCACTTGATGAATGAAGCCCGAGCTGATGTCTGGAGTTTGGGGGACTCAAGCCCAGGATTATAATGTCACAGTGAAGAAGGGAACTCCAGATGATGCTCTGTTACTTCACCAGAATCACACATCTGAAAGGGTTTTGGTGGTGGTGGTGGGGGGATAAGGGGAATAATAGCAGAAATTACCTGCCTTTTCCTTCCCCGCCATTAAAACATCTTTATGTCTGAAGATAGAATAAGATTCAGTATCTTTTACACACACAAATACATACATCTTTTTAAATTTAATTTTTTCCAATTACATGTAAAGATACTTTTCTACATTCATTTTTGGCTTTATATCATGGGAATTTATTCAGACTCTCAGGAAACTATTAGAGTTAACCCCTAAATGAGAGACCCCACCTCTAATATGCTGATATTGGATGAATAAGAAATTTGCCAAAATTCTTATATCAGCTGAACAAGATAAAGTGAGGATGAAAGATTTTATCCAAATCAGAATGGGAAAGAAAAAAAAAGGATTAATTCCATAGTTGAAACATTAGATTATTTTCTTTCTTTCAATCTTTCAACAGAGATTGATGTCCTATTCTTTTAGCCTGTCAGTTTAAAACTTCTGGGTTCTAGGATCCAGTTCTTAACTTTGAAATTCCAGAAATATATATGTATATATATATATATTACCTCCTTGACCCGTGCTTAGCTGACTGGCCCAGGGAATCTGACTCAGAAACCAAATAAACTCGCAAGAACTTTATGTATAAAAATAATAATTAATATTTGTCAAGTGCATTAAGATTTACAAAGCAATTAAAAGTTTTATCTCAGTTGGTCCCCACAATAGCCCTGAAATATAGGAATTGATGCTATTTCCATTTTTATAGATAAGTGCCAGGGTCACATGGTAAAGTAAATGTCTGTGGTAGATTTGAATTCAGGACTTACTGATTCCATGCCCTTTCTAGCACCTTGATGCCTCTAATATAACAATGATATTGATGTTGCTGCTGCATCTTCATCTTCATTTCAACATCTTCAATTCAACAAAATTTATGAAGCACCTACGATGTACCATTCACCTACAATGTACCATTTTGGCAATGCAAAGACCAAAACAAAACCAAACTAGTACCTGCCCTCAAGAAGCTTATGGTCTACTATCTTGTGTGTGGGATTCAGTGCTTTATCAGCTGCAATTTCACACACATACCAAAACACAATTCCTTTTGTTAATCTAATAAATACAACTTTTTTTCCCTTCCTTCCTTCCTTCCTCCTTCCCTCATACCTTTTCTCCCTCCCTCCCTCCTTCTTTTTCTCCCTCCTCTTTCTTTTCTTTCATTTTCTCTTTCTCTCATGTCTTTCTTTCTTTCTTTCTTTCTTTCTTTCTTTCTTTCTTTCTTTCTTTCTTTCTTTCTTTCTTTCTTTCTGGACATGTCCAGAATGTTGTCATCCATATCTGGCCACTGGACACAGATGGCTCTGGGGACTGCACAACCCTCCCTCACTTAAATCCAATACACTTGCATGCCTTGACTCCACCTCCCTGATGTCATAGACTTCTTAGAGAAAAAAAGAACAAACAATAAAGATAACAACAGTGTGAAAATCAGTTGCCAATTAGAACAAGAGCTCAAAGCTGCACAGTTCTTCCCAACATTAAAACCTATCTGGAAAACACAAGAGAAGTTTATTCCACCATAGAGAAACGGAGCAATGAAAGATGAATGTTCCCATTTTCTTCAAGCTGAGAGTATTAATATGATATTAATTTCCTCATTGCCATCTAACTGGCCTGGCTATTATTTTTAAAGACATTTCCCAGGATGCCTATCAGTTGAAAAATTACTGAACAAATTGTATTGTGTGATCATGACATATTGGCATCCTGCTATAAGAAATGATGAGCAGGACATTCTCAAAAAAAATTGGAAAGAACTGACATATGTTGATGAATAGTGAAATGTTCTGTGTACAAAGTAATGGTAGAATGGTCATTTGTGAACGATTTAGCTTTTTTTACCAATACTGTAACCAAAGACAACTCTGAAGGTCTTATGAAGAATATTATCCATCCTCAGAGAAAGAGCTAATGGTATTTGAGTACAGATTGAACAGATTTTTTTTTTACTTTATTTTTCTTGGGATCCCTTTTTTTGTGGGGGGGTCTGTTTTCTTACACAACATGATTATTATAGAAATTTTTTTCATAACTATACATGCCTTTCTTCATATCCCCATTGTAGTGTTTGGCATATAGTCAGTGCTTAATAAATAAATGCTTGTTGGATAACTGAACCTCTTCAAAAAATCTCATATTCAATTCTATAACATTTCTTATTTGTTATGTGCAAAGCATTATTAGGAGTTTGTGATATAAAATTAAAACAATTTATTTATTTTATTTTTTTATTAAAGATTTTATTTGAGTTTTACAATTTTTCTCCCAATCTTACTTCCCTCCCCCTCACCCCCCACAGAAAGCAATCTATTAATCTTTATTTTGTTTCCATGTTGTACATTGATCCAAATTGAGTGTGGTGAGAGAGAAATCATATCATTAAGGAAGAGATGAGAAGTCTAAGAGGTAACAAGATTAGACAAAAAGATGTCTGTTTTTTTTCCCTAAATTAAAGGGAAAAGTCCTTGAACTTTGTTCAAACTCCATGGCTCTTTGTCTGGATACAGATGGCACTCTCCTTTGCAGACAGCCCAAAATTGCTCCCGATTGTTGCACTGATGGAATGAGTGAGTTCTTCAAGGTTGAATATCACTTCCATGTTGCTGTTAGGATGTACAGTGTTTTTCTGGTTCTGCTCATCTCACTCAGCATCAGTTCATGCAAATCCCTCCAGGCTTCCCTGAATTCCCATCCCTCCTGGTTTCTAATAGAACAATCGTATCCATGACATACATATGTCATAGTTTGCTGAGCCATTCCCCAATTGAAGGACATCTACTTGATTTCCAATTCTTTACCAGCACAAACAATGCTGCTATGAATATTTTTGTACAAGTGATGTTTTTACCCTTTTTCATCATCTCTTCAGGGTATAGACCTAGTAGTGGTATTGCTATATCAAAGGGTATGATCATTTTTGTTACCCTTTGGGCATAATTCCAAATTTCTCTCCAGAAGGGTTGGATGAGTTTACAATTCCACCAACAGTGTAATAGTGTCCCAGATTTCCCACAACCCTTCCAACAATGATCATTATCCTTTCTGGTCATATTGGCCAGTCTGAGAGGTGTGAGGTACTTCAGAGAAGCTTTAATTTGCATTTCTCTAATAATTAATGATTTAGAGCAATTTTTCATATGGCTATGGATTGCTTTGATCTCCTCATCTGTAAATTGCCTTTGCATATCCTTTGACCATTTGTCAATTGGGGAATGGCTTTTTGTTTTAAAAATATGACTCAGTTCTCTGCATATTTTAGAAATGAGTCCTTTGTCAGAATTATTAGCTGTAAAGATTGTTTCCCAATTTACTACATTTCTTTTGATCTTGGGTACAATGGTTTTATCTGTACAAAAGCCTTTTAATTTAAATTTAATATAATTGAAATCATCTAGTTTGTTAAAACAATTTTAAATCCCTGACTTCAAGAAGGTTATAGTCTCCTGTATACAGACAAGTATAATACAAGGTTATTTGAAGGGGAGATTATTGACAGTTGGAGGCAGGGACTGAAGGGTGATCAAGAGAACCCCAGAGAGGAGATTCTACCTGAACTGAACTTTGAAGCAAGATGAGAATTTGGAGAGGCAAAGGAAAGACTGTATTTATTGGAATGCTTTTAATAGTTCTGAAAAGTGGTCTATTGCATTGGGGGAAAAAAATCATTTACCAGAGGATCACGTGTTCTATTCTCAGCTATTTTGGAATTTAATTAGCCAAAATATTTCATTCTCAGAATATGCCAGTTTTTACTAAAATTTTCAATTACTATTAAAAACCTGAATAGTTCAGTTCAGTTCAGCATAGAATTAAACCTGGTTGAGTCAGGAAGTTTGTGGTTCGAATCCCAGCAGCACTGTAATGGGGCCCCAGGCATAGAAGTTCTGATAGTATCATTCAGCATATGACATGATTGTATCATTTTGGGGAAACCACAGAACATTAAGGACAGAAAAACAAACCAAAAATTCTAGTGAATTGTGTTTCTAGAAAGCACACTAATTCATTCAGTGGTTACAAATACACACAAACACACATATGCTGTCTTCTTTTCTCAAAACACAATTTAGTTAATTTATTAGAGTTCTGAGAGTGAGCCTTTCATCCTTTACAGTCTAGTTTAAAATATTTTATTAACACTGACAAAAATAGAGATGAGAATGGTTATTAATAGCCAATGGAGAAATTCCAGGAGAAAAAGAATCACATTTCAGAGACTTCAGGATACTCTTAACTACCTGTCAAGTATGGATGACACAAACCTGATTCATAAGATATCTAAGAACCTTACGCCTAAAATTTCACCTGGTCATAGAGGTTAAGAAAGAGAAATCATAGGATTATAGATTAAAGTTGACAAAAATGATCAAAGATGGGAATAGTCAAATTTGAAGGGATTTGGGGGGAACAGCATACTTGCACATTGCTGGTGGAGCTGGGAGTTAGTATAACCATTTTTGAAAAGCAATTTGGAATTACACAAATAAAGTAAATAAAATGTCCACTTGTTCTTCATTTGTATCAGAATCCTCATGACCCCCCTGGAGGGTTTTCTTTTTTTTTATTTATTTTTATTAAAGATATTATTTGAGTTTTACAATTTCCCCCCCAATCTTGCTCCCCCCCCCCCCGCCCACGGAAAGCACTCTGTCAGTCTTTATTATGTTTCCATGTTGTACCTTGATCCAAATTGGGTGTAATGAGAGAGAAATCATATCCTTAAAGAAGAGATGAGACGTCTAAGAGGTAACAAAACCAGACAATAAGATATCTGTTTTTTCCTAAATTAAAGAGAATAGTTCTTGAACTTTGTTCAAACTCCACAGTTCCTTATCTGGATACAGATGGCACTCTCCTTTGCAGACAGCCCAAAATTGCTCCCAATTGTTGCACTGATGGAATGAGTGAGTTCTTCAAGGTTGAACATCACTTCCATGTTGCTGTTAGGATGTACAGTGTTTTTCTGGTTCTGCTCATCTCACTCAGCATCAGTTCATGCAAATCCCTCCAGGCTTCCCTGAAATCCCATCCTTCCTGGTTTCTAATAGAACAATACTGTTCCATGACATACATATACCACAGTTTGCTAAGCCATTCCCCAATTGAAGGACATTTACTTGATTTCCAATTCTTTGCCACCACAAACAGGGTTGCTATAAATATTTTTGTACAAGTAATGTTTTTACCCTTTTTCCTCATCTCTTCAGGGTATATACTCAGTAGTGGTATTGCTGGGTCAAAGGGTATGCCCATTTTTGTTGCCCTTTGGGCATAGTTTCAAGTAGCTCTCCAGAAGGATTGGATGAGTTCACAGCTCCACCAACAGTGTAATAGTGTCCCAGATTTCCCACAACCCTTCCAACAATGATCATTATCCTTCCTGGTCATATTGGCCAATCTGAGAGGTGTGAGGTGGTACTTCAGAGAAGCTTTAATTTGCATTTCTCTAATAATTAATGATTTAGAGCATTTTTTCATATGGCTATGGATTGCTTTGATCTCCTCATCTGTAAATTGCCTTTGCATATCCTTTGACCATTTGTCAATTGGGGAATGGCTTTTTGTTTTAAAAATATGACTCAGTTCTCTGCATATTTTAGAAATGAGTCCTTTGTCAGAATCATTAGTTGTAAAGATTGTTTCCCAATTTACTATATTTCTTTTGATCTTGGTTACATTGGTTTTATCTGTGCAAAAGCTTTTTCATTTAATGTAATCGAAATCATCTAATTGGTTTTTGGTGATGTTCTCCAACTCTTCCTTAGTCATAAACTGCTCTCCTTTCCATAGATCTGACAGGTAAACTAGTCCTTGATCTTCTAATTTGCTTATAGTATTGTTTTTTATGTCTAAGTCCTGTAACCATTTGGATCTTATCTTGGGAAAGGGTGTGAGGTGTTGGTCTAATCTAAGTTTCTTCCATACTAACTTCCAATTAACCCAGCAGTTTTTATCAAAGAAGGAGTTTTTATCCCAATGGCTGGACTCTGGGTTTATCAAACAGCAGATTACTATAATCATCTCCTGCTTTTACACCTAGTCTATTCCACTGGTCCACCACTCTATTTCTTAGCCAATACCAAACAGTTTTTTTTTAAGATTTTTCAAGGCAATGGGGTTAAGTGGCTTGCCCAAGGCCACACGGCTAGGTAATTATTAAGTGTCTGAGACCGGATTTGAACCCAGGTACTCCTGACTCCAAGGCCAGTGCTCTATCCACTGTGCCACCTAGCCACCCCAACCAGTTTTGATGACTGATGCTTTATAATATAATTTTAGATCACGTAGGGCTAAGCCATCTTCTTTTGTACTTTTTTTCATTAAGCTCTTGGCAATTCTTGACTTTTTAATTTCTCCATATGAATTTACTTACAATTTTTTCTAACTCATTAAAGTAATTTTTTGGAATTTTGATTGGTAGGGCACTAAACAAATAATTTAGTTTTGGTAGAATTGTCATTTTTATTATATTAGCTCTACCTATCCATGAGCAGTTGATATTTGCCCAGTTATTTAAATCTGATTTAATTTGTGTGAGAAGTGTTTTATAATTGTTTTCCAAAAGATTCTGAGTCTGTCTTGGCAAATAGACTCCCAAGTATTTTATATTGTCTGAGGTTACTTTGAATGGGATTTCTCTTTCTAGCACTTCCTGTTGTATCTTGCTAGACATATATAGAAAAGTTGAGGATTTATGAGGGTTTATTTTATAACCTGCAACTTTGCTAAAATTGTTAATTATTTCCAGTAGTTTTTTGGATGATTTCTTGGGATTCTCTAGGTAGACCATCATGTCATCTGCAGAGAGTGAGAGTTTTGTCTCTTCCTTCCCAATTCTAATTCCTTCAATTTCTTTTTTCTTCTCTACTTGCTGATGCTGACATTTCTAATACAATATTGAATAGTAGTGGTGATAATGGGCACCCTTGTTTGACCCCTGATCTTATTGGGAATGCCTCTAGCCTCTCCCCATTGAATATAATGCTTGTTGATGGTTTCAGATAGATACTGCTAATTATTTTAAGGAATAGTACATTTATTCCTACACTCTCTAGTGTTTTTAATGGGAATGGATGCTGTATTTTGTCAAAAGCTTTTTCAGAATCTATTGATACGATTATATGATTTCTGATAGATTTGTTGTTGATATATTTGAGTATACTAACAGTTTTCCTAACATTGGACCAACCCTGAATTCCTGGAATAAATCCTACTTGATCATAATGTATTATCCTAGTGATAACTTGTAATCATTTTGCTAAGATTTTATTTAAGATTTTTGCATCTATATTCATCAGGGAAATAGGTCTATAATTTTCTTTCTCTGTTTTAACTCTTCCTGGTTTAGGTAACAGCACCATATTGGTTTCATAGAAAGAGTTAGGCAGAGTTCCATCTTTCCCTCTTTTTCCAAAAAGTTTATATAGAATTGGAACCAATTGTTGCTTAAATGTTTGGTAGAATTCATTTGTGAATCCATCAGGCCTTGGAGATTTTTTTTTTAGGGAGTTCAATGATGGCTTGTTGAATTTCTTTTTCTGAGACAGGGTTGTTTTGGTATTTAATCTCTTCTTCATTTAACCTGGGCAACTTATATTTTTGTAAATATTCATCCATTTCACTTAGATTATCAAATTTATTGGCATAGAGTTGGGCAAAATAATTTTGAATTATTACTTTAATTTCCTCCTCATTGGTGGTGAGTTCACCTTTTTTCATTTATGATACTGACAATTTGGTTTTCTTCTTTCTTTTTTTTTAATCAAATTGACCAGAGGTGTATCAATTTTATTGTTTTTTTCATAATACCAACTTTTGGTTTTATTTATTAATTCAATAGTTTTTTTGCTTTTGCTTTTATTAATTTCTCCTTTAATTTTTAGAATTTCTAATTTGGTATTTAATTGGGGATTTTTTGATTTGTTCTTTCTTTAATTTTTTTAGTTTCATGTTTAGTTCATTGATTTCCTCTTTCTCCAATTCATTCATGTAAGCATTTAGAGATATAATATATCCCCTGAGAGTCA
Source organism: Macrotis lagotis (assembly GCF_037893015.1). Taxonomy (NCBI): domain Eukaryota; kingdom Metazoa; phylum Chordata; class Mammalia; order Peramelemorphia; family Peramelidae; genus Macrotis; species Macrotis lagotis. Next base: position 175,269,916 of record NC_133660.1, read on the forward strand.
CTTTGAATGAATCCCACAGGTTTTGGTATGTTGTTTCATTATTATCATTTTCTAGGATAAAATGGTTAATTCTTTCTATAATTTGTTTTTTGGTCCACTCATTTTTTAAAATGAGGTTATTCAATTTCCAATTTTTTTCTGGGTCTATATCTCCTTGGCCCAGTTTTGCATATGACTTTTATTTCATTGTGATCTGAGAAAGATTTATTCACTATTTCTGCCTTTCTGCAGTTGATCATTAGGTTATGTCCTAATACATGGTTAACTTTTGTATAAATTCCATGTACTGCAGAGAAAAAGGTATATTCCTTTTTATCCCCATTCAGTTTCCTCCATAAGTCTACCATATCTAATTTTTCTAACAATCTATTCACCTCCTTAACTTCTTTCTTGTTTATTTTATGATTTGATTTATCTAGATCTGAGAGCAGGAGGTTGAGGTCTCCCACTAGTAGAGTTTTGCTGTCTATGTCTTCCTGGGTTTTCTTTTTAAAAATAAAAAAATATCCAATTACATATAAAAGACAATTTTAACATTTCTTTATAAAAAATTTGATGAATACAGAACAGTGTAACACAATAAACTTATATAGAGTGAAGTAAGCAGAGTCAAGAAAATAATACACTCATTGACTACTAAGAACATAAAAAGAAAGAATATCAGCCACCAATTAAAAGTGAATATTATAAAGTTACAAAGAACCCATAAAAATATGAGAAGATGCTCCCTTCCCTTCTCCCTTGCAGAAGTATAATGTTTATGGATATGGAACATACATATATTTTCAGACTTTTTCAATACATTGCTTGACTTTGCTGATTTTTTTTCTCTTCCTCCTTTCATTTTCTTTTTTTTAAACTTTTAACTTTATTTATTTATTTATTTTGAATTTTACCATTTTCCTCCCTAAACTTGCTTCCCCCTACCACCTCCCACTGAAGGTAGTCTGTTAGTCTTTACATTGTTTCCATGATATATATACAATGATCTAAGTTGAATGTGATGAAAGAGAAATCATATCCTTAAGGAAGAACAATGAAGTATGAGAGATTAGCAAAATTACATAAGATAATGGTTTTTTTTTTTTTTAATTAAAGGTAATAGTCTTTGGTCTTTGTTCAAACTCCACAATTCTTCCTCTGGATATAGATGGTATTCTCTATCACAGATACCCCAAAATTGCATCTGATTGTTGCACTGATGTAATGAGCAAGTCCATCAAGGTTGATCATCACCCCCATGTTGCTGTTAGGGTATACAGTGTTTTTCTGGTTCTGCTCATCTCACTCAGAATCAGTTCATGCAAATCCTTCCAGGCTTCCCTGAATTCCCATCCCTCCTGGTTTCTAATAGAACAGTAGTGCTTCATCATATACATATACCACCTCCTTTCCTTTTCTTATTACAATAGTGTTATTTAGGATGGTTTCCTGGAAGGATGAAGAGGAGAAATAATAGAAGAAACTTAATGATATTAAAAACAAAATAAATCAATACAATTTATTTTTTAAAATGAAGGTCCTTGAAAGCAGGGACTATCTCAACTTTTTAAAATCAGATTTTAATAAATTCAATATCAATAATCCATTTCCTCATCCTTCTACCACCACCCCCACTGAAAAAAAAAAAGAAAAAAAGTCTTGTTACAAACATCGGTCCAACAAAACCAATTTAAGCACTGGCCATGTCCAGAAAATGTATGTCTCCATTTGAATTCATTACCTCTGTCAGGAGGTAGGTAGAATGTTTCATCAACTATCTTCTGGAATCTTGGTTGGCCAGTGCATTAATCAGAGTTCAGTCAGTGAAGTGATCAGTTTGACTATCTCACTTTTGTATCCAGGTCCTAGCTCAGTCCTCCACATACAATAAATTAAAACCCTTTTCATTCATTCACTCATTCTAGAACCCTTTAACATTCCACAAGGACTAGGGCAGAACTTGGGCTCTCCTTTTGTTATTCCTTTTCCATGGCTTGTGCTCACATGGCTTGCTCACTTTTCAATCATATATCTTACAAATTCTCATTCTCTCTCTCTCTCTCTCTCTGCAAGGCAATGGAGTTAAGTGATTTGTCCAAGGTCTCACAATTAGTAAGTACCAAGTGTTTAAGGTTGTATTGAACTCAGGTCCTCCTGACTCCAGGGTTGGTGCTCTATTCATTGCATCACCCAGCTGCCCCCTACAACTTTTACACTGTTGCTTGTGAACAAGGAAACATGTTTTATATGTGTCATTCTTTTTTTTTATGTTTTTGCAAGGCAAATGGGGTTAAGTGGCTTGCCTAAGGCCACACAGCTAGGTTATTATTAAGTGTCTGAGCTCGGATTTGAACCCAGGTACTCCTTACTCCAAGGCCGGTACTTTATCCACTACGCCACCGAACTACCCCTTGTGTCATACTTTCAATGATGACTATACATATCTCCAATGCCCTCTGAGGCTTAAAAGATCATGGTATTCTTAATGGATTTGCTCACTCCAACAATGCAATAATCAGGGACAATTTTAGGGTATCTGTGATGGAGAATACATTTATATCCAGAGAAGGAACTATGGAGTTTAAACAAAGACTAAAGATTATTACCTTCAATTTTTTTTAGAGTTGTCTCATGTACTTCATAATTTTGCCCTCTTTAATATTTTATTTCTTCCTCAAGGATATGTTTTTTTCTTTCAACACATTCAATTTTGATCAATGCTTATCACGAAACAATGTAAATATTATCAGATTGCCTTCTGTTGGGGGGAGGGGAGAGGGAAGGAAGGGTAGGGAAAAATTGTAAAATTCAAAACTTACAAAAGTGATTGGGGGAAACTACTATTGTATATAACTGGAAAACAGATAAAATATTTATATAATTTTAAAAGAAGATCTTGGTATTCCATAATTGCAAAGGTACACGGAATCACTTGGAGAATGCTGATGTTAAAAAAAAGAGGAATATTAAAGACACACCAGAGAGCATTACATCTCCATGTGACAAATTCTCTTTCAGAATACCAGAGCAGAGATTACAATTACCAGAAAGCATATTTTTTGTTTAGGAAGGGGAGAGGAGATAGTTGTTGGATTATCTCTTCTAATAACCACCCACCATGGTACCTCTCATTTCTCTCTGTTTTTAATTAACATCACATCATGCTAATGATGCTGAATATCATGTTTCTTTAAAGTTCTATTAACATCACAGATGTGTCAAAAGCATAAAAAGATCATAAAACATCACTATAATAGAAGATAAGATACTTAAGATAATAAGAAGATATCTCACTATGGACTTCCATGGTGATTCTGGGGAGGGGAAGAAATTTATCCAGTCATACAGGTGAATGCTGCAAGTCCCAAGTTCTCATGGATGTCACTTCAGGCTCTAATACCTATCTTTTTTTGTTCTCCTCAAGAAATAAAATTCTTTCCTTTATGAACTTCATACATTCTACTGGTTTCCATATTGTTGATGCTCAAAAACTGATCTATTCAAACTACCCAACTCGGGAAACAGTTTTTTCCCCAATTTGTTTAGTATTTTATTTTATTTTTCCTCCATTACATGTAAAAATGTTTTTAACATTCATTCAAAATTTTTTGAATTCCAAATTCTCTCCTTCCTTTCCTGCCCCCCTCACTGAGAAGGCAAGCAATTTAATAACTCAGGAAAGAGTTGCTAAAGTTCATTAAAAGAAATTAATCGAAGCAAGAAATATTCATGAATGACAAGAGACCCATAGTATTTTTTTTTTCCTGGAGCAGGAAAGCGGTCTGGTACCTGATATGGAGTATTCAATTCCTTCAAGTGAATAATCTAAAGAGATAGTATTAGACACAGAAATGTCTTGCCAGAGGGCATATACTGTTTCCCACAGAAATAACTTTAGTCCTGACTGTTAATAGTTCTATCTAATGAAGATTTGTAGTTCTTTTCCACCCTGTGTCATAATTCTGATCAAAACAAATGGACAGATGACTATACTTATGAACACATCCTTTTGAATTAATGTTAAGGTCCACCTGCAGGAAAAAAAAAAAAAACTATTGGCAGATGAACATGCCCACCTGAAAATTGGCAGATAGCATTCATTGATAAAAAAAGACTGAATGTCTATGAAGGGTCTATTATGAAAGATTAAAGAAAATTTGCTATATTGACATTAGTGGTACAGTATTTATATGGGTTTTAGGTAGGCACAAGGGGGAGTTGTTTAAAGAAAAACTCTTTTCAAACTTGAAAGTATTAAATAAAAATGTGTCTCTCCACACTGAATTACACCTGTTACCAAGATTGTACTTGAAGCTTTTCTAGTTTAGTAGATAGTACTTTGGATAGGAAGGCAGTGTGATGAAAGTGGAAGAAACATTGGATGTAAAATCAGAGAGCATGGGTTCAAATTCCACTCTGCCAACTGGCTATGCAACCTTGCCCAAATAATTTAACATATCTGAGCCTTGGTTTCCTCATCTGTAAAGTGAGGGGATGAAACTATATAATCCTGAAGGTTTCTTCCTGTTTTAAATCTGTCATTTTTATGGTTACGGGTATGCTAGATTCAGATCAAACTGACTGTTAAATTTTCAGCATGAATATCTAACAAATGCTATAAACCTTGATCAATTATTTTTTTTATTGTCTAGACTTAAGAAACTGATGGAAAAATGTTAAGAATGCAGATTAAATTTAAAAGTGTGTTGTATGATTATTTCTCTTTCCCCCAACCTGGAAAAGTGACTGTTAAACTTTTACCAGTACACTACTGCTTATGACCTTCCAGAAATTGTTCTCTGCTAATATAGATGATATACTTCTAAATATTTTATATTTAATTAACAAGCATTTATTTTATCTTTCTTTTCCCTCCCTCTCTCCCTCCCTCCCTCCCAGAAACAAATCTTTGTAATAAATATGTATGTGTGAACAAAATAAATCCAACAATATGTGTTATTCTGCATCTTGAGTCCATCAAATCTCTATGATGAATATATATATATATATATATATATATATATATGTTAATTTTTTCAAGGCAATGGGGTTATGTGACTTGCCCAAGGTCACACAGGTAGGCCATTATTAAGTGTCTGAGGTTGGATTTGAACTCAGTTACTCCTGACTCCAGGATTGGTGCTCTAGCCACCCCAATGGAATGTATTTTCTTTGAACATTATTTTTAAAATCTACTTATATGTTTGTATTCTGAGTGCTTTGCATTAATACCTGGACCAAGCAGGTGAAGACTTCTCCTGGTGGAGTGGGTGGATGAGAACAGTTTGCTGCAACAGTCATGAAAGTAGCTGAAGAAGGTGCTGTGGATGCTTCAAACTTGATAAGAAATCCAAGACACCCATGCCATCGATGTCTTGCAAGCCATTGCCCATCATCTTGACTTTTGTCCTGTCACTGGACTTCAATGATTCAGGAAGAGAAAGTTAAACTGATGTCTTTGCCCAACTCTGCCTCTCTTAAATCCAATTCATACCTAGGTTGAGATATCACCCCATGATGTCATTGGTCCTCTTCAAAAATGGAGGATGAACAATAATATGCTTAATAAATATTAAATGAGAAAGTTATTATGAGAAATCTATTGAAATTGAGTTTTAGCTAGTTTGTACAGGAAAATTTAGAAAATATTTAAAATCAACATTGTGCTATTACACAGATTCTCTATACCTATTGTTAGAATTTCTTTAGCCCTTTCATCAAATTAATTCACACATGGTATGGTATTGGATTGGGAGTGAGACGACTGAATGCAAGACTGTTTGCTACCCCCCCCCCCCAGCTCCCCATCTGGTTGGCAATCTTAGGTATTCTTATTATCACCTCTTTGTGTCTCATCATTGAGTTAAATGATGATGAGCATACCCCAAGCCCAGTTCACTTATCCCAAATTCCTAAAATGTAAAACAGATAGAAATAACCGACTGTCCAGCAAGGCTGGTGAACTGCATCTACAAAACAGGTCAGGAAAATGCCCAGGATGCTAGGCTCTAGGTTAACTTTCCACTGTTGCCCTTTCTTTTTCTTGGAAGAAAATGCTTAGAAAAATGGACTTTGATGTCACGGGTTCTTCCTCTAGAGAATGTGTCAGGCTTAAAAAATTATAGTGTTCTGTTTTGATGCCTTTTTTTTTTTATTTCTTTCAGTAATGGGGACAGGAAACCTATTGGAGTTCACATCCTGAAGCCATTTTGTACTTATTTAAGGATCTATTACTTGGTCAGATCATTTCCTATTTCTCTCAAAAAACATTTTAAATTCTTACCTTTACATACTATTTTGTGACTATTTAAGTGATTAATATCTTGGTTTCTAGGAAGGAATCTAACAGTAATATTTACTGGTACTGATTTTATTCAGAAAGTCCTAAGAATAATGAGATCAACAGTTTTTACTGTAAGAGCACATTATAATTATATCCAAACAAACATTTCTTGTTTCAAGCTTTCAAGATCATGAAACAGAATAGAAAAAAAAATCACACTAGGCTATAATAATGGGTTAGATCAAGTAAGATGAAATTTTATAGAGGAAAAACAGGAACCTGGGATTTAATAAAAATTATTTTTCAAATACAAGATGGACAGGAAGCACAGTCCACTTGAAAATAATCTGGGGATTTAGTGAGTTATAAGTGCTCTGAAAACCTTAAAAGACTATATAAAAGTTAGCCATTGTTGTTGTTTTATTAAATGAGTCAACGGTTTAAAAAAAACTAGCACCATCTTAACACTGCTTCAAAAGGCACAAGGCTCAGAACCATGGCAGTCATATTCCTTCTTGGAAGGACACATCTGGAGTCTTGGCTTCAAATCTGCGCACTGAATTTTGGGAAGAAAATTGAGAAGCTAGAGAATATTCAGAGAAAAGCAACTAGGATGATGAAAGTACCTGAGATCTTGCCATATGAGGATCACTTGAAGGAACTGGGAATTTTTTAGCCTGGAGAAAAAAAAAAGATTTCTGAGCATGGAGTTGAAGGGTTCTAATATTTGAAGATGTCATTTGAAAGAGGGATCAGACTTCTTCTTGGCCCCTAGGGCAGGACTCAGGATAATGGTAGAAGTTGCAGATAGCAAGATTTACACTCATATATGGAAAAATGTCACAAAACTATCTGAAATTGAAAAACTTTAATAAGATCAACAAAACTAAGATAAGAAGGAAGACAACTAGCTAGGGAAAATCTTTGCATGAAATATCTCTGATAAGGATTGAATACTAAAGATATCTAAAGAACTAGCACAAATATATGCATACATATATACACATGTATATATATATATATTTATATATATATTTGGTTTTTGCAAGGCAATGGGGTTAAGTGACTTGTCCAAGGTCACACAGCTAAGTAATTGTTAAGCATCTGAGGCTGGATTTCAACTCAGATCTTCCTGACTCAAGGGCTGATGCTCTATTCACTGTGCCACCTATCTGCCCCACTAGCACAAATATTTTACATTTAAAGCTACTCCCAAGTGAAATGATCCTCAAATTCTGTACATAAGATGTGAATAATTCTCAAAAAAAATTACAAACTATTAGCACCATAGGAATAATTGTTTCCAATCACTGACCATAAATAATCATGATAAATCCCAATAATAATGCAAATCCTTTTGATCTTTCATCTCATATTTTAGGAAATTGACAAAGATGAGAAAACGTGGCAATAGTCAATGTTAGAAGAATTGTAGAATGTCAGGAATGATTCTGAATATATTATTGGTTATACTGTGAATTAATCTAACCATTCAGGTCTAGGCAAAAAAAATGACTTGAGGATACTTTCTGATGATGATTTGACTTAGACTCAGAAGGTTGAACCCTGCTGAGGATTATAAGAATAGTGAAACAAGCCACTTATGTTATCCTTTTTACTAACTTTCTTTTGGATTTTCAAACCTGATTGCTGTAAGGAAGTAGGGAGAAAATGGCAAGCTTGTCTCCAGATCAGCAAAAGACTGGAGTTCTGGATGTCTAGTTCCTTTCTACCTTTTCCTGCCTTTTTATTTTCTTTTCTGGGCAAAGTCAGAGACTAATGTTATTGAAAATAAACATTTCCAGTCTTAAATGATACCTCATGGATAACCCTAAGTACTAGAGGTCTTGAGTTTAAGAATCAGAGAGTAGTCCTCTAGGAGTAGATTTTTCCTTAATAGTGTTTTCCTCAGGAAAGAATGCCACCACTAGCTAGCTCTTGGAATTAACTCAAGCCATACCAGGAAGGTTCAGGATATTATTCTTAATTTCTTGGATGATATAGATGTGAAGTAAATAGGGAATACTGGTTCAGTAGTTCCACATAGGTGCCTGACCATCCAGAGAAATGTAATAAAAACATTTTCTTTCCTGTGTTTGATCATGTGCATCTGTAAATCCTTTGTAACATGCATTTTCAAAGTTCTATGAGAGGAGAGGGGAGGAACCTGTTCCATATTTGATACCCATATTATATATTGAATACCCACTTGAGGAGGGGACTGTAATACTAAAATATAGGGAAGTATGAGCCATACCTAAGATTTATTTTTGGAAATTTCCTTAGAATTTTATTACAAGGTGAAGATAGAGCTAAAATTCCTTTGATAGACCTATAGAATCAAACCTATGTAAGCCCAGAATCCTAAAGATATCCTTGGTCACAGATAACATGTGAGGAAGTACAAAGAAAACTAACATGTTAGAGTGCCAACAACTGACAGAGAAACACAGATGGAGTAAGATATTTGACTTGAGTTTGAAGGAAGGCAAAGATTTTGAAGGTCAAAGATGTTGAAGGTATACATTATGGAGAACACTGTAGCTTGGGGAAATGTCTGGTATCAGGAAATGAGCTTTGAATTCACAGAATGACTAGTGATCCAATTTATCTGGAATTTGAGAGGGAAATATTTTTTTAAAAAAATCTGGAATAGTAGATCTGAAGACAGATTCTGAAGAGCTCTTAATACTAAGCTAAAGAGTAGATATTTGAAGAAATGAAAATGGCTCTAAAGAAGATGAAAATGGAAGACACAGCTGGATCAGACCAAGTAGATAAGGAGGGAGTCTGCTCTATACAATTTTCATATTGTTAGGTGAGCTATTCAAACCATGTCTAAAAAGAAGATAATAGCAATAATTTGAAAGAAGGCACTGAGGACATTAATAGCTACCAATCCATATTATCTACTGTCTCACAAAATCTTAATGAACATGATATAAAAGAAACAAGTAGGTGTCTTTTGTTGCAGAACATTAAAAGGAAGGAAATATGAGGGAGATGCAAAGCTCTATCTTTTGGGGCAAACTGAGAAATAAAAGAATAGAAAAGAAAAACTAGGAAGAGCAAACAAAAACTTATACTGAAGAGCATACCCCAAGCCCAGTTCACTCATCCCAAATTCCTAGGATCCCACTGGGCTTATGATTGATGACAAAAAAAAAATGTATTCGGTAAAGCAAATCCAATAAAGTATCTCCTATGCACATAATATTGTAAAAGATTCCTTCATAGATTCTTTACACTTAATAAATATTTATTGCAGTGGATTGAACTGAATTCTAACAAGGGTAAAACAACAACAAATAATATGGAACAGAATATGAAAATGTCTAATCATATGATATAGGTTATAAGTATAGCTGAGATCAGATGAGAATGAAATTGTTAAAGAGAAGTATATCACATAGGTCATTAGGTAAAGGGGTGGATAGAGTGCTGATCAGGTAGATCAAGAGGACCTAAGTTTAATTCCAGCCTTAGACACTAACTAGCTCTGTGACCCTGGACAAGTCACTTAACCCTATTTGTCTCTGTTTCCTCATCCATAAAATGAGCAAACCACTCTAGTATTTTTGCCAAGGAAACCCAAAATGGGGTCATACATGACTGAAAAACATTGAATGTGTCAGAGGAAAGTACGTTGAATTTGGAGTCAGTAGACCTAAGTTTGAATCCTGGTTCTGTTCAATATTATCTGTCAGACTTTGGGCAAATCAATCTCTCCGCACCTCACTTCCTGCATGTATAAACTTTTAGTTGCTTTCTGTTAACATCTGTCATTTTGGTTAAAATATCTCCCACTTAAAACTAGAGATCTCTGGGTGAAGATGATGTTTTCCTTTTTTAAGAATTGACTGGTGTTTCTCTAAGCATAGAAATTGGGAAGGGGACCAGACCGAGTACTTCCCTAAGGGCTAAAAAGACATGAACAGATTGAGAAGTTTTAGATATTTTAATTACCAAAAATTGTTTTGAGGAATTCTGTAAGTAATTAGCAGAACAAAAGTAATGCCAATAATTCTTTTTTTCTGGAGTTGTAAGTTGCATCATGCCTTAAATAAATCAATGAATTAATGGGTATTTCTTTTTTTTTTTTGGCAAGGCAATGGGGTTAAGTGACTTGCCCAAGGTCACACAGCTAGGTAATTATTAAGTGTCTGAGGCTGGATTTGAACTCAGGTATTTCTGATTCCAGCGCCGGTGCTCTATCCACTGAACCTCCTAGCCATCCCAATGGGTATTTTTTTTTTAGGTTTTTGTAAGGCAAATGGGGTTAAGTGGCTTGCCCAAGACCACACAGCTAGGTAATTATTCAGTGTCTGAGACTGGATTTGAACCCAGGTACTCCTGATTCCAGGGCCAGTGCTTTATTCACCATGCCACCTAGCCGCCCCATCAATGGGTATTTCTTAATACAATTTCTGCCTTTCACCAGTTTTCATTGGCTTTGTAGGCACTAAACAGTAAGGACTATTATCAAATGCAGAACTTATAATTTACAAATAATTCTTCAAACTTATTAAAACAGAATTTGCCCAAATGGATGTCATTGAAGTGGAATTTTGTTGCCTCCCAATGCATTTCCCATTGAGTGAAAATTTGAGCTTAACCCAATTATACCTTAGTTGGCGGGCCAGGCTTTTTAAATTAAGAAGATTTGGGCTTCCTTGCCTGGAGTTCTAACTAGACCACACCCTTAGTTCTGACACTTGTAATTTCTTCCTAGCCACTGTAAGGCTTTTTGGGCCAAGATCATGGCTTGCCTTCCCTCAACTAGGTTTTCCAGTTTAGGTGGAGAATCTTGCCAGTTCCTGACTGGATCCATCACATTGGTGCCAACCTATTCGTATGTTTTATCTTAAGCAGTTCCTGTCACCTCCAGAGTGATTTAAGAAGTTAAAGGAGATGCACTAAAGCCAATAGGTCAGAGCAATTTGCAAATTTAAATGCAGGGTAGAATTATTCATCATCTTGCCTTATAGGAATGATCCAGGGACAATGAGCCAGATATAGATAAATAGATAGTTTCCTAACATTGTTGCTATATTAATTTGACCATTTTTAATGCCTTTTTAAAAATAAGGCAATGGGGTTAAGTGACTTGCCCAAAGTCACACAACAAGGTAATTATTAAGTATCTGAGGTTGGGTTTGAACTCAGGTCCTCCTGACTCCAGGACTGGTGCCACCTAGCTGCCCCTATTAATTTGACTAATAAATACACTTTGAAGTTGACATGATTCTTGATTATTAGAGTGATTATTATAGCCAATTGGTCAGATACATTCTATTCCCTGCCTTCACATTGATGGATTCATCCCAACTTTGTGATCCCCTATCTATCCTCTTCAGTTGCAGATTCATACCAGAGCTAGAAATTCTGACTCCTGGACAAGATGTGACTATGACAAGTAACTTAAAAAATACCCTCAAATCAACTTTTTAAGACAAAGTGAGCTGAGCAATGAGCCTGATTATAGATCTTGTACTTATACTTGGAAGCACAAAACTTTATGGAGGGAGGAAACCTGAGACATTACTACTTTGTGGGAAATAGAGACCCAAAGACATCTCCAAGTTGCTGCCATGAAGGGAGTGATTAGGAAAGAGACAGGTTGGAGAGGATCTCACCTGTGGTGCAGATTCTGGGAGAAGAAAATGAGCCACTTTGTTTCCTATTTTAAGGAATTGATCTTGTTATGTAGATAATTACTCCCTTCTTTCTATCTCTTGAAGTAGTACAAGTGCTACTAGAGAATAGAGAAAGATGTTTGAAATTCAAAATGGCATGAGTACTGGTTCTGGTTAAGATCATGGCACGAGAGGAAAGAAGGTCTGAGCTCTTCCACTTATGTTCCACAGGAATTCAGATTGAAAAATGATCAAAAATTGAAAGAAATACATTAGTAAGGTCCTTCAGAGCAGCTAAAAGAGATAGAAGCCATGAGCACTGGAATAAGCCTACTAGAAAAGCAAAGAGGATCTCAGCTAGCAGCTTGGAAATCCACCTCAGGACTTTGATACTGAAGCCCACAGGTACTTTGAATACAAGACACTAGGAAAATCAGTGACGAGACCAGTAATATGAGGGCAAGACCAAAAAGCATAGGAATCTTGATTTAATATGATAAATAGTATTCATCTAAAATAACAGCAATCATTAATTAATGTAATTGATAAATACTAGAAATCCTTAAAATAAGACAAGGTATCACCATTTTTAAAAATTTTTTTAGTTTTTGCAAGGCAAACATGGTTAAGTGGCTTGCCCAAGGCCACACAGCTAGGTAATTATGAAGTGTCTGAGGTCAGATTTGAACTCCAGGGCTGGTGCCGCCCCTCACCATTATTTTTTGATGTAGCACTAGAAATGTTCACTATAGAAATAAGATAAAGTAAATTGAGGAAATATACATAATTAAGGGGGAGACTAAATTATTGGTCTACCCAAAAAGTTGTGGAAATTTAACTAAAAATTAATAAAATAATTCAGAAAAAGTAGCAGGATATGTAATAAATCCACAAAATCACTAATATAGTAATATTAATATTTTACCAGCAAAACAACAAAAAGAGATGGAATAAGAAACTTCATTCAAAATAATTACAAAATGTATAAAATATTTGAGAGTTTACCTATGAATACACTCAGGAACAAAGCATTCTTTATAGAAATAAAGATATATCTAAATAACTGGAGAGATACTAATTGCTTATGGTTAAGCAATACCAATATGCAAAAATATTTAAATACCTAGATTAATTTACTCCTTCAGTTTCATACTAATAAAATTTTCAAAGGATAACTTTATAGAGCAAGAAAAATAATAACAAAATTCACATGGAGCAATGAAAGATCAAAGGAAATAATGAAAGAGAAGAAAGGAAGGTATCAACCAGTCCTAAATCTCAAACTATCTTATGGAGCAGCCATCAAAGCTATTTGATATTGGTTAAAAATAGAAAAGTTGACAAGTGGAACAGACTCAGAATAAAAGGTGCAGAAACAAATGAATTATACAGTATCTTAGTGTTCTATAAACCCAAAGCTCTCAACTACTGTGATAATGATTTGACAAAAACTGCTAGTAAAACTGGAAAGCAGTCTGGTAGAAATTAGGTATAGAACAACATCTCACAGAAAATATAGCAGGATAAATTCAAAAGGGAGATGGCTTTGGCATCAAGGGTAAATTACATAATAAACAAATTAGAGGATTAAGGAAGAAACTATTTTCCAACTGATCAAATAAAAGTATTTTTATTATATAAAAATGTAAAAGGTTTTGTATAAACAAAACTAATGCAGTTAAGATTAAAAGGGAAATGGATAAGTGAGGGAAAAATACTTGAGGCAAGTTTCTCTGATAAAAGTTCTCAGTTCCAAAAGGAAACTGAACCAGCAGGAACTTAAGTTGAACAGGTTGGAAATCCATGTCAGTACTTTGGGAAAGCAATCCTCAGGAGAAGATAATATTATGTTGGAAGAATTGTGGAAGTAAATGATTTAAAAAAATATGGAAAAACTTACATAAACTGATGCCATGAATGAAATAATCAAAATGAAGCAGAACCAGAGGAATAACTAAGCGTACTAATACCAATATTAATACTACTAATAATAGTTAGCATTTTTATAGTGCCTTAAAGTTTGCAAACTACAAATATTTTTTCATTTAATCTTCACAACAATTCTTACTCTTATCGCTATTGCATACATGGGAAAACTGAGACTGAAAAAGTTAAATGACTTGCTGAGGTCATGCAGCTAGTAAGGTTTTAAAGCCACATTTGAACTAATGCTTCTTGACTTCAGATTCAATCCTTTATTTACTGGGCAACCTTACTATAATATCAATATTATAAAAATGAACAATTTTTAAATTAACCCTAATCCTAATTTTAGCCCGAGCCCCTAAGCTTTCCCTTTCCAGTTTCTTCCCATATTGAGAATGAAAAAAAAAATCTTATTTGAATGTATATAGCCAAGTAAAACAAATTTCTTCATTATCCATTTCTAAAAGAAAAAAACCACACATACATGTTTTATTCTGTGAGTCTTTTACTTCTTTACAAGAGGTGGGTAGTATGTTTCATCAGTAGTCTTCTGGAATAATGACTGATCACTAAACTGATTAGCTTTCTTAAGACTTTCAAAACTGTCTGGCTCTAAAATATTGCCACGTTAAAAGTTGCTCTCCTGGTTCTGTCCATATTACAACAGTTCATATAGGTCTCCCCACATTTCTCTGAAATAAACACCTTCATTTCTCATATCATGGGCTGCCTTCCATCATATCCATATACTGCAACTCATTCAGTCATCTCCCAATAATGGGCATCTGATAGGATTCCAATTCTTTTTTTAAAAAAAATGTTTCATTTATTTATTTGTCAACTACATGCAACTATAATTTTCAACAATCATTTTTTACAAGGTTTTAAGTTTTACATTTTCTCCCTTGATCCCTTTCCTCCTCCTTCCCCTGATAGAGAGCAATCTAAAATAGACTCTATATGTATATGTATACTCAATATAGATCCATATTAATCATATTGTGAAAGAATAGGCTTCCAATTTTTGCCACCTCAAGAAGAGTTATAACTATTTTTGTAAATCTTTAGAGTTTGTTTTGATTAGGCCTAATTGCTCTTTTTATTCTACCCTCCCTATAACTAACTCCCTCTTCTCCCTTCTCTTTCCCTTGAGTGCAATGTATTTCTGTATTTCAACACTGTGTGTTGAATGTCAGCCACTCCCCTCAATCCTTTTTTGTATAGGAAATACTATTTCTTAATTTGTCTACACACACACACACACACACACACACACACATGTGTATTCCTCTTCTTTTTCTCTTCATTCTTCTTTTAATATCATTAATATATAGCAGAACTACTTTCAAGTCCCCATCTAATTAAATTCCCTCTATGAAGCCCTGATGATGAATGATATAATTTAGAGGGGACACATGCGTCATCTCCCCTTATTAGAATGTAAGTAGTTTTTTTCTTGTTTAGCTCTTTATCATTGTTCTTTCAAGTTTAGCTTTTATATGTTTCCCCTAACACCTATATTTGAACTTCAAAGTTTCTATCCAACTCTGGCCTTTTCATCAGGTTTAGAATTTTTCTATTTCAGAAATTGAACACTTCTGAAGAATTTTATAAACTAATCATCATTCATATTTTAGAAGACCAGTGATGAAATATACTTTCCACCTCAGAGAGGTATGTAGTTTAGGATGCAAATAAAATAGGCAGCCAGGTGGTGGTAAGGTAGATAGCATACCTGACCTGTAGTCAAGAAGACAGTTCAAACCTGGCCTAGGCTGTGTGATGCTGGGCAATTTACTTAGCCCTGTGTGCTTCAGTTTCCTTATCTATAAAATGAATTGGAAAAGAAAATGGCAAAGCACTGTGGTATCTTTGCCTAGAAAACCCTAAATGGGGTCACAATGAGTTAGAAAAAAATAAACAATTTAAGTATACAGATTTTGAGAGAATTTATTTTGCCCAACTATGCCTATTTGTTATAAGGAATATGGAACATGTCATGCACTTTCAAATATGGTCACTATAGTAGTAGTAGCTTTATTTAATTGTTTTACATTATTACAAGAGATCTTTCATAGAGTGGGGTAGCTGTGCAAATATTTTTTTTTAAAAATAAAGCATATCAATAAAACTTAAGAAAAATATTTTCCTTAGGGTCTACCTGGTTGTGGTTTCTTGAGTTTTTCTAGCTCTCTTCTTTCTCACCTATCACGCTTACAGACTTTCTGCCTCAAGCAAAGTCAAAAAAAAAAAGAATCTAGAAGTTTCTAGTGTAGGTTCTGCTGCTATTTTTTTTTTCTCTAAACTTCCTTTCCTTTATCTAATGGCCTATTGCTTATATTTGTCTGGCAATTCCAAGGCAACTGCAAGCAGAACTCAAAATTCAATAAATTTAGGCACTTTTTGGGGTTGAATTAAATAGATGCTTGACCACCTATAACCCCCGAATAATGTTATAAATCCAAATGATCTTTGGCAGGAAAAGATAAGGATTTTTAGTCTCAGGGAAGAGAGATTATGGATTTAGATACTTGCATTTTATGAAGTGCTCCTGATTCTGTTGCTGTTTAATTAATCTTGATTGCTAATTATCACCTTAGCAGAAGAATAGTGGGGCATTATGGTAATAGGGACAACAAAATCTGTTTTTTAAATACAGATCCATTTTTCAAATGTTGATCATTAACAGAACTTACAATTTACAAAGAAAAAAAGATTTATTCCATGATAATCTCAAATAAACAAAAGAAAACGCCCTCAAACCAGATTTTCATTTTTCAAACCAATTTTCATTTTGCTTTAATTAAAATCCTTAGCCTTTGTGGAAGTCAGGGAAAATCACAGAGTTAATTCCCATTCTTAGCCGCTAGATGTCCCTGTACACTCTTTTACAAGCTCTTTATTGTGGTATTAGGCTAAAAAAGCACATCATCAGTTAATGAAACCTTAATGCTTTGCCTCCCTCCTAAAAGGTTGTTCATAATTCACTGGTTTTGAAACAAAATAGCAGCAATATCAAATCCATAGAAGCCTATTCATTTATATGCTTTCTCTCTCTAGGAGCTAGATGTGGGTATAGCTGTTATTAACATAAAGAATAATAAAGTGAATTAAAATTAAAGCCTGTACTTATTTAACAGCTCATTCTGCCTCCTGTCCCCTTCCCTCCTCTCTCTCCTCACCCTCCCAGACACACCAGGGCTGTTTTAAGCTAGGTTGGAACATAGGTAATAGTAGGCAATTCTTTGGAATTCCTAGGGATGGGGATTTAGCCTGGCATTAATAGCTGAACCTAATTCTGATAATCAGGAAGTTAAATATGTATATTTAACCTCTTTGCTTTAGCAATTTAATTGAACAGAATTTTCAAAGTCCTACTATGTCTTAACTCTTTGGGAGACTGGAATGGGAAGGAAGATGTGAGAATACAAAGATGAATCAAAAGACATACATAGCCCTGTCCTCATGGAGACTGGGGTCTAGTGAAAGAAATAAAATAAGAGAGAAATAACTACAGTACAAGATCAGGAAAGGAACAAATACATAGGAAAAGAAATGAATGCTAGGAGAAATTTGGGGAGGGAGAGAGGCTTTAAGGGGGAATGGGGAGAGGTCTGGTTAGTGTATAATGTTTTCCTCATCTGTGGTTTATCATTCATTTTATTCATTAATTCCACAAGCATTAATTATATGCTAAGCACAGTTAGGTAGCACAATGGAGAGAGTACTGGGCTTGGAATCAGAAATACTAACTGATCATCCCAAATTCAAATCAAGCCTCAGACACTAATTAGCCTTGTGATCCTGGGTGGGGCACTTAACCCTGGTTAGCCTCAATTTTTTCTCATCTGTAACCTGAGTTGGGGTAAGAAACAGTAAACCAGTATCTTTACCAAGAAAACCCCAAATAGAGTCACAAAAATTTGGAATGAAAACAAATATGCTCATTGCCAGAGATACAAAAACAAACAAAGTAACATAGTTCTTGTTCTCCAGGAACTCATAATCTATTGAAAGAACACGATATGATAGAAAAAAATAGACAAAATATCTATTTCTATAAATCGTTCAACGAATCTACCCAACATACTGGGGGCCGTCTCTGATCCTTTTAGGAAAAAAGAGATAGCAATGTAGCATTCTCCCTCCTACCTTGGTGGCCCCTTTCCTTTCCTAATTATACGCATTTTTACAAATACAACAATCCCAAACAATGGGTTGGGAATCTGTCTCTGCCTAGTGTACTTATTTCTATTTTGCTTTTAGTTTTTAGTTCCTAATCATTTCATGGCCGTTATTTGTTCAGTGATGCTGTCTTTTCCCAAATTTAGCGTGGGAAGGGTTGTGTGACTTGAAGGGAAGCAGAACAGACATTTCTGGATCTTTCCCCCCTCCATCCCCCCTTCTCTAAGGGAGACTTTAATTCTTGTCAGGAGGAGAAGCAGGAAGAAGAGGCTGCAGTTTTGCTCTCCTCAGACAGAGGAGCGTACTAGATCAGAATGATATCCATCTTCCCTCTTAAATATTATTAATCTAGGGGTGTAGTTTTCAGGTCGCACTAAACTTCTGATCTCTGTTCCTCAGTGGGAATAAAGGTCCTAAGCTTTATGTCCAAGACTCGACTCCCATCCTGCCAAAGAGAAGTTTCACAATGACCACATGTAGAAGACAGCAAAGAAGTCCATTTTTTCCAAGAAAACAGAACAGAAATCAGAGAAAGTATACACAGGAGAATATAAGTGAAGGAGCTCTTCCATTGGAGTTCGGTAACAATTCAACCAAGAGAGAGAAAGACTCCCCCCAAATCTACTCAAGGAGAAATTTCATGAAGAATGTAGTAAATTGGAGACAGGGACACGTGATAGACACTGTTAGTTCCTCTCATATCATTTTCCTCCCCAGAATCTTATTCTCTCCTCAATGAAATGGGACTGACATCGTCCATCTTCTCACTCAAAGCTAGAAGCCATAAGTACCTAAAACAACTACAGAGCCAAAGAGAAGGAAGATATTAAAAGGCATTGCAGAAAGCTGAGAAAAAATGCTCTCCTCTCTCCTGCACTCACCACCTCTGTCCTCATTCCTCACACAATGATCTTGACACTGAGGATTAAGTCCCATACAAATGAGCTTTAGGACTCAGGTTACCTGAGTTACCAATTATATTTCAAGTGCAATATAAGGATTAAAAAGATAGGAATTATTGAGGTTCTTTGCAACTTCTCAAATACAATCTAGCCAATCTCCTCTTCTTCCTTCTAGAACCAGCTCAATGCCTGTCTGCAGTATCTGTCCAAGATATTGAGTTCATCCAGTTACATGTCAGAGTCCAGGCAGCTGTGGTCACCTTTCTTTCCAGTATGAATAGTTAAACTAATTTCTTTTCCATTACTGGAAAATAGGTAGGGCCAGTATTATTTATATTACATAGGTGAAGAATTTAAATCTAAGAAATAAGTGATTTGGTCAAGGTCACACCAAAGATAGTAGTAGAAAGAATACTATTACTTGTGTCTAAATTCTGACTTTGTTATTGATTTGCATGACTCTGGGCACATCATTTTAATTCAATTTATCATTTCTTAAGACTTTTGCTGTTCAGTCATTCAGTCATGTTCAACTTTTGGGACCCTTAGAACCACAGCACTTCAGGGCCTTCTATCCTCCATACTATCCAAGAGATTTTCTTGTCAAAGATACTTTAGTGGTTTGTTACTTCCTTTTCCAGGAGATCACTTTTTGTTGAAACTCTCCACTATGACCTCTCCATCTGGGGTAACCTTGTATGGAATAGCTCAAAGTTTCATTGAGCTACCCAAGCCCCTCCACTACAACAAAACAGTGGCCCAGAGGGCCTATTAAGGGATTATTATGTGCTTATTCTCTCTGGTTCAATTACTCCATCTCTAAATAAAGTGTTTGGAATAGATATACAATAAGGTTGCTACCAGTTAGCTCTAAATCAGGCTTGCATTGGTAGAGTTATAATTCAAACACAGTTATTCTGATTCCACAATCAAAGTTCTTTCTACTCTTTGGCCAAGGTTCCTGGAGAAAGTGGTACCTAAATTGGGACTTAAAGGAAGGGAAGGATTTCAACAAAGATGAAAAGACTATATAAAAAATAGACAATGGGATCTAGAAAAAGCATTCATGGGAAAGTTATACAGCTTCCAAGTTTGACCTTCTTTCCTCTCCCTCATTTTTCTTATTTGACTTCATGCTCCGATGAACAGGTTATTATCACAGACTTTCATTTTTTTCTAACTTAATCCTACAGATATACTGATTAATCTACTATTAGGCCATAGACTTCAGTTCCATTCCTGCAAGATAATAAATAGCTCTGGGATATCTGGGATGTTCCTTTCCTGAGTCTAATTTTTCTTCCCCCCCCCCCCCACAACTTTAATCCAGTGTGCTGAATTGCAATGATGTTTGGTTCTTCATCCTTGAAAAGGTAATGCCATTGTTCTTTTAGGCATAAAGATACAACTATTCAAGATCTTTAGCTGAAATTCAAGAACAGGGGAACAGAATAGGTTTGGTCTTTTTCCTTTGACATCATTTACTTGCAGGACTGGCCTTGAAAAAGCAGAAACTCCTTT
Organism: Macrotis lagotis; assembly: GCF_037893015.1. Taxonomy (NCBI): domain Eukaryota; kingdom Metazoa; phylum Chordata; class Mammalia; order Peramelemorphia; family Peramelidae; genus Macrotis; species Macrotis lagotis. Next base: position 175,290,351 of record NC_133660.1, read on the forward strand.
TTTCCCAAACCTTGAATTAAAAACACTTTTTTAAATGTCAGAATGAATAGGAAAAGCATTATTATTTTCATATCTTGAATTAGGAAACTGGGAGCCAAAGAGGTTAAATAACTTACCTAGTCAAGAGTACAATATTAGTAGCAGAGGCAGGATAAACTACTCTGTACTCTTTCCATGAGAACATTGTTCTCACGATATTGGATGGGATCTTCAATCTTTTTTCATTTAAAAGATTTTATTTAGTTTGAGTTTTATAATTTTCCCCCCAATCTTGCTTCCTTCCCCCCATCCCCCACAGAAGGCAATTTGCCAATTTTTTACAATGGGATCTTCAATCTTGATATTCATTTCTCTTTCTTTTTTTTTTCCTTTCATTTGCTTTCTGGCAACAGATAGGATTCGTTATAGATTGAATCCCTTCTGATTTTAATGAGCCATGGACTTGCATTCAATTGAAGGAAGCTCATTACTAAAAGCAGGTAGAGCAGTATGGGAATGAGGCAGCTGATCCGTGCAAGTGGTCACTGTTGTAGGAAAATACTATCCAAGGACCATATGATCAATGAAAAATAGGGGGGGTCTAGTTGAACATCCACTTGGTTAGAATGACAGAAAGGAAAGAAGCATAGAGAGTGAGGATAGGGAACAAATAAGAGTAAGCAACATTTGGAGGAACTTGTTTTATGTGGAGAGTATCTAAGGTGGTTAACTTGGTTCTTAAAGGAAAAAAAAAAGTTGGGGTGGCTAGGTGATGCAGTGGATAGAGCACCCGCCCTGGAGTCAGGAGTACCTGAGTTCAAATCCAGCCTCAGACACCCAATAATTACCTAGCTGTGTGGCCTTGGGCAAGCCACTCAACCCCATTGCCTTGAAAAATCTAATAAAAAAAAAAAGTTGTAGAAGCTAAGCCTGAGTCCCATTTATTTTCTATTCACTTAATGCTCCCTGGGCAGCTTGTCCACCCCCTCTTTACATTTTGAAAGAACAATTTAATACTTACTGGGCTGTCCACCATCCACCTCCTCACTTCATGTGAATTCTGCCTACTGGTTTCCATTCTACAAAAGTCAAAGAAAATAAAGAATATTAGCATTTATTACTCAGTGATCACAAGCTTGCTATTAGTCAACATTGTGGAAAAGGTCTTTTTTCTTTTAATAGTTCAATATTTCAACCTGGTGGAGTCACCTTGGATTTACTGATATTTGCTAGAAAATGGTTAAAAGCTTAAGCTCAATTTCTCCCTTGTTTTCCCAATGCTTCTAGGATGCAAGACCTTGGGAACCTCATACAATTGAATTTTAATTAAATACATCCTTCTTGTGTATGAATGCTTCTCTAGAGGGCAGAAAATTAAACACAGAGGTATAAAGGAGTGGATTACATTTTCAAGATTCAGAAAAGAGAGAGGGTCAAAAAAATGAAAATCCCAGTGGGAGTCAGTCATCAAGTGAAATTGGAATTTTAAATCAGAATCACCTGACTATTTGTAATCACTATTCTGCCTATGTGGTCAAGAGTATGAGTATCTAGAAAAGAGAAACTAGCTAGTTAACTTATCATGGATAGTACCCCTGGAGTCATAGAATAATTGCAATTAATTCAACAAAATTTTACTAAACAAACAAAAACTGCCATACCTGCCAGAGTACACATTGGGCCCAAGCAGAAGCTTAATGGTTCTGACTTGAACAGTTCATTCCCCTACCACCCCTACTTCCATCCATCATTCACGAGTAATTAAACAAGTCAATCAAGGATGATGATTGTCCCTTCTTCTTGAAGACATCCATGACATCAGGGAGCTAATGCTATCACATGCAAGTAAATTGGATTTGAGTGAGGGGGTGCTGTGTTAAGTCACCAGACTCACCTTCTCCCCCAGAGCCATCTGAGTGCAGTGGCTAGATATGTATCAAGACAACTGGAGATGGCCCTAGATAAGAGGGAATTAGGTTTAAATGACCTGCCCAAGGTCACACAACTTGTAAATGTCTGAAGTCAAATTTGAACTCTTCCTGGCCATTGCTCTACCACTTGCTACATCTAGTTGCCCTTATTCAATCAAAGATAAGAAAACACCAGGTGCCTGTGAATATACCAATCAGAGGTGAGCTTGATAGAATCTTTTGGGTTAGTACTTTTTTTTTTTTTTTATTGCTTGTTGCTATAGATTAAGCCATTTTTTCATCCCAGACTCTCTCTCTTTCTCTCTCTCTCTCTCTCTCTCTCTCTCTCTCTCTCTCTCTCTCTCTCTCTCTCTCTCTCTCTCTCTCTCCTCTTCTCCCTCCCCCACCCCATATTTTAGGTCTAAACAGATTGCCTTACTTCTTAAACCTAAAAATCTTCTTTTCCTTCAGTTGCCAGTTGTAGGTAATTATCTGATAAAAAGTGATTTATTCAAGAGTTCTTAATCTTTTTTTTTATTTTGTTTTGTGGATTCCCTCATTTTAAATGCCTAATATAAAATACACAGGATTACAAAGAATGTCACTTATAGTAAAATACAGTTTTCAAAATTTTTAAAAGACAAGTTCTCATATACTGTGTTAAGTGCCTTTGATTAGAGTGTGAATAACTGAGAATCCCTTTCCCTTTGAATTTTAAAAGATGAAATAGTTAACAATATTAGCTAGTATTCATATATAAGGTTTGTAAATGCTTTATAAGTATTATATCATTTTATCCTCATGAAAATCTTGGGAGACAGGTGCTGTTATTGCCACTGTAATGCAAATGAAGAAACCAAGGCAGACAAAGCCTATAGTCAAACAGTAACTGTCTTAGGTAAGATTTGAATTTAGGTTTCCTTAACTCTATTTCCAAGACAATGCCTTTTCTACTCTGTCATTAGTAACCCAAATGAACTTTTAATAAGTGGGATGTGATGGGTAGAAACATTAAAGAAATATTTTTAAGCAAGTTGCCTTTGGGGACCTACTTCTCTCAAGCTTGCCCCCCTCATAAAAAGAGGTCTTTACATTCTCCCATTTAAGGAAGTCCCTCCTGGGCCACAGCACCAAATGTCAGATTGCAGCTTTCCCCCTGAAACTTCAGGGCAAAAGGTAGTTAACAGTTGTAACCATTGTTTAAAAACCCTGTTTGGTTCTTTTTAATTGTAAAATGAAGAGGCAATCCAAAGGCTTGGGAAGCATTTATGCTTTTATTTATTATTCCTTCCATACCTATTAGAAAGTACAATAATCACTAAGTCCCCACAAAGTGCATTGTTCGTTTAGAACAAACCTCCTGGACCCTGCACAAATTAATTAAGATTAGTTTCTCCCATAGCTTAGATAGAACCTCAGTCCAACCCAAGCACTATAACATAACACAAAGAAGTTTTTCTTCTTATGCTTTTCGCTCAGAATTAAACACTGCTGATTCTTTTTTTAAAAACTTTATTAAGGCAGTGGGCATTAAGTGACTTGCCCAAGATCACACAGCTAGGTAAATACTTCTGATTTTTAAGGGGATCAATAATAATAATCATAATAATAGTAATAATAATAATAATTTTTAAAGTTCACATGAGGATGACAATATTTTCTGTCTCTTGCTAGAGTCAACAGACAACACTTTAAAAATCTGATCTTGACTGAATTCATATCAAGGGTCTAGGCCTGAATCCATATCTGTGTCTAAACCTTTGGTCTAGAAAGTAAAAAAACAAAGGACTGGAGGTGGGAGGTCAAAAAGGGGAAGGGAGGAAGAAGAAAGGAGATGGGAAGAGCAGGGAAAGAGATAAAAGACAGAGACTCAGAGAGGAAGAATTCAGGAAAAGAGATAGAGAGAAAGAGAGGAGAAAGTAGACAGAGAGAGGAAGGAAGAGAAAACAAAAGAAGAGAAGAAAGGGAAAGAGATGAGAAGAGATGAAGGAAGAGAGGAAAGAGGAAAGGAAGAGGGGAAGAAGATAAGGAAAGAAGAGAGAACGAAGAAAAGCAGGAAAGAAGAAGGGAAAGAAAGGAAAATAGATGGGAAGAAATGGAGTGAGGTTTTTGTCTTTGTGTGTATATTTCTTACAGGAACTTCTGTGGATGCACAGGAACATTATTTGCTATCTAAGTCCCCTCTCACCACTGAGCAAAGGTGGAGAGTGAAAAACTTATTAGGAAGGGGTTAGAAAAGAGAAATACAGAAACAGAGTCAAAAATATAGTCCCATCTTTCCCATCCTTCATTTTCCCCCCAATATGTAACACTTAGATCTTTGCCAAGGATTTAGGGTCCACCTAAAGCTCATAAAAGCAGGTAGGTGCTGCAATGGATAGATCACTTGAATTGGAATCAGGAAGACCTGTATTTAAATTTAACTGCAAGATCCTCCTCTAATCATTTAACTTCTGTCTCAGTTTCCTTATTTGCAAAATAAGGACAATAGCATTTATCTCCCAAGGTTGTTGTGAGGATAAAATGAGATATTTCTAAAGTTCTTACATAAATTTTAAATATGTTAGCTAGTAATAGCTATAGTAATGTATATAAAGACATAGTACACTTTCAATTCTTTGAAATCTGAATTTAAAGAAAACTATAAGGACAACCCTAAGGAAAACTCCCCATACAAAACTGAAAAAGAGGATTATATATGATACTACAAATCTCTATAACATACACCTTAGTTTTTTAAAGTATATTATAAATTTGTCATATTACTTTAAAAGTTTTATACTGCTTGGGAGCAGCTAGGTGGTGTAGTGGATAGAGCATGGGATCCTGGAGTCAGGAGGACCTAAGTTCAAATCTGGCCTCAGATAATTAATAATTACCTAGCTATGTGACCTTGGGCACGTCACTTAACCCCAATGCCTTGCAAAAAAAAATTGTCCTGCTTGTCTGTTTCTTTCCGAACTTCCTACTTTTCTCTTTAGTGCATTAAAAAAAAAAATGCTTCAATAAGTCTCCTTTTAAATCTTTTTTTTTTTTGGTGGGAACACTAACAGTCATTTCTTTTTTCCTCTCAAATCTTCCTCAATCAAAAACAGAAAAATACAATCCTATTACAAATAGATTTAAACAAATAAAATAGATTCACACATTTGCCATATCAAAAAATATTAAGTAGGGGGCAGCTAGGTAGTGCAATGGATTGAGTATCTGCCCTGGAGTCAGGAGGACCTGAGTTCAAATCTAGCCTCAGACACTTAATAATTACCTAGCTACATGACCTTGGGGAAGTCACTTAACTCCATTGCCTTGCAAAAAACAAAAACAAAAACAAAAAAAAAATGACCTAAAATAGTGTTCTTTCCCAAGTTTACTACTAGTGTCCAAAGTTTTCCAGGATTTGGTTGAGTCTATTCACCATATCTTTCTTTGTTTCATTGACTCTGGTACTTTCCTTTCTTAGTCTTCATCCAATCAGAGCTTTTATCATTTTGGTCTAATGCTATCTTGTCTGACCAGGTGGTACTTAGTGAAATGGAGTTTAACAATGGACTTATATAATTCCTTCTTGTTTTGAAGATAGGAAAACAAAATACAGAAAAATGCATATCTGTGGCGAAGACTTCTTATATCTTATATACTATTTAAACAAATTTTTCCTTGTATAGCTTCTATTTTATATCTACACATATACATATAAACACACATATTCAATTTTTATAAATATGCATATACAAACACACATATGCATCTATCTATCTATCTATCTATCTATCTATCTATCTATCTATCTATCTATCTATCTACATATAGACTCACATATATAGCCAATTTCCTGCTTTAATTATCTGAACCATATAGATTTGGTGGTACAGTGGATAAAGCACTTGTAAAGGACTTGTAGTCAGGAAGACTTGGGTTCAAATAGACTCAGATATTTACTTCTGTTTGACTGTAGGCAAGTCACTTTATTTCTGTTTGTCTCAGTTTCATCATCTGTAAAACAGGAATAATAATAGCACTTACCTGCCAGGGTGGTTGGGAGGATAAAATGCAATGTTATGCAAACCTGAAGTGCTATATAAATTCTATATGTCATTTTTTTAATTAACAAAAAACTATTTTCTCTTCCACTGGAAAAAAAATTAAAACTCTTGTTTGTTATTTTATTTTATTTTTTCCAACTACATGAAAAGGCAGTTTTCAACATTCATCTTTTTGTAAGCTTTTGAGTTCCACATTTTTTTACCACCCTCCTTTCCTTCTCCCCTTCCCATAGCAGTGAGTAATCTGATATGTTATAAATGAACAATTGAAAAAAAAACACACTTTTAACACAAATGGTCAAGCAAAACAAACTTCCAACATCATCCATAGCCAAAAAATAAATGTCATAATTTAAGTTTATTAAGTCTGTGTCAGGAGGTAGAAAGCATGTCTCATAATTCTCCTATATCTTTTCAAGTTTGTTTTTCTAGACTCCCATGTAAGCCTTTACCTTGTCAAATGTAGCCAATCAGAATAGAATAAACATTTCCTCTGAGTTTAACTTTTCTGAAGAGAAGAAACTTAGTTGAGTTTGTATTTGGAAATATTTCTGTATATCTCTTGAATTGCAGCTAAAAAACTTGTTGACTAGCAATTGTCTCAGAGTTCTTCTTTTAGGCACTATACAGCTGACTAACTGGAAAGAGAACCATAGACAAAGTCCTACGTCCCCAAAATTCAAACACAGTCTCAGACACCAGCCTTAATGGCAAAAGGACCATTCCACCAAGCTTGCCACTGAGTCAATTCTCCACAGAGGATCACAGGCGTCAGCCGGGAGCACGATAAGCAGCACACTCTAGCAGGGGCTAGGTCAGGTTATCAGCTTGCATCAGAGGTAGCTGAAGTGAGGACAAGGTTCAAGGCAGAGATAAACAAGTCAGGTATTGAAGAACAGAACTTTTGTTTAGAGTTTGGAGAAAGCTTTAAGCAGATCATTCCTCAGGAGACAGTTGTTCTGTAATCTCTAAGATCAGAAAGAAATTTTATTTTCAAAGTTCTAGACATACTTAGTGGTCTTCATTCTCTATCTGGAACCTTCTAGAGATCAAGGTGACCTTAGTCATTTGGAGCCTGGTTTACTTCTCATGGAACCAGGAATCATCTTATTCCCTCAAAAGCAAAGACTTCTGACTCCTGGCTTGATCAGACATCCCTTGAGATTGGTCAAAACTTGGAGGAAAATGTATGACAGAGGACAAAAAAGTCCAGGACTAAGAATGAAAGGACTTGAGTTCTAACCTTAGTATTTCCACTTATTAGCCCTGGCCAGATCTCTAGGGCTCCCACTTCCTCAGCTAGGCTGCTATTTAGCATAGTGGGTGGCACACTGGACATGAAGTCAGGAAGATTTGAGTTCAAAGGCATTCTGTTTTTCTCAGTTTCCTCATCTGTAAAGTAATAACAGCACCTTTCAAGGTTATAGTGATGACCAAATGAGATAATAATTGTAAAGCACTTAGCATAGAGTCTGACACAATTAGGGACTAATAAATCTCTGCATCTTTCTGTTTCTGTCTCTCTATGTCCCTGTCCCTGTCTCTGTCTCTCTCCTCCTTCTCTCCTTCTCTCTCTATCTCTCTATCTCTCTGTTCTCTCTCCATCTCTCTCTCTCTGTATCTCTGACCAGGAGTTGGTCACCGGTCTATCTCTGAAGTCAGGTCCAAAACTAGTGCTATCATTCTTCCTCACAACTAAAGAACCATTTGTTCCTTGAGGTCCTCTCTGTCTCTGTGCCTTTCTATCTATCTCTCTGTCTCTGTCTCTTTTCTCTCTCTCAGTCCTAAGTTCCAATAGGCACATGGATTGGTGTCTCTTTTCCTACCCACACTCCTGTCTTTCAGGTGTTCCAGGTCCGCCAAAACCTCCCAACTTCAAAAGCAAATAGAGAAATAAAGCAGGGTCACCAACTAAAGAAGCCTTTTCCTCTTAGCTCCTGCAGGAGTGGGCCTCATTTGAGGCTCTCACAGCTGAAAAGACACCAGGATGATGTGACTTTTTCCTTTTCAGTAAAAAGTGACTTTAGGGGTGGCTAGGCAGCACAGTGGATAAAGCACCAGCCCTGGGATCAGTAGTACCTGAGTTCAAATCCAGCCTCAGACACTTAATAATTACCTAGCTGTGTGGCCTTGGTCAAGCCACTTAACCCCACTCACTGCCTTGCAAAAAAAAAAGTGACTTTAATTAATTTTTAAGCCTCTACAACAGAAAAAAAGTGGGATGGAAGGGAAGATCTGGTCAGTTTTTGTTTCTTTGTTTTATAGTTCAAAGGATTGATGTTGTATAGAATAATAGATTTTTATAGCTGGTCCACTTCCTCATTTCAAGAATTCCTCACATCTGTACAGAGGCTATATAGTGACTAGACATGACCTTAAAACCAAGAAAACTTTTATTCACACCTATCTCTGACCCATACTGGCTGTAATGACCCCTGGGCAAATCATTCAGATTCTCAGTCTTGTAGAGATTCAGAGCATCAAACACTTCAGAACTTAACCAAGCAAGGTTGAACAAGATTAAAATATAATTGGGAAATATTTAATAAGTAAATAAAAATACAATATAGTAAAGGTAAGAGACAATATAGTATTTTTGTGTTTTTGCTTATGACTGACTCTTCATGATCCTATTTGGAGTTTTCTTGGCAAAGATGCTGAAGTGGTTTCTTTCTCTAGGTCATTTTGCAGATGGGAAAATCGAGTAACAAGGCTAAGTGACTTGCCTAGGGTTTACAAAGCAAGTAAGTATCTGAGGCCAGATTTGTACTCAGGAAGATGAGTCTTTCTGATTCCAATCCTAGCACATTATCCACTGTGTCATCTAACTAACTGCCCCACAAGGGATCATTGTCATTTATTCAGTTATTAGATGTTAAAGAATGACTCCCTATTCCTTTATTCCCTCTCCCTTTTCAAAAAGTTTTTATGTCTTAATTAAATACTTTTATCCTTTGTGTTTAGTATTAGTGATTTGAATAGATTTAAATAGGAGCTTGACCTACCTGTGATTTGTATATATAATTACTCACTACAGCCACAACAAACCTGGGAAAAAGTAGAAAGTGAAGCCTCTTTACATTAGCTAGACATGAGGAATCCAGAAGCTGAAAAAGAGGATATTTCTGTCTTATTGAAAATATTGTCACTTGTCACTCATTTCCTTTCTTTGTGTTTAGCAGGCAGTGTTCTCCAACAGAAGGCATTCAAAATATAATTTGATTGACTTCTGGCCAGAACCAAGAAGAATGGAATGAATCTTTTGGATTGGAGGCTGCCCAGTTGACATACAGGAAGCATCAATACTTAACAAGAGGTTATCCACCTGGCCCTGAAGAACATAGCAGTTTACTGCTGTTTCTTTCATTTTCAGATAGTTTTGATACATATGGTTGTAGATATGGAACTAGAAGAGATCTCTTAAGTCATCTGATTCAACCACCTCATTTCAAAAATAAAGTTTAATATCTTATCCAAGAGTCCAGGGATGGAAAGTGTCAGAAATGGAAATGGAACCTGAACTCAGATCTACTGACTTGAGGTTCAGTTACTTTCACCTTTGAGTGACATGCAATTTTACTTTATTTTTAGTTTTTAAACAGATTTATTTCATGCTTATACCTTTTATTTGATATAACAAGTGCTTCTTTTTACTTAATTAATTTATTTTTAATTTTACAATTTTTCCCCTAATCTTGCTTCTCTCCCCCCCCCACCACCACCACAGAAGGCAGTCTGTTAGTCTTTACATTAACAGGTACTTCTTTTTTTTTTCTTTTTTTAGGTTTTTGCAAGGCAAATGGGGTTAAGTGGCTTGCCCAAGGCCACACAGCTAGGTAATTATTATTAAATGTCTGAGACCGGATTTGAACTCAGGTACTCCTGACTCCAAGGCCGGTGCTTTATCCACTACACCACCTAGCCTCCCCTAACAGGTACTTCTTGATAAGACTCAAAGCATAGTCCCAGTCCCCACCAGGGATAGTCAGCAAATGTTAAGCCAACAAGTGAATTAATAATTATAATAACTGACTTTTATATAATGCATTATAACTAGCAAAGTGCCTACATCCACGATTGCATTTGATTCCTGCAACCATTCTTTGATGTAAGTACTTCTGTTTCCATTCCCTTAAGTTGAGGCAACTTAAGGTAAGAGAAATCAAGTGATTTATCTAAGCTAGCACATGTGCTTTAAGCCATCATGTGCTTGCAGCTATCATGATACTGGGAGTAGAGAAAGAGGGAGAGGGAGCAAGGGAAAGGGAGAGGAAAAGAGAGGAAGGAAAGGAAGGAGAGAGGGAGAGAAGAGAGAAAAACAGTGACTGAAAGAATCAGAAAGGGGAAAGACTGAAAGAGAAAAAAGATAGAGTTATTGAGAGAAAAGAGGTAGAGAGAGAGAGAGAGAGAGAGAGAGAGAGAGAACAATCTCATTTTTAATTGATAGTGTTTCCCTCCACCAGCCACTATCATATTTTTAAAAATTAGTTAAATCATTCTAAAATACAGAAGACAAAGGAAGGAGATACTTTCACGCTGTTGTCAAGTTCTGGTGTAGGACTTCTACAAAGTCTTACTTATGACGAAGTTGTTATTTTTGTTAAGGAGGAAGGGAGGGAAGGAGGGAGGGAGAGACAGAAGAAGGAATGAAGATAAGAAGAGAGGAAGGAAGAGAGGGAAAGAAAGAAGAGGGAAGTGAGTGAATGAGGGAGGAGAGGGAAGAGGAAGGAAGGGTGGGAGGAGAGGAGGAAGGAAACAAACATTTATTGAATGTTTGACTCCATGCTTATCCTGAGATCACAGAGCCTGCAATCTGATAGAGGAAGACAACACATCCAAAGGAGTTAAGTGGAAAGGGGAAAGGAGCTAGGATAGGGAGAGGGCACATTGTTTTTTTAGGGGGTTTTTTGCAAGGCAAATGGGCTTAAGTGGCTTGCCCAAGGCCACACAGCTAGGTAATTATTATTAAATGTCTGAGACCGGATTTGAACCCAGGTACTCCTGACTCCAGGGCCGGCACTTTATCCACTACGCCACCTAGCCACCTAGCCACCTAGCCACCCCTAAGAGGGCACGTTTTGAAACCTAGAAAGTCAACAAGAAGCTGGGAGAGGACTGAGACCCCAAAAGCTGTCCCAGGAATGCTGTGTGGTAGCTGAGCCTGGGAGCAGGGGCCATGGAAAAGGCCCCCAGGAGATGAGGGAAATGCCAGACCTACTAGAACAGTGATGGAGCATGTTTCTAAAATCCAAAGAATTAGGAGTAGCTCCAGGAGAGGAATTTTAAGTCAAAATACCCTTCAGTCAAAATTCTTTCCTCCATTTCTTCTGTGACTTCAAGAAGAGCCAGTTGCTCCTCTCATTCTCTCACCTGCTCCAAAATCCTTCTTTTTTTTATTTTACATCTTGATATTAACATATGCTCAATGGCTACAGAACAAAATTTTTTCTAATATTTAACAGTGAGGGGACATCATAGTACCCAGAGGGTTCGTGTTTATGACTTCTGTTTAAATCCACACTTGGATATTCTCTAGTTGTGTGATCCTGGGCAAGTCACTTAGCCTTTGCTTTGATTTCCTCATCTGTAAAATGGGAATAATAAACAATTAGCATCCACCTCCCAGGTTGTTGTGAGGATCTAATGAGATAAAAAGTATAAGCAGCAGTAAGTCTTGACACATAGTAAGTCCTATATAAATATGAGTTATCTTCATTACCTGAATTCAAATTCCACTTCAGACCCTCAGACCTTCAGACCCCGGGCAAGTGATTCAACTTTTGTCTAACCCAAGTAAAATGGGGACAGCAAGAGAACCTACTTCCTAGGGATGATCAAATGAGATCATTTTGTAAAACTTTTTGTGAACCTCAAAACTTGGGTTTCCTCAAAGTCTTAGTGTAGCCTTAATAGCTTAAAACTGCACTAAAACTTTAGACTGATTAAATGCTAACTAATAATTATTACCAAAGCTGTCCCTAATTTGGCCCCATCTACTTTCAAATCCTATACTCTCTTATTAACTCTTTCAAATTTTATTTCCTTTATGTTAATTCTTTACTCTGGTCAAGACTGTCTATTCCTGGAACAAATCATAACTTTTCCTGCTCACAGCATTTCCCCATAACCTTCTTCCTACAAAGCAGAGATACCTCCAACCTTTTTCCTTCCTTTTTTTTTGTTTTGTTTTTATAAAGCAATTGGGTTAAGTGACTTGCCCAAGGTCACACAGCTAGTAAGTATCAAGTGTCTGAGGTCCAATTTGAATTCAGGTCCTTCCAATTCCATGGTTGGTGCTCTATTCACTATGCCACCTAGATGCCCTCAACCTTTTTATAAAGCACAGTTTAAATCCCTTTCTTCTGGGAGGCATTCCTTGATAATTCTTGTCACCATCATTTTCTCCTTTGAATTACTGTCTATAATAGATTGTTGTCTCTAATAGATTTGCCATTATTGTCTCTAATAGATTTGGCACTTGCCAAATCCTGCTATTCTTTTTTTTACCAATATGTTGTTCCCCCACTCCTCCCAGATTGTAAGCCCTTTAACTATAGTTATAACTATAGTCAGTAACTATAACTTCTATCTCTGTGTATCCTCCAGAGGCTAGTACAGTGTCCCTAAGATGGTAGGGACTCAGTAAGTACCTGTTGGTGTTGATGACAGTAATGATGATTATTTTGGTAGTTGTTGAGAGAGAACTCTGTACTCTGTATATATATATATATATATATATAATCAGATTTTCACCTGATATTTTTGTTCACCAACCATTACAACAAGACCTTTACAACCACTGTTGCACCTGCCAGAGAAGGAGTATAAAAATCATATTATTAGGGTATATTTTCAACCTCCTTCCCTCATGAGTTTTTCTGTTTTTACTCCTCCCTTCTCCTTTCCTTCTGTCCTACCTCCATTAAGGTTCCACAAAATAGCAAGTTCTGCCTCAAAATGAAACTGCCCAAAGTCTCACTGGACTTCCCTGGGTATTGTTTCAATCCTGCTCCCCCCCTCCCCACAAATATATAACCCCCAACTGAAACTCAGAAGTTTCACCTTCAGTTCCACTCAGATGGTACCACTACTCATCCAGGTGTGTCTTCAAAGGCAGCAGGGTTTTGAAGACAAATAAATATCTGGCATTTACTTAGAACTTTAAAGTTTGGAAACATTATCTTATTTGATCCTAACAGTAACCCGGGTGGGGGGGGAAGATACAAGTTTTGTTATCCTCATTTTATTGATGAAGGAAAGTAAAATTCAGACTTTTCCTTGGTCACAAAGTTAATAAGTGTCAAAGGAAGAATTTGAAAACAAGGTCTCTCCTGACTCCAAGTCCAGTATTCTCTCCCTTACATCCTATTCTGTTTTCAGAGCTTAACAAAAAACAACATCATATGAATAATTCTATTTCATATAGCCACAAGAAGCAGATATCCTTGAAAAACTCTATCCACAGAGTAGTTCATGATATGATATAATTCATTTGATCAGTCCTAACTTATTAAAATATTTTCTCACTGATAGAAGGGCTATGTTTTATTTTTGTTTCATGTACCATTGTGTATACAATATGAGTACATTATAAAAATTTCATTTTTTCCCATTTAGAAGCATTTATTTTAACTCCCTCTGACCTTCTCCCTAAAAGAAAAAACAAAATCCTTAGGCATCGTCAAGTAAAATAAATTCCCTCATTAAATCTAAAAAGTATTGTGCAACTTGAGTACATTACTTCTCTGTCAAGGGCTGGGTAGCACTCGCCATTGGTCCTTAAGCTTGCTCAGTTCATTGGTTGGAGTTCCTAAATTTATCAAAGTTATTTGTCTTTATAAAGCTGTTATTAACTCCAATCATTCTGGACCACTTCATACAAATTTTCCCAGGTTTCTCTAAAACATTCCTTTTGTCATTTCTTTTGACATAATAGAACTCCTTTAGATTCATATAATTTGTTTGGTCATTACTTAGCTAATAATGGGCACTCCCTTAATTTTCAGGGTTTTTTTTTACCACTACAATAAGTGCTACTATAAATGTCAGTAGAATTTTAGTTTCCTTCAGGTCACAGATTGTACCTCTTCTTTACCTCTAATACATTGCTTACCCAGAATCATTCAACAAACATATGTAGGTACTTATTAAATGCTTATTTAATCTAATGGAATTAGATTGCTAATTCTTATAATAGAAATGCCAATACATATAATAGGAGACAACAGTTAATAAATTCATTAATTAACTTTCAAATTATACAGCTGTTCTAAAGTGATCCCAAATGCCTAGACTTGTTGAGATCATTCCATGTGAATATATGAACTGCTATATAATGCAAAAATTGTGAAATGCAAGCATAATGTTAAAAAGCATTTATTAATGATACCTGAGGTTTTTTAATCAAGACAAAATAAAAAAATGAGCTTTATTTTTTTTGAATGCAATCATATAATCTTTCTTCCTCAAGAAATTGTATTCCATTTTTAACTGCACCTAATTATATGGTAGAATCATATTTTAAAGATTTGGCTGTGAATCCCTTTATCTTTTGGAGAGAATAGTTTGCTATCAGAAAACAAGCAGATGGAAAATCAGTACAATGTAGCTGACCAATATTTCAGTTCCAGTTGATTAATTATGACAAGAAGATGTTGCTTTCATACAATGATTCAAGACAACTCTGAAGTATTTATGATGAAAAAATGCTATCCATCCCCCAAGGAAAAACTGATGGAGTCTGAATACAGATTGAAGCATACTTTTTTTTTGTTACTTTTTCAATATTGGTCTATGTTTTCTTTCACATCAGGGCTAATATAGAAATAAGTTTTGCATGACTACACACAAAAAGCCTATATCAAATTGTTTTCCCTTTCTATGATGGGAGTGGGGAAGGAGGGAGGAAGAGAATTTGGAGATCAATTTTAAAAAAGGAATATTGAAAATTGTTTTTACATGTACTTGGGGAAAACAAAACATTAGATTAAGGAAATAAAGAATATGTTGTTTTCCAGTTTGGGAAATACAAACATTTACTTATATGATTGAGTTTTTTCAGGGGAGAGTAGGAGAGAGTTTGTAAGAAAATGATTAAAAGATAGGGTTTTGATTCACCACTTCACAGTCAACTAAGAGAGATGATATTGTTGGAAAGCAGAGGACACATACAGAGAGAATTTATTACCTATATAATATCTTTCTGTCTCAGAGCTGTATTAGATAACTTTCATTCAATCTGAGATCAGGAAACAGTCAATTTGGGTCAAATTTGCAATGACTTTGGATACATTCAACTCAAATCAAGAATCAGTGTTGTCTACTAGGTGCTATGAGAATAAGTCCTGGTCCCTGACCTCAAAAAGGCTTATAATCTAGTAAGGGTTTAAAAAAAGCAATCCATAAGAATGTTAATATACTTATGGCAGAATGAAGTTGTATGTCATTCTGGAAAGCAATTCGGAATTATGCCCCCAAAGCTATTAAACTGTGCATACTCTTTGAAATAGTAATATCACTACTAGGTCTATATACTAAATAGAGCAAAGAAAGATGAAAAAGTCCCATATGTACACAAATATTCATAGAAACTCTTGGTGACAAAGAATTGGAAACTGAGATAGTGACCATCATTTGGGAAATGACTGAACAAGTTATGATCCATGAAAGTGATTGATAGACTCCTATTGTGCTAGAATAAATGATAAAGGGGATAGTTTCAGAGAAATCTGGGAAGATTTTCATGTACTTATTAAGAATGACATGAGTTGGGGGCGGCTAGGTGGTGCAGTGGATAGAGCACCGGCCCTAGAGTCAGGAGTACCTGAGTTCAAATCCAGCCTCAGACACTTAATAATCACCTAGCTGTGTGGGCCTTGGGCAAGCTACTTAACCCCACTGCCTTGCAAAAACCTAAAAAAAATTTTTTTAAATTAAAAAAAGAATGACATGAGTCACAAGAACAATTTATACAATAACAATGTTGTAAAGACAATAAGCTTTGAAAGACTTAGAAACTCTGAGCTACATAATGACCAACCACTAATTCCAGAGAACTAATGATGAAATAGAATAACCATTCCTAATAGAGTTCTAACAGATTCAGAGTACAGACTGATACTTATTTTTACTTAGTAAATGAAGAATTTGTTTTGCTTGACTATATATGTTTTTAATAGGGATTTCTTTCTTATTTTCTCAATGGGAGGAAGTAGGAGAGAAAGAAGATGGATTTTCTTGTTTTTAAAAAAATTTTTAAATTAAAAATAATCTAGTCATGGTTAAAGCAAGGAACTCATTTAATAAGAATCATTTTTCCAGCCTTACTAGGAATTCTCCCTACTTTTTCAATACTGCTTTTTAAGGTAGTTCACATTTTCCTTTCTTGTCACTTTACTAACTGATGTCCAAACATCAGCAGTCAGTAAATGTAGTCAGCATCTCCCCTTATGGCAATTAACTAGAGGCTCTATGAACAAACTGTACCTAAAAACAAAAAAGACCTATATAATCATCACATAATAAAATAATTTAAGAGTTGGAAGAAGCACGAGATTAGATATCAATCATCAAACCAATTATTAATGCCCAAGGATATATCAGTCTCCAAAATACCTTTTTTGAGGCAGGGACCAGACTAGTGCTCTCAATGGTATAGTTAATTCCTGTTGAGGAAATTCCCTTCCTCAAGGCAGATCAGCACCTGCACTTCAACTTGGTAGTAATTGAGAGTTGCCTCAGGCAACAAAGTTGGGGGGGGAAGGGGGATCATGCAATTATTCTGAGTTAGAGGAATGACTCAATTCAAGTTTTCTCAATCAGATTTTCTTTCCTTCTCACTTTATTTTTCCTCCCTTTCTCCTTTCCCTCTATGCTCCCTCACCCCCCTTCTTTCTCCCTCTCCCTCTCTCTATTTTTGCATCCATTTCTGAACTTGGATAGATTTCCAGAAATAGTGGGGCACAGAAGAGGATGTTGTACCACATGTGGTTCATGGGGTCTCAAAGAGTTGGATATGATTGAATGATTCAACATCAACAGTTTTTCTATCTTTGTCTCTGATGTCTCTCTCTCTCACTTTTACTCTACTTAGAACTCTCTTCCCCTTTCACTCCGCCACACACCTTTCTCTCTTTATAAACTTACATAGAATATGTAAATTATAAGTATAGTTTCTGGTTATTCAATTAGAACAACTGAGATTTAAATATTTTTCTATAGTTTCCCAGGCTTCTTTTTTCATCCAAAAATGGTTAGCACCTCTTCTCATATAACAGTCACCTTCTTCCTTGGCAGTTCACTTTTAATTAACCAATTAAAATCAAAGTTTTTTTCTATAATCCCCTTCAGGCCCTGGACATAACAGGACATAATTATCTTTGCCCACAGGAAATTTCTATATGCATTTCTCTTTTGTTCTGGGTATGTAAAAATTTACTCTCTACTCTTTACTACCTCATGCTATCCCATAACTTTTTAATCTATGTCAAAAAAAGGTAGCATTCTGGGCAATGATGGTCCACATACCCAATTAAGTATTTATCACATTTTCAATGATTTCTTCTTGCCATGAGATAATCTTCTCATGCTGTTTAAAAAAAAAGACATGACAACCTCCTATTATGCTGCTGATAAGCAAACTTCTTTCCCATTCAAACTGAAAAAAAAGCAGAACCACAAAAAACCATATAACAAATATGACTGTATAAGAGGAAATATGAATGAGAATGAATGGACAAAGAACTCTAAAGAGACTGTAGGGTCCCTGTTGGTGAAAACCATAATAATGACAAAAGTCCCTATTAATGAAAGCTGTAAATAATGTAAAACAAGATTAATGTAAGCCAAAAGGAAGCACACAGTCCAGGACATGATTGAAACATGTCCCTTTATATATATACAATACATTCTCTTGAATGCCCGGACTCTAGTCCAAATAACACTGATATAGTACCCAAGTATCTGGACCTGAACCCAGTACTGAGCAGAGTAAAACCTAGAGTATTAGCCAATCCACATGAACATACTCTATAACTCCTCCTCCCTTTATCTGTTTTCTACAATTGCCAATGCTTTTTTGTGGGTATTTTGTAGGACTCCAAATATATCACCTAATAGCTGTCCCATACTGCCCTGAATATAAGTAACTGCTTGTGATTATTGATTATTATATACTTATATAATCAATCTGGAACTCCTGGCCTCTTTTTTCAGTATCAATGTTAGATTTCTGTTTTGGGGGAGCCTTGAATATCCCACTGAAACAGGGCACAGAGACAATGCTGTAACCTTTTGAGACTTTTCTGTATTGTGGAAGATATTTTCCATTCTCTACATTTCCTAAGCAACATTGGACTCAGAAGTCATGCCCTTTGGGGCAGGAAAGACATAGTATATAGAATGCTACCCGTGTGCAATGAGTACTGTCCTGGTCACTCCTTGGAGACCACTCCAGTAGCATTTGCATTGGAAACTGCATGGAGTCTGGTGCTAAACCATTCCTCAAGTGTCCTGTTTACAGGAAAGGTATTTGAACAGACTTCCTCTGAGCTCCTTCCTTTTTCTTCTTTGCTTCTCTCTCTCCAGAGGCAAGTTGTTTCTCTCTCTCTCTGTATCTCTGTGTCTCTGACTCTATCTCTGTCTCTTCCTCTCTCTCTCACAGTCACTGTCTCTTGGCTTTGTCTCTTTAACAATATGACTCGAACTCCTTGTGACTGGATCTAGGTTGACCTAAACTTCTCTCTTTCTCTGCTCTCTTAAACTTTTATTTTTTTCCCTCTTAACTTCACTACTTCTTCTCCTGCTTGTAACTACCAATATGATCCCAGTTTCATGCTGGATTCAGGTGAGTGTAAGCACAGTCATATCTGTGGCTTTCCTTTTTCTTTCCTCTTTCCTTTAAATTCTTTAGCCTCAATTCTTGTTAATCAACCAGTCCTTTAAGTAGCTCACATCTTGCTGCCTCCCCAGAGCTTCATCTGTGAACTTTACATGGTAACTTGTGAACTTTCTGTAATAAAATGTGAATTTTACAGTAACTTGTAAATTAAAATTTAGCCTTTCTTAATTCTTGGGTCAGGTGGTCTATCTGTGACTTTTTTAAACTATTTATTTTAAACTATATAAGGCAATGGGGTTAAGTGACTTACCCAAGGTCACACAACTTGGTAATTATTAAGTGCCTGAGGACAGATTTGAACTCAGATCCTCCTGACTCCAGGGCTGGTACTCTATCCACTGCACCATCTAACTGTCCCTATCTGTGAGTTTTTAAGCTTAGAATGAACTCAAAATTTGATTCTTCTTTCTCTGAGGTCCCATTTCCCTATCATGACCACTATAGAGGAATATTAGGCAAGAGAGGGACAGAGGGAGGGACTAAAAAGTTATGATACTTCATGTTACTTAATAAATCTTAAGATGGAGGATGAAATCAAGTAGGAACTAATTTATGTGGATCTAAAATAAAATAAATTCATAAAAGTACCATTGGGTAAGATGGGACTTCAAGCAAAGTCTACCTAGTTTCTAGGTATTGCTAAACTCTGTAAGCAACATAGGAAATAGATGTGGTGATAATTCAGAAGGCAACTCATTAAGTCCCATATATAAATATTTCAGAACATAAATACTAAAACATGAGATAAAGATAAAAGATGGAACAATAACTATTGGTGCAGAAAGTGAAACAAACTTCTGAAGGAGATGATAGGTAAAACTGTATCCATGAAAAAAAAGGACAAGTCTGAGAGAATGGAGAACACAAGTTGACGTTAATCTGTAGAAGACCAAGAGGTAAACTCAATTTCTGTTAAAACTGCATAGAAAAAAACAACAACACCCCCAAAACCCACAACATGAAAAGGCTAAATTCACTTGAGAAGAAAAAGGAACCCTGGGACAATGTTAGCCAATAAGGATGCGATTGATAGAGCACTGGCTTTGGAGTCAGGAGGATGGAAATTTGAATCCAGTCTTAGACATTTGACATGTACTAGCTGTATGACCTTGAGCTCCTTCCTTTTTCTTCTTTACTTCCACCCACCCACCCACCCAGAAGCAAGTTATCTTTCTTTCTCTGTGTCTCTGTGTCTCTGACTGCCTCACAATCAGAGCCATTTCCAGGTAGTCTACTTCATAGCTGGTCCTTGGACCCAGATGGCTCAAGAGGAGAAAGTGAAACAGGTGACTTAGCACAGCACCCCTCACTTGAATCCAATTCATGTGCTTTTCATGACATGTCCCTGATGTCAAGCTCTTCTTTGACATATAAGGACAAATATCATTATCATTAAACTTGCATTAAATGGTAAGTTCTGGGGATTCAAAAAAAAAGCAAAAAAAAAAATAAGCTTGAGGAGCTCACAATATAAGGGGGAAGAAAACAAGCCAAAAAACCAAACAAGCTATACATAAGGAAAAAAGGAAATAAGAGAGGAGACATACAATTATTAAACTCCTATTATGGGTCAGGCCAAGTGATTGTGCTAAGTGTTTAGAATACAAAAAGATCCAAAGCTGACAATCTTCAGAAGTTGACAATCTAATGAAGGAGACATTAATGAACAAATGTGTGCAAACTATGGGGAAAGTAGGACATAATTGAAAGAGGAAGACACTAAGATAAAGAGGGTTGGTAAAGGCTTCCATTGGAAGGTGAGAATCTATCAGGGACTTGAAGGAAGCCAGGAAGGAGAACAGCCCAGGTATGGGGAACAACTAGTGAAAAAGGACAGGGTTGGGACATGGATTGTTTTATTCAAGAAACAGCAAGAAAGCTAGTGTCACTGGGCTGTTGAGTCTAGAGAGGGGAATAAAGCATACACAACACTGAAGAGGGAGGAAGGGGGTGAGCTGTAAAATGCTTCAAGAGAAAAACCGTGAACTGGGCACTGAACCCATTAAAGATTTCTTACTGGTTCTTTCCACTTGGGCTCATAAGAACTCATACAAATGTGACTATAAAAATTGAGACAATGGACAGCATTGTTGTCCTTCACAGTCAAGTACAAGTAACCGTTGTGTTCCAGACATTCTAAGAGAGGTATCTAAAGAAAATGCCCACATAGCCTCTTGTAGGCTTTGACCTTGGAGGACTGAATGACAAAATGTACCCGTAGCTGGGATATAATGAAATGACTTAAAGTTCTCAAAGATAATGCCAATAGCAACAAAATAAAGATATTCTCATTCTAACTTGTTCAGAGCCTTTATGTGTCAATGTAGCATCATCTCTAATCAGAACCAGTTTCAGTCTGTTCAGAAAACAGAATACAAAAAACAACTGACTTAGTTTCTGTACTCTTTGATCATACATGAAGCTTGATTATGGATACATGTGTGAAAAAAGTCAAGTGATGACAGTGAGTCATTGATCAGTCAACAAGAATGTGTTAAATGCTTATTATGTCATCCTCAAGGTACTCCTAGCACTTCAACCAGTGAAGTGGACTATAAGATATTTGACTTTAGAGATCCCACAAGGCTGAGGAAATAGAAGGAGTAGGCAAGATGGAGGTCAACAAGAAAACATGGAAATAAATGTATGTTAGCCTAAATATAACAAATTTTTAAGAGTACAATTGGGTAAGATGGGACTTTAAGCAGAGCTCATCTAGTTTCAACAAGTTCCTAGACATCATAAGCAAAAGGAAAATTAGGCTGGGTGATGGACCAGAAGGATACTAACTCAGAGGCTCTCAAACCAAATGGAGTATATACTAAAAATATGGGGAAAAGATATAAGATGGAACAATTTTTCTAAGGATCCAGAAATTAAAGCACCTGATTATAGAAAACTCCTGAAGGACATTATTAGAGAAGCATCTATCTCCTTGAAAAAGTACAGGACTGAGAAAATGAAGACCATAAGAGATTGTCATACATTTGGAGAAGATGAAGAGGCAGATTTAACTTCTACTATTGTTACATAGAAAAGAGCCATTTGTTCTCATTGTTGTTTGTTATTGTTGTTCAGTCATTCAGTTGTGGTCAACCCTTTGTGCCCCCATGGACCATAGCATGCCTATTCTTTCCACCCTCCAATATCTCTCAAAGTCTGACCAAGCTAATATTTGCTGTTTCTATGTCATCATCTATCCATTTCAAACTCCGCCATCATCTTCTCCTTTCACCTTCAATCTTTCTCAACACTAGTGTCTTTGCCACCAAGTCATATTTTCTGATTTAAACTTCAGCTTTAGCTTTTGACCTTCTAATGAATAATCTGAATTAATTTCTTTTAAGTGTTGCCAATCTTCTTGCTTTCCAAGGGACTCTCAAAAGTCTTCTCCAGCACCACAATTCAAAAGCATTGATTCTGCAGCACTCAGCTTTCCTTTCAATCCATCTCTCACAATCATACATTGCTGCTGGAAAAACCACAGCCTTGTTTATAAAGACCTTTGTCAGCATGGTGGTATCTTTGCTCTTTAATATGTTGTACAGATTTTCCAGGTCTCTTTTATTTTTAGGTTTTTGCAAGGCAAATGGGGTTAAGTGGCTTGTCCAAGGCCACACAGCTAGGTAATTATTAAGTGTCTGAGGTCGGATTTGAACTCAGGTACTCCTGACTCCAGGGCTGGTGCTCTATCCACTGCGCCACCTAGCCGCCCCCAGGTCTTTTAATTTGATGGTCATAGTTGCCATCTCTAATGATCTTTGAACCTGAGAATATAAAATCTGACATTAGTTCCATTTCTTCTCCCTCTATTTGCCAGGATGTGATAGGGTCGGTTGCAATGATCTTAAGTATTTTGTGTTGTTTTTTTATGTTAAGGTTCAAGTCAACCTTTATAGTCTTTTCTTTTACCCTTCTCCAGAAATTTTTTAAATCTTCTCCACTTTCTGTCATCAGAAAGGTATCATCTGTAATTACTGATATTTTCTCCCAAGTACCTTAATTCTGGCTTTTGATTCATTCATACTGCCATTTCATATGATGTATTCTGCATGTAAGTTAAATAGATAAGGTGACAACACACAGTTTTCTTGTGTTCTTATCCCAATCTTATATCAACTAGTGGTTCCATGTTCAATTCAGACTGTTACTACTTGGCCCATATACAGGTTCCCTGGGAACAAATAAGATGATTGGGCAATTCTATCTCTTTGAGGACTTAGCATGTAGTCAAAGGCTTTAGTGTAGTCAATGAAGCAAAAGAAGATGTTTTTCTAAAATTTCCTTACTTTCTCTGAAATCCAATAAAATGTTAACAATTTGGTTTCTATTTCCTCTGCTTCTTTGAAAAACCAGCCCGTTCTTCTGGTAATTCTCAGTTCACATATTGTTGAAGTTTAGCTTGCAGACTCTTCAACATAACCTTGCTGGCATGTGAAATGAGTGCAATTGTTCAGAATTTTAAACATTCCTTGACAATGCCCTTTAGGATTGGGAGGTAAACTGAGCCTTTCCAATCCAGTGGCCACTGCTGAGTTTTTCAAATTTGCTGGCATATTGAGTGCAGCACTTTAACAGCTTCATCTTTTAGCATTTTAAATAGCTCAACTGGAATTCTGTGTCCTCCTCTAGCAATGTTTCCTAAGACCCACCTGACTTCATTCTCCAGGATGGTGGGTTCTAAATCAGTAACCACATGGTTATTGGTGTTGTTAAGGTCTATCTTTCTTCTATGTTTTCTTACCACCTCTTCTTAATCTTTTTCTTTTAAATCCCTATCATCTTTGTCTTTTATCATGCCTATTTTTGCTTGAATAGGTCTCTTGTCTTTACCATGTACAGGCTAATTTTACTTATTCACTAGATTCAACTTATTAATATAATTATCCTGAAAAAAGATCCAGGAAAATCCCTTTGTCTGTCCTGGTTAATCTCAGAGACATGACCTCAGAGAATGTCTCAAGATCTTCTGGTGAATGGTATCATCATCACACAGTTTAATAGTTCCCTTTATCTTACCCAAGGTGGTGCTATCAAAGAAAATGGGAAGACACATGTGTCAGTAGGCTACAAGATATTGGACAAGAATACCAAACTCACCAATACATAATAACAAGAGTTCAAGACGCCCTAAATGGTCTAATAAACAATCCATGTTTTTTTGTGTTGTATCTGTATAATGGTTATAACCAGATTCCTATGACAAAGAATGCTAAAAGACTACGTTCATTTGTCTATCTGGTTTTTATACCAGTTCTTTTTTTTTTTGATTAAATGACTTTTTTCTTTATGTATATATATATATATTTTTTTTTATTTGTTTTTCCAATAATGTTTTACCAGTTCTAACATATTTCCCCAAGCATTTTACAGGAACATGCTGTCTTCCAAAGACTTGTGGAGAAATTAGAGACATGAATGATCTACAAGTCTTAGTATAACTTTATGATATCATTTGTTCTCCTTCAGAGATGTCTCTGGAGGAAAATTATGTATACACATACATATATAATGAATATACTTGAGAAATATGGGCCGAAACTTTCAATTGACAAGTACCAGTTTTATAGAGCCTTTATCAAGAATGGGACTTACATTGACTAAGGAGGGTAAGACAGCTACTCCTGAATTGGTATGACCAAAGAACCTTTGATATCGGAAGACTTTTTCTTGGATTTGGTGGTTAGTATCAAAAATTAGGCTGCTATTGCTAAATCACTGAATGACTTCACTCTAGTATCTATGTTTGAAGAAGTGCAGAAGCAGAAAAACAGAAACACAAAGTTGTTTTGAAACCAGCCAAGTCCTTTAGGGACTATTGGACAGACAGATGTGAACAAGCTCTCAAAGACTTGGTTAACTGCCTTACATGTGCATCATCATCATCATCATCATCAACAACAGCAACAAGAAGCATTTAATAAAAGTTTACATTGTGCCAGACATTATACTAAGAACCTGCAAAAACAGATCCTACTCTCAGGGAACTGACACCAAGCAGCCTTCTTGCCTTACATACAGTTGTCATCTTGGAGGAATTGAGAATATCTCTGTATCAAGAGGCTGAAGCTATTATGAAGCCAGTTGTAATTGCCAGTAGGGATTTAGTAATAATGAGACTTGATACCTCATCTACAAACTGGAGTTTCTAGCTTCAAAGTGGACCATCACTGAGAAATTTAGACTATGTACATATATATATATATATATATATATGAAAGATCTGAGTTTGAAATACAACAATTCACTGAAATATTCTGACCAGCACCAAGTTAGATGCTGTTTACAAGAGGAAACTAGCTATGAATACAGTATTCACTACTGACCAGGAAAGACATGTGGATGTAGATATGCTGTCCAGAAAATCTCAGGTCACCAGGGCAATGATAATATTAAAGAAAGAATTAGAACTCTATGTAATCACCAGAGATCTGAACTGAAAGCAGATTGTAGTACGGCAGAGTTTGGAACTTGCCTCAGATACATACTAGTAGAATATGTGAAGCTCCATTTTTCCTGGATGATTGCTAAAGAGAACAGTTAACTGTTGAAGTGGTGTATGAATTGATTCAAGCCAAGAAGTGAGACCTTAATGGCAAGGGCTTAAGTGAAGATTTCCTGAAGACATTTTAGTTGAGACAATGTTATACAAGGGAGTTTCTAGACTGGACTGTTATTGATCCCACATAAGGAACTAGGTAGAAACTGGTGTTGTCAATGCTATACCACTCTCTAGGCAAAGAAATTCTACGAGAATTTGGACATATGAAGTTAGAAGGTACCCTACAAATAGAAGAAACAAATTTTAGTGGCCCAAATGAGTGTAGATGTCACCAAGAAATTTGAGATGTGACCATTGTGTTTGAAGAGAAGTAGTACAGGGGCAGCTAGGTGGCGCAGTGGATAGAGCACCTGCCTTGGAGTCAGGAGTACCTGAGTTCAAATCTGGCCTCAGACATTTAATAATTACCTAGCTGTGTGGCCTTGGGCAAGCCACTTAACCCCATTTGCCTTGCAAAGCAAAAAAAACCAAAAAAAAAAAACTAAAAAAAAAGTAGTACCAATTATAGTAGTACCAGCATATTTGGAAAAAAAATTAAGAACTAACAAGCCTTTGGAACTTGTTTCCAGAGTTGACTTCCTATCTCTCCAAGGAGATTACAAGAACATGCCATATGCTGATGGTGATGGACTGCTTCCTAGATATACAAAAGAATATCTAAGCAGAAAGCAGAAAACAGAAAGCCTTCATATTTGCTGAAATATTGTGGGAAAAATATTTCTTAGTGTATATAGACTTACTACCAAGATATGTTCTAGAGCTTGACCTGGCATTGAGAACAGTACTGAGCACATTCATGGGGGTCCCTAGATCTAGACATTTTATTCTTTTTTTATTAAAAATTTTATTTGAGTTCTACAATTTTTCCCCAATCTTACCCCCCCTCCAGAAAGCAATCTGTCAGTTTTTACTTTGTTTCCATGTTGTACATTGATCCAAATTGAGTGTGATGAGAGAGAAATCATATCCTTAAGGAAGAAACAAAATGTCTAAGAGATAACAAGATTAGACAATAAGATATCTGGGTTTTTTCCTAAATTAAAGGGAATAGTCCTTGAACTTTGTTCAAACTCCACAGCTCTTTATCTGGATACAGATGGCATTCTCCATTGCAGACAGACCAAAATTGTCCTTAATTGTTGCACTGATGGAACGAGCAAGTCCATCAAGGTTGATCATCACCCCCATGTTGCTGTTAGGGTGTACAGTGTTTTTCTGGTTCTGCTCATCTCACTCAGCATCAGTTCATGCAAATCCCTCCAGGCTTCCCTGAAATCCCATCCCTCCTGGTTTCTAATAGAATAATAGTGTTCCATGACATACATATACCATAGTTTGCTAAGCCATTCCCCAGTTGAAGGACATTTACTTGATTTCCAATTCTTTGCCACCACAAACAGGGCTGCTATGAATATTTTTCATCATCTCTTCAGGGTACAGATCCAGTAGTGGTATTGCTGGATCAAAAGGTATACTCATTTTTGTTGCCCTTTTGGGTGTAATTCCAAATTTCTCTCCAGAAAGGTTGGATGAGTTCACAACTCCACCAACAATGTAACAGTGTCCCAGATTTCCCACGACCCTTCCAACAATGATCATTATCCTTTCTGGTCATATTGGCCAGTCTGAGAGGTGTGAGGTGGTACTTCAGAGAAGCTTTAATTTGCATTTCTCTAATAATTAATGATTTAAAGCAATTTTTCATATGGCTATGGATTGCTTTGATCTCCTCATCTGTAAATTGCCTTTGCCTATCCTTTGACCATTTGTCTATTGGGGAATGGCTTTTTTTTTAAATATGACACAGTTCTCTGTATATTTTAGAAATGAGTCCTTTGTCAGAATCATTAGTTGTAAAGATTTTTTTTCCCGATTTACTACATTCCTTTTGATCTTGGTTACAGTGGTTTTATCTGTGCAAAACCTTTTTAATTTAATGTAATCAAAATTATTTAGTTTGTTTTTGGTGATGTTCTCCAAGTCTTCTTTAGTCATAAACTGCTCCCTTTTCCATAGATCTGACAGGTAAACTAGTCCTTGATAGTCTAATTTGCTTATAGTGTTGTTTTTTATAGATATTTTATTCTGATGAACACATTAGGATACTGAGACAAGAACAAAATTCTCTATGGAACTACCTTATGGTTTTTCTTATTTCTTTATTTGGTGTGTTTATTTGTTTGCTTGTTTATTTGTTTGCTTATCTATTGATTTATTTTCATCCATTTATACATGCATATTACCAAGTTACAAAGTTTCCCTCCACCCTCCCTTCCCACCCCCCTCCCCTCAGTTAAGAACAATCAGGTTAGCATTTTGCATACATATTAACATACATGTTAAACATATTTACAAATTAGTAATTTTTGGCATGAGAAATTAGGATTAAGGGAAAGAGATTCATAAGAGATAATTTTTATAAAGTGTTCATCAGATTCAGTAGGGGTTTTTTCCCCTGTTTTGTTTTGTTTTGTTTTGTTTTGTTTTTCTTCCTCTGGTTGGGGATAATGTAGTCTATAATCTGTCAAATACAGTTATCCTAACTCTCTGGACTGCTGAGAGGGGTTGCTTCTATCAAGGTTGTTCATCTCATAATGTTGATGTGTAAATTGTTCTCTTGGTTCTACTCCCTTCACTCAGCATCAGATCCTGTAAGTCATTCCATGCTTCTCTAGAGTCCAACCATTTATTGTTTCTTATAGAACAATAATGTTCCATAGTATTCATGTACCATAACTTGTTTAGCCAATCCTCAATTGATGGGCATTCCATCAAGTTCCAATTCTTTGCCTCTTCAAAAAGAGCTGCTATGAATATTTTGGAACATGTAGGGCTTTTCCCATTTTTTACAATTTCTTCTGCATATAGTCCTAGAATTGGAATTGCTGGGCAAAGGGATATGAGCAGTTTTATTGCTCTTTGGGCATAGTTCCACATTGCTTTCCAGAAAGGTTGGATTTGTTCACAACTCCACCAACAATGCATCAATGTCCCAATCCTCCCACACCTCTCCAACATTGATTATCTTCCCTTTTTTCTCATCTGGGCTTATCTAATAGGTGTGAGATGATACCTCATTGTTGTTTTAATCTGCATTTCTCTAATCAATAGTGATTTGGAACATTTTTTCATATGCTTATAATATAGCTTTAATTTCTTCATTTGAAAACTGCCTGTTCATATCCTTTGACCATTTATCAATTGTAGACACCTTATGGCTTTTCAAGATATGTGACTAATTCAGGGCAGCTAGGTGGTGCAGTGATTAGAGCATTGGCCCTGGAGTCAGGAGTACCTGAATTCAAATCTGACCTCAGGCAATAATTACCTAGCTATGTGGCCTTGGGCAAGCCACTTAATCCCATTTGCCTTGCAAAAAAAAAAAAACTAAAAAAAAAAGATATGTGAATAATTCTACAAAGAATGATTCAACTGGTTTTACACCTTACTAACTAAAATATTTGGGTGTGAGCCACATATACCTATTAATTTGTGTTTGAGAGTCCCTGGGGATGATGGTAAAACTGCAAATACTTGTAACAAGTATGTCTCTTAATTGAGGAAGAAGCAAAAAATGAAAAAATAAAACATATTACCAAGAAATTATTTCATCCAGGAAGAATGATGAAAGAAATAAATAATAATACTCATGATCATGATTACAACTTTCCAAAAAACTATTCCACATCTTGTGGAGAGACTGGGCAATTCACCTGTTTCAGAATAGCCACTGAAACTGGTAGGGCTCCATTAAAGACAATTCTTCACATCATTTATTGCCAAATTGTGAAATTGGTCTTGAATGAGCAGGTTGATCCAGAAAATAATACCTTTTCTGGATGGTTTTCAATGAAACATTAAAGCTTTTTGGCCTATCTTCTTGACCAATAGGCCGGCTGTTCTTATTGTTGAGAGAAATGATTATTAAATGAACAATTATTAAGGATATCTAGAGTTGTTCCCCCTTCCTATTTTCTTTTTCTCTTCTAGATTGGGTCATTATATGGAGGATATTGCTGCAGACTTGGAGTGGTGGGTGTAAGATCCTTTGTCTAGATTGTCCAAGGTGCCAGGGAGAGGGGGGGTTGGCATTTAGAGTGTCACTGACCCCTTTTATTAATTACTAACATAATTAACAAAATGATTAATTACCCACAAACTATCTTTTTGACTTTTTATATATCACATCATATGTTTGTCTTAAAAATACACTTATACCAATATGTGTAAAATGTGTCCTCCATGCAATTTAGACTTTTATTCATGGAAGAAGCCTGCCAAGAATATATTGCAGTGTGCTGTGTTTATTGCATATTTTGTTGCTGTTTGCTGGGAGTGATACTCTAAGGTGACTAGAAGACTGAGTTAATTACCTTTTTTCTATTACGTAAAAATTTGTCTTTTGGGCTAATGTCATGGCTAATCTTATAAGAATGTGCTAAATTCCAAACCTTAAAGAAGGTCTACCCAGAATTCTGGAATTTAGAATTTTTTGTTCATCTTCTGAGGCTAGAAAGTTCCAATCATTGGAACTGGGGCAAAAATAAAAAGAGGGTCCAAGAAAAAATAGGAGAATAAATATGGGAGGAGAGAGGAAAGACCTACTCCTGCAAATGGAACAGTGGCATGACCATGACACTAACAGCAGAAGCATTATTAGCAATTCCTCTCCTTAGATCTTTGTCTCCTTCTGGGAGTCTGAAGAGGTGAAAACTGATGGGGTCAAACTGGGAGCTGAAGGAACTGGTGGTCTTTATCTTCTCTCTCCTGCCTTACTTCAGCCTGGAATAAAACATGTACTTCTATTTAAAGATTTCATCTGATTGATTGTATTTCCTCATAAATTTCCCTGTAATTATATTTCCTCATAAATACCCTGGTTGATCTTGTCCTTTGTTTCCTTCTGAAACTTTGTTTGCCTTCTAAACAGCTAAGGGAGGCCCACAGGAGAAAATGACCTTTCCTAGTGCAGGACCACAACTCCTTTCCTATATTAGACAATTTTCTCTATCTGGGGGCATAATCCCAAGCCATTTATGTGTTCGATAAGAATGCTTCTAAGGGTAGGAATACTATGGACTTGGACCTTTATAACTTCCTTATCAGATCATGAACTCTAGTATTATAGCATGGGGTCTATTCTTTTGAATATCCTCAAGAACAGTAAATATTTCATTGCAGGACAGATTTAATTTTTTGGAACAGCTCAAAGACATTCAGATCCTAGTCTGGTGAATAACAATTGAGCAAAATGGAGAGTGCTATTGTTGGGCATGGGGGAGGATTGCGGATTAGGTCAAAAGTAATGAGAACAAAATAATGAGACTATATCCCATTATGTTATCTATATTCATTGCATGATTACAGAGTGCCTTCCTGCAATTTGCATTTAACTTTCTGATGAGGGAAGTAATGTAAATATTATTATCATTCCTATTTTATAGGTGAAGAACCTATGTTATTGACTTGTCCTGAGTCAACTGTGTGAAATCCAGAATCTAAACCTGGAGGTGACAATATATTGTGGTGGAAAAGAAGGTTGTGCTTTGAGTCAGTAGACCCCCATTTGAGTCCCAACTCATTTTACTATCTGCATGATGTTGTACAAGTCATTGAATCTCTCTGGGCCTTATTTTCCTCATCTTGATGATGTTGGAAATCTTTCCCAATCTTTCTGAATCTATGAACTGTAATTCCCTGACTCCAATTCTTTCTGTCACATGAGATGTCTTTTTTACTTATTGAAAGGTAGAGGGATGAACTAGAACTCTAAGTATGATTCTTTGGCATGGTATGCAAATTAGTTTTGAAAGCATTGTCAAAAGAAAAGTTCTAAAAATATTTTGAGTGAATAGTTGAAATAAACAACCGGTATCCTAAGGTGACCACTTTTAAAGGGGACAGCATTCATTTGAATGGAAAAGTGCTGGTTTTTTTGTTGTCCCCCCAAAATGCATAATGGTTCCATTGCTTTAGAGACCCAGTATATGCAGTTCATATAAGAGGGAAATGAAGAGAAAGCTATGGTTTATCTAGTGGGAGCAATCTTTTTAAGAGTAAAACCATTGGTGTGTGTCCCGCTTGGGTGCACCCTGCTTTTTTGACAGGTGTATCCGGTAGAGAAACAAAACATTTCTCTGTGGTTAAGATGGCTCAGTTTACTGTAGTTCAACACGTTCACCAATCAACTCCCTGTGCAGAGGAGCTAAACCACACATTTAGATTTGAGGCTGATGTGAACAGCTCTGAAGTTATTTGGTAATGCCCACAGCACTGAACCGGAGATACACAACACCAGTGTGATTTTTGGATGCAAAAGAGATGAGGGCAACTTGTGTTGAATTATAGTATGAGTAAAAATCTGTCTTTAATGAACTTCATGAGATCTTCAGGTTATTTTATTGTAGTGTTATTTCCTTATAGTGAAAACACCCTTAAACATCACATTCCCAATGCCCTGGAATAAAGCTTTGAGATCATCTTGTCTTAGGAGCGAGGGATCAAAAATTTAGAATTAGTGCTCATATAGTCCAATCTATTCATATTACAAATAAGGGAACTAAGTCCTCAAAAAATTAAGAGAGTCAGAATTTGAAACCAAGACCATTTACCTTTTATTCCCATTGTATCTTTGTAGTCATTTCAATCCTGTCCAACTCTTTTTGACCCTATTGATATTTTCTTGGCAAAAATACTTCAGTATCTTTGTGATTTTGTTATTTCTTTCTCTAGATCATGCTATAGATGAGAAACTGAGATAAACTAGATTAAGTGACTTGACCAGGATCACTCCACTAGGAGATGTCTGAGGTTAGATTTGAGCTCATGAAGATGAATCTTCCTGATTTCAAGCCCAGTGCATCATTCCATTGCCCCCTCCATTGAGGAAACTGAGGATTAAGAGAGTTCAAGTGACTTGCCCAAGATAATAATAGCAATACTGGCTAACTTTTACCTAGCATTTACTGTCCAGGCACTGTGCTAAGCAATTACAATTGTTATTTCACTTAAATCTCACAACCCTGGAAAGTAGATGCTATTATTAATCCACTTTACAGATGAGAAAAATGGAGGCAAAAAGAGATTAATTGACCTGCTTAAGATTATAGAGTATTAAGAACCAGAGCCAGAACTGGAAACTTTTGTTCTTTCCATTCTAACTTGAATCCAGTAAGGGAAAGAGAGACAGGCATCATGCATGTACCCACCTTCAAATATTTGTTTTCAATTAAATTAAAATTAAGTTAATTATTTATTATTAATAATTTAATTAAATTATTTTTGCTCCCTCTCACCGCCTTCCCCCATTGGCAAAAAAAAGAAACACAAAACTATTGTAAGAAATATAAATAGTTAAATAAAATAAATTCTTACATTGGCCACATTTGAAAAGTGATATCATATTTAGCATCTTGAGTCCATCACCTTTTTTGTCAAGCAATGGGTACCATACTTTATTATTCATCTTCTGCAATTGTGGATGACTATTACATACAAGAGTTTTCAAGTCTTTCAGTTATTTGCCTTTACAATACTGTTGTTATTGTCTAAATTATTTCCTTTTTCCTGCTTTCCTCACTCTTCATCAGTTTATACAAATCTTCCTAGGTTTCTCTAAAATTTCCTTTTTCATCACCTCTTACTGAATAATATTATTTATTAAATGCCTATAAACCTCTTTTTTCTCTCCAAGTTACATCTCTTATGTAATTTTTTTTTATTCTGATTGGTTTGGGAGTTTAGGTGACTGAAAAGAGATAAGGAGAGAACCGGAATATTTGTAGAAGGAATGTATTTCATTTAAATCTTTCATCTCCCCAATTCTAGGTAGTCTTGCATTCTAACTTTAGTGCAATAAGTTTCTCCTAATTAAAAAGGTCTAGGCATAATGTGAGGACTTTTCTTTTCCTTTCTAATTGCCCCCACTGAGAAAATCTGAAATGTCTTATATGACTCCACATATGGTCAATGACTCTCTTAAAAGTATCTAGCTCATTATCCTTAAAGAGTGATCACATTTTCTTTTTTTTTAATTTGATTTTATTTTCAACACCAAATTCTCTCTTCCTCCTCCCTCTGGAGAGAGAAACAAAGTAAAGTAAAACCCATTATAAATAAAATATATAAGATCAAGTAAAACATAGTTCCACAATAACTCTGTGAAAAAAATACCTAATTCTGCACTCTCTATATGGGGATTACTATGGCTCACTCATTTTAGTCAGATCTGACTCTTCATGACCCCAACTGGAATTTTCTTGGCAAAGATACTGACATAATTTGCCATTCCCTTCTGCAGTTCAGGAAACTGAGGCTATTTGGTCATGAACTGTTGTTCCCTTATTCTTAGAACTGATAAACAATGTTTTCCATGATCCCTTGATTTGTTAATGATATCATCCTTCATGTCTAAATCATGTACTTATCTGTACTTTGTTATAAAGTGTGAGATGTTGGCAATAGTTATTTTCAAATCAAGTAAAATAATGAAACTTGAAAAAAAGGCTTGCAAAAAATAACAATACAGGCCAGTTCCCAGAGGCCTGTAGAACATCTGACACTGTCATAGAGAATATGCTAGATGCTAACTCTAGGTTGCTATGATATTTTCTGCAGGAGTTCTTCCTTCTGGTGTGCCCCTTCTTCCATGGAACTATTACCTGTATGTCCAGTTTTATTCTACTTAAAATCTTCCAGGAGATAACATGGTCCCTGACAGCTCTTTTAAATAGTTTTACTTGTTTAGTGGAAAGATTACTGAATTTGGAATAAGTTAAATTTCAATTAAACCCCTATCTTTACTACATACTTACTTGTATGACCTTGTCAAATTACTTAACCTCTATGGGTCTAGTTTCATCATCTGTAAATTGAGAGTTGAAGACCTCTCTTCCACCTCCAGCTTTGTGACCTCATGATCCACAACAAAAGCTCTCCATAGGTTCTCCAACTCAAATAGATATCTCTAATGAAGGGGATGAGTACTCCTACCTATTGCATAACTATGTATAGCAAAGTATTGGGTACCCTTCTTCCAAGAAGCCTTATCCTATGGAATAGGATCACCTGTAGAAGTCTGGTTCTGTCCAGGTTCAGCTTGGGTCAGCTTTGAAGACTTCTCTCTATTAAACCTAGGTTCTATCAGTCTGTTTTCCAGAACAAAGTTATTTTAAGGCCAAATAAAACAACGAAACTCAAATGAGGGCTTGCAATAAACAAAAACAAAAACAAAAACCATGCTCTCCAGTGAACACTGTTTCCCTCAGAAGCTTGTATGACATTTCCAGTCATAGGCAATATAAGAGATGTTGTCTCTAGAGATGTGTATATGAAATTATATCACTGTGTTCATAGACTCTCCTTGTTTATCAGAGACCTTATACTTTTGCTAGGAGAATGCTATTCTAGCTCATGATATATATCTTCTTGCTCTCCAAGGATCAGTCTCTATTCACAACTATTATTAATCACATCAGACAAAGATTTAATGGCCTAAGTTTTTGTTGTTCATAATAATACAATGGGACATACATTGCTGGGGGAGTTGAAGCCCACTCAGAAGCTAAAAATCCTAAATGAGTACTGGCCACTTTGTCTGAAACCCTCAACTCTTTCTCCTCTTATAGAGCAGAAAGCAATGTGGGGCCAGCAGCAAGTTCTCTCAGTTCCAAGTGCTGCCATCTGGTCATTATATCTAACACTTATTATTGCATGATGATGGGCAAACATTTAGCTTCCTTGTATCTCAATTTCCTTCTTTATAAAATAGGGATAATATTTATACAAATAATCAGTTCTTATGTATTTGGCATCAGGAACTGTGATAATTACTGAGGATTCAAAGACAAAAAAAAATCCCTACCCTCAGGGAGTTTCTAATCTGCTGAGAAGCTTGTAAGGAAAAGTCTTATAAAACTTAAAGTTTAATCTCAGGAAATAAAATTGAATTAACTGTGAAGGAACTACCAAAGGGACCAGAATTTCTCAAAGATTTTCATATATGTTTTAACAAATGTTTGAAGAACAATTAATATCCTTGTTATGCAAATCATTCTTGAAAATTGTAAAAAGAAAATTCTACAAACTTCCTTTTTGAGATAAATATTATTCTAATATTTGAACCAGAAAAAGTTGAAGCAAAGAACAATAAATAAAAACCAATATTTTAATTAATATAAATTCTAAAATGTTAAATGACAGCCTGGAAAATGACTTGATAATCTATCTCCATAAATTATTCAATGTGAACAAATTGGATTGCTAAGTAGAATGAGAACCAGGAGTAAGATTTAATCTTTATTTTTATTTTTTCATTATTTTGTGGTCTAACATTGGGGAAAATTAACATAATGATTATATCAGTAGATTTGGGAAAAAATCTTTGAAAAAAATGGTATAAAACTCATTTTAACAGCTCAAAAGTAAAATTGTAGCCAGGTTATTTTTATTATGAGAAAAAAGTTTATATCTAAAATCAAAATCTAGCTTTATTTGCATTGGAGAAACAGTAGAAGCTTTCTTCAGAAAATACAGGAGTAAAAAAAGGCTTGTCCATGTTTCCCTCATTATTTGATATAGTACTAGAAATTCTTGTGTTAAAAAGACAAAAAGAAATTAAAGGCATAAACATTAATAAAAAAAAGACAAAATTATCTCTATTTGTTGATGTCATGAGATTTTATTTAGGAAATTCTAGAGAACTGAGAAAGAAATTAATTGGGATAATTACTTCAGGAAAGTAACAAAATATAAAATAAACCCACAAAAATCAACATTTCTATATAGCAACAGCAAATTCCAGGAAAAGACAATAGAAATAATAGAAATGACAATCAGTCAAAGTAACTACAAAATGGCAATCACTACTAAAAATCATTTCTTGTATTTTGGAACATTGATGTTGAATTGGCTTCAAATTCAAATATTGCAAAGTCAGGATGTAGAGATTCCCTCTAAGTCAGGGAAGGAACCTCTGGTTGTAGACTGTATTTGCCTAGGAAATGTTAATTGAATTAATTTAATTGAATTAAGTAAATGTTTGACCCAATGTATAGCCTACAAATAATGTTATAATATACAAGAAAACCCCGATAGAAAAAACGGTTCCCTACCCCTGCAAGCTTTAGATCTTAAGATGGTATCCTTCTTTCATTGGTTATTGTAAACAAAGGAGTCACTGAACTCTTCTAAGAGCTGAGGCAAAAAGGTAGAAACTGAAGTTAATAGACCTTTTTGAATGTCTCAACAAGCCAAGTCATAAGTGGAAGCAAATAGAGAATGCCTATTCTTCACAGTTTCTCCAAGGCATTTCCATTCTATATCATCATGTCTCTCCTAAGAACAGAAAGCAGGATCCCCAATATCCTCATATGAAGAACACCACTAGAATCCCTAAACAATGGTGCCAGAACTCTATTACAATAATAACAGATAACATTTATACAGCACTTTAAGATTTGCAAAGAGCTGCATGTGAATAATCTTGTGTGATTCTCAAATAACTCAATGAGACAGGTACTATTCCTCCCATTTTACTGATGAGAAAATTGATTCTGAAAAAAGATACAGTGCTTCTCCCTGGGTCACACATATAGTATATATTTGAAGCAGGATCCAAACTATGAGATCCTAATCCAATTACCAGGCAACTATTTGGTACAGAGGATAAAGTATCAGATCTGAAGTCAGGAATACTCATCTTTGGGAATTCAAATCTGACCTCAGACACCTACTAGCTAAATGATCTTGGGCAAGTCAATTCATCCTGTTTACTTCAGGTTCCTCATATGTAAAATAAGCCAGAAAAAGAAACAGCAAATTACTCCATTTTCTTTGCAAAAGAAAATCTCAAGCAGGATCACAAAGAGGTGGGCATAACTGAAAAATCTTGAACGACAATCCAACTACCAAGGAGATACTTTATGGAGTAATGCAAAATAATAATTATCTTAGGAAGAAGAGACAAATCATAAGGAAATAATAAAAAATGATGAATAGAAGAGGGATAGGGCTGTTGGATCTCAAATTCTATAATAAAGGAGTATTTTTGAAACTTTCTGGTACAATTTAAAAAATAGGAAATAGATTAGCGGAAACAGACTATAAAAGGAAGAATTCAGAAGAACTCAATTCAGAAGACTGAACTCAATTAATCACTGTTTGATGAGCCAAAGTACACAAAATACTTAGAGAAGATCTCCTTATCTGACCAAAACTGCTAGGAAAACTAGAAATCAGTTTTGTAGTAATTAGATTTAGACCCAGAATTCTTTTTTTTTAAAGGAAAATCTTTTTTTTTTTTTAGGTTTTTGCAAGGCAAATGGGGTTAAGTGGCTTGCCCAAGGCCACACAGCTAGGTAATTATTAAGTGTCTGAGACCAGATTTGAACCCAGGTACTCCTGACTCCAGGGCCAATGCTTATTCCACTACACCACCTAGCCGCTCCTAGGAAAATCTTTTTCATATATTTTTATTTATTTTTCAATTATATTTAAAAATAGTTTTCAAA
The DNA here is from genome assembly GCF_037893015.1 of Macrotis lagotis. Lineage (NCBI taxonomy): Eukaryota > Metazoa > Chordata > Mammalia > Peramelemorphia > Peramelidae > Macrotis > Macrotis lagotis. The sequence goes on from NC_133660.1 coordinate 175,328,252, forward strand.
TTCATTTTTGTAAAGTTTTCTCCCTCTCACCCTTCCCTTTCCCTAACTCTAGGATAGCAAGTAATCTGATATAGGTTTTCTTGTTACACATATTTCCATAATAGTCATGCTGTGAAAAGTAAAAGAAAAAATTTAAAAAAGGTGAAAATAGTATGCTTTGATCTGCATTCAGATTCCATAGTTCTTTCTCTGGATGTGGTTAGTATTTTCTGTTTCAGGTTTTTTAGAATTGTCTTGATAGCTGTATTACTGAGAGGAGCTGATAGGCCTGAAGTTCTTAAAACAGACTTCTGAGAGGTCCATAATTTCAGAGGGCTGTGAATGTTTAAATGTTGACAGCTATATTTCTATATAATTGGGGGATTTTTGTATTTTTTTGCACTTAAAATATTTTTCTAAAATGGAATTCATAGGCTTTACCAGACTGTCAAAGAAGCTTAAAATATATATTAAAAAAATTAAGAACCTCTCACTAAGACTATTATATTGTACCTTATACCACAATAAGCTCAAAATGGAAATATGACCTGCATGTTAAAGGTCACACACCATAAAAAGAAATCAGAAGAGAACTAGATAAGATAATTTATAACTGTTTCTATAGGAAGAGTTCCTAACCAATCAAGGGATAGAAATAATCATAAAATATAACTCAATAATTTTGATTACATGAAATTGAAAAGAATTTACATTAACAAAATCAAGGCAACTAGGATAAGAAAGGACATGACCAATTGGGGGAAAAATCTTTGCATTAGTTGGAGGTCTGGTATTCAATTTAGATAAGGAATTAATACAAATATAAGGAGGAAAAAGTTATGATCCATTGGATAAGTGGTCAAAAGATAAAGGCAGGAGCAGCTAGGTGGCACACTGAATAGAGCACCAGCCCTGGAGTCGAGAGTACCTGAGTTCAGATATGACCTCAGGCAGTAAATAATTACCTAGCTGTGTGACTTGGGCAAGTCACTTAACCCAATTACCTTGAAAAAATACCAAAAAAAAAAAAGACAAGAGCAAACAGTTCTCAAAAGAATTGAAAGCTACTAATTATACTACAAAAAAGTGATCCAAATTACTATAAAAATTAATATAAATCATTAGAACTCTGAAGTTTTATTTCAAATCTAACAAATCAACAAAGATGACTAAAAGAAAGGAAGTCAGGGTTGGAGTGAAAGTAGGACAAACACATTTATAAATTATAGTTGAGAGTATGAATAAGTTCAACTCTTCTGGAAAGTATTTGAAATTGTGCTTAAAAAACTAATGAGGGGGCAGAGTCAAGATGGTGGCCTGAGGACATGATTTCCCAAATGATTTCCAAAATATTCCAAAAACCTTAAAATTATTACTCTAAATTTTCAAGAGACACCCACAGAAAGATCCAATGAGGCAATTCTCCAGCCCAAGGTAACCTGGAAGATCATGGGAAGGCTCTGTTCCATGGGGTTGGGGGGGGGGGTAACAGCACAGCCAGGATCACAGGGTGGGAGCAAAGGAGCTCCAGTCTTCCAGAAACAGCCTGCAGGGTTCCTGGGTTCCTGGGAGCTCTGGCTTGTGGCAGCTGAAGCAGTTTTCTGATCTGCCAACCTGGGGAACATCATGTACAACTTGGAAGATTAGCAGGGAAACCTCTGCCAGAGTGAGTATGAAGCCCAGGGCCAATGTGGCCCTCAATGCAGCCAGGCCCTCAGCACAGCGCAGATCCCAGGAAAGGGAAGTAGGCTCATAGTACTGCCCAGCAAGGAGCCACCTGGCAGCTGCTCCCAGAGTACTCAGCCCCCCAAAAGTAAGGGGGTGGAGGAAGACTATCCTTTGTCCCTGGGACAGGACTCTGGTGCTTTGTCCATATTCAGACACTGGTCACAGTCCCCATACTACCACAGTGGAACAGGTAACCTCTTCATGGCTCCAGGGCAGAGGGATGTGTTTGTGAGCAGACAGAGTCTCTCATAAGATCTTGAGGGAACCAGGGTCCTTGTGGGGGTACCCCAATAACAGCTCAAAAGCTCAGGAAGAACATCAAAACCAGATTGGAGAAATGCATAAACAAAAAAAAAAGGAAACTGACCATAGACAATTACTCTGGTCCCATGGAGAATCAAAATGCACACACTCAGAAGATGACAAAGTCTAAGCTTCTTTATCCAAAGCCTCCAAAAAATATAGAAGTTGGGCTCAGGCTATGGCAGAGCTCAAAAAAGATTTTGAAAATCAAGTAAAGGAGGTAGAGGAAAACTGGGAAGAGAAATGAGAGAGATTCAGGAAAAACATGAAAACCAAGTCAGCAGCTTAGTCAAGGAGATCCAAAAAATGCTGAAGAACCCACATGTTAAAAACCAGTTTAGGTCAAAGGGACAAAGCAGTCCAAAAAGTTAGTGAGGAGAAGAATAGCTTAAAAAGCAGAATTGGCCAGATGGAAAAGGAGATAAAAAAAGTTCTCTGAAGAAAACAACTCCTTCAAATATAGAATGAAGCTAAAGTAAGCTGAAGACTTTTTGAGGAATCAAGAAACAATAAAACAATAACAAAAGAACAAGAAACAATAAAACAATAGCAAAAGAATGAAAAACTATAAAACTAGAAGAAAATGTGAAATATCTTGTTGGAAAAAAAACAACTGACCTAGAGAACAGATCCAGAAGAGATAATTTAAAAATTATTGGGCTACCTGAAAGTCATGACCAAGAAAAGAGCCTGGACTTCATTTTTTAAAGAATTTCTACAGGAAAATTGTCCTGATATACTAGAAGCAGAGAGCAAAATTAGACATTGAGAGAATCTACCAATCTCCTCCTGAAAGAGATCCATAAAATAACCCCAGGAATATTATAGCCAAGTTCCAGAACTCCCAAGTCAAAGAGAAAATATTACAAGCAGCCAGAAGGAAACAATTCAAATATTATGGTATTGCAGTCAGGATTACACAGGACTTAGCAGCATCCACATTAAAGGCTCAAAGGGCTTGGAATATAATATTCCAGAAGGTAAAAGATCTTGGAATGCAACCAAAAATTAACTACCCAGAAAACTGAACATCCTCTTCCAAGGGAAAAGATGGATTTTTGATGAAACAGGGGAATTTCAAATGTTCCTGTTGAAATGACCAGAACTGAACAGAAAGTTTGATCTTCAAATACAGGACTCAGGTGAAGCATAAAAAGGGTGAACAGGAAGGGTAAATTATGAAGGATTTAAATGATGATGAACTGTGTGTATTCCTACATGGGAAGAAGATACTGATAATACTTATATGAACCTTCTCATTTAATAAAAGATTAGAAGGAGCATATTTAGAAAAGGTACAGGAGGGAGCTGAATTTGATGGTATAATATATTGTAAAAATGAAGTCAATGGGTGAAAAGGGAATGTCCTTGGAGAAAGGGACAGGAGAGGTAGAATAGGCTAAAATATTTCATCGAAAAGAGTCAAGAGGGGTAGCTAGATGGTGTAATGGATAAAGCACAGGCCCTGGAATCAGGAGGACCTGAGTTCAAATCTGAATTCGTTTAATAATTATCTAGCTGTGTGACCTTGGGCAAGTCACTTAATCCCATTGCCTAGGAACCCCCCCCAAAAAATTAAAAAAATAAAAGAAAAAGTCAAGAAAAAGCTTTTGCAATGGAATGAAAGGGGAAAGTTGAGGGGGAATGAAGGAGCCTTCATTCTCATTGGAAATGGCTCAGAGAAGAAACAACATGCATACTTAATAGAGTTTAGAAATCTAGAGGGAAAAGGAGAGGAAGGGAATAGAAAGGGGACAAGGTGGGGAAGGGAGTGTAGGTGATAGAGGAGAGGGTAGCCAGATGCAGAACATTATTTTTTTACTTTTTGCAAGGTAGTAGGATTGGGTAGCCTTTCCAGGACCATATGACTGGATGGTTGCTGGGTCTCTGGGGTGGGATGTGGGCTTGGAGTCCCCTGGCTCCACAGCTGGTGTTCTGTTTGCTGTGCCCCATAGCACACTTTTGAAGAGGGGCAGAGTGGAAGGAGAGCGAAAATATAACAAATGGGAGTGGGGAAAATGAATGGAGGGAATTACAATCAGCAACAGCAACTGTGGAAAAATATGGGAGTAACTTCTCTGATAGACATATGATAAAGAAAGTGATCCATCCCAGAGACAGAGCTGATGGCATCTGAACACAGACTGATGCACATTTTCTTCTCTTTCTTTCACTTTATTTCTCATGAGGACTTTATTTTTGTGGGAGGAGGGGGGATTATTTTACTCTTGCAACAAGACTATTTTAGTAATGTGTAAATAAATAAAAATGTAAATCAAAAAATAATAAATTAAAAAACTAATGAAAATATCCTTGACCTACTCCTTGACCCAGAGGTCTCATTGCTAAAAATAAGTCCCCAAAGAGGTTACAGATTTTTTTTAAAAATCTCCCCATATAATGAAATACTTAAATTGTAGATTTGTACAATAGAAAAGAACTGACAATAAAGGAGATGCCTGTCAATCAGTTAAGCAAATGGTGGTACATGAATGTGCTGTACTTTAAGATATGATAACTATGAAGAATACAAAGAAGCCTGAAAAATTTATATGAACTGGTTTAGTTAAGTAAGAAAAATCAGGAAAACCCAAGGACTAAAACGGAAATAGAAAAAATGAAAAAAAAAAGAAAAAACCCTGAAGGTTATAACATTCAAGTTTGTCTCTGAAGAAAATTTGAAAGAATGCACCTCGTTCCCTTTTTTTGTTGCACTGGGTGCACAATAAAGACTGAACATTGATATGGCTGGTGTGTTGTTTTGCTGAAATGCTCTATTTTACTTTTTTCTTTTTTATTCCTTGTTACATATGTGACCTTGAGATGTATTGTATATGGAAGGGATACATTTGGAAATAAAAGTGATGCAAAAATAAAAGATATCAACAAAATTTAAAATATTAAATGAAAAATCCTTAAAGTACCCTATAAATGAGTTGCCTTTGAATGCTAACTGTGAAAAAGATCTTGGAGTTTCCTTAACCCAAACCTCAAATTTTGCTCATATGAACTAGCTAGCCTTCTTCGGTTCAGGAGACTGAACCCTATCACTGTACAATAATTGCATACTATGAACTAAGGGGAAAAAAAACTTTCCTTGTACCCCAGCTTATATCTCATTGGTCAGGGGAGAAGGAGACCACAAGCAAAGAGTGAAATCTGTTATCTCTCTGAGCAGCAATGGTTTTCATCACCCTTATCAACACTGTAATAGGGATTTCCCAAAATGATAAAAGGATTTGGGAGATGGCATCACCTTTTCTTTGGTCACAAGCAGTGATGCAACCCTTATCAAAATCACTCATCTTAGTTCAAATAGGTCCAAGAAAGATCTAGAAAATGAAATCCCATATGGGAAGCAGACTGAGGAAACAACAGCAACTTGATAGTCATCACTGTCATAGCCACCCATTATTTTCTTGGCTAATTTGTAGCCTTAGAAACCTCTATTTTCAGTCACGTCCAACTCCTCATGACCTCATTTGGGGTTTTTCTTAGCAAAGATGCTGGAGTGAGTGACTTGTCATTTCCTTCTTTAGCTCATTTTACAGATGAGGAAACTGAGACAAACAGGTCTCAGTGACTTGCCCAGGGTCACACAGCTAGGAAGTATCTGATAAGAATTTGAACTCAGATTTTCTTGACTCATTGCTCTTTTCATTGTGCCACCTAGATGCCTCCTTATTTGCAGGGCATTTTCTAATTATTGTATTGTTTTTATAAGAGCAACTCTGTAAGAACTAGAATGGCAGTGGATTTTTTTTAAAACTCAGAGGACCTGAGTTCAAATCCTATCTTCACCACTTACATATGTGACTTTGATCAAGTAACTTAAAACTTTGTGCCTCAATATTTCATTTCTATAAAATTGGTGGGGGGGAGTGTTAGGTATTGGACTAGATGGTTTCTAGTTCTAAATCTATGATCCTCCTAAGGGAATGTGTGGGAAAAAGGAACAAGGGACCAGGTCAAATATTTCCTTTCTTAGGATAAAATAAGGAACTTTCCTTCTCCCCTAAAGCCAACAACATTTTAGATGCTTTTGAATCAGGGACATGGGTGAGGGCAGGCAGGAGAGAGAGAGAGAGAGCTGTGCCTCATCTCAGATTGCACAATGCCTCACAAACTCAGTTGAGGGCATAAAAAAAGAGTATGCTTGTGCTACCTCCATTAGAGTCATACAGTGCAAATTGTGATTCTGATACTGTTTGTGCCTCCCCAGGCATGGGTTCCACTGCAGGTCATTGTTTTGAGTAACTAAACTTCTAAAGTCTCCTAAAAAAGTCAAGTCAGAAGGCTATTCCAAAATTTTTTCAGCTGCTAATCTGAAGGTTGTGAAATTATAACATGTATATAACAATAAACACTGTCAGGGATAAAGAAGAAACAAAGACAATACAGAGAGTATGCTATTTAATTCAGGGCTATAGATGTTAATTCCCTTTAAAAGTAAAGTCCTTTAAAATCTGATACTGTTAAAATTTCCCTTTATATTTTTCATTAATTTCTTAGATATTTTGATGTTTTGCTTTTCCAAATGAATTGCCATTTTTTCTAGTTCAATAAAATATTTTTTGTTAATTTAATTGGGATGGCATTGAATAAGTAGATTAGTTTAGCTAAATGTCATTTTAATTATATTGGCTCTGCCCATCCATGAAAAATTAATATTCTTCCAATTACTTAAATGACTTTATTTGTATAAAAAGTGTTTTATAATTATATTCATATTATTCCTAGGTTTGTCTAAGCAGGAATACTTCTGTGGTATTTTAAATTATCTATAATTATTTTAAATGAGGTATCTCTTATTATTTTTTTCACAATTGGTATTTTGCTTTATTTTTCAATTTATGTATTACATTTTTTTACATTATAAAAGTTTTTCAACATATAAAAGTTTTACATTATAAAAGTTTTTCAACATTCATCCACATCCATATGCATATTTATAAGTTACATAATTTCCTTCCACTCTCCCTTCCCACTCCCCTCTCCTCAATAGCAAAATTCTGAGAAACATTGTATATATACATTTGTGTTTAATATGTTTACAGATTAGTCATTTTCTATATGAGGAATTAGAGCTAAGGGAAAAAGAAAAACTATGAGACAGGAAAGAAAAACAAGACAAATTTTTTAAAAGTGAATGCAGTGTTCATTCAGATTCTGTAGGTTTTTCTTTGTTTTGTTTTGTTTTTCTTCTTCTGTATGTGGATAGCATTGTCTATAACAGATTTCCCAAGGTTGTCCTAGATCTCTGAATTGCAGAGAGTAGTTGCATTCAACAAGATTGGTCAGCTCATAATGTTGCTGTTAATGTGTACAATGTTCTCTTGATTCTGCTCCCTTTGCTCAGCATCAGTTCCTGTAATTCTTTTCATACTTCTCTAGAGTCCAATGATTCCTGATTTCTTATAGAACAATTTACAATTTTTTCTTTCAAGGTTTTGTTGATGATATGTAGAAATCCTTATAATTTATGTGGATTAACATTCTATCCTGCTACTTTGCTAAAATTATTGTTTCAATTAGCTTTCAACTGAATCTCAAGGATTTTCCAAGTATACCATCAAAACTATCCCTGCAAAAAAGGGATAGTTTTATTTTCTCACTGCCCATTCTGATTTTTTCATGTTTTTCCCCTCTCTTATTGCTAGAGTTTTTAATACAACACTGAATAATATTTGACACAATGGGCCACTTTGTTTCATTCCTGATCTTATTGGGAAGGCTCATAACTTCTCTGCATTACACATAATTCATGTTCTAAGTGTTTTATAGAAGTTCTCTTTGGAGTGGTAAAGAATTTGAAATCAATGGGATTCTCATCAATTGGGGAATGGCTAGACAATTTGTGGTATATGATTGTGAAGGAATGTGCTATAAGAAATAATGAGTTGGTTGATTTTGGAAAAACATGGAAGGACTTCCATGAAATAATGACTGAGATGAGCAGAACCAGGAGAACATGTTATATAGCTGCAGCAATATTATTCAAAGAATAATTGTGAATGGCCAAGTTATTCTGAGAATTATAAATATTCAAATTAACTGCAAAGAAACTATGAAGATGTTATCTACCTCAGAGAAAGCAGAATATGGATTTACATATATTTATAAATGTATGTCAAATTGTGACCTTCTCTACTCAGAAGAGGAAGGAGGGAAGGAAATGGTTCAGAATTTAAAATGTAACAAAAAAATCAGTTTTATTTAATTAAAAAAAAAGTTAAGGGCCTTTTAAGTTCAGAGTTGAAGTCCTAAAAATTCCCTGATTTTGAGATAAATATTTAGTTTTATCAGGTGTTTGATTCAATTTATTAAAATAATAAATTAGGAGTATTAGAAACTCTGATCACTATAAGCCAACATGATATTTCCTTTTTTCTTTTTTTTTAAAATAATGGTATTTTATTTTTTTCTCAGTTACATGCCAAGATAATTCTTTTTTTTGAACAAGATTTTGAGTTCCAAATTTTTCTTCCTCCTTCCTTCCCCTCTTCTGAAAATGGTGGGCAACTTGATATAGATTATACACGTGGTATCCCAATATGGTTTTTCTTAAGAATGTGCCACAATAAGAGGCAGGTAAGAAAAACCATCTTGGGATACCACGTGTATAATCTATATCAAGTTGCCCACCATTTTCAGAAGAGGGGAAGGAAGGAGGAAGAAAAATTTGGAACTCAAAATCTTGTTCAAAAAAAAGAATTATCTTGGCATGTAACTGAGAAAAAATAAAATACCATAGAGTATCAGCCCTGGAATCAGGAGGACCTGAGTTCAAATCCAACTTCAGACACTTAATAATTACCTAGTTGTGTGACCTTGGGTAAGTCATTTAACCCCATTGCCTTGCTAAAAACAAATAAAAAAAAGAACTAACTCAGACTAACCTCATTTTCTTTTTTTTTTTGACAAAGCTGCTAGACTTGTACACAGGACAGTTCCAAGCACATAAGTGAATTTGAACTTCAGCAAGAGCATTTAACAAAGTCTTCGATTATCTGTGTGGACATGGTACTGATATCATGTTTCAAACATGCAGCTAGCTGGGGACATTGTGACTCATTACTCCCTAATGTTTCTAGAACAAGATTAAAAGATAACAGAAATATTTAAGAAAATAGATAAAAATACAATGGAACAGAGATGGTATTAATATGGGCTTTTATTTTCTTTTTTCTTCTTTTTTTCTTATTCTGCCTACATTCTTATGGAGGGTTGAGTAGCACCCTTTTCTATTTGAGTTTGACATCACTGGGCTGTTGATAATATTTTCCAATGAAATCTTTTTTTTTTTTTTTTTGCTAGGCAAATGGGGTTAAGTGACTTGCCCAAGGCCACACAGCTAGGTAATTATTTAGTGTCTGAGACCGGATTTGAACCCAGGTACTCCTGACTCCAGGGCCGGTGCTTTATCCACTGCGCCACCTAGCCGCCTCCCAATGAAATCTTAAAAAATTGAAAAACTAAACTCAAAGAGCTGCCATTACTTATCAGATCATCTTCATAATAATAAGCCAAAAGTATTATTCTTTTTTGCATTTTCTCTTGAATGTACAGTCATGTTTTTCTTTGCCTTGAATAAACTAAATATTTTCACTAGTTCCCTTCCTTAACAAAACTAGAAGCTTTTGAGTAACTGTTCCCCTAGAGGTGCTAATGAAGCATAAGATAGTATTTTAAGAACCATTGCTTCATTTGCTTCCTCATGGAACATTCCAAGGGACAGACTACCCTCACGGAGAAGACCAGATAACTTGCCAAGTTACCCAGTTTCACAGAAATCCAGAGAGGTCATTGAGTAGTTTCCTGGGGCTAACAGGCCATTGTCTCCTTCTTTCATCTTTTCTCCTTTCAACTCTTTAGACTCCCCAAAGAACAGGTCATCCCCTTTGACAGCCTTCCATGAGATTCTTGACCTTTGTCTATCCAAAATAATGACATTTTCCTACATAAGTAGAACATCTGGTAGTTTTCAAAAGGATTTTGCATGTTTTATCTCATTTGATATTTCTAATAATCCCCTGGGGTAGGCAGAGCAGCATTTCCCTCATTTTTACAGTTTAGGAAATCAAGATTTATAACTAAGATGGAGCAACTGGGCTGTGCCCCACAATGCTAACATGGAAGGGCATACTTCCTTCCTTGGGTAGTCCTGGCCCAACAATTGCTCCCTTATCTACTTTAGGCCACCATCACTGAGGTCCAGTTGCCTTTGGCTTTCTTTCTCCCATGCTAACTTTCCAGAACCCCATTATTTTTGCTTCCTGCTCTTACATTATCTCAAGGATTCGGGGTCTCAGGTATCATCCATTCCAAAAGGTGGATGATTGACCTGTTTCTTCTCCAGGGGGTGATCTGTTCTCATTCCCCCTCCCCCACCCAAATGAATTTATTGGGCACAAGAATTCTTATTCATTGCTCTAACAAAGACACAAAGAAATTGAGTGATCTGAAGAAGGTTATACAAACAGTAACAGAGCCAAAAACAAGAATCCTGCTCTTGTGACTACATTTCTCTGTATGATCATTATATTTTCCAAGATATTTACCAGAGTGTTGCCAGATCAAAGAAAGAAGTCAGATCAAGAGGACTAACTCCGGTAAATTAGTGCCTTCTGAACCCAGTTCACTACTGGTTCAAACTATAGAGGCACTCAAAAAGCCTCCTCTTCGCCATGTGATCAGCAAACTGGAACCACATCGACCATGCCTCTCCAGAAGCAGGCACTTCCCAGTGGGACGAGGCATCAACAAAGCATGCTGACATCTACTCACCAGTTCCTTGTCTTTTAAGCATCATAAACAAGCTGTATTACCAGGCCTTGTTTCAAACAAGCTCTAATAATTTAAACATATTCCAAAGCATTCATCAGGAGTTAACTGCAGAGATGGACAAACCCACCCTATGTCTCCTAAATCATTTTACTACTTTATAGGATCATAAATCTAGAGTTGAAAGGAATCTTGGAAATAATTTAATTAAATCATTTCCTTTTTTTAAAAGACTGGGTCTATTCATCTCTCCCTGACTAGAAATGCAGGGGCTGCCTGTCTTACTACTAATCAGCAAGGAAACATTGACATGCTCCATTTCAGTCCTTCAGATCCTGGTGGTGTCCCCCAGGATTAATGCCAAATTTAACATGGCCATAGAGCATAGACTTCTGTAACTCAAAACTGACACACTCAAGAGTTCACCAGCCTCAAACTTCTGGGATTGTAGAATCATAGTATGTGTTGCCACACATGGTGCTTTTTTTTTATAGATAAGGAAACCCATGTCTAGAGAAAGTAGACGATTTCTTCAAATTTCCATGAATGGTAAGTAGAAAGGTCAAATTTGAACATAAGTCCCATGACTTGAAATTCATGCATTCCCCATTTTCCAAGATGTTACCCACTTGTGGATAAACTACTTCCAGTCATGAGGCATCTTTATTGGTTCATATTCATACAAATCTCATTTCTCCAGCTCTGACACTTAATTTTTTTTCATTTTCCATCCATGTTAATACATAATGACAAACAATCATACCTCTCATTTCACCCCCAAGTTTGTTTGAAATTAGCTACTTTCTCTTTCAATAAAATCTTAAGGGAGGGAGACATAACATGAAAGAAAGGGACACTCTTGTCTGGATCCTGGGGAAGTATGAAACATCTTGCTGTGAAGTTATCTACGAACTCACAATAAGAAGAATCAAATGAATAATATATATGATGATTCCATAAATGAGAAGATTGTTATAGGGAAAACATCATTAATGATTCCAGAAAACAGATGGGGAAATGTAGATTCTTTTTTTCAGCAGAGTACAACTGAGGCAGAATGTTCTTTACACTATCAGAAAATGTTACTGTACGAGGAGTTTTTCTTTAACTTTCTATTGTAAAATATTTGATTCCTGGAAGAGTGAGTGAGGTTAAGAGAAGGGGGATAATTTCCTGAAATGATTGTTATCATTAATCAGTTGTTTTTTTAAAGGTGGGGGAAATCTCTCTGGTTTGCCTCTTGTCAGTCCTTCCCTGGGGACAAATACCACCCAAGAAGTCCCTGCAAAGTAAAGTAGAGACAGAGGGTGAGGAAGGGAGGAGTGATCCTCTCAGAGAAAAGAGCAGTTTATTTTGCAAGTACCCAGAATAATGACTGTCCTTGGGAAAAACTTTGCTTAAAAATCTGCAATTTCAGCTTGTGATAGATATTGTGTGAAATCAGATCATTTTAATGGTTTGGGAGTTGGCAAATCTAAAACATCTTTCATTCGTTAATGTTTAATCCAGAAGCCAGAATTACAGAGTGTGTTGTTTCTGCAATGAATGAAGAGTAGTCAAGCGGGGCACTTCCTCTCCCAGATGGCACTCGGAGGACTGTCAAATTTCATTTTCAACACATAGTTAGCAACCAAGGTATTTTTAAAGGCCAGCAGAAGCCACATGAGTTCTGATAATCTTTGACTCGAAACTCATTCATTGTGGTCTGTTCTAAGAGACTCTTAAATATTGTAGTTAGTCTTTCCTTAACGTGGGGAGGAGAAACTGTCACTTCATATGTCAGTAGGACAGATATTCTTAAATTCATTCAAAGAAATATAGATCCTGGGAATTTAAATAATTCACTCCAGGCCAGAACTAAGCAAAAGCAGGGCTCCTATTAGATATTCAACCCTTGGGAGCTTATTTGGTTCAGAAAAGAAATTTGAAGCCCAGGTGGTGATCAGTGCAAAGAAATTGGTTAATGGAAAGGGCACTGGTTCAGGGTGGTTGGACAAGATAACCTTGGACCAATTAATTTCCACCTCTCTGGGTCTCATTATCCTCATCTATAAAACGAGGGGACTAAAACTGATAGCTTCTGAGGTCCTGTTCAACTCTAGATCTGTGACTATCTTATCATCCTATATATTTATCCTGTGATTTGCCTTAAGCTGGTGGTTATGATAAAACCAAAGCTGACTCATTTCATACATTAAATTACAAAGGTAATAGCCATTCTGTCTAATGCTAATAGAACTTGTTATGGTAATGAGCAGTTTTCATGGTTCTTAGGCCAAGAAAAATGAAGAGTCTCCTAAAGAACCCAGGAACCCTTCAGGTGCCTAAACTTCTTTAAGCCTATGATCAAAATATGTACCTACAGTGAGGCACAATCCATCCTAAACTTCATCCTTCTGCCATCACAACTGGTGGTTTCTCAGCTCCTCTGACCTTTGTGCAGATTCTGCTCCAAAACTCTTTCAATTTCTCATTTTTGGCCTCACTCATATTCTTTACTTCCTCCTTCTGGGGTGTCAGAAAGATGGAGGTTAGCCACCAGAGAAGGACCTGGGTTGAGAAGAGGAAGAAACTGTGTCCAAAACCACAGCCGTATTGCCTTGATCTAAATGAAGAGGTGGACAAAGTTCACACATTCATGCTATAAAAAAGCTACATCCCCAGCAGTCGATTCTCACAAGTCATTTCGGTAATGGTGTTTTTTCTGTCTTTGTCCCCAACCTAAAAGACCAATTGCTCTCTGAATCCCCTGGAGATCATAGGACTATCTAGTTAATCCCCCAGACAGGGGAAAACAGAGCTACCTATCCTTCAACAGTACACAAAAATATCCAACCCTAGAGCACCTTCCAAAGGAAAGCAAATTCAACCAGCACTAGGTCGTTCTTTATCTGCTTTACCTTCAAAATACAAAACATCCTGCAAGATCAAATGAGCAATCCCACCCAAGAATTTAGTGATCTAAGATGTAGTCTCTTCAGGCCTATAGACTTTAATTTATTGAGGGCATCTCAGAACAGATTCTCTCCCCACTTCAAGATATTTAAAATCGTCCATCATTCTAAAGAAGATTAAGATTGACTCTGTATCATTTTCCTACTGATTTTCTCCTGTAACTACTTTTATTCTATAATTGCTTATTATGGTTATTTATTTCAGAATGGATTAATTTTAGACATACAGTTCTCCTGCTAATCATTGGTCTATTCTTAACCTCAAGGAATTTTGCTACCTTGAGGAATATGTGTGAAAGATAGGGAATTGTCTGTCCCAAATTCTGAGATGCTATCTCACACCTGGACTCAATGAACGCTTCTTAGTTTCATGAGAGAAGAGGGAGGCAGAGTCATCACTAGTTCCCGTTACTAAATTGTTAATCAATCATGTTAATCCCTGCACTTGTTTCCAATCCATAATGTCATTTACCCTGTTTTTGCTATTTGTTCTGTACCTCCCAAAATCTATTAAAAGGGAACTATCCTTTTGCTCCAGGTCTTTGATATAGATGAGGCAAGTCAATGACCCGCATGACCCCACTAATAAATGTTATTCTGCATAGAGATGTACCTCAGTTATTGTGGTGGTGATTGTTAAATTCCAGTTTCAATACTTCAGACTCTGGCTTGTTCTTTATTCCCTGTACTTGGTATCTCAACTTCTTCTGTCTTGGCATGGGTTGTTTTTCTCTACCTCCTGGAATCTGTCTAGATTCCTTCAATCAAGGTGTCTAGATTCAGCTTCAGTATAATGGCTATGTCTCTCCCAATCACTCTTGTCATTGGGACTTTTCTCTAGTCTCTGTATTTTCTTTAGTATATTTTGCTTTTATTGACTGAGTATATATTGTTTCCCCAGAAGAATATAGGCATGTGGTATACTTATCTATGTCTATGATGTTCTTCCTGTAGAATATAGTAGAATAAAGAGTGATTGTTTTGTTTCTGTCTTGTGTTCCCAATGCCTTGAAAAATATCTAGCACATAGTAAATCGAGAGGACTGATTTAAATTGAACCTTCTCATTTATTCCATTTCAATTTTGATAAACCATTTTTCCACCTATCTGAAAATCACTCTCCTTGACAGTGAAACCAGAAGCAAAAAACAATGTTAAATAATCCCACTTTCCCTGTATTTCCTGTTTTTACTGTCCTATTCATTCTGATCAACAGTATAGGTCCTAATTTGAACTTCTTTCTTCCTCCAACATTGCTTAAAAAGCACTTTGTTCAGTCACCCCCCAATTGATGGGCATCTCCTCAATTTCCAATTCTTTGCCTCCACAAAGAGTTACTATAAATATTTTTGTACCTGTGGGTCTTTTTCACTTTTTATTATTTCTTTGGGATATAGATCTAGTAATAGAATTGCTGGATCAAAGAGTATGAATAGTTTCATATCCCTTTGGGCATAGTTCCGAATGGCTCTGCATTATAATTGGATCAATTTACAACTCCAGCAACAGTGACTAGTGCCCCAGTTTTCCCACATCCCCTCCAACATTTATTATTTTCTTTTTTTGCCCTATAAATCAATCTTATAGCTATGAGGTGGTACCTCAGAATTATTTTAATTTTCATTTCTCTAATTACATAATGATTTAGAGCATTTTTTCGTATGACTATAGATAGCTTTAATTTTTTCATCTGAAAACTGCTTGTTCATATCCTTTGACCATTTATCAATTGATTCTTATAAATTTGACTCCATTTTCTTTATATTTTAGAAATGAGGCCTTTATCAAAAACACTGACTGGAAAAATTGTTTTCCAGTTTTCTGTTTTCCTTCTAATCTTGACTGCACTGGGGATATTTGTACAACAACTTTTAAATTTAATGTAATAAAATTACCCATTTTATATTTCATAATGTTCTCTATCTCTTGTTTGATCTGATGGTTTTATTCTAAAATAATAAAGTGACTGAGATAGTTGCATAGAAGGGAAGGGACTGGACAATCTGATGCCCTGAGATAAAGGCAGGAGGAAGTGGTCAAGAGAGAAAGAAAATGCACAAGACAGAAAAGTAAAAAGGGGTAACCCCCCCCCCCCACAATAACTAGTCTTTATAAGTTTCTAGTATTCCCACATCTTGATGTTCTCTCTGAAAACCTGGAGAAACTTTCTTTAGATCAGAGTTATGAATGTTTTAATTTACTGGGCATAGGGTAGATTAATTTAATAGCTTTAATTTAATGGGCATAGGACATAAGACTTCATAGGGTAGATTGGATCCTTTCTCATTTTATCAAAAAATTTATAAAATTTTAAAAATCCTTAGAGATCAGACATGCCCAACCTTCTCATTTTATAGATTAGAGAATCAAAGCCAGCAGGGAAAAGTGACTTGCCTGATGAAGAGGTGATAAGACAAGGTCTTTTTTTATTTTTGAGACAAAATCTTCAATATGCATTGTTGATCCCATCTCTTCCAGTGTTTTCCAATAGAATGCCTTTTCTGTCATTCCAATTCTTTCACTATTCTTTAGTCTTTCCATATCTATTGTCTTCTCAGCTAGATGTTGCAGTGGATAAAACATTAACCCTGAAGCCAGGAGGATCTAAGCTCAAACTTGGTCTCAGTCACTTACTAGCTGTGTAACCTTGATTGTCTCTCATCCAGGGCCCCCCCAGATGACTCCAGAGGAGAAAGTGAGGTTGGTGACTTAGCCAGCACCCCTTCACTCAAATCCAATTCATATGCTTGTCATGGAATCACTTCCCTGGTGACATGGTCTTTTATGAGAAAAAAGGGCAAACATCATCTACAACACATCCATGCCTACTCTGTTCTTTAAAAAAATAAGTCCTCCTGTAATCTGACCACCTCTGTTAGCTATTATCCTATTTTTTTCTCCTTGAGAAAGATATTTATGACCAGTGCCTCTGCTTATTCTTCTCACTTTCCTCTGCAATCTGGCATTGGATCACATAATTCAATTGAAGTTGGCTTCTCTAAAGTCACCAGTAATCTAATATTTACAAGTTGAAAGACCCTTTCTTAATCTTTATCCTTCTCAACCTCTTTGCAACCTCTGACATAGTCTGTCTCTTGTATATTCTGTTATCTTTGGGTTTTTTTGTTGTTTTTTTTTTATAAAACTGGCCTCTCCTGACTCTCTCCTACCTGTCTGATCGTTCCTTTTCAGACTACATCTCTGGACCTTTATCTAAGTAATACTCAAAGCTCCATCTTCCCTTCTATCCCTGTACTGTCTTGCTGATCTCATCAGCTTCCATGTGTTCAATTATCTCTCCTCAAATGACTCTCAGATCCATAAATAAAATTTTAATTTCTCTCCTGTGTTTCTTTTCACCAGCTGCCTATTATTCATTTCAAACTTGAGCATTCCATAGGCATCTAAAACTCCTAATACTAGACTTTATCTTTTCTATTATAACCTCTCTTTTCCCCAGCATCTCTATTACTATTTGAGGACTACACCATTCTCCAAAGTATTCAGAAAAAAAATGGATAGGATCCTGTGACATAAAGATAAAAATGGATGAGAAACTCTCAAGAGCCAAATTCTGAAGACTCAAAGGCAAACAAGAACTCTGATGAGGAAGAAAAGGAGGAATGACTAAAAGAACTGAGAATACACACAGGGGAACTAAATGAATAATTTGGTTTTTAAAGTGATAGAGGTTGCAAGTGAAGACAGTTATCCGAAGAGGAATACATAAAAATGTTATTTTATAAGAATATTGTCTATAAGACTATGTAGCTATAAAAAAAACATGAGAAGGTTGATTTCAGAAAAACCTGGAAAGACTAACATGAACTGTTGTTAAATGAGCAGAACCAAGAGAACATATAACAGGAACATTGTGTGATGATTAGTTATGACAGACTTAGCTCTTCACAGCAGCAAAATGATTAAAGTTAATTCTAAGAGACTTGTAATGGAAAATGCCATCCACATCCAGAAAAAGAAGTATAATCTGAATACAGAGGGAAGTATATTATTTTCACTTTTTATTTTCTTTCCTGTGATTTTCCCCTTTTGTTCTGATTTTTTTTTACAACATGACTAAATGGAAATATATTTAACATGATTGCACATGCATATCATGTTGCTTGCTGTCTTGGGGAGGGGGAAGGCAAGAGAGGAAGATAAAATTTTACAAAAATTGAATTTGAAAATTATCACTACATGTCATTAGAAGCAATAAAATACTATTAAGAGGATAAAAAAGAATAAAACCATTAGAACATGAAATCTTGGAATACTATTGTGCATTAAGAAATGATAAGCAGGATGGTTTCAAAAAAATTTGAGAAATCCTATATGAACCAATGCTAAGTGATATGAGAAAAAGCAGGAGATCATTATACGTGGTAGCAGCAATATTGTAACAATAATCAACTGTGAAAGATTTAGCTACTCTGATCAAGACAATGGTTCAAGGCTATTAAAAGGAACCATGGAAAAATACTTTCTACCTCCAGGGAGAAAACTGATGGGCTCTAAGTGAACACTGAAGCATATATTTTTCACTTTTTTAATATTTCTTGATTTTTATTGGATTTGTTGGGAGTTTTTTTTGGCAAAATGTCTAATATGGAGGCATGTTTTACATGATTTCACATGTATAATTGATACCATATTGCTTACATGAATTCACATGTATAATTAATATATCACTTGCCCTCTTGAAGGGAGGAATAGAATTCGAATCTCAAAATTTTTAAAAAAATGAATGTTCAAAACAAATGAATGAAAAATTTTTAAAAGAACATGAGATCTTTGAATAATTTCCACTTCAGTTCTGCCATCTGAGAGGCAGCATGATTCAGGCCACTAACCTGAGACAGAGACAAATGATAATCATTTGCAATTGTGCTACCTGAGCATTTAATGAAGCTCTCACAAGGTGTTTCTGGGTTTCAAACTATTTCTGCTACTTTCCAACAATAACCCAATATTGGCAAGGGAAATGGTGAGAATTGTAGTTTTTTCCTAGCTAAAAGGAGAGATGGAAGATTTCGCCCACTGCTAAGAGAAGTCCAGGGATGACACTCTTCAAGGATGAGCTATTGGCAAGAAAGATTAGAAGGATGCTACTTAGCCAATATGTATATAATCATGAGCATTTGGAGACTTGTGACATGCTAGAGTGAAATAGCTCTAGATGCATCCATTAAGAAAACTCACTAGACTTCCTTGAAAAGTAATCTTTTAGTACAAAATTTTTTTCTGAGTGTACCTATTTGGTACCCATTCGTTCTCTCCTGCTTTGTTGCTGTTAGTCAACTGGTATGGCTGCCTGGGAATTATCCTGGTCTAGTGAAACTCTCCTTTCTGTCTATTCTCTTATAAGGGATTTTGTCACCAGGTAAAGAAGCTAATGGTTTGGGTTTTTTTTTTTGCAAAGCATTGGGTTTAAGTGACTTGCCCAAGGTCACACTGCTAGGTAATTATTAAGTGTCTGAGGCTGGATTTGAACTTAGGTCCTCTTGACTGCAGAACCAGTGTTCTATCCACTGCACCACCTAGGAGTTACTGTGTATAATGCATTTTCCCCATTGAATCTGCTTGTGTAAGTTTTCTGTTCATCATTTCACATAAAAGAATTGCATTTCATCTCAATCATATACCACAATTCGTTCAGTCATTCCCCAACCACTGGGTATCCCCTCAATCTCCAGCTCCACACCACCAGAAAAGCGATGCTTTAAATATCCTTAAACATATAGATTCTTTTCTTCCTATATTTCATCTCTTCTGGAATATAGACCCAGCGGTGATACTGCTAGGACAAAGTGTAGGATGGTTTTATAGCCCTTTGGTATAGCTCCAAATTGTTCTACAGAACTGTTGAATCATTTCACAACTCCTCCAACAGTGTATCCTCAATTTCCCAAATCCCTTCCAGCATTTGTCATTTTCTCCTTCTGTTCTATTATCCAATCCAATAGGACCTCGGAATTGTTTCAATCCTCATGACTCTTATCAATAGTGAGACATTTTAAAAAAAATATTTAAATAGATTATATTGATAACCTCATTTAAAAGCATCACTCTTATTCCTCTTCCCAACTTTTTCTCTATCTCTCTTACTTGATTTTCAAAATCTTTTTTTGAACTCTTCCATAGCCTGAGACCAATTCATATTTTTCTCAGAGGTTTTAGATGCAGAAGTTTTGACTTTGCCTTCTTCTGAGTATGTATTTTGATCCTCCATAGGACCAAAGTAATTGTCTGTGGACAGATTTTTTTTTCATACATTTGCTCATTTTCCCAGTCTATGACTTGATTTTAACTCTTTCTTAAGGTGGGGCTCTGCTTCCAGAGAGGAGGACACATTCCAAAACTTTTGTGGGTTTTAGAAGCTGTTTTCAGGGATACCATCCAGGGACCTGCAAGTTCTCAATTTCTCCACAGTCTTATGAGAGGTTATTACTGCTCTTTGGGCCCTTGCTCTGATCTGTGGGTGGCCACAAGCACTCCTTTCTGCCCTGGAACTATGAGGAGAGTCTCTGCTCTACTGCAGGCAGTGAGCTCTGTTGTGCTTCTATTCCTTTTCCTGAGACTGGGGCCCCAGAGTGTGACCTGGATCTAAGAATGGGTGAAGTAACAGAGTTTTGCCTCAGAGACAGCAAGTAGACCTCTGCAATCTCCACCATCCCCTTATCATTCATGGGGGTGATTCTCTGCTGTGTGTCTCCCCAGATCTGCTTCTGGTGCCCCTGGGCCAGGTCTGTTCTGAGGTCTGCGTTGGCCTGGGCTCCCCTCTCTCTCTCTGATAGGGCACTTTTCCTTTTGATCTTCCCAATTGTCCTTGGCAATCCTTGGACTGAGAGGTTTGGAAACTTCCATTGCTGTCACAGACCCGGGCAGCTTGTTATCTATTCTTAGATGACTGGAACCAGTTCACTCTATTGTGGCCCTGGATGTGCTGTGGTCCCTTTCTAACCCTGTTGCAGCAGACTCTTCCCTTGAATCTTCCAAGTTGTCTTGGTTTGGAAACTTGCTTCAATCAATCTTTTTGTGGATTTTGCCACTTTAGAATTCGGTTAGAGTCATATTCAAATGTATTGGGAATTGTTTGGGGGGGAGAGTTCACAGGAGTCCCTGCCTTTACTCTGCATTTTGGCTCCATCCCCCTCCCTATAAGGAACACTTCAGCTGAATTAGTATACTCGTTCCCCAAACACATAACATGTTTTCTCACCTTTTTGTCTTTGCTCATTTCATTCCCTCTCCCCACAATGCCCTTTTTGCCTCCATATAGAAGTGAAAAGAACATACATTATGTTAAAAATATATTATATAAATATGCAATATGTATTTCATAAATATTGTAAAACTAGAGCTAAAAGATACTTCAGAGACTAGCCAGTCTAACCTTCGTTTCACAGATTGAAGAGAGAAACTCAGAAAAGTTAAGTAAATTTTCTAAAGTCACACAAATAGTAAATATATGGACTAGAATTTGAACCCAATTCTCTGACTCAAAAGCTAATGCATTTTCCACTATTACCAGTAGATTATAAACTCCTTGAGGGCAGGAACTGTCTTTTCCTCTTTTTTTTTTTGTTTCCCCCGAAGCTTAGCATAGCATCTGACTTTTTTTTTATTTTAGGTTTTTGCAAGGCTAGGTAATTATTAAGTGACTGAGACCAGATTTGAACCCAGGTACTCCTGACTCCAGGGCCAGTGCTTTATCCACTGCGCCACCTAGCCGCCCCAGTGTCTGACTCTTAGTAGGTACTTAATGTTTATGGATCAATTGATTGAAACCATGCTATCCTTTGGGCATTGTACTCTTCCTTTCTGTCCCAATTCCTATGCTTCTTCTACAAAGCCTTCTTTTATTTTTCATTTCCCTTGTTGTAAAAAAGAATCTCTTTCTTCTCCAAATTCCCACAGTTCTTTGTTTATCCATCTCTTATGACATTTATCACTCTTTATTTGATATACTTAATTATGTATTTGTCCTTTCTGCACTATAAGAATGTATGTAGGTTTTGTTGAGGAAAATGACTATGCTGTCTTAACTTTTGATCTCAGGTTATTGTTCATTATACATTGCTATTGTGATTGTTCAATTGTGTTCAGTAGTGCTCAACTCTTCATGACCCCTTTTGGAGTTTTTTTTTGACAAAAATGCTAGTATGACTTGCCATTTCTTTCTCTATCTTATTTTATAGATGTGGAAACTAAGGTAAACAGGGTTAAATGACTTGCTCAGGGTCACATGACTAGGAAATATCTAAGGTCAACCAGATTTGAACTCACAAAGATAAGTCTTTTTGACTCTAGGCCTAGGATTGTATCCACTGGACCATCTGACTAACTTTTCTTTACATGTAAATAATCAACACATGTTGGTGAACAAATGAATAACTAAATGAGTCAGAATCAGAGCAAGGGAATCTGAAATCAAATCCACTTTTATTATTTACTACTTGTGTGATTTTGGACAATTCACTTGACTATCCTCTCAGAACTCAATTTCTTAATTGAAAAAAAAATGTTTCTACTAAAGTGATCTTTAATATCCTTTTCCAGTCTTAAATCCTATCAACAAATGGCTTGAGAGGGCTTTGGAACCTCTTCCATTTTTACTCTATCTCACATTTTGGGAGGATTTCTCGTTATCTCCTTCACTCAACTGCTTTCATTCAAACCCAAGTTTCTCTAAATCCCAAAGGAATGAGGTCGGCTGAAAAATTTTGAACAGTATATTTGCCAGGAGCTAAGTTTTATTCTGTAAAAGAGTTTTGGACACAGTATTTAAAAGATTTAATTATAGAAATTTGAATTTAAAGAGATTTGTTTCTGATGAAATGATGATAATGATGGTGAAAGTGCTACTGTGTCATGGAGAATTGAGCTAACACATTCCCCAGAAAGGAGAAATAGTTGCTTTATTGAATGGAAAGTACTAACTGCCCCATAACTTACAAAAGATGCTCTATGGAAACCCAGACACTCCATGAGTCACAGATTCTGCAAACATCTGTCAATGCAGCAGCTTCCCCTTTTGATGTGGCTTTATTCTCAAGCTTACCTTGACCAATTAACTATAGGGAAATAAAATTCCTTCCTTTAAACTATATCCCTACTTGTTTGATCTATAGTGCACGGGGAGGGTGATAATGGAGGGGGAAAAAACAGCAAGCAGGTTGATTTTGTAGATTCTATTTGCAGAGATATATGTTTATAAACAAGTAAATTCATAAATTTTCCATTCACTTTTGACAAATGGAAAATATACAAAAGGTTATTTATTTCCCTTAAGATGTTCACACAGTATACACCACAAACAGTGATATCCTGGGGGAAAACAATAACAAATAAAAGTGCACTAAAAGCAGAATTGAATTAGTTGAAAACTGAGAATTGTATTGCATATATGTATATGTGTTTGTATATACATAACTCAGCAAGCATTGATTAAATGCTTACTCTATATTAGGCACTATGCTAAACACTGGGAACACAAATACAAGCAGAAGGACAGTTCCTGCTCTTTAGGAGCTAAAATTCTAATTGGAGAAGACTAGACATAAAGAATTATTTTTTTTTAAGGTTTTCACAAGGTAAATGGGGTTAAGTGTCTTGCCCAAGGCCACACAGCTAGGTAATTCTTAAGGGTCTGACGCCAGATTTGAACTCAGGTCCTCCTGACTCCAGGGCTGCTGCTCTAACCCCTGCACCACCTAGCCACCCCAAGACTAGACATAAAAGGAAGTTAAAAGGAACTGTAGAGGAAGTCCAGGAAAGTCAGAAGGCTGAAGCAGCATGGTGATATGGCTAACCTGGATGTCCTCTTTAAAACTGAGCTTCTAGGAAGAATCAGCTAATCAAAGGGTTGGACTACAGGTATAGAGAGAACTTAAAATAGGTTAAGTCTAAATCTGGAGAAGAATGAAGACGTGGTTGAACTTGGTGTCCTCCTTAAAATATAGATGTGAACATAGACACACAATATATGCGTGTGATTGTGGACACATGCACACAATACACTGCACACACAACATTTATATTTGTGTGCATATAATAAATGCATATATGTTGTGCATATATGACACGTGTGCATGCTTATTGTGTATATGAATGTTTGTGATTGTGTAGACAAACAATTCATATGTACACACAATTAATGTGTGCAAACATGTCTATATGCACAACACATTGAGATTATTCATATGTTCATGCATCGTGTGTGTTTACAATGCATCTCACACACATGACACACACATGATCTTCTATACGTAACACATGTGGCTGTCTATACCATATTGTGTGCATATATACAACTTGTGTGTATTGTATATATATGCAATATATGCATTTGTGTATATAAACATATTCAATATAAATGTGTATCTACATATTCATAAATGTATATATATTATACACATATATTCAATATATGTGTATTCAATATACATATATTCAATATAAATGTGTATATACATATGCATGCTTATGCAATATATGATTGAATGTATACATATTCAATATACATATTGAATATGTATGCTTCATATGTGTGTGTATATATATTATGAATGTGTATATGTATTTGTTCACTCACTATTTAACAATAAGAATAACATTCCTATTCAAGGCAGTTTTAGAAGTTTTAAGGCATAGTTTAAAGGTCTTTGAATAAAGAACATTTTCCAGTGTGCCTTAGACTTTGCTTAAAAATTAGGAGAGGGTAAACGTCATTGAAGAAGTATCAATAGCAATTATGACAGTATGTCTAATTGGATTTAAATATTCATGTTATGACTGACCACAGAGAATTTTAGCTTTCAAGAGCTGCAAGTTCAGGGAGTCAGGGCAGTGTGGTGTCAAGGATTAGGGTGGAGGCAGAAATGGCTTGGGAACAACTTGGAAATATACAAATAAAGGGGCTAAAATATCCATTAACTTTGAATCAGAGACTGCCTTTACTGAGTGTATGCCCCATATAGTCCAAAATATTTACAGCAGAACTTTTTTCACAGCTAAGAATTGGGGAAAAAAAGTAGATACCCATAAACTAGAGAAGGAAAAATAAACTGTGATATATGAATATAATAGAATGCTACTGTGCTATAAGGAATTAAATATACAATAAATATAGAGCATGGACAGATCGAACTAATAAAGCAAGCAGAACCAAGAAAACAATATACACGAAACTACAACAATGTCAGTGGAAAGAACTAAATCAGTAAAAAATCAGAAGTAAATGTAATTAAATTATAAAGATAAACAAGACTCAAAGGAAGAGATATAAAAGGGCATTCCCAATCTATCCCTTCATGGAATTGGGAAATCCACAGGTATTATACATTGCACATGTTTTGGGACTTTTTCTATCCCTTCCACATCATGGGAATCAGGGGCTCAACACCCTCAAAATCTTGAAAGTCTGGGCAAATTTTTTTTTGGCCCTCTTTTTGTTACAGAGAAGTCTGAATTTTTTCTTTTTTCTTTGGGGTTCTTACTGTAAAATTTAGGTTAAATATATGGTCATAAGCTCTGTGTTGTCCGTTGGCCTTTCTCATGTTGATTGTGACTTCTGCAAAACTCAAAGTTCCTATTTAATTTCTTATGCCTATCCACCCACAATGGGAAAAGTTGTTATATGATATATGCTGATCAATTTTTTTGATTTTTTTGTTGTTAGTGTTCAATTGTGTCTGACTCTTCATGACCCTAATTAGGGTTTTCTTGGTAAAGATACCAGAATGGTTTGCCATTTCCTTTTCCAGTTTATTTTATAGATATAGAAACTGAAGCAAATAGGGTTAAGTGGTTGACTTAGGGTTACACATTTAGTTAAGTGTCTAAGGTCAAATTTGAACTCAGGTCTTCCTAACTCCATTCACTGTACAACCAACCTGCCTATCTAGAAAATACTATTTATAATATGAGATGGTTCTCTGAAAGGGGAGGAGACAAAATGCTTGGGTAACTATAATGATTTAAGAATCAAAATATATCAATAAAAGCATTTAAAAATGAGAAGGTAGGGGAGGTAGAGCATGGACTTCAGAAGAAGAAACAAAGGATACAAAGGTAGAAACTGGATACAAAAGACCTACTTCTGGTTCTGTAGCTGTTTCCATAATGATAGTGAGATTGACTGTCGGAGAAGAACCAAGAGGTTCTGTAAAGTCAAATGAGCAATTACATTCACATATTCATTTCCCTGGTATGTACTTTTTCCACATCTGGTCTTTTGTCATCTTTGTCAATTCACATGGTTGTAGGTAAAATCAATCAATCAATAAACACATTAAGTGCCTACTATGTGCCAATCACTATGTTAATCTCAGAGTTGCTTAAGATTTTATTTCCCTTATTAGTGATTTGGATGTCTTTCATATAGTTGTGATAGTTTGTAATCCTTTTCCCAATTGTTTTTCCTGATTGTATTCCCTCATCTTCTTCCCATTAGAAACATGGATTTTATTCCTTGATCAAGGGATTTTGATGAACCAGTTTTGACCTTCTCTTGCTAGAGTCCAGTTTTCCACAAGATTTTCCTGTCATCAAACTCATCATGAAGTTGTACTTTTTCCTATGCCTCTCCCCTACTTTCTAGCACCCTTTTGTGTTTTCTACCCCCCTCCCCAATTGATTATAAACTCCTTAAGGGCAGAGACTGTCTTGTTTTGCTTGTATTTGTATAAATGTTTAATGAATTAAGTTCTAAATTGTGTATTATATATTTTTATATCCTTTGACCAACTCTTGATGATCTTGAAGAAAAAACCATTTGGTATTGATTCCATAACTAATGTTTCCTCATCTCATGAGGAATTATTCTTGGTCCCATATTTGAATGATTTGCCTTTATATGTTGAAAATTGACCCTTTATCGAAGTTATTTGATATCAAGACCTTTCCCTCCAATTCCCTTATCTTGTGGTATTGGTTTTTCCTCATGCAAATGCCTTTCAATTTCATTCCACCAAAATTGTCTATTTTTTCTTTTATGATCACATCTATCCTTTATTTGGTTAGAAATTCATCCTCTATTCATAGTTGTGAAAAATATTTCCTTAAGTGACTTTTTATATTTAGAATCATTACTGATTTATAATCTATGTGATAATAATATAAACTGTTAGTATAAACCCTTAAAAAACCAGACCATTTTCCAGTCTTAACAGCAGCCTTTTTCAAATAAAGAATCCTCTTCAAGGTAGTTTATATTCTTAGATTTACTGAACATTAGTCTACAAAATTTTATTATTTCTGATTATTGCTCTTCCAGTGCATTCCACTGATCTAATTTTCTGTTTTTAAAGCAATAGCAAATGGTTTCTGGTGGTTACTGCCTTATAATATAGTTTGAGTTATTTTTTTCATTATTTCCTTTGATATTCTAAATGCTGTGTTCCTTCAAGTGAAATTTGTTATTATTTTCTCTGGTTCTGTAAAAGTGTCACTTTGGTAGGTTGGTTGGCACAAGTCACTAAATCTTTACATTCATTTAAGAAGCATCATCAGTTTTGTTATATTGGCATGGCCTAACCATTATCAATGAATGTCTCTCCAAATATTTGTCTATTTAGTTCTGCAAAGAGTATTTCATAATTGTGTCATCTACTTTGGCTCTTTGCTGAATTGCATGCACCTTGGCAAAATGATGCCGCCATGGCTAATTGGTCACCAGTGATAGAAATTGCTTCAAATATGAGTGGACACAGAATCAAGAGGAGCTGCTCATTCAGTAGGCTAGAAGAAGAACTGAGAAGAAACACCTTTTTATTTGGGGGGTTTTCCCAGTACTTCCTCTCCCTTTGGACTTCCAGCAAGGTAGAAATCCCCTCCCATATCCCAATAGCAGTTGCAACTACAAATGCTTACTTAAATAAACTGTGTCTTTGGTCTTTTTTGTTTTTGCCAATGAATTTATTTCTTTTTTCCTCCCTCCCATCTCTCCATTCCCCCATAAACAAAACAAACAAATCCTTTTTTTTAAACAAATAATCATAATTGAGTGGAACAAATTCCCATACTGTCAATGTCCAAAAATGTGTGCCTCATTCCTCTTATTAGTCCATTACATTTCTGTCAGAGGTTGATAGCATTTTTCACCCTTGCTCTTCTGATATTTTGACTGTTTATTGTAAAAGTTTTTAAGTTTACAATATTGATGTGGCAAGATAAATTGTTCTCCTATTTCTGCTTACTTCACTCCACCTAGTTCATACATGTCTTCTCATGTTCCTCTAAAACTATTTCTATCTTTGTTTCTTACAGCATGTTAGTATTGCTATTATGTTCATATGCCATAATTCATTTGGTCATTTCCTAATTAATGAATATTTTTCTCTTAGTTTCCAATTCTTTGCTCTCACAAAAAGTCTTGCTATAAATATTTATGTCCATATAGGACCTTTTCCTCTTTCTTTGATGTCCTTGGAATATAGATTTAGGAGTGATATCTCTGAATCAAAGGGTATTCATAGTAAATAATTTTGGGGGAAATTTCCTAATCACTATCTGGTCTGCATTTCTATATTCCACCAAGTGAAAATAGTAGTTATAATAATAACAAATTTTTTTTCAAATTTTTTTTCTTTATTTTATTTTAGGCAATGGGGTTAAGTGACTTGCACAAGGTCCCACAGCTAAGCAATTATTAAGTGTCCGAGATCACATTTGAACTCAGGTCCTCCTGATTCCAGGGCCTGTGTTCTATCTACTGTGCCACCTAGCTGCCCCCAATAACCAATTTTTAAAAAAATTTCAGTATTAACCAATAAAAATATGGAAGAGAGATCTATATTATGCAATTTCAAAATCATTTTGACATAAATTTAGGAAGAACTGAAAAAAAGGAGGGATAGTTCTTGCTCATTATTAGAACAGTTATAACTAGAATATTAAAACTTTCAAAATTAAATTACAGATTTATTGTTATGTCTATCAAAGTATTACAGAATGATTCACAGAATTGTCTAAGATTATTAAAAAAGAAAAAAGAAAGAAAGAGAGAAGGGGCAGGAAAGAGAGAGGGGGAAAGAGAAAAAGAATAAAGAAAGAGGAAGAGGAAGAGAGAGGAAGAAAGGAAGAGAGGAAGGAAGAAAGCAAGGAAGGAAGGAAGATAGATAAGAATACCAAAAAAAAAAACCTATTCAAAAGCAGTGGGTAAAAAAATTCTCACCAAGACTCAAAGTACCATAAAGTAATTTTAAAAAACCTGTTTGATATTAGGAAGAAAACTTGAGGTAACTTGAGTGTATAAAGGTCCAGATGGGTGGCCTCTTGTAGGATTGTTAACTACATTTCATGATCCTAAGATCATAGTGCACTGTCAAACCATAATAGAGAACTTAAGAAAAAATAGTAATGATGGTTTGGAGTTAAATAAAGTATGAGACATGTGTCAGCAGGAAAGAGTCTAGTACAAAGAAGCCCACATACATGGGAGGTCTATTGATAGCCCTTTACAGTCTGAGTTACACCTGCATCTTTGTCTCTCTCTGGTCATTGGGTATGTTCCCCACCAGTGATCAAAAACCTGTTGTATTCTCTGCTCTGAATGCCTCTTCCCTTAACCCCATCCTCATGTATCACGGACAGATTCATAGTATCATAAGCTAGGAACTGGGGGCTATTTTTTGTGGGTATCTAGTCCAAGCCATTCCCTTTACAAATGAAAAAACTGAGGCCCAGAGATGTAAAATGATTTATCCAAGATCTCTTGCACACAGAAAGTAGTAGAACTGGAATTTGAACCTAGGTCCTAAGAAACTGAGGCTGAAAGAGGATAAATGAGTTGCCAAGGGTGACACAGCTAAATAGTAATTGTCTAGGAGGAGATTTGAACTCAATGCTCCCTGACTTTCTTACCTAAAAATCTTTCACAACTAAAGATAGCTTAAATTGTTTCAATTCAACAAGCATTTATTAAGTAAAAACCTTCGAACTATAAATTGTGGCTTTTTTTCTGTTGGCTATCTTTATTTCCAGCACGTCAGTCAACTTTGGGGGACCCATTAAAACTTCTTCAAGGGAGAAGTGACATGGTCAGACATATATTTAAAGAAGATCAACTCAACATCTATGTGGAAAATGGATAGGATATGAGAAAAGGCTGGATATAAGGAGACCTATCTGGAATTTATTGCAATAGTCACATATCAAGTGTCTATGTGTTCCAAGTACCATGTTAAATAGTGCTGATATCAAGAAAACAAAAAATAATTCCTATTCTCAAGGAGCATGTCTAATGGGGAGACAACACAATTACGTATAAACAAGGTATATGAAAGAAAGAAAAATACATGCAAGATAATTAAAAAAGAGAAGGTTCTAACATTAAGAGAGACTGGGAAAGGCTTCCTGTAGAAGATGAGCTTGGCTAAGACTTGACAGAAGTCAGGGAAGTTAAGAGGCAGTGATGAGGAGAGACAGCATTCCAGGTATGGCGGATAGTCAGTGCAAATACTTGGAATCAGGAGATGGAGAGTCTTATTCAAGGAATAGCAAGGAAACTAGTATCACTGGATCTCAGAGTCCTTGGAGGGGAGTAAATTGTAAAAACCCTCAGAAGGAAGGAGACCAAGTTATGAAAGACTTTAAAAGCCAAACAGAGGATTTTATATTTATTCCTAGAGGCAATAAGGGCCATTGGAGTTTATTCAATAGGGAGATGAAGTCAGATCTATACTTCAAAGATCATCAGATGATCAGAGAGATCAATTTGACAGCTGAGTAGAAGACAGATTAAAGTGGGAGAGACTTGGGACAGGGAGAATGACCAACTGTCTATTGTAATAGTCTACATATAATGTGATGAGGCACTATACAAAAGGCACTATGAGGTACTATACAGTGCCAGAGGGAAGAGGGCATATACTAGAGAAAGTAGAAACAATGGGACATAATTACTGATTGGATTTGGAGAGTGAGAAAGAGAGAGTAAGGAACCAAGGATAACACTTGGGTTGTAAGCTTGGGTGACTGGGAGGATAGTGAATGCCACAAGAGTAATAGTAAAGTTAGGAATAGGAGAGAGTTCGAGAAAAAAAACAGAATAAGTTAAGTTTTCACTCTGTTGAGTTTAAGATATCCCCAAGACTTCAGTTAGAGATGTCTAATGGAGATAGGAGACTTGAGGTCAGGAAAGAATTGAAGGCTGGATAAGTAGATCTGATAGTCTTCTGCATAAACATGATAACTGAATCTAGGGAAACTGATGGGATCAAGAGGTAAAACAGTATAGAAGAAGAGGTCCCAGGGTAGAGCCTTGGGGGGGCCTTCATAAATAATTCTGCCAAACCATTAAAAAAATTAGAACCATCCAGCTCTTCACTCTTCTTCAAACACAGCTAAGGGAAGGCTAAGTATTGTGCAGGCATGAAACATGAAAAAAGTTCAGCCTCTAACTCATCCAGAAATAGCAACTACAAAAATTAAAACCACAGGAGCTATTTGACTTCATCCACAGATGGTGAATTGTAATAGCTAAGTTGGTAACACCTGTTATAGCTCTCTATCTCCCTGATAACTTTTCTCCCATGTATGTGGGCCTCTTTGTACTAGACTCTTTCCTGCTTGCGCACATCTCATACTTTATTTAACTCCAAACCATCATTACTATTTTTTCTTAAGTCCTTTATTATGGTTTGACAGTGTACTAGGCTCTAACTTTGAAATGGTGGGAAATACGGAAGACGTTAATAAATGAAACTTCTTAATCTCATTTCCAATCTGCCATACTTAGAGGGCTCATCATCTCAACTGACTTTCTATCAACATATAACATATAACATGACAGAGAATCATAGATCTAGAGTTGAAAGAGTCTTAGAAATCATCTTCAGAGGTTCTTAACTTCTTGTGTGTGTTACCAACCCCCTTTTCCCTTCTGAGGAATGGTTTTTATGTATAGAACACATAGCATTGAGAAGAAAATCAAAAGTTAATGAAAATAAAGATGCATTTTCCTATATAAGTTCATGAGCCCCCCCAACCTGTTCCCTTCCAAGGCTTTCTTCTCATAAAAACTCCAGAGCTAGTTAGTTTAACTCCATGAGACTACTAAGACCCATATAAGTGAAGTGACTAGCCTAAAGTCACACCAGGAATTAGAAAATAGTCAGGGGATGATTCAGGTCTTCTGACTCTAGATCTCCTTTATATTCCACTGTCTCATGCTGTCTCTATTCTCTATTTTTGAACAAATGAGGTAAAAGCTAAACTTTGACTTGGATCAAAGGCTTAATCTGATATTACAGGACTCATTAAGCATAGTAGGAATGAAGTTCCTAACCAGGAGCCTGACAACTATTACAGATCTCTTTTACCTTCAACTAATTGTCATTCCTGGTTTCTCTCTTCCCTCTTTGCCCACTCCTCTACAATTCTCCCTTTCCCCCCATATCTGAACACCTCTATTTTCCCCCTTTCTCTCTGAGAAACTCTAAGACTCTCAGGTCCCAGGGAATAGAAGATGATTTCTCTCAGGAGAAGAGTCCACATCTTGGGTTAGATCCAGTGAGGTTATAAAAGTGAATGGTACTGATATGTAATGTCATGGATAACTAATAGAGCATAGATGAATTATGGAAGAGAGCCCAGAGACATGGTAGGAATTTTAGGATGAAGGGTGGGAAGAAAGAGTTTGGGGAACAGAGATGAAGAAGAAACCCAAGAGACTGAAGATGAGAGTTGTTTTTTATTCAATCATAGCATTATCAAGGAACTAAGAGGCATCCAGGTGGCCCTGATGGTAGAAAGGACTCATTTTCGGTGGGGCAGCAGACTTACTTCCTTGTATTCTGTCTGGTGATGGACCTCAGAGAGAGTAAATGAGGTGATGAGCAGGACAGGGCAGGGAAGACTCTCTCCTGGTGTTTTTCTGTTTAACCCCTTTCATCACAAAAAATAAATACAAAACTAAACACCAAATTGTAACTAAATTCAGATTAAATGCAATGACCGATCTGGTCTTGGAAAATGGATAATGAAACATAAATTATTCTTCTCAGCAAAGTGATGAAGAAAGACTGTGAGCATGAAAAATGGCCTATCCTGAAGCTGCAAAGTCAGTCAGTTTTGTTGAATTATTTTTTTTGTTATAAAGGAAGATTCTGAGTAGCAGAATATGGGGGAATAACCATGGGATATAAAATTAAAAGAATACTGTGAGAGAAAGAACTAATAAATAGGAGTATGTATAAAATGGTTTTACATCTATATACTTATATACATTTGTGCTTAATGATAGGCATGGGAGAGGAGGGGGAAAAGGGAAGGAAAGGAGAAAAGGAAATAATAATATATCATATATATGTTATATATTTAAAAGGAATAGCAAGTTGTACATAATAGATTTGCAGTTTCATGTGCCATATGTATTTTATCTCTTAAGTTCAGAATAAAATAAATATAAATTAAAAAAGAATACTCTGAACTAACAGATATAGATCAGAGAGATGGTTCAAGGAAGAGCTGATGTCCTCATTTTTTCTTTTTAGTCTCTTTTCTACTTCCTATTTGCTGGGCAGCAACTAGAATGTTGAGAAATGAGCTTCCATTCAGAATGTATTGAAATTGCTAGGTGACTTAATAATGGAGCACTGGGCCTGGAGTCAGGAAGATCTGAGTTCAGATTTGGCCTCAAACACTTCTGTGTGATTCTGGGCATGTTACTTACCTTTTATTTGCTTCAGTTCGTTAGCTGTAAAATGGAGAGGATAACCTCTCCCTAGGAGAGTAGTTGTGAGGATCAAATGAGATAATACTGTAAAACACTTAGCACAATGTCTGGTCCACAGTAGGTATTATATAAATGTTAGATATTATTATTTTTGTTCAAGGAATTTAAAGTGACCTTGGGGTCCTCCCACCAACCTACCAAATATACCCAACAAGAGCCTCTAGAGTTGTTATCAGAACCAAAATAAAGATTTTTCTCTTTTTAAATTGCCAAAGCTAGTTTTGATCTTTTGGTAAATACAGGGGATAAGAAACATTTTATCTGAATTTCTTCCTAAGAAATAATGAAAGAACCAAGTTAAAAAGTACCATTTTTTTCTAGAGGCTAAGTGACTTTCCATCTTTCACTGGCAGGAAACATCATCCTATTTTTTTGCTAGTTATCTCTCAAAACTAATTAGGTCATTTCTCTCATTTTGAGTCAATGATTCAAAATTCCAGTCCTGGAATTATACAACAGAAAAATCTATCAGATAAAGATTATGAATTTAGAACTGGAAAGGACCAATGAGTTAAATTCATTTTATGAATGAAGAAACTGAGGTCCAGGGAGTTTAAAGGTGGTAAAAGCTGGGAGAAGGCAGGATTTTAATCCAGATCTTTAGATTCAACATGTTTTTTTTTTTCCAGGTTATTTTTATGTTGTTTTTAATAGCACTTGATCTCAAGTAATTCTGTAGACCTGAAATTTTACTCACTGTAAAAGAGAAGAGACTTGAGCTCATTTGATAATAGAAAGGGAATCAAGGAGGTAAATAGAGCTGATAAAGTCAGAGGAGAGGATAAAGTTGGATAAAGCAGGTTAGTTTTAGGCCCCACGATGGCCTACAACACTACCACTGCAGATTAGAATGTAATTGGGAAATTTAAAAAAAAAATACAAAAGAATACAGATAATGAAAAATGATAATTTTCTAAGTTAATATGAGGCTTATAAGGATCCTAATGTTTGGTTTAATGGCCTACATTTCTATTGGAGTTTGACCCCCACAGGTTTAAGAGAAGGAGCACAGGATTTGAAGCTACAACATGATCCAGACTTTGAAGGGTCCTTCATTAAGGTATGAAACAGACTCTAAGTTTTAGAACAGATGTCTGTTCCATTCTCCATCATAAAGTTCATTTAAGGAACCCTGAAAGAATGTTCTGCTACTACAGTCCTCCTAGATGAGGAAGAAGGTAGATTTGACAGTTGGAATGGTAATGCTTCTTGTTTGAAACTTGTTTTCTGCTAAGAGGCTTTCTCAAGCAAGGATCTTTCAAAATCTGGCTCATCAAATGATAGTTTTCAAAGTGAGAATTTGTCTAGTCTACCTACTTCATCTTGTGTAAAAGAACTGAGACACTGAAAGAGAAGTGACTTAGGACACAATGGTCAACCAATCTAGGCCTCTTGGGATTGAGTACTTCCAATAATATCATCCTGTTTCTCTATCTTCATACTAAGGTATGAGAGTATAAAGAAAACCAGCAAAAAGAAAACAGTCTAATTTTTTGTAGAGTCACATAAGTCAAGTTCTACAATTTCCTCTGTGGTTAGAGGTAGCTAAATTTTCATAAAATCATGGTCTTGGTTCTCCATTTGACAGAAAACATATATAATATCAATATTAACACTTTGAAAGTCCAACATCAACATTAACTAGCCTTGACCTTGGGATCTCTTTACAAGGGTACTACAGAAAGTCAGTTCAATTAGCATTTCATACAGAATATTTTTTCTCTACAAATATCTCTTTTCTAGTCTTATGAGATCTCATGTTATACCAGTAGAGTGAAATCTGAATATGCAACACCAGTAGAGTGAAATCAATAACCCTATTTAACGCTGAAGAACCTGAGGAGTAGAATAGAGGATGCCCTTGCTCATACATTAATCCCCTAAAACCCCAACTCCCTGATTTTTTTCAGACTCTGTACAATCTATTCTTTGAGGTGGCTAGGTAACAGGTTATAGTGGTTATTATTCATCTGATGCTTTATGCTCTGTCTTCCTGTTGCACTTAGAATGCCATTCTAAGGGTGCTGCTGTTTGTCTCTTGACTATTTTAATTATATTTTGTGGGGCACTACATACACATCCCTACCAAGCTTACCAAACAAAGTACAAACATTTAAACTTGCAACCATGAGATAAGAAACTAAAAAAAGAACATTTAGTATCCCAAAGTTTGGGGGACAGGGTGATCTGGGGCATACTTCAGTTATTGAAGATGGTGTGGAGGTGGATATATTGTATTTAGAAAAATAGCCAATAGGACTATTTAGTTGGAGTGTAGACTACATAAAAGGGAACACATGAAGTAAAAAGAACCCATTATAGGAAATCAATTGTTTTCTAATCCTGGCTCTATTAACTAACTGTGTGACCTTGAAGAAATTACTTCATTTGTCTGGTTCTCAGTTTTCTCATCTGGAGAATAAGAGAGTTGGATTTGATGATCACTAAGAATCTTTCCAACTCTGACATTATAAGTCAAATAAGTAATAGAAGATGGAAAGAGACTTTCTTCATCTCAATATTTGTCATATACATTCTACCTGGAGGACTATATTTTATCTAAAGCTATAACCCCCCATCACAAGGGAGAAATGAAGAAATTTTAGAAGACTTGCAAAATCCAATTAGTATGAAATTATTTAAACCTGAATTATTCAGTAACTGCAGCAACAGATCTCTTTATTTGACATGTAGAGGTTTCTCCTGTGTCTATTTAACTCCTTTTATAGAGTACCTGGCACAGAACCAATTAGTCAAGCTGTTGATTTTGAATCACACAGGTGGTTGTTTTGAGAGTCTGGTATAATGAAAAGAGTCCAGGGCTAGGAGTTAGAAGACTGGTTGGTTTTGCCACTAAGTAGTTGTATGATTCTAGGGGAAAATAAGTCCCTTTACCCCTGATTTTCCTTTCTGTAACTGAAAACTCCAATGGTAGCCTATAGTCAGTCCAATATACATTATTAAGGAAGAAGACAATCTAAGGGTGTAGTTAGATTTTCAAGGGGGATTACAGAAGATTACAAACTGTTGGGGGATTGGGAGATGCTGATGGTCAGTAGCCACCTAAGCAGCTTGAGCATAGCCTGCTTTGTCCAGTACATTACAGAAGGCTTTGAACTGGTGACAACTACTACACACACAGAAACACGGACACAGACACAGACACACAGACACACACACACACATGTCACTCATTAAGAAACACAGATCCAAATATCAACAATAGCTCATCTGGGCAACAGAGGAGATATTTGAAAACTATGGACCCTCCTTATGCTCTGTGGATACATTAGACCTTAGGACCAAATTTTATTTAAAGAGCAGTTATAAAATTGCAAGTTAGTTTATACATACCCAAAAGTTTGGCTCTAAAATGTCATCAATTCAGTTATTCTCTAGGCCATACAGCTGCTTCAAGGTAGGACTGGCAGAGTTCCTGGAAATGCTCTGAATGGCACTATAAGTATGCACTGTCTATGCAGAGACACTTATTTCTAGTCATTTCCTTCCTTTTGTCCAGAGTAAAAACCACTTGCAATAAATGGGGCCTCTAGCAACATCCCATTCTTATTCATCACTGGGTGATTTTTGATTCATTTTATTCTCTAAAACATCTGAATCTAGACACCCACCAAAGGAAACTCTGCAGTACAATCAGCTGGCTTCTTGAAGACCACTGATTACATCATTCCAAAGAGAGCATGAGCCACCCACTCTAGCATAAAGATTGTTCACTGGTGTACAGGCTGTTATCATCTTTCAGATGACATATAAAATCTAGGTCATTTATGAGCATCTTGATTTTTCTAGCTCTTTTGTCCCAATATATAAGCAAACAGCAGAGCTCCCTAGTCCACTTAAAATAGGTGTCAAACTGATTTCTAGATACTTGTTCTCCATAAGTCTACCCTGGCTAGCCCCATAAGGTCATAGAAAAGTGTGTGATAGAACAGTAGATATAAGGGATCTGAGAAGCCAGGCAATCCTAACTTCTCAAGGAGGACCCAGGGCTAGGTGGAATGGGTCACACAGGTAGAGGAGAGCTGTATACTCCATGGTGATCTCCTTTCTTTTGTATCACCTCATCATATGTGTGTGACACATGAGTATACATTTATTTACCTGCTACCTTGTAGCAGAATCCATTGGTTAGTTCAAGTATAAGCATTTTCCAAAGGACTTCCTTCGTATACTACCCTCCCACAAGTGACAGAAGCCTCAAGCTGGAAGGCACTTTAAAAACCATTTAGTTCACTCCTTTCATTTTCAGATAAAGAAAATGTTCAGAAATTGAGACTTGACTAAGCATACATCTAAGACAGAATTTAAAGCTGGTCTTCTGTCTCTAAAACTAATCCTCAACACTGTACCACACAACCTCCTTATTAAATGATCACTAAGCATAAAACTCTTCCTGTAGTTTTTCTCATTTGCCTTTTTAAGATGCTAGCCTAAAGGCAATTACAATCAGGGACTGTGAATGAATATGGGTTTTTTCTAACTCTTTTGGTTTAATTTCTAAAATGCTATGGGTACCATAGATAAGTAATTCACTTTTCTTACTCTGATTGTCCTCCATAAGTCTACCCTTACTAGCCCCATATAGAGTTGTACAACAGAACGAAACTAGAGATAATGGATAGAAGTTACAGAAACAAATTTAACTGAATATAAAGGAAAATGGCCTAATGATACTCTCAGCAGAACGGGCTGACTTAAGAGACAGTGAGTGGCCATCCAGACCCTGATGGGAAATATCCAATCAGGGGCCATCCACAAAGGATGTGGATATGATAAAGATGGGATTATAGTTTGGACTAGATAACCTTAAAGGTAGAGACCAAAATCTAATTCAAATCTAATAAAATCAATGATTCCATTGAAACCCAGATTTTTTTAAAAAAGTAAACTTTTTCAAAATAAAAATAATTCCTCTAACTTCATGCTTGATTTATGAATCTTGTAGGACTTAAACTGACCTGCAAAAATATATTTGCTTAATTTCCCATTTTCCCCTACATCTTCTGACATTTACAATAAATAAGTCCAGTAGACTGGCCCCCAACATAACCACATTAGTAAATAATGAGAAAGGTTTCAGCAAGTTTATTTGCCTTTGTAAACCCTTATGATTCTTTCAAAAGAATAATTCTCACTCAGTTAAGCATACGATTATACTATCATGAGTCACTTCACTGTTTCAGCCAGACCTAGAGCTTGGCATCAAAGGAGTGTTTGTCTTCCAAATAATCCTACAGTGCCACTGTTTTGTTTCATACACCTCTAATTTCCTTTAGTAAACCATACCATAGCTATTATCTATAAATTTGTTCTAAATCTTCTTGAACCTACTTATGCTTGGGACCTATAAAATTCCTTGGGGCTAATGAGTTACATACATTTAAGGCCAACTACTCTTACAAATAACATTTCTGTGGATTGAAACATCTTCTAAATAAATTTTTAATGTAGATAATCTAACTATATTTGTCTTATCAACAAAGGAAATTAAGTAGTTTTGGAAAAAAGCCTGAAGATTGCTTTCTTAGGGGAATGAGTTTGAATCTCAGCTCTGTTACTTGTCTAAGTTTAAGAAAATGTTTAACTACTTAAGATAAAGCCTTCTCCTGGCTTTGGTAACACACTTTTATAATCCATGCTACCAGGGAGGCTAAAGCTAGTGGATCTCTTGATCTTGGGAGTTCTGGGATGCCATGATTGGTCAGGTATCTGCATTGTCTGGTATCAGCATGGTAAATCACTGGGTTCCCTAAGAAGGAGCAAACCATCCTAGGTCAGAAGTAGAGCAGGTCAAAGTTCCCATTGCCAATCAGTGGGATCAGGCCCTGGATGAGTTAGGGAGAACAAGTCTTTAAAAGAAAAATCATGCATTCATTTCCATTGAATTTTTACTATTTCCTACTATAGGTTTCATTAAAGTTTTCCTAAAATGTATTTGTCTTCCATGGAGTATTATATTAATTTTTAAGCTTAGTATGAATTAACATTTTATTGTTGTCAATGGAATAATGCCTTTATTGAAGAATATGACCAAATCTAAAAAGCAAAATTTTCTGAATACATTCTTTTAAATAATTCTTTACATTTTTTATATGTTACCAAAAATTCTGGTGTGAAGTAAGTGCAACATATGTGATGTAAAGTTTACATTTCATAATTCCCAGGTTCTGTTTATTTTATAAAATGAAAAAGCTGGAGAAGATTTCTGAGGTTCCTTCCAAATCTAAAATTCAATAAACTAGATTCACAAAGTGATTCAATAACCCTTTGTTCTTTGACTTTGTGACTTTTGACTATATATATGCATATATATACATACATACATATAAAACATAAATACACACAATCTTCATAGTAACAGGATTATAGATTAAAGCTGGAATGAATTTCAGAGGTCTTATTTTTGTTGTTGAGTCGTTTCAGTATCCTCTGACTCTTCATGACCCCATTTGGAGTGTTCTTGTAAAAGATACCACAGTGGTTTGTCATTTCCTTCTCCAGTTCAATCTACAACTGAGGAACTGGGAAAAATAAGGTTTAGTTCCTTGCTCAGGGTCATATTTAAAATTAGGTCTTCCTGACTCTAGGTTTAGAACTCTATCCACTGTACCACCTACTGTTCATCTTTTTTAGACTAATTGTTCTCAAAGTGTGGTTTCATGGACCTCTGGGCTTCCCTAAAACCCTTTTGGATACCCTTGAGTCAAAATATTTTCAAAGTAATATTAAGAGTAACCTCATCTCTCTTCTTCATTGAAAAAAGAATACCTGAAAACTGGGTGTTGAGAAATTTAGATGTGAAAATAGAGAAATTATAACATGCAGAAACTATAAATGTGAAAGCCAGAGGCATACCTTATTTAGGTCCTTACCAAATGTAAAAACAATCTAACCATGGAAATTAGATATAAAATATGGCGGGTGGGAAGGCTGCCCTTTGTAAATGGTAACTTTCCATGATTTATGCTAATCCCAACCTCATTACTGCTTAAAAATTCCTGATTTGGGGGAGTTTTGAAATAAAGAATTTTGTCTTATATTTGTATGTATATTTGTAAATATTTAGTATTATAGTGCAAAAAAGAAGAGCATTGGTTTGGAAGTGAAAAGACCAGGGTTCTAATTTTGATCTCACCTAAATAATTGTGTGACTTCAATCAAGTCACTCTCTTAGGGTTTATAATTTCATTTATTCCTTATCTGTACAACAAAGGGGTTGGACTAATGAACTCTAAAGTCTCTTCCACCATTCTAAAATCTCTAGGAATAATTGAATACATAATACAAAGATGAGCTACTGATCTGTAAGGCTTCAATGGAAAGCTTTGTGGCTGGAAAGGCATAAGTTAAAGAATTTTCTATTAGAAATCATGTTCATGCTTATCATGACACTTTAAGGTTTGCAAAAACCTTTCATCATCTTTAAGAACTTTGGTGAACAGAGAAAGAAGGCCGTAGACTGGTAAAGCTGGTTCCCATCTCTCCCCCCCACCTCCTTCCCTTAACTATTTTGTAGCCCATTCTACCACTCCAGGATTTGCAGAAGACAAAGACAGAGTCTGCTTTCCTCTTTATTCCCCAAAATGCCATATACCACTAACCTGGTCTCATTCAACCCTGTAATATCAATCATGCTATCATTCACAACCTCAACTGACAACCAGTTTTGTTTTGTTTTGTTTTCTGCTTCCAAC
This sequence comes from Macrotis lagotis, assembly GCF_037893015.1. NCBI lineage: Eukaryota > Metazoa > Chordata > Mammalia > Peramelemorphia > Peramelidae > Macrotis > Macrotis lagotis. Next base: position 175,369,456 of record NC_133660.1, read on the forward strand.
TTCCAAGGACCCAGGGCATCCAATGAGGGAGAAGATGCCCAAGGTTACATTAAATAAGGAGTTGAAGAACTAAAGAGGACTGATCATAAAACATCTGTCTCAAGGCTAGGTGGGGGGAGAGGGGGAGATATAAGAAGAGGGGAGAAAGATGTCATGAGCAAAGAGACTCGGGTATTATGGAACAAGATCCATAACCTTTGTGTTTTTGTCAGCCTGGATCATAGTGATGAATGAATGAAAAAAGCATTCATTAAATGTTTACTATATGTGAAGCAATGTGCTGGTGATGAGTTCCATAGTCAAACTGGTCATTTGTTGGTAACAATCATAATCATTAAATGCACAACGAATTCACTTGGTCCTAAGTTTTATTTGAGGAAAATTTGATAAACAGACACTTGGTTTTATAGTTTGTCACTCACACAACACAATATTCACACTCAACTAAAACAATCAACTCTTTCAGCACCATAGCCATAAGATAGGATGTCATTATTATTTTTTCTACCTGTTCTGTATCTCCCCAGGTAACTTTATCTTGTCACCCAGCCAGTTTACCCTAGATATTTACCAGCTTTCTTGTATCTACCAACCGGTACCACCATATTACTTTGTGCCATTTTCACCTGGATGCTTCCTGAAATCTCTATACCTCTAAATCTTAAGGGAAAAACAGCAATTCGGGGAAAGTAACAAAAAATGTGAAGTTCTTCCCAATATCTTGAAATGCTTTTGTTATCCTGAGAGCTCAAGGAGAGAGCTCCAATAAAAATAAATTTGTGCTAAATGTCATTGTGCTAAATGTGCTACAATAACCCATCAACACATAAAGAACTGAAAACACTCATGGGGAGAAAAATGTAGTAAACAGTAACTAAAGTATCAGGGGAGGCTTCTGTTTCCTGTGAGGTCCCTTAACTTCATAGTTCCTTCCTTTGCAAAAAAAAAAAAAAAAAAAACGGTACTTTCTTTTGGGGGCTGTTCTGATGATCACACTTGGGAGTATAACTGGAAACTCATAGGGTCTACAAACTATTATTAGGTATCTACTATATGCAAGACACTTTGGTAATAAAGGGCATAGTATTATGCACAATTTTTTTAAAAAAATTACTCAGGAATTTGCTAAGAAATGACAACAAATTAGTGGTTCCTAAAATTATAAATCATTTTAAAGTATGGTAATTAAACTATATTTTGCTCTGCAAATACAAAGCAAGATAGGTATCTGGGACATTTGATATTATAATTAGTTCGTTGCTCTTTTGAGTTTAATTACTTGGTTTAAAAAAAAAACACAGTTGGTAAGAGGAAAAAAAAATTCCTGTGACACAAAGAAACAAACAAATCTAACACATGGTCAAGCTCCAAGAAATTATTTAGTATTTCTTTAACAGTTTTGATTTTTGTTGTTGTCATTATTTAGTGGGAGAAGGAGAATTACCAAGTGTGGAAATGAGCTACATGCAAAAGCTAAATGTTTTTTACTATATTTTTGCTTTTAAATAAAATAGTCTTTAAATATGGAGATCTGTTAAAAACTCAATTTGTTATCTAAAGTTATGGTACAGTTTCTAGTGAAACCCTGAGTTCTTGCTTCATTAAATAAAAGAACTAAAAGAAAGGGAGATGTAAAAAAAACAGAAAACATCCACTTAAGAGCTCCAGGGCATGATCTGATTAGATGAAGTCCATATTTATTCTGATCCATATCTGATCACTGGACCCAGATGACTCCAGAGGAGAAAATGGGACTGATGACATTGCACAGTACCCTCTCACTTAAATCCATTTCACTTGCATTTTGCAGCATCACCTCCCTGATGTCCTGATCTTCTTCTTCGAGATGAAGTCATCAAAAATGGTTCCTGTGCAGGATATGCTTTAGTAGAACACCTAACGGCCAACATTTCTGGTGAAAAGCAATGCTCAAGAGAAGAAAATCAATTTGTACAAAGTACCAGAATAGAACAGGGATTCACAAGGCAGGTCTCACAAGCCCCAGTCTAGGTAAGGGTCTTCTGTTGGGATGCATCATGGTGCTTAGTCCATTCTGAAGGTTTAAAAAATCTTACACTCATTAATGGAGAAGAGCTTCCTCCTATTCCTCCTCCTAGCGTGATTCACGGCAGTCCTAACAGCACACTCAAATACCTGCTGCACCCCTCGGTTGCTAAGAGCTGAACATTCCAGATAGCCCTTAGCCTTGACCTCCTGGGCCAGACGTTTCCCATCCACCGAGTTTATACAGGAAGCCCTGTGGGGTCCCATTTCCCTCTGGTCAGTCTGTGTGGCCACCACCAGCACCGGGGTACAGGGCAAATTGCTCCGTATCTCAGCAATCCATTTGTTCCTCAGGCTCAAGAAGGAGTTATGGTTGGCCACAGAATAGCACATGAGCACCACATCGGCCTGCTGGTAGGAGAGGGGGCGTATGCTTTTGAAGGCATCATTGCCTGCTGTGTCCCAAAGGCCCAGACTGATCTGGATTCCATCCATGAAGACATCCACCCCAGCATTCTCATACACCGTGGGTTTGTACATTTCTGGGAATGTCTCTGACGTGAAGCGCACCAAGAGAGCTGTTTTCCCCACAGCTGCATCCCCCACCAACACACATTTGATGGAATCAAGCATCTTGTTGAGCCTGGTTCTCAGGGATTATATCAATCCTGTAGCAACATACACCTTAGGGAACTGTAGATCCACTCGCCATTTAGTTGCAGAAAGGATGGAAAGGCAAGGTGGGATGTCTCTTCTTACAATTTCATCACTTTGTAGAATTCCACATCCTCTTTTTTAAGTTAGGTACAGTCCACTTAAGGAGCAATGGATCCTAGTCTCCTTCCTAGAATAGAAAAAAAGAAGAAAAAAATTTTACAATGTTTTATTTTTCCATTCTATTTTGTCAAGATCCTGACAGTATTGATTTTGAGACCACTTCCATTTTTCACAGAAGGGGTTTTTGCATTGCACCTATAATAGTCTTGGTGGAGTATAGTTCCAACAAGGAAAGTCCCTTGACTAGAGCAGATAAGCAACAGTTCTGTAATGGTTAGTCTTAGATACTGAGAGACACTGGCAATGATGCGCCAGTCCCCCAACTAGCATGTTTGAGAGGCAAGATTTGATCCTTAGATTTTCTGTCTCTGAGTGACCAGAGTTCTAGCCCTTGCCCCCTGGAGGTTTTCTATAGAACATGGAGGAAGGCAGTGGGAACATGACAGACCACATGTGGTTTGCCCACCTCAGCTCTATTTTGAGTCACTGTTCAACCTCAGCTACAATGCTGCAATGCCATTGTCCCAGATCACACTCAAGCTGTCATTTCACCCCCCTCCCACCCACTGGTGGAAGTGCTGATCAGTTTTCCCACTAGTCCGCTTCACCCATGACCTATGAAGAAGCACGGGTTGTTTGATTTGATCTTTGAAACAGCCCAGTGATCAAAGACCAAGTCACGACTCAGATAACAACCGAAAAAGATCTGATAGAAACTGAATGTGTGAGGCAGCTTTTTCAGATTGGCAGAAGTGGAGGTGGGGTAGGAGGTGGTTGGGGGAAGAGTAGAAGAGGGGGAGAGAAGGGGGCTGCAAAGTCTCTTCATCTCAAATCAACTTTGGCAACAGATCAAAAATGTATGGAACAGATATACAATGAATATTGTCATGACTATTTCCCTTCAATAACCAGTTAGTCACTTTGTCCTCAAAAAGAAGAATCCTGAGAAATTAAGGAACTGGCTACAACTGACTATTTTTGCTTTTCTGATAAATTGATATTTCTAGACTCAAACAAATCTTCACCCCCAACTTGGGTGGGTAAGAATCTAATGGTTCCAGAATAAAGCCAACTCAACCCTAATCCTTCTTGAACCGGTCAAGAAATAGAACTTTCTCTTTCCTGGAGAAAGTTATTGAAGGTTTTTGAACCATGTGTCAAAGAGGAAAAAAAGATCCCAAGTGACACAGAACAAGAATTTTAGTATCTTATTAACAAAACCAAAATAATGTGAAAAGACATTGATGAAGAAGTCAACAAACATTTATTAAGCATTTACTATTTATGAGGCATTGCTAAGCCATAGATATAAAATAAATAGTTCTTGCCTTCAAGGAACTTCCATTCGAATGGGGTTATGATATGTATGTTGCATACATACAGGCATATCTCAGAGATATTGCAGGTTTGATTCCAAACTACTCAATAAAGTAAATATTGCAATAAAGTGAGTCACTCAAGTTTTTTTCTTTCCTTATGCATATAAAAGTATGTTTATACTAACTCTACTCATTAATCACTTGATATATATATATATATATACGTATATATATATATATATATATATATATATATATATTCTAGGCAACCTAGATACCTTAATTTTAAAATGTCTAATTGCTAAACTATGCTAACCATCATTTGAGCCTTTAGTGAGTTCTAATTTTTTTTGCTGATGGAAGGGCTTGCCTTGATGTTAAGATTGCTGACTAGTCAGGACAGTGGCTGTGGCAATTTCTTAAACTGAGACAGCGATGAAATTTGTTGCATAGATGAACTATTCCTTTCACCCAAACACTTAGAGACCATTGTAAGTTTATCAACTGGGATAATTTCCATATTGTTGTGTCTCAGGGAATAGGGAAGTACGGGGAAAGGGAGAGAGATGGAGCAACAGTCAGTTGGTGGGGCATTCAGAACACACACAACATTTATCAGGTAAGTACGCCATCTTATATAAGCATGATTCATGGTACCCCAAAACAATTACAATAGTAACATTAAAGACCACTGATCACAGACTACCATAATAGATTTAATAATAATGAAAATGTTTGAAATATTGTGAGAATTACCAAAATGTGATGTAGAGACATAATGTGTGCATATATGCCTTTGGAAAAATGATGCCAACTGAATCACTTGAAGCAGGGTTACCACAAACTTTATGAAAAAATTCAATATCTACAAGCACAATAAAATGAGGTAATACCTGTATGCATAATAAATACAATATGAATACAAGTTAAAATAAAGTGTTTTGGTGGGGAGGAGGACATTCCATAGCATTTTATAAGAGCCATGTATCCCTAAAAAGTAAATTTAATTCAATAAACATTAAAGTACCACCATGTGCTAACTCTATATTAAGTGCCGTTGATTACAAAAATGAAAAATTACACAATACATTTTGTCAGAATATTTATATTCCAATATAGAGGATATAATATGCACACGAACAAAATACATTTATTGGATTACATGAGATTCCTAGTGAAAAATTTAAAAATGTGTTTCTCTGAATACTAACATTCACTGCAAAGATCTTTCTGTCTGGTAAATGTGCATTTAATTCTTTTCCATAGTCCTAGTTAAAAGTTAATCAAATGAAAAATAGATTCACATGATTTATTTATTTACAGAATACTCCCATCCTACCAGTCATCCATGTTCACTAAATCAGTATTATTCTCAACTTTTAATTCTCCCTCTCCCATGCATGTAATGAGGTCCTAAGTAAGGATAATCACCTCTGGTCTGGTGATGACTTTGTCTTTTGAACCTTCTAGAGCACTATTCTATAGGAAATTTTTGTACAACTATCACTTCCACATCACGACTTTCACTAGTGCAGCTTTAATATAATGTGGGTTGGCATAAGAAATTAAATGGGAATTTTTGAGGAGTTTTATGGAAGTTGCAATTAACATGAGGCCAACAGGCAGCAAAGAAGAAGTTTAAAAACTCAGAAATGCATAAAATAGACATACGCTATTGTATAATATCAACCCAAATTTTACAATAAAAGAAAAGAGAATGTTTGTAAAAGAATTTTGCCTCATAAAATAAAAAGAAAAAAATTCTTACTTCTCTGGTATGTAGGGTAGGTCACAATTTTTTTTTCAGATTTCCAGATCAGATCACAGGGGCCCCTAACTTGCAAAATGTGGATAACTGTAGAGCCCATTACAGGAATGTTCTGGAAGGTATCTAAGAACCCAGGATGAGGGAGAGAGGGGCAATGAATGCATGCATGCATACATTATTGGGTTTCATCTATATTATCATTATTTTCTTAAGTCTAAACAATCAGTAAAACAGTAAACTGAGCTCTGATTTATAGATTTCTAAAACAAGCTATTTAGAACTGTCCTTAGTATACCTCTACCCTCCCCGCACATATCTAATCACTATCATTTTTATTTTCAACAATCAAATTCCCTCCCCTCAACTTACCAGAAGACTGTTCATGTTCTTAATCTTCTTATTTGTACTATTTCAATTGACTCCTAATTGTCCTCTCTGACACAAATCTCTCCCAACTCCAATTTATCTATGCAAAATGATTTTTACAATAGAATAGGGTCACTGCCTTACTCAAACGTCAGAGAATCCTCCCCAAATGATCACATGGACTTGTGCCCAGTCTGTGGTTGAACACTGCCAGCTCGTATTGGTCTGACCAGCCACAGTTGAACACATAACTTGACTAACAAAATGATGTCATTCTGGTCCTCTTCAAGAATGAAGGACAATAAGGGTGGCTAGATGGCACAATGGACAAAGCACCAGACCTGGCGTCAGGAGTACCTGAGTTCAAATCTGACCTCAGACACTTAATAATTACCTAGCTGTGTGGCCTTGGGCAAGGCACTTAACCCCATTGCAAAAACTAAAAAAAAAAAAAAAACCCTAAAAAAAACTAAAAAAAAAAATGAAGGACAACAACCAACCAACTTCTCTATGCCTTTGATGATGTTTGTCCTTCATTCTCTAAGAAGACCATGACATCAGGGAAGTGACTCCATGACAACCTGGGGATGGCCCTGGATAGAAGTCAATCAAGGTTAAGTGATTTTTCAAAGATCATATAGTTAATTAAGTATCAAGATTCAGAAATCAAATTTGAACTCAAGTCCTCCTGACTCCACAATTGGTTTCTCTATTCACTCCACCACCTAGCTGCCCCACTAAGCCTTTAGGATTAAAACAAAGGCTTGTGTATACTTAGGTGGCAGAGTGGTATTGTGCTTAAAATACTGTACTTGAAGTCTGGCAGACCTGGGTTCAAACTGTGCCTTTGACACTAGCTGATGCCACTAAACCAGTGGTACCACTCCAAGATTAATTTTCCTCAATTATAAAATGAAATGATTGGATTAGATATCATCTAGACATGCATAAAATCTATCGTTTTATATTTCCATGAGCATGGTATCAGTCCTAGTAGAATGGAAGCTTCTTGAAGGCAGGTCAGTTTTACCTTTGTCTTTCTTTACCAAAGCCTACACCTGGCACTAAGTGGATATTTAATGAATGTCTGTTGACTGATTAATTGATGATCTTTCCTTATTCATTGAAAGGACTCAAAGGATTGGTAATATTATCAATGTGGAATATTCTCTCCAACAATGCAGATTCAGTTCATCTCAAACTCAGACAATGCAATTCATATTCCCATCCTATAAACCCATCAAAGAGGTCTAAGTTTTTCTCTTGGTCTCTAACATTACAAAAGTATTAATGCAGCAGGCAGTCCATCCACACATTTAATATTTCCTCCATATTACCTTTTAAGATATCCCCTTCTAGCCATAAAGTTCTTTAATTTTGTTTTCTATCTATTGACTTCCTGAAAGAAATACATTTTTTAACACAACCAAGACTCATTTTCTCGTTATGATTTGAATAATCTATTAAAGGGGTCAGAAAGTGAACCAGAGAAAATTCCAGTGGTTTCTATTATTTCAGGAAGTCAATGAAGAGGGGCAGCTGGGTAGTGCAATGGATAGAACACTGGTCCTAGGTCAGGAAGACCCAAATCCAACATCAGACACTAGATGGGTGACTCTGGGTAAGTCATTTAACCCCATTGCCTTGCAAAAACTAAAAAAAAAAGGAATTCAGTGAAACTCTCAATCTGAAATAGATCCACAAGAGGTTGCTTCAGACACTGCCTCAGGAATGTTCTGCTTATTAAACAGATATTCAGCGTAGTGTTGAGAAGTAATGGTGTTTTAAAATATTCTCTGCCACACTTTTTATACCAATCCTCAGAATTCAGATAACACTGATATATATTTTAGTCAAATAGCCCCCAGTGATTACTCCAGCAAACACATTGATGCTATTTCAGCCTTCAAGAGGGCTTTGTAGATCTAACTGAAGCCAGGAATTCTTCACCTTTCAAAGTTTTATATTAGCTCTCATAAGACATGATTTCTACACTTCAATTAAATTCAATTTGATAACCTTTTATATACATACAAAGAAAAAAATACATGTACATGGTCTAAGGGGAAAAATGTTTATATGAGAAATTCATATATATATATAAATATTTAATCATCACACTAATTGCTTAAATGAATAAAATTAAGCTGTACTAAAAGATTACATACAAATTGAGAATAGCCTGCATAGATTTAAATGTGAAAAGTTTCTTGAAATAATTACATGGCAATAGAACTCTGGAAATTCAAGGAAATTCTTTGGTAAAGGGCATTGTGGCCTCTCCACAATTAATCAATTAATCCACAAGCATTAATTAAGTACTATGTGCCCTACGTTACAATCCAATGTAAATGTAAAGTTTTTAAAAAGTCCTAAATCCTTAGGGGCGGCTAGGTGGCATAGTGGATAAAGCACCGGCCTTGGAGTCAGGAGTACCTGGGTTCAAATCTGGTCTCATACACTTAATAATTACCTAGCTGTGTGGCCTTGGGCAAGCCACTTAACCCCATTTGTCTTGCAAAAACCTAAAAAAGAAAAAAAGAAAAAACCAAAAAAATCCTAAATCCTGTATAATTCTAATGACCAAGATAGGACAATGAGAATTATAAACTATAGGTGTGGCATATTGTATATATCATCAGGCTTTAGCTGGTTTTGCCAAACTGCTTTTTTTTAATCCCTTTATTTTGTTTTCTTTGCCACAAGGAAGGTTCTCTGGGTGAAGGAAGAAAAATTTTCCAAAATGGAAGGTAATGTAAAAACCCAAAGATATCTATAAAATTTTTGTATGATTATTGATCAATAAAATTGGTTTTAATTTTTTATTGATCAATAAAAATTTTAAATTGTTTATTAATATGAACTTGTCTTCTGTAGCAGCAAAGTGAGAATCATTTAACAAGAATAAAGAAAATCCTCATAAAACTAGTGAAATCTAAGCAGTTGAAAAATATGTGCTCCAATGAAGAAAAAGTTACTTGAACAAATATTACTCTGAAATTATAAATTCAGATTCCTTATCACAGGGTATTAACGGCTGTTTACCCTGTTTTACCTAGCACAGAGTTAAAGAGTGATACATGGACAAGATAGTTAACCAAACTTCATAAGAATGGGGAGGCCAGGAGTGGACAACGAATGTACAACATTTGATTTTATCTGAGGGCAAGTCCTTCAGGAGATTTTCTCTTTGACCGGGTTCTCAGAACTAGATCATTTGCAGTATTTCAAAAAAATCGTTATCTAGTGGTAGAACCTAGTAATGCTGAAATAGTATGGCTGTTTGAGGAATGAAAAGTCTATCCTTTATCCAGGCAATCCATCTTTCTGTTCTAGGACTTGAGACTCAGGATTGAATAAGTTTTGAAAAGCAATATTTCTCTCTCTTTTTCAAAATAGATCCATTTTCTTTCCCTTTCCTCAATTATTCTTAATCATAGACAGGACTCTCCAAGTACGATTTCATCACACACACTCACACACACACACACACACACACACACACAAACGATCCCCTGCTAATAAAATGGTGGCATTCCTGTAATTCCAAGCAGTTAATTTTCCAGGTCCTTTTCTCTATAACTTCAAAATGAAACAATCATCCACATGAATACGTTTCTTGAGGAATAAAATATCCTCATCCATTTACTTTTTGGTTACATTAAGTGTTTATTGTTAAGCCAAAAAAAAAAAAGATTTTTTTTCTTTCTCTTTTGTAATCACATTGAAAATTTTTCTAATTAGGGAATAGCTAAAGAAATTATGCTACTTGAGTATAATGAAAAGTTGCTATACCATAAGAAGCAATAATTGAAGAATTCAGAGAAGCATGAGACAACTTATATGAACTGATACTGGGAAGTAAACTTCAGGAGAACTTAATATTAACATTAATAGAAAGCATAAACAAACACAAAACCTATAATAATAATAAATAATCAATAAGTTTGGTCCTATAGAAGAGCTGAAAAAATGGAACTTCTTTCTTTGCAGAGGCAGGGGGACTATGAGTAAGGAAAATTGCATACACTATGAATAATGTTTTTAAAATCTTGCTACAAATATATTTGTTGAGCATTCATGGCTCAATAAAATATAGAGAATACAAATGAATCTTTGATTATTCTGGATCACGAAGAGCACAGAATTCTGAATATACATTCTTATTATACTAAAATAAAACTGCAGGTATGGAAAATACAAATATATTTTCTTTTAAGTCATAAATTTATTCTGTAAAAAAAGTCAATATTTGGAAAAAACAAAAGGGAAGTTCAACCTCCCCAGACCTCTGTACACAGAAACTCTGTGGAATTACTGTGGAATTAAATATATTATGTCTCAACAATGGAAATTACTGTGAAATGAGCTTGGTTGAGACAATTCAATAGACTGTGGGTTTGTAACAGTGATTGATTAGCTTAAACGACTAATATGGAAATTATATTTTGCATGACCTCATATGTATAACTGATATTAAATGCCTGTCCCTCAGTGGGGAGAGGTCAGAGAATGGAAGAGAATTTGCAAATCAGAATTTTAAAAAATTGATTGTTAAAAGAATTTACATGTAATTGAAAAAATATTTAATAAAATAAATAAAAATAATTTTAAAAATGTGTTTCCCTAGATGTACCCAGAAATATCTGTTGATTTATAGAGCTTTCTTTGTTTGTTTTTGGAGAAAGAGTACTTTTTAAATATAAGTAGTATTATAAACCCTGTAATTTAAACCTCACATTCATATAGTACTTTATAGCCAGGTCTAGTGATTACATGCTTATAATTCTTGCTTCTGTGGAGAGGTCAAAGTTGGTGGGTCACTTGAAGTTGATCTAAAACCAGACGAGTAATTAGGTCACTTGAGCTAAAGTTTGAAGTAAGATCTAAAACCAGACAAGTAAATGATGCAATAAGTCTGACACAAACATGTGAAGCACTGGGATATACTCCACAGAGCAGTGTACTGATTCATTTAGAAAAAACAAACAAGCAAGCCATAGTTCTCAGCAGAGCAGGCTTAAAAACTAACGGACAAAAACCTCATACAGTACTTAATATATTACAACCCAAGGCAAAATGTAATGTGATTTAGGAATAAAGAAATTGGCTTATGGGACTCATCAAGATGGAAGGAATAGTAATTCTATTCTCAAGCTCTCCCTACCTTCGCTTTTCCTATTAGCTCAGATAGATCACCTAACTGTCTCTGGATTTATTATCTGATGGAAAATGGGTAGAAGATGTGCCTTACCAACCTTGGAGTGTGGTTTCAGGGATCTTCACTCTTGGAATGTTGTCTCTTCTCACCTCATCCTCTTAGATTGCTTAACTTCCCTTAAAACTCAGCTCAGGGGCACCGGTCTTGGAGTCAGGAAGACCTGAGTTCAACTCTGGTCTCAGACACTTACTAATTACCTAGCTGTGTGACCTTGAGCAAGTCATTTCCTTGCAAAAACCTAAAAAAAAATCTCAGTTCAGGAAGGTCTTTCCAAGCCTTCTCAGGTAATACAGCTTCCCCAATGGGATTATATTAATCAACTATGTGTATTTATATGTATACACACATACACACACACACACACACACACACAGAAATGCATAGACATAGAGAAAAAGTACTTTTATTATGCATTGTTTTTTATGTAAGTGGTAGAATATGCCCCAAATCTATAGAAGGGACCCATATTTGGTGGAAGAGAATGGTCTGCCATTGTGTGAATCAAAGAGTAGCAGAAGAGATATTCTCCCTCCCACCCTTCTCCGAGTAAGACTTTCATTCCTGCCAGGAGGAAAAGTAGGATGTTGGGGCTGATACCATTCTACTCTCATAAGAAGAAGGGATACTAGACTAGAATTATATTTATCTATTCCCTTAAATATTGTTTGTCTAGGAGATAAGATTGGGTTGGAGTTAATTTTTTATTGTTTTTGTCATTTGGGGAAAGGGGAACCCAAAGCTCTCTATCCAAGGCTCGATCTCTTTCCCACCTACCACCAATACCACAACCTGAACATGTAGAGTAGGAAATAAGTTCATTTATGCAAATCATAGGAAAGCAGAAAGCAGAAAAGGTATGCATGGGAGAATATATATATCAGACAATACAGACTGAAGTTCTCCCATTGGAAGCAAGGCAATTCAGTTTCAAGAGAGAGGGTCCTGAATCTCACCCAAGAAGAATCTCCTTAATATCTCCAGTGTAGGAAGTTGGGAAGAGGGACATGAAGGAGACTGTCAGTTCCACTCATGTCTCCCCAGAGTCTTTTCCCTCAGCAACCTGAAGTGGGGTTGACCTCTCCCATCTTCTCTCAAAACTAGAAGCTAGGAGCACCCAAAGGATGAGTTGCCAAAGAAGGACAACTAAGAATTGAAGCTTGTAGTTTCTCTAAAATTCTGTCCTGGGGTCTTCATCTCCACCAATAAGGAAAGAGTCCTATGCCAATCAGCCTAGGGACAAGGGTTATGATGACATAGACCATATATACATATATATATATATATATGTATGTATATATTGCGTATTTTGTAAGTACCTAGCTATTTACATGTTCCCTTTCCCATTGGAACATGAGGTCCTTAGATGGAGGAACTATATTTTTTCCTTTCTTACCTGTTGCTTAGCACAGTTCTTAGTGCATAGCAAAAGCTTTAAAAATACTTTTTGACTGAAAAACAACTATAATACCTTAAATTCCTATAAAGTTATGGCCTTTCACAGCACTTTTTCATTGAACATCTCATTTGACTTACACTTAGCAAATTTTTGACTATGGATTAAACTTTGATCCTTCTGAGCCTTGGATCCTCATCAATAAAATAAAAGCAATAATAATACATTGTAAGAAAAGCACTTTGTAAATAGAAAAGTACCATGGAAATGTGAACTATTATGATTTTCTCATTATTGTTGATCCTTACAATAACTAATATAAAAGTCCTTTCTAACAAGAAATATTATAAAATAAATATAAGGTATTAGCATTACTTAGAAAAATTTAATTATATGTTGTGGCTCTAATTGGCTAGATTCTGGTTATTTGTGGTTTTTACCAGAGTACATATTACTGGGATAACAATCCTGATGTAATCCTTGGCAGCTCTGCCAAGATACACCAACAATACATTGCTGGAAATATGTCCAGGTTCATCAGTTCACAAAGAATAAATCCAAGTGTAGATCTACTTCTAGGAGTTTTGGACAGGGTCTAATGCTGCCAGTAGCCAATTAATTCATTAAAGGAATTAATTCTATCCTAAGTATCTTGCTCATTCACTCTACAAGGAAACTATCACATCATTCACATTAGTCTCTGTATCAGCAATTTTCAGATCAGGTGTTATCCAGCTATTTATCAATAAACCTGTAACTTTAGAACCCTATGGAACAGGTTGGAGGCTCTTGGGGTAGGGAAGGGGATTGTTTGCTTGTTGGGTTGTTTTTGGTTAGAAATTTAGCAATTCTATATTAAAAAAAAACCTAATGGGTATTAAATCTGTTGAATGGAGAGTGCATAATAGATGTGAATTTTCATTTTTATAGGTATTATTAGTATAAATGTATGCATTATTCACTACCCTTACCACCATTTGTGTAGTAGTAATAATTTCCACAATATAGAGGTAACACTTTTGTCAGCACTTCTGAAATTAGGCATTTTCAAGTAAGATATGAATTCCACTTAATGACTAACTAGATTCACATCTCTCTAATTTAAACTTCAGCATTTTAAATATACATACACGTGTTTACAGAATTGTGATCAACACATATAGATTATCTTTGGATGTACTTTTTACACTAACATTATTTCATATAAATATTAATATAGTAATACATTTCATAGACTTGCCAGTTTCAACAATTGTTGAAACACATATAGATACATATGTATATGTGAATGACACCCTCCTAAAGAAGGCAATATAAATATTTTAGTGGACATAGCATTTTTAAAATTTTATTAATATTTCATTTATTTCCCAATTATATACAATAGTAGCTTCCACCTATCATTTTCTGTAAAGTTTTGAATTTTACAATTTTCCCCTACCCTTCCTCCCATCCCCCCCATAGAAGGCAGGCTGATAATCTTTATATAGTTTCCATGCCATCCACTGATTGAAATTGAATGTGTTGGGAGAGAAATAATTTCCTTGAGGAGAAAATAAAATATTAGAGATACCAAAATCATGTAGCACATAGGACACTTTTTAAAAAAAATTGAGGGTAATAGACTTTGGTCCTTGTTTAAACTCCAGTTCTTTCTCTGGATACAGACCATCACAGGTGCTCTAAAATTGTCCCTGATTATTGCACTGATGGAATCAGCAAGTCTAATAAGGTTGATCATCATCCCCATGTTGCTGTTAGGGTGTACAATGTTCTTCTGATTCCACTCATCTTGCTCAACATTGGTTCATGCAAGTCTTTCCAGCCTTCTCTGAAATCCCATCCCTCCTGGTTTCTAATAGAAAAATAGTGCTCCATAACATACATACATATATCATAATTTGTTCAGCCATTTCTCCAATTGATGGACATTCACTCGATTTCCAGTTCTTTGCAACTACAAACAGGGCTGCTATGAATATTTTTGTACAAGTAATATTTTTACCCTTTTCCATGATCTCCTCAGGGTTTAAGATCCAGTAGAAAGGGTGTACACATTTTTATTGCCTTTTGGGCAATAAAAAGATAGCTCTCCAGAAAGTTTAGATGAGTTTACAGCTCCACCAACAATGTATTAGTGGTGGACATAGTCTTTTTTTTTTTTAGGTTTTTTTGCAAGGCAACGGGGTTAAGTGGCTTTGCCTAAGGCCACACGACCAGGTAATTATTAAGTGTCTGAGGCCGGATTTGAACCCAGGTACTCTTGACTCCAGGTTCAGTTCTCTATCCACTGCTCCACCTAGCCGCCCCCCTCCCCCAAATAGTCTTAAACCAGTGTCAGGAGACCTGGATTCTGGTCCCTGTTATGCCACCATCTCACTGTGGAACTTTAGTTACTTGTATTTTCTGGGATTCAGTTTATTTATGTATAAAATGAAAAGTCTGGGAACCAAGACAACAAATAATGGCTATAATAATATAAAGAAAAACAGCATTGAAAGACATCAGAGCTCTGACGGTAACTCCGAATATGGTGAAAGTGTCTCTCCTCTTGGCTGAGGTGGTGGGCTCTATGTGTGGGAGACATAAGTCAAAACCTATGGTCTATGTAGTACTTTGTTTCACTTAATTAATTTTATTGTTGTAAGAAAGGGTTGGGGGTAGGGAGCAGAGAGAGGAGGTCCCTGGTATACATTTATCCTATTACCTTTAATTTAGGAAAAAACCTGATATCTTATTATGTAATCTTATCTCTAATACTTAATTTTTCTTCCTTAAGGATATGATTTCTCTCTCATCACATTCAATTTGGATAAATGTGTACCACATTTTAATATATCAATAAACATTTTGATGCTTTTAAAATTAAAATAAAGTCTTAGAACAAATGATTTCTAAGGTCGCTTTTCTATGATCCTATACATTAAAACATGTCCTCAATCTGTTATGGAGCAGGTGAGAGGTGTCCAATCATTAGCTAGTGTGAAAAGTACCTTTGATTATTTCCTGGGGGTATATTCCCAGAAATGGAATTACTGATTTATGAGACATGAACATTTGTGGTGTTCTTGCTTCACCTTGACCTGCTCTATATGAGTTACCCTCTTATCTGCAGAGTTAAAGAAAGAAAAGCTCCTATAGCAAAAGAAATCTTACTCACTCTTACACCCCAAAGGGAAACTCTCCCTGCTTTGTGGGGGCTGGAGGGAGGGACAGATCATGCAGGGTGTGAATCAACAGAAAAGAGGTTTCTCAAAGGGAACCTCCAGGGGAATAAACATTAGTCAGAGAGAAATAAGAGAGCCTCCTGAAGGTAAAAGCCCAAGGAAGCTGTTTGAGGAAAAAAGTGGTGTGAGCATGTACCATAATCACTAGTATATGGCTCTCTGAGACAGCCAGATAGTTCAATGGATAGAGCACTGGACCCGAAATCAGGAGGACCTGAGTTCAAATGTGGATTCAGATACTTAACCCTGGGTAAATCATTTAACCCTAACTCAGTTTCCTCAATCTGTAAAATAAGCTGAAGAAGGAAATAGCAAACCACCCAATATCTTTTCCAGGAAAAGCCCAGATGAGTTCACATGGAGTGGGATACAATTGAAACGCCTAAACAACAACAACAACACAGTTCCCTGAATCAAGAAGAACCAAAAAATCATAAAGATAGGACTGGAATGGACCTCAGTGGTCCCCCTCCTTTTAAAGATGAGGAAACAGAGGCCCAGGAAGACTAAATTCAAATCCACACCCAACACTTACTAGTTATATGCCCCGGGCAAGTCACTTAACCTTTGTTTAGCTCAGTTTCTTCATCTTTTTTTTTTATTTATGGCAATGGGGGTTAAGTGACTTGTCCAGGGTCACACAACAAGAACATTATTAAGTATCTGAGGTCATATTTGAACTCAGGTCCTCCTGACTCCAGGGCCAGTGCTCTATCCACTATGCCACCTAGTTGCCCCCTCAGTTTCTTCAACTTTAAAATGAAGATCATATGCTAAGTGAGATGAGCAGAACCAAAAAAACATTATACACCCTAACAGCAACTTGAGGGTGATGATCAACCTTGATGGACTTGCTCATTCCATCAGTGCAACAACCAGGGACAATTTGGGGGTATCTGTGATGGAGAATCCCATCTGTATCCAGAGAAAGAACTGTGGAGTCTAAGCAAAGACCAAGGACTATTACCTTTAACTTAGGGAAAAAACTGATATCTTATTGTCTGATCTTGTTATCTCTTATACTTTATTTTTCTTCCTTAAGAATATGATTTCTCAAGGGGCGGCTAGGTGGCACAGTGGATAGAGCACCGGCCCTGGAGTCAGGAGTACCTGAGTTCAAATCCGGTCTCAGACACTTAATAATTACCTAGCTGTGTGGCCTTGGGCAAGCCACTTAACCCCATTTGCCTTGCAAAAACCTTAAAAAAAAAAAAAGAATATGATTTTTCTCTCATCACACTCAATTTGGATCAATGTATACCATGGAAGCAATGTAAAGACTGGCAAATTGACTTCTGGGGGGGGGAGGAGCAAGATTAGGGGAAAAATTGTAAAATTCAAAATAAATAAAATCTTTAAAAGGAAAAAAATGAAGATCATTATAGCATTTACCTCCTGGGGTTGTCATGAACATTTAATGAAATAATAATGATAAAGCACTGAATACAGAGTCCAGCACATATAAATATTATTTTTGTTTTTCTTCTTATTAAATGACTTACTCAAAGTCACCTGGATAGTAATGATCAGAGGCAGGATTTGACCACAGGTGCTCTGGTTCCAGAATGAATACTCTTTCCAAGGTGCCATAATGAATCTTGCAAGCCTTAGACGCCAGGAAGGAGTAGGCATAAGAGGCAGGAACTGCTATCTCAGTCAAACAATATCAATGTAAGATTTCTTTCAATCATCTTTAGTTTTCCCAGATGTGAAGAAATAACAATAATGATGATAATTATCATTAGATTTGGTCCAAGTTCACTGGAATTTCATTGGAATGGGGATCTCCTTTCTGAGGAAATTTTCTCCACCAACACAGATCGACAATTTTTCTGCAATTTACTGTTTTTGTTGTCTGGGTGATCCAGTGACTTGTTCAGGATAATAAAAACTGAATGAATGTCAACAAGACTTAAACCCAGGTGTCCTTAGCCCTAAGACTGGGTCTCTATCTATTCAGTCATGTGACCTCTCATCCTCATTTGGAGACATAACATTAATGAGGCCTATCATTCACAGAGCACTCAGTTCACAAAACCCTCTCATTAGATATGAAGTTCTGAATTCTATGAACCTCTCAGTTATTTACAGGTATAGGGGATGCCATTGATTACCGAGCTGTCAATGTAAAATACAAAAACTCTTAACCAGGGCATAATTCTTGAATATATGGAATAGAATACCTAGAAATATAGATTCTGGAGGTTAGGAGGAACTTAGAAATTATCCAGATTACCCAATATAGGAATCCTTGCTGCATTATCACAAATGATTTTCTAGTCAATGCATGAACACATTTATAAAGAGCTCACTTCTCAATACAGTAATGCTTTCTATTCTGGGACAACTCAATTGTTATGAAGTTATTTGTATAAAGAAGAAATCTGATTCTCTGAAAGTACAATCCATTAGTCCTTGTTCTAGAGCTAAATGAAATAAATTTAATCTTTCTCCCAGATAATGATCCTTCAAATATCTGAATGTCACTATTGTGTGAATGATAATTTTCTGCACTCAAACAAGAATTATTTTATGGTACTATTCACCTGAAAGGAATACTGTTGTGGAATTGAACTTTTTTTTGTATTCTATGGCCTTGCTTTAGTCACAGATTTACAGGGATATTGTGAAATGATATTATCAAAAAGTCAATTGTGCCCAGTTTGGTAAGATGCATTTATATTAATGCCATTCTCTTTCCTAAGAGAAACCTAGATGTTTACAACTGTTTAATCATCTGTTCTAGAATTTTTGCCAAAAATTTACTTCAACAATTTACTGGTTTCTGTAAGTTTCCTCTCCCTTCCCCCATCTTTTTTATTCTTTTAAATGGAAAATTTTAATTGTTTCTAAACTTCTGTCCCTGGTTTTTTACTCATTTCCTCAGCCCAAGACAGCACTTCCAAGGCTTTGGGGTTTTTTTGGGGGACACCCTGATGGGACCTTTATTCCTCCAAGGTCTTATGCTGGCTTGCCTATGCTTTGATATGTAGATGGCCCCCTACTTCCCTCTGTCCTGGAGTTATAAGGAGGATCCTGCTATTTTAGTATGGGAAGCCCAAACTGCAGCCTGGATTTGAGTGTAGACTAGCAGCAGAGTCCTACTCCAAGGGAGAGCAGAGAAATCTCTGCAGTCTTCCTTGACCCCTTACCGTCTCTGGGGGGTGCAGGCTGCTTTCTCCAGATTCTCGCTGAAGATTCTGCAGCTTGTGCTCCTCACTACACACTCATTCTGGTGTAGCAGACTTCTCTCACTGTCCCTTCAAGCTGTTGCTGGTGATCCCTGGGCTGGGCTGGGCTGGACTGGGCTGGGCTGGGCTGGGCTGGGCTGGGCTGGGCTGGGCTGCTGAGGCTTTTTTCCAACCCCCAGTCCTGGTGAAACACACCTTTCCCTTGGAACTTCTAAGTTATCTTGGACTGGGAAAATGTATCACTCAGTCTTTCTGTGGGTTCTGCCCCTCTAAATTTTGGCTAGAGTCATAATTTTGGCTTTTGGCGTTTGGGGGGAAAGGAGTTTCCCGGGAAATGCTGCCTTCATGCTGCCATCTTGGCTCTGCCCCCAATATCCTTGTCCCTGGTTTCTATCCATTATTTTTCAAAAGACTTCAGACTTTAATTGGAATCACACTTGTAATTTCCATCCATAATCGAGTCTATCATCTAACAGTGAAATCATCTCAAGCTATTAGTGCTCTGCCAGACTTCCCAGTCTTAGGACCTTGATTCCTTCTTTAAATATTCTTTGTTCATTTTTTCCTGATTTACTGATGAAAAAAAAATGAATTCAGATTTCTGTTAGCATTTTCCTGGAGTTACATAAAGTTTAACCATTACTTTTCCCTTTTCTTGCTTCACACATACTTCAATAGTTTCAGGATTTGTAATACTGCTGACATGAAGAGTCCTTCAACCAATTCAGATCATAACTCATCTATAAGATTCAGTATATATAGAGCTCTTTTAGTGTGCAAAATATTTTCCCCAGGCTATCTCATTTGATCCTCACAACAACCTTGTGAAGGAGATACCTTTATTAACTTTACAAATGAGAAACTGAGGCTGACATTAAATTACTTGTCTAGGGTCACTTTGCTAAGTAAGTTACTGAGTCAGAATTTGAAGTGAGAGCTTCCTGACTAAATTTAACATACTTTCCACTGATTCACCTGGCTGTCATGATTTAATGTTACTTAGGTAATGATCTTTGAGAGTAAAGAGGCTGAAAAATGTATAATCCTGTGGCCATCCTAATTAGAATAAGAGGAACCTCAGACCACTGGGTTCATATTCAAAGGCCTTTCCAATTTGGGAGGCTCTACCAGACACATATTCTGCTCATAAAGCCTTGAAGTCCTGCGATTTCAGATAATTTGAAAACAGTTTTTTAAAAATGTCTTTTCTGTTAGTTTTTCTTTCTGTTTTTCTTTCCTTTTTTTGTTTTTCTTTTCCTTCCTTTTTTCTTTTTTTATTCTGTCTCTGTCTCTGTCTCTGTCTCTGTCTCTGTCTCTGTCTCTCTCTCTCTTTTTTCTCTTTCTTTGATATTTGTAACTGCATATTCTAAGGATAGTATGGTACCTTAACATCAAATGGCAATTAACAGAACTAAAAAGGCATTATTAGACACAAATCTGACACAGTACAGAGCAGAGGGGCAGGACTCTGCAGTGCCAGGCCAGCCCCTAAATAAGTATAGAAAATTCACAGAAAGCAATTTTCAAAATTACCTTACATATCTAGTGGCAACAAATTTCACATCCACTTAAATATCCAGTTAGAGATGAAAGAATAGATTTCTGGTTTTCATTCTACTCTTTTCTAGAAAATATATTCTACTTCTCAATGTAATGAAGGTCTCTGTTTCTTCATCTGTCTAATGGGGGAGGAATGAACCAGATCAATTCTAAGGTCCTTGTCAGTTCCAACTGAGTTTCTCAGAACTATTCACTGAATTTCTTAGAAAGTATTCCTGTCAAATGTCCATTTTAAAGTGCAATGAAAACCTTATCCCTTAACTGCATAACTGGTGCAATAAAATCTCTGGTCTCACTTTGCTCTCTCTCTGCAGTTTTAAACACAAAATGGTTTCCCACTTACAACAAAGAAAAGAAATTGATAACATAAAAAACTTTTAGGGAAGAACATTGGACTTTGACTTTTGATTTCATCGTATGTGAACTCCAAGATGAAGAAGTGTCTTCCACCAATTCAAGAAAGCCTCTTTTCTATAACTTAAAACTTCAGAGGACTTTTTTTAAAAAAAACTTGATTTTTTTAAATATATTAAAAAAAAACAAGCATAGAGGTCTAGAGGAGAGTGGGTCAAGGCTTGGAATCAGGAGGACCTGAGGTTAATTAAGTAGTATCTCTGTCACATACTACTTTGCTATTCTGAAGTTTAATTAATCTTTCTCTTTCTTCAGGCTACTTTTTAAGACTGACAATTATAGACAGGTTAAAGATCTATTAAATAGAGGAAATTTCCATCTGGAGCATTCCCTATACATAAGCTATTACAAGTCCAGACTGGGAGGGGAAAAAAGACATTTATAAAATTTGAGTCACAGACCCAAGTAATTTAGAGAGTAAAAAACATTTTTTAAAAAGTATTCTTTCACCCAAAGGATGTGGGCAAGGGTAGAAAGCCTCTTCCAACAGTTTCTGTGCTTTCCCCTTGGGCTTCAGATTGCTTTTTGTCCAATAGTGACTGGGAGGACTCTGTGATCTATATGACTGTGATCTGTCTGTGTCTAGGTCCTAATAGACCTCTGCAACGTTTTTCTAGGTTTTTTCACATTTTCAAGTCAACTTGAAAACAGCTGGTGATGGGAACAGTTACATCTCTTTGTCCTTTTCTACATAGTCATAGAAAAGATTCAAGCTTTAGCCTCCATTTTTCCCTGCTATAGTATGTAACTATCTGGGGTATTCTTGAGTTCCTAACAAGCCTAAAGTGCTCGATAATCTATGGAATCAGCAGTATAGAGAGTGCAGTCACTAGTTCTCCCTTTTTAAGTAAAATTTTAGAACTTGCAGGACTTTGGATTATCTAATCAAGACAGCAAGTATTTATTAAGTGTCTATAATTTACCAGACACTATGTGAAGGACTAGGACTAGAAAGAAAAGCAAAAACAATCCCTCCTCTTAAGGAGTTCACTTTCAAATGGGGGGGAACAACATGGAAACAGTTACATAAAAACAAAATATGTACAGGATAAACTGTAGAGTCTCAGGCCCCAGCATAGCATTAAGTGGTATTAGAAGAGGGTCCTCAAGATTTGCTTGAACTGATGCTGAGAGAGATGAGCAGAACCAGAAGAACATTGTACACCCTAACATCAACATGGGGGTGATGATCAATCTTAATGAACTTGCTCATTTCATCAGTGCAATAATCCGGGACAGTTTTAGGGTATCTGCAATGGAGAATACCATCTGCATCCAAAGAAAGGATTGTGCAGTTTAAACAAAGACCAGGGACTATTACCTTTAAGAAAAAATCATGGTTTAAACAAAGACCAAAGACTATATTACCTTTAATTTAAAAAAGTTATCTTAGGTAATTTTGCTGTCTCATATTTTATTTTTTCCTTATGGATATGATGTTTCTCTCAATGTATATATAGCATGGAAACAAGGTAAAGACTATCAGACTGATTTCTGTGGGGGGGTGGAGGGGAGGGAAGCGAGATTGGAGGAAAAATTTTTAAATTTTAAATTTTAAAGTTCGAAAAAATAAATAAATAACCTTATGATAAAAAAAAAAGAAAAGGGTCCTTATAGAAGGTGGAACTTATAACTCAAGCCCCATCATTTTGCAGATGAGGAAAGTGAGGCTCAGAAGTCAAAATAATTGTCCGAAGTCACACAACCAATAAAAAAGCAGAATCAAGACCAAAGCCCCAGTTTCTTTATGGTCAGGACACTAATAATAACCACATTTATTCTTTTTAGAAGTAATAATGATGATATATTTACATATTTTAAAGTTTACAAAGCATCTATCTCACAATACTTTAATACAAGGAGGAAGACGTTTGAACTTGGTTCTAGCATAGCTCAGTTCCAGGAAGTTCCAGGAAGCAAACAAAAATGGTGTGACTCTGAGCATAGTTAATTCAGCATCCCAGGACAAAGGGAAGTTGATAGTTCTGAATTTGTTGAATTTGTTGAATCAGAATGACTGAGTCAAGTAGCCAAGCTACTCAAAATCCCAACTAGAAACAAGCCAACAGATTCAAACTTGGGTCAGAAACTTACAGAACTCTCAGATCAGGAGGAGAGTGAACAAGCTTATCACATCACTTTAAAGGCACCAGAAGTTTCTGGGTTCTCAGAGTTGTGATTGCAACAGAAGGGTGTAAGACAGAAGTTCAGGACAGACACTACCCCACCCTACCTCCCTGGAAATGTGCAGAGTTCAACATTAATAGAAAATTCAAAGTCAAGACTTAAGTTAAAAGAATGAGCAGGGGGAAAAAAAAGAACTCAACCACAAAGAACTATTATGGTGAAAAGGAGGCTTAAGATCCAAACACAGAAGAAAAGAATGACTAAAAACATCTACAAGCAACATTTCAAAAAAATGCAAATCCAACAATAATTCCCAGAAGAGCTAAAACACTAAAGGAGCAAAAAAATTAAAAAACAATTAAAAATAGAAGAAGAAAAAAATGGGAAAAAAAGGCAAGAGCTAGGGAAGAAAAATAAGGAAAGGAAAATTAACAGTTTGGGTAGGGGGGAAAGTACAGAACTTTATTGAAGAAAATAACTCATTAAAAATTAGAATTGGTCATATGGAAGCTAATGACTCTATGATATATCAAGAAATAATAAAATGTATCACTATAAAATGTATAGGTTATACCTGCATAACCTATATTAATTTGTGCTCCGTCAGAGGGAGGAGGGGAGGGAAGGGAGGGAGGAAGAAAAATTTGGAACTCAAAACTTTAAAAAAAAATGATTGTTGAAAACTATCTTTGCGTGAGATTGGAAAAATAATTTTTTTCCGTTTTTTTTTTTTTTTTGCAAAGCAATAGAGTTAAGTGGCTTGCCTAAGGCCACACGGCTAGGTAATTTTTAAGTGTCTGAAGACAGATTTGAACTCAGGTACTCCTGACTCCAGGACCGGTGCTCTTATCCACTTCACCACCCCTGGAAAAATAATTTTTAAAGAAAATAAGAAAATGAAATCAAATGACTGAAAAATATGGAAGAAATGTGAAATAATTCAAAGGAACAACAACTGACCTGGAAAACAGATCAACAGGAGATCATTTAAGAATCACTGGACTAACTGAAAGTTATCATCATCAACAACAACAACAAAACCTGGACATTATATTTCAAGAAATCATAAAAGAAAATCATCTATATATTTTAGAATCGGAGATCAAATAGAAATTGATGAGGTCGGAAGCTGGATTGTAAAGAGTGAAGAAGAGAGAAAAATGAACAGGCAGTTTTACAAGGAAGAAATTAAAACAATTTATAATCATATGAAAATGCTCTAAATCAAAATTAGAAGAAAATAAATTAAAACAACCTTTAGTTATCATTTTAGATCTACTAGTTTGGCTAAAAATTCTTTGAATGGGAAAGCAACAAATGTTGGATATAGAAAAATTGGGAACCTAATTCTTTGTTGGTAGAATTATGAATTGATCCTACCATTTTGGAGAGTAGTATGCCCAAAGACAATTGAACTGCCTAGACCCTTTGATACAGCAATAACACTACATGGTTTATGTCCAAAAGAACCAGGACACCTATTAATTTTAGGGAATGACTGAAAAAGTTATGATCTATGATTGTGATGAAATATTATTGTGCTATAACAAATGGTGAGTTTAATGATTTTAGAAAAACATGGAAAGGGGGCGGCTAGGTGGCGCAGTGGATAAGAGCACTGGCCTTGGAGTCAGGAGTACCTGAGTTCAAATCCAGCCTCAGACATTTAATAATTACCTAGCCATGTGGCCTTGGGCAAGCCTCTTAGCTCTATTGCCTTGAAAAATTAAAAAAAAACATGGAAAGACTTGCACAAAATAATGAAGAGTAAAATGAACAGAACATTGTATACAGTAACAATATTTTTTATAATGATATTGATAGAATGGGGGGGGTGAAGCCAAGATGGCAGCAGGAGAACAGTCTCAGGTGTTTGGGCTATAACAGAGCTCAAAAAAGATATTGAAAATCAAATAAAGGAGGTAGAAGAAAAATTGGGAAAAGAAATGAGAGAGATGCAGGGAAAACATGAAAACAAAGTCAGCAGCTCAGTCAAGGAGACCCCCCCCAAATGCTGAAGAAAATAATATATTAAAAACCAATTTAGGTTAAATGGATAAAACAGTTCAAAAAGTTAATGAGGAGAAGAATGGTCTAAAAAAGCAGAATTGACCAAATGGAAAAGGAGATAAGAAATCTCTCTGAGGATTCAGATGTAGAATGTAGCTAAGGAAGCTGATGACTTTGAGAGAACTCAAGATACAATGATTCTACACAAAAGAATGAAAAACTAGAAGAAAATGTGAAATATCTCATTGAAAAAAAAAAACAACTCATCTGGTAAAAACAGATCCAGGAAAGATAATTTTAAAATTATTGGGATACCTGAAAGTCATGATCAGGAAAGAGCCTTGACCTCATTTTTTAAAAGAATTTCTACAGGAAAATTGCTCTGGGAGAAACAGAGGGTAAAATAGAAATTGAGAGAATCCATCAATCTCCTCCAGAAAGAGATCCAAAAAACCAACTCCCAGGAATATTATAGCCAAGTTCCAGAACTTCCAAGTTAAAGAGAAAATATTACAAGGAGCCAGAAGGAAACAATTCAAATATCATGGAGCTACAATCAGGATTACCCAGGATTTAGCAGCATCTATATTAAGGGCTCATAGGGCTTGGAATATAATATTCCAGAAGGCAAAAGAGCTTGGAATGCAACCGAGAATCAACTATCCAGCAAAACTGAATATCTTCTTTCAAGGGAAAAGATGGACTTCCAATGAAACAGGGGAATTTCAAATGTTCCTGTTGAAACTACCAGAGCTGAACATAAATTCTTAAAAAAGATTTTATTTATTTTGAGTTGTATAATTTTTCCCCTAATCTTATTCCCTTCCCCCACCCCTCCATGAAGGCAATTTGCCAGTCTTTACATTATTTCCATGGTATACATTGATCCAAATTGAATGTGATGAGAGAGGAATCATATCCTTAAGGAAGAAACATAAAGTAAAAGAGATAGCAAGATCAGACAATAAGATATCAGTTTTTTTTCTAAATTAAAGTTAATAGTCCTTGGTCTTTGTTCAAACTCCACAGTTCTTTCTCTGGATACAGAAGGAATTCTCCATCGCAGACAGCCCCAAATTGTCCCTGGTTGTTGCGCTGATGGAACGAGTGAGTCCTTCAAGGTTGATCATCACCCCCATGTTGCTGTTAGGGTGCACAATGTTTTTTTGGTTCTGCTCATCTCACTCAGCATCATTTCATGCACATCCCTCCAGGCTTCCCTAAATTCCCATCCCTCCTGGTTTCTAATAGAACAATAATTGAACATAAATTTTGATCTTCAAGTACAGGACTCAGGTTGAAGCATAGAGAGGATGGATAAGAAGGATAAATTATGAGGGACTTAATGATGATGAGCTGCATGTATTCCTGCATAGGAAGAAGATACTGATAATACTCATATGAACCTTCTCATTTTTATGGACGAGGCACAGGAGAGAGAGCCTAATTTGAAGATATAGTGTAAAATGGAGTCAGTGCATGAAAGGGAAATGTGCTGGGAGTAAGAGAAAGGAGAGCTAGAATAGGCTAAGGTATTTCATGTGAAAGATATTTCATGTTGCCTTTGTAATGGTATGAAAGGGGGGAAGGCTAAGGGAAATAAGGGAACCTTCATTCTCATTAGAAATGGCTCAGAGAGGAAACTGCATATGCACTCAATAGGGTATAGACATATAGAAGAAAAAGAAGACAAAGGGGACAGGGAAGGGAGGAGTGATGTGGGTGATAGAGGAGCGGGTAGATTATAGGAGAGGATAATCAGATATAACACATTTTCTTTTTTTTACTTTTTTCAAGGTGGTAGGATTGGGTGGCCTGTCTGGGACCACAGGGATGGCTGGTTGTTGGGTATCTGGGGTGAGATGTAGACTTGGGGCCTCTTGGCCCCAGGGCCAGTGCTCTGTCTTCTGTGTCACTTGGGTGCCCCACAACACATTTTTGAAAAGGGACAGAGTGAAAGGAGAGATAAAATATAATAAATAGTAGTGGGGGAAGAATGGATGGAGGGAATTACAATCAGCAACAATAACTGTGGAAAAATATGGAAGTAACTACTATGATGGACTTATGATAAAGAAAGTGATCCACCTGAAACAGAACTGATGGTATCAGAACACAGACTGAAACACATTTCTTTCCTCTTACACTTCATTTCTCATGAGGTTTTATATTTTCATGGAGGAGGGGGTATTATGTTTGTTCTTAAGCAAGAATATTTTAATCATGTATAAATAAATTAAAGAAAATTTTAAAAAATTTAAAAAAGAATGGTATTAAGCAAATATGTCACTTTGACTATTATTAATATCCAAATTAACTATAATAGTCATATGAAGAAAAGCATTATATGAATCCAGAGAAAGAACTGATAAATAGAAGTTTGAATAGAATAATTTTACATATATATGCACCTGTTTGTGCCATCTTTGGGTGGAGGAAAGAAATAAAGAAATTTACATGATAATTCTGTTGTATTCTTGAAAGGAATAGCAAGTTGTACATAGATTTACAGTTTCATGTGCAACCAACTTTTTAAAATTATATATACCATGTTATGGAAATGCTTGCTTTATTCCATAAGTTAAAATTAAAATAAAGTAAATATGGGGAAAAAAAGAAGAGAGAGAGAGAAGAGAGGGAAAGGCAACATTTATCATAGATATCCTTCTCATGGAGAGTAGTCATAAAATGTAAGCGAGATATGGAACAGGTTCACTCCAATTAATTTGTTCTCCTCCTTTCCAAATTTCGGATACCATTTGGCTTAATCCTCTTTTACCCTATAAATCATATCCCCATACCCCTACATTAGATAATAAACTCCTTAGAGAGTCATTTTTCTTTTTTTTTTTGCATAATCATCCAACCCTTCACATATTTAATGAACACAAAAAAATTGAGACTTATAGAATTGAAATAACTTTCCAAAAAGTTGTATGGCTTAGTAAGTGAAAGAGATGGGATGCAATCCCAAGGTTCCCAATTCCAAATCCCCATCTTTTCATTACGTCATGATGCTCATAAACAATACTCTTATATAATGTAAAGGTTGTGCGTATCATAAAAATCATTCCTATAGTAAAGACTGTTTTTTTTACCTCAAAAAGATTTTTATGTGCCCATGCTTTTCATTCAACAACTAAAATTCCAACTTTGCTATTAAAACATAAACCAATCTTACTAGGAATTCATAAATAGAATGCATATCTTCCCTTTTCCTAACATCCCATTAACATCTTTCAAAACACATTCTATCTTTTAGGGAACAATAAATACTGTTTTGCATATTGTTGCAACTTAGAATTTAACCAGTTTAACAAATTGATTTAACTATAAATAAAAATAAGTTATAATGAGCACAAAAATCCTATCTATTCACCTAGCTGTCACATACAAACACACATACCCATAATGCTTTAGTCATGAGTCTACTCCTGTCAAAACAACTTTGTGTGTATATATATATATATATATATATATATATATATATATATATATATACATGCACATATATATTTATATATATAATCTTCAGGCAGTCAAAAAGCATCTATTGCATCTAAGGTATTGTGCTAAGACAATCCTTGTTTTCAAGGGGAACCACACAAACAACAATGTATAAATAATATATGTGCAGGATGAAAACACAGAGAGGCACTAGTATTCTGTAGAAGGAAGGATTTTATGTAGTACTTGAGAAAGCCAGGGAAGTTAGAAGGCAGAAATGAGGAGGAAGAAAATTTCAGGCATGGGAGATAGTCAACAAAAAAACCAGAATCAAAAGATGGAGTATCTTGACTAAGAAACTGTAGAGAGGTCAGTGTTGCTAATTACAGAGTGGGGAGTGGTGGTGGAGTGTAAGGTATAAAAAGACTATAAAGGTAGAATGTGGTCTGGTACTGGGAATCGCTGTTCCTTGGTTCCTTCAACTAGACCAACAGTTCATAGTGATTTCTAAGCCACTGTCTGCTTTGACAGTCTGATAAAATCTACAAACCTCTTTTCAAAATAATATTTTTAAATACATAGGATTACCAAGGAGTCCAATTATCTTGAAATCTGGTTACTAAAATATGTTTTAAAAAGTTCGCAGATTGAAAGTAAATAATGTCCGATCTAGATAAGATTTATCCATCGATATAAACATAGCTATAGCTGGATATAAATATAGATATAAATATAAAAAGATAGCTGGATAGATACGCATATATTTGTATCTATCCAGGGTCATCTCCAGTCTTCCTGATCCATTTTTGGTCCCTGGACCAGATGGCACAGGAGGAGAAAGTGAGACTGGTGACTTTCTACAGCAACCCCTCACTCAAATCCAATTCATGTGCATGTCATAGCATCATCTCCTTGATGTCATGATCATCTTTGAAAACAAAGGAACAATTAATTACCAATATGCCTTTCATATTCATAGCATAATGCACCTTTAAGATTGGAAAAGACCTTAAAGAGGAGATCATCTAGCTCAAGCTACTCCCCTCATTTTTACAGAAAAGGAAATACCCACAAAATTTTCAGGGACTTATCCAATGTCACAGCTAGTTTAAAATTCTAGATCAGTGAAATCTAATGCAAAACTTCCTTTTAACTGCTTAATTTATTGCTTGCACAGTTATTTGTATGTATGTAAATATCCAATGACATTATTTTCCTAATGCATAAAATTCTGACATAAATATAAAATGATCATAGTTCATCTAATGTGGTTTTAGACAGAGCTTATTTTGAATCACATGAATTCAATGAAAGCAATGACAAATAGGGATATTTAGAGGTACTAAAGGATAAAACCGAATATAAATTAGAGCAGATGCAATTTTTTTTTTTTACTCAGCAACTATGATCTTGTGGCATTTTGAAGTTCTCTACAGGAAGTGTGAGCACAAAAGCAGGTGAAAATAACATGGTAGCCATGCCAACAAAGTATGATTATAGCCTAATTCTTAAGATATTTCTTCAATTTTGGAAAGAAGGTAAAAGAGGCAGAGAAGGCAGGAGTACTTCTCTGTTCAATTCAACAAATCTACCATATACAAAATTTGATGCTGGGTGCTGGGGGAAATACAAAGATTAAACAGGATGCAAAGCCAGCCTTCATGAATTTTACAATCTAAAGATATCACTGCTACTTTATTTACCCTATTCAGAATTATAGTGACAGCTCAACCACTAGAATCATAATCTCAGGATTAACAGGCTTTATCCACTTGATATGATTTGAGTGAAGTGGAAAAAAAAATAGAGCTCCAAAACAAAAACAAAAAAAACTAAAGATTGATGCTTTGAAATTTCTTTTATTTAAACAATCAAAAATAGGCATCTAAGTGCCATAGTGGACAAAATACTGTAGTGAGAATCAAGAAGACCTGAGTTCAAATTCAGCCTTAAACATTTACTAGCTGCGTGATCTTAAGCAAGTCATAATCTTTGCTTTTCTCTGTTTCTTCAACTATAAAATGGGGTGAAAATAGTACAAAGCTCATGAGGTTGTTATAAGAATGAAAAAAAGATAATATTTGTAAAGCACTTAACAAAATGACTGGCATATTCATAGAAGGCACTATATAAGTGCTAGTCATTATTAGCAATATTAAAATGAAAGTACCAGTTGACACCTAGTTTCTTAAATTGATGTAAATTAATTCAAGAGACACAAAAGAGTAGTGAAGGGAAGTACTTCTTCATTGGCCATAGGAGACCTGGATTCTACTTCTTGGGTTTGCCACTAAGGTGACTTTGAACAAACAACTTTACCTCTTGGGACCTCAGGTTACTCATTAAATGAAGAGGTTGAATTATAAGATCTCTGAGGTTCCTTCCTGTTTAATTAATCTATGAAATGATCCATATCAGATCCTAATGTATTTGAGTAGAGATAGAATTGAAAACACTGGAGGGTACAATTATCTAAGACTATTACATTCCATTTACCTTGACTTTTACACTAGCAATGATTCCAAACCATATCTATGACTAGACCCTCAGCACATGTGTGTGTGTGTGTTTGAGAGAGTATGTGCAAATGAAAATGATTGTCAGAAAGACCTGTGTTCAAATCCCAGTTCTGCTATTTATTCTCTCGGTGTTCTTTAGCAAATCACATAATTCTTCAAATGCCTTATCTGGAAAATGAGGTGTTTAACCTAGATGTTCTCAGCTCTAAATACATGAACCTCTGATAAGGAAAGAGACCTGAGTCAAAGATAGTTCCAAATTCATTACACTCGCTTTCCAACTTATGGGGGCAATTATTTGACTTCATTTATGGGTGGTGATTACAAGTTTCTTCAGTCAAAGTCCTACTATGTCTATCACTTGCTAACTAATTTAATTAAATTTAGAAAGACTTGCTTTCAACCTGGGAAGATTTACATGAACTGATGCAAAGTGAAGAGAGCAGAACCAGGAGAACACAGCACACAGTAATAGTAAAATTGTAAGGATGATCAACTCTAAAAGACTTAGTTACTTCAATAAAGACAATGAACTAAAACAAATACAAAGAATTCATGATGAAAAAATTCTATCCACCTCCAGAGAGAGAACTGATGAACTCTAAATACAGATTGAAGCATACTTTTTTCATCTTCTTTAATTGTCTCATTTGTGTGTGTATGTTTCCTTTTGCAACCTGGCAAATATGTTTTGCATTTCTTCGTATATATAATGAATTTCTTGCCTTCTCAACGCGTGAGAAAGTGAGAGGCAGTAATTCCAAATTGAATGTTTAAAAAAAAGGAACAAAAGAAAGATTTGTACCCAAAGAATTTATCCACACAGTGATGAATTTGGAGGACAACTCACATGGACTGTCAAGGCATAGAAGAGTTCTAACTTGAATTGGCAGGAATAACACAAATGAAATCAAAAATTGTTTTGAAATTATTAAAACTGTGAGGGATACAGAACATAAGTGTTCTTATCTAA
This sequence comes from Macrotis lagotis, assembly GCF_037893015.1. Lineage (NCBI taxonomy): Eukaryota > Metazoa > Chordata > Mammalia > Peramelemorphia > Peramelidae > Macrotis > Macrotis lagotis. The sequence continues at coordinate 175,401,772 of NC_133660.1, forward strand.
GAACAAATCTCTAGCCAATTTAAAATATACTAAACTAAATTAAATTCAACAAACTATCATTGTTAATGTGCCATCTTAAATCTGTGACTGGCTGAAGGCAGACCAAGCAACAAACATCAACTCTGTTGGTGCCCTGGGAGAGCTGCAGAGAACACCCACATCTGTTTAATGAGTTAACAAGGCAGAACATAAATATGACCAGATTGCCTTAAATATCATAATTTCTAACAGGGCCTTTTCTTTTCCATTTCCCAGAATCCTACAATTCTATTAGGTATCTTTCTGGAGGTTTTCTGAGAAGAGAATTTGGCTACAGATGAGATTTACTAGTTTACACTAGCAATTTAGTCTCTTTCAGCTTCAGTTTCTTCATCAGCAAAATGGAGATAATAGTGATCTCTACTTCTGAGGATTTTTTGAGGATTAAATTAGAAAATATGTATACAGCACTTAGTGAACTTTAAAGCACTATATATTATTAGTTATTATTAAAAGTGTTTTGTGAACTTTGAAGCATTTTATAAATATTAGCTAATATTAATAAGTGATTATTGAAAAGTGATGAATGTTGGCTATTTTATTATTAAAAGTGCTTTATGAACTTTAAAAGATGTTTTAAATATTATTATTATTGAAAGCCTTTTGTAAACCTTAAAGTGTTATAAAATGTTTAACAATTTATGATGATGATGACAGTGGTAAAGTTCACAAAGTAATTTTAATAATAATAATAATAGTTAGCAATTATAAAGTGCTTGAAAATAAGAAGATACATAAAATGTGTGTACCATTTATATACTTTCTTATTTTCAAGTTCTACTCCAACCACCCAGGTTGGGAGTTTTGCACAATTCTGTTACAGAGCAAGGAAGATGCAGAAGGATAGATCCTGAAAAAAATGTTTGAAAGTCACTTAATAGATGTCTTAGAGAAGGTGCTCAATAAATATTTGTAATTTGGTTTGAGTCACTCTCAAAGCACAGCACCAAACTAGAGATCTGAAGCCCATTCTGCCAAGCTTCTTGCTATCTGCTTGCTGCTAAGCAATGAATTTAGAAATTACAAGCATAAACCAATGTAAGTCTCTCTGAGTAGGGACTTTCACTAAATATACTCCCAGACTGTGGAACTTACTTCCCATTATAATGATCCATGTGTCTCTACTTTGAAAATATTTAATTTCTTCTATTCAAAAGAATGCAGGTTTTGTTTGTTTGTTTAAATAATAATGTCATATGTAAGAGGAATAAAGGAAGAGGGAGAGGTTGGGAAAGAAGGAGGGGAAATAAGGGAGAGGAACAAGAGAGGAGGAAAGGAAGAAGAGAAAAGGAAGGAGGAAAGAAAGAGGAAGGAGAGGGAAAAGGAGGGAAGGAGATAGACATGGAAAAAGACTACATAAGCATATTTTATAATTAAATTTTGGACTATAGACCATTTTGTTTTTCTATTGATGTCATTTGAGAACCTCATTCAAGTAAATAATTAGCCAACGTTTATTCAATAAATACTACTGACATTTTCTGTGCTAGGCCAAGTTACCATTCTTCACATCACCACTCTCCTCTCTCCCTCACCTCCAAAACCCTGTGTAAATTAATCTAGATCTGACCTTTAAAAGGCAAAAAAGCTAACACTGAGACAAGATTGGTCCAGAAGGCTAAGACTCAAGCCTAGCGGATGAGGCAGCTTCCTGGTGGCCTCAAAGCTTCCTGTTCACCTAAGGACATAAAAGGCCATGACAAATAATCGAAAACACTGTGAGTTAAAACTAAATGAGTTATTAAATTACCTGTCCCCTTTGAGCAAGCAATACTACTATTTGGTCTATTTCTGAAAATATTTAGGGAAAAAAATCTTGTATGTTCTATGATGTTTGCAAGCAGCTCCCTTTGTGGTGACACAGAACTGGAATTTGCAGGGATGCCCATAAATTGAGGACTGGTTGAATAAGTTGTAGTATATGATTATGATGGAATACTACCATGCTATAAGGAATGATGAGCTCAGTGATCTCAGAAAAACATGGAAAGGCTTATATGAAATAATGAAGACTGAAATGAACAATAGAACATTATATATAGTAATAGCAATATTGGTTTAAGAATAACTTCGAGCTTCTCAGCAGTACTATGATCAAAGACAATTCTAAAGGACTTGTAATAGAAAATATCATTCATATCCAGAGAAGAATCTATGGAGTCTAAATGCAAACCAATGTATACTATTTTCAATTTTTCAAATTTATTTTGTAGTTTTTTTGCTGTCATGTTTTTTCTTCCTTTATGTTCTAATTCTTCTTTTACAACATGATTAATAAGGAAATATGTTTAACCTAGCTATACATGTATAACCTACATCAGATTATACATTGTCAAGGGAAGGGAGGAGGAAGAAAAATGTGGAACTCAAGACCTTACAAAAAATTGATCGTTGAAAACTACTTTTGCATGTAGTTGGGAAAATAAATAAATAAATGTATTTAAAAAAATAACAACTTTGGGCAAATAAGTTATTATAACTATTATTATTATTATTCAAATTAACTACAAAGGATATATGAATAAGGCACTGTCTTCATCCAGAGAAAAAACTAATAAATAGAAGTATGTAAAGCATAATTTTATGTAAATATACCTATTTGTACCTAATGATAACCATCTTTGGGGGGGGAAGGAAAATTTACATTACAATTTTGTTGCATATTTGAAAAGAATAGCAAATTGTACTTAGTAGTACTTAGTTTCATATGTAATCATCTTTTAATTATATTATGTTATGAAAATGCTTATTTGATTCCATAAATTTTTTTAAAAGAACTAAATTAGTATTACCTACTAAATCCTTGTTGAAATACTTTCTTAATGCTGAATAAGAATCTTTTTTGATATAGGCATATCTTGTTTTATTGTGTTTTGATTTATTGCACATTGCAGACATTCCATTTTTTTACAAATTGAAGGTTTGTGGCAATTCTGCATCAAGTAAGTCAATAGATACCATTTTTCAACAGCTTGTGCTTATGTCTTCTTGTCATATTTTGGTAATTCTCACCATATTTCAAACTTTTACATGATTATGATATCTATTATGGTGATCTGTGATCAATGGATGCTACTTTTGTAATGTTACTTGGGGCACCATGAAGTATTCCAATATAAGTTGGCAAATTTAATCGATAAATGTTGAATGTGTTCTGACTACTCCACCAATTGGCTGTCTCCCCATCTCTCTCCCTCTCCTCAGGTCTCCTATTCCCTAAGACAACAAGATTGAAATTAGGCCAATTGCAGTCTGTAAGTGTTTAAATGAAAGATAGAGTCCATAGATACAGCAAACTTCATTGTTTCATTTTTAAAAAATTGCCACACCACCACCACAACCTTCAGCAACCACCCTCCTGATTAATCAGCAGCCTCAATATGGCAAGACACCCCCCCCATCAGCAAAAAGATTGACTTGTGGAAGGTTCAATGATCTGCAATAAAGTATTTTTTAATATTAAAGTATGTATTTTTTAAAAGGCATAATAAAACCACTGCACACATAATAGGTTACAGAATCATGTAATCATAGCTTTTATATGTACTCTGAAACCAAAAAATTAGTGTAACTTGCTTTAATGCCTCTGGTCTGGAACTGAACCTAAAATTTCTCAGAGGTATTCCTGTAATCACTAAATAACCTACCAGTATGTCTCATTTCATTTCAAAATTGGACCTAAAAGAACAAGGCAAGTGCATTTTATCACACCTACGATGAACAAAAATTCTCTGCTAGATGTTGCACCAGAAGCAAGCTATGATCCAAACAAAATACTGATAATGAGATGCATCTGGCATCTGGCATCTGCTCTAGAATAGAGGAGGTGGTATATGAAGAGCTAAAGTTGACTCTTGTTAGAAGAAAAAATGATTATTAGCAGGGTTCCCTAGAGTAACCATATGTCTTAGATTTTTTGTACTGAAATATACTTTTAGCAGGTTTTTAGGAAAAAAACACTCATAAGTAATACATCAGGAGGTATAAACTGGTAAAGAACTGGAATACTCATGGTAGGATATGGATGAGAATAATTGAGAATGAGAAGATTTAGATGGATTAATATGGAAAACAGCAGAGGTATTATGGAGCTAATTCCATTAACCACATAAATGATAGGCATACATTCATGAGTTTTGCTCATTTTTATTTGCCAAGGAATAACTCTTCTTGATTTCCACATTTCCCTTTCAGAAATCAATTAAATCATGATGCTCTGTCATAATTCATTCTAATCTTCTGCCTACCCTCAAGGTACCTTGTGCAAGACTGTTAGACAATGTCATTACAGCATTGTTGGTATTTTATCTACCCAACTCTCCCAATTGAGTACAAAATCCCCTTTTCCTCAAGGGGAAAGTCACATAAAACATGGAGTAGAATTCTAGAATGCCATCCATGCGTCTCCCAGTTGAAGTCTATAATACCTTTAGTTACAAGAAGTAGCAGCACCTCTCAAAACACCCCAAGGAAAGCAATCACTGTGAAGAAGGAGCCTCCCTTCTTTTCCACCACCAAACTATTCACCAACTTCCATTTACTGATAGGCAAGCCAAGAGTGTTGGGACTGGAAGCCTGAGCCCACCATTCCCTAGCCATCATGGAAAGGAAGCAGCTCCCACGGAGATGTGGTCTGGAAAAGGGGAGACTTAAGGCAGGGAGACCAGTTAGGAGGTGATTCTAATAGTCTAGGCAAGAAAGTGATGATGTGATACTATTTGAGTAGAAATAGATAGATCTGAGAGATTTGAAGTTTGGCAACTGGTTGATATGTGGGGTGAGAGACAGTGAATTTGAGATTGTGAACCTGGGTTATTATAAGGATATAGAATCCTTAATAGTAATGGGAAAATTTGGAAGAAGGATGGGTTTGGGGGGAGGGGTGAAGGGGAATAAGTAATGAGATCTGTGATTCTTTATTCTGTGCTACTCTATCATTAAAAATGAAAGGGGGGAGGGGCGGCTAGGTGGTGTAGTGGATAAAGCACCGGCCTTGGAGTCAGGAGTACCTTGGGTTGAAATCCAGTCTCAGACACTTAATAATTACCTAGCTGTGTGGCCTTTGGCAAGCCACTTAACCCCATTTGCCTTGCAAAAAAAAAATCCTAAAAAAGAAAAAATGAAAAGGGCTTGTACTCACCATACTTGGAAGAACTACTGCACTAGATAGGGGCTGCCGGATATCTATACTCATATTTCCTTCCTATAAAACTCAATTTACATCCTCTACCTCTTAATTTGAATGTGAGCATTGACTGGGTAGCTAGGTGATGCAGCAGATAGAGCACTAGACTTAGAAAGACTCATCTTATGAGTTCAAATACAGGTTCAAACATTTATTAGATTTGTCATTTAACCTGGTTAGTCATTTAACCTTGCTTGTCTCAGTTTCCTCATCTATTAAAAAGGTCTGGAGAAGAAAATGGCAAACCATTCCAATATCTCTGCCAAAAAAAATAAAACTAAAATGGGGTCATAAGAGTTGGAAACAACTGAAAGATAATTGATTGGCTTAATCATCAAGCTCAGTTATTATTATAGGTAATATACATATTAATGAAATAATGGATTGATTTGAATATTGAATTAGATTCTCACCTCTTTTGACAAATATCCAAACACTTACCTTTCACACCTATCTATCTACATTCAGAAAACAGAAAGAGATTGAAATCAGAAAGAGGGTTTCCCCTAAGCCTTCTCCATTTAAGTACTTCTATGCAGTGATTCAACCATACTCATATATGCCAACTTCCATTTTTTATTCCCACCATAAGCTTGCTGAAACTTTTACTAACAATAAGGTCTGGTGGTCAGATACTGTGACCTCTGTCATTTTGCAATCTAGATATGGTACTCCACAGTCCTCACTTATTACCAGATAGTGCAATTTGAACTAACTACATTTCTTTGAAAAGTGTCATTATCCTCGTTTAATCTTAGTGCCACAACATGCAACAGACAGGTCAGAATAAAGCAAATTTTCTCATTTGTTAATCTGCCTAAAAAGAAACTGAAAACACTTATTTATAAAACACACATGAAATATACAGAACTGGTCTATTCAAAATTCAAAGGATAAGTAGGCAGGGTAATAGAGGATAGAGAGGATAGAAAAAGAAAAGAAGGCCACTGACGCATTTTTTAAAAATTCAAAAAGAAAACAAAAGAATGCTTGGAAAGAAAAATAGATAAGCAGAACAGTTACTTAAAAAGAAAAGCAGGGGCGGCTAGGTGGCACAGTGGATAAAGCACCAGCCCTGGAGTCAGGAGTGCCTGGGTTCAAATCTGGTCTCAGACACTTAATAATTACCTAGCTGTGTGGCCTTGGGCAAGCCACTTAACCCTATTTGCCTTGCAAAAAAAAAGCCTAAAAAAAAAAAAGAAGAGAAAAGCAAACTAGACTGAGACCCACTATTTCATGGGCAATTCTTTATTTTGTTCTACTATGTATATTCATATTCAAAAAAAACACACAAATTCAAGGAATTATAAAATTCATCTCCAGCAAGAACTGTCTATAGATACACTACCACCTGGTCTTGATACAGAGAAGCTGCATCTAGGACTTGCCTAGCATCAAGCAAATATAATGCAGTACAAATATAATTATAGCTGCAAATAGAAATAAGTGGAGGAAAGGGCCCACAGTCATGGACGGATGGACACTGTGAGATGCCTTGGGATGTTCAAAGGCAAATAAGAGTGATGAGTCTTAAAAAATGAGAGTATCTGGAATGAGGTAATTTGACAAAGCTGTATTGAAAACAACAGTTCTATGAACCTAGTTGACAAGAATACTGAAAGAAGGCAGAAACCACCATACAAAGGACAAAAAAAAAAGCATTTATAAGTTAAGAGATTTGGACGAACAGTCAAACTGCCCTGTCTAGCAGACAAGATACATTCTATTCCAAGAATGCCAAGATAAGTAGGTTAAAATTGTAAAATGTAGTTACTTGATGACCATAGATCTTGCAGTTAGAAAGCATTTTAGAAACCTAATCCAACCTCTTCATTTTACAAATTAGAAAACTAAAGACAAAAAAAAGATTAATTGAAAGTCCAATTTCATACTATTTGTAAGAGTTCTAATTCATTTAGGGGAGGGTAAAGCAGTGGGATAAGGAAGAATCCAATAGTTAGTTAATATTGGACTTGCTCCTCTCCAAGCCTAAAGTCATAGAATTTTAGTGGGGCCTTTGATTATCACCTAATCCAATTGAACAATTTTGCAAGTGTGGAAACTAAGGCTTATAGACCCTACCTGACTTCCTTAAAGTCACAGCTATACCTTGTTCCTACATTTTGCACTCTCATTTTGTATTATGTCTATTTTACCTGGAAGGAAAAAAAAGATTGAGGTAACCTATAGACAACCAGAAAAAAGGAGTCAAAAATATTCATTGTGTTTTAATCTCCTCCTGCAGACAAATAATCAGAGTGGTGCATGAGTCATTGTTTTTAAAGAAAAAATTTATGATCAAAGTATTCTTATCACTTGACTTCCATTTCAAACTTAAAATTATTCATACTTTGAATGAAGTGAAAATTTTTAGTGTGAACACTCTATCTAATTAGTCCCAATAATTTTCCAAAGATTTTCCCCAAAATTGGCTATTTTATCTAAGGCTTCATTTATATAAGACAAGAATGTGTTGAAATAGAAAAGTCATTTTTGACCTGGATATTGTTATAATGGTAAGAAATTTCACCAGGTCTAGTATGCAATTACTTTTAAAAGGCCATTTTTACAATGAAGCAAAGGTGGATGGGAAACGAAAATATTATGTCAAGGAACATGTATATGGTAACATGATTTTATCAATAACAAATAACAAAGCTCATGATTATATCAGAAGCTACAAAAAAAACATTTTTAACAAAACACTATACTCATTCCCATTTAAAAAAACACTATTTTGTAATAGGGATAAGCTAAAAATCTTCCAATATGATCAAGAATGAAACAAGGATGTCTATTATCACCAATAATATTCATACTATTAAAATACGATTAGAAATGCAATCAATAGCAATAAGAAAAGAAAAAGTAATTGTAGGCAAAGGGATAATAAAACTATCTTATTTTTGCAGATGTTATGATGATATGTTTGGGGAATCCTAGAGATTCAACTAAAAAGTTAGTGGAAATAATTGCTCATTTTAGCAAAGTAGTAAGAGATAAAATAAACCCATATAAATCATCAACATTTTTATATATCATCAACAAAACTCTACAAGAAGAGATAGTGAGAAATATTCCATTTAAAATAATTGTAAACAACATAAAATACTTGCCAACACATACCCAAGAACTACATAAACATAATTATAAAACCCTATTCATACAAATAGAATCAGATTTAAATAATTGATGAAACAGCAATTATTCACAGGCAGGAAGATTCAATATAATAAAAATGACAATTCTACCCAAACTAATCTACTTATTCAAATTATTAAAAGAAAATTTTATTGAGCTATAAAAAATAATAAAATTCATTTGGAAGAACAAAAGGTCAAGAATATCAAAGAGGTTAATAAAAATAAATAAATAAATGAAGTTTACTTGTATCAGATCTTAAACTATTCTATAAGGTAATAGTTAGGAAAACTATCTTCTACTGGATAACAAATGGAAAGATGGATCAGTGGAACAAAATAGATATACAATTCACAGTGGCAAATGATTATAGTGTATTCAACAAATGTAAAAATTTAAACTTTTTGGGATAAGATTCACTATTTGACTATTATTGTATATAATTGGAAAACAAAATATTTATAATATAAAAAAGAATTCAGTAATTTAAAAAACTGGAAAAATTAGAGAGTAGCCTGGTAGAAGCTGGGTATAGATCAATATCTTATACCACTTACAAGATAAGGTCAAAATGGATATATGATATAGATATAAAGGGAGATACCATAAGAAAATTAGAATAACATGTAACATACTACCTATCAAACTTTTATAGATAAGGGAAGAATTTATGAATAAACAAGAGAGAGAGAGAACATTGTGAGGTATAAAGTGAATCATTTTGATTACCTTAAATTTAAAAAGGCTTATACAAATAAAATCAAGTTAGGCAAGATTTAAAGGAATGGAAAAAATACTCTAAATCATTATTAATTAGAAAAAATACAAATTAAAACAGCTTTGAGATACTATATTACATCCCTCAGAATGACAAAAATAATAGAAGGGATAATTGACAAATGTAGTAGGGACTGTGGAAAAACTGGGATACATACACTATTAGTGGAAGTGTGAAATAATTCAATACATTTTGGAGGACAATTTGGAATTTTGCCCAAAGTGTTATAAAATTGTGCATACCCTTAGGCCTAGTATTCCACTATTAAGTCTTTTACCCAAGGTGATCTTGTTATAAGGAAAATAACCTTATGTTCTAAAATATTTATACCAGCTCTCTTTATGGTGGCAAAGAACTGGAAATCGAAAGAATGTCCATCAATTGGGGAATGGTTACATGTATATGATATGAATACTACTGGGTTATAAGAAATAATGGACTGCTTGATTCTAGAAAAACATGGAAAGATTTGCATGAAATAATGAAGAGTAAAATGAGCAGAACTGATAGAACACCAAAGACCAATCATGAATGACTAAGTTATTTTGAGTATTATAAATCAACTACAAAGGATCTATGAAGGAAAATGCTATCTACCTCCAGAGAAAGATAGGAGTATGTATAATATGGTTTTGCGCATATCTATATATCTGAATACACACACACACACGCACACACATATATATATAATTGTATTGATATTTATATATGGGGAAGGGAAGGAGGGAAAAATTAAAATAAAAACTGCACAATAGAAAACAAAAGAAAACTTATAAGGAAGCATAGAAAAACAGGGTAGTTTTGAAAATGAATTATAGTATTTATTACCTTTTTAAAAGTAAATAGTGTGAAATGTAGAGTTATAGCTTCATATTGAATCCCCTTTTTATATTATGCTGCACACATGAAAATGCTTTTTTCCTTTTTTTTCTATTTAAATTCGAAATGAATTTTAAAAACTTAAAATTTTTTTAAAGGAATATGTGTAATATGCAAAGCCTGTCTCCAATTATTATCATTAGTCTTCCTTCTATTTAATTGTTGTTTTCCTCTATATCTGGCCACTTAACATCATTGTTTTCGCATTAAAGTTATGTTTAATATGTTGTCACTGTTGCCCTTAGCAAATTGTATCCACCCTGGTCTCCACCCTTCTGGATCTCTCAGTTTTAGACAGGGCTATGGATGAGGAACTTCTAAAAACACTCAGTTTTCCCCTCGTCCCGCAATGGTTCTGGAAGAAATAAGGGCATAGTGAAGAGACACTCTGCACACCTCTTAAAGTATTTAAATTACAACTGCCCCATTTCCATTTAAGAAAACCAAGCAGAAAACAACACTGAAGATATCAGACAAAGGTTGAAGTTTTGAGAAAATAGAAATTGTCAGCCACCTTTAACTGAGAGAGCCCAGTAACTGCTTCTGTGATGAGAGTTCAGAGGGGTTCTGGGAAGACCTTCTCAGATGGTTCCCAGGTCTTCTTTTTTTTTTATTCCTTTATCCTAAGGCTTAGCTTCCTATTTAAAATGTAAATAACCCTGAAAGGGATAACTCATAAGCTTTATCAGTCATATAGGCATTAAAGCTATTGATTTCTTAGCTTCTTTCCTGGGAGCAATTTTTAAAGATCATATGGCCAGCAAAAATAGAAAAAAAAAGGACCCAATGGAACCACTGATGGTCCATTCAATTCTTGAAGTGATCTGTGAATGGGTTCTAGTGAAAGTAATGCCTAAACTACTGGTTCTCAATTTTTTTTGTTGATTCTTTTTGATGATAAAAAACTTCAAAAATATCAAGAGAATTAGTAACAGAAGTACTCACATATTGAGAAAACACAATGTCAAAAATTACTATGAATTGAATAATGCTTGTGAATTTTTGTTTTAATTAATAGTATCTAAATATCTTTAAAAAACGTGTCAATACATATGGCAGGCATCCTGGATCAACATTTACAGATTTGGTCCTGAAAACACCAAGTCCTTGGTTCTAGTCTTCCTATCTATCTAGCCTTGGTGAATCTCTCAAAGAAATAGGTTCAGACTAATTGCTCTTCTGCATTGCTGGAGCGGAGGTTCCCATCAGAAATTCCTGTCACTGTTAAAATCCTAGATCTTATATACATATATATATATATAAGGTATGTTATTTATTCAGGGTATAGGAAATATGTTTGTTTATTTAATGAGTCTTGAAATGCATATAGTGAATGTGAAACTTGGAAAAGATAAAATTTGGCATATATATTAATTTATATTTAGCGTTAGCATAAAAATTCAGGTTTGACCTTTAATGAACCACATAGAGTATAATGACAATTTTCATGTCCATTCTGAAGGAACTTTTAAAACCAACTTAGACTAGGATATGACTGTTGTGAATGAATGACTAGTGAACTAATTGGATGACTAATAAAATGAGATTAATAAACCATTTTTTGAAAGCCTGACTATTTTGAAGGTCACTTTTATTTTCAAGCACCAGAATTAGCCATCTCCTGGACTTGTTCTTATAATAAACAAGGGTTTCTTCAAATACCCTTGAGGAGTTCCATGAAACTTTTAAAAATCTCATAATTAACAAACTACAGTATATAATTTTCTTTATATGTATTACATATGTATTACATTACATTTTTAAGAGAAAGGGAGTCATAGTATTAAACCTCAAATTGAACATTAAAGTCTCAGTTCTGCTAAGGTTAAGGAGCTCCCATCTAAGTACACATCCTTTATTTCTTGTTTTAGGTTTTGGAAAGCAGGTTTGTTTTAATGAAGTTAAATTAAGTCAATATTAACAAAGTAAGACGAAATTACTACATTAAGGCAATATTAATTCAGGAGCTATGTCTGAAATCTTTAGATTATGTTTTGTTATTTTCTAGATTACCCACAGAGGTTTATGAGAAGGAGGTTCAGAGAAGTAAAATAGAACTTAGAACAGAAGGAATAAAACATGGGAATAAGGACCCAGAATAATGAGTTTTTGCTTTGCTTTTTCTAAGCATCATATTTTAACCATTCCTGTATTTAAACTCAGGTGATTAAATGCTGCCACAACAGAAAGATTAAAAAACTGAAAGCTGACTAGATTAATGTCTTTTCTTAAAACAAACTATAACAATGTTATCTGTGCATCCTATTAAGAATATTTTCTATTTTAGAGCAATGTTGTTACCCAACTCCCTACCTCTACCACCTCCCAATCTCTCAATTTTGTATTTTCATCAGAGAGAAACCAAAGTTGTCCCATCAACCATGAATCTGAAATAGTCAGTGACACGAGGACCACATTCTTTGAAAAAGTCAAGAAATTATTGTTTTAAGAGGCCTACCAATTTTTGAACAATACCAATTCCTTGTGACCTTAAAATGAAGGATCACAAGTGTCAGGTTTGCTCCACCTACGTAGATAAAAAAATGAAGGTCCCTTCCAGTTCTTCCAGAACTCACCTTTTCCACACATACTCTATCCTCACCAAAAATGTTACTTATTCATATTTTTCCAAAAAGGAAAAAAGTACAAATATCAGCCTTGAGTTAATGGAGGATTTGTTCAAATGAGAAAGTAAGTACATCAGATGGTTCCAGTAGTAGAAATAATCTCAAAGTGACCAGAGATTAGGAAATAGCTAAACTTCTTAGTTTCCTGTAAAACCTCCTCAGTCTTCTCACCAACCATTGTTAGTTTTTGGTTTTTTTGGTGGGGTTTTTTTAATATGGGCTATGTTAGGGCTACGTGTTCATGGGAGTCTTTCTACTTCATTGAATGGTTAGAAGGGGATTCCACACCAGGAGTTCCTTGTACTCAGAAAATCTTAGAACCATGGCCAGACAGATATATAAAAGGCATGTTATTTATTAAAGCTTCACAAGATATGTTTACTAAGTCATTATACTATTATTATATTTTATATTATGTTATTATTGTATATTATATTATTATACTTTTATTATATTTTATATTATTATACAAAATGCTAGACATTTTGAGAATGCTAAACTTGCAAATGGCTATTTCCCAGAAGTCCAAGTGGCTACATGGTTATTGAGCTTAGGTTTCACTGGGAGTTCAAGGAGAATAGGCAGCAATGGTAAGAGTGGGAGGCACTCCTTTGGACTTCTTCACTATTCCCCACAAAAAGAGTTCCTTCCTTCTGGTCCTCCCAGAACCTTTATTGAAGGTGAATCTTCAAACCAATCTGAGCCATTCATCCATCTCTTCACTTCATGATTCTCTATCTCTTCTACTAAGGCTACCTTTTATGTGTTATCTTCCCCATTAGAATGTAAACTCCTTGAGAGTTTATGCCTCTATTAGTATTCTCAATACTAATATCTGTCTGGCACCTGACTAATATTTCTAAAAAATGTTTATTTTGGGGAAATAAAAAAATTTTGCATTCAATAAAATCAAATATTTTATTAATAAGATGGTCAACAATGATGAAAAAATTGAAAAGAAAAATCCTTATAATGTAAAGTGCTTCTGGTAAAATAAGATCTGAATGCTTGAAGTAATTTTCAAACCACAAATCCATTCAAAACTTTCTTCTCTATAATTTCTCAAAATCTAGTTTTGATTGTTTCTTTCTATTTACATTATGGTAAGTTGTTGTGTACATTGTTTTCCAGATTCATCCTTTTTTATTCATTCCAACAATCACTTCTTCAGTTTCTGACTTTGTTTCTTTCATTTTTCAATGATAAAGTCAACATCAATATTGTTTAGTTCATTCAAAATACTATAGTAATATATCATTATGCTTATGGACCACAGTTTCTTTGACCATTCCCCAATCAATGATCATCTTCTTTGTAAAGCAAGAATTTTAAACATAATGGAGAATATTCCGTGTTTTTCTCATTGAAGGCATCATTTTTTCTTCCTTTTCCATTTCTTATAAATGATATACACATAAAAGAGGCATAATATACTATGTTAATATAAAAGCATGTATGTGATTAAAAGACATAAAAGGTGTGATTATATCACAGGAAGACGGGTCAGTACTTTTAACTGTCAAGAATCAATCAAAATATAGCAAGAGAGTTTTGTTATCTTTAACCTGAGACATAAAAAGTTTCTCATCTTGAATGTGCATAGCTCTCCAGGGTTAAAAAGGCAGATCTAAACCATACATCTGAGTCGAACTAATTAGAGTAACCCTGACTCTTAAGAGAATTGGGAAAATTGCTCTGGACACTAAGCATCATTTAAGAACCCCAAAAAACTAGTCTGGACCCTAACTATCCCCAGAGAGTCTAAAAGACTAATCTAAACCCTTACCTTCCCCTAAGAACCCAAAAGACTAGCCTGAAGCCTCAGTCACACCCAAGAACCAAACAATATGGTCATATTGAGTCATACTGAACATCCGAAAAATGAGCAAACTGGTCTGGATAGATCTTGTCTGTCTCAGAGAGTTATTATCTTTAATATAAATTGAAAGTAAAATGCTGAAATCCATACTTTCAGAAAAGTTTCTGAAAATGAAAAGTTTTCTCCTTTATGAGTGAAACACAATTAATAAAGTACAATAAAGATGTGTGAGTTGATTTAATTATAACTAAAGTGATATTCAAGTTTCTTCTTTTGCCATGTTGATAGAGACTTCCTTGAGAAGAGTCTCCTTTCAATTTTAATTCTAGAATTTTCTGAGTCTTTTGGGGAGAGCCTACTTTAAATATTAAGGATTAAATCTTAATATCCACATGAAGAATAAAAAAGTTTTCATGTTCAATAAAAACTGAACTTAGAACCAGGTCTGACTATTTTGAATGACTAGGAAACTAATTTAATGACTAATCAAATGAGATTAATCAATCACCGTTAAATGTCTGACTGCTTTAGGGTAACTTTAATTTGAAGACAACAAAATCAACTATTCCCTAAACCTCTTATAACAAACCATCACTTCTCCAAACACCACCTCCCAAAGAGCATCATAAAATTTAATGAAACATCTCATGAATAATAAACTATGTAATTTATATATATATAATGTAAAAATATTTAGGAAGAGGAGAATAGTACTGTCAAAACCCCAAATGGAACATTAGAGACCCAATTCAGCAAAGACTAAGAAGTCCCCACCTAAAAATGCAACATTTATTTCTTGTTTTAAGTTTTAAAAAGCATTTTGACTTTAAGAAAGTTAAATTAAAGCAATGTTGGCAAAATAAATACATGAAAGCAATATTAATTCAGATATCATGTCTGAAATCTTTAGATTGTATTCTCTTTTTCTCTAGATGACACACAAATGTTTATAAGAAGGAAATCCTGGTAAGTAAAACAGAACTATGAGCAGAAGGAATAAAGAATGGGAATAAGGACTTAGAATGCATTAAATTTTAGGCTTTTTCCTGAGCATCATATTTTAGCTACTATGTTCAGCTTCAAGTGAACAGAAAGATTTTTTTCAAAACAGAAATATTTAAAAAAATTGAAGGCAGACTAGAGAAATACGATTAGGATAAGCTATGATAAAGTTAGCTATGTTTTCTATTAAGAATGTTTGCTCAAAAAAAAGACAAAAGGACGTGTTCTAATAAACTCTCATTAATTTTCCATTGTATTTGCATCAGAGAAATACCAAAGTTGTCCCAACACCCATCAACCTGGAGTAAAGAGTCAGTAACATGAGAACTACATTCCATGGAACATTCAAGAAACTATTGTTTAAAATAACCTACCAGTTGTTGGACGAAACTGATTCCTTGTGGCCTTAAAATGAAGGCTCACAAAAGTCATGTTTGCTCCATGTATGAAGGTGAAAATGAAGGTCCCGTGAGCTCCTTATGTCAGAGTGATTTGCTTCCAGGACTCATCTTTCTCACACCTACTCCATCCTCATCAAAAATGTAACTGATTCATATTCTTAAAAAAGAGGGGAAAAGTACAAATATCATCTTTGAATTATTGGAGGATTCACTCAAATGAGTTAGCTAATGCATCAAGTAGTTCTGTCAGCAGAAACAATCTTAAAGTGACCAGAGATTAGGAAGTTGCTAAACTTGTCAGCTTCCTGTAAGAACTTCTCAGACTTCTCATCAACCGTCACTAGAGTTTTGTTTGTTTGGTGTCACGGATAGGTGCTCATGGGAGTCTCTCTACTCTACTGCAGGGATAGAGGGAGATGCCACACCAGAAGGCCCTTGAACTGAAGAAATTCTAGGTATAAATGTGGATAGATATATAAAAAGAATGTTAATTATTTAGACTCCAGAAGGATGTTTGCTTATTTATTATACTGAGTCATGCCATATATTTTGTGAATAATAAGCTTGGAAATTTTAATATTTAGCATAGATATAATTAGAATAACAGATGACATTTATTCATTTTTCAAAGTAGATTGCCATTTTCCCCCAATGACATGTTAAGACAATTTTTTTAACATTAATTTTTTAAAAAAAGATTTGAGTTTCAAACTCTGTAAACCCTTCCTTCCCCCTCCTCCCTCTCCCTGAGACGGTAAGCAATCACATCGAGGTAAATATATGGGATTTATAAAGCTCATTCTATGTGTCAGATACTATATTAAACACATAGGATGTCCAGATCCCTTGTAAATATCTTCAAAGTCTCCCACCAATCCTTGACCTGGGAATTGGCTTATCCTATGTAATCATATCTATGGTGTTCCTCATTTATTTGTGGAATTTCTCAGCACTATCTCAGGAACATCATGTTTTATGACAGGAGAGTTCAGAAACCCCAGCTCAACCCTGAAATCACACATTAAACTCCTGGGAAGAAACAACCTGCCTTGGCAACAATCTCTGAGAATTCTGAAGCCTGTGGAATGGTTGGGGAAACAACCCACCAAATCCTGTTTGGGAGAAGGTCATGAAGAAGTTTATTACTCTGCTCTCAATGGTCAGGTAGAGATGGAAGGCAATAAAACAATTGCTTCTTACAACAGCAGGTGGCAGATTTTAGACATCTAAAACATATCTTTTAAAGTTGGGGTTAGAAAGGATTTTGATTCAGAAAAACATGCCTGACCCTTAATTTTTAAATGCTACAATTTTCTCTTACAAGTATAACTATGGAACCTGGAAAAACAAGAGAGTTTTTGGTATGTCTGTGTGTGTTTATTGGTGTGGGTAACTGTGTGTGTGTGTGTGTGTGTGTGTGTATTTGTTTGTATGTATATACTCAAAAATATGCACCTAAATATGCACACATGTGTTTCTATATGGGTAGATATTTGCCCTACAGTTGGCTGAGATTTATTTAACTGAAAAAGTTTGAAATCCTTAGCTCAAAGAAGAGGTCAGAAGGATAGTAAAGAATCAAGGAGGAGCCAAGGAGATAGGGAAAGATCTGACTCATCACAAGGGATGGTATAAATCAAAATGAAGGAGTTTCAGGCTAGGTAGATTCAAAGTGATCTTTCCAAAGCTCCAATTAGACCAAGTTATCACCCTCCTCAAGAATCTCCATGGAACCAGTGTCCCTGTTGCTGACTCTTCCTCTCCCAATTCAAGTCACCCTTCTCTTCATTTCCCACCAGACTGCTTCTCCTGTGCATCTCCCCACCATTCTTCATTCCTCTTTTGAAATTTCCTTTTTTATGTTATCATACCAGTTGAAAGCAGGGATGTTAATGCTTCTATTGGTATTCAGAAAAGTGTCTGTCACCTAGTAGACTTTTTAAAAAATTATTATTGTAGGTAAATAAAAAGATTTCATATTCAATAAATAAAATTAAATATTTTATTGACAGAATGATTACAAATTTAGAAAAAACAAATTTAAAAATATAGGATGGGACAATCTTACAATGATGACTCTTTTACTGACTACATGAATGAAAGAAACAAGTTCAACAAGAGACACCCTAGTAGTCTGCAAAAATTAAATAAATTTGAAGAATAAATGGTATATGGTAGTAAGTAGAGTCTTGGACTAAGTTGTTCGAGTAAGACACACTGCTCAGTAAATTATCTTCCAGTAAATTACCACCAGTGAACTGTTTAAATAAAAGATTTATGTTCTTGTCTTCAACAATCAGATGCAATTTGAATTTTTAGCAAAATGATAAGTATTTTCATGCTTCAAAGTATTGTTGTTTATTTTGGAAAATCTTCTTTGAAATTTCCAACATAATAGAGAATATTCAAACATATTATTCTTGCTAAAATAATTTTTTTCATTTCTTATAATGTTCAAGTATTTTCTTACTTAAACATTATTTATTTTGGAATATCTACTTAGCAAATTTTCAACACAGGGTGTTGTTTGGTTGGCTGGTTAATTAGTTGAATAGTTGGTTCTTTTCCTTCATTCTATATTAGAATCTTTCCTATATACATATTTTTTTCTATATTAGAGTCTTTTCCTTCATTCTATATTAGAGTCAAGTTACAATCTGACAGTGACTGATAAGATGAATATGAACTCAGAATGCTCTACCACAGGTCTGGCACAAGTAGTTCATGGGCTCTCTGGAGTAGTTTGAATGCTGGGTAATTTATTTCAAGAAAGTACATCTGTCTTGTATCTTATGCTGCCAGGTGATCCTTGGAATTTTCCTAAGACAATTCTAATGGAAGATGAGGGTAGTTCAACTCATCTGTGAGTTAGAGGAGTCTACTATCATCATGTGAAGGCGACCTGGAAAATTTTTTACAGAGTAGAGTATATTCAATCACACTGCTCTCACTGAAAATAATATTTCTTCCTTTTTCAATTCTTTTGAGTATATATTTCTTGTAATGTATCACAAGCATAATATATTTGAGAAGTAGCCGTATGTTATTAATAGATAATGAGTATGATTATTGAAATGATCAGAATTTCTGTCATATAAATATATAATCAGAGTGTATCATTATCTTCAGTCTGAGAGATTAAAAAGTCTCTTCTAGGCTATAAGTAATGTTCCAGAAAAGAAATGTCATAAATCTAATTTGAACCATAAATCTAAGTTGAAGGCCAAAAGGAGTAGCCAAGATTCTCAAAGGCCACCTAAAAACTAAAAGTATATATCTCTTAGATAATGAGATCCTCATTATCCCCTGAAACCCTAAAACTAGCCCAGACCATAAGACAATCCAGGGAGACAAAACAGATGGCTGGACCCTGACTATCTCCAATGAACCAAGTAGAAAGGATTGGACACAAAGTATCCTCATAGAACCAAAAAAAACTGGTATTGCCCCTAAGTATTCCCATTGAACCAAAATAACAATCCTTACCCCTAAGAATTCTCTCAAATTCAAAAAAGGCCGCCATGGCCCCAAAGTAAACACTGAGAAATGAAAGGGCTGGTCTAGCCCCTTAAAGATCACCCAAAATCCACAAAAAAAATCCTATCTTAAGTAGCTAACACCAAAGTTCACAAAGCAGAAGCTGGAGCAACAACACCCCAAAGTTGAGCAGCCTAGTCCAGAAGGATCTCAAGTCTGTCTTTGAAAACACAAAAGTCTAAACTTACTCTTGCCATATGACCTCAAAGAAATATTCTTACTTCCAGCCTTTCAAAATAGCAACCTCTAATATGTTGGTAGAATACTGCCAGCAATGATACCAGCATTTGCCTGTGTTCCACTGATGAAGGTCCTCCTATTGTCTTCCTTAAATACTCAGGGCTGAGCCTTAATGGTCATCAAGAAATTTGTCAATAATTTTCATTGCTGTTTTTAAGTTAACAAAGAGCAAGATGTGACTGCCTTGAATAACCAGTCAACTAATTTTTCAACTAATAAACTAAAGTTTAATTTTAAAAATTATTCAGCAAAAAAAGTTGAATAAACCAGTATTGAGGGCCTGACTACTTTGAGAGTAACTTTAATCAGACAACACCAAAGCTGCCCTTTTCCTAAGCCTGTTCTTGGAATAAACCTGAGTTTCTCCAAATTCCCCCACAGGACATCATGAAATGTTCAGATATATCTCATGATTAACAATCTTTGTACATATAATGATAGAACATTTTATATTTTGAAAAATAGGAGAGTGATAGTGTAAAAACCTCCAACTAAACTTTAGAGTCTCAATCCTGCAAAGGCTCAGAAGCCCTAATCTAAATCTGCAGTGGTTATTTCTTGTTTTAATTTTTCAAAAGCAGGTTTGCTTTTAAGGAAGTACAAACTGAAGCAATGCTAATTCATACATGGCATCCGAAATCTTTAGATATGCTATTGTTGTGGCTGTGTTTTGGGGGGACACACAGATATTTATGTAAAGAAAATCCAGGAAAGTAAAATAGAACTTTGAGCATAGGAACAAAGAATTGGAAAAGGACAGAGACAGACTCAGTGAAGGTCTTACTTTTTCTAAGCATATTTTAACAAAGCCTCTGTTCAACCTCAGATGAATGAATGGTGCCAAAAAAGGAAAATTTGAAAAGCGGAAGGCTGACTAAAGTAATGTCTTTTCTAAAACCAGATTATGGTAAAGTTATCTGCCATCATGCTAAGAATGTGTTCTAATTTAAAGTAGTTAGCACTCAGCTCCCTACCTCCACCACTTCCCAACCTCTTATTAATTTTGTATTGTATTTAACAGCAGAGAGAAACTAAAGTTGCCCCAACAACCATCATTGATATGAGAACTACATTCCCTGAAATTCTGAAGAAATTATTACTTAAGAGACCTACCAGATGTTGGATGATACTGATTCCTTGTGACCTTAAAGTCAAGTTTGTTCCATGTCTGTGGTTGAAAATAAAGGTCCTTTGAGCTTGTTGTATCAGAGTGATTTTCTTCCACAGGACTCACGCTTCCCGCACACATTCCATTCTCGCCTAAAACACAACTGTTTCATATTCTTTAAATTAAAAAAAGACAAAAAGCACAAATATCAGCCTCAGTTAATGGAAGATTGACTAAAATGAGTAAGTTAGTGCATCAAGTGATTCTGGCAGCAAAAAACATTCTCAAAGAGACCAGAGACATTAGGAAGTTGCTAAACCAAAGTTGACTTCCTGTCAAAACTCCTCTGTCGTCTCATCAACCATCACTAGAGTTTGTTTGTTATTACTGGTATCACAGAGGTAGAGGGAGATTCCACATTAAAAGTTCCTTCTAACGAGGAAATCCTATGCCCATATATGGGCAGATATATATATATATATATATATAAAAGGGGTATTAAATTATTCAGCCTTCAGAAGACATATTTAATTGTTTATTATACTGAGTCATCCTTTGAGAATGGTAGAAGTGAAAATATTAATATTTGGTACACATATAATAAGAAGTTTTTATTCCACTCCCAATTTTTAAATATTTATTTTTTTAATGTTTTATATTCCAAATCTTTCCTCCCATTCCTCTCTTCTTCCTGAGACAGTAAACAATCACATCAACTTAGACAAATAATAGATGGGGTTTGTAAAGCTCCTACTAGGTACCAGATCCTGTTAAACACATATGGATATCCAGATCCCTAGTAAATAATTTTCAAAGTCTCCCATCAATCCTTGACCCACAGATTGGGAACTGGTTTAATCTATGTCATAATCTCTATGTTGTTCTTCATTTAGTTGTGGTATTTCTCATTATTATCTTAGGAACATCATGTTTTATAACAGGGAGATTAGAAACAAAGAGCTCAGAAAACCCAGCTCAATCTTGAAATCACATATTAAATTCCTTGGAAGAAATGTTCTGCCTTGGCAACAACCTCTGAGGATGCTGAAGTCTGTGGGATGGTTAGGCAAATTTAACCCATTAAATGCTGTTGGGGAGAAGGTTATGCATAAGTTTTTTCTCTGCTCTCAATGATGGGAGACAGAAAAAGGATTGCTACTTACAACAGCAGGTGGCACATTTCTGACATGTGAAACATCTTTGACAGTTTATGCTACAAGGGATTTTGGAGAAAATCAAACCTGACCCTTAATTTTAAATGCTACAACTTTTTCCCTCACTTAAGTAGAACTATGAAACTCGTAAAAAAAAAAAAAAACAAGAACCTACAGTACCTATTGTGTCTGTATCTGTGTATTGGTATGGGTAACTTTTTGTATATATGTCTATATATGCATATGCTTGTGTATCTATATGCGAAAATAAGCACATAAATATGTCCACATGTGTATATAATAGGTAGATAACCCTAAGCTAGGCTGAAATTTATTTAGTTCAAAAGGATTAAAATCTTTTTCCCAAAGCAGAGGTAGGAAGAATAATGAAGGATTGAGGAGGATCCAAGAAGATGAGGGAGAGCATTTGTTTCATCACAGGGGATGCATGAGTCAAAATCAAAGTGATATTCTCAAAGTTTAGATTGTACCAGGGACCCTACTCAAGTACCTCCATGGAATCTGCTGTTACTTTCCCCCTCCTCCCACCTTATTTAGGTCACATTCTCTTCATTTCCCATTAGGCTGCTTCTCTTGTGAATTTTTCCATCATTCCTATCTCCTCTTTTAAAATTGTCTTTTTTTCCTATGTTATTTTACCCATTAGAAGATAAGTTCCTTGAGAGTAAAGACATTTGGTTCCTATTGATATTCACCATGATCAGAACAGTAACTAGCTCCTGGGTTTTTTTAAATGATTATTTTAGAAAAACAAAAAACTTTCACATTCAATAAATAAAATTAAATATTTTGACAAGATGTTTACAGATAAAAAAAACAAATTTACAAATGAGAACAATATAGGAAGGGACAGTCTTACAATGATGACTCTCTTATTGGCTATATGAATGAAAGAAATGCCAAGATCAACAAGAAGGCAGAGTATTTTATCCCTAATTAAATTAAATAGAATTTAAATTAAATAGAATTTGAAGAGTAAATGTATATGGTAGTAGCTGGAGTCTTAGGCTAAATTGCTTTGAGTAAAGCACTCTGGCCAGTAAATTATCTCACAGTAAATTACTAACAGTGAACACTTCAAATAAAAGAAGATTTATGCTCTTTTATTCAACATTCAGAAGCAATGTGAATTTTTAGCATAGTGAATAAGTATTTTCATACTTCAGAGTATTGTTATTGATTTCAGAAAATGTACTTTGAGAATTTTCATAATGGAGAGAACTCAAACACATAGTTTTTGCTGAAAATAGCATCTCTTTTTCATTTCTTGTATTGTGGAAGTATTTTCATGCTTTCTCATTTTGTTGATTATGGAATATCTACTCTGAGAATTTTCAGTGGAGTTGGTTATTCACTTGACTGGTTGGTTGGTTCTTTTTGAAAGAGGACCCAAATGACAGCAATATGTTAAAGTCAAGTTGCAATGTGTCTGACTGTGGCTGATTAGACAAATAAGAGCTCAGAAAGCTCTACCGAATATGGACATTCAAGGTAGATTCTCTCAATTTGTGTATCTCATATTTCTTTTGAGCTTCTTCAATCTTGCTTTGCTCATAAGAGTACAGCACCTTCTTGGATAAGGACATGCCATGATGGTTAGTCCAATACCAGTGGCTCCCATGTTGGACAAGCAATTCCAAAGTTCTTAAGAGAGATCCTGAGAATGTCCTTGAATCATTTTTTCTGATCACTAAGTGAACCATTGCATTCTGTGAGTTCTCCATTTATCTTTTAGGCAAGTGTACATTGGAACAACATAGTCAGTCTATAGCGTAGGGTTTGAGTACTGGGTAGTTTAGGTCCAGAAAGGAACTCTGCTATCTAATCCTGCCAAGTGATCCCTAGAATATTCCTAAGACAATTCAAATGCAAGTTGAGGGTAGTTGAGGGCACTACAACCCATCAGTGATTTCTATCATAGCTGTCTACTCCAAGCATGTGAAGATGACTATGGTCAAGGCAGCATAGATATGGCAATCAAATTCCTCTGGTTGAAAATAGTACTTTTTCCTTTTTCATTGTTTATAATGAATCACCAGCAGGATATATTAATTTGGTAGAACCTGTATGTTATTAATAGACAAGTATGATTATCAAAATGATCAGGACTTTTAAGTAATCTAAGTATGTAATCAGAAATCTTGAGAGAGGGATTCATTCTCTTAATCTGAAAGATTAAAAAAAATCTCATCTAGGATATGAGTAAATCTCCAGTGCAGAAATCTAATTTGAGCCATAAATATAAAATGAAGGCTAAAAGGAGTAACCAGGGCACTAAGGATCACTTGAGAACTTAAAAGAGTAGTGGAGACCCTCATTATCCCCTGAAATCCTAAGACTAGCCTGGACCCTTAGTAATTCCAGGGAGCCAAAATAGAATGCTAAAGCAAAAGAATCAAAAAGATTGGTTTGAAGCCTAAGGATTACCACAGAGCCAAAAAAAAAAAACTGACTTGGTCCCTAAGAAGTCTTTCAGAATCAAAAAGGCTTCCCTGACCCCCACGGAAACCCTGAGACCTGAAAGGACTGGCCCAAGATCCATAAACTAGAGCCTGGACCACAAAGAACACCCCAGAACTGAGCAAACTGGTACAAATGGATCACATTTTTTTCTTGGAAAACTGACAAGTTTAAACTTGTTCTTGTCCTGTGACTTGAAAGAAAAATCCTCTCTCCCAGTCTTTCAAATCATCTCCCCTAGTCACTAAAATGGCAGTAGAATACTGCCAGAAAAGAAATCTGGAAACTCATCATGTGTCTCAGGAAGAAAAATGACATTCAAGCTTCAGCCGACGCCTCTCTGGTGGAGGCTCTCCTGTTGGCTTCCTTTTAATACTCAGGGCTGGTGAATCTTAAAAAACATCAGGAAACTTGCCAACAGTTCTCACACTTGTTTCCAAGTTAACTAAGAACTAAATGTGACTGCCTTGAAAAATTGTCAACTAATTTTCAACTAATAAATTGAAGTTTAATTTTAAAAACTGTTTAATTTTCCTAAATGTTAATAAACCACTATTGAAGGTCTGAAAACTCTGAGAGTAAATTAATTTGACAACACCAAAAATTGTGCATTTTCTAAACTTGCTAAACCAGAGGGGCAGCAAGGTGACGCAGTAGATAGAGCACCGGCCCTGGAGTCAGGAGTACCTAAGTTCAAATCCAGCCTCAGACACTTAATAATTACCTAGCTGTATGGCCTTGGGAAAGCCACTTAACCCCATTGCCTTGTAAAAACTTAAAAAAAAAAGTAAACCAGAGTCCCTCCAATCCCACACGGGACATCATGAAACTTTTAGATATATCTCATGATTAAAAAATTGTTAATGTTCTTTGTTCATATAATGGTGAAAATTTTTACATTTTGAAGAAGAGGAGAGTGATAGTGTTAAAAAACCTCCAACTGAATTTGTCTCAATTTTTGCAAAAGTTCAGGGAGCCTCAATATAAATCTGCAGAAAAAGCAAGTTTGTTTTAAGGAAGAACAAATGAAGGCAATATTAATTCAGATATGATGTCTGAAATTTTTAGATTTGCCATTGTTGCTGTTATTGGTTTCCCCCCCCCCTGGGGCCTTCACAGATGTTTATGTAAAGAAAGATCAGGTAAGTAAATTATGACTTTGAGCAGAAGGAACAAAGAATGAGAATAGGGACAGACAGATGCAGTGAGTTTTAACCTTACTTTCTAAGACATCATATTTTAACCATGCCTATGTTCAACCTCAGGTGAATGAATGCTGCTGAAAAAGAAAGTTTTAGAAAAGCAGAAGTCTGCCTAGAGTAATGTTTTTTCTTAAACTAAACTATGATAAAGTTATCTGTGCATGTTGTTAAGAATGAGTTCTAATTTAAAGCACGGATGCTACCCAGCTCCCCACCTCCACCACCTCCCAACCTCTCATTAATTCTGTATTGTATTTGCATCAGAGAGAAATTAAAGTTACCCTGCCAATCATCAACCTGGAGTAGAGTCAGTGATATGAAAACTACCTTCCCTGGGACACCCAAGAAATTAGGATTTCAAGAGGTCTATCAGATATTGGACAATCTTGTGATCTTCAAACGAATGGCCACAAAAGTCAGATTTCCTCCATCTATGTAAGTGAAAATGAAGGTCCCTTCAGCTCATTGTATCAGAGTGAGTTACTTCCAGGACTCACCCTTCCCAACAAGCCTCCATCTGTCACCTAAAACATAACTGAATCATATTTAAAAAAGGAAAAAAGAACAAATATCAGCTTTGGGTTTATAGAGGATTGGGTAAAATGAGTAAATTGATGTATCAAGTGGTTCTTGCATCTCTGAGTAGCGAAAGAAATTAGGAAGTTCCTAATTTTGACAACTTCCTGTCACAACTCCTCTGTCTTCTCACCAACCATTACTAGAGTTTTGTTTGTTTGATGTTACTGGTAAGTTCTCACAGAAGTCTCTCTACTTCACTGCAGGGGTAGAGAGGGATTCCACACCAAAACTTCCTTGGATCCAGGAGATTCTAAGATCATATATGGAAAGACATATAAAAGGGCTGTTAATTATTCAGACTTCAGGAGACCTTATACTGAGTTCATGCCATATATTTTGTGAATGCTAGAGGTGGAAATAATAATATTTAGTACAAATGTTCATTATACTGAGTCATGTTAGATATGTTAATGTTAGATATGGAAATAGTAAGATTTAGTACAAATGTTAACAGGTATGACAACTGGCATTTTTTAAATCTTTTAAATAGATTTTATTCTACCCCAATTACATGTTAAGACAAGTTTTTAACATTTGGGGTTTTTTAAGTTTTATATTCCAAATTCTGCTACTCCTTCATACTCTCTGCTCTCTCCTCCCTAAGATAAAAGCAATCACATCAAAGTTATACATGTAACAGATGTGATTTATAAAGTTCCTACTATGTGCCAGATCTTGTGTTAAATTCATATGGATGCCCAGATCCCTAGAAAATATCTTCAAAGACTTCAACCAAACATTGACCCACAGATGGGGATCGGCTTATCCTATGTCATGGTGGCTATGATGTTTTTCATTTATTCATGGTATTTCTCAATACTATCTCGGGAACTTAGTCACAGAGAAACCCCAGAAACCCCAGTTGAACCCTGAAATCACGTATTAAACTCTTGGAAAGAAATGACTTACCTTGACAACAGCCTCTAAGAATGCTGAAGCCAGTGAAATGGTTGGGGAACTCCAATATGCTGTTGGGGAGAAGGTCATGCAGAAGCTTTTTCTCTCTATTCTCAATGGTGAGATAGAGATGGGAGACAGGAAATGGATTGCTACTTATAATAGCATGTGGCATATTTATGTCATCTGAAACATATCTTTGAAAATTGATACAAGTGGCTTTTGGTGAAAATTAATTTTAAATACTATATACCCTTTTCTCACTCAAATGCAAATATGGAACTTAGAAAAAATGTTTCTGGTGTATCTGTGTGTGTATTCATGTGAGTATATATACACAGAAATGTGAGAATTTTCAATTTTTTAATTTTATTTAAGGTGATAGGGTTAAGTGATTTGCCCAAGGTAACACAACTAGGCAATTATTTAGTGTTTGAGGCAGGATTTGAACTCAGGTCCTCTCAACTCCAGGGCCAGCATTCTATCCATTGAGCCACCTAGTTGCCCCCAATATGAGAATTTTCAACAGAGTTGGTTGTTTGGATGACTGGTTGGTTGATTTGTTCTTTTTTCTCCTATTTGGAAGTTGACAACACTATTACAATGTGTCCAGTTGTGACTGATCAGACCAATAGGAGGTCAGAAAGTTTTACCAAATATAAACATTCAGAGTAGATTTTCTCAGTGTGCATATCTCAGATTTCTTTTGAGCTTATTCAATTTTGTTTTGCTCATAGAACATAGCACCTTCTTGGATGAGGGCATGCCATGCTGGGGAGTCCTGTACCAGTGTCTTCCTTGTAGGGCAATCAATTCCAAAGTTCTTAAGTGAGATCAAGAGAGTGTCCTTGTATTGCTTCTTCTGCCCACCATGTGAACTCCTGCCTTCTGTGAGTTCTCCATGAACTAATCTTTTAGGCAAGTGTACATTTGACATTGGAACAACATGACCAGTCTATCTAGAATTGCACTTTGCAGGGTAGAGTTTGAATACTGGGCAGTTTAGGTCTAGAAAGGAACTCTGTCTGCTATCTTATCTTGCCGGATGATCCGAAGAATCTTCCTAAGACAATTCAAATGGAAGTTGAGGATAGCTGAGGGCACTACAACCCATCAATGACTCCTATCACAGCCATCTATCCCAAGCATATGAAGACGACCTGAAGCAGTGTCAACACAGTAGAGAATATGGCAATCACACTCTTCTGGTTGACAATAGTTCTTCTTCCTTTTTCATTTCTAGTAATAGATCATCAGCAGAATATATTACTTTGGTAGAACCTGTATGCTATTAATAAACATGTATGATTATCAAAATGATCAGGACTTTTAATATAAATATATAATCAGAAATTTGGAGAGAGTGCATCATCATTAAACAGTTTCTTCTAAGTAATAAATAACTCTTCAGGACAGAAATGTCAGAAATCTCATTTGAGCCATAAATCTAAGGTGAAGGCCAAATGGAATAGCCAGGACTCTAAGGGTCATTAAGAACTAAAAAGAATAGTGGAGACCCTCATTATCCTTTGAAATCCTAAGACTAGCCTGAACCCTAAGAAATTCCTAGGAGTCCAAATAGAAAATTGGAGTAGGGCTATCCCAATAGAGTCAAAAAGACTGTCCTGACCCTCTAAGTTTTCCCTGGGAACCCAATAGCCTGATCAGACCTCTAAGAATTTTCTCAGAATCAAAAAGGCTGCCCTTGTCCCCAGGTAAACCCTGAAAACTGAAAGGACTGATCTAACCCCTCATCTGAACACCCAAAATCCACAAAATAGAGCCTGGACCATAAAGAACACCCCAGAACTGAGAAGACTGGTACAAATGGATCATATTTTTCTTGGAAAACTGACAAGTTTAAACTTGTTCTTGTCCTATGACTTGAAAGAAAAATCCTCTCCCAGTCTTTCAAATCATTTCCCCTAGTCACTAAAATGGCAGTAGAATACTGCCAGAAAAGAAATCTAGAAACTCATCATGTCTCAGGAAGAAAAATGACATTCGAGCTTCAGCCAAAGCCTCTCTGGTGGAGGCTCTCCTGTTGGCTTCCTTTAATACTCAGAGCTGATGAGCCTTAATAGACATCAGGAAACTTGCCAACAGTTTTCGTGTCTGTTTCTAAGTTAACTAAGAATTAAATGTTCCTACCTTGAATAATTAGTCAACTAATTTTCAATTAATAAAATGAGGTCTAATTTTAAAAGTTGTTTAATTTTTAAAAAGTGAATAAAGCAGTATTGAGGGTCTGACTACTTTTAGAGTAAGTTTAATTTGACCGCACCAAAATTTTGCATTTTCTAAACCTGTTCTTAGAATAATCCAGAATTCCTCCAAATACCTCTACAGGTCATCATGAGATGTTCAGATACATCTCATGATTAGCAATCTATTTAATGTTCTTTGTACATATAATGGTAAAACATTTTACGCTTTGAAGAAGAGGAGAGTGATACGGTAAAAAAAAAAAAACTTTCCATTGATTGTTAGAGTCTCAATTTTTGCAAGACTAGGAAGCCCCAATCTAAAACTGCAGGCTGTATTTCTTGTTTTGGTTTTGCAAAAACAGGTTTGTTTTAAGGAAGTACTTGTTAAAGCAATATTAATCAGATATTATGTATGTAATATTTATATTTGCCATAATAATAATTATTGTTATTTTTCTGGGTCCCTCATAGATATTTATGTAAAGAAAGACCAGGGAAGTAAACTAGAACTTGGAGCAGAAAGAATAAAGAATAAGAATAGCGACACAGATGGACATAGTGTTTTTGTCTTACTTTCCTAGGCAGT
Organism: Macrotis lagotis; assembly: GCF_037893015.1. Classification (NCBI taxonomy): domain Eukaryota; kingdom Metazoa; phylum Chordata; class Mammalia; order Peramelemorphia; family Peramelidae; genus Macrotis; species Macrotis lagotis. The sequence continues at coordinate 175,431,634 of NC_133660.1, forward strand.
ATATATTTTTTTTTTTTGGTTTTTGCAAGGCAGTGCGGTTAAGTGACCTGCCAATAATTACCTGCTAGGTAATTATTAAGTGTCTGAGGTGCCCTATCCAATGCACCACCTAGCTGCCCCAAGGCAGTATATTTTAACCATGCCTCTGTTCAATTTCAGATGAGTGAATGCTGCCAAAACAAAAAGATTTAACATTTTCAACATAATGGAAAATATTCAAACACTCTGCCCTCCTTGAAAATAACATTTCTTTTTTATTTCTTATAAAATTTAAACATTTATATGCTTTAAAATTTGGGGAAAGTGAGGGAGAATTTGAGCATTTTCTTCTTTCTTTTTTAGGTTTTTCCAAGGCAAACAGGGTTAAGTAGCTTGCCCAAGGCCACACAGCTTGGTAATTATTAAGTGTCTGAGACTGGACTTGAACCCAGGTACTCCTGACTCCAGGGCCAGTGCTTTATCCACTGCTGCCCCCTGGAATCAGAAATCTTGAGAGAGAATATCATTATCTTCAATCTGAGAGAATTAAAAAGTCTCATCTAGATAATAAGTAACACTCCAGGGCAGAAAAATCATGAATCTAATTTGGGTCATGAATCTAAACTGAGGTTCATAAGTTGAAGATTGTATTCTAAGGGTCACCTGAGAACTAAACAGAATAGTGGAAACCCTCATTATCCCCTGAAAAGTCTAGCCTGAACCTTAAAGAAATTCAGGGAGTCAAAATAGATGGTTGAAACTAAATCAGAGCCAAAAATACTGACCTAGCCCTTAAGCATTCCCATAGACTCAGAAAGACTGGACCAGTCAAAAAGTATTTAAATAGTGCCAATAAGACTGGTCTTGTCTCCAGGTATTCTCAGGAAACCAAGTTGAGAGACCCGATCCCTAAGAATTCTCTCAGAATCAAAAAGCTGTCTTGCCTGTCCCTTAAATAACTAACAACTGAGGTCCACAAAGTATAGCCTGGACAAAAAATAAATAAATAAATAAAAAATAAACAAAACCTAATAGCTGAGCAGACTGCTCTAGAAGGATCTCAAATCTGTCTCTGAAAACTTGAAAGCCTAAGCTTGCTCTTATGGCATAATCAGAAAGATATATCCTTTCTCTCAGTCTTTTGTTTCTCCTAGAAACAAAAAATGTCAGTAGAATACTGCCTACAATGATATCAGGAAACTAAGTCATCACAAGAATAGACATTAAAGCATTGGACTGTGCCCCATTGACAGAGACTTTCTTAAGGGGTGAACCTTAAATGACATCAATTGCAACAACTTTCATGTCTATTTTTAAGTTAACTAAGAACTAAATGTGACCACCTTAAATAACTACTCAAATAATTTTCAACTAATAAAATGAATTTAAATTTTAAAAGTTGTTTAATAAAAAAGGTGAATAAACCATTTTTGAGGACCTGACAAATTTGAAAGTAACTTTCAACTGACAACACCAAAATTGCCCATTTTTTAAACCTGTTCTTAGAATAAACCAGAGTTTCCCCAGATATCTGCACAGGATATCATGAAATGTTAAAATATATCTCATGATTAACAAACTATTTGATTCTCTTTGTATATTCACATTAGATAGAAGAGGAGAATGGTACTATATAAAAACCCTTCCACTGGATATTAGAGTCTCAGTTCTGCAAAAGCTAGGAAGCTCAAATCTAAATCTGCCATTTCTATTTCTATGGTTTTGAAAAAGCAGGTTTGTGTTAAAGAAGTGCAAACTAAGGAAATGCTAATTCAGGATTCATGTCTAGAATTCTTAGCTCTACTATAGCTGCTATTGCAGCTATTTCTGAGTCCCTCTCAGATGTTTACATATAGAAAGTCGAGCAAAGTAAAACAGAACTTTGAGCAGAAGCAATAAAGAATGGAAATAAAGGCACACGCAGAAACAGTGAGATTTAGTTTTATTTTTTCAAAGCATAATGTTTTAACCAAGGCTAAGTTCAACCACAGGTGAATGAATGTTACTGAAATAGAAAGATTTGATGGAAGATTGGCTAAAATGAGTAAGTTAGTGCATCCAGTCTTTCCTTAAAACAAGCTATGATAAAGTTACCTGTGCATCTTGCTAAGAATGTGTCCTAATTTAGAACAATGTTGCTACCCAGTTCCCTATCTCCACCACCTGCCAACCTGTATGTAATAAATTTTGTCTTGTATTTGCATCAAAACAATACAAATATATTGCCCCACCAGTATATCAACCTGAAGTAGAGCCAGTGACAAGAGAGCCACCTTCCCTGCAACACGCAAGAAATTAATGCTTAAAAATGCCTACCAGATGGTGGACGATACTGCTTCCTTATGACCTTAAATGAAGGACAACAAAAGTCAGGTTTCCTCTATGTATTAGCTGAAAATGATGGTCCGGTAAGTTCCTTGTGCCACAGTCTTCCAAGACCCACTCTTGCCCCGCCCCCATACACACACATACATACACTGTTTGTCCATCCTTACCAAAAATGTAACAGATTCACATTCTAGAAAAATAGAAAAAGTACAAATAGCAGCCTTGGGTTAATGGAGGATTGGTTGAAATGAGTAAGTTAGTGCATCAAGTGGTTCTGTCAGCAGAATCATTCTTGGAGTGACCCGCAAGATTAAGAAGTTGGTAAAAAGAAGTCGGTTTCCTATCAAAAACTCCTCAGTCTTCTCACTTCAATAGTTTTACTTATTTGGTGTCAGTGGGAGGTGCCCATGGGAGTCTTTACTCAACTGTAGCAGGAGAGGGAAGTTCCAAATCTAGAGTTCCTTGTACCCAATCCTAAACCTATATATATGAACAGATGTATAAAAGGAAAAGTTTTTATTCAGGCTATAGAAGGCACGCTTGTGTGTTTATTATGAATGCCATACATGGGAAAGGTAATATTTGGTACCATTATTTTAAGAATTACAATTGATATTTATTTATTTTGAAATAGAATTTATGCCAACCTCCTATTACATGGTTAGACAATTTCCCCTAACATTTGGTTTTCAGCTCCAAATTCTCATGCTCCTTCACTCTTCTCCTCCCTGCTCCCTGAGAAGGTACCAATCATATAGAGATTAGACAAGTAATAGATTCCTCTCACAAAGAACCTACTGAGTGCCACCTTCTTCCAATAATACTTGACCACAGAATAGAAACTTCTTATCCTATTTCATCATGTCTCTGTTTTTCTTCCTTTAGTCCTAGCATATCACAGTACTATCTCAGGCAAATCAAAAGGTTGGATTTTTTTCAATATTTTTTATTTTCTGACCTAATTACATATAAAGATAGCTTTCAACTTTCACTTTTTGCCAGATTTTGAGTATCATATTTTCTGCCTTCCTCCCTTCCCTTCATCCTACCCATGATAGAAAGTAATCTGAAATAAGATATATATATATATATATATATATATATATATATGCAATCATATATCAAGCTTGTTTTTGATATTAGTTAGTACATCATGTTTGTGACAGGGGTCTTAGACACAGATTGCTGTCAGTGACTGATTGATTGGTTTTTGGCCTTCTTTCTCCAAGAAGGTCAAGACAACATCAATATGTTCAAGACAAATTACTTTGGAGGATCAGGCCAATATGAGGTTGGAATGATAATCCATAAGTAAAACACAAGGAGTCCAGTGAGTTCTCCAAATATGCCTACCTCATGTTTCCTTTGAGCTGCTGCCATTGTGCTTTGCTCACAGAGCACAGCACCTTCTTAGATGAGGACATGCCATGCTGAGCAGCCCTGTGTCTACCATACTGGACAATCAATTCCAGACTTCTCAGGAGAGACCCTGAAAATGTCCTTGTATCACTTTGTCAGACCATTATGTGATCACTGACCTTGTGTCACTTCTCCAAAATATAATAAAATAAGCAAGTGAACATTTGGCATTGGAACAACATGGCCATATACATCATTCTAAATGAAAAAAAGTCATGCCTTTGATATATATCACAATATATATCTATAAAGATAGAAAGATACATTATAAGAAATGCCAAAAGATGAAGAAATATAATTTCTGGGGAGAGTTTGTGATTGAACATGCTCTACTCAGTGGACATCTATACAGGTCATCTTTACGTGTATGGGGTATAAACTCTTAACAGAAGAAGTCTTGTTGACAATTTCTAACAGAATTTTCTTAGGAAGATACTTAGAATAATGTGGCAGAATATGGTACCAGCCAGAGGCACTTTCTGGACCTAGACTACCCAACATTCAAACTCTACTCCAGAAAACACAACAGAGATCAGCTGGTCATCATGTAACAGTGCCAAATGTATGGTGGCCTAAAAGATTATTGGATGGAGAAGTGACAGAAGGCCAGTGATCACTCTGTGGTCAGAAGAAGTTATACAAGGACACTCTCAGGGTCTAACTTTAAAACTTTCATATTGATTGTCCAATATGGCAGATACAGGACTGCACAACATGGGATGTCCTCATCTAAGAAGGTGCCATGCTCTATGAATAAGGCAGAATGACAGTAGATCAAAGGAAACCAATGACAGGCCTATTGAGAGAACCCACCCCAAATGTTGAGATGTACTACTTGTACCTGACCTGAGGAGTAACATTCCAAGCTCGCCTTGGGCTGATCTGCCACTGTTGGGCACACTATAACTTTTTTGAACATAGTCATTTTGGTATTCTTGGAGAAGAAAGGATAAGACTCAACCAATGACTGGTAGCAATATATTGGGAGATACTGGAAAGTGACTCTCTGTGTCTAAGCTCCCTTTCATAAAACATGATGTGCTTCTTGTTGGAGTTGTAATTTAATCCACTCATTCTGGAGAACATTCTCGAGCCATGCCCAAACAACAATAAAATTGATCATATTCTTTGACCTGCCATTGCAATACTAGGCCCTAAAACCCAAAGAAATCATAAAAAAATAGCAAAAGGCTCATAAGTTCAAAAATATTTATAGCAGCTCTTTTTGGGGTGATAATTGGAAATGGTGGGAATGTCCATCATTTGGAGAAATGAATGACTGAAGAAGCTATGCAATATGAATGTTATGGAGTACTATTATAATGTAAGAAATCATGAGTGGTCAGATTTTAGAGAAGCATGGAAAGAATTACATGAACTGATGCTGAGGGAAGATAGCAGGAACAAGACAACTTCATACATATTAGCAACAACATTAGTTGAACAACTTTGATGAATGCAGCTCTCCTCAGAAGTTCAAAACTCTAGAACAATCCTTGGAACGCTGTTTATGGAAAAAGCTATTTACATCAAGAGATAATTTTAAAAACCCATGGAATTTGAATATATACCATGTTCACTTTTTTAAAACTTCTCTTATGTTTTATCTTTTTATCTCATGGTTTTCTTTCTTTTTCTCTTAGATATGATGACTAATATGTAAATCTGTTAAAATAAATATGCATGTACAACATTTACCAGACTATTTTCCAGGGAGGGGAGGTGGGAGGGAAGGGAGGGTGGTAGAAAAATGTGTAGCTTATAAATTTTTAAATGTATGAATGTTGAAAAGCTACCATAGTTATGTAATTGGACAAATAAAATAAAATATCAATGAAAAGAAACCATAATGTGCTGCCTTTATGGAGACAAGTTTGACATGATTATAGAAGCATAAACTATAAAGATAGCTTTCTGTCATGTGGAGGGTGGAAGGAAGGAAGGAAAGAAGGAAGGAAGGAAGGAAGGAAGGAAGGAAGGAAGGAAGGAAGGAAGGAAGGAAGGAAGGAAGGTAGAAACATGTGGAACTCAAAATCTGGTAAAAAATGAATGATGAAAACTATCTTTTGCATTTAATGGGGGAAAACAAATAAACAATAGTTTAAAAAAACACAACTGTATGATGTACCTGAGATAGTTATGAGAAATGCCAGTAACAAATGAAGAAAACAGACATAATGACATAGGAGAAGCAGTTTCCATTCTATGACTCAAGGATTTATGGGAGAAGATGGAGTTATTCAGAAGCAATAAGGGAATCCTTATGTATTTAATAGAGAGTAGGTGGCATTCTGTAGGCATTTTATGAGAAGAGTCTTTCACTTGGCTAACCTCTAAGTGATTGATTGCTCTGTCAGGGAGGAGGGAGCAGAAGGAGGAAGGGGGAACAGAATTTGCGAATTAAAATGTTAAGACAATAAATATTACAAAAAGTTGTCTAAATAGGTCATGGGTTACCCTGAATAAAATACACTTAAAATATAATTTTTTACTTCCCTAAAACAAGTCTACCTTGTGAAACCAAAATAGGATGCAAAGGCTATGAATTTAGATTGATGCTGGGAGCCAGAAGAGAGATTTAACACTCACTTGGAGGTTTGTTAGAACATCTGCTTAGTAAGTGCACTGTTTTTACATCAGTTGTATGGAGAGGATTAGAGTACACAACTCAAGATGAATATGGACATCTTTTGACTTTCTGTGGAGGTATCTGTCACTTGTCTGGTTTAGTCTAAAAATAGGTTTGAAGAGTCTCCAGCAGGGACTCATAATTTCCTTGTGACGTCTCACTTTTCTGATCCCTTTATTAGCCATACTCTACTGGCAGTGGAGTGGCTGTTTTGTAGGGCTTGGGAGAAAGGAGTAGACTTTCAGGTCATACAGCAAAAAGAACTTTATAAGACATTGAATTTAAAGAATCAGACCTGAGATCCAATCTAGGCCAGTCTGCTCAGCTCTTGAGTTATCTTTATGAGCCAGGTTGTTCTTTGTGGACCTTGGCTGTTAGCTACTTAAGAGCCAGGTCTGTCCTATCATTATCAGGACTTTTTAAGGGCCAGGCCACCTCTCTGAGCTCAGATTTATGGCTCAAATTTGATTTATGCCTTTTTTGTTCTGGAGAGTTACTTATAGCCTAAGTATAACCTTTTAATAATTATTGTCCCTCTCAAGATTTCTGCCTACTTACTAAAATTGGTTTAATGTTGTGAACATTTCAATAATCATACTTATTTGGAAATTACATATATATTATATATTTTATATATATGCACTTCCATATGAATACATCATTATATATATATGTATATATATATATATATGTATATATGTATGTATGTATATATCAACTACTTGAACCTGACCTGTGGAGCAGCATTCCAAGCTCACCTTGGGCTGATCTGTCACTGTTGGGCACACTATAACTTTTCTTGAACCTAGTGATGTCATTTTGGTGTTCTTGGAGAACAAAGGATAAAAGACCCAACCAATGACTGGTAGCAATTTATTGGGAGGTAATTTACTGGGCTGTGGCTCTCTGTTGTCTAAACCCCCTTTCATAAAGCATAACATACTTGTTGTTAAAGTTTTGATCTGATACAGACATTCTGGAGAACATTCTGGAGCTATGCCCAGAGAGTAATAAAATGGATCATATTTTTTGACCCTGCCAATGCAATACTAGGCCTAAAACCCAATGAAATCATAAAAAATGGGGAAAGGCTCACAAGTTCAAATATATTTATAGCAGCTTTTTTGGGGTGGTGATCAGTTGGAAATGGAGGGGATGCCCACCAGTTGGGGAATGGCTGAAGAAATTTTGCTATATGATTTTTGTGAAGTACCATTTTTGTATAAAAAATTATAAGTGGTCGAACTTTAGAGAAGCATGGAAAGAATTATATCAACTAATCTTGTATCAGTTCAGTGATCCAAGAACCAAGAACACTTAGTACACATTGGTAACAACATTAGGACTTGATCAAGTTTGCTGAATGCAGTTCCCCTCAGAAGTTCAAAAATCTAGGACAACCCTTGGAATCCTGTTATGGAAAATGCTATTCACATCCAGAGGGGGAAAAAACTATGGAATCTGAATGTATACCATGTTCACTTTTTAAAAACTTCTCTTATGTTTTATCTTCTTATCTCATTGTGTTCTTTCTTTCCTGTTAGTCCTAACTTCTTTTAGACATGATGACTAATACGACAATCTGCTAAAATTGATCCCAACGTTGACTTGGAGGTTTGTTAGAACACAAGTCTCCCTTTTAAGTTCATTTACATTAGATGCTTAAAGAGGGTTAGAGTGCACATATTAAGTTGTATGTGAATATCTTCTGACTTCCTGTGAGGGTATGTGGGGAACCTCTTGTCTAGTCTAAGCACAGGTTTCAAAGCGTATCTAGCAGCAGAGTACATAACTTCTGTGTGCCTGTCAGTTTTCTGATCCCTTCATTAGCAGGACTCTACTGGCAAAGGAGTGACTGCTGTGTCAGGCTTGGGAGACAGGATTCAACTTTCAGGTCACACAAGCAAGAAGTTTCTAAGAAGTCTGAGGTTACCAGGACAGACCTGAGATCTATCTGCACTAATCTGCTCAATTCTTAATGGGCCAGGATTTTCTTTGTGGGCCTTGGATGTTGGTTGCTTAAGGGTCAGGCTTGTCCTTTCAAGTTGTCAGGGCTTCTTTGGGGGCCAGGCCACCTTTTTGATAGTGAGAGAATTCTTTGATTGATGGGTTAGAGTGTCCTTGGTTTCCCTCCTTTGCCGTTGGAATTACCTTGGGAAAATTCTGAACATTGCCTGGCAGGATAAGACACCAGCCAGAGGTCCTTTCTGGGTCTAGATTGCACAGCATTCAAACACTACACCAGAGAGCACAACAGAGATAGTCTGATCATGTTGTTCCAGTGCAAAACGTATGCTTACCTAAAAAGATTATTTTTTGGAAAAATGATACAAGGTCAGTGATCACACAATGGTCTGAAGAAGTGATATAAGGACACTCTCAGAGTCTCTCTTAAGAACTTTGGAATTGATTGTCCGGTATGACAGATACAGGGCTGCTCCTCATCCAAGTGGCATGTTCTCATCCAAGAAGGTGTCATGTTCTATGAGCAAAGCACAGTAGCAGCAACTCAAAGAAAACATGATGAGGGCAAATTCAAAGGACCCACACCAAATGTTCACATGGACTCCTTGTGCCTTACTTATGGATTCAACCTCATCTTGGCCTGATTCACTAAAGTCTGGTACACTGTAATTTGTCTTGAACATGTTGATGTTGTCTTGGTCTTCTTGGAGAAAGAAGAACAAATACCAATCAATCACTGATAACAGTTCATTAGGAGATAATTTATTGGCCAGTGTCTCTGTGTTTAAGACTCCTGTCATAAACATGATGTGTTGATTATTATCAAAGCAAACTTGATGTAATTGTACATCTATGGCCTATAAATTTTATGTATATGTAGATTACTTTGTCATGGAAGGGAGGAAGGTAGAAAAATATGATGCTCAAGATCTGGCAAAAATGAAAGTAATTGGGCAAAAAAATTAAAAAATGTTGAAAAAAATCCAACCTTTTGATTTTCCTGAGATAGTACTGAGATATGCCAGGCCTAAAGGAAGAAAATCATAGACATAGTGAAATAGGATAAGCAGTTCCTACTCTGTGGTCAAGGATTGTTGGAAGAAGGTGAAGTTATTTACAAGGGATCTGAAAATCTATATGTCTTTAACAGAGTAGGTGGCACTCAGTAGGTCCTTTATGAGAGGTATTTATTACTTGTCTAACCTCTTTGTGATTAGTTACCTTCTCAGGGAGGAGAGGAGGAGGAGTGAAGGGGCACTAGAATTTGGAACTTAAAACCTTAAGGAAACAAATGGTAGAAAACAATTGTCTAATGTAATGGGTGGTTGGCATAAATTCTATTTCAAAATAAATAAAGATGAATTGTAATTCTCAAAATGTATGTACAAAATATTATCTTTCTCACATATGGCATTCAGAAAATGTAGAGCACAATTCAGTAAAATAAAAACACACAAACCTGTCTTCTATTGCCTGAATAAATACTTTACCTTTTATACATCTGTTCATATATAGGCTTAGGATTGGGTACAAGGAACTCTAGATTTGGAACTTCCTTCACATGCTACAGTTCAGTAAAGACTCCCATGAGCACCTCCCACTGACACCAAATAAGTAAAACTATTGATGTGAGAAGACTGAGGAGTTTTTGACAGGAAACCGACTTCTTTTTACCAACTTCTTAATCTTGCTGATCACTCCAAGAATGATTCTGCTGCTAGAACCACTTGATGCACTAACTTACTCATTTGAACCAATCCTCCATTAATCCAAGGCCAATATATTTGTATTTTTTCTTTTAATTTTCAAGAATATGAATTTGTTACATCTTTGGTGAGGATGGATAGACAGTGTGTGTGTTTGTGTGTGTGTGTGTGTGTGTGTGTGTGTGTGTGTGTATGGCAAAAGTAAGTCCTTGGGAGAAATTTACTGTGACACAAGGAGCTTACTGGACTATCATTTTCACCTAATACATGGAGGAAACCTGACTCATTTAAGGTCACAAGGAAGCAGTATCATCCAACATCTGGTAGGCATTTTTAAGCATTAATTTCTTGAGTGTTGCAGGGAAGGTGGCTCTCATGTCACTGGTTCTACTTCAGGTTGATATACTGGTGGGGCAATATGATTTGTATTGTTTTGATACAAATACAAGACAAAATTCATTACAGGTTGGTAGGTGGTAGAGATAGGGTGGTGGGGTAGATAGGGAGTTGGGTAGCAACATTGCTCTAAATTAGCACACATTCTTAGCAAGATGCATATTGTGGCTTGCTTTCTTGGGGCCCACAGCAAGGACCTCCCTCCCGGAGGGGAGCTGAGAATAAGGAGTCAAGCCACCACTGCCTTATGCCTCCAGCTCAATTTTATTACTGCTTAGCTATTACATATATACTGTTAGGTCTTCTGGGGTAGAACAAAGAATAATGAGGGAATGGGGGTGCAAGCATTGTGTAGGTGCAGCGTCTTGCATTACAGGATGGGGGGGTACATTAGGGAGGAAGGGATAAGGCACAGCTGTGTCTAGTGCCCTTGGTCAGTGGGGTAGAATGTCCAGCTCCCAAGGACCTGGCTCACCTTATCTCTCAGGGTGGCATCCAACTCCTGAGATTGTCCAGGTGGCAGTTTACTTGGAAGTGATTTGTGCCATGGCTGTTAGAATAGCCTGTGTACCCACAGATGCACAGGTAACTTTATCATAGTTTGTTTTAAGACTTGTTGCGCCAACTTACTCAATTTAGCCAATTTTCCATCAGGCTTTCTATTTCAGTAACATTAATTCACCTGAGGTTGAACTTAACCTTGATTAAAATATTATGCTTTGCAAAAGTAAGACCTCACTGTCTTTGTGATTTTATTTCCATTATTTATTTCTTCTGCTCAAAGTTTTATTTTACTTTCCTGGACTTTCTGTACATAAACATCTGCGAGGGACTCAGAAAAATGCAATAGCAGCAATAGTAAATCTAAAAATTTCAGGCATGAAGTCTGAATTAGCATTGCCTAACTCAGTTTGTACTTCCTTAAAGTAAACCTGCTTTTTCAAAATCAAAACAAGAAATAAAGGAAGGAGATTCATACTTGGGCTTCCTAGCCTTGGAAGAATTGAGACTCTAACATCCAGTGGGAGGTTTTTTACAGTAGTATTCTCCTCTTCTTCCTAATGTAAAATATACAGAGAATTAAATAGCTTATCAATCATGAGATATATTTAACATTTCATGATATCCTGTGTGGATATCTGGGGGAACTCTGGTTTATTTAAGAACAAGTTTAGAAAATGGGCAATTTTGTTGTTGTCAGATGAAAGTTTCTCTCATAAGTGTCAAGCCTTCAATAAAGGTTTATTCAACATTTTTTATTAAACAACTTTTAAAATTAAACTTCATTTTATTACTTGAAAATTATTGGGGCAGCTAGGTGATGCAGTGGATAGAGCACCGGCCCTGGAGTCAGGAGTACCCGAGTTCAAATCCGGCCTCAGATACTTAAGCATGTGTGGCCTTGGGCAAGCCACTTAACCCCATTGGCTTGCAAAAAAAAAAAAAAAAAAAAGAAAAGAAAATTATTTGGGTAGTTATTTAAGGCAGTCACATTTATTTCTTAGTTAACTTAAAAACATATCTGATAATAGTTGACAAGTTTCATGATGTCTTTTAAGGTCCACCCCTTAGGAGAACCTCTGTCAAGGTCTATTCCTGTGATGACTCAGTTTCCTGATATCCTTATGGGCAGTATTCTACTGACATTTTAGTGTCTGAGGGAACTGTTTTAAAAGACTGGAAGGAAGAATATTTCTTTCAGGTATAACACAAGTGCAAGTTTAGGGTTTTGTTTTAAAAGAATCCTGGACCAGTCTGCTTGGGTATCAGGTTTATTTTTTTTATTTTATTTTTCTTTTGTCCAGGTTGTACTTTGCGGATCTTAATTGCTAGTTAATTAAGGGACAGACAAGTCCTTTTAGTTCTCAGGATTTACCTGGGGGGTGGGGCAGAACAGCTTTTTTGATACTGAAAGAATTTTTAAGGGTAAGGGCTTTCAATTTGGTTTCCTGAGAATATTTGGGGACTAGACCAGTCTTTGTGGTTCTATTTGAATAGTTTTGACTGGTCCAGTCTTTTTTGGCTCTATGGGAATGCTTAAGAGCCAGGTCAGTATTTTTGGTTCTGATTGGTCTAATTTGGTTCTAATGGCTACTTTGACTCCCCGAATTTCCTTAGGGTGCAGGCTAGTCTTTTCAGGGGATAATAAGGTCTCCACTACTCTTTTTAGTTCTCAGGTTACCCTTAGAGTCCAGTCTTCAAGTTCTGGAATTCAGCTTAGATTCATGGCTTAAATTAGATTTATTATTTTCCTGCCTTGAAGAGTTAATTATGGTCTAGATGAGACTTTTTAATTCTCTCAGATTGAAGTTAGTGATACACTTTCTCAAGATTTATGATTTCATACTTATGTCAGTTAAAAGTCCTGAGTATTTCAATAATCATATTTATCTATTAATAACATAATGGCACTACTCAACTAATATATCCTGCCAGTGATACATTACAAGAAGTGAAATATATAATTACAAGAAATGCAAAAGGAAAAAGAAATATTATTTTCAACCTGAAAACCAGAGTGTTATTGAACACTCTCTACTCCATGGAAAATGTTCCAGGTCATCTTCACATATTTGGGGTGGTTAGACATCCCTGATAGGAGTCACTAATGGGTTAGAGTGCCCTGGCCTACCCTCAACTTCCATTAGAATTGCCTGGGGAAGAGTCTGCAGATTTAAGATATCAGACAGAGGGTTTTTCTTTTTTTTTTAATTTAAATTTTTTTTTATTTTTTAGAAAAAGCACATTTATTTATTTAGAATTTTACAATTTTTCCCCAATCTCACTTCCCTCCCCCCTCCCCCCACAGATGACAGTCTGCTAGTCTTTACATTGTTTCCATGGTATACACTGATCTAACTTGAATGTGATGAAAGAGAAATCATATCCTTAAGGGGAAAAATAAAGTATGAGATAGCAAAATTGCATAATAAGATAATGGGTTTTTTTTAATTAAAGGTAATAGTCTTTGGTCTTTGTTCAAACTCCACAATTCTTTCTCTGTATACACATGGTATTCTCCATTGCAGATAGCCCAAAATTATTCCTGATTATTGTACTGATGGAATGAACAAGTCTATTAAGGTTGATCATCAACTCCATGTGCTGTTAGAGTGTACAATGTTTTTGTGGTTCTGCTCATCTTGCTCAGTATCAGTTATACAAATTCTTCCAGGCTCCAGAAGGCTTTTCTTGAATAAACTGCTTAGCATTCAAACTCTCCTCCAGAGAGCCCAAATCCTGATAGGCTGTACATGATGCACCAATGCCAAACGTACACTTGCCTAAAACATTGTTTTATGGAGACATCACACAAAGTAAGTACTTATGTGGTGGTCAAAAGGAGTGATGCAAGGACACTCTCAATATCTTAAGAACTTTGAATTTGATCATACAACATGAAACATGCTGGGTAAAGGACTACCCAGTATGATGTCCCCATCCAAGAGCAGAGTAAAACTGAAGCAGCTCAAAAGAAACAAGAGATGAGCATTTTGAGAGAACCCACCATAAATGTTCACATGGACTTTTTGTGCCAACCTATGACCCTTAGAGGTCCTATTGGCCAGTCACACTGTAACTTGTGTCTAACATAGCATTTTCATTTTGATCCTCTTTCAAATGGAAGAAAAAGAACCAGCCAACCAACCAATCAAACATCCACCTCTGTTGAAAATTCTCAAATTCCCCCCCAAAAATTTTAAAGCATGAAAATATTTACATTTTATAAGAAATGAAAAAGAAATGTTATTTTCAGCAAGAACAGAATGTTTGAATATTCTCCATTATGTTGAAAATGTTTAAATCTTTCTGTTTTGGCAGCATTCATTCATTTGAGGTTGAACAGAGGCATGGTTAAAATATGCTGCCTAGGAAAAGTAGGACAAAAAACTGTGTCCATCTGTGTCACTATTCCCATTCTTTATTCCTTCTGCTCCAAGTTCTATTTTATTTACTTGTTTTTTTTAATAAACATCTGTGAGAGACCAGAAAACAATAACAATAATTGTTGTTATGGCAAAGATAAAGATTTCATACATGATGTCTGGATTAATATACATTAACTTGTACTTCTTAAAATACACCTGCTTTTGCAAAACTGAAACAAGAAGTAATGTGCGATTTTGGGGTTTCGCTGGGGTTTCTGGGTTCTCTGTGTCTAAGCCCCATTATAAAACATGATATTCCTGAGATAGTATTGAGAAATGCCATGAATAAATAAAAAAACAACATAGTATTATGAGAACTTACCAGGAGCACCAAACAAACTAAACTCTAGTAATATGGTGAGAAGACTGAGGAGCTTTGACAGAATTTGACTTTAATTTAGCAACTTCCTGATTTCTTTGGCCACTGTGAGAAGGCCAGAACCACTTGATACATTAATTTACTTATTTTAACCAATCCTCCATAACCCAAGGCTGATGTTTGCTATTTTTTTTGAAGAATATGATTCAGTTATGTTTTAGGTAAGGATAGATTCTAGTTGGGAAGGGTGAGTCCTGGAAGCAAATCACTGAAACAGTGAGCTCAAGGGACCATTCCCATGGAGGAAAGCTGACTTTTGTGGCCATTCATTTTAAGGTCACAAGGAATCAGCATTGCCCAACATCTGGTAGGCCTCTTGAAATCATAATTTCTTGGTTGTTCCAGGGAAGTTATTCTTTTTTTAAAAAAATTTATTTATAGAATGCAATTGCCCATGGTCACATAGCTAGGTAATTATTACGTGTCTGAGACTGGATTTGAACTCAGGTACCAGGGCGGGTGCTTTATCCACTGTGCCACCTAACTACCCCTGACTCTGCTCCAGGTTGATGGTTGATAGGGTAACTTTAGTTTCTCTCTGTTGCAAATACAATACAAAATTAATGAGACGTTGGAAGGTGGTGGACATGGGGAGCTGGGTGGCATCAGTGCCTTAGATGAGAACACATTCTTAGCATGATAGGTAGATAACTTCACCATACTTTGGTTTTAGAAAAAAAAAACATTACTGTAGTCAACCTTCCACTTTTCAAATCTTCCTTTTTCTGAGGTTGAACTTGGGCTTGATGTAAATATGATGCTTAGAAAAAGAAAGATTAAAATTCACTGTATCTGTCTCCATCTTTTTCCAATTCTTTGTTCCTGTGCTCAAAGTTCTATTTTACTTTCCTGGATTGTCTTTATGTAAATATCTGTCCCCCCCCCCAAGAAAAATACAGTAACAGCAATGGCAAATCTAAAGATTTTAGACACATCTGAATTAGAATTGCATCAGTTTGTATTTCCCTAAAACAAATCTGCTTTTGCAAAACCAAAATAATAAATAATGGCTGCAGATTTAGATTGGGGCTTCCGAGTCTTTGCAGAATTGAGACTTCAAAGCTTAGTTGGAGGTTTTTTTTACAGGATTTTAACAGTATTGTTAATCATGAGATGTAGGTTTATTCCAAGAAAGGTTTAGGACATGGGCAATTTTGGTGTTGTCAAATTAAAGCTCTCTCCAAGTAGACAGGCCCTCAATACTGGTTTATTCAACTTTTTTTTTACTGAACAGTTTTTAAAATTAAGCTTCATTTTATTAGTTGAAAAATTAGTTGACTAGTTATACAAGGCAGTCACATTTGTTCTTAGTTAACTTAAAAACAGATGAAAATTGTTGACAAGTTTCCTAAAGTCTATTAAATCTCAGCCCTGAGAGCCTCCATTACAGAGCACAGGCAGAATTGTCTATTCTTTTTACCATTCAGTTTCTAGATATCTTTATGGGAAGTATTCTACCGGCATACTAAAAGGTTGCTATTTTGAAAGGCTAGGAGTAAGAATATTTCTTTCATGTCATATGGCAAGAGTAAATGGAGAATTTTGTGTTTTCAAAGACAAACTCGAGATCCTTCTGGACCAGGCTGCTCAACTCTAGGGTTTCCTTCTCACTCCAGGTTCTCCTTTTGTGGACCTTGATGTTAGTAACTTAAGATAGAATGTTCTTTGTAGACCTTGGGTGGTCTTTAGGAGCCAGGACTGTCCTTCCATTTCTCAGTGTTTACTTTGGGGCCATAGCAGCCTTTTTTTGATTCTGAGAGAATGCTTAGGGGTCAAGATTGTTATTTTGGTTCACTGGGAATACTTAGAGGCCACAGCAGTCTTTTTGGTTCCATAGGGATACTTTGTGTCTAATCTTGTCTACTTGGTTCATTGGAGATAGTCAGGGTCCAGCCTTCTATTTCAGCTCTCTGGATTTTATTATGATTCAAGCTAGCCTTAGGATTTCAGGAGAAAATGAGGGTCTCCGCTATACTTTTATTTCTTAGGTGAACTTTAAGAATCCTGGAAACACCTTTTGGCCTTCAACTTAGATTTGTTACTTAAATTAGATTTATGGCATTTCTGCTTTGGAAAGTTACTTATACTAGGAGACTTTTTTAATCTCTCAAGCTGAAGATAATGATACATACTCTCAAGATTTCTGATTACAAATTTATATCAGGCAGAACTTATGAGTATTTCAATAATCATACTTATTCTCTATTAATAACATATCTCTTCTCAACTAATATATTATGCTTATGATTCATTACAAGAGTTCAAAAGAATTGTGATACTTTAAAGGAATTCAAAAGAATTGAAAAAAGAATATTATTTTCAATGAGAGCAGTGTGATTTTAATAGTCTACTCTGTTAAAAATTCTCCAGATTGTTTTCACATGCTAGTAGTAAATTTCTGTGATTAACAGATGAGTTGAGTTACCCTCAACTTCCAGTAGAATTGTCTTGGGAAAATTCCAAGGATCACCTGATAGAATAAGATACCAGACAGATGTACTCTTCTGAACTAAACTGCCCAACATTCAAACTCTACTCCAGAGGGTCCATGAACTACTTGTGCCACATATGTTGTAGAACATTCTTAGTTCGTATTCATCTTATCAGTCACTGTCAAACAGATTGCAACTTGACTGTAATATGGTGATGTCGTTTCAGTTCTCTTCAAGAATGAAAGAAAAGAGCCAACTAACCAACCAATTAACCAGTCAATCAAACAACACCCTGTGCTGAAAAATCTGATAGGTAGATATTTCAAAATATCTATTTTTTATCTATTTATTTAACTATATATCTATTTAAAGTATGAAAATACTTAAACATTACAAGAAATGAAAGAGAAAAGGTTATTTTTTTAGGGAGAGTAATGTATTTGAATAATTTCCATCATATTGAAAATTTTCAAAGAAGATTTTCCAAAATAAGCAACAATACTTTGAAGCATGAAAATATTTAATCATTTTGCTGAAAATTCAAATTGCAACTGAATGTTAAATACAAGAGCATTAATCTTCTTTTATTTGAACAGTTCACTGGTGGCAATTTACTAGAAGATAATTTACTGGTCAGTGTGTTTTACTCAAAGCAATTTAGACCAAGATTCCAGCTACTACCACATACTATTGTCTCTTCAAATTTATTTAATATTAGCCACCTATTAGGGACAAAAATCCCTCTGACTTCTAGCATGAACTTTCATTCATTTAGTCAGTAGGAGATTCATCATTTTAAGACTGTCCCTTCCTATATTATTAAAATTTGTTTTTCTAAATCTGTAATCATTCTGTCAAAATATTTAATTTTATTTATAGAATGTGAAAGCTTTTTATTTACCTACAATGATCATTTCTTTAAAAAGCCTATTAGTCACCACTACTATTCAATATTGTGTTAGAAATGTTAGCTTCAGCATTAAGAGAAGAAAAAGAAATTTGAAGGAATTAGAATTGGGAAGGAAGAGACAAAACTCTCACTCTTTGCAGATGACATAATGGTATACCTAGATAATTCCAAAAAATCATCTAAAAAAACTACTAGAAACAATTAGCAACTTTAGCAAAGTCTCAGGATATAAAACAAAGCCTCAAAAATTCCCAAAAGTTCTATATATGACTAGCAAGATACAGTAGAAAGAGCTAGAAAAAGAAGTCCCATTCAAAGTATCTTCAGACAATATAAAATACTTGGGAGTCTCCCTGCCAAGGCTGACTCAGAAACTTTAAAAAAACAACTACAAAATACTTCTCACACAAATAAAATCAGATTTAAAAAACTGAGCAAATATCAACTGCTTACGGAGAGACCAAGCTAATATAATAAAAATGACAATTCTACCTAAATTGAACTACTTATTTAGTGCCCTACCTATCAAAATTCCAAAAAAATACATTAATGTGTTAGAAAAAATTGTAAGTAAATTCATATGGAGAAATAAAAAGTCAAAAATTTCCAGGTATTTAATGGGGAAAAAAGTGCAAAAGAAGGTGGCTTAGCCCTAAGATCTAAATTATATTATAAAGCATCAGTCATCAAAACTAGATGATATTGACTAAAAAATAGAGTGGTGGATCATTGGAATAGACTAGGTGCAAAAGAGAGAGAGAGAGCAGGAAATGATTATAGTAATCTACTGTTTGATAAACCCAAAGAGTCCAACTTTGGGGATAAAAACTCTCTATTGGATAAAAATTGTTGGAAAAATTGAAAGTTAGTATGCCAGAAAACTGAATTACACCAACATCTCACACTCAATATATAAGATCAAAATGGGTATAGGATTTAGACATAACAGACAATATTATAAGCAAATTAGAATACCAAGGAGTAGTTTACCTGTCAGATCTATTGAAAGGGAGGCAGTTTATGACCAAGGAAGAGATGGAAAACATCATTAAAAACAAACTAGGTAATTTTGATTACATTAAATTAAAAAGTTTTTGCACAAACACAACCAATGTAACCAAGATCAAAAGAAAAGTAGTAAATTGGGAAACAATTTTTACAACTAGTATTTCTGATAAAGGACTCATTTCTAAAATATATATAGAGAGAACTGAGTCAAATTTCTAAAAACAAAAAACAAAAAATAAGCCATTCCCCAATTGACAAATGGTCAAAGGATATGCAGAGACAATTTACAGATGAGGAAATCAAAGCAGTCTATGATCATATGAAATATTGCTCTAAACCTTTACTAATTAGAGAAATGCAAGCTAAAACATCTCTGAGGTACCACCTCACACCTCTCAGACTGGCCAATATGACCAGAAAGGACAATGATCAATGTTGGAAGGGATGAGGGGAAATTGGGACACTAATACACTGTTGTTGTAGCTGTGAACTCATCCAACCTTTCTGGAGAGCAATTTGAAATTATGCCCAAAGGGCAATAAAAATGTGCATACCCTTTGATCTAGCAATACCTTTGCTGGGTCTATACCCTGAAGAGATTATGCAAAAGGGTAAAAACATCACATGTACAAAAATATTGATAGCAGCTCTGTTTGTGGTGGCAAAGAATTGGAAACTGAGTGAATGGCTAGACATTCAACTGGGTAATGGCTAAACAAATTGTGGTATATGTATGTTATGGAACACTACTGTTCTATTAGAAACCAGAAGGGATGGGAATTCAGAGAAGTCTGGAAGGATTTTCATGAACTGATATTGAGAGATGAGCAGAACCAGAAAAACATTGTACACCCTAACAGCAACATGGGGGTGATGACTAACCTTGATGGACTTTCTCATTTCATCAGTGCGACAGTCTGGGACTTTTTGAGAGCATCTGAGATGGAGAATACCATCTGTATCCAGAGAAAGAACTGTGGAGTTTAAACAAAGACCAAAGACTATTACCTTTATTTTATTTTTAGGTTTTTGCAAGGCAAATGAGGTTAAGTGGCTTGCCCAAGGCCACACAGTTAGGTAATTATTAAGTGTCTGAGGCCGGATTTGAACTCAGGTGCTCCTGACTCCAAGGCCAGTGCTCTATCCACTGTGCCACCTAGACGCCCTAACCTTTATTTTTTTTAAAAAAAAGATATCTTACTATGTAATTTTGCTATCTAACATTTTATTTTTTCCTTTAGGATATAATTTTTCTCTCAACACATTCAATTTGGATCAATGTATAGCATAGAAACAATGTAAAGACTATCAGACTGCTTTCTGTGGGGGGTGGGGGAGGGAAGTGAGATTGGGGGGAAATTGTAAAATTCAAAAATAAATAAATTTTTAAAAAAATTTTAAAGCCTATTAGGTGGCAGGCACTTTGCTAAATACCAACAGAAGTACAACATCCCTGCTTTCAAGGAACTTACCTAATAATAGGGACAATACACAAAAAAGGCAATTTTAAAAGAGGGATAAAGAATGATGGGGAGATCCACAGGAGAAGCAGCCTGGTGAGAAATGAAAAGAAGGGTAGCCTGAATTAGGAGAGAGATAATCAGCAACAGGGACACTGGTTTCATGGACATTCTTGATTAGGGTGATGACAAGGTCCAATATAAGCTTTGGGAAGATCACTTTGAATCTACCTAGTCTGAATATATATTTATTTATTTTTATTAAAGATATTATTTGAGTTTTACAATTTTCCCCCAATCTTGCTTCTCTCCCCCCACCCCCACCCCACAGATAGCACTCCGTCAGTCTTTACTTTGTTTCCATGTTGTACCTTGATCCAATTTGGGTGTGATGAGAGAGAAATCATATCCTTAAAGAGAACAGAATTCTCAGAGGTAAAAAGATCAGACAATAAGATATCTGGTTTTTTTCCAAATTAAAGGGAATAGTCGTTGTACTTTGTTCAAACTCCACAGCTTCCTTATCTGGATACAGATGGTACTCTCCTTTGCAGACAGTCCAAAATTGTTCCCAATTGTTGCACTGATGGAATGAGCAAGTCCTTCAAGGTTGAACATCACTCCCATGTTGCTGTTAGGGTGTACAGTGTTTTTCTGGTTCTGCTCATCTCACTCAGCATCAGTTCATGCAAATCCCTCCAGGTTTCCCTGAAATCCTGTCCCTCCTGGTTTCTAATAGAACAATAGTGTTCCATGACATACATATACCACAGTTTGCTAAGCCATTCCCCAATTGAAGGACATTTACTGGATTTCCAATTCTTTGCCACCACAAACAGGGCTGCTATAAATATTTTTTGTACAAGTGATGTTTTTACCCTTTTTCCTCATCTCTTCAGGGTATAGACTCAGTAGTGGTATTGCTGGGTCAAAGGGTATGCACATTTTTGTTGCCCTTTGGGCATAGTTCCAAATAGCTCTCCAGAAAGGTTGGATGAGTTCACAGCTCCACCAACAGTGTAATAGTGTCCCAGATTTTCCACATCCTTTCCAACAATGATCATTATCCTTCCTGGTCATACTGGCCAATCTGAGAGGTATGAGGTGGTACCTCAGAGAAGCTTTAATTTGCATTTCTCTAATAATTAATGATTTAGAGCATTTTTTCATATGGCTATGGATTACTTTGATCTCCTCATCTGTAAATTGCCTTTGCATATCCTTTGACCATTTGTCAATTGGGGAATGGCTTTTTGTTTTAAAAATATGACTCAGTTCTCTGTATATTTTAGAAATGAGTCCTTTGTCAGAATCATTAGTTGTAAAGATTGTTTCCCAATTTACTACTTTTCTTTTGATCTTGGTTACATTGGTTTTATCTGTGCAAAAGCTTTTTAATTTAATGTAATCGAAATCATCTAATTGGTTTTTAGTGATGTTCAACAACTCTTCCTTAGTCATAAACTGCTCCCCTTTCCATAGATCTGACAGGTAAACTAGTCCTTGATCTTCTAATTTGCTTATAGTGTTGTTTTTTATGTCTGTGTCCTATAACCATTTGGATCTTATCTTGGTAAAGGGTGTGAGGTGTTGGTCTAATCTAAGTTTCTTCCATACTAACTTCCAATTATCCTAGCAGTTTTTATCAAAGAGGGAGTTTTTATCCCAATGGCTGGACTCTTTGGGTTTATCAAACAGCAGATTACTATAATCCTCTCCTGGTTTTACACCTAGTCTATTCCACTGGTCCACCACTCTATTTCTTAGCCAATACCAAACAGTTTTGATGACTGATGCTTTATAATATAATTTTAGATTGGGTAGTGCTAAGCCACCTTCGTTTGCATTTTTTTTTCGTTAAGCTCCTGGCAATTCTTGACTTTTTATTTCTCCATATGAATTTACTTACAATTTTTTCTAACTCATTAAAATAATTTTTTGGAATTTTGATTGGTAGGGCACTATACAGATAGTTTAGTTTTGGTAGAATTGTCATTTTTATTATATTAGCTCTACCTATCCATGAGCAGTTGATATTTGCCCAGTTATTTAAATCTGATTTAATTTGTGTGAGAAGTGTTTTATAATTGTTTTCCAAAAGATTCTGAGTCTGTCTTGGCAAATAGACTCCCAAATATTTCACACTGTCTGAGGTTACTTTGAATGGGATTTCTCTTTCTAGCTCTTCCTGCTGTTTCTTGCTAGACATATATAGAAAAGTTGAGGATTTATGAGGGTTTATTTTATAATTTGCGATTTTGCTAAAATTGCTAATTGTTTCCAGTAGTTTTTTAGATGATTTCTTGGGATTCTCTAGGTAGACCATCATGTCATCTGCTAAGAGTGAGAGTTTTGTCTCTTCCTTCCCAATTCTAATTCCTTCAATTTCTTTTTCTTCTCTAATTGCTGATGCTAACATTTCTAATACAATATTGAATAGCAGTGGTGATAATGGGCACCCTTGTTTGACCCCTGATCTTATTGGGAATGCCTCTAGCCTCTCCCCATTGAATATAATGCTTGTTGATGGTTTCAGATAGATACTGCTAATTATTTTAAGGAACAGTCCATTTATTCCTACACTCTCTAGTGTTTTTAATAGGAATGGATGCTGTATTTTGTCAAAAGCTTTTTCATCATCTATTGATATGATCATATGATTTCTGATAGGTTTGTTGTTAATATAATTGAGTATACTAACAGTTTTCCTAATACTGAACCAGCCCTGTATTCCTGGAATAAATCATACTTGATCATAATGTATTATCCTAGTGATGACTTGTTGTAGTCGTTTTGCTAAGATTTTATTTAGGATTTTTGCATCTATATTCATCAGTGAAATAGGTCTATAATTTTCTTTCTCTGTTTTAACTCTTCCTGGTTTAGGTAACAGTACCATATTGGTCTCATAGAAAGAGTTAGGCAGAGTTCCATCTTTCCCTATTTTTCCAAAGAGTTTATATAGGATTCGAACCAATTGTTCCTTAAATGTTTGGTAGAATTCACTTGTGAATCCGTCAGGCCCTGGAGATTTCTTTTTAGGGAGTTCAATAATGGCTTGTTGAATTTCTTTTTCTGAGATAGGGTTGTTTAGGTGTTTAATCTCTTCTTCATTTAACCTAGGCAACTTATATTTTTGTAAATATTCATCCATTTCACTTAGGTTATCAAATTTATTGGCATAGAGTTGGGCAAAATAATTTTGAATTATTACTTTAATTTCCTCCTCATTGGTGGTGAGTTCACCTTTTTCATTTATAATACTAGCAATTTGGTTTTCTTCTTTCTTTTTTTAATCAAATTAACCAGAGGTTTATCAATTTTATTGGTTTTTTCATAATACCAACTTTTGGTTTTATTTATTAATTCAATAGTTTTTTGTTTTTGATTTTATTAATTTCTCCTTTAATTTTTAGAATTTCTAATTTGGTATTTGATTGGGTTTTTTTGATTTGTTCTTTCTCTAATTTTTTTAGTTGCATGTTTAGTTCATTGATTTCCTCTTTCTCCAATTTATTCATATAAGCATTTAGAACTATAATATATCCCCTGAGAGTTGCTTTGAATGAATCGCATAGGTTTTGGTATGTTGTTTCATTATTATCATTATCTAGGATAAAATGGTTAATTCTTTCTATAATTTGTTTTTTGGTCCACTCATTTCTTAAAATGAGGTTATTCAGTTTCCAATTTGCTCTGGGTCTATATCTCCTTGGCCCAGTTTTGCATATGACTTTTATTGCATTGTGATCTGAGAAAGATGTATTCACTATTTCTGCCTTTGTGCAGTTGATCATTAGGTTTTTATGTCCTAGTACATGGTCAATTTTTGTATAAGTTCCATGTACTGCTAAGAAAAAGGTATATTCCTTTCTATCCCCATTCTGTTTCCTCCATAAGTCTACCATATCTAATTTTTCTAACAATCTATTTACCGCCCTAATTTCTTTCTTGTTTGTTTTATGATTTGATTTATCTAGATCTGATAGTGGGAGGTTGAGGTCTCCCACTAGTAGAGTTTTGCTGTCTATGTCTTCCTGTAGTTCTTTCAGCTTCTCCTCTAAGAATTTGGGTGCTGTCCCACTGGGTGCATATATATTCAATATTGAAATGACTTTATTGTCTATGGTACCTTTTAGGAGGATAAAGTTTCTTTCCTCATCTCTTTTAATGCTATCTATTTTTGCTGCTGCTTTGTCTGAGATAAGGATTGCTACCCCTGCTTTTTTTACTTCAGCTGAAGCAAAATATATTTTGCTCCAACCTTTTACCTTTACTCTAGATGTATCTCTCTGCTTCAAATGAGTTTCTTATAAGCAGTATATTGTAGGGTTCTGGTTTTTAATCTACTCTGCTATTTGCTTACGTTTTTAAGGGAGAGTTCATCCCATTCACATTCAAGGTTATGATTACTAATTCTTTATTGCCCTCTGTGCTATCTTCCCTCTGTTTGTATTTCCCCCCTTACCCCTTTTATCCATATTCCCCAGTATTTTGTTTTTGAATACCACCCCTTCAGTGTGTTTGCCCTCCTATATCACACCCTCCCCTTTCTTTCCCCTTTCCCTTTTCCCTTTTCCCTTCCCTTCCTTTTGTTATTTCCCCTTATTTCCCCCACTCCCCTTCCCTTTCTCCATCTGCCCCTCCCCTTTTCCCCTTTTAATACTTGAAAGGTTAGATGTTTTATAAGTTAACTGAGTATGTGTAGGTTGACTTTTAGCCAAATCTGATGAGAAGAAGATTCAGGTGTTTCTCCTCTGCTCCCTTCTTCCCCTCTATTACCATAGGTTTTTTACCTCTTAGTGTAATGAGATTTGATCCATTCAGTCCCCTCCCTCCTCCCATCTCTTTCCTGTCCCCCTTTTTAGGGAGGTAGTGTATTTTTTTAGATCATTCTATCTGGGTCATAGAAAATTCTGAGTGTCTGTCCCTTCTAGTTCAGTATATATTCTATTGAATAGAGTCAAAATTCCTGAGAGTTATTAGATTCTTTCTCCCAAGTGGGGTTAAAGCCAGTTACATCCCATTAGATAGCAGTCTCATGGATAGGTCATGGATGTCCATCATTTCTGGCTAGGTATATTCTCATATATTTCTCAGGATTTATAAGAGTTTCTCCCCCCCCCCCCCCGCCCTTGCTGGAATATAGGCAGTTTCAACTTACTGGATTGCATTTTTTTCCTTTTACCACCCCCCCCTTTTTTTTTACCTTTTCATGTGTCTCTTGAACCTCCTGTTCAATGTCCAAATTTTCTGTTTAGCTCTGGTCTTTTCATCAGAAATTTTTGGAATTCTTCCATTTCATTAAATGTCCATCTTTTTCCCCTGGAAGAGAAGGCTCAGCTTTGCAGGAAAGTAGATTCTTGGCTGCATTCCAAGCTCCCGTGCTCTTCGAAATATCTCATTCCAGGCCCTTCGATCCCTTAAAGTTGATGCAGCCAGGTCCTGCGTGATCCTTACTGTGGCTCCTTGATATTTAAATTGTTTCTTTCTGGCTGCTTGCAGGATTTTCTCTTTTATCTGATAGTTCTGGAGTTTGGCCACAAAATTCCTTGGTGTTTTCATTTTAGGATCTTTTTCTGGTGGGGATCAATGTACTCTTTCAATAACTACTTTGCCCTCCAATTCCATGACATCAGGGCAGTTTTCCATCACTAGATCCTGTAATATTAAGTCCAGGCTTTTTTTCTCTTCAATGTTTTCAGGAACTCCTATAATTTTCAGGTTGCCCCTCCTCGATCTATTCTCAAGGTCAGTGGTTTTGTTCATGAGGTATTTTACATTTGCTTCTATTTTTTCTATTTTTTTGATTTTGTTTAACTGACTCTTGCTGTCTCATGGAGTCATTAGTTTCTGTAGACTCCGTTCTTTTTTGGGGGGAGGAGTTTTCTTCATTAACCTTTTGCAACTCCTTTTCCAATTGGTCAGTTCTACTTTTGAAAGAGTTTTCCATTTGACCAATTGAGGTTTTGAGAGAATTAATTTCTTTTTGCATTTGCTCATTTGCGGATCTGAGAGATTTATTCTCCTTTTGTGTTTGTCCAATTTTACTTTCTAAGGTTTTGTTTTCTTGTTGCAGGGTATTAATTGTCTCTCCCAAATTTTTAAGCTCCTTCCTTATTTCTTCAAGGAAGTCTTTCTGTGCTGGAGACCAGATTGTATTCTCCTTAGAGGTTCCAGGTCTCTTTGAGTTGGGGTCTTTCCCTTCCAGGAATTTTTCTTTGGATCCACCTTTCTGCTGACCCTTCTTCATTATGCTAAGACCTTGAGTTGGGGGGGGGGGGCTAGTTCACCTGGGCTTGGGATCGCCAAAGGCTTTACTGAGTGCACTTTCTCTGGCTGGCCAGTAGGAGGTGCTGGTTGCTTTCTCTGGAGTATCTGTGACCTTGGTTGCGAGGCCTTCTCCCTTTGCTTGAAGGAAGGAATTGGAGGTATTGAATTCTTTTGCCTTCAATCAATGGTGGGCTTTACCCTGGCCTGAGGTCATTCCTCAGCTGGGCTGGTTCTTCTGCTCACACACCTGGGCCTGAGGCAGAAGTAGTTTGCAATTGTTTGTTTTGGAGGAGGCATCAGTGCAATGGAGGCATGGACTCAGAATTTCTCAGACCCGAGGAGCCTAGGGATGGTGTCCCCAGCTCTCCTGCACCAGACCTCTCCCCACAGCCCCCTCCCCAAGCTCCAGGGGGACAGCACCAACACTAGCACCTCTGCTTCCCCACAGACCCAAGCCCCCCTCGTCCAGCCCCACCGCTGATCCAGCAGTTCCGGCTCTCAGGCCCTCAGACTCCCAGCTCCAATTCAGCTGTTAATCTGTCTGATCCTGGGCTGATCCTCCCTTGGAGCCCAGACTCACCGGCCAGTACTCAGCCAAGGCTGCTGCGGGAGACAAATCCTGAGGTAGATCTTCCTCTCCTGGCTTTTCTTTCTGGGTTTCCTGATTCGGATTTCTTTTAAGAGGTTTGTTTCATGTGATAGATGGGGAAGAGATCAAAAGACTTTAGAACTGTGCCTGTCTTCTCTCCGCCATCTTGGCTCCTTCTCTCTCTCCCTGATTCTTTACTATCCTTCCTAACTCTGCTTTGGGCTAAGCAAAATTTTGAGCAAAATAAATTTTTGAGCAAAATAAATCTCAGCCCAGATTTACTATGAATATCTATCCATATATATGCACATATTTAGATGCATGTTTCTGAGTGTGTACACATAAACATCTGCATGTATAAATATATACACAGTTACCCACATCAATACACATACACATACACACACACACACACACACACACACACACACACACACACGGGCAAAATAGACATTGAATCTTTTTTTTGTTTTCAGGTTCCTTAGTTATACTTGAATGAGAGAAAGTTGTAGCATTTAAAATTAAAAGTCAGGTATGATTGTCTCCAAAATCCCTTCTAGTTTCAACTTTCAAAGGTATATTTTAGATGTCCAAAATCTACCACTTGATATTGTAAGTAACAATCATTTTCCTACCTCCCATCTCTACCTGACTTCTTCATGACCTTCTCCCAAACAGCTTTCAGTTGGTTGTCTCCCCAAACACCCACAGGCTTCAGGATCCTCAGAGGTTGTTGCCAGGAGCTTAATGTGTGATTTCAGGGTTGAGCAGGGTTTCTGATCTCTCTATGTCTAAGCCCCCTGTTATAAAATGTGATATTCCTAGATAGTGCTGAGAAATGCTACCAATAAATGAAGAACATAGACATGATGACAGTTCTGTGTCTCCTGTATTGTACAATCAATTCCAAAGTTCTTAAGAGAGACCTAAAGAGTTTCCTTGTATCCCTTCTTCTGGCCATTGTATGATCATGGACCATGTGTCACTAATCCATGCAAAAATTGTTTGGGGGCAGCTAGGTGACACAGTGGGTAGAGCACCAGCCCTGGATTTAGGAAGACCTGAGTTCAAATCTGACCTCAGACACTTAATAATTACCTAGCCGTGTGGCCTTGGGCAAGTCACTTAACCTCACTGCCTTGTTAAAAACAAACAAAAAGACAAAAGAAAAAACAAAAATTGCTTAGGCAACCCTATATTTGGCACTGAAACACATGACCAGCCTATCTCTGTTAGACTCTTTGGAGTAGAATTTGAATGCTGGGCATTCTAAGTACTGAATTTCCTATCTGGTACCTTGCACTGCCACATTATCCTCAGAATCTTCATAATACGATTCTGATAAAAGTTGAGGGTAACCAAGGGCCCAACAATGATTTCTAACAAAGATGTCTATCCCACAAATATAAGACAGGACCAGGACTATCCCACAAGGGCTGGTCTCACCCCTAAGCACTACCAGGAATACAAGAATGCTCTCCTTGTCGCTAAGGATTCCTAGGGTGTCAAACCAACTGGCTTGACTCCCAGTCTCCAAGAAGTGACCTAGCCCTCAATGAAGCCCTGACAATGCAAGACAGGCCTAACCCTGAAGCAGCTAACGGTCAAGGTCCACAAAGTACACCTAGGGCTATCAAGATCACCCAGGAACTGAGCAGACTGGGGCAGATGCATCTCTGGTCTGTCTCTGGAAACTCAAAAGTCTTATAAACTTCTTTTTGCCGAAAGTCAAATCCTGTCTCTGAAGTCTGATACCAAGTCACTCCATGGTTGGTAGAGTCCTACATAAAGGTATCAGAAAACTGAGAAGTCACAGGGAAGTTAATGTGCCCGCTGCTGGAGACTCTTCAAGACCAGCGCTTAGACTAAAGCAGAGCACCCACATATATGCCCACACGAAGCCCGAAGATGTTCACATACAGCTTAGAAAGTGCACTATAATAACCGTTATAACAAGGACATTTGTCAATGATAAATCTCACTTCTGTGCCCCAGCACCAATCTAACTCTGCAGTCTTTGTATCCTGTTTTGGTTTCACAAAAGAAGGTTTGGTTTATGATAACACAAATAGAGGCAATATGAAAGCAGGAAATTATTCTCTCTTTTATTCATCCCTACTCATGCCAACCACTATGTCACAGACTGGGAACTGCTTCTCCTTTGTCATCATGTCTCTTTTTCTTCAATTAGTCCTGGCATTTCTTATAATGATCTCAGATACATCATATTATTCAGTTTGATTTTAAAATATCATTTATTTCTTTTCTGTAATACATGTAAAGATAGCTTACAATAGCCATTCTTTTTTTTTTTTTTTTTTTGCCAGGCAATGGGGTTAAGTGGCTTGCCCAAGGCCACACGGCTAGGTAATTATTAAGTGTCTGAGACCGGATTTGAACCCAAGTACTCCTGACTCCAGGGCCGGTGCTCTATCCACTGCGCCACCTAGCCACCCCCTACAATAGCCATTCTTTACCACATTTTGAGTTCCACATGTTTCTATCTTCCTCCCTTCACTCAAACCTTTCCATGAAAGAAAGTAATCCAATAAAGGTTACATTTTTACAATCATGTCAAATATGTCTCCATATTAATGAGCACATTGTGGTTTCTTTTCATTGATGGTTTACTTTGTTTTTTCAATTACATCCCATGGTAGTTTTTCAACATTAGTCCGTTAACAAATGTATAAGATACACAATTTTCTATTAATCTCCCTTCTCTCCCACCTCCCTCCAATGGGAAACAGTCTAGTAAAAGTTGTACCTGTATATTTGTATCAGCAGATTGACATATTACTCATCATACCAAAGAGAAATTGAGGACAAACAGGAAAGAAAGAAAACCATGAGATAAGAAAATAAGACATAAGAGAAGTTTTTAAAAAGTGAACATAGTATACATTCAGATTCCATGGAGTATTTTATATCCCCTAGATGATTCTATAATAGGAAAATAAGGTTACCCTAAATTTTTGAACTTCTGAGGCAAGCTGCATTCTTTAAGGTTGATCAACTCATGTCATTGCCAGTGTGTACTAAGCTTTCTTGGTTCTGTGACATTGCTTCAGCATCAATTCATATAATTCTTTCCATGCTTCTCTAAAGCCCAAACACTCTTCAGTTCTTACAGAAAAGTGGTACTTCATAACATTCAAACAGCATATCTTTTACAGCTGTTCCTCAATAATGGACATCCCCTTCATTT
This sequence comes from Macrotis lagotis, assembly GCF_037893015.1. NCBI lineage: Eukaryota > Metazoa > Chordata > Mammalia > Peramelemorphia > Peramelidae > Macrotis > Macrotis lagotis. The sequence goes on from NC_133660.1 coordinate 175,462,244, forward strand.
CCAATTAATTATCACCCCCAAAAGAGCTGCTATAAATATTTTTAACTTGGGTGCATTTTCCCATTTTTTATTATTTCTTTGGGGTTTAGGACTAGTATTGCAATGACAGAGACAATGAGTATGATCAATTTTATTGCTCTTTCGGCCTGGCTCCAGAATATTCTCCAGAATGATTGGATCATATCAAACTCCAACAACAAGCACATCATGGTTTATGAAAAGGGGATTTAGACACAGAGAGACACTGCCCAGTCAGTTGTCTCCCAATAAGTTGTACCAGTCATTGGTTGGGACTTATCCTTTATTCTCCAAGAATGCCAAAAAGACATCAGTAGGTTCAAGAAAAGTTATAGTGTGCCCAACAGTGGCAAATCAGCCAAAGGTTTTTGGAATGCCACTCCACAGGTTATGCACAAGTAGACCATCTCCACATTAGGCATGGGTTTTCCTCAATATGTGCATATCTGGTTTCCATTGAGCTATTGCCATTCTGCCTTATTCATAGAGTATGGCAACTTCCTGGATGAGGGCAACACATGCTGCACAGTCCTGCATCTGTGATATCAGACAATCAGCTCCGAAGTTCTTAAGAGAGATGCTGAGGGGCGGCTAGGTGGTGCAGTGGATAGAGCACAAGCCCTGGAGTCAGGAGTACCTGAGTTCAAATATGGCCTCAGACAATAATTCCCTAGCTGTGTGGCCTTGGGCAAGCCACTTAACCTCATTTGCCTTGAAAAAAAAAAACTAAAAAAAAAAAGAGAGAGAGAGAGATGCTGAGAGTGTCCTTGTAGGTCTTTTTCTGACCACTGAGTAATCACCAGCCTTCTGTCACATCACCATATAATAAGCTCTTAGGCAACCATACATTTGGAATTGGAAGAACATGGATGATCCATCTCTGTTGTGCTCTCTAGAGGGGAGTTGGAACGGTGGGAAGTCTAGGTTCAGAATGGAACTCTGTCTGGTACCATATTCTGCCACAGTCTACTCAAAGTCTCCTGGAGACAATTCTGAAAGCTGTTGAGGGTAGCCAGGGGCACTCCAATCCAACAATGGCTTCAATAAAAAGCTTGTGAAGATGACCAAAACTTTATGCCAATGAGTAGAGGATGTTCAATCACATGCCCAAGCTCAGTGAAAATAATATTTCTAATTACTTTGGCATTTCATGTAATAATATGTCTATATCTATCTACATATCTTGTAATGATCAAAGGCATGATATATTCATTGAGAAAGACCTATAAGTTATTACAAATAAGTATGCTTCTTGAAATGGTCACAGACCTGTGTGACCTTGGACAAATCACTTAATAGCCTTAAATAAATTAGAATTGAAAGGAAAAAACAGACACAATAACATATTATTTTTTGAAAGTAGGCAGAAATCTTGAGAGAGACAACTATTATCAAAAGGTTACACCTGGACTATAAGTAACTCTCCAGAACAAAAAGGTCATAAATCTAATTTGAGCCAGAAATATAAGCTTAAGTTCAAAGGGGTTATCCAGAACTCTGAGGGTCACCTGAAAACTGAAGAGAATCCTGGTAACCCCCATGGTACCCTGAAATCCTAAGACTGGCCTGGACCTTAAGGGATTCTGGTCAGCCAAAGTAGAATATAGATCAAAAACTACGCGAATAGTGCCAAAAAAGTCTGGTACCAACCCTTAGTACTCCCAAGGAGCCAAAAACACTGTTCTGGCTCCTAAAGATTCTCAGGAAGCCAAGAAGACTGGCCTACTCCCTAAGGATTCCTAGGGAGTCAAACAGATTGTCTTAACTCTCCAGAATTCTCCCAAACTATAGGAGGTAGCCTGAAAGGACAGGCCTGGACCTGAAACAGCTAACAGCCAAGGTCCACAAAGAACACCTAGGGTAATCAAGATCACCCAGGAACTGAGTAGGATGGTCTAGAAGCATCTCAGGTCAGGCACTGGAACCTCAAAAGTCTAAGAGATTTCTTCTTGCAATGTGACATGAAAGGCTAAACCTGTCAAAGTCCAACACAACAGTCACGACACAACCAATAGAGTCTTGCTAAGAAGGGGATCAGAAAACTGAGAAGACACAGGGAAGTTAGGCGCACGCCACTGGAAACTCATCAAGACAAATTCCCTCACTTCTGCCTTTGTGGTTTCACAAAAGTATGTATGCTTGACCATAGTACAAATTGAGGCTATATGAAAGCAGTAAATTATTTTCTTAAATGGAAGGTCAACAAAGTAAACCTAGGGCCATCAAGATCACTCAGGAGCTGAGCAGACTGGGGCAGATGCATCTCAGGTCTGTGTCTGGAAACTCAGAACTCTTAAGAAACTTCTTCTTGCCCTCTGACCTGAAAGTCAAATCCTGAAGACTGACACAACAGTCACTCCACGGCCAGTAGATTCTTGCTAATAAAGGGATCAGAAAACTAAGAAGTCACAGCAAAGTTAGGTGCTCACCACTGGAGACTCTTCAAAACCAATGCTGAAACTAAACCAGAGTACCCACATATATGCCCACAAGAAGTCAGAAGATGTACATGTGCATTGCAATGCATTGTTTTCAAGAAGTGGTTTCAAATAGGGTGTAAAACACCTCAATACTGCTTTTGTATGCTTTGTGGTTTCACAAAAGCATGTTTCTTGACTATCATACAAATTGAGGCTATAAGAAAAGTATTTTCTTAAATGTATTTTAGTCATTCCCAAACCGCAATATGCTTTTAAACAATCTTTTCTAACATTTGTGTCGTTAAGTTTTCACTTCTAAAACTCTGTTCCCTGCCTCCTTCTACTCCCTCCTCCCTGAGAGGGTTAATCAATCACATAAAGTTTAGACAAATAAAAGACTCCTCTCATAAAGGGCCTACTGAGTGCCACCTGCTCTCTTAAACATATTAGGATTCCTACATCCTTTCTGAATAACTTCAGCTTCTCCCACCCCTTGAGCCAAAGACTGGGAACTGCTTCTCCTTTATCAACATGTCCCATTTTCTTCATTTATTCTTGGCATTCCTAAGTGTCTTAGATACATCATATTGTTGGGTTTGATTTTAAACTATCGTTTATTTCTTTTCCCCCAATACATGGAAAGAGAGCTTTCAACATACACTTTTTACCACATTTTGAATTCTACATGTTTGAACCTTCCTCCTTTCGCTCAATCCTTCTCACGACAGCAAGGAATCCAATAAAGATTATGCTTCTGGAATCATGTAAAATATGCCTCCATGTTGGTCAGCACATTGTGGTTTTTTTTCATTGCTTTTTTATTGGAAGTGTTCAATTACACATGGTGGCAGGTTTTCAACATTCATCCAATTACAAATGGAAAAGTTACACAATTTTCTATCACCGGCCCTTCCCTTCCATCTCCCCTGACTTTGAAATAGTCTGGTGAAAGTCTCACAAAAATTTGCATCAGCAGGTTAACATATTACTCATCATGGCAAAAAGAAATTAGGACAGATAGGAAAGAACGAAAACCATGAGATAAGAGAAAACATAAGAGAAGCTTTTAAAAACTATACAGACTATACATTCAGATTCCATAGGGATTTTTAACTTCCCCTGCATGTGAATATCCTTGTCCATGATAGTGTTCTAAGAGTTATCATCCTAGATCTTTGTACTTCTGAGGGGAGCTGCATTCATCAAGGTTGACCAACTCATGTTATTGCAAATGTGTACTAAGTTTTCTTGGTTCTGCTCCCTTCCTTCAGCATCAGTTCATGTAATGCTTTCCATGCTTCTCTAAAGCCAGAACACTAATGATTTCTTACAGAACCATAACACTCTATAATATGCAAATAGCATATTGTTTCCCTCCAATTCCCAACTGATGGGCATCTCCTCCATTTCCAAATGATAATCACCCCAAAAAGAGCTGCAATAAATATTTGTGAATTTTCATACCTTTCCCATATTTCATGATTTCTTTGGGTTTTAGGCCTAGTATTGCATGTGCAGGGTCAAAGACTATGATCAATTTTATTGCTCTTTGGGAATCGTTCCAGAATTTTCTCAAGAATAACTGGATCAGATCACAAATCCATCAAGAAGATGTCATGTTTTATGAAAGGAAATTTAGACACAGAGAAACTGCCCAGTGAATTATCTCCCAATAAATGACAACCAGTCATTGGCTGAGACTGATCCTTTATTGTCCAAGACGGCCAAAATGACATCAGGAGGTTCAAGAAAACTTACAGTGTGCCAATAGTGGCAGATTGGCCCAAGGTGCTTGGAATGCTACTCCACAGGTCATGCACAAGCAGTCCATCTTCACATTAGGGGTGGGTTCTCTCATTAGGCCCATAGCTGGTTTCCTTTGAGCTGCTGCCATTGTACTTTGTACTTTGTTCATACAGCAGGGCCCCTTCTTGGGTGAGGGCATCTCATAATGGGCAGACCTTTGTCTGCCATATCGGAAAAGCAGTTTCAAATTTCTTAAGACAGACTCTGAGAGTATCCTTGTGGCTCTTCCTCTGACCACTGAGTGATCACTGGCCTTTTGTCACATCATCGTACGATAATCTTTTAGGCAATTATACATTTGCCATTAGAAGACCATGGATAACCCATCTTTGTTTTGCTTTCTGGAGGAGAGTTGGAATAGTGGGCAGTCTGGGTCCAGAAAGGACCTCTGGCTTCTTTCATATTCTGCCATATTATCCTCAGAGTCTTCTGACGACTATTCTGAAAGTGGATGAGAGCAACCAAGGGCACTCCAATCCAACAACGACTTCAATGTGAAGCTTGAGAAGACAACCTGAACTGTATGCCACTGAGTGGAGCATTTTCAATCCCACGTTTGTTCTCCCTGAAAATCATACTTCTTCTTACTTGGTGTTTCATATAAAATATCTATATCGATGTGTATCTCATAATTTTTCAAAGGCACGAGATATTCTTTTAGATAGACCTATATGATAATAAATGGAAGTATGTTGATTGAAATGCTCACAGAACTCTGTGATCCTGGGCAAGTCACTTAACCCCATTGCCATAAATAAATGAAAATTCAAAGAAAATAAAAGAAATGTTCACAGATTTTTAACTGATATTTGTCAGCAAGCAGAAGTCTTGAGAGAGACAATTATGGGGCAGTTAGATGGTGCAGGGGATAGAGCACCAGACCTGGAGTCTGGAGGACCTGAAGATCAAATCTGCCATCACACATTTAACAATTACCTATCTGTGTGACTGTGGGCAAGTCACTTAGCCCCATTGCCTTGCAAAAAAAAAAAAATAAATAAATAAATAAATAAATAAAAAGAGGGAGACAATCATAATCAAAAGATCACACTTGGGCTTTCAGTAACTCTCCAGAACAAAAAGGGCATAAATTGAAATTGAGCCATAAATCTAAGTTGCAGGCCAGTGGGGTTAGCCAGAACTCTGAGTGTTACTTGAAAAGAGAAGAGAATCCTGGAAACCCTCAGAGTCCCCTGAAATCCTAAGAATGGCCTGGACCTTAAGGAATTCTGGTCAGCCAAAGTAGAAGGGATTATCAGAACTACCCCAAAGGAGCCCAAAAGCCTCATCCCACCCCTTACTACTCCCAAGGAGCCAAAAACACTATCCTGGATCCTAAGGGTTCTCAGGAAGACAAGAAGACTGGCCTGCTCCCTAAGGATGCCTAGGAAGTCAAAGCGACCCCATAGAATTCTCCCAGTTTCCAAGAGGTGGCCTGGCCCCCAAAGAAGCCTTGAGAATGGAATGGAGGGCCAGGTCCTGAAGCAGCTAACAGCCAAGGTCCATAAAGTACACCTAGGGCCTTCAAGATCACTCAGGAGCTGAGCAGACTGGGGCAGATGCATCTCAGGTCTGTGTCTGGAAACTCAGAACTCTTAAGAAACTTCTTCTTGCCCTCTGACCTGAAAGTCAAATCCTGAAGACTGACACAACAGTCACTCCACGGCCAGTAGATTCTTGCTAATAAAGGGATCAGAAAACTAAGAAGTCACAGCAAAGTTAGGTGCTCACCACTGGAGACTCTTCAAAACCAATGCTGAAACTAAACCAGAGTACCCACATATATGCCCACAAGAAGTCAGAAGATGTACATGTGCATTGCAATGTATTGTTTTCAAGAAGTGGTTTCAAATAGGGTGTAAAACACCTCAATACTGCTTTTGTATGCTTTGTGGTTTCACAAAAGCATGTTTCTTGACTATCATACAAATTGAGGCTATAAGAAAAGTATTTTCTTAAATGTATTTTAGTCATTCCCAAACCGCAATATGCTTTTAAACAATCTTTTCTAACATTTGTGTCGTTAAGTTTTCACTTCTAAAACTCTGTTCCCTGCCTCCTTCTACTCCCTCCTCCCTGAGATTGTTAATCAATCACATAAAGTTTAGACAAATAAAAGACTCCTCTCATAAAGTGCCTACTGAGTGCCACCTGCTCTCTTAAACATATTAGGATTCCTACATACTTTCTGAATAACTTCAGCTTCTCCCACCCCTTGAGCCAAAGACTGGGAACTGCTTCTCCTTTATCAACATGTCCCATTTTCTTCATTTATTCTTGGCATTCCTAAGTGTCTTAGATACATCATATTGTTGGGTTTGATTTTAAACTATCGTTTATTTCTTTTCCCCCAATACATGGAAAGAGAGCTTTCAACATACACTTTTTACCACATTTTGAATTCTACATGTTTGAACCTTCCTCCTTTCGCTCAATCCTTCTCACGACAGCAAGGAATCCAATAAAGATTATGCTTCTGGAATCATGTAAAATATGCCTCCATGTTGGTCAGCACATTGTGGTTTTTTTTCATTGCTTTTTTATTGGAAGTGTTCAATTACACATGGTGGCAGGTTTTCAACATTCATCCAATTACAAATGGAAAAGTTACACAATTTTCTATCACCTGCCCTTCCCTTCCATCTCCCCTGACTTTGAAATAGTCTGGTGAAAGTCTCACAAAAATTTGCATCAGCAGGTTAACATATTACTCATCATGGCAAAAAGAAATTAGGACAGATAGGAAAGAACGAAAACCATGAGATAAGAGAAAACATAAGAGAAGCTTTTAAAAACTATACAGACTATACATTCAGATTCCATAGGGATTTTTAACTTCCCCTGCATGTGAATATCCTTGTCCATGATAGTGTTCTAAGAGTTATCATCCTAGATCTTTGTACTTCTGAGGGGAGCTGCATTCATCAAGGTTGACCAACTCATGTTATTGCAAATGTGTACTAAGTTTTCTTGGTTCTGCTCCCTTCCTTCAGCATCAGTTCATGTAATGCTTTCCATGCTTCTCTAAAGCCAGAACACTAATGATTTCTTACAGAACCATAACACTCTATAATATGCAAATAGCATATTGTTTCCCTCCAATTCCCAACTGATGGGCATCTCCTCCATTTCCAAATGATAATCACCCCAAAAAGAGCTGCAATAAATATTTGTGAATTTTCATACCTTTCCCATATTTCATGATTTCTTTGGGTTTTAGGCCTAGTATTGCATGTGCAGGGTCAAAGACTATGATCAATTTTATTGCTCTTTGGGAATCGTTCCAGAATTTTCTCAAGAATAACTGGATCAGATCACAAATCCATCAAGAAGATGTCATGTTTTATGAAAGGAAATTTAGACACAGAGAAACTGCCCAGTGAATTATCTCCCAATAAATGACAACCAGTCATTGGCTGAGACTGATCCTTTATTGTCCAAGACGGCCAAAATGACATCAGGAGGTTCAAGAAAACTTACAGTGTGCCAATAGTGGCAGATTGGCCCAAGGTGCTTGGAATGCTACTCCACAGGTCATGCACAAGCAGTCCATCTTCACATTAGGGGTGGGTTCTCTCATTAGGCCCATAGCTGGTTTCCTTTGAGCTGCTGCCATTGTACTTTGTACTTTGTTCATACAGCAGGGCCCCTTCTTGGGTGAGGGCATCTCATAATGGGCAGACCTTTGTCTGCCATATCGGAAAAGCAGTTTCAAATTTCTTAAGACAGACTCTGAGAGTATCCTTGTGGCTCTTCCTCTGACCACTGAGTGATCACTGGCCTTTTGTCACATCATCGTACGATAATCTTTTAGGCAATTATACATTTGCCATTAGAAGACCATGGATAACCCATCTTTGTTTTGCTTTCTGGAGGAGAGTTGGAATAGTGGGTAGTCTGGGTCCAGAAAGGACCTCTGGCTTCTTTCATATTCTGCCATATTATCCTCAGAGTCTTCTGACGACTATTCTGAAAGTGGATGAGAGCAACCAAGGGCACTCCAATCCAACAACGACTTCAATGTGAAGCTTGAGAAGACAACCTGAACTGTATGCCACTGAGTGGAGCATTTTCAATCCCACGTTTGTTCTCCCTGAAAATCATACTTCTTCTTACTTGGTGTTTCATATAAAATATCTATATCGATGTGTATCTCATAATTTTTCAAAGGCACGAGATATTCTTTTAGATAGACCTATATGATAATAAATGGAAGTATGTTGATTGAAATGCTCACAGAACTCTGTGATCCTGGGCAAGTCACTTAACCCCATTGCCATAAATAAATGAAAATTCAAAGGAAATAAAAGAAATGTTCACAGATTTTTAACTGATATTTGTCAGCAAGCAGAAGTCTTGAGAGAGACAATTATGGGGCAGTTAGATGGTGCAGGGGATAGAGCACCAGACCTGGAGTCTGGAGGACCTGAAGATCAAATCTGGCATCACACATTTAACAATTACCTATCTGTGTGACTGTGGGCAAGTCACTTAGCCCCATTGCCTTGCAAAAAAAAAAACAAAAAAACAAAAAATAAATAAATAAATAAATAAAAAGAGGGAGACAATCATAATCAAAAGATCACACTTGGGCTTTCAGTAACTCTCCAGAACAAAAAGGGCATAAATTGAAATTGAGCCATAAATCTAAGTTGCAGGCCAGTGGGGTTAGCCAGAACTCTGAGTGTTACTTGAAAAGAGAAGAGAATCCTGGAAACCCTCAGAGTCCCCTGAAATCCTAAGAATGGCCTGGACCTTAAGGAATTCTGGTCAGCCAAAGTAGAAGGGATTATCAGAACTACCCCAAAGGAGCCCAAAAGCCTCATCCCACCCCTTACTACTCCCAAGGAGCCAAAAACACTATCCTGGATCCTAAGGGTTCTCAGGAAGACAAGAAGACTGGCCTGCTCCCTAAGGATGCCTAGGAAGTCAAAGCGACCCCATAGAATTCTCCAAGTTTCCAAGAGGTGGCCTGGCCCCCAAAGAAGCCTTGAGAATGGAATGGAGGGCCAGGTCCTGAAGCAGCTAACAGCCAAGGTCCATAAAGTACACCTAGGGCCTTCAAGATCACTCAGGAGCTGAGCAGACTGGGGCAGATGCATCTCAGGTCTGTGTCTGGAAACTCAGAACTCTTAAGAAACTTCTTCTTGCCCTCTGACCTGAAAGTCAAATCCTGAAGACTGACACAACAGTCACTCCACGGCCAGTAGATTCTTGCTAATAAAGGGATCAGAAAACTAAGAAGTCACAGCAAAGTTAGGTGCTCACCACTGGAGACTCTTCAAAACCAATGCTGAAACTAAACCAGAGTACCCACATATATGCCCACAAGAAGTCAGAAGATGTACATGTGCATTGCAATGTATTGTTTTCAAGAAGTGGTTTCAAATAGGGTGTAAAACACCTCAATACTGCTTTTGTATGCTTTGTGGTTTCACAAAAGCATGTTTCTTGACTATCATACAAATTGAGGCTATAAGAAAAGTATTTTCTTAAATGTATTTTAGTCATTCCCAAACCGCAATATGCTTTTAAACAATCTTTTCTAACATTTGTGTCGTTAAGTTTTCACTTCTAAAACTCTGTTCCCTGCCTCCTTCTACTCCCTCCTCCCTGAGATTGTTAATCAATCACATAAAGTTTAGACAAATAAAAGACTCCTCTCATAAAGTGCCTACTGAGTGCCACCTGCTCTCTTAAACATATTAGGATTCCTACATCCTTTCTGAATAACTTCAGCTTCTCCCACCCCTTGAGCCAAAGACTGGGAACTGCTTCTCCTTTATCAACATGTCCCATTTTCTTCATTTATTCTTGGCATTCCTAAGTGTCTTAGATACATCATATTGTTGGGTTTGATTTTAAACTATCGTTTATTTCTTTTCCCCCAATACATGGAAAGAGAGCTTTCAACATACACTTTTTACCACATTTTGAATTCTACATGTTTGAACCTTCCTCCTTTCGCTCAATCCTTCTCACGACAGCGAGGAATCCAATAAAGATTATGCTTCTGGAATCATGTAAAATATGCCTCCATGTTGGTCAGCACATTGTGGTTTTTTTTCATTGCTTTTTTATTGGAAGTGTTCAATTACACATGGTGGCAGGTTTTCAACATTCATCCAATTACAAATGGAAAAGTTACACAATTTTCTATCACCTGCCCTTCCCTTCCATCTCCCCTGACTTTGAAATAGTCTGGTGAAAGTCTCACAAAAATTTGCATCAGCAGGTTAACATATTACTCATCATGGCAAAAAGAAATTAGGACAGATAGGAAAGAACGAAAACCATGAGATAAGAGAAAACATAAGAGAAGCTTTTAAAAACTATACAGACTATACATTCAGATTCCATAGGGATTTTTAACTTCCCCTGCATGTGAATATCCTTGTCCATGATAGTGTTCTAAGAGTTATCATCCTAGATCTTTGTACTTCTGAGGGGAGCTGCATTCATCAAGGTTGACCAACTCATGTTATTGCAAATGTGTACTAAGTTTTCTTGGTTCTGCTCCCTTCCTTCAGCATCAGTTCATGTAATGCTTTCCATGCTTCTCTAAAGCCAGAACACTAATGATTTCTTACAGAACCATAACACTCTATAATATGCAAATAGCATATTGTTTCCCTCCAATTCCCAACTGATGGGCATCTCCTCCATTTCCAAATGATAATCACCCCAAAAAGAGCTGCAATAAATATTTGTGAATTTTCATACCTTTCCCATATTTCATGATTTCTTTGGGTTTTAGGCCTAGTATTGCATGTGCAGGGTCAAAGACTATGATCAATTTTATTGCTCTTTGGGAATCGTTCCAGAATTTTCTCAAGAATAACTGGATCAGATCACAAATCCATCAAGAAGATGTCATGTTTTATGAAAGGAAATTTAGACACAGAGAAACTGCCCAGTGAATGATCTCCCAATAAATGACAACCAGTCATTGGCTGAGACTGATCCTTTATTGTCCAAGACGGCCAAAATGACATCAGGAGGTTCAAGAAAACTTACAGTGTGCCAATAGTGGCAGATTGGCCCAAGGTGCTTGGAATGCTACTCCACAGGTCATGCACAAGCAGTCCATCTTCACATTAGGGGTGGGTTCTCTCATTAGGCCCATAGCTGGTTTCCTTTGAGCTGCTGCCATTGTACTTTGTACTTTGTTCATACAGCAGGGCCCCTTCTTGGGTGAGGGCATCTCATAATGGGCAGACCTTTGTCTGCCATATCGGAAAAGCAGTTTCAAATTTCTTAAGACAGACTCTGAGAGTATCCTTGTGGCTCTTCCTCTGACCACTGAGTGATCACTGGCCTTTTGTCACATCATCATACAATAATCTTTTAGGCAATTATACATTTGCCATTAGAAGACCATGGATAACCCATCTTTGTTTTGCTTTCTGGAGGAGAGTTGGAATAGTGGGTAGTCTGGGTCCAGAAAGGACCTCTGGCTTCTTTCATATTCTGCCATATTATCCTCAGAGTCTTCTGACGACTATTCTGAAAGTGGATGAGAGCAACCAAGGGCACTCCAATCCAACAACGACGTCAATGTGAAGCTTGAGAAGACAACCTGAACTGTATGCCACTGAGTGGAGCATTTTCAATCCCACGTTTGTTCTCCCTGAAAATCATACTTCTTCTTACTTGGTGTTTCATATAAAATATCTATATCGATGTGTATCTCATAATTTTTCAAAGGCACGAGATATTCTTTTAGATAGACCTATATGATAATAAATGGAAGTATGTGGATTGAAATGCTCACAGAACTCTGTGATCCTGGGCAAGTCACTTAACCCCATTGCCATAAATAAATGAAAATTCAAAGGAAATAAAAGAAATGTTCACAGATTTTTAACTGACATTTGTCAGCAAGCAGAAGTCTTGAGAGAGACAATTATGGGGCAGTTAGATGGTGCAGGGGATAGAGCACCAGACCTGGAGTCTGGAGGACCTGAAGATCAAATCTGGCATCACACATTTAACAATTACCTATCTGTGTGACTGTGGGCAAGTCACTTAGCCCCATTGCCTTGCAAAAAAACAAAAAAAACAAAAAATAAATAAATAAAAAGAGGGAGACAATCATAATCAAAAGATCACACTTGGGCTTTCAGTAACTCTCCAGAACAAAAAGGGCATAAATTGAAATTGAGCCATAAATCTAAGTTGCAGGCCAGTGGGGTTAGCCAGAACTCTGAGTGTTACTTGAAAAGAGAAGAGAATCCTGGAAACCCTCAGAGTCCCCTGAAATCCTAAGAATGGCCTGGACCTTAAGGAATTCTGGTCAGCCAAAGTAGAAGGGATTATCAGAACTACCCCAAAGGAGCCCAAAAGCCTCATCCCACCCCTTACTACTCCCAAGGAGCCAAAAACACTATCCTGGATCCTAAGGGTTCTCAGGAAGACAAGAAGACTGGCCTGCTCCCTAAGGATGCCTAGGAAGTCAAAGCGACCCCATAGAATTCTCCCAGTTTCCAAGAGGTGGCCTGGCCCCCAAAGAAGCCTTGAGAATGGAATGGAGGGCCAGGTCCTGAAGCAGCTAACAGCCAAGGTCCATAAAGTACACCTAGGGCCTTCAAGATCACTCAGGAGCTGAGCAGACTGGGGCAGATGCATCTCAGGTCTGTGTCTGCAAACTCAGAACTCTTAAGAAACTTCTTCTTGCCCTCTGACCTGAAAGTCAAATCCTGAAGACTGACACAACAGTCACTCCACGGCCAGTAGATTCTTGCTAATAAAGGGATCAATCAGAAAACTGAGAAGTCACAGCGAAGTTAGGTGCTCATCACTGGAGACTCTTCAAAATCAATGCTTAAACTAAACCAGAGTATCCATATATATACCCACAAGAAGTCAGAAGATGTACATATGCATTGCAATGCATTGTTTTCAAGAAGTGGTTTCAAATAGGGTGTAAAACACCTCAGTTCTGCTTTGGTATGCTTTGTGGTTTCACAAAAGCATGTTTGCTTGACTATCATATAAATTGATGCTATAAGAAAAATATTTTCTTAAATGCATTTTAGTCATTCCCAAACCACAACATGCTTTTAAACAATCTTTTCTAACATTTGTGTCGTTAAGTTTTCACTTCTAAAACTCTGTTCCCTTCCTCCTTCTACTCCCTCCTCCCTGAGAGGGCTGATCAATCACATAGAGTTTAGACAAATAAAAGTCTCCTCTCATAAAGGGCCTACTGAGTGCCACCTGCTCTCTTAAACATATTAGGATTCCTACATCCTTTCTGAATAACTTCAGCTTCTCCCATCCCTTGAGCCACAGACTGGGAACTGCTTCTCCTTTGTCAATATGTCCCATTTTCTTCATTTATTCTTGGCATTCTTAAGTGTCTCAGATACATCATATTGTTGGGTTTGATTTTAAACTATCGTTTATTTCTTTTCCCCCAATACATGGAAAGAGAGCTTTCAACATACACTTTTTACCACATTTTGAATTCTACATGTTTGAACCTTCCTCCTTTCGCTCAATCCTTCTCACGACAGCAAGGAATCCAATAAAGATTATGCTTCTGGAATCATGTAAAATATGCCTCCATGTTGGTCAGCACATTGTGGTTTTTTTTCATTGCTTTTTTATTGGAAGTGTTCAATTACACATGGTGGCAGGTTTTCAACATTCATCCAATTACAAATGGAAAAGTTACACAATTTTCTATCACCTGCCCTTCCCTTCCATCTCCCCTGACTTTGAAATAGTCTGGTGAAAGTCTCACAAAAATTTGCATCAGCAGGTTAACATATTACTCATCATGGCAAAAAGAAATTAGGACAGATAGGAAAGAACGAAAACCATGAGATAAGAGAAAACATAAGAGAAGCTTTTAAAAACTATACAGACTATACATTCAGATTCCATAGGGATTTTTAACTTCCCCTGCATGTGAATATCCTTGTCCATGATAGTGTTCTAAGAGTTATCATCCTAGATCTTTGTACTTCTGAGGGGAGCTGCATTCATCAAGGTTGACCAACTCATGTTATTGCAAATGTGTACTAAGTTTTCTTGGTTCTGCCTCCCTTCCTTCAGCATCAGTTCATGTAATGCTTTCCATGCTTCTCTAAAGCCAGAACACTAATGATTTCTTACAGAACCATAACACTCTATAATATGCAAATAGCATATTGTTTCCCTCCAATTCCCAACTGATGGCATCTCCTCCTTTTCCAAATGATAATCACCCCAAAAAGAGCTGCAATAAATATTTGTGAATTTTCATACCTTTCCCATATTTCACCCCTTGAGCCAAAGACTGGGAACTGCTTCTCCTTTATCAACATGTCCCATTTTCTTCATTTATTCTTGGCATTCCTAAGTCAGATAGGAAAGAACGAAAACCATGAGATAAGAGAAAACATAAGAGAAGCTTTTAAAAAACTATACAGACTATACATTCAGATTCCATAGGGATTTTTAACTTCCCCTGCATGTGAATATCCTTGTCCATGATAGTGTTCTAAGAGTTATCATCCTAGATCTTTGTACTTCTGAGGGAGCTGCATTCATCAAGGTTGACCAACTCATGTTATTGCAAATGTGTACTAAGTTTTCTTGGTTCTGCTCCCTTCCTTCAGCATCAGTTCATGTAATGCTTTCCATGCTTCTCTAAAGCCAGAACACTAATGATTTCTTACAGAACCATAACACTCTATAATATGCAAATAGCATATTGTTTCCCTCCAATTCCCAACTGATGGGCATCTCCTCCATTTCCAAATGATAATCACCCCAAAAAGAGCTGCAATAAATATTTGTGAATTTTCATACCTTTCCCATATTTCATGATTTCTTTGGGTTTTAGGCCTAGTATTGCATGTGCAGGGTCAAAGACTATGATCAATTTTTATTGCTCTTTGGGAATCGTTCCAGAATTTTCTCAAGAATAACTGGATCAGATCACAAATCCATCAAGAAGATGTCATGTTTTATGAAAGGAAATTTAGACACAGAGAAACTGCCCAGTGAATGATCTCCCGATAAATGACAACCAGTCATTGGCTGAGACTGATCCTTTATTGTCCAAGACGGCCAAAATGACATCAGGAGGTTCAAGAAAACTTACAGTGTGCCAATAGTGGCAGATTGGCCCAAGGTGCTTGGAATGCTACTCCACAGGTCATGCACAAGCAGTCCATCTTCACATTAGGGGTGGGTTCTCTCATTAGGCCCATAGCTGGTTTCCTTTGAGCTGCTGCCATTGTACTTTGTACTTTGTTCATACAGCAGGGCCCCTTCTTGGGTGAGGGCATCTCATAATGGGCAGACCTTTGTCTGCCATATCGGAAAAGCAGTTTCAAATTTCTTAAGACAGACTCTGAGAGTATCCTTGTGGCTCTTCCTCTGACCACTGAGTGATCACTGGCCTTTTGTCACATCATCATACAATAATCTTTTAGGCAATTATACATTTGCCATTAGAAGACCATGGATAACCCATCTTTGTTTTGCTTTCTGGAGGAGAGTTGGAATAGTGGGTAGTCTGGGTCCAGAAAGGACCTCTGGCTTCTTTCATATTCTGCCATATTATCCTCAGAGTCTTCTGACGACTATTCTGAAAGTGGATGAGAGCAACCAAGGGCACTCCAATCCAACAACGACGTCAATGTGAAGCTTGAGAAGACAACCTGAACTGTATGCCACTGAGTGGAGCATTTTCAATCCCACGTTTGTTCTCCCTGAAAATCATACTTCTTCTTACTTGGTGTTTCATATAAAATATCTATATCGATGTGTATCTCATAATTTTTCAAAGGCACGAGATATTCTTTTAGATAGACCTATATGATAATAAATGGAAGTATGTGGATTGAAATGCTCACAGAACTCTGTGATCCTGGGCAAGTCACTTAACCCCATTGCCATAAATAAATGAAAATTCAAAGGAAATAAAAGAAATGTTCACAGATTTTTAACTGACATTTGTCAGCAAGCAGAAGTCTTGAGAGAGACAATTATGGGGCAGTTAGATGGTGCAGGGGATAGAGCACCAGACCTGGAGTCTGGAGGACCTGAAGATCAAATCTGGCATCACACATTTAACAATTACCTATCTGTGTGACTGTGGGCAAGTCACTTAGCCCCATTGCCTTGCAAAAAAACAAAAAAAAACAAAAAATAAATAAATAAAAAGAGGGAGACAATCATAATCAAAAGATCACACTTGGGCTTTCAGTAACTCTCCAGAACAAAAAGGGCATAAATTGAAATTGAGCCATAAATCTAAGTTGCAGGCCAGTGGGGTTAGCCAGAACTCTGAGTGTTACTTGAAAAGAGAAGAGAATCCTGGAAACCCTCAGAGTCCCCTGAAATCCTAAGAATGGCCTGGACCTTAAGGAATTCTGGTCAGCCAAAGTAGAAGGGATTATCAGAACTACCCCAAAGGAGCCCAAAAGCCTCATCCCACCCCTTACTACTCCCAAGGAGCCAAAAACACTATCCTGGATCCTAAGGGTTCTCAGGAAGACAAGAAGACTGGCCTGCTCCCTAAGGATGCCTAGGAAGTCAAAGCGACCCCATAGAATTCTCCCAGTTTCCAAGAGGTGGCCTGGCCCCCAAAGAAGCCTTGAGAATGGAATGGAGGGCCAGGTCCTGAAGCAGCTAACAGCCAAGGTCCATAAAGTACACCTAGGGCCTTCAAGATCACTCAGGAGCTGAGCAGACTGGGGCAGATGCATCTCAGGTCTGTGTCTGGAAACTCAGAACTCTTAAGAAACTTCTTCTTGCCCTCTGACCTGAAAGTCAAATCCTGAAGACTGACACAACAGTCACTCCACGGCCAGTAGATTCTTGCTAATAAAGGGATCAGAAAACTAAGAAGTCACAGCAAAGTTAGGTGCTCACCACTGGAGACTCTTCAAAACCAATGCTGAAACTAAACCAGAGTACCCACATATATATGCCCACAAGAAGTCAGAAGATGTACATGTGCATTGCAATGCATTGTTTTCAAGAAGTGGTTTCAAATAGGGTGTAAAACACCTCAATACTGCTTTTGTATGCTTTGTGGTTTCACAAAAGCATGTTTCTTGACTATCATACAAATTGAGGCTATAAGAAAAGTATTTTCTTAAATGTATTTTAGTCATTCCCAAACCGCAATATGCTTTTAAACAATCTTTTCTAACATTTGTGTCGTTAAGTTTTCACTTCTAAAACTCTGTTCCCTGCCTCCTTCTACTCCCTCCTCCCTGAGAGGGTTAATCAATCACATAAAGTTTAGACAAATAAAAGACTCCTCTCATAAAGGGCCTACTGAGTGCCACCTGCTCTCTTAAACATATTAGGATTCCTACATCCTTTCTGAATAACTTCAGCTTCTCCCACCCCTTGAGCCAAAGACTGGGAACTGCTTCTCCTTTATCAACATGTCCCATTTTCTTCATTTATTCTTGGCATTCCTAAGTGTCTTAGATACATCATATTGTTGGGTTTGATTTTAAACTATCGTTTATTTCTTTTCCCCCAATACATGGAAAGAGAGCTTTCAACATACACTTTTTACCACATTTTGAATTCTACGTGTTTGAACCTTCCTCCTTTCGCTCAATCCTTCTCACGACAGCAAGGAATCCAATAAAGATTATGCTTCTGGAATCATGTAAAATATGCCTCCATGTTGGTCAGCACATTGTGGTTTTTTTTCATTGCTTTTTTATTGGAAGTGTTCAATTACACATGGTGGCAGGTTTTCAACATTCATCCGATTACAAATGGAAAAGTTACACAGTTTTCTATCACCTGCCCTTCCCTTCCATCTCCCCTGACTTTGAAATAGTCTGGTGAAAGTCTCACAAAAATTTGCATCAGCAGGTTAACATATTACTCATCATGGCAAAAAGAAATTAGGACAGATAGGAAAGAACGAAAACCATGAGATAAGAGAAAACATAAGAGAAGCTTTTAAAAACTATACAGACTATACATTCAGATTCCATAGGGATTTTTAACTTCCCCTGCATGTGAATATCCTTGTCCATGATAGTGTTCTAAGAGTTATCATCCTAGATCTTTGTACTTCTGAGGGGAGCTGCATTCATCAAGGTTGACCAACTCATGTTATTGCAAATGTGTACTAAGTTTTCTTGGTTCTGCTCCCTTCCTTCAGCATCAGTTCATGTAATGCTTTCCATGCTTCTCTAAAGCCAGAACACTAATGATTTCTTACAGAACCATAACACTCTATAATATGCAAATAGCATATTGTTTCCCTCCAATTCCCAACTGATGGGCATCTCCTCCATTTCCAAATGATAATCACCCCAAAAAGAGCTGCAATAAATATTTGTGAATTTTCATACCTTTCCCATATTTCATGATTTCTTTGGGTTTTAGGCCTAGTATTGCATGTGCAGGGTCAAAGACTATGATCAATTTTATTGCTCTTTGGGAATCGTTCCAGAATTTTCTCAAGAATAACTGGATCAGATCACAAATCCATCAAGAAGATGTCATGTTTTATGAAAGGAAATTTAGACACAGAGAAACTGCCCAGTGAATTATCTCCCAATAAATGACAACCAGTCATTGGCTGAGACTGATCCTTTATTCTCCAAGACGGCCAAAATGACATCAGGAGGTTCAAGAAAACTTACAGTGTGCCAATAGTGGCAGATTGGCCCAAGGTGCTTGGAATGCTACTCCACAGGTCATGCACAAGCAGTCCATCTTCACATTAGGGGTGGGTTCTCTCATTAGGCCCATAGCTGGTTTCCTTTGAGCTGCTGCCATTGTACTTTGTACTTTGTTCATACAGCAGGGCCCCTTCTTGGGTGAGGGCATCTCATAATGGGCAGACCTTTGTCTGCCATATCGGAAAAGCAGTTTCAAATTTCTTAAGACAGACTCTGAGAGTATCCTTGTGGCTCTTCCTCTGACCACTGAGTGATCACTGGCCTTTTGTCACATCATCATACAATAATCTTTTAGGCAATTATACATTTGCCATTAGAAGACCATGGATAACCCATCTTTGTTTTGCTTTCTGGAGGAGAGTTGGAATAGTGGGTAGTCTGGGTCCAGAAAGGACCTCTGGCTTCTTTCATATTCTGCCATATTATCCTCAGAGTCTTCTGACGACTATTCTGAAAGTGGATGAGAGCAACCAAGGGCACTCCAATCCAACAACGACTTCAATGTGAAGCTTGAGAAGACAACCTGAACTGTATGCCACTGAGTGGAGCATTTTCAATCCCACGTTTGTTCTCCCTGAAAATCATACTTCTTCTTACTTGGTGTTTCATATAAAATATCTATATCGATGTGTATCTCATAATTTTTCAAAGGCACGAGATATTCTTTTAGATAGACCTATATGATAATAAATGGAAGTATGTTGATTGAAATGCTCACAGAACTCTGTGATCCTGGGCAAGTCACTTAACCCCATTGCCATAAATAAATGAAAATTCAAAGGAAATAAAAGAAATGTTCACAGATTTTTAACTGATATTTGTCAGCAAGCAGAAGTCTTGAGAGAGACAATTATGGGGCAGTTAGATGGTGCAGGGGATAGAGCACCAGACCTGGAGTCTGGAGGACCTGAAGATCAAATCTGGCATCACACATTTAACAATTACCTATCTGTGTGACTGTGGGCAAGTCACTTAGCCCCATTGCCTTGCAAAAAAAACCAAAAAAAAAAAAACAAAAAATAAATAAATAAAAAGAGGGAGACAATCATAATCAAAAGATCACACTTGGGCTTTCAGTAACTCTCCAGAACAAAAAGGGCATAAATTGAAATTGAGCCATAAAGCTAAGTTGCAGGCCAGTGGGGTTAGCCAGAACTCTGAGTGTTACTTGAAAAGAGAAGAGAATCCTGGAAACCCTCAGAGTCCCCTGAAATCCTAAGAATGGCCTGGACCTTAAGGAATTCTGGTCAGCCAAAGTAGAAGGGATTATCAGAACTACCCCAAAGGAGCCCAAAAGCCTCATCCCACCCCTTACTACTCCCAAGGAGCCAAAAACACTATCCTGGATCCTAAGGGTTCTCAGGAAGACAAGAAGACTGGCCTGCTCCCTAAGGATGCCTAGGAAGTCAAAGCGACCCCATAGAATTCTCCCAGTTTCCAAGAGGTGGCCTGGCCCCCAAAGAAGCCTTGAGAATGGAATGGAGGGCCAGGTCCTGAAGCAGCTAACAGCCAAGGTCCATAAAGTACACCTAGGGCCTTCAAGATCACTCAGGAGCTGAGCAGACTGGGGCAGATGCATCTCAGGTCTGTGTCTGGAAACTCAGAACTCTTAAGAAACTTCTTCTTGCCCTCTGACCTGAAAGTCAAATCCTGAAGACTGACACAACAGTCACTCCACGGCCAGTAGATTCTTGCTAATAAAGGGATCAGAAAACTAAGAAGTCACAGCAAAGTTAGGTGCTCACCACTGGAGACTCTTCAAAACCAATGCTGAAACTAAACCAGAGTACCCACATATATGCCCACAAGAAGTCAGAAGATGTACATGTGCATTGCAATGCATTGTTTTCAAGAAGTGGTTTCAAATAGGGTGTAAAACACCTCAATACTGCTTTTGTATGCTTTGTGGTTTCACAAAAGCATGTTTCTTGACTATCATACAAATTGAGGCTATAAGAAAAGTATTTTCTTAAATGTATTTTAGTCATTCCCAAACCGCAATATGCTTTTAAACAATCTTTTCTAACATTTGTGTCGTTAAGTTTTCACTTCTAAAACTCTGTTCCCTGCCTCCTTCTACTCCCTCCTCCCTGAGAGGGCTGATCAATCACATAAAGTTTAGACAAATAAAAGACTCCTCTCATAAAATGCCTACTGAGTGCCACCTGCTCTCTTAAACATATTAGGATTCCTACATCCTTTCTGAATAACTTCAGCTTCTCCCACCCCTTGAGCCAAAGACTGGGAACTGCTTCTCCTTTATCAACATGTCCCATTTTCTTCATTTATTCTTGGCATTCCTAAGTGTCTTAGATACATCATATTGTTGGGTTTGATTTTAAACTATCGTTTATTTCTTTTCCCCCAATACATGGAAAGAGAGCTTTCAACATACACTTTTTACCACATTTTGAATTCTACATGTTTGAACCTTCCTCCTTTCGCTCAATCCTTCTCACGACGGCAAGGAATCCAATAAAGATTATGCTTCTGGAATCATGTAAAATATGCCTCCATGTTGGTCAGCACATTGTGGTTTTTTTTCATTGCTTTTTTATTGGAAGTGTTCAATTACACATGGTGGCAGGTTTTCAACATTCATCCGATTACAAATGGAAAAGTTACACAATTTTCTATCACCTGCCCTTCCCTTCCATCTCCCCTGACTTTGAAATAGTCTGGTGAAAGTCTCACAAAAATTTGCATCAGCAGGTTAACATATTACTCATCATGGCAAAAAGAAATTAGGACAGATAGGAAAGGACGAAAACCATGAGATAAGAGAAAACATAAGAGAAGCTTTTAAAAACTATACAGACTATACATTCAGATTCCATAGGGATTTTTAACTTCCCCTGCATGTGAATATCCTTGTCCATGATAGTGTTCTAAGAGTTATCATCCTAGATCTTTGTACTTCTGAGGGGAGCTGCATTCATCAAGGTTGACCAACTCATGTTATTGCAAATGTGTACTAAGTTTTCTTGGTTCTGCTCCCTTCCTTCAGCATCAGTTCATGTAATGCTTTCCATGCTTCTCTAAAGCCAGAACACTAATGATTTCTTACAGAACCATAACACTCTATAATATGCAAATAGCATATTGTTTCCCTCCAATTCCCAACTGATGGGCATCTCCTCCATTTCCAAATGATAATCACCCCAAAAAGAGCTGCAATAAATATTTGTGAATTTTCATACCTTTCCCATATTTCATGATTTCTTTGGGTTTTAGGCCTAGTATTGCATGTGCAGGGTCAAAGACTATGATCAATTTTATTGCTCTTTGGGAATCGTTCCAGAATTTTCTCAAGAATAACTGGATCAGATCACAAATCCATCAAGAAGATGTCATGTTTTATGAAAGGAAATTTAGACACAGAGAAACTGCCCAGTGAATTATCTCCCAATAAATGACAACCAGTCATTGGCTGAGACTGATCCTTTATTGTCCAAGACGGCCAAAATGACATCAGGAGGTTCAAGAAAACTTACAGTGTGCCAATAGTGGCAGATTGGCCCAAGGTGCTTGGAATGCTACTCCACAGGTCATGCACAAGCAGTCCATCTTCACATTAGGGGTGGGTTCTCTCATTAGGCCCATAGCTGGTTTCCTTTGAGCTGCTGCCATTGTACTTTGTACTTTGTTCATACAGCAGGGCCCCTTCTTGGGTGAGGGCATCTCATAATGGGCAGACCTTTGTCTGCCATATCGGAAAAGCAGTTTCAAATTTCTTAAGACAGACTCTGAGAGTATCCTTGTGGCTCTTCCTCTGACCACTGAGTGATCACTGGCCTTTTGTCACATCATCGTACGATAATCTTTTAGGCAATTATACATTTGCCATTAGAAGACCATGGATAACCCATCTTTGTTTTGCTTTCTGGAGGAGAGTTGGAATAGTGGGTAGTCTGGGTCCAGAAAGGACCTCTGGCTTCTTTCATATTCTGCCATATTATCCTCAGAGTCTTCTGACGACTATTCTGAAAGTGGATGAGAGCAACCAAGGGCACTCCAATCCAACAACGACTTCAATGTGAAGCTTGAGAAGACAACCTGAACTGTATGCCACTGAGTGGAGCATTTTCAATCCCACGTTTGTTCTCCCTGAAAATCATACTTCTTCTTACTTGGTGTTTCATATAAAATATCTATATCGATGTGTATCTCATAATTTTTCAAAGGCACGAGATATTCTTTTAGATAGACCTATATGATAATAAATGGAAGTATGTTGATTGAAATGCTCACAGAACTCTGTGATCCTGGGCAAGTCACTTAACCCCATTGCCATAAATAAATGAAAATTCAAAGGAAATAAAAGAAATGTTCACAGATTTTTAACTGATATTTGTCAGCAAGCAGAAGTCTTGAGAGAGACAATTATGGGGCAGTTAGATGGTGCAGGGGATAGAGCACCAGACCTGGAGTCTGGAGGACCTGAAGATCAAATCTGGCATCACACATTTAACAATTACCTATCTGTGTGACTGTGGGCAAGTCACTTAGCCCCATTGCCTTGCAAAAAAAACCCAAAAAAACAAAAAATAAATAAATAAAAAGAGGGAGACAATCATAATCAAAAGATCACACTTGGGCTTTCAGTAACTCTCCAGAACAAAAAGGGCATAAATTGAAATTGAGCCATAAAGCTAAGTTGCAGGCCAGTGGGGTTAGCCAGAACTCTGAGTGTTACTTGAAAAGAGAAGAGAATCCTGGAAACCCTCAGAGTCCCCTGAAATCCTAAGAATGGCCTGGACCTTAAGGAATTCTGGTCAGCCAAAGTAGAAGGGATTATCAGAACTACCCCAAAGGAGCCCAAAAGCCTCATCCCACCCCTTACTACTCCCAAGGAGCCAAAAACACTATCCTGGATCCTAAGGGTTCTCAGGAAGACAAGAAGACTGGCCTGCTCCCTAAGGATGCCTAGGAAGTCAAAGCGACCCCATAGAATTCTCCCAGTTTCCAAGAGGTGGCCTGGCCCCCAAAGAAGCCTTGAGAATGGAATGGAGGGCCAGGTCCTGAAGCAGCTAACAGCCAAGGTCCATAAAGTACACCTAGGGCCTTCAAGATCACTCAGGAGCTGAGCAGACTGGGGCAGATGCATCTCAGGTCTGTGTCTGGAAACTCAGAACTCTTAAGAAACTTCTTCTTGCCCTCTGACCTGAAAGTCAAATCCTGAAGACTGACACAACAGTCACTCCACGGCCAGTAGATTCTTGCTAATAAAGGGATCAGAAAACTAAGAAGTCACAGCAAAGTTAGGTGCTCACCACTGGAGACTCTTCAAAACCAATGCTGAAACTAAACCAGAGTACCCACATATATGCCCACAAGAAGTCAGAAGATGTACATGTGCATTGCAATGCATTGTTTTCAAGAAGTGGTTTCAAATAGGGTGTAAAACACCTCAATACTGCTTTTGTATGCTTTGTGGTTTCACAAAAGCATGTTTCTTGACTATCATACAAATTGAGGCTATAAGAAAAGTATTTTCTTAAATGTATTTTAGTCATTCCCAAACCGCAATATGCTTTTAAACAATCTTTTCTAACATTTGTGTCGTTAAGTTTTCACTTCTAAAACTCTGTTCCCTGCCTCCTTCTACTCCCTCCTCCCTGAGAGGGCTGATCAATCACATAAAGTTTAGACAAATAAAAGACTCCTCTCATAAAATGCCTACTGAGTGCCACCTGCTCTCTTAAACATATTAGGATTCCTACATCCTTTCTGAATAACTTCAGCTTCTCCCACCCCTTGAGCCAAAGACTGGGAACTGCTTCTCCTTTATCAACATGTCCCATTTTCTTCATTTATTCTTGGCATTCCTAAGTGTCTTAGATACATCATATTGTTGGGTTTGATTTTAAACTATCGTTTATTTCTTTTCCCCCAATACATGGAAAGAGAGCTTTCAACATACACTTTTTACCACATTTTGAATTCTACATGTTTGAACCTTCCTCCTTTCGCTCAATCCTTCTCACGACGGCAAGGAATCCAATAAAGATTATGCTTCTGGAATCATGTAAAATATGCCTCCATGTTGGTCAGCACATTGTGGTTTTTTTTCATTGCTTTTTTATTGGAAGTGTTCAATTACACATGGTGGCAGGTTTTCAACATTCATCCGATTACAAATGGAAAAGTTACACAATTTTCTATCACCTGCCCTTCCCTTCCATCTCCCCTGACTTTGAAATAGTCTGGTGAAAGTCTCACAAAAATTTGCATCAGCAGGTTAACATATTACTCATCATGGCAAAAAGAAATTAGGACAGATAGGAAAGGACGAAAACCATGAGATAAGAGAAAACATAAGAGAAGCTTTTAAAAACTATACAGACTATACATTCAGATTCCATAGGGATTTTTAACTTCCCCTGCATGTGAATATCCTTGTCCATGATAGTGTTCTAAGAGTTATCATCCTAGATCTTTGTACTTCTGAGGGGAGCTGCATTCATCAAGGTTGACCAACTCATGTTATTGCAAATGTGTACTAAGTTTTCTTGGTTCTGCTCCCTTCCTTCAGCATCAGTTCATGTAATGCTTTCCATGCTTCTCTAAAGCCAGAACACTAATGATTTCTTACAGAACCATAACACTCTATAATATGCAAATAGCATATTGTTTCCCTCCAATTCCCAACTGATGGGCATCTCCTCCATTTCCAAATGATAATCACCCCAAAAAGAGCTGCAATAAATATTTGTGAATTTTCATACCTTTCCCATATTTCATGATTTCTTTGGGTTTTAGGCCTAGTATTGCATGTGCAGGGTCAAAGACTATGATCAATTTTATTGCTCTTTGGGAATCGTTCCAGAATTTTCTCAAGAATAACTGGATCAGATCACAAATCCATCAAGAAGATGTCATGTTTTATGAAAGGAAATTTAGACACAGAGAAACTGCCCAGTGAATTATCTCCCAATAAATGACAACCAGTCATTGGCTGAGACTGATCCTTTATTGTCCAAGACGGCCAAAATGACATCAGGAGGTTCAAGAAAACTTACAGTGTGCCAATAGTGGCAGATTGGCCCAAGGTGCTTGGAATGCTACTCCACAGGTCATGCACAAGCAGTCCATCTTCACATTAGGGGTGGGTTCTCTCATTAGGCCCATAGCTGGTTTCCTTTGAGCTGCTGCCATTGTACTTTGTACTTTGTTCATACAGCAGGGCCCCTTCTTGGGTGAGGGCATCTCATAATGGGCAGACCTTTGTCTGCCATATCGGAAAAGCAGTTTCAAATTTCTTAAGACAGACTCTGAGAGTATCCTTGTGGCTCTTCCTCTGACCACTGAGTGATCACTGGCCTTTTGTCACATCATCGTACGATAATCTTTTAGGCAATTATACATTTGCCATTAGAAGACCATGGATAACCCATCTTTGTTTTGCTTTCTGGAGGAGAGTTGGAATAGTGGGTAGTCTGGGTCCAGAAAGGACCTCTGGCTTCTTTCATATTCTGCCATATTATCCTCAGAGTCTTCTGACGACTATTCTGAAAGTGGATGAGAGCAACCAAGGGCACTCCAATCCAACAACGACTTCAATGTGAAGCTTGAGAAGACAACCTGAACTGTATGCCACTGAGTGGAGCATTTTCAATCCCACGTTTGTTCTCCCTGAAAATCATACTTCTTCTTACTTGGTGTTTCATATAAAATATCTATATCGATGTGTATCTCATAATTTTTCAAAGGCACGAGATATTCTTTTAGATAGACCTATATGATAATAAATGGAAGTATGTTGATTGAAATGCTCACAGAACTCTGTGATCCTGGGCAAGTCACTTAACCCCATTGCCATAAATAAATGAAAATTCAAAGGAAATAAAAGAAATGTTCACAGATTTTTAACTGATATTTGTCAGCAAGCAGAAGTCTTGAGAGAGACAATTATGGGGCAGTTAGATGGTGCAGGGGATAGAGCACCAGACCTGGAGTCTGGAGGACCTGAAGATCAAATCTGGCATCACACATTTAACAATTACCTATCTGTGTGACTGTGGGCAAGTCACTTAGCCCCATTGCCTTGCAAAAAAAACCCAAAAAAACAAAAAATAAATAAATAAAAAGAGGGAGACAATCATAATCAAAAGATCACACTTGGGCTTTCAGTAACTCTCCAGAACAAAAAGGGCATAAATTGAAATTGAGCCATAAAGCTAAGTTGCAGGCCAGTGGGGTTAGCCAGAACTCTGAGTGTTACTTGAAAAGAGAAGAGAATCCTGGAAACCCTCAGAGTCCCCTGAAATCCTAAGAATGGCCTGGACCTTAAGGAATTCTGGTCAGCCAAAGTAGAAGGGATTATCAGAACTACCCCAAAGGAGCCCAAAAGCCTCATCCCACCCCTTACTACTCCCAAGGAGCCAAAAACACTATCCTGGATCCTAAGGGTTCTCAGGAAGACAAGAAGACTGGCCTGCTCCCTAAGGATGCCTAGGAAGTCAAAGCGACCCCATAGAATTCTCCCAGTTTCCAAGAGGTGGCCTGGCCCCCAAAGAAGCCTTGAGAATGGAATGGAGGGCCAGGTCCTGAAGCAGCTAACAGCCAAGGTCCATAAAGTACACCTAGGGCCTTCAAGATCACTCAGGAGCTGAGCAGACTGGGGCAGATGCATCTCAGGTCTGTGTCTGGAAACTCAGAACTCTTAAGAAACTTCTTCTTGCCCTCTGACCTGAAAGTCAAATCCTGAAGACTGACACAACAGTCACTCCACGGCCAGTAGATTCTTGCTAATAAAGGGATCAGAAAACTAAGAAGTCACAGCAAAGTTAGGTGCTCACCACTGGAGACTCTTCAAAACCAATGCTGAAACTAAACCAGAGTACCCACATATATGCCCACAAGAAGTCAGAAGATGTACATGTGCATTGCAATGCATTGTTTTCAAGAAGTGGTTTCAAATAGGGTGTAAAACACCTCAATACTGCTTTTGTATGCTTTGTGGTTTCACAAAAGCATGTTTCTTGACTATCATACAAATTGAGGCTATAAGAAAAGTATTTTCTTAAATGTATTTTAGTCATTCCCAAACCGCAATATGCTTTTAAACAATCTTTTCTAACATTTGTGTCGTTAAGTTTTCACTTCTAAAACTCTGTTCCCTGCCTCCTTCTACTCCCTCCTCCCTGAGAGGGTTAATCAATCACATAAAGTTTAGACAAATAAAAGACTCCTCTCATAAAGGGCCTACTGAGTGCCACCTGCTCTCTTAAACATATTAGGATTCCTACATCCTTTCTGAATAACTTCAGCTTCTCCCACCCCTTGAGCCAAAGACTGGGAACTGCTTCTCCTTTATCAACATGTCCCATTTTCTTCATTTATTCTTGGCATTCCTAAGTGTCTTAGATACATCATATTGTTGGGTTTGATTTTAAACTATCGTTTATTTCTTTTCCCCCAATACATGGAAAGAGAGCTTTCAACATACACTTTTTACCACATTTTGAATTCTACATGTTTGAACCTTCCTCCTTTCGCTCAATCCTTCTCACGACAGCAAGGAATCCAATAAAGATTATGCTTCTGGAATCATGTAAAATATGCCTCCATGTTGGTCAGCACATTGTGGTTTTTTTTCATTGCTTTTTTATTGGAAGTGTTCAATTACACATGGTGGCAGGTTTTCAACATTCATCCGATTACAAATGGAAAAGTTACACAATTTTCTATCACCTGCCCTTCCCTTCCATCTCCCCTGACTTTGAAATAGTCTGGTGAAAGTCTCACAAAAATTTGCATCAGCAGGTTAACATATTACTCATCATGGCAAAAAGAAATTAGGACAGATAGGAAAGAACGAAAACCATGAGATAAGAGAAAACATAAGAGAAGCTTTTAAAAACTATACAGACTATACATTCAGATTCCATAGGGATTTTTAACTTCCCCTGCATGTGAATATCCTTGTCCATGATAGTGTTCTAAGAGTTATCATCCTAGATCTTTGTACTTCTGAGGGGAGCTGCATTCATCAAGGTTGACCAACTCATGTTATTGCAAATGTGTACTAAGTTTTCTTGGTTCTGCTCCCTTCCTTCAGCATCAGTTCATGTAATGCTTTCCATGCTTCTCTAAAGCCAGAACACTAATGATTTCTTACAGAACCATAACACTCTATAATATGCAAATAGCATATTGTTTCCCTCCAATTCCCAACTGATGGGCATCTCCTCCATTTCCAAATGATAATCACCCCAAAAAGAGCTGCAATAAATATTTGTGAATTTTCATACCTTTCCCATATTTCATGATTTCTTTGGGTTTTAGGCCTAGTATTGCATGTGCAGGGTCAAAGACTATGATCAATTTTATTGCTCTTTGGGAATCGTTCCAGAATTTTCTCAAGAATAACTGGATCAGATCACAAATCCATCAAGAAGATGTCATGTTTTATGAAAGGAAATTTAGACACAGAGAAACTGCCCAGTGAATTATCTCCCAATAAATGACAACCAGTCATTGGCTGAGACTGATCCTTTATTGTCCAAGACGGCCAAAATGACATCAGGAGGTTCAAGAAAACTTACAGTGTGCCAATAGTGGCAGATTGGCCCAAGGTGCTTGGAATGCTACTCCACAGGTCATGCACAAGCAGTCCATCTTCACATTAGGGGTGGGTTCTCTCATTAGGCCCATAGCTGGTTTCCTTTGAGCTGCTGCCATTGTACTTTGTACTTTGTTCATACAGCAGGGCCCCTTCTTGGGTGAGGGCATCTCATAATGGGCAGACCTTTGTCTGCCATATCGGAAAAGCAGTTTCAAATTTCTTAAGACAGACTCTGAGAGTATCCTTGTGGCTCTTCCTCTGACCACTGAGTGATCACTGGCCTTTTGTCACATCATCATACAATAATCTTTTAGGCAATTATACATTTGCCATTAGAAGACCATGGATAACCCATCTTTGTTTTGCTTTCTGGAGGAGAGTTGGAATAGTGGGTAGTCTGGGTCCAGAAAGGACCTCTGGCTTCTTTCATATTCTGCCATATTATCCTCAGAGTCTTCTGACGACTATTCTGAAAGTGGATGAGAGCAACCAAGGGCACTCCAATCCAACAACGACTTCAATGTGAAGCTTGAGAAGACAACCTGAACTGTATGCCACTGAGTGGAGCATTTTCAATCCCACGTTTGTTCTCCCTGAAAATCATACTTCTTCTTACTTGGTGTTTCATATAAAATATCTATATCGATGTGTATCTCATAATTTTTCAAAGGCACGAGATATCCTTTTAGATAGACCTATATGATAATAAATGGAAGTATGTTGATTGAAATGCTCACAGAACTCTGTGATCCTGGGCAAGTCACTTAACCCCATTGCCATAAATAAATGAAAATTCAAAGGAAATAAAAGAAATGTTCACAGATTTTTAACTGATATTTGTCAGCAAGCAGAAGTCTTGAGAGAGACAATTATGGGGCAGTTAGATGGTGCAGGGGATAGAGCACCAGACCTGGAGTCTGGAGGACCTGAAGATCAAATCTGGCATCACACATTTAACAATTACCTATCTGTGTGACTGTGGGCAAGTCACTTAGCCCCATTGCCTTGCAAAAAAAAAAACCAAAAAAACAAAAAATAAATAAATAAAAAGAGGGAGACAATCATAATCAAAAGATCACACTTGGGCTTTCAGTAACTCTCCAGAACAAAAAGGGCATAAATTGAAATTGAGCCATAAATCTAAGTTGCAGGCCAGTGGGGTTAGCCAGAACTCTGAGTGTTACTTGAAAAGAGAAGAGAATCCTGGAAACCCTCAGAGTCCCCTGAAATCCTAAGAATGGCCTGGACCTTAAGGAATTCTGGTCAGCCAAAGTAGAAGGGATTATCAGAACTACCCCAAAGGAGCCCAAAAGCCTCATCCCACCCCTTACTACTCCCAAGGAGCCAAAAACACTATCCTGGATCCTAAGGGTTCTCAGGAAGACAAGAAGACTGGCCTGCTCCCTAAGGATGCCTAGGAAGTCAAAGCGACCCCATAGAATTCTCCCAGTTTCCAAGAGGTGGCCTGGCCCCCAAAGAAGCCTTGAGAATGGAATGGAGGGCCAGGTCCTGAAGCAGCTAACAGCCAAGGTCCATAAAGTACACCTAGGGCCTTCAAGATCACTCAGGAGCTGAGCAGACTGGGGCAGATGCATCTCAGGTCTGTGTCTGGAAACTCAGAACTCTTAAGAAACTTCTTCTTGCCCTCTGACCTGAAAGTCAAATCCTGAAGACTGACACAACAGTCACTCCACGGCCAGTAGATTCTTGCTAATAAAGGGATCAGAAAACTAAGAAGTCACAGCAAAGTTAGGTGCTCACCACTGGAGACTCTTCAAAACCAATGCTGAAACTAAACCAGAGTACCCACATATATGCCCACAAGAAGTCAGAAGATGTACATGTGCATTGCAATGCATTGTTTTCAAGAAGTGGTTTCAAATAGGGTGTAAAACACCTCAATACTGCTTTTGTATGCTTTGTGGTTTCACAAAAGCATGTTTCTTGACTATCATACAAATTGAGGCTATAAGAAAAGTATTTTCTTAAATGTATTTTAGTCATTCCCAAACCGCAATATGCTTTTAAACAATCTTTTCTAACATTTGTGTCGTTAAGTTTTCACTTCTAAAACTCTGTTCCCTGCCTCCTTCTACTCCCTCCTCCCTGAGAGGGTTAATCAATCACATAAAGTTTAGACAAATAAAAGACTCCTCTCATAAAGGGCCTACTGAGTGCCACCTGCTCTCTTAAACATATTAGGATTCCTACATCCTTTCTGAATAACTTCAGCTTCTCCCACCCCTTGAGCCAAAGACTGGGAACTGCTTCTCCTTTATCAACATGTCCCATTTTCTTCATTTATTCTTGGCATTCCTAAGTGTCTTAGATACATCATATTGTTGGGTTTGATTTTAAACTATCGTTTATTTCTTTTCCCCCAATACATGGAAAGAGAGCTTTCAACATACACTTTTTACCACATTTTGAATTCTACATGTTTGAACCTTCCTCCTTTCGCTCAATCCTTCTCACGACAGCAAGGAATCCAATAAAGATTATGCTTCTGGAATCATGTAAAATATGCCTCCATGTTGGTCAGCACATTGTGGTTTTTTTTCATTGCTTTTTTATTGGAAGTGTTCAATTACACATGGTGGCAGGTTTTCAACATTCATCCGATTACAAATGGAAAAGTTACACAATTTTCTATCACCTGCCCTTCCCTTCCATCTCCCCTGACTTTGAAATAGTCTGGTGAAAGTCTCACAAAAATTTGCATCAGCAGGTTAACATATTACTCATCATGGCAAAAAGAAATTAGGACAGATAGGAAAGAACGAAAACCATGAGATAAGAGAAAACATAAGAGAAGCTTTTAAAAACTATACAGACTATACATTCAGATTCCATAGGGATTTTTAACTTCCCCTGCATGTGAATATCCTTGTCCATGATAGTGTTCTAAGAGTTATCATCCTAGATCTTTGTACTTCTGAGGGGAGCTGCATTCATCAAGGTTGACCAACTCATGTTATTGCAAATGTGTACTAAGTTTTCTTGGTTCTGCTCCCTTCCTTCAGCATCAGTTCATGTAATGCTTTCCATGCTTCTCTAAAGCCAGAACACTAATGATTTCTTACAGAACCATAACACTCTATAATATGCAAATAGCATATTGTTTCCCTCCAATTCCCAACTGATGGGCATCTCCTCCATTTCCAAATGATAATCACCCCAAAAAGAGCTGCAATAAATATTTGTGAATTTTCATACCTTTCCCATATTTCATGATTTCTTTGGGTTTTAGGCCTAGTATTGCATGTGCAGGGTCAAAGACTATGATCAATTTTATTGCTCTTTGGGAATCGTTCCAGAATTTTCTCAAGAATAACTGGATCAGATCACAAATCCATCAAGAAGATGTCATGTTTTATGAAAGGAAATTTAGACACAGAGAAACTGCCCAGTGAATTATCTCCCAATAAATGACAACCAGTCATTGGCTGAGACTGATCCTTTATTGTCCAAGACGGCCAAAATGACATCAGGAGGTTCAAGAAAACTTACAGTGTGCCAATAGTGGCAGATTGGCCCAAGGTGCTTGGAATGCTACTCCACAGGTCATGCACAAGCAGTCCATCTTCACATTAGGGGTGGGTTCTCTCATTAGGCCCATAGCTGGTTTCCTTTGAGCTGCTGCCATTGTACTTTGTACTTTGTTCATACAGCAGGGCCCCTTCTTGGGTGAGGGCATCTCATAATGGGCAGACCTTTGTCTGCCATATCGGAAAAGCAGTTTCAAATTTCTTAAGACAGACTCTGAGAGTATCCTTGTGGCTCTTCCTCTGACCACTGAGTGATCACTGGCCTTTTGTCACATCATCATACAATAATCTTTTAGGCAATTATACATTTGCCATTAGAAGACCATGGATAACCCATCTTTGTTTTGCTTTCTGGAGGAGAGTTGGAATAGTGGGTAGTCTGGGTCCAGAAAGGACCTCTGGCTTCTTTCATATTCTGCCATATTATCCTCAGAGTCTTCTGACGACTATTCTGAAAGTGGATGAGAGCAACCAAGGGCACTCCAATCCAACAACGACTTCAATGTGAAGCTTGAGAAGACAACCTGAACTGTATGCCACTGAGTGGAGCATTTTCAATCCCACGTTTGTTCTCCCTGAAAATCATACTTCTTCTTACTTGGTGTTTCATATAAAATATCTATATCGATGTGTATCTCATAATTTTTCAAAGGCACGAGATATCCTTTTAGATAGACCTATATGATAATAAATGGAAGTATGTTGATTGAAATGCTCACAGAACTCTGTGATCCTGGGCAAGTCACTTAACCCCATTGCCATAAATAAATGAAAATTCAAAGGAAATAAAAGAAATGTTCACAGATTTTTAACTGATATTTGTCAGCAAGCAGAAGTCTTGAGAGAGACAATTATGGGGCAGTTAGATGGTGCAGGGGATAGAGCACCAGACCTGGAGTCTGGAGGACCTGAAGATCAAATCTGGCATCACACATTTAACAATTACCTATCTGTGTGACTGTGGGCAAGTCACTTAGCCCCATTGCCTTGCAAAAAAAAAAACCAAAAAAACAAAAAATAAATAAATAAAAAGAGGGAGACAATCATAATCAAAAGATCACACTTGGGCTTTCAGTAACTCTCCAGAACAAAAAGGGCATAAATTGAAATTGAGCCATAAATCTAAGTTGCAGGCCAGTGGGGTTAGCCAGAACTCTGAGTGTTACTTGAAAAGAGAAGAGAATCCTGGAAACCCTCAGAGTCCCCTGAAATCCTAAGAATGGCCTGGACCTTAAGGAATTCTGGTCAGCCAAAGTAGAAGGGATTATCAGAACTACCCCAAAGGAGCCCAAAAGCCTCATCCCACCCCTTACTACTCCCAAGGAGCCAAAAACACTATCCTGGATCCTAAGGGTTCTCAGGAAGACAAGAAGACTGGCCTGCTCCCTAAGGATGCCTAGGAAGTCAAAGCGACCCCATAGAATTCTCCCAGTTTCCAAGAGGTGGCCTGGCCCCCAAAGAAGCCTTGAGAATGGAATGGAGGGCCAGGTCCTGAAGCAGCTAACAGCCAAGGTCCATAAAGTACACCTAGGGCCTTCAAGATCACTCAGGAGCTGAGCAGACTGGGGCAGATGCATCTCAGGTCTGTGTCTGGAAACTCAGAACTCTTAAGAAACTTCTTCTTGCCCTCTGACCTGAAAGTCAAATCCTGAAGACTGACACAACAGTCACTCCACGGCCAGTAGATTCTTGCTAATAAAGGGATCAGAAAACTAAGAAGTCACAGCAAAGTTAGGTGCTCACCACTGGAGACTCTTCAAAACCAATGCTGAAACTAAACCAGAGTACCCACATATATGCCCACAAGAAGTCAGAAGATGTACATGTGCATTGCAATGCATTGTTTTCAAGAAGTGGTTTCAAATAGGGTGTAAAACACCTCAATACTGCTTTTGTATGCTTTGTGGTTTCACAAAAGCATGTTTCTTGACTATCATACAAATTGAGGCTATAAGAAAAGTATTTTCTTAAATGTATTTTAGTCATTCCCAAACCGCAATATGCTTTTAAACAATCTTTTCTAACATTTGTGTCGTTAAGTTTTCACTTCTAAAACTCTGTTCCCTGCCTCCTTCTACTCCCTCCTCCCTGAGAGGGTTAATCAATCACATAAAGTTTAGACAAATAAAAGACTCCTCTCATAAAGGGCCTACTGAGTGCCACCTGCTCTCTTAAACATATTAGGATTCCTACATCCTTTCTGAATAACTTCAGCTTCTCCCACCCCTTGAGCCAAAGACTGGGAACTGCTTCTCCTTTATCAACATGTCCCATTTTCTTCATTTATTCTTGGCATTCCTAAGTGTCTTAGATACATCATATTGTTGGGTTTGATTTTAAACTATCGTTTATTTCTTTTCCCCCAATACATGGAAAGAGAGCTTTCAACATACACTTTTTACCACATTTTGAATTCTACATGTTTGAACCTTCCTCCTTTCGCTCAATCCTTCTCACGACAGCAAGGAATCCAATAAAGATTATGCTTCTGGAATCATGTAAAATATGCCTCCATGTTGGTCAGCACATTGTGGTTTTTTTTCATTGCTTTTTTATTGGAAGTGTTCAATTACACATGGTGGCAGGTTTTCAACATTCATCCAATTACAAATGGAAAAGTTACACAATTTTCTATCACCTGCCCTTCCCTTCCATCTCCCCTGACTTTGAAATAGTCTGGTGAAAGTCTCACAAAAATTTGCATCAGCAGGTTAACATATTACTCATCATGGCAAAAAGAAATTAGGACAGATAGGAAAGAACGAAAACCATGAGATAAGAGAAAACATAAGAGAAGCTTTTAAAAACTATACAGACTATACATTCAGATTCCATAGGGATTTTTAACTTCCCCTGCATGTGAATATCCTTGTCCATGATAGTGTTCTAAGAGTTATCATCCTAGATCTTTGTACTTCTGAGGGGAGCTGCATTCATCAAGGTTGACCAACTCATGTTACTGCAAATGTGTACTAAGTTTTCTTGGTTCTGCTCCCTTCCTTCAGCATCAGTTCATGTAATGCTTTCCATGCTTCTCTAAAGCCAGAACACTAATGATTTCTTACAGAACCATAACACTCTATAATATGCAAATAGCATATTGTTTCCCTCCAATTCCCAACTGATGGGCATCTCCTCCATTTCCAAATGATAATCACCCCAAAAAGAGCTGCAATAAATATTTGTGAATTTTCATACCTTTCCCATATTTCATGATTTCTTTGGGTTTTAGGCCTAGTATTGCATGTGCAGGGTCAAAGACTATGATCAATTTTATTGCTCTTTGGGAATCGTTCCAGAATTTTCTCAAGAATAACTGGATCAGATCACAAATCCATCAAGAAGATGTCATGTTTTATGAAAGGAAATTTAGACACAGAGAAACTGCCCAGTGAATGATCTCCCAATAAATGACAACCAGTCATTGGCTGAGACTGATCCTTTATTGTCCAAGACGGCCAAAATGACATCAGGAGGTTCAAGAAAACTTACAGTGTGCCAATAGTGGCAGATTGGCCCAAGGTGCTTGGAATGCTACTCCACAGGTCATGCACAAGCAGTCCATCTTCACATTAGGGGTGGGTTCTCTCATTAGGCCCAGAGCTGGTTTCCTTTGAGCTGCTGCCATTGTACTTTGTACTTTGTTCATACAGCAGGGCCCCTTCTTGGGTGAGGGCATCTCATAATGGGCAGACCTTTGTCTGCCATATCGGAAAAGCAGTTTCAAATTTCTTAAGACAGACTCTGAGAGTATCCTTGTGGCTCTTCCTCTGACCACTGAGTGATCACTGGCCTTTTGTCACATCATCATACAATAATCTTTTAGGCAATTATACATTTGCCATTAGAAGACCATGGATAACCCATCTTTGTTTTGCTTTCTGGAGGAGAGTTGGAATAGTGGGTAGTCTGGGTCCAGAAAGGACCTCTGGCTTCTTTCATATTCTGCCATATTATCCTCAGAGTCTTCTGACGACTATTCTGAAAGTGGATGAGAGCAACCAAGGGCACTCCAATCCAACAACGACTTCAATGTGAAGCTTGAGAAGACAACCTGAACTGTATGCCACTGAGTGGAGCATTTTCAATCCCACGTTTGTTCTCCCTGAAAATCATACTTCTTCTTACTTGGTGTTTCATATAAAATATCTATATCGATGTGTATCTCATAATTTTTCAAAGGCACGAGATATCCTTTTAGATAGACCTATATGATAATAAATGGAAGTATGTTGATTGAAATGCTCACAGAACTCTGTGATCCTGGGCAAGTCACTTAACCCCATTGCCATAAATAAATGAAAATTCAAAGGAAATAAAAGAAATGTTCACAGATTTTTAACTGATATTTGTCAGCAAGCAGAAGTCTTGAGAGAGACAATTATGGGGCAGTTAGATGGTGCAGGGGATAGAGCACCAGACCTGGAGTCTGGAGGACCTGAAGATCAAATCTGGCATCACACATTTAACAATTACCTATCTGTGTGACTGTGGGCAAGTCACTTAGCCCCATTGCCTTGCAAAAAAAAAACCAAAAAAACAAAAAATAAATAAATAAAAAGAGGGAGACAATCATAATCAAAAGATCACACTTGGGCTTTCAGTAACTCTCCAGAACAAAAAGGGCATAAATTGAAATTGAGCCATAAATCTAAGTTGCAGGCCAGTGGGGTTAGCCAGAACTCTGAGTGTTACTTGAAAAGAGAAGAGAATCCTGGAAACCCTCAGAGTCCCCTGAAATCCTAAGAATGGCCTGGACCTTAAGGAATTCTGGTCAGCCAAAGTAGAAGGGATTATCAGAACTACCCCAAAGGAGCCCAAAAGCCTCATCCCACCCCTTACTACTCCCAAGGAGCCAAAAACACTATCCTGGATCCTAAGGGTTCTCAGGAAGACAAGAAGACTGGCCTGCTCCCTAAGGATGCCTAGGAAGTCAAAGCGACCCCATAGAATTCTCCCAGTTTCCAAGAGGTGGCCTGGCCCCCAAAGAAGCCTTGAGAATGGAATGGAGGGCCAGGTCCTGAAGCAGCTAACAGCCAAGGTCCATAAAGTACACCTAGGGCCTTCAAGATCACTCAGGAGCTGAGCAGACTGGGGCAGATGCATCTCAGGTCTGTGTCTGGAAACTCAGAACTCTTAAGAAACTTCTTCTTGCCCTCTGACCTGAAAGTCAAATCCTGAAGACTGACACAACAGTCACTCCACGGCCAGTAGATTCTTGCTAATAAAGGGATCAATCAGAAAACTGAGAAGTCACAGCGAAGTTAGGTGCTCATCACCGGAGACTCTTCAAAATCAATGCTTAAACTAAACCAGAGTATCCATATATATACCCACAAGAAGTCAGAAGATGTACATGTGCATTGCAATGCATTGTTTTCAAGAAGTGGTTTCAAATAGGGTGTAAAACACCTCAGTTCTGCTTTGGTATGCTTTGTGGTTTCACAAAAGCATGTTTGCTTGACTATCATACAAATTGAGGCTATAAGAAAAATATTTTCTTAAATGCATTTTAGTCATTCCCAAACCACAACATGCTTTTAAACAATCTTTTCTAACATTTGTGTCATTAAGTTTTCACTTCTAAAACTCTGTTCCCTTCCTCCTTCTACTCCCTCCTCCCTGAGAGGGCTGATCAATCACATAGAGTTTAGACAAATAAAAGTCTCCTCTCATAAAGGGCCTACTGAGTGCCACCTGCTCTCTTAAACATATTAGGATTCCTACATCCTTTCTGAATAACTTCAGCTTCTCCCACCCCTTGAGCCAAAGACTGGGAACTGCTTCTCCTTTATCAACATGTCCCATTTTCTTCATTTATTCTTGGCATTCCTAAGTGTCTCAGATACATCATATTGTTGGGTTTGATTTTAAACTATCGTTTATTTCTTTTCCCCCAATACATGGAAAGAGAGCTTTCAACATACACTTTTTACCACATTTTGAATTCTACATGTTTGAACCTTCCTCCTTTCGCTCAATCCTTCTCACGACAGCAAGGAATCCAATAAAGATTATGCTTCTAGAATCATGTAAAATATGCCTCCATGTTGGTCAGCACATTGTGGTTTTTTTTCATTGCTTTTTTATTGGAAGTGTTCAATTACACATGGTGGCAGGTTTTCAACATTCATCCGATTACAAATGGAAAAGTTACACAATTTTCTATCACCTGCCTTTCCCTCCCATCTCCCCTCACTTTGAAATAGTCTGGTGAAAGTCTCACAAAAATTTGCATCAGCAGGTTGACATATTACTCATCATGGCAAAAAAAGAAATTAGGACAGATAGGAAAGAACAAAAACCATGAGATAAGAGAAAACATAAGAGAAGCTTTTAAAAACTATACAGACTATACATTCAGATTCCATAGGGATTTTTAATTTCCCCTGCATGTGAATAGCCTTGTCCATGATAGTGTTCCAAGAGTTATCATCCTAGAATTTTGAACTTCTGAGGGAAGTTTCATTCATCAAGGTTGATTAACTCATGTTATTGCTAATGTGTACTATGATTTCTTGGTTCTGCTCCCTTCCTTCAGCATCAGTTCACGTAATTCTTTCCATGCTTCACTAAAGCTTCACTCATGATTTCTTACAGAACCATAATACTCCATAATGTTCAAATAGCATATCTTTTTTCTTCCATTTCCCAACTAATGGGCATCCCCTCTATTTCCAATTGATAATTACCCCCAAAAAGAGCTGCTATAAATATTTTTGAACTTTTATACCCATTCCCATTTTTTTATGATTTCTTTAGGTTTTAGGTCTAATATTGCATTTGCAGGGTCAAAGTGTATGATCAACTCTTTGGGAATGGCTCCAGAATGTTCTCAAGAATGACTGGATCAGGGTTGACTAAGTGGCACAGTGGATAAAGCACTGGTCCTGGAGTTAGGAGTACCTGGGTTCAAATCCAGTCTCAGACAATTAATAATTACCTAGCTGTGTGGCCTTGGGCAAGCCACTTAACCCCATTTGCCCTGCAAAAAAATAAAATTTAAAAAAAATTAAAAAAGAATGACTGGATCAGATCGCAATTCCAACAACAAGCATGTCATGTTACATGGGGTTTAGACACAGAGAGCCACTGCCCAGTCAATTATCTCCCAATAAGTTGCTACCATTGGTTGGGACATATCCTTTGCTCTCCAAGAATGCCAAAATGACATCAGGAGGTTCAAGAAAATTTATAGTGTCGCCAACATTGGTAGATCAGAGACCCAAGGTGCTTGGAATGCTACTCCACAGGTCATGCACAAGCAGTCCATCTCCGCTTTAGGAGTGGGTTCTCTCAATAGGCCCATAGCTGGTTTCCTTTGAGCTGCTGCCCTTGTACTTTGTTCATAGAGCAGGGCCCCTTCATGGGTGAGGACATCCCATGATGCTCAGACCTTTGTCTGCCATATCGGAAAAGCAGCTTCAAATGTCTTAAGACAGACTCTGAGAGCATCCTTGTAGCTCTTCTGACCACCAAGTGATCACTGGCCTTCTGTCACATTGCCATACAGTTATCTTTTAGGCAAGCATACATTTGGTATTAGAAGACCATGAATAATTCATCTCTGTAGTCCTCTCTGGAAGAAAATTGGAATGGTGGGTAGTCTGGATCCAGAAAGGATCTCTGGCTTTTACGTTATTCTGCCATATTATCCTCAGAGTCTTCTGATGACTATTCTGAAAATAGATGAGGGTAACCAAGGGCACTCCAATCCAACAATGACTTCAATGTGAGGCTTGTGAAGGTGACCTGAACTATATACCACTGAGTGGAGCATGTTCAATCCCACGTTCATTCTCACTGAAAAGAAAACTTCTTTTCACTTTGGCTCTTTGGCATATAATATATATCTATATTCGTGTATATATGTACTTATAATGTATCAAAGGCATGACATATTCATTTAGAAAGACCTATATGATATTAAATATATGTATCTTTATTGAAATTCTCACAGATCTGTGTGATCCTGGGCAAGTCACTTAACCCCATTGCCATAACTAAACGACAATTCAAAGAAAATAAAAGAAATGCTCACAGACTTTTAACTGATATTTATCAACAAGCAGAAATCTTGAGACAATCATAAACAATAGGTCACACCTAGACTATAACTCTCCAGAGGAAAAAAAAGGCATAAATCAAATTTGAGCCAGAAATCTAATCTGAAGGCCAGTGGAGTTCACCAGAACTCTGAGGTCACCTGAAAACTAAAGAGAATACAGGAAACCCTCAGGAGTTCCCTGAAATTCTAAATTCCTTAAGGAATTCTGGTCAGTCAAAGTAAAATATAGAACCAGAACCATCCCAATAGAGCCAAAGTGTTTAGTCCCACCCCTTAGTACTCCCAAGGAGCCAAAAGCACTGTCTTGGCTCCTGAGGATTCTCAGGATGCCAAGAAGACTGGTCTGCTTCCTAAGGATTCCTAGGAGTCAAACAGACTAGTTTGACTCCCCAGAATTCTTCGAGTCTCCAAGAGGTGGTCTGGTCTCCAAAGAAGCCCTGACAATGGAAGGGAGGGCCAGGCCCTGAAGCAGCTAACAGTCAAGGTCCACAAAGTACACCTAGGGCCTTCAAGATCACTCAGGAGTTGAGCAGACTGTGGCAGATGAGTCTCAAATCTGTCTCTGGAACCACAGAAGTTTAAGTAGCAGATTCTTGCTGTGTGACCTGAAAGTCGCACCCTGTCTCTGAAGCCCGATACAACAGTCACTCCATGGCTGGTAGAGTCCTGCCTAGAAAGGGATAAGAAAACTGAGAAGTCACAGGGGAAGCTACATGCCCACCGCTGGAGACTCTTCAAGACCAATGCTTAGACTAAACCAGAGTACCCAAATATATGCCCACAGAAAGTCAGAAGATGTTCACGTGAACATGAACATTATAATCATTGTTGTGGAAAAAAGAAATGTACTTTTAATAGGGTTGTTTGTGGATGATAAATCCCAGCACCAATTTAAATTTGTAGCCTTTGTATTCTGCCTTGGGGGTCACAAAAGGGGAATAAAAATTGAGGCAATACGAAACCAGTAAATTAATTTTATTAAATGCATTTTATTCATCCCAGCCTATGACATATTTTAAGACTTTTCTAGCATTTGTTTCCTTAACATTCCACTTTTCAAATTCTATTCCCCCTTCCTCCTTCTGCTCCATCCTTGCCGAGAGGGTAATCAATCACTTTGAGGTTAGAAAAGTAAAAGACTCCCCTTTTAAGGCACCTACTGAGTGCCACCTGCTCTATTAAACAAATATTGATGCCTAGATCCCTTGTGAATTGTTTCTGTGTCTTCCACCAATCATTGAACTACAGTTTGGGAATTGCTATCATGTCTATGTTTCCCTTCATTTATTCCTGACTTTTCTCAGTACTATGTCAGTGTCATCATAAGACTGTTTTTTTTTAAACATTCTTTTTTTTGCCCAATTACATATGACAATTGTTTTCAACATTCACTTTTTGCTAGATTTTAAGTTCCACATTTTTTACTTCCTTCCACCCTCCCCATGACAAAGAGTAATCTGATATAGTTTATACAATCATGTCAAACATATTTCTACGAATGTCCCTATACTCTACTGCAATCCCCAGCTCCCCTTATATCTCACCAACACTAGTTCTCCTATAAGTCCTACCAGCTTTAACATATAAACATTTGGATGAGGAAGATACAGGTATTATCCATCATCTTTAATGTATCTTCTGTTATGAACAACCGATCTCCAACCATCCAATTCTGAGAAAAGAAATACTTGGATCCCAAAGAAATTATTCCACAGAGACAAAGGAACAAAGAGACACCCAGAAAATGAGAATCATATTGATATTTCATCTTGCTTCTGGTCTTCTAATGATTTAGACTGAACAAAGTCCCTTAGGACTGATGGACAATCCTTTCTCCTCTGTCAGGGATGAAATGCGTGCTAGGAGTGGATCAAAGCCTGTGTTGTTATAGGTGGCCAGTGTGTTTACCTTAGCTGTATTTCTTTGTTAAGAAGATTTATATGGGTTGGTTTCTGATTAATATTAGTAAGTAAGTTTTTTTAAAAAAAAATCACTAAAGCATTGGGGATTTTTTGTTGTTGCATTTATTTCATTCATTCATTTACACAAAGGACTTTGCCCAACTCTGCCTCCTCCTGATCCAGTTCACTCAGAAGTCAAGACATCACACTTGTGATGTCATTGGTCCTCTTCAAAAGGGAAAGATAAACAACAATATTTTACTCACATTTATAATCTCTCCTAATTTGAACAATAAAAAATTAAAATGAAACCTTCAGTACAAATAAACATAGACCAACAAGTAAAATTCTAACCTTGGTCATGTCCAAAACTGTGCCTCCTGAATTTTAAATCCATCTCTTCTCTGCCAGGAGGTGTATAATGTATTTAATCTTCAGACATCTGGCATCAGAGTTTCTCATTTCATTTTTCAGAGTTTCAGAGTTTTTCAAAATTGCAAAATGTGTTTTTTTCTTTAGAAAGATTTTATTAATTTTGAGTTTTACAATTTTCGCCCATTCTTGCTTCCTTCCCCCCACCCCCACAGAAGGCATTCTGTTTACATTGTTTCCATGGTATACATTAATCTTAGCTGAATGTAATGAGAGAGAAATCATATCCTCAAGGAAGAAAAATAAAGTATAAATTACATAATAAGGTAATGTTTTATTTTTTCTAAATTGAAGGTAATAGTCTTTGGTCTTTGTTCAAACTCCACAATTCTTTCTCTGGATACTGATGGTATTCTCCATTGCAGGTAGCCCAAAATCATCCCTGGTTGTTGTACTGAAGAAATGAGGCAGTCAGTCCATTAAGATTGATCATCAACCCCCCCATGTTGAAAATGTGAATTTTTTTTAAAAAAGGAAAAAGAAACAGCTCAAAACTTTATGCTCATGTGAACAGAAGCAGACTAGTGATGCTTTTTGACAGATCTTTAAGTTCAGGTATTACTTTTTTCATATCTATCTTCATGGCCAATGAATAATAAGAGAAAGGAGCAGAAAACTTGTGGTAACTGGAAGTCAAACTGCCAGATCCAACTCTTGAATGACAGACACCTGCATCTTTGGCATGACAATAACAACTTGGTTTCAGATTCTTCTGAGTTAAATATTTGCCTTGAAATGCAAATTCACTTGTTTTGTCATGTGGGGCAACTCACATGGAAACTCCATCTGTAATTGTAAAGTACTCCTAAAATATGAAAATATCAGCAACGCTAACTTTCATGTGACCAACTGCTGTGATTTATGTATTTGGGGAAATAGGTCTATTAGGAGCAAAAAGAACAAGAAAGGAATTGTAAAACGAATGGCCTAAAAACACTGATTGTGAATATCGCACAAATAGCATTTGCTTAGAAA
This sequence comes from Macrotis lagotis, assembly GCF_037893015.1. Lineage (NCBI taxonomy): Eukaryota > Metazoa > Chordata > Mammalia > Peramelemorphia > Peramelidae > Macrotis > Macrotis lagotis. Next base: position 175,506,645 of record NC_133660.1, read on the forward strand.
GGGAATTTTTATTCACTAAGTATTTGTCCCAAAGACCAATGGTCAGGTGACCTTCTAGGAATACCTGGGGATTTTATAGGGGAAGGAAAGGGATATTGAAGTCTGACTACAATTGTTCTACTTTATCTGTCACCTACAGCCCCTCCACCAATTAGGAGAGTGAGAGAAACCTCTGTAGCTAATAACATCACCTGCTTTTCCTCACTCTTGTCACCAGTCTCAGAAAAAAGGGAGGAGAAGAGATGGAACCAAGAATAGCCACCCACATATTGTCACCCACATGATTGACTTCACAGTGGAGCACATCCCACTCAGGATTTGAAATGCAAAAAAGGACCAAACTTGAACAAATTAATGTACTTTCTGTAAAAGACTGAGTCAGGGATCACAACCTTTGGCCATGATCCATGTAAATCATGAGGTTTAAATTGTGGTATAAGTACATTATGCAACACTATTGTTCAATTAGAAACCAGGAGGGATGGGAATTCAGAGAAGCCTGGAAGGATTTGTATGAACTGATATTGAGAGATGAGCAGAACCAGAAAAACATTGTACATCCTAACAGCAACATGGGGGTGATGACTAACCTTGATGGACTTGCTTATTATTCCATCAGTGCAACAATCTGAGACAATTTGGGAGCATCTGAGATGGAGAATACCATCTGTATCCAGAGAAAGAACTGTGGAGTTTAAACAAAGTCCAAAGACTATTACCTTTATTTTTTTTATAAAAGGTATCTTATTATGTAATTTTGCTATCTAATATTTTATTTTTTCCTTTAGGATATAATTTTTCTCTCAACACATTCAATTTTGATCAATGTATAGCATGGAAATGATGTAAAGACTATCAGACTGACTTCTGTGGGGGTGGGGGGAGGGAAGCAAGATTAGGGGGGAAAGTTGTAAAATTCAATAAAAATAATAAAAAGAAAATAAACAAATTAAAGCCAAGCCAAAACAAAAAAATCATGAAGGCTTTTCAAATTAATAGTTCTCTATTGTATACTGTCACAGAGCCATTTCCTCTATATATTATATAGATATTATAAATATCTGCTACTCCAGACTGTGGCCAAGAGCTGCAAACCATCATGATTGCCTCTCAGTCAGTCTGAAAGGAACCTAACTTTATCTAGTTCATACCTGCCATTGTTAGCATCCTTCCTCTTAAGAAGATACAACTGATTTTTTAAACTTGAATCTTCACTTTGTAGAAACCACATAAACACCATTTTCTAAAATGTTGCTCAAGTTTGGCAGATAAAAGCAATTCTCTTCTCCAAAATATTAACATGATGTTCTACTTTATTTCACATTTAACTGTCCCCTAAGACAAACAACCTTTTTAATTGAGATTTTTAAATAACACAGCTATCATTTTTTTTCTGGAAATGTGCTGTTGCACAAATAATGATGGGGTTCATTTCAAAAGAACTGTGCTAAATTTAACAGTATTGAGTAAAAGTAACAATAATAAATCTAAACCTTTAAAATCCTTGGGTTTTATCATTTGATAAATTTTTTTCTACTGCACTCTCAGATCCTAAGTAGTAAAAAAAATCATTTAACTGAAAAGCTATAGATTTGTTGTGTAGTTTATCATATATACACAGTCCATCATTTCTAAACTTCTTCCTAATAAGAGAAAACATTTCAGTGAGTTCCAAAAATATAAATGATGAACTGCCACCAAGACTTAGGGCTCTGAGATCTAAAGTTGAAGCAGTATTGTTATACAATTGTTGTATAACAGATACAGTTGTATCTGACTCTTTCTGACCCCATTTGGGTTTTCTTGGCAAAAAACACTAGAGTGGTTTGCCACTTCCTTCTCTAACTCTTTATATAGTTGAGGAAATTAAGGCAAACAGGGTTAAATGACTTGCCCAGGGTCACACAGCTACTAGGTGAATAAAATTAGATTTAAACTCAGGAAGACTAAGAAGACCTCTATTCTCTGTGCCATTAGCTGCACTCATTATTGCTTTCCCAGTTCAAAATCAATGACACACAACTGCATTCACACAAATCAAGTGTTGTTACTCTTGACAGAATCTCCTAGGACAAGTGCTAAAATGTTACTGGCTTCTAAATATGAAGCTCATTTCTAATGAACTTCTTTGACAGGTTAAAAATATATATATTTAGGAGGCAGCTAAGGTGGCCCAGTGACTAGAACACCAGCTCTGGAGTCAGGAGGACCTGATTCAAATCCATCCTCAGACAATAATTATCTAGTTGTGGGACCTTGGGCAAATCACCTAACCTTAATTGCCTTGCAAAAGAAAAATTCCATCCACATCCAGAGAAGGAATGATAGAATCTTAATGCAGATCAAAAAATATATTTACATAAAATATCCTTTAAAACTCTAAAAATCAGAATACTAAGAAAATTTTATGGTTATTATTTCTCTTCTTTGTATCTTTTAATGCATTATAAAAAACAGTGTCCATAATAGACTGAGAATGGCATTTTTAACATACTCTGCATTCTCATTTGGAGGGCTATAATCCTAAGAAATGATCACAGTTCCACTCTCATTTTCAATATCCCCTTTCTCTTTTTATTATTTTATCTAGCATAATTCATGTTTTCTTTTAGCAGCTATTAAATAGAGTAATGGCACAACAACATTATTCCAGTGATGTTGCTATGCCATTACTCAAAATGCTTCTGGATCTAAAAGTACAGTGAAGTGGAGACAATATTATATTTTGAGTTAGAAGATTCTGTCTGCATCTTAGTTCTGCCCACTGACAGTTGGGTGACCTTGGACGATTTTCTTAACCACTTTGGCTTTTGTTTCCTCATCTATAAAATGAGGAAGTTGGTCTAGTAGACACTGTGGAGGACCTTCAGGGAAGGTCTGTCTCTTAGGCGGGAAAGGTGAAATAAAGTCCAGGAGGCTGGAGAGTGGGGAAAGCCACAGGAAACTTTTAGCCAACTGCAATCCAGGTCCCAACAGCTTAATAATAACAGAGGTCCTGGAGCTAGATAGCAAGCCAACAGGGAGGATGCCAACCCCAAACAAAGTCTGACCCTGAGAGTACCGGGGTAAAAGACAGAGTTGGGTCGGGAACAATCCTCTGTTAAGTCAGAACCTGACATAAAGGAGGAAACAAACCTCTGCAAAGGCAAGGCCTGGACTGCATAGGCAACATCTTGGTCAACAATGAGCCAGGGATCAGACCCCAGCTCCAGCAAAAAGTTTGGATCTATACTCCACATACCCCAGGAGCAGAACTATAACAACAAAAATGAACAAAAAAGCTAAAAGAGCACTCTATAGAAAAATACTTCACAGAGTTATAAACAGATCCAACCTTTCTAGAAAGCAATATGGAACTATGTTCAAAGACCAATAAAACTTCATACCCTTTGACCCAGCAATTCCAATTCTAGGTCTATATCCAGAAGAAATTGTAAAAACAGGGAAAAGTCCTACATATTCCAAAATATTCATAACAGCTCTTTTTGTAGTGGCAAAGAATTGGAAATTGAGGGGATGCCCATCAATTGGGGAATGGCTAAACAAGTTATGGTACATGAATACTGTGGAATATTATTGTTCTATAAGAAACCATAAAGTGTGCGACTCTAAAGAAGCATGGATCTGATGCTGAGGGAAGGGAGTAAAGCCAAGAGAACAATGTACACATCAACAACATTATATGATGAACAACCTTAATGGAATTTCAACAGTCCAGAGAGCTAGGCCAACTGTGTGTGACTGGTTATGGACTATATTATCTCCAACCAGAGGAAGAAAAAAAACAAAACACACAGGAAAAAAAAACACCCCTACCAAATCTGATGAACACTTTATAAAAAGTTCCTCTGAAGTACCTCTTTCCCTTAATCCTCATGCCAAAAATACTAATTTGTAAATATGTTTAACAAAATATGTGTGTAAAATGCTAACCATACTTGTTCCCTACCAAGGGGAGGAGGTTGGGAAGGAAGTGTGAAGGAAAATTTTGTAACTTTGAAATATGCATGTACAAATGGATGAAAAAAAAATATATATATACATATACATATATATATATATATATATATATATATATATATATATATATATATATATATAAATCTAAAAATAAATAAATAAATTTTGGATAAAGCAATTTCATTTGAGTAACTAAATCTAAAACCAGATTGGAAAATGTGAGTAGTAAGAGGAGAGAAAGTGGAAGAAGAAAATGTGGACAAATTTTTCAGAAACTTTGATTGAGAGAGAGAGAAAGATAAGGAAGGAGTAGTAAGGTCTAGTGAAAGTTTTGCTTTTTTCTTAATTATTGTTAAGGATTCTGGAGACTTCAGCATGGTGAAATCAGTAAGGAAGGAAGGAACCATTGACAGAATGAAGCTTAAGAATCCAGAGAAAAAAGAGATGATTGCAGATACAGTCTACTGGAGATGATAGAAAGGGATGGAATTAAATGAACACTTAGAAGTCAAGGCCCTAATAAGGAGGTTCACATCGTTTTCAGAGACTGGGAAAAGGGGGAGGGATTGCAAGATGATGTAAAGAAGTTTCAAGATAAAGAAAAATTAGAAAAAAAGAGAACTTACATTGAAAGTTCCCCTTTTTTTATAGTAAAGAGGCAAGGTTCTTAGTTGAAAGAGTTTGGAGCTTGAAAAGAGAGAGAGAGAGAGAAAAGGGGTTTGGAATCGTTTCAATGGGAAGTGAGAGGTGAAATGGGAAATCAGCTAGAGAGGAATAAAAAGACTACAATCTTTTGTTACTATTTATTCTATTACTATTACTAATTATTATTTACTGGAGAGAGGCTTAAGGTACAGCATGAATTTGTAATGATCTAGGTAGACCAGTTGTGAGATTTCCTTTAAATGAAATAAGAGGCAAGGGTTGAATGGTGGGGTTTGCAGCCTGTGGTTCTGACAAAGGACTCATTTCTAAAATATATAGAGAACAGAGTCCATCACATTCCAGAGTTGAGGAATGAAAGTGAGCTATGATCAGACAAGGTGACAAGGAATTCATGGGCAGAATGCATTGTAGAGATCAAATAGCTAATAATTGATTTGAGGTTGGAGAGGGAAGAAAATGAAGTGAACAGAAATACTAAAAGATGAGGGTGAAGGACAGGTATAAGAAAGGTGAGACAAAGTTACAGGTGAAAAAATAGAAGGTTATATTCAAATGAGGGATGTGAGAGTTTCTAATTAGGAAAGTTTAATAATGCCAAAATTTGATGTGTGACTATCCCCAAGTGTGGCCGAGGTGAAGGGAGGGAGGAGCTTATGGGACTTAGAGAAATTAAAGAATTGGGAAGTTAACAAGTTTGAGAAAAGACTAATATGGACATTAAAATCCTTTCTGGTAAGGGCAAGAATTGGGAAGGAGCTGACTATCTGAGAAAGGGAGAAAGAATGATCAGAGAATCAGTGGGTTACAACCACCGTAATTTTGGTTGGTTGGAATATATTGGTTAGAATATTTTGGTTGAATAAAATTCAAATGGAGGGGGAGAAAGAATACAATAGGGAGGGAAGCATATTTCAATTTTCACATTCTGGTACAAAATGATGGATGGGATGTGAGAAAAGGCAAAACTAGAACTGGAGAGGATAATCATGGATAGCAGTCATCAGAAGGCAACCAGGTCTCTATAAGAGAGGTAGAATGTTAGAGAAACTGGTCAATATGTCCTTTATTATTAATTTGGCTATAACAAAATGTTATCTTCATCTAGACAAAGAACCAGTAAACAGAAATATGAATAGAATAATTTTTTATTTATTTATTTGTTTGTTTGTTTGTTTGTTTATACTTAACTGTAACTATCTCTAGGATGGGGGGAAAGGAAGAAAAAAATTCTCCCAATAACTTTATTATATTTTTAAAAGAATAGCGAATTGTGCATAATAGATTAGTAAATTCATGTATAATCATTCTTTTTTGTTATACTATGTTCTGGAAATGCTTGTTTTATTCTATAAATTAAAAAATAAGCAGACCAGAGTGAAGCAAGTTTTTTCATTATGAAATGGTAATAGTGAAAGGGTTGGGTAGGTTTAATTGGGATATGAGTGGAGTTGAATTGAAAGGGTTGAGGATGAAAGAACAAGGGACAGGCTGTAATTAATTTTCACAGACATAACATAATAGTGACCCCTCCCTTTCAAAATTAGGCCTGTTTTGTTTCCCCATTTAGGATTCTCAAGTTATCCTAAGGAGTTTGCGGGTGTTTATTTACTCTACTACATCATCTCAAGCTCCCATCTATTGTTTGAAGATCAGTAACTAGCACCTTAGCTCTATTTATCAACAAAATCACTTGGCTTTTACAAAGAATCATATTTAATTCATATGTATATATGACACATTATTTTATATTGTATACATACATAAACATATATTTATACACACACACGTGTGTGTGTGTGTGTGTGTGTGTATGTATGTATGTGTGTATATTACCATTCCTATCTGGCATTTTGTGATACTTCTCTCTCCTGATTTGCCTCCTGCCTATCTGAAAGACCATTCTCGGTCTCCTTTGCAGCTTGCCCCTCAAATGTGGATGTTTCACTAGGTTCTGTCCAGAACCTTCATCTCTTTTCTCTCTATAATCTCTCTTTATCCTCACTGGCTCCCTTGGATTTAACTATCTTTTCCATGCAGAAGGCTGTCTCATCTGCAGAGAGCAGTTCTTCCCAGATTTTTAATCCTATATCATCAATTAACTGTTGAACATTTCAAACCAGAAGACCCAGACTCACAACAGTGTGTTGGCAAAAAGTTAAACAACAAATGTTTAATTCTCCAGCAATTTGGAACTATGCCCAAAGAGTTGTTATAAAATTGCTCATACCCTTTGACCCATCAATACTAATACTAGATATGTATTCTAAAGAAGATTTTTTTAGGTTTTTTTTGGGGGGGGGGTTGCAAGACAATGGGGCTAAGTGGCTTGCCCAAGGCCACAAAGCTAGGTAATTATTAAGTGTCTGAGGCGGAATTTGAACTCAGGTCCTCCTGACTCCAGGACTGGTGCTGGTGCTCCACTGCACCACCTAGCTTCCCCAAGACATTTTTTTTAAAGGGAAAGGATCCATTATTTTTTCCAATTACATGGAAAGATTTTCAACATTCATTTTTCATAACATCTTGAGTTCCACATTTTCTACCTCCCAATCTGACATTGGTTATACATGTGCAACAATGTTAAACATATTTCCATATTAGTAATGCTATAAAAGAAGAATTTTTAGAAAGGGGGAAAATTATGAGCAAAATAATTGCATAAAACAAATTTTTAAAAGGGAAAATAGTAATCTTTTTTCCTGCATTCAGACTCCATAGTCCTTTTTCTGGATGGTGGCTGGTATTTTCTTTTAGAATAGTTTTTGATCATTTTACTGCTAAGAGCTAAGTTGATCATTATAGCTGATCATCACACAGTGTTACTATTAATACTTAGTTCTGCTCACTTCATTCAACATCAGTTCATACAAGACTTTTCAGATTTTTCTGAAATCTACCTGCTCACAATTTCTTCAGAGAAAGTGTTCCGTCACATTTATATACCACAATTTGTTCAGCGATTCCCCAAATGATGAGCATCCCCTAAATTTCCAATTCTTTGCCACTACAAAAAGAACTGCTATGAATATTTCTTTTAATCTCCTGCTATAAATACTTCTTTTTTTCCCCCTGCTATGAATATTTCTTATTTTCTCCTTTTTCATGATCTCTGTGGGATACTGACCTAGTAGTGATTTTGTTGGATCAAAGGGTATGCATCTTTGGACATAGGTACAAATTGCTCTCTCCAGAAAGGTTGGATCAGTTCACAAATCCACCAACGTGTTAGTGTTCCAGTTTTCCCACATTCCCTGTAATGATCCGATAGGTATGAGGTGTACCTCATGATTGTTTTAATTTGTATTTCTCTAATCAATAATGATGACAAGCATTTTTGCATATGACTAGAATTTAATTTCTTCATCTGAAAACTGCCAGTTCATATATTTTGACTATTCATCAACTGGGGGATGACATATATTCTTACAAATTTGACTCTGTTCTCTATATATTTTAGAAATGAGCCCTTTATCAGAACTACACTGCAAAAAATTGTTTCCCACCTTTCTGCTTGCATTGTTCTATTTGTGCAAAACTTTTGTAATTAAAATTATCCATTTTGCATTGTATAATGTTCTTTATCTCTTGTTTAGTCATAAATTCCTTCCCTCACCATAGATTTGACATATAAAATATTCTTTGTTCTCCTAATTGGTTTATGGCATCACCCTTTATGTCTAAATCATGTACCTATTTCAACCTTATCTAGGTATAAGATGTGAGATGTTGGTCTATGGCTAATTTCTGCCTTATTATTTTCCTGTTTTCCCAGCAGTTTTTATCAAAAAAAAATGAGCTCTTAGCTCAGAAGTTGGATCTGTGGGTTCAGCAAACAGTAGATTATTATAGTCATTTACTAATATTTCTTTTGTACCTAATCTATTCCATTGATCCATTTTTTTCATGTCCTAGACAGTATCAGTTTTGATGACTATGTTTTATAATATAGTTTTAGATTCCGTATGGCTAAGTCCCTTTCTTTGTATTTTTTTATTATTTCCTTGATATCCTTGATCTTTTGTTCCTCCAGATGAATTAGCTACTATTTTTCTAGCTCTATAAATGATTTTTGGTAATTTGATTGTTATAGCACTGAAAAAGTAACTTGATTTAGGCAGAATGGTCATTTTTTCAGTTTCATATTATTTCTGATAGTTTATGGTCAATTATGCTGATTGTTTTTCTAATATTGAATCATTCCTATATTTCTGATATAAATCCTATTTCATCATAGTTTTTAATCCTAGTGCTAAATTGTTATAATATCTGTTAATATTCTATTAAAAAGAGTTACATCAATATTCATTAGGAAAATCTATAATTTTCTTGTTCTCTTTTGCCTCTTCCTGGTTAGGTATCAGCACCATATTGGTATCAAAGAAGGAATTTGGCATAACTCCTTCTTCATCTATTTTTTCATAGTTTATATAGATTTAGAATTAATTGTTCTTTAAATGTTTGGTAGAATTCACTTGTAAATTCATCTGGCTGGGGCCGGGGGGAGGCAGCTAGGTGGCACAGTGGTTAGGGAACCGGCCCTGGAGTCAGGAGGACCTGGGTTCAAGTTCAGCCTCAAACTTAATAATTGCCTAGCTGTGTGACCTTGAGCAATTCCCTTAACCCCACTGCCTTAAATAAATTTTTTTTAAAAAAGGTAAATTCATCTGGCCCTGGAGATTTTTTCTTAGAGAGTTCATTGATGGCTTGTTCAATTTCTTTTTCTGAAATGGAATAATTTATTTTATTTCCTTTTCTGTTAATCTAGGTAATTTATATTTATATAAATATTCATCCATTTCACTTAGTCTGTCAGATTTATTGGTATAGAGTTGGGCAAAATCATTCTGAATTATTACTTTAATTTCCTTCTTATTGGTGATGAATTTCATTTTTGATACCAGCAATTTGGTCTTCTTTTTTTTTAAATCAAATTAACCAAAGGTTTAAAGTATTTTAATTGTTTTTTTCATAAACTAACTTTTAATTTCATTTAATAATTCAATAGTTTTCTTTTCTTTTTTTTTTAAGGTTTTTGTAAGGCAGATGGGGCTAAGTGGCTTGCCCAAGGCTACACAGCTAGGTGATTATTAAGTGTCTGAGACCAGATTTGAACCCAGGTACTCCTGACTCCAAGGCCAGTGCTTTATCCACTACGCTACCTAGCTGCCCCTAGTTCAATAGTTTTCTTACTTTCAATTTTATAATTCTCTCCTTTGATTTTCAGATTTTCTAATTTGCTATTTAACCAGGCATTTTAATTTGTTCTTTTTTTGAGATTTTCATTGATCTCCTCTTTCTCCATTTTCTCTATTCTCTTTTTATGCAAGCATTTTGTTCTATCTCTTATGTTTTGGCATGTTGTTCATTATTGTCATTGTCTTGGGTGAAATTTTGATTATTTCTGTGATTTGTTGTTTGACCCACACATTCTTTAAAATTAGATTAGCTTTGGGGAAGCTAGGTGGTGCAGTGGATAGAGCACCAGCCCTGGAATCAGAAGGACCTGAGTTCAAATTCGACTTTATACACGTAATAATTGCCTAGCTGTCTGAGGTACCACCTCACACCTCTTAGACTGGCCGATATGACCAGAAAGGATAATGATCATTATTGGAAGGGTTGTGGGAAATCTGGGACACTATTACACTGCTGGTGGAGCTGTGAACTCATCCAACCCTTCTGGAGAGCAATTTGGAACTATGCCCAAAGGGCAACAAAAATGTGCAATACCCTTTGACCCAGCAATACCACTATTGGGTCTATACCCTGAAGAGATGGTGAAAAAGGGTAAAAACATCACTTGTACACAAATATTCATGGCAACCCTGTTTGTGGTGGCAAAGAATTAGAAATCAAGTAAAGGTCCTTCAATTGGGGAATGGCTTAGCAAACTGTGGTATATGTATGTCATGGAACACTATTGTTCTTTTAGAAACCAGGAGAGATGGGAATTCAGGGAAGCCTGGAGGGATTGGCATGAACTGATGCTGAGTGAGATGAGCAGAACCAGAAAAACACTGTACACCCTAACAGCAACATGGGAGTGATGTTCAACCTTGATGGAGTTGTTCATTCCATCAGTGCAACAATCAGCAACAATTTGGGGCTGTATGCAAATACCATCTGTATCCAGATAAAGAGCTGTGGAGTTTGAGCAAAGACCAAGGACTATTACCTTTAATTTAGGAAAAACACTGATAATTTATTGTCTAATCTTTCTATCTCTTATACTTTATGTTTCTTCCTTAAGGATATGATTTCTCTTTCATCACATTCGATTTGGATGAATGTATACCATGGAAACAATGTAAAGACTGGCAAATTGCCTTCTGGGGGTGGGGAGTAAGATTAGGGGAAAAATTGTAAAACTCAAAATAAATAAAATCTTTATAATTAAAAAAATCACCTAGTTCTGTGACCTTGGGCAAGTCACTTAACCCCATTACCTTAAATTTAAAAAAAACTTTAAAAATAAAAAAATTAGATTAGTTTCCAATTAATTAGTCTATCTTTCCATGGCTCTTTATTACACATAATTTTATGGCATCATGATCTGAGAAGAAAGTAAAGCAACTCTTTTTAGGGTGGCAAAGAATTGAAAATTGAAGGGATGCCCATTAGGGAATGGTTGAACATATAATAGCATAAAATTGTGATGGAATACATTGTGCTATAAGAAATAATGAGTGGGGGCGGCTAGATGGCATAGTGGATAAAGCACCAGCCTTGGAGTCAGGAGGACCTGGGTTCAAATCTGATCTTAGACACTTAATAATTACCTAGCTGTGTGGCCTTGGGTAAGCCACTTAACCCCATTTGCCTTGCAAAAAAAAAAAAAAGAAATGAGTAGAATGCTTTCAGAAAAAAACTGGAAGAATTTACATTGCAAGATGTATCTAATGATGCAAGATGAAATAAGCAGAACAAGGAGAACATTGTACACAATAACACTGTACAGTGATCAGCTTTGAATAAATTAGCTATTCTCAACAATGTAATTATCCAAGACAATTCCAAAGGACTCATGATGAAACAAGCTATCCACACCTCCAGAGGAAAAAACAGATGGTTCCTTAATGCAGATCAAAGTATATTTTTTTAACTTTATTTTTATCATGGATTCCTTTTAGGCCTTTTCCTTTCACAATCTAATATAGAAATATATTTCATAAAACTGTACATATTTAACCTATGTCAAATTGCTTGCCTTCTCAATAAGAAGGGAGAGATGGAGGGAAAGAATCTGTAATTTAACATCTTCAAAAAGAATGTTAAAAAATGTTTTAGATGTAATTGGGAAAAATATTTTTTAAAAAAAATTAGTCTCCAGAGAGGAAAAATGTATGCACAATACACTTATAGGCTCAATGTGAATTACTAATATTTTCTCCAATACTTTAAGTCTAGATAATCAACAATAATTCAAGCCCTGATTTGTAACATTTACCAGTTTCCCAGGAGTAAATGCTCATAATGAAAATTTAATAATTGGCTCTAAGGGAGTGGTATAAGCTAACTCCAGTTAATACTCTATACTTAGTTCTAGGAACATCTTAAGCTAAACACCTAAAACTGAATTCACCAATTCTTTCTCATTTCTCTTCAAGGCATCAGTAAACATCCCAGTTTCTCAGGTTCATGATTTTGGCAATGTCCTTAACTTCTCCTTCAGTCCCCATATTAAATCAAATCTTGCCATTCCTTCCTTTACAACACACACACAACTCCTTCTCTCCACACATTTCCATGTCAGTTCTGAAGCTCATTACCTTTGGCATATATAGATTATTGCAACAGCCTCCTCCTTGGCCTCTATGTCTCAATTCACTCACCATTCCAAGTTCATTTTACACATTCCTGCCAAATTAATTTTCTTTAAGTGCAGATCTGTCTTTGTGGCTCTTCTGACCCACTGACTACAGTCTCTAGAATAAAATGTTTATCATTTAAAGCCCTATCTGACTTGGCCCCCAAATACCTTTCCAGCTTCACTGAACCTCATCACTCTTCCTCTTGTGATCTACAGTCCAACCAAAATGATTTTTCTCTATTCCTCATTCATGGTACCCTATTTCCCATCTCTATGGCTTTACACTGGCCCTTCCAGAGTCACTTTCTTGCTTTAAGATGCAGCTAAGATAACATCTTCTGTCCGAAGTTTTTCCTGATCACCCCATCTACGTTATTTAAATATAAGCTAATGAACTCTTCTACTTTCATGGTTTCCCATTTTCCAACTGTTTTACTTTTTTTTTACTTTTTTTTTGCAAGGCAATGGGGTTAAGTGACTTGCCCAAGGCCACACAGTTAGGTAATTAAGTGTGTGAAGCCGGATTTGAACTCCTGACTCCAGGGCCAGCACTCTATATACTGCTCCACCTAGCCACCCCTCCTGTTTTACGTTTGCTTGCTAATCACTGTCTGACATATCAAACAGGTTTGTTTGTTTTTTACATTAAAACTACCTTGAACAAAGTGATGAAGTTTATCCTTTTTTCACAATGTGTTTTCTATTTTTCTTTCAGTCTTTCTGAAACACGTCTTATTTCCTGCTTTGGTTTTAATGCATTTAAATAAGCTCTTGCTGCTGCAAAAATGAAATAGAGATCTTGGAAAAATCCCTGTCACCCAAGCACTCCTTCCAGAGGACAAGATGAAGGACACCTAGGACATCTGGGCTCTGCAGTTGGTCTCCTACCTGTACTGGAACCAATAGAAGCCTATATATAGAAGATATAAAAGAGAAAGGAGAAGAACCAGACAAGAGGAAGAAAAGATAATAAGTAACCATTAAAAGAAGATGTAATATTTTAAATTTTACCAACCAAAGAAACTCATTTTGATTTGATCAGAAAATCAAACTCAAAAACAATTGAAATTCCTTGTGGGTCAGCTACTTATAGAATATGAAGCATACATATTCTCTAATCAAAGCAGTATCTTCATCCTGCTAACTCTCCAGACTTATGAAAATTTTGTTCTGCAGGACCTTATAAATAATAAAAGTTCAAGGTATCTCTTTAACCTTTAGTATAGAACTCTAAATACCTAGCAATGCCCCAGTTGTATTGTTCTAAGAAGTATTGCATTTAATTTAATTTTATGTATTTTTATCAATTAATTTTAATCCATTTATTATTTAATTTATTAAGAATAATTTATTAAAAATTATTAAATCCATTTTATTCCATATATTTTTTCCAAAATTATTTTCTCTCCTAGTTCCCCAGTACAGTAAAGAAAATTGGATGTAGATGGTGTTTCCACTGGGAAATCTTTAGAAAACAGTATTTGCACTTTATGCTTCTAGAATTTTGCAGTCTCACTTCTCCTATGTCACATGTTCTATAAACTGCTGCATGTTTCATCATTGGCAGATCTGGAGTTTTTTGGCTGATGTTAGCATACATCTTCTCATTCTGAAATAATCTTGTCTTGAAGAATATTCACCTGCTGAAGCATCTATGGAGCTCACTAAGGATAAAAAGATTGTTCATTTTATACCGGTGTAAACTTCTTAGGGAGGATAGGCTTAGAACACCTAGGTAAACTTGCATTTATTTCCAAGATTAGATTAATAAATTCTTACTGAATGAATGGATAAATGGTTCAAAAATTAGGCTCATTATCTTTTAAAAGTATCATACAGATCTATAGTACAGATCTTTCTAAGCAATGAGCATAGAATAAATTAATTAGCATGATGAAAGTCCTTTGCAAATCTTAAAGTCTAATATAAATCAAACTATTACCAACTATTATTAATATTTAGTTTAAAAGCATACCGGTGGTATTTATCAAACTATAATTACATACTACTTATCTTTGGGCTTCAAGTCTAGAGCATTTCCATAAGCCTTTCCTCATTAAGGGATGGGACTTCAGAATAGCCTGGAAAGACTTGCAAGAACTGATGCTGAGTGAAGTGAGTAGAACCAGAAGAACATTATACATACTAACAACATTGGATAATGATCAACTATGATGGACTTGTTCATTTCAGTAGCCCAATAATCAAAGAAAATTCTAGAAGACTTATGATAGAAAATATTATCCCTATCCAGAGAAGAAACTATGGATTTTAAATGCAGACCAAAGTTCACTATCTTCAATTTTTAAAAGTTGTTTTATATATTAAGGGGTTTTTTCCTCATTTCGATTAGATTCTTCTTTCACAACATGATTAATATGGATCTTTGTTTATTATGGTTATAGATGTGCAGCCTAAACTGTACTGCTTTCCATTAGGAGTAAAGTGAGAGAAAAATATGAAGCTCAAAACACTGCAAAAAAAAGTTTGCTGAAAACTAGTGTTGCATGTAGTTGGAAAAATAAATTAATTTTTTTAATTTCCTCATTGAAAGAGAAAATGATAACTTGACAATGAATGTTTGGGTGAAGCGCAGAATTGCCAAGAACTACAGAGAGATGAAACTTACTTCCAGTTTAGAAAAAAGATAGGGAAGAGAAGAAAAGAAACATTTAAATAATGCCCACCATGGGCCAGGCACTATAGTAGGAGCTTTACTAATGTTATCTTATTTGATCCTTACAATATCCCTGCAAGGAAGGTGCTGTCATTGTCACCATTTTAAAGTTGAAAAAACTGAGGCTGGGGCAGCTAGGTGGCGCAGTGGATAGAGCACTGGCCCAGGAGTCAGGAGGACCTGAGTTCAAATCCAGCCTCAGACACTAAATAATTGCCTAGCTTTGTGACCTTGGGCAAGTCTCTCTTAAATCCATTGCCTTAAATTAAAAAAGGAAAAAAAAAAAAAGAAAAACTGAGGCTAACATTTGTCCAGGGTCATATAGCTATATTTTTAAAAACAAAATAAGCTACATAGAATAAAGACTTACAGCTTTGTGTGTGTACCTTTGTTCTGAAATACATATATATATGTATATATTAAATATTCATTCTATTTAATGTTTAAGTTTAGAATAATTTTTTAAATTCAAGTTTATTAAAAAAGAACACTGAGCTAAAGGTATTATTAATTTTTTATAACAAATCAAATACTGAGGATTAAAATGAAAAGACTTGGCTTTGAAGTTAGGAACCTAGGTTCAGTGTACAGAGAAACCCTGCCCAGTACAACACTCTTAACTCACCCAGAGAAAGATCAAGGGTATGTGGATACAAATGTTGTACTTTCCTGAAAATTAATTCAAATCTTTTACTCAAGAGAAATGAGGTAATTGGCAACTTGATGCTTGATAAAGAAAATGTCAGTGTCAAATGCAGTCAATGATTACAAGAACTTTGTCCCTAAGATGTCTGTGTTGCTATCATCAACAACAATACAAACATCATGATCATCATCCTTTCTAATAGTGCTGGATGAAAGTCCCTTTCATCCTTCCTTAAAGAACAATAATATATGCACTCATATAGCATAATTTCTTCACCCATTCTCTCATCCTTTCCAATAGTGTTCTTTTTAAATCTTTCAGGAAAAATACAGTATTTTGTTTTGTTTTTTCTTTTCCTCATTTCTTTTTGGATACAAAATACTAATACAATCGATAGCACTCAAAGATTTGCAAAGAGCTTTCCTTACATCAATGCTTTCAGTTGGTATTACAAATATGATTATCCACATTTTTACTGATAAGACGACTCATCTCCAAAGAGAAGAAGTGACTTACAAAGATCACACAATTAGTGAAAGAGTTAAGTACTACATTAAAATCCAGTATTTCAAATACCTAATCCAGCATTCATTCCATTACAAATAGCCATAAATGAGAGAGGATTTTTCCTGCTGCTTAAAGAATACTTCATATTTTTTACTAAATAATTCAAAATTAACTAATACACATTATACCTTAGTTTGTCTAAGTAATCTCTTTAAAAATATCAGTTCTACCCTATTTTTTTCACTTTAAATTATTTTTCAGAAACAAGTAAAGTTTTCCCATATTTTATAACCACAAGAATTTTGGAAGAAATTAATTAATTGAATTTTTTTTTAAATTCTAAATTTAATGCTACCCCCTCCAAAAAAGAGAGTATTTCCATTTACACAGCAGAAGAGGGAAAGAGGATCACATGTGTAAATGTAAAACTTCATTATGTATAGCTTGATTTTTTTAAAGTATGTAATTCATTCAATTTGTCATTATTTCTACTGAACTTTTATCTTCTGTAAATTATTTTAGATGCTCAATAATCTTTTTTTTACAAACCTCTCATTTCTGCCTCTCCCTAGACTCACACAATTCAAAAAGGAGTAGGAGACATCAAACATTAATATATTTTACCATGTGTCTGCCAGGTACTAAGTACTAAGAATATAAACACAACAAAAAAAGGAAGACAGGTACAACCTACTAGGAGCTTATTTCTAATAGTGGAAGGTAACACACAAAAAAATGCTAATAAGTAAGGAGAGGGGGAATGCAGATAACCTGTGTTGGGGAGTTGGGAGGTGGGGATGATTTTGATATCCAGAAAGTGAAGAACAAGACCCAGAAGGGAATGAAATAAAACCATCTTGGACCTTTCACAAATGGAGGCTACAGGAAGAAGGGTCTACAGGAGAAGGGGACCCTTGGGGGTCCATGGTCCATAGTCCACAAAATTTGTAGGATATTTCAGAGCAGGAGACTCCAGGCACAAGAACAATCCTTTCTTAACAGCTTTCTAAAGTCATATTTTCTTCTTTACATCTCTCAAAGACCATAGTTGCAAATCTGCAGTAATTTTAGCCCACTATTTTCAAATTCTGGACTTGTCTAGACTGGACATAATTTTCTTAGATCTCTTTACTAGGTAGGACTGGTAGTAGTTTTTATAACTTCAAGAGGGAGCATGTTTGAATGAAAAGAAATACGGATTTAGGGGCAACTAGGTGGCACAGTAGATAGAGCACCAGCCCTGGAGTCAGGAGTACCTGAGTTCAAATCCGACCTCAGATACTTAATAATTACCCAGCTGTGTGACCTTGGGCAAGCCACTTAACCCCATTGCTTTGCAAAAAATAAAAAATAAAAAATACGGATTTGGTTTCAGAGAACCTTTATTCAAATCCCATCTCTTTCACTTATTAGTGGTGTGATCTTATGCAATGGCTTTTCTGAGATTCAGTTTACTTACCTATAAAATAAGTGGATTGGTCTAAATGGCCTCTGAGGACCTCTCAGCTCAAAATCCATGATATTATGAATTTTCTTGGTGTGCACAAGTCCTGGGCATTTAACTTTTAAATCTGTTAATCCTTTGCTCCTAGAAACTTCTGTACTTAAACCATAATTTTTTTTAAGGGGTTGATGATCAACTTTAACAGATTTGCTCATTGCATCAGTGCCATAATCAGGGACAATTTGGGGGTATCTGTAATGGAGAATACCATCTGTATCCAAAGAAAGAATTGTAGAGTTTAAACAAAGACCAAAGACTATTAACTTCAATTTAAGAAAAAAAGTTATCTTATGTATTATGTAAGTTTGCTATGTCCTTAATTTTTTTTCCTTAAGGATATGATTTTTCTCTCAACACATTCCATTTTTATCAGTGTATAGCATGGAAACAATGTAAAGACTATCAGACTGCCTTCTGTGGGGGATAGGAAAGGGAAGCGAGATGGGGGGAAATTGTAAAATTCAAAAACAAATTAAAAATTAAAAAAAGAACTTCTTACTTTAATCTGTCAGATCCAAATTAATAGAATTTTCACATGGTCATTTAGCACATAAAGGTCAAAAACCACTCCCCCCAGAAATATCAAAAATATTCGTGGCATCATTTTAAGTAGGGAAAAACCTGGATACAAAATAGGCATCTTTCAATTGGAGAATACTTGAATAATTTGTGATATTTCATTGTAATAGAATATTATTATGCTATTATTCAGTAAGAAACAATAATGTTATTATTCAGTAAGAATACAAGGAATTCAGAAAAACAGTGGAAGACTAAAATGAACTTTAAAAATAAAAAGCCAGGAGAATTGCAAAAACAATGATTGCAGTAATGCAAATGAGCTGGTTCTTCCAAAGACAATTGAATTGAAGAAATGACTTTTTTTTTAATTAAACTGACAGATGGTGCAGCTATTTACCATTTATTATAAGATAATCATTGAATGAGCATTGTCTTAGTCAAACTGAGACCTGTTAAAGACCTTAGCTAAAAAAAGGCCCATTGCATTCAGGGCCATCTTCAGTCATCTTGGTCCAGATGGCTCTGGAGAAAAAAGTGAGACTGCACAGCACCTTCTCACTTAACTACAATTCATTTACATGTCATAGCATCAGTTTCCTAATGTCAATAGCAAAGGACAAACAACAATATCTATTGCATCTATTAATTGTAATGGGTATCTAAATTCAAGACAAAAGATGATAAAATCTCTTTCTCTTCTTTCATTAGCAAGCTAGGGGACTATAGGCGGGGCAGAGCCAAGATGACGGCATGAAGGCAACATTTCCTTCACCCCAAAACTCCAAAATCCAACAAATTATCACTCTAGCCAAAATTTAGAGGGGCAGAACCCGCAGAAAGATTGAGTGATACATTTTCCCAGTCCAAGATAACTTAGAAGTTTTGCAGGAAAGGTGTGTCTCACCAGGACCAGGAGGTGGAAAAAGTCCCAGTCCCAGCGCAACCCAGGAACAGCTTGAAGTGGTGGGGAGAGAATTCTGCTACACTAGAATGAGTGTGGAGTGAGGGAGCACCTGATGCAGAACCTTCAGCGAGAATCAGCCTGTATCTCCTGAACACAGCCCACAGATGGTAAGTGGGTCAGAAGAGACTGCAGAAATTTTTCTGTCAAATCCAGGTTGCAGTTGGGGCTTCCGTACTAAGATAGCCAAGCAGGGCTCCTCTGTACAGCTCCAGGGCAAAGGGGAGTGCTGTGGTCACCTACATATCAAAGCACAGGCAAGAGAGCATAAGACCTTGAAGGAATAAAGGTCCCAGTGGGATATCCCCCCCAAAAAACCCAAAGCCTTGGAAGTGCTGTAAATTAATCTTGGGCTGAGGAAATGAGTAAACAGAAAAAGAAGAATCTGACCATAGAAAATTACTTTAGTCCCATGGAAGATCAAAACACATACTCAGAAGGCAACAAAATCGAAGCTTCTGTAATCCCAAACCTCTTTAGTCTTTGTTCAAACACCACAATTCTTTCTCTGGATACAGATGGTATTCTCCATCATAGACAGCCCCAAATGGTGCCTGATTGTTGCAATGATAGAATGAGCTAGTCCATTAAGACTGATCATCACTCCCATGTTGCTGTTAGGGAGTACAATGTTTTTCTGGTTTTGTTGATGTCACTTAGCATCAGTTCAAGCAAATCCCTTCAGGCTTCCCTGAATGCCCATCCCTCCTGGTTTCTAATAGAACAAGAGTGTTCCATGACATACATATACCACAGTTTGCTAAGCCATTCCCCAATTGAAGGACATTTACTTGATTTCCAGTTCTTTGCCACCACAAACAGGGCTATTATGAACGTTTTTGTACAAGTGATGTTTTTATCCTTTTTCATCATCTCTTCAGGGTATAGATCCAGTAGTGGCATTGCTGAATCAAAGGTATACACATTTTTGTTGCTCTTTGGGCGTAATTCCAAATTTCTCTCCAGAAAGGTTAGATGAGTTCACAGCTCCACCAACAATGTCCCAGATTTCCCACAACCCTTCAAACAATGATCATTGTCCTTTCTGGTCATACTGAAAAGTCTGAGAGGTGTGAGGTGGTACCTCAGAGAAGCTTTAATTCACATTTCTCTAAAAAGTAATGATTTAGAGCAATTTTTCATGACTATTGATTGCTTTGATCTCCTCATCTGTAAATTGGCTTTGCATATCCTTTGGCCATTTGTCAATTGGGGAATGGCTTTTTTTTAAAATTTGACTCAGTTCTCTGTATATTTTAGAAATGAATACTTTGTCAGAAACATAAGTTGTAAAGATTGTTTCCCTATTTACTACACTTCTTTTTATCTTGGTTACAGTGGTTTTGTCTGTGCAAAATTTTTTAATTTAATGTAATCAAAATCAAAAAGATAAACTTTCAATGAAACGGGACATTCACACCTATTGAAATAACCAGAACTGAACAGTAAGTTTGATCTCTACAGGACTCTGGTGAACCATAGAGGAGGGTGGATGAGGAGGACTAACTATAAGGAACTTAATGATATTGAACTGTTCTATTCCTGCATAGGATGAAGATATTAATAACTCATATGAACTTTCTCATTTATAAGAGTTGTTAGAAGGAGCATATATAGACAAGACACAGGAAAGAGCTGAATGTAATAGTATAACATAGTAAAAAGATGGAGTAAATGGGTGATAAAGTAAAGTACTGGGAGGAAGAGAAAGGAGGGGAAGAAGCAGCTAAGAAATTTCACATAAGAGTCAAGAAAAAGCTTTTTCAATGGAGTGCAACAGGGGAAGGCAAGGGGAGTTAGTGAGCCTTCATTCTCATTAGAAATGGCTGAGAGAGAAAATACATACACACTTAATAGGGTATAGAAATCTATCTTACCCTAAAGAAAAATGAGAAGAAAGGGATGGGATAAGGGGGAATGGGAGGAAGAGAAAGGGGGAATAGGTGATAGAATAGAGGGAAGATTGAGGGAGAGGGTACTCAGATACAATACACTTTTGGACAGGGCCAGGATGAAAGGAGAGAGAGAGAATAGAATAAATAAGAGTGGGGAGAAATAGAGTGGAGGTACATCTAGTAATAGCAACTGAGGGAAAAATATTGAAGCAACTTCTCTTGAGGACTTATGATAAAGCAACTCACCCCAGAGACAGAGCCATTAGAATCTGAAAACAGACTGAAGTACATTTTTTTTCCTCTCTCCCACTGTTCTTGAGATTTCAAAACTTCTTGGGGGCAGAGGGTTTATTTTTACTCTAATAATAAAATTATTGTAATAATATAAAATAAATCTATATTCTTAAAAAATAAAAAAGAAATGACATAAAAAATAAACTTTACAAAATAAAAAAAATGGGGGGGGGGGTTTGCAAGGCAAACGGGGTTAAGTGGCTTGCCCAAGGTCACACGGCTAGGCAATTATTAAGTGTCTGAGAACAGATTTGAACTCAGGTACTCCTGACTCCAAGGCCAGTGCTCTATCCACTGCACCACCTAACCACTCCCAAAATAAAGGTTTTTAAAAAGAAATCTCACAAAAAAAAAGATAAGGGACTTTAAGTACAAAATATCCCACAAAATTCCTTTGTCCATTTAATTTTTCTTTTCTGGATTCCTTTGTAACAAGATTATTCAGTGAGGAGAGACTAGATATTGAGGGGTGTGGGGAGAGGTAAGGCAATCAGGGTTAAATGACTTGCCCAGGTTCATACACCTAATAATGTCAAATGTGAGGTTAAATATTAAGAATTGAATTCAGTTAATATAAGACATACAAAAATTTTTATAAAATATAGAATTTTAGATGATTTTAAAAATGAGAAGTATCAAGATTTCCAGGTGTTCAATCTAATATGGCTTATTTCCTGATCATCTTTATTATTATTCAGAGTACTTTCTAGAAAATCAGATTCACAAATTCATTGAGGCACAGGATATACTGATGGATAGAAAATGAAAAAAAAAAACCAAACCTGTCCCTTGAAAACTGTTATGAAGTACAATATAACAGCTTCAAAGAATTGTCTCATATATTTGTTTTCCCTTCAGTTCTTTGGTTTGCTGAAAATTTCCTTAAAACAGATGTGGTTTTCATGCTTTAAAGAGTAAGCTAAAATCAGTTGGGTTTTTTTTGTAGTTCCCTTTCCCTGTTTCACATTTTGCAATAAACAGGCAATCTCTGCACCATCTGTCCCTTTGACTTGTAAAAGTCACTCCTTCAGTTCATTTATCTTTGGGGAAAAAAAAGACACTAAGTGAGAAGAAATTCCAGAAACTTTGGTTAGCTAAAAAGGATCAAAGTTGTGAAACAAGTGGTGTGTTGTCATGCAAAAGAAAAAGAAATAAAGGATTTAAATAATAAACTATTATCTCAACTGATCAACCTAGAATAGTGGGAAGGGCTCTAGAAGTAGAATCAGAAGACCTGGCTGTGTAACCTTAACAATTCACTTAAGCCTCTCAGCCTCAGTTTGCTCATCTGTGAAATAAGGATAAAAATATTTGAACTTGCTATCTCAAGGGGCCAAATAAAATGTTCTGTGAAAATGACTTGTAGTCATAAAATGGGATGCAAATGAAAGGGCTTCTAATGGAGAATTAGGTTCAGGAAAAAATGGATGGGTGGATCAATGGATGGATGAACAAATAAATGTAAGATTGAAGGAGTAAATGAATGAATAAACATTTATTGAAAGCTTGGTTTACATCAAACACTGTGCTAAGTTTTGTGGATACAATCATAAAAATCAGACTTTTCCCTGATTTCAAAGAACTTACACTATCACCTAGTATTTAAATCACAAAATATAAACTTTTCTAAGTATAATAAAAACAAAATTCTGATTTTTTTTTAAAAAAGAGCTTATAGGGGAGCAGAGCCAAGATGGCAGCATGAAGGCAGGAATTCCCAGAAACCTGTTCCCCCCAAAAACCTCAAAAAGTTAGAAAATTATGACTCAAGCCAAAGTTTAGAGGGACAGAACCTATAGAAAGACTGAGTGACACAATTTCCCAGTCCAAGACTAAAAGAAGTTCCCCAAGAAAGGTCTGTTTTACAAGGAAAGAGCCACAATGCAACAGCAGCACAGTGCAGCCAGGCTGGAGCAAATCAGGAAATCAGCTCCAGCCTTCCAGGAACATCCTGGTGGGTGCCGGGGTCCCTGGGGGTGCCTGTGTCCATGGCAGAGAAAGACATTTATAGAACTCTTGGCCCAGGGCTCACCGGGGACAGCTTGAAGGAGTGTTGAGAGAACTCCGCCACACCAGAGTGAGCACAGAGTGGCCTTAGAGCAGCCCTGTGGTGAGAACCTGCAGCAGGAATTGACAGAGCCACCTAGCATGTCCAGAGCATCCAGCCCACAGATGGTAACGGGGTCAGGGGAGACTGCAGAGGATTCTCTGCTCTACCTGGGGCAGGACTCAGTTGTTTGCCCATACTCAGATCCAGGTTGAGGTTGAACTCCCATGCCACCATAGGCAAGCAGGGACTCTCCTCACAGCTCCAGAGTAGAGGGGAGGGCCTGAAAACAGGCAAGAGAGCAGTCAGAGCATCTCATTAGACCTTGGAAGAATAAGATCCCTATGATTTGTCTCCAAAACTTCCCCAAAGCCTTGGAAGTTCAGTAAACCAGTCATAGGCCAAGGAAATGAGCAAACAACAGAAAAGAAGAATCAGACCGTAGAAAATTACTTTGATCCCATAGAGGATCAAAATACACACTCAGAAGACAACAAAGTCAAAGCTTCTGTATCCAAAACTTCCAAGAGAAATAGAAAACAGGCTCAGGCAATGAATAAGCTCAAAAAAGACTTTGAAAAGCAATTAAGGGAGGTAGAAGAAAAATTGGGAGGAGAAATGAAAGCAATGCAGATAAATCATGAAAACCAAGTCAGCAACTTGGTGAAAGAAATACAAAAAAATATTGAAGAAAATAATACTTTAGGCCAAATGGATAAAGCAACACAAAAGACAAATGAGGAGAAGAATGCCTTAAAAAAGCAGAATTGGTCAGCTGGAAAAGGAGGGGGGGGGGGGAAAGCTCTATGAAGAAAATAACTTCTTAGAAAGCAGAATGGAACTAAAGGAAGCTGATGACTTTGTGAGAACTCAGGAAGAAACAAATCTATACCAAAAAAGAAACAAAAAACAAAAATTAGAAGAAAATGTGAAGTATCTCACTGGAAAAACAACTGACCTTGAAAACAGATCCAGAAGAGATAATTTTAAAATTATTGGGCTACCTGAAAGCCATGGCCAGGAAAAGAGCCTAGACTTCATTTTTCAAGAAGTAATATTGCACTTTTCCATCTCTGGGAGCTGCCACAAGAGCAAACCACCCCTCCCACTGCCACATAAGCCCACCTGCAATGGATGGTCTTTTGGCATTGCTCCAGCTTCCTTATTTGGCACAACAAGCAGACACAGAACTCATTCTGCTACAATGGGCTGATCCACCAGAACACAGCGGACATCAAACCAACCACCAATAGGAAGGGCATTGTGGTGGTGTTGAAGTGTAGGGCAGGTCAGAGGAAGTCTGCCACTTCCAACATGAGGACCACGATCAACAAAAATACTTGGGCCACACTCAACAGTGTCTGCCATATCATCCACAAGAATAAATACTGGAAAGATCTCCACATGTATGCTCTTCATCAGACCAGTGCCATCCTGTGGAGCCAGAAGCCTGTAGTGGTGAAGGAGCAAACTCACCAATCCCAAGAGCACCTAAGGTGCCAGGCCTGCCTTTGGCTAATAAAGTCAAACTGCCCAACCAAAAAATAAATAAATAAATGAACAAATGAATGAATGAATAGATAAATGAATGGATGAATGAATGAATGAATAAACAAGACAGACAGACAGACAGACAGACAGACAGATAGATAGATAGATAAATAGATAGATAGATAGATAGATAGATAGATAGATAGATAAATGAAGCGGCAAAATTGTCCTGAGATCCAAGAAGCAGAGGGTAACATAGAAATTGAGAGAATTCCCCTCCTAAAAGAGATTCACAAAAGAAAAACTACCATGAATATATTATAGACAAACTCCAGAGTTCCCAAGTCAAAGAGAAAATACTAAAAGCTGCCAGAAACAAGCAATTCAACGACCGTGGCTTTATAGTCAGAATTACACAGAATCTGGCAGTATCTACATTGAGAGCTCATAAGGCTTGGAATATGATATTCCAGAAGGTAAAAGATCTCTTGGTTTACAATCCAGAGTCAACTACCCAGTAAAACTGAACATCCTCTTTCAGGCTTAAAGATAGACTTTCAATGAAACAGGGGACTTTCAAACCTTCCTATTGAAACAACCAGAGCTAAACAGAAAGTGTGATCTCCACGTACAGGACTCAGGTGAACCATAGAGGGGATTAACAAGAAGGACTAACTATGAGGAACTTAATGATGTCGAACTATTTGTATTCTTGCATGGGAAGAAGATACTGATAACTCATGAACTAACTTTCTCATTTATAAGAGCAGTTAGAAGAAGTATATATATATATATATATATATATATATATATATATATATATATATATATATATATTTAGAGGGGGCACAGGAGCTGAATATAATGGTATAACATAGTAAAAAGATGGAGTCAATGGGTGATAAAGGAAATTACTGGGAGGAAGGGAAAGGAGAGGAAGAAGGAGTTAAGATATTTCATGAAGGAGAAAAGAGAAAGCTTTATCAATAGAGTGCAACAGGGAAGGCAAGGGGAATGAGTGAGCACCTTCATTCTCATAAAAAGTGGCACAGAGAGGAAATAATATACACACTTAATACGGTATAGAAATCTCTCATACCCTAGAGAAAAATGAGAAGAAAGGGATGGGATAAGGGGGAATAGGGGGAGTGAAAGGAGGGAATAGGTGATAGAAGCAAGGGAAGATCCTGGGAGAGGGATGCAACACACTTTTGAACATGGACAGGATGAAAGGAAAGAATTGAATAGATGAGTGAGGGGAGGAATAGAGTGGAGGCAAATATAGCTAGTAATAGCAACTATGGGGAAAATACTTAAGCAACTTCTCTGGTGGACTTATGATAAAGAAAGCAACTCAACCCAGAGACAGAGCAGTTGGAATCTGAATATAGACTAAAGTACACTTTTTTCTCACTATTCTTTAGGTTTCTCATCCTTTGGGGGGGGTTATGATTACTCTCACAAGATTATTGTAATAATATAAAATAAAATAATTTTTTTAAGTTTCAATATTGAAGATGGTGGAGAGAAGACAGGCACAGTGCTAGTCTCCTGATCTTCTCTCCTGATCTTCCCTCATATATATAATATGAAACAAACCTCTTTTTTTGACATTTTAACATTTTATTTGTTTTCCAATTATATACAATAGTAATATTATGTACCCATCATTTTTTGCATCATTTACAGTTTATCCCCCACTCTCCTTTCCCTCCCCCCCCCACAGAAGGCTGTCTGATAGTCTCTACATTGTTTCTATGCCATACATTGATGTAAATTGAATTGCTATAAGAGTAAACATAATTATAAACATAACCCCCCCCCCCCAATAAGATGAGAAACCTCAAGAAAAGAGAGAGAAAAAAATTGTACTTCAGTCTACATTCAGATTTCAATGGCTCTATCTCTGGGGTGAGTTGCTTTCTTTATCATAATTCCACCAGAGATGTTGCTTCAATATTTTTCCCATAGTTGCTATTACCAGCTGTACCTCCACTCTATTTCTCCCCACTTTCATTTATTCTTTTCTCTCTCTCGTTTCATCCTGGCCCTGTCCAAAAGTGTGTTGTATCTGAGTACCCTCTCCCTCAATCTTCCCTCTCCTCTATCACCTATTTCCCCCTTCCCTCCCTCCATTCCCCCTCATCCCATCCTTTCCCTCCCATCCTTCTCCAGGGAAAGATAAATTTCCTCACCCTATTAAGTGTGTATGTCATTTCCTCCCTGAGCCATTTCCGATGAGAATGAAGGCTCGCTCATTCCCCCTTGCCTTCCCCCTCTCCTATCCATTGAAAAACTTTTTTCTTGACTCTTATGTGAAATCTATCAGCTTCTTCTTCATCTCCTTTTCCTTTCTCCCAGTACTTTCTCCCATCACCCATTGATTCCATCCCTTTACCACATCATACTATTATATCCCACTCCTTCCTATGTCCTGTCTATATATGCTCCTTCTAACACCTCTTATAAATGAGTAAGTTCATATGAATTATCAATATCTTCTTCCCATGCAGGAAATACAAACAGTTCAATATCATTAAGTTCCTCATAGTTAGTCCTTCTTGTCCACCATCTCTATGTTTCCCCTGAGTTCTACTGTACTTGGAGATCAAATTTTCTGTTCAGCTCTGGTTGTCTCAATAGGAAAGTTTGAAAGTCCCCTGTTTCATTGAAAGTACATCTTCTCCTGTGAAAGAGGATGTTCAGTTTTGCTGGGTAGTTGATTCTCAGTTGTAAACCAAGATCTTTCGCCTTCTGGAATATCATATTTCAATCCCTACGAGCCCTTAATGTAGATGTTGTCAAATCCTATGTAATCCTGACTATGGAGCCTCAGTAGTTGAATTGTTTGTTTCTAGCAGCCTTTGGAATTTTCTCTTTGATTTGGAAGTTTTGGAATTTGGCTATAATATTCCTGGAAGATTTTCTTTTGGGATCTCTTTCAGGGGGTGACTGGTGAATTCTCTCAATTTCTATTTTATCCTCAGCTTCTAGGATCTTAGGGCAATTTTGCAGTATTATTTCTTGAAAAATTAAGTCTAGTCTCTTCTCCTGTTTGTGGCTTTCAGATAGCCCAATAATTTTTAAATTATTTCTTCTGGATCTGTTTTTGAGGTTGGTTGTTTTCCCAAGGAGATATTCCACATTTTCTTCTAATTTTTGGCTTTTGTGGAAGTTTTATTTCTTCCTGATTTCTTGCAAAATCATCAGCTTCCTTTAGTTCCATTCTGCATTTGATAGTTATTTTCTTCAGAGAGCTTTTTTTATCTCCTTTTCCAGCTGGTCAATTCTGCTTTTTAAGACATTCTTCTCCTTATTTGCATTTTGCCTTGCTTTTTTTTCCATTAGGCCTAAACTGGTTTTTAACATATTATTTTCTTCAGTATTTTTGTTTCTTTCAACAAGCTTTTGATTTTGTTTTCATGATTTTTCTGCATTGCTCTCATTTCTCCTCCCAATTTTTTCTCCCTTAATTGCTTTTCAAAGTCTTTTTTGAGCTCATTCATAGTCTGAGCCCATTTCTCTTGGAGGTTTTGGATATGGAAGCTTTGATTTTGTTGTCATCTGAGTATGTGTTTTGATCTTCCATGGGCCTAAAGTAATTCTCTATGGTCAGATTCTTCTTTTTCTGTTGTTTGCTCATTTCCTCAGCCCAAGACTATTATAGCACTTCCAAGGCTTTGGGGGTGGGTTTTTTTGGGAGGGGACACCACACTGGGACCTTTATTGCTCCAAGGTCTTATGCTCTCTAGCCTGTGCTTTGATATGTAGATGTCCCCCTACGTCCCTCTGCCCTGGGACTATAAGGAGGGATCCAGCTTGGTTATTTAGTATGGAAGCCCAAACTGCAATATCTAAGTGTAGGCAAACAGAAGAATCCTACCCCAGGTAGAGCAGAGAAAACTCTGCAGACTTCCCTTACCATCTCTGGGGGTGCAGGCTGATTTCTCCAGATTCTCGCTGCAGATTCTGCAGCCTGTGATCCTCTCACTCCACACTCATTCTGGTGGAGCAGAGTTCTCTCCCCACCCCTTCAAGTTGTTGCCAGTGATCTCTGGGCTAAACTGGGCTGGGCTGGGCCAGGCTGCGCTGAGCTGTGGCCACAGCTTTTTTTCCCAACCCCTGGTCATGATGAAACACACCTTTCCCATTGAACTTCTAAGTTATCTTGGACTGGGAAAAATATATCACTGTCTTTCTGTGGGTTCTGTCCCTCTAAATTTATGCTAGAGTCTTCATTTGGTTTTTTGGAGTTGCGGGGGGAGGAGTTCCCAGGAAATGCTGCCTTCATGCCACCATCTTGGCTCCTCCCCCCAAAACAAACCTCTTAACAGAAATCTGATCTAAAAAAAACCAGAAAGGGAAACTAGGAGAAGAAGATCTACCTCAAGGTTTGTCCTCCAGGATTGTGGTTGCGTCCAAGCACAAAGGGCAAACTCTGCTGGGAGCACAGGACAGGATCAGAGCCTGAGAGCTCCACTAAACTGATTGGCAGGGCTGGCAAGAGTCAGAGAGCTAGACTAGCCTGATCAGTGGGGCAAACTAGAGCCTGGAATCCTAAAAGCAGGGCAAGCCTGATCAGCCACAGACGCAACTAGGTAGCAGAGGCACTGGTTGTGGCACTGACAATCTGGAGCTCAAAAACTCAATTGTCAAATGGAAAATTCTTTCAAAATTAAAAATGACCAGTTGAAAAAAGGTAAATGAAAATTCTTCTCTAAAAAAAAGAATGGAGTCTGTGGAAACTAATGACTTCATGAGACAGCAAGAGTCTGTTAAACAAAGCCAAAAAAAATTGAAAAATAGAAGAAAATATAAAATACCTCATCAGCAAAACCACTGACCTTGAGAATGGAATGAGGAGAGATAACCTGAGAATTATTGGTCTTCCTGAAAACAATGAAAAGGAAAAAAAGCCTGGACTTAATATTACAGGATTTAGTGATGGAAAACTGTCCTGATGTCATGGAACCAGAGGGCAAAATCATTATTGAAAGAATGCATAGATCCCCTCCAGAAAGATATCCTAAAATGAAAACACCAAGGGATGTTGTGGTCAAATTCCAGAACTATCAGATAAAAGAAAAATCCTGTAAGCAGCCAGAAGGAAACAATTTAAATACCAAGGAGCCACAGTAAGGATTACACAGGCCTGACTCCAGATTGTCAGTGCCACAACCAGTGCCTCTGCTACCTAGTTGCATCTGTGGCTGATCAGGCTTGCCCTGCTTTTAGGATTCCAGGCTCTAGTTTGCCCCACTGATCAGGCTAGTCTAGCTCTCTGACTCTTGCCAGCCCTGCCAACATTAAGGGATCAAATGACCTGAAATGAGATATTCTGAAGAGCAAGGGAGCTTGGAATGCAGCCAAGAATCCCCTACCCAGCAAAGTTGAGCCTTCTCTTCCAGAGGAAAAGATGAACATTTAACAAAATGGAAGACTTCCAACATTTCCTGATGAAAAGTTCAGAGCAAAATAGAAAATTTGGACATCAAACAGGAGGTTCAAGAGACACATGAAAAGGTAAAAAAAAACTGCTATCCAATAAGATGAAACTGACTATATATCCTCTCCTGGGAGAAAGATTCTCATAACTCTTGAGAATGTAACTTTATTAGAGAGAATATACTAAGCCAGAAGTGATGGACACTCATGATTTTTCTGTGACTCAAATAGAATGATTTAAAAACTATACCTCCTTAAAAGAGGGGACAGTAAGGAAATGGGAGGATAGAGGAGATTGAATGGGGTAAATCTCATTAAGAGGTACAAAAGACCTATTGTAATAGAGGGGAAGAAGGGAGGAGGTGAGAACCACCTGAATCTTCATCTTTTCAGACTTGGCTTACAGTTAACTTATACAAACACTCAGTTAAGTTAAGAAACTTATCTTACCTTTCAAGTATTAAAAGGGAAAATGGGGAGGGACGGGAGGGAGAGGGGGAGAAAAAGAGGAACTAACAGAATGAAGGGAGGAAAGAAGGGGAAAAGGGAAAGGGGAAAGAAAGGGGAGGGGGGTTGATATAGAAGGGCAAACGCACTGAAGGGGGCAGTATTCTGAAACAAAATAATGGGGAATATGATAAAGGGGAAAAAGGGGGAAAATATAAACAGAGGGAAGATAGCATGGAGGACAATAAAAAGTTAATAATTATAACTTTGAATGTGAATGGGATGAACTCTCCCTTAAAATTTAAGCAAATAAAAAGGGGAACCAACAGAAAGGGAAAGAAAAAGGGAAAAGGGAAAGGGGAAAGAAAGGGGAGGGGGGATATAGGAGGGCAAACACATTGAAGGGGGCAGTATTCAGAAACAAAATACTGGGAAATATGAATAAGGGGGGGGGGAAGAGGAAAATATAAACAGAGGGAAGATAGCATGGAGAGCAATAGTTAGTAATTATAACTTTGAATGGGAATGGGATGAACTCTCCCTTAAAATATAAGTGAATAGCACAGTAGGCTAATTGACCATGTACTAGGGCATAAAAACCTAATGATCAATTGCAGAAAGGCAGAAGTAGTGAATACATCTTTCTCAGATCACAATGCAATAAAAATCATATGCAATATTGGGCCAAAACTAATTGGAAACTAAATAACCTCATTTTAAAAAATGAGTGGATCAAACAACAAATTATAGATAGAATTATTTCATCCTAGGTAATGACAATAATGAAACCACATACCAAAACCTATGGGATTCACACAAAGCAGCTGTCAAGGGATATCTTTAAAAGCTTACATGAATAAATTAGAGAAAGAAGAAATCAATGAACTAAATATGCAACTAAAAAATTAGAGAAAGAACAAATTAAAAACATCCAATTAAATAACAAATTAGAAATTCTAAAAATTAAAGGAGAAATTAATAAAAGCAAAAGCAAAAAACTATTGTATTAATAAATAAAACCAAGAGTTGCTTTTATGAAAAAAAACAATAAAATTGATAAACCTTTGGTCAACTTGATTTAAAAAAAAGAAAGAAGAAAACCAAATTGCTAGTATCATAAATGAAAAAAGGTGAACACACCAACAATGAGGAGGAAATCAAAATAATAATTGAAAATTATTTTGCCAATAAATTTGACAATCTAAGTGAAATGGACGAATATGTACAAAAATATAAGTTGCCCAGGTTAAATGAAGAGGAAATTAAATATCTAAACAACCCTATCTCAGAAAGAGAAATTCAACAAGCCATCATTGAACTCCCTAAGAAAAAATCTCCAGGGCCTGATGGATTCACAAGTGAATTCTATCAGACATTTAAGGAACAATTGATTCCAATTCTATATAAATTCTTTGGAAAAATAGGTGAAGACAGAACTCTGATTAACTCTTTCTATGGGGGCAGCTAGGTGGTGTAGTGGATAAAGCACTGGCCTTGGAGTCAGGAGTACCTGGGTTCAAATCCAGTCTCAGACACTTAATAATTGCCTAGCTGTGTGGCCTTGGGCAAGCCACTTAACCCTATTTGCCTTGCAAAAACCTAAAAAAAAACAAAAAACCTCTTTCTATGACACCAAGATGGTGCTGATACCTAAATCAGTAAGAGTTAAAGCAGAGAAAGAAAATCATAGACCTATCTCCCTGATGAATATAGATGCAAAGATCTTAAATAAAATCTTAGCAAATCAATTACAACAAGTTATCACTAGGATAATACAAGTAGAATTTATCCCAGGAATGCAGGGTTGGTTCAATATTAGGAAAACTGTTAGTAAAATTAATCATATCAATAACAAACCTATCAGAAATCATATGATTATATTAACAGATGCTGAAAAAGCTTTAGACAAAATACAGCACCCATTCCTACTAAAAACATTAGAGAGTGTAAGAATAAATGGACTGTTCCTCAGAATAATAAGTAGTATCTATCTGAAACCATCAACAAGTATGATATTCAATGGGGAAAGGCTAGAGGCATTCCCAAAAAGATCAGGGGTGAAACAAGGATGCCCATTATCACCACTACTATTCAATATCATATTAGAAATGTTAGCCTCAGCAATAAGAGAAGAAAAAGAAATGGAAGGAATTAGAATTGGGAAGGGAGAGACAAAACTCTCACTCTTTACAGATGACATGATGATATACCTAGAGAATCCCAAAATGTCATCTAAAAACCTGCTAGAAATAATTAGCAACTTTAGCAAAGTCGCAGGATATAAAATAAATCCTCATAAATCCATGACATTTCTATATATGACTAGCAAGATACAACAGAAAGTGCTAGAAAGTGAAATCCCCTTCAAAGTAATCTCAGACAATATAAAATACATAGGAGTCTATCTGCCAGGGCAGACTCAAAACTTTTTTGAAAACAATTACAAGACACTTCACATACAAATAAAATCAGACTTAAATAACTGGGCAAACATCAACTGCACATGGATAGGCTGAGCTAACATAATAAAAATGACAATTCTACCAAAACTAAATTACCTGTTTAGTGCCCTACCAATCAAAATTCCAAAAAATTACTTTAATGAGTTAGAAAAAATTGTAAGCAAATTCATATGGAGAAATAAAAAGTCAAGAATTTCCAGAGATTCAATGAAAAAAAGTGCAAAAGAAGTTGGCCTAGTCTTACCAGATCTAAAATATATAGCATCAGTCATCAAAACTATCTGGTATTGTTATGGGAGCCCCTCAGGTCCCTTGCCCCTAAACCTTGACTTCCCAACTCAGCAACAAAGAGCTTGTAATTTTCCATTTTATCCCCCTGCAGTGTTCTAACATCCTGTTTACCAAAACCCCTTCTGCCCCCATTCCAACACCTGTAACTGCAAAGAATATGAGTTCTCTGATTAGCTCTGTCTCCCATATGCATGGGTTCCCCTTTCTTACCTAAGGTGAGAAACCCCTTGATTGGTCAAAGAGCCCACTCACTCGGGTGGAAAATACCCAGGTGAAATAGTGACCACTTGTGATATTAGATTGTGGTAAATTGTAAACAAGGATGTGGTTTTTCAGCATATAGGCTTGCTTGTGCCTCTATCAATTTGTTATTGCCTTGGATGCTTCCCGACAATTAGCCCTTGATTCAAATAATTAAAGGCTCCTAAATTCTGGTTGACTAGCCTAAATTCTTGTGGTTGTAACACTGGAGGCTCCAGCAAGATCGAGGTCTCACCTGCTTAGGTTGGTGAGTGCTCATCGTCGGGAGTGACACCTTAGGGGGCGACCGCTGAGAGACGTCCTCAGTTCTGAGGTCTCCGACCCTGGAGCACTTGGCCTGGGAAATTTGAATGAAAATTCACCTGTTTGGCATACAAGCCCCTGGTCCTGGTCCTGGTGAGTACTCTGGTATAGTAAGTGGGAGGCTGGACGCAAGTGAACTCCCCTTACTCAAGAGAAGTGTGAGATGCCTTCCCTCTTGGTTTGGTCTGTCTCTGATTATTGTACTTAACTGTTTTCTTGTGAGTGGAATTTTGTCCATCTTGTGTCTGTTTTGTTGTGTCATTGCCAGCCTTTTTAAAAGTCTAAACTATGGGACAGTCTCAGTCGTCTCTAACTCCTTTAGATGTTGTTTTGAGGAATTTTTCTGTATTGTAGAAGGATGCTAAGGGGTCCAGGTTTAATATTACTAAAGGAAAAATGGAAATGTTTAAAGGGTTAATACCTATTCTGATCCTGGGCAAGGCTATATGCTGGTTCCCCCACCAAAGGTCCCCCATAACCTTTGCATGAACTTGGTTGTCTTTGCATATTCCAGATACTCCCTCTAGTAGGAACTAGCCATTCCTGGAGGTTGCATCTTGGGAGGGTTGGCTACCTGCCCAGAGATTTCAACATATAAGTAATCTCAGAACCTTGGCTGAGAGTCCTCCCAGGTCATGCACGTACTCTTCACATGGTCATGAACATACTCTTCACATGTCTTGGTTAAGTGCCAAAAAAGCTTATATAAGCCTATTGGCAATGTGCCACCTTTGCCTAGGACCCCTTAAAAGTCCCTGACATTGGCCAGCCCCTCGGAGTTTCACCCATGGAAAGAATACTTTGCCTGGGATATTTTCCCAATCTCGACTCTAAAGGCTGTACCCTGGAACTCCCCAGCCGTAGTTGATTCAGATGTTGGTGCTCCCCCGATTAGTGATGTTTTCTTTTAATATCTATCTTTATGTAGGCTTTGCTCTTCTTTTTATTATATTGGGACTCAACTTTTGCTGTAAAACTAATTTATTTCTACCTGTTTTAAATCACTTTATTAAATATACTTTTTTTTTGTCAATGTGAACATGTCATTTTGTAAGAGCGAATAGAAACTAAAACTCCTTAATCAAACATAACTGGTGTCATGCACAGGATTGCTCTACAAAGTGCCTTTTTGTTTTTAAAGAAAAATGTAGAAAAAGATATACATATATATATAGTATATAATATATAATATATATATATATATATGCTGGGTTGGGAAGATTTAAGCTATTCATTCCTTGGTAGAGAATGGGCAACTCTCAGGGTCCCTCATTCTTCCTGCTGTTCCCCCCAACCCTTGAGAACCCTCTCAAGTCCATCCTTCCACCTTTTTCTCCTCCTCCACCACCACCACCACCACCATCACCTCCATCATTGACATTACAGCCCTCTTATTCTCCTCCTGTTTCCCTTACCCCCCCCATCCTGTCCTACTGCCTACAACTGCTCCCTATCTGCACCACCACTGGAGCCTGCAACCTGGTGAAAGTTGAGGTGGTGCCTATGAGCCCAACGACTGCAGGTGACTCGGAGATCACACAGGGTTGGGATGTGGGTTTCACATGGGGACTATGGCTGTTGGCCTCAGGGCCTGATCCCAGGGTGTGTTTCACTATCTAGAGGTGCCATCACCAGGAAAGCAGACCCATGAGGCCC
This sequence comes from Macrotis lagotis, assembly GCF_037893015.1. Classification (NCBI taxonomy): domain Eukaryota; kingdom Metazoa; phylum Chordata; class Mammalia; order Peramelemorphia; family Peramelidae; genus Macrotis; species Macrotis lagotis. The sequence goes on from NC_133660.1 coordinate 175,542,490, forward strand.
AATCAGTTTCTGAACCCTCTTCCCCCAGCCGAACTGTCCTCCTCCTTGGCTGCCCCAAACCAGGGATCCCCGCTAAACTCTCCCATAACCTTGCCAGCCTTGAGACCCTAGATGCCGTATTTTCGCTTGCTAACCAGACCAACTCCAAGCTGACTGAAGATTGCTGGCTCTGTCTCGATCTTGCTCCCCATTACTATATGGGGCTAGCTGTCAACCTCTCTCTTCAGCCCTATCCTCCTTCCGGATGCTGGATCCTAAGCAACCTGCACTGCCTGTCCCTGGGGCTTAAAGCCCAAAATCACCCTAGGAGAACTACAAGGGGCCGGCCTATGTGTTGTTTCATCCTCATACAGTGTAGCCAATTCCCCTTATGGCTCCTACTACACTGCTTCCCTAGTGATATCGTCTTCCACTCCTTTCTCAGGATGAGATGGGTCAACAGCTTTTGTTTGGAAGGCCCCACCAGGACTGCTAATTCCCAAACCTTCACCCAAACCTGTTCCCAAGAGGTGTGCAACTTCTCCTGGTTTTCTTCTACTCAGGGGAAGGGGGCCGAGAACATCTGGAAGTAGAGGAGGCAAATATCTCCATATTCACCGCATTCCCTTCTTAATCCCCCTTCTGGTAATCTTGGGCATAGCTGGGTCCACCACTGTTGCCAACATTACCTTGGTCCAGACTAGTGCTGTTTCCAGTAAATTGAATACCCAAATAGACCAGGATCTCAAGGAGTTGGAAAATCAGAGCACCTACCTGGAAAATTCCCTTAACTCCCTGGCAGAGGTGGCCCTCCAAAACCGTAGGGGCCTAGACCTCCTGTTCCTCTGGCAAGGACTGTGCATGGCCTTGGGTGAAACTTGCTGTTTCTATGCCAACCAATCTAGTGTTATCAGAGACAGTGTAGCCCTTGTCAGACAAAGGATGGCCAACCGCGAGTAAGTTAGCATCCCATCTACTTGATTTGCCTCTATGTTCTCCTGGTCCCCTTGGCTGACTACTCTTGTGTCTTCAATAGCTGGGCCCCTAGCCATCCTCCTCTTCACTGTGGGACCTTGCCTTATCAATTGCCTCCTCAGGTTTATCAATAGCAGAGTTCAGTCTGTCCTTGTGTTGGCCTTTCACTCCCGCTATGGGCCCTATAAACCCCTCCCTCAGGGGGTTGACTCAAAGGTTTGAGTCTGTACATCAGAAGAGAAATGTTATGGGAGCCCCTCAGGCCCTTGACTTTCCAGCTCAGCAACAAAGAGCTTGTAATTTTCCATTTTAGCCCCCTGCAGTGTTCTAACATCCTGTTTACCAAAACCCCTTCTGCCCCTATTCCAACACCTGTAACTGCAAAGAATGTGCTGCCATATGAGTTCTCTGCTTAGCTCTGTCTCCCATATGCATGGGTTCTCCTTTCTGGCCTAAGGTGAGAAACCCCTCGATTGGGAAAAGAGTCCACTCACTCTGCTGGAAAGTCCCCAGGTGAAATAGTGACCACGTGTAATATTAGATTGTGATAAGGTGTAAACAAGGATGTAGTTTTTTCAGGATACAGGCTTGCTTGTACCTGTATCAATTTGCTATTGCCTTGGATGCTTCCAGACAATTAGCCCTCCATTCAAGTAATTAAAGGCTCCTAAATTCTGATTGACTTGCCTAAATTCTTGCAGACGTAACAGTATTGGCTAAGTAATAGAGTGGCAGAGCAGTAGATTGATTAGGTGAAATAGCAGGAAATGATTATTATAATCTACTGTGTGATAAACCCAAAGAGCCCAGCTATTGGGATAAAAACTCTCTTCGATAAAAACTGTTGGGAAAATTGAAGTTAGTATGTAAGAAACTTGGATTAGACCAACACCTCACACCCTATAAGATAAGATCAAAATGGATACAGGATTTTGACATAAAAAACATTATAAGCAAACTTGAAGAACAAGGAGTAGTTTATCTGTCAGATCTATGGAAAGGGAAGCAGTTTATGACTAAGGAAGAGATGGAGAACAACAGTAAAAAACAAAGTAGATAATTTTGATTACATTAAATTAAAAAGCTTTTGCACAGATAAAATCACTGTAACCAAGATCAAAAGAAATGTAGTAAATTGAGAAACAATCTTTACAACTAATGATTCTGACAAAGGACTCATTTCTAAAATATACAGAGAACTGAGTCACATTTAAAAAAAAATCCATTCCCCAACTGACAAATGGTCCAAGGATATGCAAAGGCAATTTACAGATGAGGAGATCAAAGCAATCTACAGCCATATGAAAAAATTGCTCTAAATCATTAATTATTAGAGAAATGCAAATTAAAGCTTCTCTGAGGTACCACCTCACACCTAGCAGACTGGCCAATGACCAGAAAGGATAATGACCATTGGTGGAAGGGTTGTGGGAAATCTGGGACACTAATACATTGCTGGTGGAGCTGTGAACTCATCCAACCTTTCTGGGGAGCAATCTGGAATTAATGTCCAAAGGGCAACAAAAATGTGCATACCTTTTGATCCAGCAACGGCACTACTGGGTCTATACCCTGAAGAGATGATGAAAAAGGGTAAAAACATTACTTGTACAAAAATATTCATAGCAGCCCTATCTGTGGTGGCAAAGAATTGGAAATTAAATGAATGTCCTTCAATTGGGGAATGGCTTAGCAAACTATGGTATATATGTATGTGATGGAACACTATCATTCTATTAGAAACCAGGAGGGATGGGAATTTCAGGGAAGCTTGGAATGATTTGTGTGAATTGATGCTGAGCGAGATGAGCAGAACCGAAAAACACTGTACACCCTAACAGCAACATGGGGTTTATGATCAACCTTAATGGACTTCATTTCTTCAAGTGAAACAAGCAGGGACAATTTTCAGCTATCCGCAATGGAGAATACCATCTGTATCCAGAGACAGAATTGTGGAGTCTGAACAAAGACCAAAGACCTTCAATTTAGGGGGAAAAAACCATTCTCTTATTATGTAATTTCCTTAAGGATATGATTTCTCTCTCATCACATTCAACTGAGATCAATGTATACCTGGAAACAATGTAAAGAATAACAGATTGTCTCCTGGCGGGGAGGGAAACAAGAATGGGGGGGGGTTGCAAAACTCAAAATTAATAAAATCTTTCTAAAGAAAAAAAGTCTTAATATTGATGGGAGAAATGTGGGTTGAAACAATTCTGAGGTACTACTATCTTATACCTATTGGTCTAGCTAATAGGAACAGAAGGAAAAAATGATAAATGTTGGAAAAAATGTAGGGAAATTGTGACTGATGCACTGTTGGAGTTGTGAAATAATTCAACCATTTTGTAGAGCAATTTGGAATTTATAGCCCAAAGGGCTATAAAACCATCCTACCTTTGGCCTAGCAGTATCACTGCTAGGTCTATATCCCATAAGAGATGAAATACAAGAAGAAAAGAATCTATATTTACAAGGCTATTTAAAGCATCTTTTTTTCTGGTGGTGGGGAGCTGGAGATTAAGGGGATGCCCAATAGTTGGGGAATGACTGAACAAACTGTGGCATGTGATTGATATGAAATGCTCTTGTTATAGGAAAAAATGAACAGGATGCTGTCAGGAAAAAATTTAGACGAGCAGATGCAATGGGAAATGTACCTATTTATACAAAGTAAAAGTAACATTGCAGGATTCTCAGGGATGCTGTGACCCAACAGAACTCTGAAGGACTCATAAGAATGCTATTCATCCCAAAGACAAAGCTGATGCCAAATACAGATTGAAGGATGCTTTTTTTTATTTCTTTTCAATTTCATTTTTCTTAAGGTTTCTTTTTCTTTTGGGGGGGGGTATGTTTACTTATGCAACATGACTAATGTAGTAATGTTTGCTATGACTACACATTTTTAACCTATAACAAGTAATTTGTTTTCCAATAAAGAAGCAGTAGGGTGGGAGGAACAGAGAATTTGAAACTCTTAGGAAATGAATGTTGAAACTTGTTTTTCCATGTAAGCTGTGAAACAATCAAATCAAATTTAAAAAAAAAATGGTTTTGACAAACACTTTTGCCAAGATTTTGATATCTGCTATGTTGAACAAAGAATTATCGATTTTTCCAGCTTTTTGCATGGTTTACTACTTAGTATCATGAAATATTACAGAAAGCTCAATCACTATATCTTGCCACTTGACTAATTTTTTTTTGGGGGGGGGCGTTTTGCAAGTCATGACTTGCCCGAGTTCTCACAGCTAAGTAAGTATTAAGTGTCTGAGGCCAAATTTGAACTCGGGTCCTCCTGATTCCAGGAATGGTGCTCTGCAGATCAGATCAAATGTAAGCTTTGAATAATTAGATGTGTGTGATAATGTGTCATAATTGGATAATATAGCTATGACATCTACAACTCTTAGTGACATCTATTTACAATATTCACTATATTATTTACTATTTATTAGTTACTATGCTATACCATTTTTACTTACTATACATACACACACACACACACACACACACACACACACATATATATATATATATATATATATATATATATATATATATATATATATACAGGTAGTGGATAGTTTTACTATAGAAAAATAATCCCATTGCATATTGGTGCTATATAGATTAGTATACACCACTTCCTTGCTTTAAAAAGAAAAAAATGAGTTGGAGCTTTTTTATTATAAGTAAAAAAAAAAGTTATCCTGTTCTTCTTTGGGTTATTTCTATTTGGTGAGTTTCAAGTTAAGAAGCAGGAAGAGATGATGTCCAGTGTGTTCTCATTGTTATTGTTTTCAACAGTGTGCAGTCAAAATAAATATTCTTTGATTTACATATCTACGTGTTTACATAGTTTCTATTTACGTATTTTTATTTACATTGTTTACATATCCATAATTGAGGGAACTAAAGCAATGCTGAGATTGAAGTTTGGAATTGGGACAAGTGAATGCAGTATAGAAAAAAATCTGAAAAATTATCTTACTTTTGGCTCTTCTCATGCCCTAAAATGCACTTGATGATTGGAGCAACTACAAAAAATTAAAAGCTGCTAGGGGTTACCAAGTGATGATCATTGAGCACAAGGTGGCATATTCTCCAGGGTTAATTTCTGACCTCTAGTGGTAAAAAGAATGCAGGAGAGTTCCTTAATACAGTTAATATGCTAACCTGCTGTTAATGACAGAAAAAAAAATAAACTCTCAATTTTCAGATAATTCAGAAGTTATTATCCACTATCCCGTTTTTAAAAAATTAGTCACTGAATAAAGGTGCTCCTTTAACAGCAATAAACTATTTGACACACCTCAAATGATCAGGGTTCCATATGTCAAATTTCACCCAGTCTTCAGTCTCCTAAAGCAAACTTATTGTGAGAATTACTGAAAGGTACCACAGTCTGGTATAAATGGATAACATCAGAATCAGGAAAACCTTACTTCATATCCTGCTTCTAACATATTTGGCTTCTAAATGTTCCAAGCCAGAGGTCTCAAATGCAAGACTTGGGCCTGTAATACTCCCAAAGCTTCCCCAATTGCACTAAAATCTAATTAGTGAATATGTAACAAAATAACTAAATACAATAAAACACAGATAATATGTCAATATGAACCTAACAGGGATTCATTTTTAATTGATTTTGACAACATTGCTCTTGACAATATTTAAATAGTATAAATTGCTGATCTGACTTGGAGTTACCTTACCCAAAAATCCATTCACCAATGAAAACACTACTCTAAACATCATCTTTCTTTTTAATGAAAGCTTTAAATTTGAATAGTTTTTAAAAGAAGGGTTTTCAGGGTTTATTCATTAAGAGTATCATGACCTGTCGGAGCCAAGATGGTGACAAGAGCAGATCATGTCTTGGGCGCTCTCATAAAACTTCTAAACTAAGGAATCTAACTAAATTTTTGAGAGACAGAACCCATAGAGGGACCCAGGGAGGCAGTTCTCCTACTCAAGGTAACCTGGAAAAGAGCTGGGGTTGGAGGGGCGGCCTGCCACAGCGAAAGAACTTCAGCCTCTCGGAGGCAGCCCCAGGGCTCTGGGAGCCACGGCTCACAGCAATGAGGGAGTCTCCTGAGCTACGCCCCAGGGAGCATCGGGCACAAAGTGGGGGAACAGCAGGGGGAACCTCTGCCAGAGCAAGCATGTGGAGCCCAGCCCTCAGGGCACACAGCAAGCAGCATAGCCAGATTCAGGAACAGGAGCAGGGGGAGTCCATAAGCAGGAGCCTCCAGGGCATGAGCCCATTGAACCTAGGGAGGGGAATGAAGCGAGACTGCCCAGCTCTGCCCCTGGAACAGGACTCTGGGGCTCTGACCACATTCAGATCCTGATCACAGTCTAGGCCCCCCCCATAGAACAATAGGGACCCCCCCACCTCGGCCCCGTGGCAGAGGGGGGCGCTTATGGTCATTCACAGACTAGGAGGGAGGACAGAGCCTCACACACTGAGACCCTTGTGGGAGTGCCCCAAAAGCTCAGGAAACACCCCAAAACCAGGCCGAGGCTGGGAAAATGAGCAAGCAGAGAAACAAGAGGATCACCATTAAGGAAATACTTTGCCTGTGAGCCCAAGAAGGATCAAAACACTCAGTCTGAAGATGAGGAAGCACAAGCTCCTGCATCTAAAACTCCAAGAAAAAACAGAAATTGGGCTCAGGCTATGACAGAGCTCAAAAAAGACTTTGAAAATCAAATGAGGGAGTTGGAAGAAAAACTGGGAAAAGAAATCAGAGATGTAGGAAACACATGAAAATGAAGTCAGCAGCCTAGTCAAGGAAATCCAAAAAAATACTGAAGAAAATAGCATGCTAAAAACCAGCTTAGGTCAAATGGATAAAATAGTTCAAAAAGTTATTAAGGAGAAGAATGCTTTAAAAAGCAGAATTGACCAGATGGAAAAAGATAAGAAAACTCTCTGAAGAGACCAAATCCTTCAGACAAAGAATAGAATTCAGGAAGATTGATGAATTTACGAGAAATCAGGACTCAATACTTCAAAACCAAAAGAATGAAAAATTAGAAGAAAATGGGAAACATATTAAAAAAAAGTGATATGGAAAACATTTAGGAAAGATAATTTAAAAATTATTGGAATACCTGAAAGTCATGATCAGGAAAACAGCCTTGACATCATTTTCAAAGAATTACTACAGGAAAATTACCCTGATATCCTAGAAGCAGAGGGCAAAATAGAAATGGAGAGAATCCACCACCACCCCCCCTCCCCAAGGAAAAAGAATCCAAAAAACCAACCCCTAGGAATATTATAGCCTAGTTCCAGAACTCCCAAGTCAAAGAGAAAATATTACAAGCAGCCAGAAGGACACAGTTCAAATACCGTGGAGCTGCAGTCAGGATCACACAGGACTTAGCAGCAACTACATTGGAAGCTCGTAGGGCTTGGAATACAATATACCAAAAGGCAAGAGAGCTTAGAATGCAGCCAAGAATGAACTACCCAGCAAGGCTGAATGTCCTCTTCCAGGGAAAAAGATGGACTTTCAATGAACCAGGGGAATTTCAAAGGTTCCTTTTGGAATGGCCAGAGCTGAACTGAAGGTTTGATCCTTCAGATACAGGACTCAGGTGAAGCATGGAGATTGGAGGAGAGGGGGGAAATATGAGGGACTTAATGAGGATGAACTGTATGTATTCCTGCATAGAAAAATGACACTGATAATACTCATATGAACCTTCTCACTTAATAGAGCAGGTAGAGGGAGCTTTTATAGTTGAAGCACAGGAGAAAGCTGAATTTGAAGATAAAATATGGTATATAAAAAAATGGAGTCAATTGAAAAAAAGGGAAATGTAATGGGAGAAAGAAAAAGGAGAGGGGGAATAGGTCAAGATATTTCATATAAGATTTTTCTTTATTACAATGAGCTATTGCAATGATATGGAAGGGGGGAGGCAAGGGGGAATGAGGGAATCTTCGCTCTCATCAGAGGTGGCTAGAGAGGAAAAAGCATATATACTCAATGGGGTATAGGCATCTGGAGTAAGAAGGAGTGGGGAGCAGCAGGGGGAAGGGGTGGGGATGTGAATAAAGGAGGAGAGGATGGACCATGGGGGGAGAGTGGCCAGATATAACATATTTTCTTCCTTACTTCTTGCAAGGGGCTGGGATTGGAAGGCCTGCCCAGGACCATAGGGCCAGACGGATGCTGGGCCCAAGGGGTGGTATGGGGGCTCAGGGCTTCTTGGCCCCAGGACCAGGGATCTGTCTGCTGTGCCACTCAGTGTCCCTACAACAGAGTCAGAGTGAAGGAGAGAGAAAATAGAGTACATGGTAGGTAGTGGAGAAGTAAGAAAGGAGGGAGTTGCGATCAGCAATGGCAACGGTGGAAAAATATGGAAGTAACTTTTGTGATGGACTTATCATAAAGAATGTGATCCACCCGTGACAGAGTTGTTGGTGTTGGAACAAAGACTCAAGCACATTTTTTATTATTATGGGGGGGGGGGTGCAGGGCAAATGGGGCTGGGTGTCCTGCCTGGGGCCACAAAGCAGGCTGATCGTTGGGTGTCTCAGGCCGGATTCGGACCCGGGTGCTCCTGGCTCCCGGGCTGATGCTCTGTCCACTGCGCCACCTGGACATACCTACAATTATTACTATTATTTTTTTTAATTTTAATTTTAATTTTTTTTCTCTCCCCTTTATCACTCAAGTGAGTCTATATTTTGGGGGGAAGGGGGTATTTTGTTTACTCTTAGACAAAAACATTTTATTAATGTATAAAAAAACATTGTACAAAATGAGAATAAATGTATTTTAAAAAAGTATGACCTTCAGAAGATTAAAATTATTTTCTAAGTAAATCACATATTATTGCTTAAGTACTTAACATTTCATATTACTTATGACCTTGTTAGAGGACTACGTCACTCTGGGAAATATGATATAGTTTAAGAGATACATAGATTCATAGATACATAGATTTGGTCACTAAAACAGCATATATTTCAATTACTCTACCTAAATGGCACAACTCAACAAGAGTGCAGAAATATAAGCATGTCTAGTTGTAAACTAAATAATCCATATTTCTAAAAGCTGATACCCATCAACCTTGAATAGACACCTGACCAAGGCTAAAATGAAGGCATGTTTTAGCAGGAAGATGGATAGAACTCTGCCCTCACTTTCTGTTGTAGCTCTATGAGGACTTGACCCAAGGCAAAAACAGACTGATATTTTTTCCACCTGACTTGGGAACTTCAGTTTAGTATAGCAGCAAGTGATCTTAGGATTTTGTAAAAGAAAAGCATGTTCTACTTAGCCATTTAGTATTTTATTCTTTTAGCAGAACTTTTTTTTTCTCTTGCATCAGTTTTCACATCTATGTAAAGTCCTTCACGACTGAAAAGTTCAAGGTTCTTTTTCACTCAAAATGACCTTTAAACTCAGTTTAGGTGCCACCTTGTACATGGTCAATTTTCCTTACTTGACTAAATTTAGTCAAATACAGCCCTTTTCAAAATGATTTGTAACTAGTTTGTATTTATTTATCCATATTCTACATCTACTGAGTAAATTTAAGCTCTTAAAGGATGAGGACTTTGAACACATTCTACAACATTCAAGCTTAATAAATGCTTACTAAGGGGCAGCTAGCTGGAGCAGTGGATGGAACACTGGCCCTGGAGTTAAGAGGACCTGAGTTCAAATCCAGTCTCAAACACTTAATTACCTAGCTGTGTGACCTTGTGCAAGTCACTCAACCCCATTGTCTTGCAATAACCAAACAAATAAAAATTAAATAAATAAATGCTTGCTAAATTGAATTGTGTCAATAACCATAATTTTCTCCTCCTCCAATATTTGACTGACCCCAGGTTCTCAAATGTTATATACAACCAGAGTGCAAAATGCTCTAGCAAGTTCAAGGCATCAAACTAGGAAGGTTTTGATGGTTCAAGAACCAGCCAATGATCTTGTGACTACAGAAATCCAAAAAATTCATCTTCTAAAGGTATGGAAGAGCCCATCATAACCTACATTGTCAGAAGAAAGATCTACGTGGACCAAATAGCAGATCATCTTGTGACTCCCCTATTCAATTAACTCTATTAACTTCGTATTGATTTTTAGATAAAATATAAACCTTTCATTTAGCTTTTGGAGCCCCTACACAACCTGGTCCCAAACTATCTCGGTCCAGCCTCAGAGGACATTCCCACTCTGATCCAGGGAACCTGGTCTTCTCTCTGTTTTCTGTTCCTCAGCACTGGCCTTCTTAACCTCACCTTCAGAGTCCAGTTCTTCTGTTAAGAAGCAACTGAAACACCATTTTTCCATGAAATCTTTTCTGATCCTTCCACCTGTTAAATTACTTTATATTGAACTCTTTATACATATTTACATTTATTCATTATATATTTATATCAAATACATTTATATTAGAACTTGTTATCCCTCCCATTAACATAAGCTCTTTGTAAACAGATTGTTTCAATCTTTTAGTGGTATCCTGGGCATACCACAATGCTTAAGCACAATACCAATTGACTAGACTTTGAATTAATTCAGAAAGTAATTTAGCCTGGTTAAGAAAAGAGGGAGGCTAAGAAAAGGGGAGGCTAAGTGATGCAGTACATACAGCACTAGCCCTGGAGTCAGGAGGACCTGAGTTCAAATCCACCCTCAGACACTTAATAATTACCTAGCTGTGAGACCTTGGGCAAACCACTTAACCACGTTGCCTTGCAAAAACTTAAAAAAAAAAAAAGACTACAACAGGTTTGTGTTTAAAGTACTTTATTAAACTAGATGCACAATTTGCAAATTCTTTTCAATAGAAATTTTAAAAGCAAAATTATAAAAAGTCTTTCAATAAAAAAATTACATAGTCAACAACAAAATTACACTTTTTCTCTATAATACAATTTTTGATATATTTGTCTGAAAAATTAAATGTTCTTCAATGAACTGATCTTAATAACATTAGCTGCAATGTTGTATTTCAATGAGAATTTTCACAGTTATTTCAATTACTCATCAAAGGCAGGCTCATTAACTTGACACAGAATCCAAAGTTCATATTTAGAAGAATAAAAACAAAACTTGGCATCCAACATGAAGGCATAAAAAGGTTCAAGATACTGATGTGGTTCTAGTCTTGTTCTTCATTAATTCTGTGTTAATACTCTGTGAGCCTGAATTACATTTAAAGGATATATAAGCACCATTAACATAGACTATGCAGACTCTTATCAGATCTTTTAATGACACGTTATCATACAAACATTTAGGTATATTTTTCCACCATGTAAATAAAGATGAACAAAAATTAAGCCACTATTCAAGTTATTAAATTTTATCCCCATTACAAAGCAATATAGATGTGTTAATACACAAAGAACCATATCCAATGAAAAGCACATAGGAAAAAAGCATACCATATTTTTTGTGGTCACTTTCATAAATTTAGATCATGCAGAACATTGTCGGAGCAATTTCCTGAGTTTCAAAGATTTTCAGTTTCCACCAACCTCAAAAATTTGCTACCATCACTGTGGCAGGTATCCTTTGCCAACTATAGGAAAAAAAACTGGGAAAGGAATCACAAGCTATTGCCTTTAGAATGTTTTATGACTCCTAGAATGCACTCACTTCCATAATCTAATCAAATTATTTGTAAAAGAAATTATAATTGTATCAACCTGAGCAAGGAACTTAACCACAAGGGAAACTTTAAAAACAATCAGTTTCTTGGCAAACATGCAATAGCGAAAAAAAGCCTCATAAAACATGCTATCATTTCTCATGGGGGGGGGGCCCCAAAATAAAATATCCTATCAGTTTTTTTGTATTTAAGAAAAATCATTTTTCATCTTCTATTTCTTCTTAAATATTGGTAAAGATTACACTTGCAATCCATAATCATTGATGAAATTTCCTAAATGTAACCAAATGCAAAATAAATTTTTTAAATGTCAATGAATTGTGGCATAGAAAAATCAACACATCTCCAAACTGATTATCTTTGGCATGCACTTTGGGAGGAAAAAATAATGTTTTCTTCCCTAATTATGTTTTGCCTAAATTAATTTAGATTTCTTTCCCCCTGGACATGAAATTTGGAATGAAAATATTTTTTTTTTATGGATAAACCATTAAAAATTCCAAAGTGCATTTTAATAATCAAGGGGAAAACCCCACCAACTTTACCAAAAAGAAGGTATGAAATTCAATCTGTCATGTATAACCAAAAGATAGCAACAATTTGGTTTTAACTTCAATATATTATGTGGATTTTAGATAATTTTGTCTATATCCCTAACTCATGGTGAAGATATAATGGAATAATTCCAACTCAAGTGACCAACTAAACTATTTTATCACTGGGTCTTCTAATATAAAAATTGAGGAACTGAGTGGAAAATTGCATATGCTCCATCCAGCACTCAGTTGGTTTGATTAATATGTTTCAATTAAAATTTTAAGACATCTCTTAAACTCTCTTATTAACATACATAATTTTGTTACTTTTGCTAACAATCACACTTTTTGCAGTAATCGTGGAAATAGGTTTTATTTTTACACATATAGCTCTTTACATAGGACAAAGACCATAAACTAAGTTATCAACATCTCCATAGATTTTAACAAATTATAAAACTGTGTAAAATGTAATCATGTGAAAAATACTTTAGTGGCAACTACTAAAAATGTTTCTGGGACTGTACATAAACTCAGATTTTTTTTCCTGAAAATACAACTTCACAAATTAGGCTTTTCCTTTAAAAAGCATGCATTCCATAGTACATGGATTTTTTTCCTTAAAAAAATACTTCAAGATGCTTTTGGGATCTGTTTTTATTAAAATGTATCTTCTTTTTGCAGATAGTTATAAATTTGGGGAATTTCTTACAGTAAAGTGGTACCTGAAAGGTGATTCCTGAATTGCTGATCTCTTATTTCAAGTTAAAAAAATGTGGAAATATCTTCTACCTTTTAGAGTCAAATTCTTTCCCCCAAAATATAAAAATTTATTCTATACCTTTTTAAAACAAACCTATTTATTAATGCTCTTAACAATTTTTTTAAAAGATGTTAAAATTGGGGGTAAATCCCACAAGGAAAATTACATTTAAATTTTCTCAGCTCAAAATTGTAAAGCAGCATAATGGAAAATAATTACAAAGAAACAAAAAGTATGTATGTACAACTAGTCTACTGAGCAGAGCAAATCTATGGAATTTTCCTTTGAGAAAACATTAAGGATTATGTTTAATATGGCTAAAATTTTAACTTTAAAGATTTATTTTAAACCATTTACAGTTAAGAATGTTTTCCAAGTTTATGCTGGATAACAGGATTTCAATTGACTACAATTTAGACGTTATCCATATCAAACATAAATGAAGATACTTAATACTATGTTTAAGGGCCAGTTGTCAAAATATTTCTTTCAACATTCCTGCCTTGTCAAAATAGGTGCAGTGGAGCAAGTTGGGGAGTGGGGAGGTGAGGGAGGGGGACAGGGATGCCTGAGAGCTGCCCACCCTCTCTTCACACATGGCAACAAAGGAAAATGGCAAGAGAAGTCTCTTTTATGCCTCTTAGTATATGGCAGGACAGAATGATAGCAAATAGGATATTTGACTTGTGTGCAAATTCAAATGGGTTTTGTTTAAACAAGATTTTGATGGATAGCAACCACAGCTCCTGGTACTCTCCAGACTACCTATAGGTATTGTATAAATGTTAAACGTCAATATAAAGTTTTTATTTTCTATCTGAAAGTAGAATTGAAGAGGGCATCAAACTTTTAAATGAAAATCAACTGTAGCATTCCTTAAAATTTTGTAATCATTAGGAGGGTTGTATTTTTTCATCTTTGATAAGCAACATATTTGGCATTAGTCTTAGTAAAAAAAAAGATAAGATTCTTTCAAGTTTTGAAAAAAAATCACAAATTACTTCGTTGTAAAAGTGGAAAGTATTCCCAAGGAAATATTTGAATAACAGTAAAGTCAATTTCAATTGCTGCAAATGTTTCAGTAAAAGTTTTAACAATAATAACAACAACAAAAATCAGCTGTTTACTTCAGCATAACTTTCAAGCACCCTGGTTTAATTTCAGAGAACCTGTAAAACAAGAAGGAATAGACTCAAAATACAGCTTTATATTAGACTTAAAAAAATATATCCTTATCAACTTCATCTCAAAATAAAGAGTACGACCATGATAACAATGGAAAGAACAGGATATTGAAGAATTCATAGTCCACTCCCACCTCCACACAAACTCACTGGATATCTTTCTCATATGTTAAAGGGGAAGAACTAGATGACCTGTAAGCTCCCTTTCAAGTCCTCAAGTTCCGTGATTCTAAGATCACTAATTCTGACTCTTTACTAATTTAAAGTCAAATTAAATACAATTCAGAAACAGTAATAACACCTCTACCTGAATACTTGTTAATTAAGTCTATTTTCTCAACCACCAACAGATTCCATAAGGAAAAAGAAGACACCTACTTTCCTACGGATAAGACCATTGCTCTCCGTAGTTAGACTGTCTACAAATGAGAGTTGTCAGGTATTGCTGATAAAAGAATGACAGCAGGAAATAAAGTAAAAAAAAGTAATAAAAGTAATAAAAGTTGAACTTTGTCCAACAGAAAATTCTAACATTTGTCAGTAAAAGAGATTCCCAATTCATGAAGCCATGAATTATATGGAGACTGGATGAATTCTTTTCCAAAATTAATTCTGAAATATTATTCTCACCCTCAAAATGTTTTTATACTCTTTAGTATAAATATGGCATTTTAATACAAAGTAACTATGACAATTATACCACATTAATGAATGTGCTGACAATCTTCAAATTGATCTTCAAATGGATATTTAGCTTTTTTTACCATTTCAAACACCAAATAATGTGACCTTCAAAAAACAGGAAAATCAAATAGCAAACTTATATTATGATATGTAATCTTAATTTTTCATTTTAGACAATATTTCTCTAGTAAAAATATTTTTTCCAATAATGTGAACTTTCAAAAGGTTACAACCTACCTGATGAGTATTAAGGCACAATACATGTTCTTTTTAAAAATCTTAGTATAGCTAGAAATGGAATTGTAATGAAATATGAAAAGACATAGAAATTCCTATCCTTATTCATGTGCATGATTAATATCGTTAATTTCAATTTTCTATCATAAGAACCCGTTTTGAACAAACATCAGTGTTTACCTTATCACCTCTGCAATTTCCATTATCTGTAACAGAAATCTAAGCTCACCTGAAGTTGTGGCTTGTGAGGTATTTAATGACTGCTGGTTTGATTCGAGCAACTCCTCCCTGACTATGGTTTCCTCTTCCGGTAATCACAGAAAGATATGGTTTACCACCATTCTGCTTATGCTCTGTTATGAAAGGAATTACAACCGTCAAAATACACTCTTAGAGGGGTGGTCCCCATATCTAAAACTTGTTTCCACAACGACTGAAATGAGTAAGAACTTAAACCCCAAAAAAAGCATTAAAAGAGCATATGTGATCCCAATTGCACACATGGTGAATCTTCACAGAAACTCACTCAAAGAACAAAGACTAGCAAGGTAATTCCATAGGTCTCCTGAAGTTCTCTCCTATCCCCCTGTGCTCTAAAACAGAGGACCATCACTTAATTATTCCAAGTGTGAACACTGTTAGTACCTGTTTAGAAGCCCAAAGTGGATTACAAAGGAGCAGACACAACTAAAAAGACTCATCAACAATAACAAATGAATTTATAGTACACTTCAGGAAGACAAGGACTTAAGGCAGGAGACTGAATCTAATGAAGAACAATGTTCTAAGGGATCCTAGAACAAACCAGATTTTTGGACTGTACTAGGAGCCAGATTTTTTTCAAGAGTACTTTATATTGGGCCACTGAGAAATCAAGTGACTTGCCAAGAGGGAGTTAGTGAGTTTAGCAGAATAACACCAGTCAATGTTTAGATAAAATGATGTCAGGCACTGGACTCTCCTTTGTTCCTCACAATAACTCTAAGGTCTAGCGCTATTTTTACTGCTATTTTAAACATGAGAAAACTGAGGCAAACAAAGGATAAGTGACTTGTCCATAGCTAATAAGTAAGTGAGGCTGAATTTGAACTGGGATCTTCCTAACTACAAATCTGACATTCTGTCCATTGTGCCACCTCTCTCATCTTGGGGTTCTCTAGAACAATGAATCACACATCCAGTCTCTATCCCTATCTTTTTATTTACTGGAATGTACCCAAATTTGACTTCCTCTCCCACTTGCACAACACTGGAACAACTAGACTGGGACTAAATGACCCCACTCTCCCAGGATTCAGGCTCCTCTGGATATCTAGTGTTTTCTGATATTCTTATTTTGTCTACTTCCATCTTCTGATGAAGTAAGTATTCCCTTTCCCATCTTATTTGGTAGAAAGAAACACTTAGCTGATTTATTGGAGCCTTTATTTCTAAGATTCAACCAATTATGCAACAACTGACTTATTATGTACCAAGGAGACTAAGGGACACTAAGAGGAAGGAAACAAGTCCTGCCTTTAGGGGGCTTAAAAGATGGACAGGGTAGACAATGGATGGAAGGATGGATGGATGGATGGGAGGGAGGGAGGGATGGACAGGATAAACAGATGTAGGTAACAATTAGGAACCTAAAGGGAGAAGTTGGGGAGAGGAGGAAAGAAATGGGATGATGAGAGGTTTCACATAGAAAGCAGCACTTGAGATGACTGATTCTTTTTTTTTTTAAAGCAAGGCAATGGGTTAAGTGTCTTGCCCAAGGCCACACAGCTAGATAATTGTTGTCTGAGGCCGGATTTTAACTCAGGTAATCCTGACTGCAGGGCCAGTGCTCTATACTAGCAGCCTCTTTTCAATTCTTCAAAACAAAACTGTGCCAATCAACAAAAAACTACTGAGCTAAATCCTAATTTGTCTAATACAAACCTCTCTGTCTCCTTTTCCCCTCCCCAGAGCTCTAAATAGATACACATGTGATTTCTGACCATGTCACTCTCCTATTTAGTAGACATTCCTTATTTATAAAATGAGTGGTTTGGAATAGCCAAACTAAGCTATCTTCTAATTCTAGATATGAGTCCATGATCATTAGGATAGTAATCATAGGATATCAGTAGGATACCACCTCCTGTTAAAATTCTAGAATTTAGCCAAAAATCAAAGTCCGTTTCACAGCTTTACGAATTGAAAGTGTCACCTTAACTCATTTGAAAAAATTTGGAGACAGTTCTATGACTCTCCATTCATAATCTTACTTTTTTCAAAAATCTTTCATATCTTGTTTCTTATATCACAATTTTGCCTAATTTTCCTTTTGTCCCCTTCTCAGAAAATTTAAATGGGGGGAGAAATAAGCAAATCCAAAATAAAGTAGAAAAATCTGGAAATTTATTCACTGTTCCATACCCAAAGACCTCCCCGCTGCAAAGAAGGCTTGCTTGAAAGTTCTTTGCAATATTGCCAACATTCACAAGATTGTTTTATTTTTTCCCATTTAAACTACTGTAGTCATTGTTTCTATTGTTTCCTAAACTTCATTTTGAATATTAGGACTTCTGACAGTTATACTTGAATATCTTCTTTCTATTTGCTTCCATCATCTACACATTATTAATGAATTGCCTGTGTAGCCACATGATTCTTTTTTTGACAAATCTTTTTTACCCCTTATTTAAATTCTTTCTGCTTAAATCTACAGAATTTCATTCTTAAGAGGTTCCTATATTTTTTGGCTGACATCCTATGCAAGTTTAAGTTATGGATTCCAATCTCCCTTTTTTCTCAATGCTTTTGTCTTCCCCCTTCCCTAATATGAATTTTAATGATTATAATTTTTTGATTCTGTACTGAATTGTGCCTTCAAATGTATTTATCATCAAAATCACTTATTAAAATGCTAAATGGAAAGGGAATAAAACACTGCTTTCACACCTAGAAAGCTGGCACAGATGACAAAAGAAAATGACAAATTTTTGGTAAATTGTGTTCATGTGTACTGCTGGTTGAGTCATGAATTGATTTGTCCACTCTGAAAACCAATTTATAACTTTATTTTCTGATCCAACTATACCACATTAGGGCTAGCTTCCAAAATAAATCCAAAAAAAGAAAAGGATCTCTACATATAAACATACTTCCAAGTAGGCCTTTACATGACACTCAAAAATTGGAAACTAAAAGAGAACTAAGAGAATCCTTGGAGAATGACTAAATAAATTGTGGATTATGGATAAGGGCTAATACATGATAAAATGAACAAAACTGCAACGCAGAAGATTAGTTCCAAAGAAAAGATATGAGAATATAAGAAAAGAGCTCTTCATCAATGGCTCTGGGAGAGGAAGAAAATAATATAGGGAGAAATAGATATAAATAAAAACCTAATTTTAAAATTTTCATTTCAAAATTTTGTAGAGGAAAGATGCCAACTTAAAGGTCTGCAATTTCTAGAATCTACTTCAGAAGAGAATAGTAGATTCCTTTATGAGACTACTAGAAAAACAAAAATACAAAGATTTATATGAGTCACATGAGGAAGAAAAAAGCAAAGAATATCTTTTAGAAAACAAGCTAGGGGCAGCTAGGTGGTGCTGTGGATAGAGCACCAGCCATGGAGTCAGGAGTACCTGAGTTAAAATCCAGCCTCAGACACTTAATAGTTACCTAGCTGTGTGGCCTTGGGCAAGCCACTTTACCCCATCTGCCTTGCAAAAACCTAATAAAAAAAACAAGCTAAGAGTATTTAGAAAGTAAGATTAAGATTAAGCAATTCTATTTATAATATTAGATATAAAGGGAAAAGAAGAACGAAAATAACAAAACCTTAATGAAAGGAGAAAAAAATTGTTCAATTTTAATAATGGAAATGCAATTAGAGGGAAAAGGTTATTCTTTAATGAATGTGATAATGGATTAGTTTTGTTTTTAATATTTGTTCACGTCATAATGATATAAATGAAAGCACAGAATAAGTAACATTATTTCAAGTATACTATATGCTATTTATGGAAAAACTGGGATAGGTAGGAGGAGTCAAGAAGACGTTCATTTCCTGCCATTGATACTCCTAATTAATTGTGTGACCATGGACAAGTCACTTTAGCCCTTCAGTTTCTCAATCAACATATTTAATGGGGGTTCTCCCCACAGTCCAGTTCTCGCCTATAACCTGGTCACCCTCAGATGCTGAGGTCATTCCAGAGGCTATAACATAACACCATGCTCTTACTTAAAAACATAAGAAAAGAGTGGTTGGCATTTGGTCATTTAAGGAAGTTGCAAAAATGGCCTGGGTGTGCTGAAAAAGAAAAGGTTGAATGAACTCTTTGGAATGAACAAATGACTGGTCTGATTATCACTAAAGTAAGAAGTATGGTAGGTCTTTGGAGGTTTCACCCCAGAAGATGAAAGTAATGCTCATGGGAATTAGGCATAAGAAATCTGAAAGTCTATGGGAAAAGGAGAACAAGCAAAACTAAGAACATATGTGGAGACTCAGCTCTTCTCTGAACCCTGCTCTAGAGGCAATGTCACACCCAGATGCACCAGCATCTATGTCCCTTTCACATTACAGCATGTGACAGCTCAAAGGTTCATCATCAGACTGAATCATGTACCACTGGATTCTTTGGGCCCATATGCAGGCCGGCCAGGGTATCCACCTGAGGGCAGACACAAGAAGGAGAGTGGAGAGTGGAGAGTTAATCTGACACCTTACTTGAATTCCCAGAAAAAGTCTGGACTAATCAGATTATTTCAATTAAATCAAAGACAGATAAGCAGGAAAGATGAAACATTTAGCTTGTTCTAGAGCTATGCCTTAAGGACTTTTGAGTTTTCCTAAAATGCTTTTTGTGACAATTCAGTAATTTTCAATAATTATATCCTTGTCTTTTTCATTTCCACTATACTAAGGATCTGTGAGATTGCTGAAAGTTCTTTTCAAGTCATCAGATTTATAGGTGGCCTGATCTTAAGAAATACATAGGAAATGGAATAAATGGGAGGCAGAAATAAAAAAGTTTTTCCATGAATGCCAAAGAGGAATACTTTTCAAAGGGGAGATATTAAAAAGGATAGAAATTTAAATTTGTTTATATGCCATTGAGGGATCATCAGCATACATAGACACTCAAAAAATATGTTAAGATAAACAAAATCAACATTTTCTTTTTGAAAAGTAATTACTAAATATTTACCTTCAGTTTTTCGTTGCAATACAGTTATTAAATGATTTATGGCTTCATCTACGTGGAGTCCATGTAGGTCCAAAACATTCTGTGGTAGGAGGGAAGCATTGACTTTTTCAAATATTTCCACAGCAGCAAGATGGTTGGCTTCTCTCATCTTCTCCTCATGGAGACTACCCTTTAATTGGATTATATCACCATGGATTGAGAGAAAAAAAATGTCTTTTTTCTGCTTAGCAATAAATAGTGAAAAAAAATTAACAAGACCCACAAGAAAAGGCTGCCCCAAACAGGAGCAAGACAAATGAAGCTAAAATTAAAAATGCTATATATATGCCTACATATACACACACACAAATACTTTTTTTAACTACTAAAAACCTATTTTGATAAGTTAACAAAACTCACTTAAGTGATTAAGAGTTTGGTTTTCTTCCTGTTGTTTGTGTATTAAATTAAGAAAGCAAAAAACAGAATGAGACCAACTAGATACAACCAAAACCCATACTTCTGGCCTCCATAAGGCAAAATATTTCTGACCTGGGAATTTACAGACATTAGATTTTTCTCCTTTATAAAAAGTAAAAATATATAGGCCACCAGTGAAATCCCAAGGAACAGGAATACAGGCATCATTCTTACTAAAGTTTCTGGCACTTGTTTGTTATCTGCATATCTCTCTTATCAGAATCAGAGCTTCAATGGCTAAAATGTGGCTACAACAGTTTGGGGGTTTTTTGCAAGGCAAATAGGGTTAAGTGGCTTGCCCAAGGCCACACGCAAGGCAATTATAAAGTGCCTGAGGCCACATTTGAACTCAGGTCCTCCAGACTCCAGGGTCCCTGCTCTATCCACCTAGCCAACCCCCCAGGTTGTTTTTTAAAAAGAAATGTTAACATTCATAGATTGAAGATCAGTAGTATCTGCTTCAATTTTAGCATTCAATATTCCCTGATATTGAGTGGAATATTCCCTCTTAAGAGTTAATATTCCTAGTGATGTCCTCTCAGGGTTAAAAATCATTAAAACACAGACTGTTACTCTTAAGATTATTCTTAGAAGAAAGAGGGAGAGAGGCCTTGCATTCCCAGCCAGACACCCTCCTGATTCTGTTAGGGAGGGAAATAGTGGAATACTTCCAGAGAAGAGAACTTGCATTCTTAGTTAGCCACCTATTTGATGACAGACTGAGAGAACAATAAGACTGCCTTCTCCTGTTTGATAAGTACTAAGAAGACCTTGAATACTCAGACATTAATTCATTTATATAGACAACAAAAGGTCATTAGAAATCTTCTTTAGATAAAATATTTTATTCTTCTCTTTGTTACCAGGTAGATTTTTCACATAAAGATTGTAACTCTGAAAACCTTAACCAATCAGGTTGGAAGAGAGGGGGGCTAGAGAGGGGGGAATCATGCTAGGCCATATAATTTTGCTTGACTGTCACCTCAGGGCAGCTCCTTGATCTTCACTACCTTTGTGAGACTTGGAGTACGTCCTTTTCTCCAGAAAAGCCAAAATAAATTTTCTTTTTTGCTCAGAGGAGTCTCTATATTTAAGTGGATTTTTATCCCACACAGTTTATACTTGATAAACAGAACAAAAAGTTACTTAAGGAATTTTGACAAGAACTGTTAACGAAAAACTAGAAAGCAATTTTCTAGAAATAATGTTGAATATATTCAATTTTGATCAATGGAAACAAAATGTGAAAACTATCAGACTGCCTTCTGTGGTGGGGTGGGGGAAGGGAAGTGAGATTGGGGGAAAATTTATAAAATTTAAAATATAATAAATAGGATTTGCTAACACACACACACACACACACACACACACAAAAGAAATAATTTCAAAAACATCTTACACCATATATAACAATTAGCTCAACGTGGATATGTATCTTGAAATAGTAAAAGTCCTATCATTGCAAAGAACCAAGTAAGGCAACTTTAACAACTTTCTACAAGAGAGAATTCTTAATCTGGAAATAGTTATAGGTAACCACCAAAGAAAGTCAAAGTAGTTGAGCTGGCTCCAGACCCAAGAAGCTACGCACTTCCATGCCTCTGAGGTTGGTATCCAAGATATATAGGAAACTAACAACAAATATTTAAGACCAAAAGCCAATCCTTTATGTTTAAGAGTTCAAAGAATATGAATAAACAAAAATCAAAAGAGTCCAAACTCTCAACAACTATATGAAAGAATGCTCCAAATCACAAATAAGAGTAATTCAATCAAAACAATTTGGAGGGTTTATTTTATACTAAACAACTGGGCAAAGACAAAAGATAAGAGTAGTCATTGGAGGGGCAGCTAGGTGGTGGATAGAGCACTAGCCCTGGAGTCAGGAGTCCCTGGGTTCAAATCTGGTCTCAGACACTTAATAATTCCCTAGCCGTGTGGCCTTGGGCAAGCCACTTAACCCCCTTGCCTTGCAAAAACTAAGAGTAGTCATTGGTAGAGGGTCTGCAGAAGGATACACACAATAATGCACTGTTGTGAAGCTATGAACTGATCAGCCATTTTGGAAATCAAACACATGTTTGAGATGCCATATTAGCGATAGGCATTTAAAAAGTCACATAAACAAAATAATTAATAGTAGCACTTTCTGTAATAGTGAAAAAACTGAAAACAAAATTGATGCCCAACATTGTGATATTTGTATTTAATGGATTATTATTGTACCATAAAAATAACCAATTTGAATAGATAAGATTTATGGAAGTTTAAAGTAGGGAGTACAGAAAAATTATACACAATGAATACAAATAAAAATGAATAGATAAACAAAAATAAAAACTGAATGTCATTAAAAGCTTGGAAAGAACTATGAGACAATATCTCTCCTTTTCTTCAGAGATAGTTGGCTATGGAGTTGGAAGACTGCAAAATTAAATTTGATTTAATGTTTATTGGATCTGTTGAACCTCTTCTGCCCCATTTTCTTATTCTTTGTTACAAAGTATGGCTTTTGGGGAGGGAAAGGGGAAGAGATAGCTTAGGAAATGTAGCTGATATAAAAATCCAAATAAGAAAAAAAAAGAAACCTTCTTTAAGCCCAGATTAACAACTATCAAACAATGAATGTGGCAGCCATAAACTCTCCTCCCCAACTAAATTACATTTCAAAAGTTTCTTATATTACAGGATTAGATAAGACAAGATGCAACTTTGAAATCCAAGAAAATGAGATAGAGAGTTTGTAGGAATTTTTTAAAAGGACATATATAATCATATTAAAAATTTGATTAAACATTACATAAATGGCAATAATATCCAATTTTAAGTATTTATTTATGTCAGTCTGTTTTTAGGAAAAAACATTAACAGATCAAGGTCTAAAATAGAAAAGCATTCAATAAATAAAATACATAGAAGATGAAACAGTCAGGCAAAGATGATACTTATTTTATATATAGCCAACCAGATGGTAGAATATAGCAGAATATAGCAGAGTCTGGAGTCAGGAGGACCTCAGTTCAAATCCAACTTCAGACACTTAGCAGTTGTGTGTGATCCTAGGCAAATCATTTCACCCTATTTGTCTCAGCTTCCTCATCTGATTAAGAAGGAAATGGTGGGACAGCTATGTGGCACAATGGACAGAGCACTACCCTGGAGTTATAGGAGCACCTGGGTTCAAATCCAGCCTCAGACACTTAATAATTGCCTAGCTATGTGACCTTGGGCAAGTGACTTAACCTCATTGCCTTAAATAAAAAATTTTTAAAAAACGGAAATGGCAACCCACTCCAGTATTTCTGCTAAGAAAACCTCAAATGGGGTCATGACAACAAAAAACAACAGATAAGTTATAATATTCTGACTATATGTATAACTTATAGAATTATCTAGTCCAACCTATACATAATACCCCCACTATAGCATAGCTGACAAGAGTCATCTACCTTTCCAGGCAGCCCACTCCTCTCCTGGACAGCTCAGACATTTAAGAAGTTCTTCATGGCATGAAACCTCAACTGCCATCATTTCAACCTCTAACTACTGCTCTTGGTTTTAGCCCTTGGGACCAAATAGAAGAAATCTAATCTATCCCCCCCCCCCCCCCTTGGGACCAAACAGAAGAAATCTAATCTATCCCCCCCCCCCCCCCAAGGATAGTCCTTCAAACAGAGAACTATCAAGTCACTTCTGAGTCTCCTCTTCTCCTGGCTAAGCATACTCAGTCCTTGGACCAACAGTCCAGTTGATCATTGTTCTCATCAGATGATGGTATTCAAAAAAGACAAGAGACCTATGAGAACAGAAGAGGACATTGGGACCTCCACTGTATATTAGCATTGCTAATTAGCATATACTCAATAGGTTGTTAGAATCAAAAACACCTCATATAACACCAGTCATAACTTCTGTCTCAGTTCTTCTGTAAAATGGGGACTATGAGAATCAAATGTACCTGTAATATCTTAAAGCCCTATACAAATGTCAGCCATTACCATTATATTGATTACATTACCAATATATCTCTTAAAATAAATTTTTTCAGAAC
Source organism: Macrotis lagotis (assembly GCF_037893015.1). Classification (NCBI taxonomy): domain Eukaryota; kingdom Metazoa; phylum Chordata; class Mammalia; order Peramelemorphia; family Peramelidae; genus Macrotis; species Macrotis lagotis. The sequence goes on from NC_133660.1 coordinate 175,567,218, forward strand.
TCTAATCTATCCAAGTCACTCTACTATATATATACTTATGAAAATGATTTTTGTAACACATGAATGACTTTGTCATTCCTACTGAATTTCAAATTAATAGATTCAGTCTAGTGCTTGTCTACCAAAATCTTATTCAATCCTGACTCTTGTCATCCCCTCCATCATACCTTACCTACAATTCTGATGAGCATACCATCTATTCCTTTATCAAATCATAGATAAAAATATTAAACAGTACAAGGTGAAACACAGATTCCTGGGATACTCTATTGGAGACCTCATGTCAGTGATATTGGATCACTAACAACTATGTTTTAAAAATTATATTATCATCTAATTCAAATTTCTGTATCTTCTCCACAATACCTAGAGAAATTTTCTAAAACTTAGGTAAAACTTAGATAGTCACACAATTCTCTCATTTACTAGTTCAGTAATCCTGTCAAAAAAAAAAAAAGAACTAAGCTTAATTCTGGTATGACCAGTCCCTGACTAAGCCATTCTGGTTCTTTTGTAATCAGTGCTTCTTTTTGTAAATGTTCATCCATCTTCTCTTTAATGATTCATTCTAAAATGTTTGAGAATTGAAGGTTCATGTTCTCTAGTTTCCTTGCTCTGTTTGCTTCCCCTTTTTAAGAAAATCTGTGACAATAAATGCTCTTCTCCAATTCTGGGAGACCTATACTGTTTTCTCTGATTTTTTTTTTTTTGATCTGTGACAAAATGTTTCTTTCCCCACTGTCCTTTAAAATACTTTCTGCCAAGCTTCCCTATTCTGGTTTCTGGATTTCCTCACTTTCTTAGTACACAATACTGCCCCACATCATTATCTTTTAACTATGCTGTTTCTTCTGAATAAGTATTCATCCAGAGCCATTAACTTTATCCCATGAAGTCTCAGGGATGCGTCTTCCACCTCAGGTTCCTTTTTTGCCCACAGAAGTTGCTTCTTTTTTTTTTTTGCTTTAAAAAATACCTTCCCTAGCCAAACCAAGAGAACATTGTACACATTAACAACAACACTGTAACTTGATTGACTTTGATGAATACAGCGCCTCTCAGCAGTTCAGAGAGCTCGGACAACCTGGGAAGCCTGTTATGGACAATGCCATGCGCCTCCAGACAAAGAAAACAAAAAGAAAAAAAAAGTTCACTTTTTAAAATTTTTTTCTTATGTTTTTCTTTCCTATTCCATGCTTTTTCTTCTTTCCTTTAGTCTTATTTCCTCATACAGAAAATTACTAATATCAACACAAATGTACATATATATTCACTATACTGTTCACCACTGAGAGGAGGGGATTGGAAGGGAGGGTGAAGAAAATTGTATAACATAAATATGCATGTGGATGAAAGTAATAGGAAACATGTAATAGGAAAAATAAAAAAAAAATATATCAATAAGAAAAAAAGAAATACCCTCCCTAACAATCCAGAAATTACAGAGTTTTCAGCACCTTCACACTTTCTTCTCCATAAGAGACACTATACAAATAACTGTCAAATTAGGGAGAAATACAAAAATCTCACCCATCAATTCAAGTCACTGCAAAATTTCTCCAAATCTCCATAACGGTTGAAATTTTGAGCCTTCTTAAAAAGGAAATAGTTTTTTAAAATTAGAATTATCACCTCTAAATAAAATATCATCTCTATTTAATTTCCTTTGCTTAGTTTCAACAACTCCAGTTATATTCACATTCCCTTATACCTAGCACAATGAAACTTAATTCAACTCACCCACAAATCCACTCTATAAATTACCTTCTAATTGTTCCATTTACCTTTGTCTGCCTTCTTTGTCTCATGAACTATCTTCCTTCTATTCAGGTTCTACTCCCTTTTTGTACATTCCTCAATTGTTCTTGATATGGCTATCTCTTTCAACCCAAAACTAGAATTTGGACCAATATATGAACCTGGCAATTTTTCTCCTTCAAACTTTCCTCAATTTCTCTCAAGTGTCCCCTTCCCACAAATTCAAGTTTTGACCTGCTTCACTAATATGAACCTTTCCAAATCACCTATACAATTTTATCCTCCATTTGGTTCAAGAGCTCTCTTTTCCTTCCTTTTGTCCCACCATCTCATCCCAAGAAGCCAGAAGCAAAACTCTACCACCAATACCAATGATGTAAAAAATTTTGCTTAAAGGTAGTTATTTTAGAAAATGACAAGTTAAAAACCAAACAAACATCAATAAGCAACTGTCCATTTTACCTGCTGTGCATAAAATGTAGCAACATTTTTTTTCCCCATTCGATAAGCTTCTTTTGCCTTGTTATAGCATTCCAATCTCTTCTGCTGGTGAAGGACAGCCTCTGCCCTGTAGTCATCATACTTAGGGTACTCAAAATCCTGGAAAGATGGATCACTTGGTATATCTTCTGTCTCTTTGGATTTTTTTGTCTGAAAAAATAATCAACAAGGAAAATAGAAAACCTAGTTTGACTCTAGACAGCTTCTAGTTTAAAAATCAAGTAACACTCTGAGCTTTCTTAAAGTTACCAATTCAGAAAAACAGTACATAACTTGAGTAAGATTGTCTTCAGTGCCTGAGCATCTGATTTAAATAGTAAATTGGAAAATAAGGGTCACTAATATGCCTTTAATCCTAGTTTTGGGGATTGTATCTTATCACAATAAACGGTACAGTAAAGTTCTCAAAAAAAAAGGATCAGTTTCAATGGCAAGATCCCTAATCAAATAAAGGTTTAATTATGTCTCACTGTAATAAACTAGGCAAGAAAAGAGGTTTAAGAAAGATTTTTTAAAATAAGGATTAAGACCCATTGATAAAAATAAGTCCGGACTGAACCTTGGTCAACTGGCCTGGCCAATTCAATTATCAATCCACGTGGTCTTCTCTTTAAGCTCCTTTTAACTTTTCTATTACTTTCTTAATATGCTGTAACTTCCTTTAATAAATCTCTATTTTCCGGGCGGCTAGGTGGCGTAGTGGATAAAGCACTGGCCTTGGAGTCAGGAGTACCTGAGTTCAAATCCGGTCTCAGACACTTAATAATTACCTAGCTGTGTGGCCTTGGGCAAGCCACTTAACCCCATTTGCCTTCCAAAAAAATACATCTCTATTTTCAGGCCTCAGGGGTAGAGCCAAGATGGCGACAAGAACGGATCATGTCTTACACGCTCTCTTATAAAACTCATCAGCTAAGGACTCTAAGTAAATTTTCAAGAGAGAGAACCCACAGAGGGACCCAGTGAGGCAGTTCTCCTACTCAAGGTAACCTGGAAAAGAGCAGAAAGGCTCTGCTCCCCAGGGTCGGAGGGGCGGCATGCCAGAGGGGTGGCCCACCAGAGCCAAAGAACTTCAGCCTCCCGGAGGCAGCCCTGGGACGGGGGAGTTTCCTGAGCTACGCCCTGGGAAGCACCCCGCACAAATTGGGGGAACAGTGGGGGACCTCTGCCAGAGCCCAGCCCTCAGGGCACACAGAGAGCAATCCAGTTCCAGGAAACATAAGCAGGTGGAGCCCGCAGGAGCCCCCAGGGCATGAGCCCATTGAGCTGAGGGAGGGGAGTGAAGAGAGACTGCCGAGCTCTGTCCTCTGCCCCTGGAACAGGACTCTGGGGCTCTGACCACATTCAGATCCTGATCGCAGTCTAGGCCCCCCCATACAACAGCAGGGCCCCCCCCCACCTCGCTCCGTGGCAGAGGGAGGTGCTTATGGTCATTCACAGACCAGGAGGGAGGACAGAGCCTCACACACTGAGATCCTTGTGGGAGTGTCCCAAAAGCTCAGGAAGCACCCCAAAACCAGGCCCAGGCTGGGAAAATGAGCAAGCAGAGAAACAAGAGGAAGACCATTGAGAAATATTTTGCAAATGAGCCCAAGAAGGATCAAAACACTCAGTCTGAAGATGAGGAAGCACAAGCTCCTGCATCTAAAGACTCCAAGAAAAACAGAAATTGGGCTCAGGCTATGACAGAGCTCAAAAAAGACTTTGAAAATCAAATGAGGGAGTTGGAAGAAAAACTGGGAAAAGAAAGGAGAGATGCAGGAAAAATGAAAATGAAGTCAGCAGCTTAGTCAAGGAAATCCAAAAAAATGCTGAAGAAAATAGCATGCTAAAAACCAGCTTAGGTCAAATGGATAAAACAGTTCAAAAAGTTACTGAGGAGAAGAATGCTTTAAAAAGCAAAATTGTCCAGATGGTAAAAGAGATAAGAAAACTCTCTGAGGGAATAAATCCTTCAGACAAAGAAGAGAACTCAGGGAGATTGATGAATTTATGAGAAATCAGGACTCAATACTTCAAAACCAAAAGAATGAAAAATTAGAAGAAAATGGGAAACATCTCATTGAAAAAAACAACTCATATGGAAAACATTTAGGAAAGATAACTTAAAAATTATTGGAATACCTGAAAGTCATGATCAGGAAAAGAGCCTTGACATCATTTTCAAAGAATTACTACAGGAAAATTACCCTGATATCCTAGAAGCAGAGGGCAAAATAGAAATGGAGAGAATCCACCGATTCCCCCCGAGAAAGAGATCCCCAAAAACCAACCCCTAGGAATATTATAGCCAAGTTCCAGAACTCCCAAGTCAAAGAGAAAATATTACAAGCAGCCAGAAGGACACAGTTCAAATACCGTGGAGCTGCAGTCAGGATCACTCAGGACTTAGCAGCAGCTACATTGGAAGCTCGTAGGGTTTGGAATACAATATACCGGAAGGCAAAAGAGCTTAGAATGCAGCCAAGAATGAACTACCCAGCAAGGCTGAATGTCCGCTTGCAAGGAAAAAGATGGACTTTCAATGAACCAGGGGAATTTCAAAGGTTCCTTTTGGAATGGCCAGAGCTGAACAGAAGGTTTGATCTTCAGATACAGGACTCAGGTGACGCATGGAGATTGGAGGAGAGGGGGAAAATATGAGGGACTTAATGATGATGAACTGCATGTATTCCTGCATAGAAAAATGACACTGATAATACTCATATGAACCTTCTCAGTTAATAGAGCAGGTAGAGGGAGCTTTTGTAGTTGAAGCACAGGAGAAAGCTGAATTCGAAGATAAAATATGGTGTAAAAATGGAGTCAATAGAAAAAAAGGGAAATGTAATGGGAGAAAGAAAAAAGAAAGGGGGAATAGGCCAAGATATTTCAAATAATAAGATTTTTCTTTATTCCAATGAGCTACTGCAATGATATGGAAGGGGGGAGGCAAGGGGGTATAAGGGAACCTTTGCTCTCATCAGAGGTGGCTAGGAGAGGAAACAGCAAATATACTCAATGGGGTGTAGGCATCTGGAGTAAGAAGGGGGGGAGCAGGGGGAAGGGGTGGGGATGTGAATAAAGGAGGAGAGGATGGAGGGGGGGGGGGGGGGGAGTGGTCAGATATAAGATATAGCACGTTTTCTTTTTTACTTCTTGCAAGGGGCTGGGATTGGATGGCCTGCCCAGGACCACAGGGCCAGGTGGATGCTGGGCCTAAGGGGTGGGTGGTATGGGGGCTCAGGGCTTCTTGGCCTCAGGACCAAGGATCTGTCTGCTGCACCACTCAGCGACCCTACAGCAGAGTCAGAGTGAAAGGAGAGAGAAAATAGAGTACATGGTAGTGCAGAAATACGAAAGGAGGGAGTTGCAATCAGCAATGGCAACGTTGGGAAAATATGCAAGTAACTTTTGCGACGGACTTATCATAAAGAATGTGATCCACCTGCGACAGAGGTTGGTGTTGGAAGAAAGACTCAAGCACATTTCTTCTTATTATTATTTTTATTATTGGGGGGGTGCAGGGCAAAGGGGGCTTGCGTGGCCCGCCTGGGGCCGCATAGCAGGGTGATTGTTGGGTTTCTGAGGCTGGATTTAGACCCAGGTGCTCCTGGCTCCAGGGCTGGTGCTCCATACACTGCATCACCTGGCCATACCTACAATTATTACTATTATTTTTTTTTAATTTTAATTTTTGTTCTCTCCCCTTTACTTAATCACTCAAGCGAGTCTATATTTATGAGGGGGAGAGGGTATTTCATTTACTCTTAAACAAGAACATTTTATTAACGTATAAAAAAAACATCATTTGTACAAAATGAGAATATTAAATAAAAATAAATAAATAAATGTAAATCTGCATCTGTACCAAAATATTTATAGCAGCACTGGTAGTGATAAGCAAAGAACTGGAATCAAAGTAGATGCAAATCAATTAGGAAATGGCTAAATAAATTATGGTAACTGCAACAATATTACTATAAGCTATAAGAAAAGACAAATATTAATGCAGGGAAGACTGAAAAAACTTTGATGAACTAAAACAAAATAAAGTAAACAAAACCAAAAAACAGCAATGTAAAAAGAAAAAAACACTATAAAACACCAAAAGTAAATGTTGCAAAACAAAAAACAAGCATGGCCTCAAAGAAGAATGGCCTCAACTCATCTAGAGGTAGGAAAGTACATGGGTTGAAATAGCGTATGAATTTTAGATGTTTTTCCTAATGCAATGATTTTACTGACTTTTTCCCTTCTAAAAATTATAAATTGTTATATGGAATGACTCTCTTGGGAAGAAAATGGCAGGGGGGAGAAACTTAGGCAATGTAAAAACAAATGTAGTAGGAGATATTTTTAAAAATTACATGTGGCCACAGTGAAAAATACATCTTGAGATTGTAGTGGAAGAACAATTTAGACAAATCATCTTTCCTAAAATTTCCCTTTAAGTTAGGAATTTCCTTAGGCTCTTTTCCCACATGGATTCTTGGCTGTCTTTGTAATTTGCCCTAATGGTTCATAGGCATCGATCTTTCAACTCTTGAACTGGATGCCCTTTTCTTTTTGCTGCAATTTTTTTATTAAGTTTGTTGCAGGGTGTGGTGTTGGTGATGGATCAGTAGCTCTGTTCAACTAAGCAGACTCCTGCATAGGGAGATGTTTGCCAAACACAATGTACCAACTCCAACACTTTATACTGATTATCCCCTAATTCCCAAACTCCCATCACTACCCACCACTTCCATTTGTCAATTAACAAGACAAAATTAATTTCATATTCACTTTAATTTAAAAGGAAGGGAATAAGATAAAGCTCTCTAACCTTCAAAAATCTACTATAACTGTTTCTGAGTTCAAAAAATGCTTCCCCAACCTCTGAAAAATTCACACTGAAATCAGACCAGAGTACTCCAAGAGGCAAGGCACTGGTTTAAGTTCTGATCTGCATTTGTGGAAGATTCCCCACAAATGACATCACAGATTCACTACATCAGGAAAGAAAGAATCTGATGACTTTGCCATCATCTTCAAGGGAGATCATACTATACCTTCTTTTCTTTAGACTTCTGTGTATTATAAGAAGAGGCAGTTTCATTTTGATGACTAAATTCTTGAGCTACAACAGTTTTTACAGGATCTGCTTCAAGGACACAATTTAGAAACTGCACTGTCTGTTCTAAACAGTAGCTGTGGAGTTAAAATATAAAAACTATCAATGGAAGGAAAATAACACTTATAATAAGCATTAGAATAAATTATCTTTCTGCAAAACACAATCAGCAGAATCAGAAAAGCATAAACACTTAAGTACAATCATAAATAAACACATGACTATAAACAAATACAACAAAGCCAAAGATAAAAAAAGCTTCAAAAGACAACACAAACCAATTCTATCTTTTCTTTTTCTATTCTTTACTTAAATGGCCGTGTGGACTAACCATCCCAACTCATTTTGGCACTGGCATTTTGGTAGTAGAGGTAACCCTGTGTTTGGCTATCCTGTTAACCCTGTAGCTAAAGAGTCAGTCCTTCCCAGTGTGTATTTCCTTTAAAGAATTTAGTCAATAGAATCGACTCTTTAGCAAAATTATTTACTCAAATGGCATAACAAGAAGAGTTGTTCTATTTTCCATGAAATGTGAACTGAACTTTCCCACAAATACAGAGAGGGGTACGGACATAAATTTAATTACAATGGTACTAAGACACATCAGTAGGGAATATATATGGTCATGTATTCTTTCTCTCTCAAGTTTAGAATGGTACGATTTAGATGTCCTTTTTTCTAAGATTCCTCATCAAGTCTGTTGCAGGGTACGGTGCTAGGGATAGATGAGAGTAGTTCTGTTGCTCAACTAAGCTGACATTTTGCATCTCTAGTAGATTATAACATGCCAAAAGTAACGCTTTGTATTGTCTAAAATGCAAGTCATCATTTCTACTTGTCAACATTCTTTTTCCTCATGGCTCCAATAGGTGCTGCCTTCCTCTGAGAAGTATTTCCTGATCACCTAACTTAAAGTACTCTCTCCTTCCTCAAATTTTCCTAGAATGCTACCCAATAATAATTTCTCTCACAGCAGGACACAAACTGTCATAGTTTAACCTTTATATCTCTTGCACCCAGTAGTATAATTTTTTTTGGGGGGGGGGGGGATAAGCTAATCAGTATCAGGTATCTGAGGTTGAATTTGAATTCAGATCTGCCTGACTCCAGGTGCAGTACTCTATCCATTGAATCACCTAGCCAGCCATACCTAGTAGTAACATGAACAAAATAAACAACTGAACTGAATTTATTGGTATAAATCATCAAACATAAGTAACCTTTAAAAGTTGAGATCATGTTTTTAAAAATGATGGAGTGATCAAATTTATGGTTATTCCTTGGGTTACCATATGCCTAATATATTTTTCATTAATTTACAGATAATCTGAACCCATATAATTTTTTCTTCAAATCAGTAAGAACTAGTTATACTATAAACTATCCCTTAGAACAAAATGTGTATTTAAATTTCCATTTTAATTTTGAGATTATATTGATAAAAATTTTAAACCTTATAACTTTTATGTAAGGTTACTGCAAGAATTATAGAACATTATTTTAGTTCTCACTTGTTGTCCTTGAAAATGTCCATCAGAAAGTTTTGATTAATAGTTGGGAACATCTTCAAGAGTTGCTTCTCCTTCAATTTTGCAGCACAATTTTTTTCAAACACAGGTGGTACCTGTTTCTAAATCAAAAATACAAAATTAGCCATACTGCTAATTTCACTGATCTAAAAAGCACAGTTATTTTGAAGTAGGTTGTTAAAAAGTAATAATTTTTGTTGATGATTAAAGACTGTAATTATTAACAGAGACTATAACTATTCTTGTACAATGTTTATCATTTTTCCTTAAATGAGAGGAACATAAAAATAAGTAGCTTCAGGTTTAATAACTAGGTTTTGGTTGGGGGGGGGGTTCCCTCCCCTTTTCTTAGTGAGGGAGTGGTGTCCAGATCTGTGAGATCAATAATGTACAAATTCCTGGTGAGGAAACATTCCATTCCTGTCACCTCTTATTTTTTAGACATTACATTTTATAGCTATTATTACAAAAATAAATTTATTTTCAAAGCAGTGGTATGAAAATTATGCTACTTCAACAAGGGATAACTATAATTAGACAAAAGTCATTATTTGATCCATTGATTTGAAGATAGAAGAGATTTTTTTAGGGCCTTAAGGACATCTACGTTCTCTCATTTTTCAAACTAACTTTCTTAATTTTGTTAATCAAAAGAATACAAGAAAACTTTCTTCACTTCACTAATTGTATTAAAAATTTTAACAATATTCACAAAAAAGTTTCTTGTAACTGTACATAGGTGCATACTAGTTAGCTATTCTAAGGGCCAGAGTTGTTAACCTTTTCATATTTTTTTTTTAGGTTTTTACAAGGCAATGGGATTAAGTGGCTTGCCCAAGGCCTCATAGCTAGGTAATTATAAAGTGTATGAGGCCAGATTTGAACTCCAGGGCTGGTGCTCTATTCACTGCACCACCTAGCCACCCCATGGATTCATTTTTTTCTTATTTGTTACACAGGTTTGCTTTTTTTCTCCTCTTTCAGTTTTTACTTGGATTTGAACGATGAGAGAGTTTAGCCATAGTGACACCCAAAAAAATTACAAACCATTTAAATTCAATGGTACTAATGCATATCTATAAGACAGCAATCATTGCCATCATCATCATATTTATCCATCATTCTGTCTTCAGATGGATTGATGTGAAATTTATATGAGAAGCAAATTGATCAATAAAAACTTAAGAACTTTTGGCTTTCTTTGGGCTGACTTTTTCCTTGTCTAAATATACATTCTAGAAAAACATAACTGATCCTTTCAGATAAGAGTTAACATTTCCTCCCTTAAGTGCTTAAACAGCACTTTGCACCTAGAAAAGATAATCAAACTTCGCGTTTTACTTGCTTTCTATTATTTTGTAAGTTTAACAACGACAAGTGAAACAATGTATTTCACTCATCTTACTTCTCCCAACATTGTGCTTTCCACATAGAAGGTGTTCAAACAAGTCTGGAATTAACACTGAGGGGAAGAAAAGTGCAGCTTGGGGTGGTGGGGGGAGAAGGTCATTTTCACCTTAGGCATTTGTTAAAATAGATTATAATGCTATTTTAAATTAATCCTTAGTAGTATGGACAACATGATCGCCTAAAGTCACTGTGTAACCCATCTCATAAATGAATTTAAAATTCATAATTTCATTAATTACTGGATGTAATGGTTCTCATTAAACAATTCTATTCCTGTTAACATAACAGTTTTTGTTTCCTTTTAACACAGAAAGTATTTATTTAGAAGAACAAGCATTGGATCAAACTGGGACAAATTTGGTAAGTGAAGCTCAGGAAAAGACCATAGGAATGTAGGTTTCGAATTGGATGAGACACCTCAGAGTTAAAAACCTTCATCTTTCAATTAGGAAACTGAGGTCCAAGAAGGTTTAACTAACTTGCCCAATGTCACATTATCAGAGGCAGGATTTGAATTTCAGTCCTACGAATTACTCCAGATCTAATACTCTTTCCACAAGATCCAATACACTTTCTACAGAATAAACTGGTCTCCTGAATCTGCATTTTTAACTAAGGCAGATTCCTGAAATCAAGCAACAACCTATTCAATGATAAAGATAAAAACATTTTTAAAAACACTTTCCTCCTTTCTTGAAAGATCACATAATTTGGCAGCCCAAGCTTTTGGACTTCTTTATCTTTTCATGAAATTCCATGAATATCTTAACTATTAATGTGCATGAGTCAAAGTGGCTGCTTGAGGAAATAATAATACTTAATATGAAGGGACATTCTATAAAAGAAGATAGATATTTCGAGTAAATGCAAACAAATGAGTTTTCTAATTCAGATGACAATTACCAGAAGAAAAGCAATGGAAAAACACTACACACAAACCATTATCCCTGTTGTTCCTGATACAAGAGTCGCCTGTCTTGACTCTCTTTCCTTTGTACTTCTCAATTTTGTTTTGGCTCCCAACAATTAACTCAATGCTCTGCACACAGTGGCCATTTAATAAAATTCATATTTTAAGAATTCAGTTCTTAGATTGACTCCCCCCTTAAACATGTGCCCGTGCTTCTCTAGAGATAAATGATTCAAATTATAAAATTAAATTTCTCTTAATTCCATATGAGGATTTAAAAATTGGAAATTTGAAATGCTGTTGTCAAAAAAATTGTCTTTAATAAAGGTTGTTAAAAACCCCAGTCTTGGCAACGAACAACAACAACAAAAACTTATCTATGGAGATTACAAATTGTAAAAATCAAATAATTGTTAACAATTGCTAGAAAAATCATTTGTCCTACACCCACACACCTATCAAAAAAATCTACTTGTAATCTGAGATAATTCTAACAAGAATCATACCATTTCATGTTTTTCCTGTAAAGCAATCTCTTCTGACATTATTTCTCTCAGTGAAACTTTTTTAGTCTGAGTATTCCAATGATCCATGAAAAATGGCATTTCAGATGGGTTTTGGCACTTCAGTAGTTTTTTGCCTGTTCTTTGAGATGACTTTTGTTCAGGAGTATCAGGATTTGAATGTCCAGCAACAGGAGCATCTTCAAAAGTAAAAAAAAAAAAAAAAAAAAAAAGTTTGGTTTTTCTCAAAACTTAAGCATATTTTAGGGGGAAGCCATAAAGATTAGTTGACAAAGAAAGTATAATTCCAGCTTAATTTTCAAAATAAGCTCTGTAAATATAAGAACATATCATAAAGGGGCAGCTAGGTGGTGCAGTGGATAGAGCACCGGCCCTGGAGTCAGGAGCTTTTATAGATGAAGAACAGAAGAGAGCTGAATTTGAAGATTAAGATATTTCATACAACAAGATTTTTTTTATTACAATGAGCTATTGCAATGAATCGTAAGGGGGGGAGATGAGGGGGAATGAGGGAACCTTCAATCTCATCAGAGGTGGCTAGGAGAGGAAATAGGTATAGACATCTAGAGTAAAAAGGAGAGAAGGGAGACAGGGACAGGGGATGTGAGTGATGGAGGAGAGGATGGACCATGGGGGGAGAGTGTTCAGATATAACACATTTTCTTTGTTACTTCTTGCAAGGGGCTGAGATTGGATGGCCTGTCTGGGACCACAGGGCCGGGTGGATGCTGGGCCTAAGTGGGGTATGGGGGCTCCATGGTGGGGGATCTGTCTGCTGCACCACTCAGCTACCCTACAGCACATTTAAGAAGAGGGACAGAGTGAAAGGAGAGAAAATATAGTATGTGGTAGTGGGGAAGTACGAATGGAGGGAGTTGCGATCAGCAATGGCAATGGTGGAAAAATATGGAAGTAGCTTTTGTGATGAACTTATCATAAAGAATGTGATCCACCCGCAACAGAGCTGGAGGGGCTGGAACTGAAGCATATTTTAAATTATTACTCGGGGGGGGGGGGGTATGCAGGGCAAATGGGTCTTGGATGGCTTCCCTGCGGCCACACAGCTGGGTGATTGTTGGGTGTCTGAGGCCAGATTTGGACCCGGGTGCTCCTGGCTCCAGGGCCGATGCTCTGTCCGCTGCGCCCTAGTATCATCATCATCATCATCATCATCATCATCATCATCATTTCTCTTATTTTATTTTATTTTGGGTCTTGGGGGGGGGGGGGGTTGCAGGGCAATGGGGTTGGGGTGGCTTGCCCAAGGTCACACAGCTGGGTGATTTTTGGGTGTCTGAAGCTGGATTTGGGCTCAGGTGCTCCTGGCTCCAGGGCAGGTGCTCTGTCCACTGCACCATCTGGCTGCACCTATCATTATTACTATTATTATTTTTTAATTTTAATTTTTTTCTCTCTCTATTGCTTATGCAGGTCTATATTTTTTGGGGGGAAGGGGTATTATGTCTACTTGTAAACAAGAATATTTTTAGTAATGTATAAAAAACATCATCTGTACAAAAATAAGAATAAATTAATTTTTTTAAAAAAGACTATTCAGATAAAAATGTTTTACCTCTAGCATGCAGAACACGTGATATTTCATCTTGTCTTTGTCGTTCCTAAAAAAATTGGAGGTGAAAGAAAACATTCATGAAAATAGAGGATTTTTCTCACATAATCTGTAGCATCACACTGGATAAACAAAGTTTTGTTCATTTAAAAAAGTAACCTTATAAAAAAGAGAAAAATAGACATTTTAAAAAATCTATAAGTGACAAATGATCTTTTAAAAAAATAATTCCACAGATACTTTCCATTTACACAGTATTAAATTCAATAAATTGCTTCTATAAATTTTAATGCTGAGTAACAAATTGCTCCTGTTTTAAAAGAAAAAAAAATCACAAGCTGTATAGCTAAACTGTTTTACAAGAGGAAAAAATATCTCTAAAAGACTTGGCAGCAAAATATTTATTCATCTCTGAAAATTCAGTAGGCTAGATACATGTGTGTTTTCATAGTTAATGTACAATGTGTCACTTTATAAAAAATGCATAGAAACTAGAGTCAAAATAGATATAAAATTTAACTTTTCATAAGAGGCCTACCAACCATAATGGATTCTTTCCATTTCTCATGAATCACTTTAGCCAGATTCAGATCTATATGAACCACACAATCGTCAACTGTTAGAGATCCTTTAGGGGGGAAAAAAAGAAAATATACTCATTATTTTCCCATTAGAAAACATGTCAAACTGGTAACAAGTCAGTTACTGCTGACTGCTACCTTTTAATATAAATTACAAAGTTGCTTATGGTATTAATAAAAACTGCTGGTTTTCTCGTGTGCTAAAAGATTTACTACAATTTTTGTAAATTGCCCTTATTTTACTGGCTAGTGCTTTTTTAATTTTTTTGAAGTCAAAGTAAATTTCCAATTTCATCCGTTGCTTTTGACCCATGACATAGAGCACCTGTAATTTTTAATTACATATAACCTACTAGTATAAGTACCTCAAACTACAAAATAATGTTCTGTCCTAGATTAAGCTAAATAAAATTAAATATCACAAAGAGAATTTATCCATAACTAACATGAATTGCAAAAATATATTATTATCACTGTATATAGGGAATTTCTGCTGCCAATGAGTATTTGGCATTATCTCTGAAACAAATGAGAACTGTCTAAGACACCGGGAGGTTAAATAATCAGTAGATATTAGAAACAGGAGTTGAACTCAGGAGTTCCTGTTTCTGAGGTAAGCAATTTATTCACTAGGCCACAATACCTCTCCAACTATTTAAAAATTCTAGAAAATTGTGTTTTTTAAAAATTCTACACCAACAAACAAGCAATTAAAAAATAATACCATTATAACATATTAGAATTAATGTAAGTAACCACCTAAAACAAGAATAAATAATCTTAGCATTTTCATAGTTTAACAATGACTGATGAAAAAAGACTCCCAATTGTCTCTAAGGACACATACACCTGGAATTAATTCTTACCTGAATCAATGCCAACTGGCCCAAATAATTCACTGAGCTGGAAAGCCAATTCAGGAGGTAATGCCAACTCCAGACAGTCTATGTTCATAGGTTTAGGTTTCGTTGGTGTGGAATTCAAAATCTCAGCTTTGTCTACTTCACAGTGAGTTACTTTACTTTCATCGTTAATCACTCTTACCAAATTTGCTGGTGATTTGGCATGTATAATTTTTTCCATTTCTGGCTTATCTTCATTAATATATCCCTCTGTAGGCACCTGAAATTTCTTATCACTTTTTATAAGATTTTCATTTTTCTTTCGTTCAAAATATTCAATAGTACCAGTTTCTTCATTTAAATTATCAGATGTAGTTTTGAAAATATCAGGCAAAGAACATGAGCCAAATTCTGTGGCTAAGGATTCTCCATCTATTTCATTCATATTTTTAAGGTTTATATCATTTAAGGTAGTTTTTGAAATATCCAAAGCTGACTGTCCAATTTTATCTGAACCAGAAAGTTTTGTCTGATTGCTGCAAGAAGGCAAGTCATTGGTGTGTCTTACTTCTCTGACAATACTAGATAAAATACTTGTTACTAATTCTGATTTTTCAGTATGTATATCTTTTATGTCTGCTTTTCCATTGTTTTTACCTTCTTCATCACAGTTAAGCTGTGTATCAACATGATCCATGCCAATTCCATGGCCATTTTTCTGAATGCTAGAACTGGAAGTCCCTCCATGGCTGATAATCTCCTTCAAATAAGCACTCACATCAAATTGCTCAATTTGTGTATCATCATCCGATTCTGGTAAACTTTCCTCCTCATTCTCTTCACATAATTTTGCTTCAGAATCCAACAAAAGGCTTGTTGCCCAAATAATATCTTTGTTGCAGCGCTCATACAAGTCTTTCAGTGCTTCGGATGAAAAAGAGCCAAAAATCTTACAAAGAGTATTTAGATTTTCAGACTCATCAGCATTAGTAAGTTCACTTTCTTCTACATAGGTACTTTTATCATACATGACTCTATATGGAATTATTTCTTGAATATCTGATCTAATATTAATATTAAAATCTTTTGGCTTAAATCCATCTAATTTTCCTGTTAATACTCTAATCGAATCAGAAATGCTAATTTTCTTTTTTTCTATTTTCCACAAAAGAGCAAAATCCTGTGGCTCAGTTTGTGAGCATTTGTTTACATCTAGACAAGATTCTTCAAGGCTCCCTTCTGAAAATTCAGATGCAACTTGTGGTTCTACTACTTGGGACAGAGTGGAATCACTGCAGGCAAAGGTAAGAGAAGATTGGGGTACCTCACTTTTCTCACCAGTAGGTTCACAGGATACAATTTCATGTTTTTCATGAGTTGAGTTTCTCACATCTTCATGATTTGCCAAGACTCCATGAAACACATCTGCTACTTTTACAGATGTTTCATTCATACTCTGATTACTTTCAGACTCATTTAAACTTGTTTTTGGCATTCTTGATCTGTGTTCCCTCGGAGCCAAAGAATCTGATAAAGGCCAATCTCCCATGTCAGATATTTCTGATCTATTTTTTCCATCAACTTTATATGTATCATGCTCACTGCAGCTGTTTAAGGGTTCTGGTTGTACATTCTTGATATACTCTCCACTTTCTTCTGAGGGTTCTTGTTGCTGGCCATAAGCTATGCCTACATGTATATCACTGTCTAGTTTCAGACATGATTCTAAATTATTGCACTCTCTGTTACATTGTACAGATGATGTTTTTTCAGCTCTTTTATTCCTCTTGATCCTCTGACCCATTGTTTTCTCAACAGGCCAGTCACCAAAAAAATTTAGTAATTCATGCTTTGAGGATTTTTCTGAAATTGAATTGCTTTGAGTCACGAACTGTTTTTCATTTATTATTTCTGATTCAGCAAGTATTTCACTATGTACATCATTTTCACTTTGGACTTCAATTTTCTTTGGAAGTCTATTGGTGCCTTGGTTTCCTTCACTAAAAGAAGTATTTATCATGATATTCTCTTCAGGTCTGGAAGTATCTACTTTAATACTTTGCCCTTCAGTAGGTATATCTACATTTTCTTCCTCTGCATCATTTTCCTCTAATACTTCTTTATTTTCAGAATTTGTTAATTCAGGCTCTCCGGATTCCTGACTGGCAGTTTTTTGAAAATAAAGTTCGATGGCACTTACTTCTTGTTTCCCTTTTTCTAAATCTACTATAGAAAAACACTTCAAATTCTCTTGAAATGACAAAATATCAGGCCCCAAAGTAAATTCTTCTTCACTTATCTCAGAATGCTTCAAAGATGAGGAAAGATCATTTTCTTTCAAACAAGTATAATCATCGGAGTCTTTCAGGCTGAAAAACAATAGATATAGGTATTTTATGCCCCTTAAAAGGAATTTCTCAATTAAATCAAATTAAGTATTTGTAAGGGATACTTTAGACAAAGCATAATACTAGGTACAACAAATGTAAAGAATGTGGAAAGGAGACAAGTGGGAAATAAAACAAAATTAAAATAATAAAAAAGGATGTAGTTAGCTGGCACAGTGGATAATGCACTGGCCATAGATAGAGTAAGGAAAACCTGAGTTCAAATCTGAACTCCAACACTTACTAGATGTGTGACACTAAATCAGAGATGCATAATTATTAAAAGATAAAACAGACAAAAATGACTAAATAAGAGAGCATTAACAATTACAGGTAATCAGGAAAGTCTTTGTGAAGGCTGTATCACCTGACCTATAACTTATAAAAGTTATGACAAATCAAAACAAGAATGAACTGGGGCAGCTAGGTGGTGAAGTAGATAAAGCCCCAGCCCTGGAGTCAGGAAGACCTGACAGGAAGACCAGCCCCAGACACTTAATAATTGCCTAGCTGTGTGACCTTGGGAAAGTCACTTAACCCCATTACCTTGCCAAAAAAAAAAATGAAGTGTATTCTAGACATGATTAATGCCTTGTATAAATTCACAGAAACAAATTAAATGTTTAATTAAAAAGTCTAACTAATCTGCAACACTATGTAAAAAGGAGAGTGATATGAAATAGCAATGGAAAAAGTAGGATAGGTATAGACTATGAAGTTGGCTGAGGAAATTTTATAAGAATAATCATATTATTACGCAATATTATTATTATTATTATTATTTGCCCTTATTATGTAATAAGGACAAACAAGGGTTTGGGGATGATCAAGCAGAATTTTTTTAAATGATGTTTACAGTATACCACAATTTTATCACATAATTTAAAGGCATAGAGAACCCAAGATGACATCATGCATGCTTCACCTGAAAAAACTATTGGGTTTAGTCAAACAAGGTGCCTTCCCATGCAAATTTAAAATAAACCATTTAATAAGAACAATAGTTTGAATATTACATAACTATTTGATAATTGCTACTTAAAGAACAGGGTATAAAATGGGAAAATAAATGCTTGCTAAAACTATTTGCCACCATGATGAAAAAGGAACAGAATAAAATTTAAATGGAAAATAGAATCAACTGATGAGTTCTCTCAGTGCTACTACTTATAGCTGACATTATGTTGATTACATCCTGGCTTAAAAGAATTCAGACTTACTAACCAAGTGGATGAAGAATGGCTACTATAATAGAGATATCCATTTGGATAGACAAATCTATTAAATTGGTACAGACACCTTGAATGGATATTGAGGCAGCTAAGTAAAATGGCAAAGTGCTAGAACTGAAATAAGAAAAATCTATGTTCTAATCCAGGCACAAACACTTATTTATCTGTGTATGGTTCTATGCACTTCACTTAACCTTTAGTTGCCTCAGTTTCATCATCTCTAAAATAATGAGGTTGGCTTTACTGACTCTTTACTTCCAACTCCAGATTTATAAAAACTACTCTTTATATGCATTGACCACTTATGTATTAGAAAATTAAGACAATTAGGTAGCACAATGAATAGAGCAAAGGAGCTGGAGTCAAGAAGACCTGTGTTTAAATACACACTCAGATATTTACTGATTGTGTAACCCTGAGTAAGTTACTTAACCTCTGTCTCCTTCAGTTTGTTCATCTGTAAAATGAGAATAATAGCATCTATTCCCTAGGTCTAGTGTTTGTAAAGAACTGTGTACACCTTAAAAGTAATATATGTCTGTATGCATATGTATGTATATGTGGATGTATATGTATAAATGTGTTTGTGTGTATTAATGTGTGTGAATTAATATATGTATGTAGATATATATATTTATATTCTAGCTATTATAAATGCTAGCTATTCAAATGATTCTTAGTTATAGAAGAAATTATTAATTTCTTATTAATTTTAGATTTCAGAACTATTGAAGATTTTCTGTAGTCAAGTTTTCTAATTCTAGCTACTTGTGCAAAAGCTTTTTAACTGTATCTTATGAAAAACTGACTTTTCTAAGACCACTTCTACTCCATTTGATTAAAAGTATAAGAAAGACATAGTATACAATTTATGTCATTAAAAGGAGTTTCCATAATGATGAAAACAAATTCCTAACAAACATCACATTTATATCCTTTATAAAACAATAATCTAATGGGGTTTGGTGAGGGAATTGTGCCAAATTTCTTATAAATAATTTGCTATGGGGCAGCTAGGTGGTGCAGTGGATAGAGCACCAACCCTGGAGTAAGGAGGACATGAGTTCAAATCTGATCTCACCACCTAGCTGTGTGACCTTGGGCAAGTCACTTGCAACCTTGTAAAAACTAAATGATGATGATGATGATGATGATAATTTGTTATGTCTTGGAGCTGTGCAAAAACTATAAGCAAATATTTTATTTTAAAATTAAAGTTTCCATTTTTATGTGCCTTATGAATTTAAAGAAAATAAAGCATGGTCTTTTGAAGTCCCACTTCCTCTTCCAAGCAAATTTTCCATACCTTAGTGTACTGACCTAGATGATCCTGTAGAAAGACAGCCTAGCTTGGAATGGCTACAGTGATCTCAATTCAAACCCTACCCTAGCAAGTTACCTAACCTCTGATCTTCAGTTTCCTTATTTGTAAAATGAGAACTATTCCTTTGATGTGATCCTTTTGGCTCCTTAGAAAATAATCGTCATGAATTTTTAAAACATATATAATTAAGAAATATTAGATTTCAGTTTTGCCAAGAGAAGCATATTAAACTTAATATTTATTTACGACTACAATGTAACCCATATTATCAATGGCTCTAATAATAAAATGTAATATAATAAAGTATAATAAAATACAATAAAGTATTATAATAATAATAAAAAATAATGAGCATAATTATAAAAGATTTGTCTTTTAAATAAAAAAGGAAAAGGATAGATATTATCATAGTCAATGCTCCAATTACAGGTGTCTTGAGTTGCCTTCTATTGTTATTTTTAGAAGATTTAACTTTGGGGGAACTTTTCTTACATTTTCTTGTTCTTATAATTGAAATTACTTTACTTTGCTCATTTCTTCTGTTTTGAGGTAGTGAGAAAAATTAGTTCTGCTCATCAGCAACTACGCATTCCTTCACCATGCTGAAGGTCCCAAGGCCCGTTTTTGTAATAACAATATTCTTTTGGTGATATTGAATGACTACGAGTCAACAAAGTTTCATAAAAATTATGTTAAATGATGTCTCTCAAAGAACAATGGGGGGGGTTAGGAGGGTGGGGTATAGACAAGATGGTAGCATTAACTAACTCTCAGAGATTTCCCAAAACAGTCTCTAAACAGACCCTAATCCAACAAAAGCCTCTAAACAGACCCTAAAGCAACAGAACCCACCAAAAAAGAGTGAAACAAGTTCTCAACTTATCACGGAGGAACTTCAATAAGGTGTGATTCTTGCAGGTTAAAGGGTAATAGCCCAGCATAAATGGGAGAGCTGGAAAGCCGAGTGGAGGCTCTTAACCACAACGCAGCTAAGGTTCAGGCTCAGTAAGCCAATGGTACGGCAGGTCAATAGTGAGAGTCCCAACCCCACTCAGAAAGTAAAGTTTGAGTCCCAGGAATGCTGGTCTAACAGGTGGGACTGGGTTGGGCTAGAACCTGAAATGCACAGAGCCCAGCCACATCATAAAACATTGGGGATTATACCCTCTTTGCCCCAAAAGCAGAACTCACCTGTCAAAATGAGCAAAAAAAAGGGGGGGGGGGGGGGAATAACCATAAAGCACTACTATTCTGATGGGGATGATAAGAACACCATCTCAGGAAAGTAGTGACAAAATTCCTATATGTGAACCCTCAAAGGAGTTTACTAAAGGATTATATTTCTGGGGAACAGTTAGTTAAAATTGATTAAGATGTGATGGTTATGGCTCTTTAGAATTGTACCTCTATCAGGATAGTTGAAAAAAGTACAATTTGTGGGGCAGCTAGGTGGTGCAGTAGATGGAGCACCGGCCCTGAAGTCAGGAGTACCTGAGTTTAAATCCAGCCACAGATACTTAATAATTACCTAGATGTGTGGCCTTGGGCAAGCCACTTAGGAAGGAAGGAAGGAAGGAAGGAAGGAAGGAGTATAATTTGACAGAGGATGGGGGCTCAAATAGGTATAAAACAATTAAGACATAAAAAGAGGATTATACTAGGAGAAGACAGAATATAATTAGTACCATATGAAGGTAAAAGGGAAGGAAGGGAGATGGTAAACACTGAATAAATCTTACTCTCAAAAGATTTGGCTCAAAAAGAGAATGATATGCATTCCCAATTGGATTAAGAAATTTATTCTAACCCACAGGAAAGTGGGAGGAAAAAGGAGGAAAGGACAATTTGAGGCAGATAACAGTCAAAAGCAAAACCTTGGTGTGGAGAGATAAGGGAAAAAGAGAAAGGAAAGTACAAACAGGATGAAAATAGGATGGAAGGAAAGACAAAGTTCTTTTTTGGGGGTTTTCTGGTTTTTTTGTTTGTTTTTTTTTTGCAAGGCAATGGGGTTTAGTAGTTTGCCCAAGGCCACACAGCTAGGTAATTATTAAGTGTCTGAGGCCAGATCTGAACCCAGGTACTCCTGACTCCAGGGCCGGTGCTCCATCCACTGCACCACCTAGCCACCCCAAGACAAAGTTTTTGTACAAATAAAACCAATGCAACCAAGATAAGAAGGATTACAGAAAACTGGGAAGCAATTTTCACAGTTGCTGTGTACTTTTTTCACTTTTTAAAACTTTTTTTACTTTGTTTCTTTCTCTCTCATGATCTTTCTTCCCCTCAGTTCTCACTCTTCTTCCAAATATGGTCTAATATGGAAACATGTTAAACACAATTGTAAATGTGCAACCTATATGAGATTGTTCTCTGCCATGGGGATGAAGGAGGGAAGGAAAGATGAAAGAAAACTGTGGCTTGCAAAAGAATGAATGCCGAAAACTATCTCTGCATGTAACAGGAAAATATAAAAAAAAAAAAGGAGGGAGAAAAAAAGAGCAATGAGAGATAGAAGGATACTGGGACTAGACCAAATCAAAAAACCAAGGAAGAAAATGCATGTATGAACAGAAGGAAAAGTGAGATAATCCTACAGTAAAAATGAAAGAAAAAAAAAAGACAGGTAGTCTTTCTGCTACACTAATGGTCATGTATTATCTAAATATCTAGAAGATCCACTTAGCATGTTAAGTAGACATTCTGTAGCAGAATCGGGTTAGCAGGCAAAGAATACAATACTACTGGAGGAAGTATTCACATCCACAAAGATCCACCCATGTAAGAAGAAAGTCAAAAACTGTCTGAAGAGGAAAGGTATGGGAAGTAGAGAGATCAACCAGGGGACATAAAAAAGTGGTAAGGGCCTAAATTAGGGTAGTGGTAGTCGTCTAAGTGAATATATTGTGGAAAGACATCTGGGAACATCAACTGATTGAATTGGAGGATGGGGAAAAGGAATAGAATCAAAGATGAATACAAAGATGAATACAACTTAGATGACAAAGTTGATCCCTCAACAAAATGGACAAATACAGGGGGGGAAAAAGGGTAGATTTGTTGGTAATGAGATAAGCTACATTTTGACTATGTTGAATATGAGATATCTAATGAATACTGAGATATCTGTGGCAGGTATCCAGTAGACAGTCGATGATAGGGGCCTGGAGTTCATAGGGAGTCATCTTATAGAGATGATCACTGAAGCTATTTGAACAAATATAATCACTAAAGGAGAGACTTAGAGCGAAAAGTGGATAACAACAGTACATAGGGGACAAGTGATCAATGGAAAAAAGTAGTAATCCAACTAGGAAGAAATAGAAAAGAAGGAGAAAGCAGTATAATCAAAGATTCTCCAGGAAGATGTAGGTGTCAATAAACTGCAAACAGCTTAAGAAGGAAGTTAGTTAAGTCCTGAGAGAAAAATAGACCTAGAAGTCCAGATGTGACTGGTAAAACTGTACAGAACAAGTTTAAGCAGAGTGATGGAGTTGAGAGCTAAGTAGGTTGTAAGGAAGGGACAATAGAGTAGCTGATTTTCTCCAGGTGTTTAGCACTAAAAAGCAGTAAAGATATTTGAAGATACCTTGAATTTGATAATAGGATGAAGTGAAAATTTTAAAAGGAAAGGGTATCTTACAGGCATTCCATTAACATACATTTATTAAACATTAACTAGGCACTGGAGATACAAAGAAAAGTATTAAATAAATAGTTCCTGTGCCCAAGGTTTCATTCAAATTGGGGAACATATAGATATTACAAAATACACACAAACACACACATACATACACACACACACACACACACACACACACACACACACACACACACACAATAAATGGAAGGATAAGGAAAACCTCATTGAGGAGGCCCTTGAGCTGAGCTCTGAGCAAAGCTAGGAATTTTGAGAGGCAGCAATCAAAAAGGAGTGTATCCTAGACAACAGAAAACAACGAGGCAGTAGAGAGAGATTAAATATGGCTTCTGAGGACAGGTGAGGAATTCAGAAACAAGTTCCCTAGAAGAATACGGAATCAAAGACATAAATAGAGATGAAAAGAAGAGGAAAAGGTATTCTGAAGATGATGTGTGACTATATGGAGTCTGGGGTAAGAGTGAGAGAGTAGTGCCAATATTTAAAAAGCCTCAAGCAATCATTAAAATAATCAGAAGATAAAAGGAAATCGGGGTATTGTTTGAATTATGTCCCTCTCCCCTTCAACCCTACAAAAAAAAAAGACAGTAAAAAAGGAAAGGAAGGGAACAGAGTTGAGAGCAGATGGAAGTTGGGAGCTGGAGATGATGGAAGTACATAGTTTCATAGCAGTATATTTATAATTTCCCAGTTATAATTTTTTCTTTGTTCACTGAAATACCTGTGCTATGAGAACCCAACTGAAATTTCTAACTCCCAACCCTTATAAGTACATAGTCATCGCTAACACTTAAGATAGATACTTATATTCATATTTCTTTATCTAGGTTCACAGATTGACTATTTGTCCTTTAAAGAAGTTTCTGTGGAGCCGCTAGGTGGCGCAGTGGATAAAGCACCGGCCCTGGAGTCAGGGGTATCTGAGTTCAAATCTGGCTTCAGACACTTAATAATTACCTAGCTGTGTGGCCTTGGGCAAGCCACTTAACCCCACTGCCTTGCAAAAAAAAACCTCACTCTACTCCTAAAAAATAAATATATGAATGAATGAATGAATGAATAAATAAGTTTCTATTACTGCCGGTCTAAATTAGAAACTGCTAAAAATCAATGATTGTGCTATTTTGTATAAATCCCAAGACAAAAAGGAACTGGCTGAATAAAATAACAAAGGAATATACTGATGCTGTTAACCCTACCCAAGCTAGACCTACCCTGTTCATTATGGCAAGACCCCATTTTAGAAACAATGATTAAAGGGGCAGCTAGGTGGCACAGTGAATAGAGCACTGGGCCTAGAGTCAGGAGGAACTAAGTTCAAATGAGGCCTCAAACGCTAATTACCTAGCTATGTGTCACTTAACCCCATTGTCTTACAAAAACCTAAAAAAGAATAAGAAAAAGAAAAAAAGCAACAATGATTAACAATATTTCAATCCTTTTATTCAGTTAAGCATTCCATCTAAGCTAAAGATAATTAATATATACTGTATCTTTATAGATCCCAAAAGGGAAAATAAAAAGCTAATTTCCTAAAGAAGATGGAGAAAGGGGAAAGGGGAGAGAGAGAGAGAGAGAGAGAGAGAGAAAATTTAAAACAACCTTTTAAATTAAAAAAAATTGCTTAATTTGGGTTCCAAGTACACAAGGAATTTCAACCTACCTAATATTTTCATCTTGACAAGAAGGTTCACTTAATTCAGTATGTTCTGGTCTATCTGGAACTGAAGAATCCAGGATGTGTGTCACAGAAACATGACGTTCATAGTGTTCCAACATTCTTACTATTTTCTCTTTGGTTACTCCATGAAGGTTACGCCTAAAAATATCAGAGGGAATTTAAAAGAACAAAATAAAACAAAAGTTCTGAATCAAGTATTATGAATGTGAGCAACTTCTTTTCTAATTCTTGAGAAATCAAAATAATGTTATTCATTGTAAATCTGTCCAAGTCAATTCTCACTTATTTTTCCTTTTATTCAGGATTTTTTTTAAGTTCTTTCTTACTTGTTCAGCATGGCTTCTCCAAATATAACACCTATCAGAAAAAAGTATGCAAAAACCAACTTTCTTGACCAGCATTATCTCCAGATACTTTCACAAACTATACTTTTACCTGTTGCTCTAAAGTCTTTTAGGTACAGATGAATTATAGGTAAAAATCTATTTAAAAAAATATTCTTGCAAAGGCTCCTTATTGAACCAAATAGAGCATCTAGTTTCATTTCACATGTATATTACAATTAAACTCCAAATGATAAGGTATAGTCTACAATTTGTGTATTGTCAATGTTGACAATATGCACAAGATGAGAAGGTGGCATGGACTGTCATCTATAATAATAGGTACTCACAATAACATAGTCCATTCTCAAGTATGTTAAAATACTTTTAGATTCACATGGTTATCAGCATTATCATAATCTCTACCTGTAATACTTCAAAGACTCATGACTTCATGTAAAAACATCTGCCACTGAAGTAAATCAAACTCTCTACCCCTAACTCCCTCATACACACACATTTTAATTATTGTGACCAAAAAATTTCATCATCATAGAACCAAACCTCTGACAAGATAAACTTATCTGGGTTGGTTCTCATCAAATATATCATGGAACAAGTGGAAGAAAACCTTCCCAGTTGAAGGACTGACAGTTTTATACTTCACTGCCACTTCTTGTGGTCACTTTCACACAATTAATGAAGGTGTATTATAGAGGTTCATAGAATTATAGTTCTAGACTAGAGCTTGCAGGAATTTCAAAGACTATATAAGGAAAACCAAGCCTGAGTATCTTGTCCAAAATGACACTCATATATAAGCCCATGGAACACATCTTATTTATGTAATGGAAGATTCCTTCAAATAAAATTTGCCTTCTAAAAAAATTTGCTAAATATCTATTTTCTCAAGTAAGAAATACTGTACAAATCATGGCATTCTTAATTCAATTTGAAATTAGTAATTGGTCCTCAATTATCCATGCACATTAGGGATCAATACCATAAATAATTTAAAACAGATTTAAATTGTAATATCTTGATGGAAATGAATACAATGATATGACAGATGATACAACTAAGATAGTACAAGGACCTTGGGCAATTCATACTCTAAACCTTCCTTATTCAGTTAAATTCTAGTTAAAAAGAGTGTCAAAGGGAAAAAAAGGGGGGAAAAAAAGGGAAAGAAAACAGGTGAAAGGGAAGAACAAAATGGCAAGATACAAGCCAGAGTGGATAAATATGGAAAGATACACTGTGACCAACCAAACATTACCTCTACTACCCAAACTACTTTCCCAGGAGTAATGCATATCTCCCTCCACACTTGTAAGGCCCTGGGTAAAAACTGCTCTCAAGATAAACAGATCACGGCTATAGGTATTCAATTTTTGCTATTTTTGGAGTAATAAAATATTGCTTTTCTTTATTCTTTGTTCTGCCAACTAAATTAAAAGACAATATATCAAACTCATCATACAAAGTTAGAATAATAAACACAATTTAAAACATAATTTAACATTTTTAAGAATAGCAAAAGGAGGGGGGATTCTAGGAAGATGGTGGAGTAAGATCAGAAAATTCCATGCTCTCGAGATTTCCTGTACTAACAAGTCAAAAACATCTCAGGGTGAAAGTAGAATGGCAAAAACAAAAGCTCCAGAGTGAAATGCAAATACCTCCAGGCTAGCTCCCTCAAATAATTAGAGACAAGTCCTAGTGACAGCCAGGTTGGGAGGTGGCCTTCGCCTCAGTCACAGGAATTTTCACCTCCCAGACAGTGTGGAGAGCTGGCATCTGAGTGGGGGAAGAGAAGGAACCTCTGCTGATAAGGCCCAGCTGTGCAAGTGAGCTACTGTCCTGGGCAAGAAGGAACCAGCAAATGCGGGTGAGTACAGAAGCAATGGCAAGGGGATACTGCTGGCTGTCAACACTTAAATGGAGAACTGGGTTTGTGGTCTTGGTACCAGATCAGAGGGGAAAACTGGAGGTTATAGTCACTGGAGAATTATCAGAGAATAAGATCATTTCCAGCCCAGTGTACTGAGGGGACCCAGCTGTGGCTTACAGAGGGAAAAGAGTATAGAGGTTGGACCTAGAACAAAGCTCACACTGCAAGACTAAAGTTGAATATAAGAAAAAGCTTCTAATTTTTTTTTCAAATGAGCAGGCAAAGGAGAAAGAACCCAACCAAACACATGGAAATATGGGAACAACAGAAGACCAAGGTTTATTTTCAGAAGTTGTTGAAGCAAAAGTCTCTCCAACCCCAACAATTAATGTCCCATGGCTAATAGCAAAAAAATTCCTAGAGGAACTAAAAAAAAAAAACTTTAAAAAATAATTAAGAGTAATTGAGGAAAACCTAAAAAGAAATAGGAACCAAGAAACTTATGAAAATAAAGTAAACCAACTAGAAAGAGATCTAGAATATTAAGGAAGAAAATTAGTCTTTGAAAATTAGAACAGAGCAAGAGGAAGCTAGTGAAGTTAAAAGTGACCAAAAACAATAAAACGAAATATAAAGATGGAAAAAATAGAGGAAAAGGTGAAATATCTAATAAGGAAAACAATAGATTTGGAGAAGAAAAAACAAAAATAATTGGACTACCTGAAAATTATGATACAAGAATATAAAAAGTAATTCAAGAAAATTGTCCTAAAGTGTCAGAACAAATCAAGCAGAAATAGAAAAAAATTCACCCATTACCACCTGAAATAGATCCTAGAAGGAAAACTGACAGGAATATCCTAACTGAATTCCCCACCAAGATAATGGAGAAAATACTAAGAGCAACAAGAAAAAAACTATTCAAATATAGCAGAACCATAATTAGAAATATACAAGATCTAGCAGTAGTTTCTTTAGATCTTACAACATATCAAAAAACATAAGAATTGGGGTTGTGGCCAAAAATTTCATACCTAACAAAGTTAAGCATAATCCTGAATGAAAACAAAAGAACATTTAATAAACTGTCAAACTTTCAGGATTTTCTTATAAAAAAACCTGAACTTAATAAAAAACTTGACACACATGAGCCAAAAGAAATATAAGATAAACATAAAAGACCAATTATAAGAGACTCAATAAGGACAAATAAGGACATGGGGAAATATGAACTATGTCGAAAATTGTTAGTATTAGGTAATTAGAAGGAGTAGAGCTGAGCAGGATGGAATTCTGAAAAATAAAATGGTCTGGGAAAAGATTACAAAAAGTATTACTGTCTTATAAGAGATAATAAGAACTAATACAGAGGAATTAGATGGAGTAGGAGAACTGGTAGTTCTGGAAATCTCATTGGTTTTAGGTTAACGAGGGAACAGTGTGTGTGTGTGTGTGTGTGTGTGTGTGTGTGTGTGTGTATATATGGCTATAAAAACAAAGTTCAGAGAGAAATAAGAGGAACCAGGGAAGGTAATGAAAAAGAGGGTAAGGGAATAAAATAAGGTATATAGAAAGATGTGTAGATAATGTAGAGGTTGAGACATGTGGCGTATATGAGGAAGAGATTCTTTTGAAGGACAGCTGATTATGGTATTAGAGGGCAAGGTAGTGAGTAGAAGTAGAAAAGAGAAATGAGGAGGGGTCGCTGTTTTCAGAAAATGTTAAAAAAAAAAAAAAGACAGATATACAAAAAATATAAATCTTTCAATATGTATGTATATATCTCTACATGTATATATATAATATATATATAAAATAACTATATGTGTGTATATATATGAGTAGGTAAGTGATATAGATACAGATATAGATATAAATATAAATACATAAAAAAATCATGTTTAATTATAGGCCCCCGGGGGGGGGGGGGGTAAGTGGAAGGGAAAAAAAAGAAAAAGTAAAGCGTTTAACAGCAGAGAACAGAAGAAAACTTACAAGGCAGCAAAGAAAAGATGGACAATTTAGAACACAATGTGTAATATTTATTATACAGGCTTTCTTGAAGTTGAAATTTATTGTTCTATATTGTGAATCTCCTCTTATGTTTACTGTGTACTTGACAATGGCTTTTAATTTTCTAAAATAAAAAATAGATTTAAAAAAAACAGTAAAGTCTATTTATATTTGATTCACTCATTTCTAAGGCAGAAATCAAGAGACTTATTATGAATACCTTAAGAGAAAAAAAAAGCAGTTTTTACCTTGCAAGTTCCTTTGGTTTAAATTTCCACCATGTATCCGGCTCCCGGAAGTGAACTTTATATTTATATTTTTGTGACTAAATAAAAGCAAATACATGTTTATTTCCACAAAATTACAATTTATTATTAATGATAACCTCTAAAGTAACTTCTAAATCTAAAATGCTATGATATAATATATATATATATATATATATATATATATATATATATATATATATATATATATATATATAAAGCAAGCAACTATTTTAAAAGCCATGCTTCAGAAATAAGATATTCTTAGGTAATAAACTCCCAAAATGGCCAAGTTTTTTTTAAAAAACACAATTTTATAGGAAACTTTCCTGTACAAGATAAGGAGGGTGAGGGGCGGCTAGGTGGCACAATGGATACAGCACCGGCCCTGGAGTCAGGAGTACCTGAGTTCAAATCCAGCCTCAGACACTTAATAATTACCTAGCTATGTGGCCTTAGGCAAGCCACTTAACCCATTGCCTTGCAAAAACTATATTAAAAAAAAAAGATAAGGAGGCTGTTACCTACTATACTCTATTCATCTCCATTCCATAAGTCAGTGAGTTCTTTTTCCAATGAATTTCAAACCTTGGGACCAAATATGGGATAAACAATGTTTTTCCCTTCCACTATGGTCATTTCAAGAATTAAATGTCTCAAATGGACACCATATGGTAAGCATAAAGCTGGGATAGACCAGAGAATATAGTGTTAGTAGTTATCCCCATGGGAATTAATATTCCCATGATCTGGAAAATCTGTATAAAATTTTTTTATCCTCCCTTTTTACCAGAGAAAAAGTCTGAATTATTATGATACCAAAAGATAAAATATGTTGATAATATACAAAACTGTACATATATTTTTGAG
Source organism: Macrotis lagotis (assembly GCF_037893015.1). Taxonomy (NCBI): domain Eukaryota; kingdom Metazoa; phylum Chordata; class Mammalia; order Peramelemorphia; family Peramelidae; genus Macrotis; species Macrotis lagotis. The sequence continues at coordinate 175,597,586 of NC_133660.1, forward strand.
TTTCTAAATTTTTCTGTATCATCTGATGGCCTTCAAGCAAAATGTCCCCAAAACTCCCAATAATTTCTTATGCCCACTCATGATGATCAAAGAACATGACAAGGAAAGTCTGAATGTGAAAAGGATAACTATTCAAAAGATAGGAAGGGAGTAATGCAAAAAACCTATAAAGGAAATTTAGTAAAGAAGGGCAATATATGAGCCTGCAGAAAGTTTATATTAATAAGAAACTAAAAGAACCATCCACTTGGATAATGACTGCCAGCTGAGCCAATAGGGAGGAGAAATCATTTAGCAAGACTCTTGATTGTCTCTCTAGAACTAACACCAGTGAAGATCTACAAGATATCAAAGGCAGGGAAAAGATGATGTTCCCTCCCAGAGTAAAGACTCCTCCAAAAGGGAGGGGAATCAAGTCCCAGGGGTCAGCTACCAAAGTGGAAGAACACTTGTCTTTACCCATATGTCAAGCCCCAACTGCATTCAAAGGATCATGCTTTAAGCAAAATTAGCAAAAGTAGGGCACACACAAGGCTGAGATTTATTCAAAAATACCTTATCCTATTTTATGATTACAAAGCTACATATACTTCTTTCATCCAATTCTGACAACCCCCCCCCACAAGTAGGGTGATAAAATTTTTGTCTCTTATTAACAAGAGAAAAGAACTAAAGCTCAAGAAACATTAAATGACTTGGCCAGATTTACAGACTAACTATAATCCATGTCTTCTAACTCCACAGTTTTCTTTCCATTCATCAAATGAGTCTAGATTAAGGACCTCCAACATAAAAAGATGGGAGAGAAAACCCAACACTAGCAACCATTAATCTGAGTCGTGCTATAATATGCCTTTAATAAGTTATGATACTGGGAGCGGCTAGGTGGCGCAATGGATAGAGCACCAGCCCTGGAGTCCAGAGTCCCTGAGTTCAAATCCGGCCTCAGACACTTAATAATTACCTAGCTGTGTGGTCTTGGGCAAGCCACTTAACCCCCATTGCCTTGCAAAAATAATAATAAATCTAAACAAACAAACAAACAAAAAAATAGATAGATAGATAATGATACTGACCAAAATTATATACGGCTTCATCTCCCATGCCTGTAGGTTGGTATTATCTATTATTACAGGAGAAATCTTCTTCTCAAATGCTTCTTTAGCTGAAAGATATATTTGTCATGAAAAAACAGAATGAATTTTTAGTAACTTTAAATATTATCTTGAATTTTTTAAGTAAAATTGAAATATTAGAAATATCTGGAAACAATGGACTGACACTCAAACTGAGTAAACTATAAACTCAATAAACACTAAATAAACACAATAAATTCAATAAACACTAAATTTGAGACTACAAAATATTTTTGAATGAAAATAAATGCACACTACATATTAAAGAAACTAAAATAATAAAAACATTTTAAATGTTTCATAATCTAATCTATAATCTTTATCAATACCCTTCTAAAGATAAATGCTTTAAGAGTTTTTTAAAAGGCGGTTAGGTGGTGCAGAACACTGGCTGTGGAGTCAGGAGTACGTGAGTTCAAATCCAGCCTCAGACACTTAAAAATTACCTAGCTGTGTGGCCTTGGGTAAGCCACTTAACCCCATTGCCTTGCAAAAAACTTAGAAGTAAATAAAAAAATTTTTAAGCATTGATATTTACATATAGCACAAATTTTTTATGCATATCAATCTATGTTGGGAATATCACAGGGTATTAGTCTTTTTAAAAACCCAGATATTATTTAAGTCAACATTAAATAATATGGAAGCTTTAAAGTTTTCCTTATATTTATTTTTTTGTTTTATATATTTTCATATATATATATATATAATACACACACACACACACACACACACACACACACACACACACACACACACTAGTTTTACTCATTTATTTTTCAAAAGATAATAAAGAATACAAAGGAAAAGCACTCCCTCTACGGGGAATTTATTTCAAGGACAAAATAGGTTGCTAAACTTACTTTGCAACATCTCCAAAGAAATAATAATTCCCCACATAGAGAAAAATAGATTAATAATTAATTAATGATTTAGTATGGCTAGTAAATTTGTGCTCAAGAAATAAAATAAATTCCAACAAAAATTACCTTAATTTTGCCTAATATTAAAGATATTTGTATAAAGATTGGGTTGACTCATATTCCATTAATGCCTCTGACTCACTGAGGGACACTGACTGTGGCCTGCCTTGATTATACCAAAAACATATTAGCAGGTAGTTCCAGGAGCAAACCAACTAAAATTACATTTGCCTATAAACCTCTTGACATATGCAGCTTAATAAAAGTATGTGTATAGGTTTCCTTTACCAATGTCAGATATTTCAATATATTACTGACAACAGGACTTTCCTTTAAATTGGTTTTAGTACAGTCAAGTACCTAATATCCAATTCTTACCTCGTTTCTGGTTCCACCCATGAGCTTCACCCAGTAAGTTTCCATCAAACTGATACTGTCCATTTTTGTAAAAGAAATCATCTGAACTAAGTATAATTCCATTAGGATTCTCCTCTAGTAATTTCCTGTAATTAAAATTAAATTTAATCAATGGAATTATTTTTAATTATTTCCCAATTTTAGATCTTCCTTCTAAAAAGTTGTAATCAAGATACAAAATGCAAAGGATGTTATTTGATGAGGATGGTGCAATAGAGTAAAGGAGATATATGAACCCCAGGGAAACCATCCTTTATGTAACTTGTCCCTGAAAAACCTATTTTAAAACTTACAGAGTAAAGGTCTGCAGATTTAAAATTTTAGAATTAGCAAGGAAGCCTTAGAAGTTTATCAAGTATAAAGAAACATTATCAATCATGGATATTTCCACTCCTACCTAGGATACGTATTGGTTTGTGGAACCAACTAAATAGAAAATGAGAATTTAAGGAGATCTCATATTAAACAAAAATCAAGGCATCACAGAATTAAAGCAAGATGCTCAAAAGTGAAGAGAGACCTAGTAGTTTCATTAATTGTCACAAAAGTGTTAATAACAAATTATGTGATGATATAAAGATGTTATTAACACAGTATTTTAAATAAAAATACAGAGTTCTCTTAAGGCCTTACCTAATTCAGTTTTAATCTTGCACAGATAAAATCTAAGATTTTTTTTAACATTTTTATATATTAAGAACCAATGAAGGTTAAATAAAGTACCTGTAAGTCTACTGAACAAACTATACAATGACAAACACAAATGGCAAGCATTTGAGATAATAAAAATCTATTATGCAATAGTTTAGGATTCTGTTTTAGTTACAGTATTCAAACATTTCATAAAAGTTCACAGTGACACATGAACAAAGGAAAGTTTAAGAGATGTTATCTTTGTTCCTTGACAAGAAGATTCTACTTTCTTTATAAATATCGTTCTGAAACTCAACCTCATCACCGTACTTCATTCAACTGCCTTTTTATCTAAATTTCCCCTCAGTACCTATGGGTCTACCTTTTTCCTTTCCCTCAACTCCTTTCTCCCAACACTAAGTTCCTCCTGTAGTATACATTTCAGGAAGAGGTCCAAGCTTCAACTTCTCCTTCTGCTTCTGCCCCTTTATATAGTCTTATCGAGTTTAAAAGATTTTTAAGTACAAATTCAGCAGTGATTACATGTGGAAAGGCTCAACACAGAAGGTTGGCTACCAAATGGTATATAAGCCATAACTAATAAATCACCTAAACCATAAAATGAAGATATAGAAATTCAAAAAGGATGAAAACTAGAAACTCAATAGAAATCAGGAATTTGAGACTATTTTTCGACATTACAGTATTGAAGAATAATAGCCCCCAAAATTCTTTTATTACATAGATGTTATGTCAAACTCTTCTGACATATCAAATTTGTTGTTTCAAGTCCTAAAGCAAACGCTTCTTATTTGTTAAATAACCAAAAAAGCCCAAAATCTCTGAAATTAGAGAAAAAAATAGACTAAGCTCTAACCACATAAGACAAACCGTGCGTGTGTGTGTGCGTGTTTGTGTGTGTGTGTGTGTGTGTGTATTAAGATGATAGCAAAAATTCAATTAAACAGCTAGGAAAGTGCAGACTGAAATAATGTTGCTAAACACTGAAAATGTTTAAATATGAATACAGTCCTTGACATCAAAGCCCTCACAATCTAAATAGAGAATAAAACATGTATACAAATAAGTAAACAATTGAACACATTAAAGTAAAAAAAGACACCAAAATAAATTGCTATGTAACAGCTGAGGAAATAGAGGATCTTTGTGGTAATATCTCCAAAGGCTTAATGAAGGAATATGGGGATTTTAAGCCTAAAGCTGGAAGAAAATTTCAAAGGTTATCTAGTCTAAACCCCTCATTTTTCAATCATAAAAATTGAGGTCCAAGGAGCTTAAGTGACTTACCCAAGGTCACCCAAGCAGTAAGCATCAGACAGGCTTTGAACTCAAGTCCTCTGACTCCAAAGTCAGTGTTCTTTCCTCTGTACCACATTATTTTGGAGGCAGAATTGACAGGTCTTTAGAATTACAACAGATGTGAAAACTGAGAGAGGAAAGAATTAAGCCTGAATAATTGTATAAAAAGAAACAGGGAAGATCAAAGAAAAACGAAAAAGAACCTATAGGCACAAAAAATGATTATAGCAGCTTTCTAAATTTAGTATCAAGGTATCAAAAATTGAGGGGACTATCATCAACTGGGGAACAACTGAACAAGATGTAGTTTATAATTATGATGGAATATGACTGTACTATTAGAAATGTTAAGCAGGATGGTTTCAGAAAAACCTGGGAAGACTTATATAAACTGATGCAAAGTGAGCAGAACCAGAGATCTTTGTACACACAACAATACAATGATTCAAGACAATTCAAAAGTATTAATGATGAAAAAATATCATCTACTTCCCGTGAGTGATAAACTCAGTACAAATTGAAGTATAATTTTCTCATTTTATTTTTCTTGCTTTTGCTCACAATATATTTATGGAAATGTTTTGCATGATTTCCCATATATAACTGGTACACTACTAGCCTTTGCCATGGGAAGGGAAGGACTGGAGTGAGAGAATTTGAAACTCAAAAAATTTTTTAATGTTAAAAATAAATTAATTTTTTAAAGAAAGAAAAAGGGAGATTTGGAAATGGAACAAGTTTTATTGGAGGAAAGGGATGAGAAGGGGAAACAGTTTTGAAAGTGTTGTATTCTATGTATAGGTTTCTGGGAAGATAATTGTAAATGTTATGCCAGAAGCTTAGGGCAGAGAGACTCCTGCTTAGAAATGGTAACTGAAGCCATGACATCTGCAAAGGAGTACAGAGAAAAAGTGGCTGGGAAATCTAAACTTAGGGGGATGTGAAATGAAAGTGAACCAGGACTAGAGGCTGAAAAGTGATTGTACCGCTGGTCAAAGAATAAGAAGACCAAGTAGAAGTCAAGGCAGAGATAATGAAATGGCTTATATTACCAAAAAAAATCTAAGAATACTGAGGAAAGGTCAATAGGAAAGAAAGGTCAGATTACAGTGAAAGTTGGAGAGAAAAATATTCATTTTGACATTCAAAGGAAACTCACTCTTATGATAAGGGTTTAAATTCTAAATTTTCTTTCTGTTGCTTCTAAATATAAGAGGCTAATCTTTCTTAACAATTAGCTCTCTACTTCCTGAATAGTGTAAAGTCAGCAGTAGCCTCAAAGGCATGTCAAATTTCTTTTTTAAGAATTAAATCCAAAGAATCCTGAGACTGAAGTTTCAGAGGTAGTGTGGTTTCATTTACCCTTAGTTAGGAGGCCATCATTTTTCTTCACAGGACACGTTTAATTTTAAAAATCAAAGTTAAAAAAAATAAAAATAGGTTTCACTTATTGGAAATGTTGTACCACATATTTAGCTAACAGAATTTTGCCACATTGCTAAGGAAACCTGTATGTACCACACTGAGCTTAATAGTCTTAACTCCAAACTAAGAACTACAAATCCTAAAATGAAATTTCTTTTTAAAAAAATTAGATATAAATATACAAAATTACTATATACATATGTATATATGCACATATATAAACTGAAGTTTTTGCTTTTTATTCAATTTAACTATATTTTATTCACTACCCTTTGTACTCTCATCATTTTAATTTATCCTTCCTAATCATTCTCTTGTATGCAATATTTTTTACTATTTATTGGTTCTAAGATCCTAATCACAAGGCACATATGGTGTATGCTTTTGTTGCTGTTTCTGTTGAGTCATTTTGCTCATGTCTGATTCTTCCAGATCTCATCTGTAGTTTTATTGGCAGAGATACTGGAATGGTTTACCATTTCCTTCTCCAGCTCATTTTATAGATGAGGAAACTGCACCAAATAGAGATAAGTGACTTGCCAAGGGTCACAGAGCTAGTAAGTATCTGAGAATGGATTTGAACTCATGAAGATGAATATTCCTGACTCCAAGTCCTGTCCAAATCCACTGTAATCCTTTATACATATACATACATGTAACTCTACCACAAATGTTTTCAACAAATTAATTCATAAATAATTTAAAAAAATTAAATCTAGAAAAAAAATTAAAGCCACTATCAGTATGTCATTATGGTTGAATTTAATTTTATATATGTATGTATTATTTTCACTTTTTAAAATTTGTTTTGCATTGTTTCCCTTGTGATCTCTTTTCTGATTCTTCTCTCACATCATGACTAATATGGAAATATGTATAACATGGTTGCACATGTATAACCTGTATCAGATTACTTGTATCTTAGGGTGGGGGGAACAGGAAGGAGGAGGGAGAAAACTTTTTGAAAATGAAAATAAATGGGGCGGCTAGGTGGCGCAGTGGATAAAGCATGGGCCCTGGAGTCAGGAGTACCTGGGTTCAAATCCGGTCTCAGACACTTAAATAATTACCTAGCTGTGAGGCCTTGGGCAAGCCACTTAACCCCATTTGCCTTGCAAAAACCTAAAAAAAAAAAAAATGAAAATAAATGCTGAAAATTATCTTTACATATAATTGGAAAATTAAATAAATTTTCTTTTGAAGAAGAGAGGGTGGGTTACAGTTTTTTGGCAAGGATAAGTCTGGCCTTGTCCAGAGTAAAAGCCAGTTGGAATGACTCTGATTCATTCATTTCCTATTATGCTAATTTTTTTCTTGAAATATCTTCTATTCTGTAAGCATTACTCTTTGGGAATTAAATAAAATGTATACATCTGTCAGAAAGGCCACAAGAACCCCCGGTTATTTTAAATTAAAATTATATCAAATCAAATCAAAAATAATTTTGCATATTTCTGTGTGTGATCTTTATTTTTCTTAAAGGAAGATCTTTCTATCTTCTCTCATTTCCCTTCCTTTATTCTATCTCATTTATTTCCTTCTTTCTCTCTTATTTTTCCTCAAGATTTTTCCCTAAGCTGACTTTTACTTTCAAAAATGTCTTTTATCTTTATAAAATCATGCCAATTACCATACTATTTTACAACTTCCTTGTCCAGCCAAATCTCTGTAAAAAAGGGATTTTTAACACACCTATTATTTCCATCCTTTTTCTGTGATAGATTTCCAATTTATTACTCATAGTAACCAAAGAGCAATTTTGAGTCAAATCTAAAGACCTTATTTCTCTTCTTCCTTGTCTGTGCTACATTTGGGATCACTGACCATGACTCTTTCCCCTTACAATCTCTGCTAGCTTCTGTGTTATGATACTGTTCTATCTTGGGTCTTTTTTCCGTTTCTTCTGTTACCTTTAATGACTGCTCTTCTCCTTGCTACCTCAAGACAGAAGGACTGCATTCTATCTAAATTCTCTGCTCTCCAGTCTCTCTAAATCATTATCTCAACTTGAACTGGACTGAATTCTTTCTCAGATACTATACCACCTTTTAATTTCTAGTGAATAGTTATGACAAAAACAAGAAAAGATCTTTGAATGACACAAAATGGATTGGCAAAGCATTCTGTTTTACTCAATGACACTAAAACTATGCTAAAATAATACAATATAAAATAAAAGAACAAAATATACATCATTATTAAATGAAACTGTAACCAAAATAAGTTTCTAAGTGGTTCCTTTGTTAGCTAAGCAAAGCTTGCTCAATTTCAACAGATGAAAAAAATGTATACAGAGAAAATAAACTTCTTTAAAACTATTAGTCTTTCAGGTGCAAAGTAAAGGGAAAGCATGGCAATTTATCATCAAAAAAATGTACTGATATAAGGTGGGGGTGGGGGAACGGGGAGGGAAGGGAACAGAACGGAACAGGAAATAAAAAATGTGAGATATAGTATAGGTCCTTGATCTGGAATCTGCTAGAGTCTTTGCTCTGCCAAAATTAACTAGGTTTACTGACTTGCCGTAATGATGATTTACTTTATCTTTCAAAAAAGGTAACTGAACCAACAAAGATGAATTCTATTTTAGTTCTGGTTCTCATTAATAGAGAAGAACTGGTGAATGATTCCATTTTGGGGAAATGAACACTATTTGCTAGTTTGAGATAGAGAAGGAGGTGACCTGGTAAACTTGAATGAGCACTCCGATTACTTTTTAAATAATTATTTTAGGGTTAGTTAGTTAGGTGGCACAGTGGATAGAGCACCAACCCTGGAGTCAGGAGGACCTGAGTTCAAATCCAACCTCAGAAAATTAATAATTTCCTAGCTGTGTGACCTTGGACAAATCACTTAACTTCATTGTCTTGTTTTTAAAAAAAAATAAAATGTAAATAATTTGGGGGGGATATAAAACTGTACATACCTTTAATCCAGCAATACTACTACTAGGTCTGTATCCCAAAGAGATCAAAGAAAAAAAGAAAAGTATCCATTTGTATGAAAATTTTTTTTTGTTCTTTTTTGTGGTGGCATAAAATTGGAGGTTGGAAAGATGTCCATTAATTGGTTATAGTACATGACTGTGATGAAAACTACTGTGCTTTAAGAAATGACAAAGAGGGGCAGCTAGGTGGTGCAGTGGATAAAGCACCGGCCCTGGAGTCAGGAGTACCTGAGTTCAAATCTGACCTCAGACACTTCATAATTACCTAGCTGTGTGGCCTCGGGTGGTAAAAGACTTAGCTACTCTGATCAATACAATTATCCAAGGCAATTCCAGAGGACTTCTTATAAAAAATGCTAAACAAACATCACTTATACAAAAAATTCATAGCAGCTGTCTTTGTGATGGCAAAGAATTGGAAATCTAGGGGATGTCCATCAATTGGGAAATGGCTAAATAAACTGTGGTCTATGTATGTTATAGAATACTAGTGTTCTATTAGAAACCAGGAGGGATGAAATTTCAAAGAAACCTGGAGAGACTTGCATGAATTGAAACTGAGCAAGATGAGCAGAACCAGATGAACATTGTACACCCTAACAGCAACATGGGGTGATGATCATTCCATCAAGTGCAATAATGAGGGACAATTTTAGGGTATCTGTGATAAAGAATACCATCTGTCTCCAGAGAAAGAACTGTGGAGTTTAAACAAAGACCAAAGATTATTACCTTCAATTTTTTAAAAAAGTTGTCTTTCTACCTCTAATATTTTATTTTTTCTACAAGGATATGTTGGGGGGGGGTCACTCTCAACAGATTCAATTTTGATCAATGCAGAGCATGGAAACAACGTAAAGATTATCAGACTGCCTTCTGTGGGGGGAAGGGAAGAAATTGTAAAATTCAAAACCTTATCAAAAAAATTATACATAGAAACCACTATTGTACATAACTGGAAAACAAATAAAATATGCAAGAAAAAAGAAAGAAAAAACACTAAACATCTTCAAAGAGAGGGAACTGATAAACTCTTAAATACAGATTGAAGGATGTTTTTCACTTTCTTTACTTTTTGCTTTTTCTGTGACAAGGTTAACATGAAAATGTCTTGCATGACTTCTGTATAATGGGTATCATATTGCTTGCTTTCTCAATAGGTGGGAAAGAGACGGGAAGGAGAATTTAGAACTCAAAAATGTTTAAATGAACATTAATAAATAAAAAAAGAATAACAATGGGGCAGTTAGGTGGAGTAGTGGGAGGACCTGAGTTCAAATCCAACCTCAGACACTTAATAATTACCTGTCTATGTGACCTTGGATAAGTCACTTAACCCCATTGTCTTAAATAAACGAAAAATTTGAAAAAAAGAAAAAAGAATAACAATGAAGGAAAAACAAATTTTGTTGACTAATTTTGTAATTTTTTGTATCAATTCTTTCTGGATACCAAATTGGATACCCATCCTTCAAAGAGAATTCTTTCTTGTAGCAAAGAAGACCTTAGCAAAAATTCTCAATATAGTGACTACATATGATACTACATACAGCATTCTGCTAAATCATGTTTCCTGCCTCTCTGCTGAGGAGAGTTATATTTCATTGACTATTTTCTAGAACTATTGTTGATGCACCTAAGATCTTGGGAGAACAGATTTCAAAGTAGGACTCTTATGATTTAAAATTCTTCAGAGGAAGTCAAATCGAGGCAGATGGATAATTCTCAAGAATGAAATTCCAAAAACCCTTAAGGAAAATAATATAAAATTGTCTGAACAAAACCAGAGCTTTCTGAAACTAAATAAATAAAATAGATGCCCTGAATTAAAACAACTAGTCATATAACAGGAAATATCAGAGAACAACCCATTCTATGAAAACAGAGCTAGAGTTCAGAATAAACTGAGACAGTTGAAAAAAAGCAATAAAGTCACTAAAATGGATTTTAAAAAACAACAATCTATATTGCAAAAAAAAAAAAGGAAAAACATGAAACTACTGTGTGGGGTGCATGGAAAGATAATGAACTAAAAATGTATGAAGATAGAGCTTCTGAATCTTTATTCTTTTCCTGTCTTTTCTGATAAGGAAAAAAGGACAAAACAAATAGAACAAAGAGAACATTTATAAGTAAGGAGACAGTAAGAGGCACCAGGTCCAGATGAACTAAATCCTTGTGAACTAAAGACCTGGCAGATGTGACTGTAAACCTCCAGTCAATGAACTCTACAGTGAACAGTTGTAGAGAATAAGAGCAAGATGGAGAAAAGCAAATGCACCAAAACAGGAAAGAAACTAGAATTGGTCATCAGTTTGACTTCCATATAGCTTCAGCAAAAACAAGTCATGATTTTCTTTTTAAAAGACAGAGAGGACATAAATAGCCAAAATGCCTATGATAAAAAAAAAGAGGCATTAATAAAACTTTATTTAAGTTTACATATTGTGCTAACCCTAATTTCCTTTTTACAGAAATACTAAGGGATAATGATGTTTAGTTTTCCCAGGTTTCTGCAAAATATCTGAAAAATATACTCATCTTTGTGAACAAGACAGAGAACTGAATGTTAACTAGACAATGATAAAATTAGGCAGATTTAGGAATGCTGACTGATCAGACCCAAAGAATAGTCACTGATGATTTGATCTGGAAAGAGCTTCTAGTGTAAACCCTAGTGTTTGGCCCTTTGCTGGTTAAAATTAAATCAATATTTTAAATAAAGGCATAGATAACAAACATGCTTATCAAATAACATTGCTAGGAGGAAGAGCTAATGTACTGAATTACAAACATAGGATTCACAAAGTTCTCAACAGCATTAACTGTGATCTAATAAAAATAAAATATTTAATAAGGACAAATGTCTCATGTCTGGGTTCAAAAAAATCAAGTTCATAAATTCAGGGGGGAAAAGTGGAGAGATCTGAATGTTTTAGAAGTATTCCATTCCTTGAGATGTGCCAGTGAGATAAAACATCTAAGAAAGTTTATTCAATCTCAGGTTACACTAAAAGAGAAAATTCAAATCCCCCAAAGAGGGGAAGGTCCCCCAGTACTCTGCTCTAATCAGGCCATATAGGGAATATTGTGTTCAATTCTGACACTCCATTTTAGGAAAGATATTCATAAGCTGGAGAACTAACAGATAATAATCAGGATAGTAAAAATACCTCAAGATCATGGAAGAATCAGTTAAGAGGAAAGCAGAAAAGATTTGGAAAATAAAATGACAAATTCCTTCCAGAATCTTCAGGATTAGCAAGGGTAATGGGGAATATTAGATTCACAAAAATGTTAAGAAAAAATTCCTAGCATAAAGCGAATTGGAATGATTTGCTTTCATCAGCAATGGATTTTCCCTCAATAGAGGTCTTTGAATAAGACTAAAAAACATTTGTCAGTTAGGTATGTCTTGACTTTATATTCATTAAATTATTAACTTGTCTCCCCCAATTGGTCTGAATTCTTTCATAGCAGAGACTTTCTTTTTCTAGTCATATAGACAGTTTAGCAGAGGGCTAGCTCTAAAGCAAGCATTTATTTGACTAAAACTGAACTATAATACTGCCCATCAACCTCCCTATTTTTGCTAATGACATTTACAATAAACCCTAGGCTCAGAATCTTGGAACCATCACATATTCTTCATGCTTTTTTGTCCTTCAAAAGAAAGTTGAGGAAGTCTGGTAAAAGCATTTAGAGGAAAAAACGTGATTAGGTACAAACAGTGTTAGAAGAATAAGTATTCAAAAAAAAAATGAAGATTTTTGACAAGAAATAGCTAATATATGGGGGCAGCTAGGTGGCGCAGTGGACAGAGCACCGGCTCTGGAGTCAGGAGTACCTGAGTTCAAATCCGGCCTCAGACACTTAATAATGACCTAGCTGTGTGACCATGGGCAAGCCACTCAACCCCATTGCCTCGTAAAAACCTAGAAATAAAAAAAGAAATAGCTAATATAGAAATAATCATTAGGAAGATAGTATAAATACTCAAGCTATCATATTCTATTCATTCTGGGTACTTAACAAGAAACATTGTACCTTGCCAAAAAGGATTTCCCAGATCCTGGAAGCCCTCTGAGTAGTACAAGTGTTTGACCTACGTAAGGAGTTTTTCTTCGAACGGTATGAGAGGCAGAAGGCTCTTGTGCTTGGTAAGGATTTCCATCTTGATTTCTCCACGCCACTGGCATAGGCAGGGAAGCATTTCTATCCCAGGTCCCAAAAAGAACAGGGGGTGGCAGAGACGCACAGACTCTTCCAGTTTCACAGTAGTCAAAAACAGAGATCACTGGCTGAGGACTGGCTGCAACTGGAGCAATGAAGCTGCGAATCCCTTGGAAAGGCTCAAAGGCAGAAGCCATAGGATTCCAGGAAGCTTGTGGTAGCACAGGTGGGGTTGGCAATGGTGGCATTGCAGGGCAAAAGCTGAAATCACTTCCTGGTGGTGGTAGTTCTGCATGATTTTGTGGCTTGAAACCAAATCCTTTGGATTGTGTAAACAAATCAGGGACAGAAACACCATTCTGATCCCCACAGGTACCTGCTCCATTTTCTGTCTGATCTGAAAGCTGGACATTAACAGAAGTCCTTAATTCATTTGTACCCACACGTGCACAGGTTTGAGAAGGCGGACATCCAAAATTCTGGGTATCAGAAGGAGGCGCATTCTGATTTTGACTGGGGTTAACATACACCACTGGAGAGTCATTTGGTTGAGTGAAAAAGCTATTCATCTGGGTATCCATAGGACTGCTATTTGTTAATGGCCGTAGAGCATCCTTTTTACAATTTCTGGACTTGCTCAAATCTGAATGTAAAGTTAAATGTTCTGAACTTAACACAGAAGAATTTTCAATTGTTTCAGTCTCAATTTCTGTTTTTTTCAGAGAAAAACTCCTTCCACTGTTACTGGTGTCACCAAAATTGTTTTCCAAAGGCAAAAGTGACTGTGTAGACACTTGGTCATTAGAAGCATAATTCAATTTCTCAAATGCATTTTGGATTAAGAAATCCAAGTCTTCAGTAAGTCGCATATCAGAGAATGCATCGGCTGCTTGGGAACTGTCTTCATTTTCTACCTGAGGACATTTTTCGTTCATTTCATTTCCTTCAGCAAGATGCTGATTAACAAAAGCAAGTGGTGATGACACTGACTCCAATATTAAGCTTTTAGAAGCTGGCCTTCCTTTGGCACCAGTGGACAGTTCTAAGAGACAATCCATAGCATTTTCAACTGTTCATAAAGAAAAGGATAAAAACATCATGATCAGGACAAAAATTGCAAATAGATGACAGAGTTAGAGCTGGGAGGAAACTCCGTCATTTTACAGGTAAGGAAAATGATGCTAAACTTGACAATAAATGTTTAGGACAAGACTTGAACTGGTCCCTCTGGACTCAACTCCTGCACTCAATATATCATGCTGTGTGAGTTTTGTAATAATTTAGCATTAGATGGGTTTGCAACAGCCCCATAAGGCATATAAATGCCAAATGCCTTATTATATATCCTCATTTTACAGAGAAGAAAAAAAGAATGAGAAAGGTTAAATGATTTGTTCACAGTCAAATAGCTAATGTATTCTACTTACATGATCCTCCTGATTCCAAATCCACTGTTCTTTCCACTATAAGATACTGTTTCATTAATATTTTATTATGATTATTTCAATGCATCTTATAACCTTAGAAAATGACTTCAAAATTTTTAAAGCATTTAAGATTATCTAGAAAATTTTATTCTAAAGTATTTTGTTACTCCAAAATAAAAATTTATTTATATTATCAACAACTAAAGCTAAAACTTTAACCTAATTCAGACTGAATTATTATAAATTTCAAATTAGTAAAACATACCTATAACTTCTAGGAAAAAATACTACTCTTTCATTCCTCTAGTAATATTTCTCCTCCATTTTAAAGACAAACTCCTAGAGCCATTGCTTCACTTCCTTTTCCTCTGTCTCGTTCCCCCTCTGAGTTTTGACTCATCTTTCCCTCAGCTGCCATCTGACACCAGCACACCCCCAGCCTCTGTTTCTCATTTGGTTAGGTTCTTCTGAGATCTCCATTTTGGGGGAGATGCCTGCCTCAGGCCTATCCTGCTCCAATCCCATCTTGACTATTCTCTCTCCAGATTTTAACACCCTTTTCCCTCTCCATCCCCACCAAAGCTCTTGCAAAAGGGTACCTTCTCTTCTGCCCCTCCCCAACTCATCACTTTTCAGCTTCCTATATGTTGTCTTTACTATTGGAAGGCAAGCTCCTTGAAGGCAAGGACAGTCCCTGAACACAATGCCTATCATGTAGTGAGTACTTAATAGATGTTTGTGTGCCTTGTTTAAATCTTTGCAATCTGGGTTTCAAAATCATCATTCAACTGAAATAGTCTTCAAAGTTACCAGTCAAATCTGATTTTTTCTCAATCCTCATCCCCCCCCACCCTCTTGCAAGGCAATAGGGTTGAATGACTTTGCCCAAGGTCACACAGCTAGGTAATTATTAAGTGTCTGAGGCCACATTTGAACTCGGGTCCTCCTGACTCCAGGACTGGTGCTCTATCCACTGTGCAACCCAACTGCCCCCAACCTCACCCCTTCTAGAATTTGACTAATGCCCCACCTCTGCCTGCAGTCACTCCACTCTGTGTTTCTGTGAAACTATTTTCTTTGTTTTCCTCCTACCTGCATGACCACTCCTTCTAAATCTTTTTTTTGCTGCTCATGTATTCTACACTCACTCATTAGAGAGTGAGTTCTGTCCTGGGTCCTCTTTTTATTCTCTCTCTCTCTATACTCTCACTTGATGACCTATCAGCTCCTTGGGGTTAATTAAGATGTCTAAGTGGATAATTGCTGGATCTAAAGATACAGTTCTGAACTCTCCCCTGAGGTCTGGTCTTCTATCTCCCAACTACATACTGCATGTGGGCATCTCACACTCAAAATTTTTCCCTGTAAAGCCATCTCCTTTCCAAAATTCACTATTTCTGTAAGACACCATGAGAATTCTTCCAGTCACCAGGTTCACAACCTACCCAGTATCTTGAGTCATCCTTATCCCACATTCTATATAGCCTATCAGTTGATGAAGCTTGTTTTTGCCTCCACAATGTTTTCCCTTTTTTCTACTAACAAAGCCAGCACCCTAGGCTCTTCTCTGAACAACTGAAACGGCTCCCCAAGTGGTCACTCATTTCTAATCCATGTACCACACACAGTTGCCAATGTGATTGTCCTAAAGCTTAGATCTGATCGTGTCACTGTCCCTCAATGACTCTCAGTTGGAATATAAGTTCCTCTGTTCATTCTGACAATCCTTTCCAAACTTCATGGACCAACTAATTGGCCTCCTCACAGGACAATGCATCCCTCTCCACCTTCACCCTTTTGTACTGTCTGTCCACCAAGCCTGTAATGCATTCCCTCATGTTCTCACCTCTTAAAACCCTAATTTCTTGAAAATTTTGCTCAAATACCTCCTTCCTGTTCTCAAATGCTGGTACCCTCTTCCCCTCAGATTGACATTCCACTGTCTTGCAAGTATTTTACATGGGTTTGTAAAGCTTCTCTACAAACTCTACAACTGTTGCATTTGTCTCTGTATCTGTAGTATATAACATGGTGCTCTGCCCAAAGCAGACGCTTTAGAAATGTTGGTTGATTGATTATGGATTTATATTTAACACTAAGTCCTTGTCTTGAGAAATGTGATTATGAATTGCCTGTTCATTTCAAATACAGTTTAACCTCCTCTCACAATATTTAATTTATGGAGTTTTGCATTAATGTGACTTTTAAATTAGGAAACAACATATGTCTACATGTAAATGGTTCCTTGAACTGAGTGAGTTAAATGAACATTTATAGAATTCTGAATGCTAATAACTCATTTTCTCCTTGATTCTTTCTAGTTACTATGCTGGGAAGCAAAAAACTATAGTTTGCGCTTTGCAATACTTATCACAGTAAAATTGGGCTCATCCATTATAAAAACAGATTTCTCTCTTCCCAAACTTCTCAATTTTTTTTCTAGATAACATTTCCAATGGCAGTTTCTCAAACCAAATCTAATTTCCTTATGAAAATAATTCTGACATATAGAATCTTTAAAAGTACTGTCAATAAATAAATTTCTTCAATACTCACTACTATTAGGGAAAGATAAGAATAAAGTACAAATAACTCAAAATTGTTCGTTTTTCTCACCTTTGAAATCACATTCTGAAAGCATCAAATAAACTACATCAGGATCCAAGTCAGAAAACATCTCTGACAAGCTGTTTAAGAGTTTCTCTTTGTCAACACTTGGCTGAGGTGGTGTAGGAAGACTTGACAGCTCCTCACGATGAGCAATATTGGATGCAACATCCTCTACTGTATTCAGAGACTTCCTAGCAGGACTTCCACCAAGATTTTTCCTTTTCCTTGGCATTCTGCTTTCTAAAAATCAGTTCCTTTCTTATTCAAGTTGAATGATATTTAAGTCATTTCTCAGAGGAAACAGGGCCAAGTAAGTTGCATAATCCAGTAGTAACAGGGCCTAAGGTATATTGAAAAAAAAAAAAGAATTACTGGATAGATTGGATAACTGCAACTTTATTTCTTAAATCTCAGGCACTTGCAGTTTTACTAACTTTCACACTATCAAGAAACAATTGGGATGCCTTTTATAGCAAGAACAGAGACATATTCTCCAATAGACAAATGTTCAAAAAACATGAAACAGCATTTTTTTAAGAAATGGGAGCTACCAATATGAAAAAAGCTCTATATCACAAAAAAAGAATTAGAAGGCTTTACAAGATGATGAAAGACAAAAAAGTTAACTATTGGAGAGGCAGTGGAAAGATAAGAAACAATAATGTACTATTAGTGAAAATGATGCCAACCCTAGAAAAATCACTTCTATGACCCAGTAAAACCACAAAAAACATATCTCAAGAAGGAAAAAAATCCCACAGATATAAAGTTTTTTACTAGTATTTAACCAGCAAAGAGTTGGAAAGAAAAAGGGATTTCAACTGATTATGGGAAGAATGGACAAACTGGAAATAAGAATATTCATAGTGTTATATAAAATGAAAAAAGATTTCTGAGAAATCTGAATTAAAATGATAGAGGAAAACCTGTAAAACTAGGAGAACAATTTACATAATAACTATAATAGTGCAAAGGGAAACAATCCTGAAAGATGTCAGAACTTGTATGAATGCAATAATCAACAGCAGCAGTACTCAACCTCATAGGATTAATGGTAAATAAAGCCTGCTTCATTTCATGGCAAAGAGGTGAAATCTGTATGTGTAGAATGAGGAATAAATTTTCAGAAACTGTCAAAGAGTTGATTTATTTTTTCTAGCCTGTACTGTTGTTACAATTGAGATTTAAAAAAAAAACTTTCTTGATTTCTTATATGATGGTTGCCCATTATCATAACCTGATTTCAAATTCAGGTAAAAATAGGTGGCAGGGGAAGCTAGGTGGCAAGTGGATAGAGCACCGGCCCTGGAGTCAGTTCAAATGCAGACTCAGACACTTAATAATTATCTAGCTGTGTGGCCCTGGGCAAGCCACTTAACCCCATTGCCTTGCAAAAAAAAAAAACTGAAAAAAAAAAAAAGAAAATAGGTTGCAAAAAAAATAATATAAGTGTTTTCTTTTAATTTAATACTATTTTGGGGTTTTTTTAATTACATGTAAAAATAGCTTTCAACATTTATTTTTGTAAAATTTTGAGATCCAAATTTTTCTTCTCTCCAAGGAAGTAATCTGATTGTAATAATAATTCTAAAGGCAGACTTTTTTTTCAAATACACCTTCTCTGCTCAAACTTCTCTAAACTTATCTAGAAGCAATTGTTCTAGTAACCTGAAGTACATAGGTATATCTCTAAAATAACCACCATCAATTTAATTAAAACATTAAAATATATCCTTTAGTACAGCTCATTTTTATTGTTATATGAAGAGCAATTTAGAGAAAATCCTTTATGTCTTGAATGGAAAAATGCAAAAAAAAAAGAATTTATTCACAGCATTACTGAAAAAATAGTAATGCAGATAGCTTTTCAGCAACCTAAATGAAAAGATCAAGAATATTACTATAGTTCAACATTTATATATTTTATAGATAATATCAATAAATAGTATAATCTAACTGAGACAAGCTCTGGCTTCCAATTCAGCTATTAGCTCTCTGACCAAAGCAAATCACCTGACTTCTCTTGCTTCAACATCTTCATCTGTTAAAACAAGAACCAACCTGTCTCACAGGGTAGCTGAAATGACAAACCAGCATTTCAAAAAATTAAAAACATTGTGTAAGATATTTAGTTTTTCCTATGACTCTGCCTCAGGGGACAAAGTATGCATGTCAAAAAAAAAAAATACCTCTTCTTTGATTCTCCAGTATCTTGGAGAAGCAAATATCCTGGTAGTCTTTCAGAAGAAAGCAAAAATAAAAGTAATTCAGGCTTCTTTCTTTAGTTTTAGGTATGGATAGTGTGTCACTAAAATAGCAACCTGGAAAATGCACCAGATATTATTCATCAAGACTCACAAATTAAACATAACTATCAATAACTGATTCTTCACTAGCTATGAATATTTAACTTTCTCCTATGACTTGATATTCAAAATCAGAATGTGCAATAATTTTTTTAAAGTTAAAATCACAGATTTAGAGTTAGATAGAAGGAACCCTTCAAGGCTTTCTAGTCCTAACACAGGAATATTCTGATAAATAATTAAACATAATCTGTTGGACTTTCTGAGGCACAGCCAAGATGGTGATGCAAAGCTAGGAAGCTCCTGGAGCCTTTCCCAAACAACTTTGAATCAAACCTCTAAACAGACTGTAAAGTGACAGAAACTACAAAAACAACTATGCAACAAGTTATTAACTCAAGATATCATGGAGGAACTTCCGTTTCACTGGGGTAAAGGGGGAGTATAACCCAGCATAGGCAGGAGAACTAGAAAGTCAGTAGGAGGCTTTGGCCACAGCCCAGGCTCAGGTCCAGGTTCAGTGGCCAGCAGAGAAGCAAAGTTTGAGCCCCAGGAACACTGGTGCAACAGGCAGGACTAGGTTAGCCTACAAACCACTAGCACCTTCAATGCCATAGGCAAGTGGTAAGCCAAGGATAAGACCTCTAGTTCCAGTACAAAAAGCTTGTGCCTGTACCCCTTTTGCCCCAGGAACAGAGTCCAATAATCAAAATGAGAAAAAAAGAAGACAAAAAAACAGCACAAATTATAAAAAGCTACTATTCTGAGATGATAAAATATATCAACACAGAAGAGGAAGGCATTGGCAAAATGCCTACATGTAAAGTCTCAAAGGGTCTCAAATCCAAAAAAGACCTCTTGGAAGAGCTCAAAAAGAATTTTAAAAGTCAAAGCAGAGAAGAAGAAAAAATGGAGAAAAGAAATGAAAGTCATATAGGAGAATTATGAAAGATTAAGAAAACTACCTTTAAATGGTCAAATGGAAAAAGAAATCAGCTGTCTTAAAAATAAAAGTGGCCCACTGGAAAAGAAATGTAACTCATCAGAAAATAAAACTGACCAACTAGATTTTTCTCATCAAAAAATAGGGGCAGCTGGGTGGCACAGTGGATAGAGCACCAGCCCTGGAGTCAGGAGGACCTGAGTTCAAATGTGACCTTGAAAGCAAGTCACTTAACCCCACTGCCTTAAATAAAAATTAAAAAAGTAAAATTGACCAAATGGAAAAGTAAACACAAAAAGCTAATTCAAGAAAATAAAACTATGACGCCCAAAATGCTGAAAAAAAAAAAAAGAAAACATATAAAGAATTTCTTAGGAAAAACAACTGACCTGGAAAATAAATCCAGAAGGGATAATTTAAGAATTATTCATCTACCTGAAAGCTATGAACAGAGAAAAAGCCTGAACAGTATCATAAAGAAAAACTACCCTAATATCATAAAACAAGTAGATAAAACAATCCATATATCACCCCCAGAAAGAGATCCCAAAAATAAAAACTCCAAGGAGTATTTTAGAATTCTTAACTAAAGGAGAAAATACTGCAAGCTGTCAAAAAGAATCAATATAAATACCAGGGAGACACAATAAGGATTACAAAGAACTTATCAGCTTCAACATTAAAGGATCAGAGATCATATTCTGGAGGGCAAAAGAAATTGGATTATAATTAAGAAATCAACTATCCTGCAAAATGCAGGGGAAAAGATGGATTTTCAATGAAATAGAGGACTTTCAAACTTACCTGATTAAAAAGATAAGAACTGAACAGAAAATTTCATCTTTAAATACAAGATTCAAAAGATGCATAAAAAAAGTAAATGGAAAGAAAAAAAATTAGTCAATAAGATTAAGGAAAAAAAAGTTAGTCAATAAGACTAAATGGGAAGAGAATACATTTAACTCTTGAAAATTGCTTTTCTCTCAAGATAGGTTGAAAAGAACATATTAGACAAAAAGGGTATAGTTATTTCTATTGGGATAACTGAAGGCAGAGTACTTAGACAGAGGATGTGAATTTAAATTGATCAAGATGTGATTATACTTTAGCTCATGAGGGTTCTATTTCTATCAGGATAGTTGAAAGAAGCATACTTTGACAGAGTGTGTGGGTACAAGGCAGGTATAAAGCAATTAAGACATGAAAACAGGTTTATACTGGGAGAAGGCAGAAGAAGCATTAGAGGATAATTAACAACATATGTAGAGGCACAAAAGAACCTATTAGAGTAGAGTGAAAGAAGGGAAGGGTATTACACTCAAAAAAATTTGGCTCAAATCCCCAAATAGGTTAAGAAATTTATCCTAACCTAAAGGAAAGAAGGGAAAGGGGGAAAGGATAATGTGAAGCAGGCAGCAGTCAAAAGCAAAATATTGATGAGGAGGCATAAGGGGAAAGGAAAAAGGAAAGTAGAAGTGGAGGGAAAATAGGATGGAGAGAAAGAAAAAAGTTCTTGCACAAATAAAACCAATGCAACCAAGACTAAAAGGAATGCAGAAAACGGAAGCAATTTTCACAGCTAGTGTTTCTTAAAGAAATAACAAGCCAATGCTTTGGAAAAGCCTGGAAAGACTCCCAGGAACAGATGCTGAGTGAAGTAAGCAGAAACAAGAGAACATCATACCTATTAATAAAGAACATTGTGAGATAATCAACTATGATGGACACAGCTCCTTTCAGCAGTTCAGTAATCAAGGACAATCAGGGCAGCTAGGTGGAGCAGTGACTAGAGTACCAGCCCTGGAGTCAGGAGTACCTGGGTTCAAATTCGACCTCAGACATTAATTACCTAGCTGTGTGGCCTTGGGCAAGACACTTAACCCCATTGCCTTGCAAAAAAAAAAAAAACTAAAAAAAGTGATCGAGGACAATCCTGAGAGACTCTGTTATGGAAAAATGCTATCCAAATCCAGGGGAAAAACTATGGAGTCTAAATGCAGAGCAAAGCAAACTATATCACTTTTTTAAATTTCTTTTGTTGTTTCCTTCTCTCTCATGATTTTTTTTCCCCTTTAGTTCTAATTCTTTTTTCACAACATGCCAAATATGGAAATATGTCATTATACAATTATAAATGTACAACTATAAATGTACAACCTATCTCAGATTGTTCGCTGCCATGGGGAGGGGGGAGGCAAGAGAGTAGTAGAAAACTGGAACTCAAAAGCTTGCAAAAGGATGAATTTTGAAAACTATTTTTGCATGTAATTAGAAAAATAAATAAAATTTACTAATCAAAAAACTTATGCAAAATAATTAACCATAATCTGCTTTCTGAAGTACAAACTCTGAGTCTGAAAATTTAATAATCTCCTCTGCAGCAATAGTCTGAGCTGTAGTTGGCTAATATTAAAACCTACCTAACTAACCCTACCTAAAACAATATTAGCCTACCTAACACAAAAAGTATTAAGTGGGAGAACCAGGCTTCAAACTCAAATACTTTATTTAATATCCTGCAATCCTTCCACTGTCACTTCAAATTGGAAAATACCCTGGGTACAAAAGTATAATTAGGTTGCATCTATACTCTGGTTTTTCCCAGCATTTATCTCCCCAAAATATCATAACAGGCAGGAGGAAGGACAGACCATACTCTTTCTTAACTTTCTTAAACATATTTGTTATTTCAAAAAATCAGTTATTGTAAGTAACAAATTAGTTGCCAATTTGATCCTTTCAGCCTATTTCCACTCCTCCAACTCCCCAATAACTTCCTTATATTATTTTGTTTCCAATAAAAACTTTATGGTGGGGCTCTTTGTTCTGTACTAATTGTTTATTCACATAGTCTTCAAGGTCTAAAATGAAAAATTAAGTTTCAAGAAAATATCTGCAAACATTTTATTTTTCTACATTTTCTTTAGTAATGAAAATACAATCACACTTCTGCCAGAAAGGGAACTTGTTCCTGCAACTGACTAAAGGTCCTCCAGAAATCTTTATCTAAGATTATCAAATATCTAGGATCAAGTTTAAATTAAGATTTTTTTTTTTAATTCCATTGACTCTAGAAAGACTAAGCCAAATGTTGTATTGGCCTATCACAGACCAGTGGAAGAAGCATTGACTTTGGAATCAGAGTAAATCAGAGCTTAAATTTGAGTTAGAACCTCTCTCCTTCCTGTGACCCATCAACTAATGATAATGATCAAAAATCTAAAATCCAAGATCTCTAATAGAAAGTAACAGATCATCAGAAATGAGATTTTTTTCCTGTATAAAAGAAAGGGGAAAGCTGCAAAAACACCTTTGGAGTCAAACCATTACCACCTCCATCTGAACATCTGATTCAGTGACAAGGCCCCAAGAAGGCATAATTACTTAAGTTAGCTGGTTTCTCCCAACTATCCCTGGTGACCCTTCCACCTCCCAATATCTATTTGCCATCTTAACTGGCTACTTCCCATCTTTCCTCATTTGCATCGTTATTGCAACTGAGCAGTTAGAAAATGTTGAACAAGCCCTCTCCCACAGTGCCCATACCTCTCAGTTGAGGACCCCAGGATGAATTGCTTAAAGGGGTCTTTAAATTCATCCTAGTTCAAAAGTGGCTCAAAATAGCCACTATTCATTAATGACCTGGGTCTTGGTTTTCCCTTCTGCCTGACATTGAGATTTATTCCTGGCAGATCTTCTGCTGGGCATATTCACTTTCAAAAACCAGCTTAATCTCACCTCTACCTTTTGATGACTCCCTCAGCTCTAACTGATCACTTTTTTTTTGCCTCAAATGTAATTAACACTCATAACCTTTACTTACTACCTTGTTTTCTTTTCACAGTTGTTAAATCTAACTTGTATAAATTCCTTGAGGATATACAGGAGATCACATATCTTCTTCATTAAAACTTCAACAGCACCTATAGCTCAATAGTACATAGTAGATGTTACACAAATATTTACTGATTTTTCTAAGATAAGTTGAGAAAATTAATGGGCACAGTCACCCAAGAGGCCAAGACTAAAAGATAGTTCTGATTCCCCAGACCAATATATTTCCTTCTATCCCAAGTTATATTATATGAATGACCCCAATAACAGAATTCATAATATTCAGATCTCTTTATAATAAATGTTTTAAATGTTTTAAAAAATTAAAATAAAAAGCCTAAAATTCTAGATGTAGAACTATAAATAACAACAGAACACTTACCCTTTGTATGCAACTGATATCACCCTGCTGAAACCAAGGCTGAGGCTTGAAATCACTACAGATGATTGTTTTACGAAGCATAGTGCCAATTCTTGCTATGAAAAAATAAGAAAAACAATTTCATGAGCTTCTGTGACATTGAACAAAAACTATACAAAGACTAAGACATATTCCCAAGGTCACACAACTAGGCAATTCTTAAGTGTCTCGGTCCTCCTGACTCCAGGGCCGAGGCTCTTTCCACTGTACCACCTAGCTGTCCTTATATAATCTTTTTAAACCAAATCTCATTTTAAATTTGCTAAACACATCTTAATTCTAAAAGAAATCTGTGAATCCTTTCCAATATCTCCAATTTGTTAGATTCTGATTTTATTATATTAGATTTTCTTAAAGTAAGATAAATAGATCAAGGTTTAACATGGTTTAGCCATACATATACATGCAAGGTCATCAATGTGAAATTATCATTTAAAAAAGGGGGGAAACAAAAAAAGGGGAAAAAGACAAAAGGGAATAGAGGAGGTTGAGATGAATATCATGTTGCCCTGACACCTAGCTCTTTTATCTAAGTACCTAGCATTTTAAGAATATTACCCAAAATTACATAAATATGCAGTAATATTTTATGATTATGATATTTGGAAAAGAGGTTCCAGAAACAAAAACTATGATGAGTACAGGAATGAAAAGATATAAAAGAATGGATGCAAAGCAAAGTGAGAACAAGGGAAATTTTATACACACATACACACACACACACACACACACACACACACACACACACACACACACAGTGGATATAACAAAACAATCAAAACTGAATGCAACAAAATTATAATGACCAAGTTTAGCCCTTAAAAAGGAGATGAGAAGACACTTTCACCCACTTTACAAAATGGGAGTCCATGAGTACTATAATTTTAAAATTTTTCAAAATATTGGTTGGTTTTTTCTGAATATATTTTTTTCTTCCCCATTAACTGGATGGGAATGAGGTGAGGGATAGTGAGAGGGGTAGAAAGTGAGAGAAGCAGTGAGGAAAACAAAAAGATACCAATAATTTATTTTTAAAATAAAAACGTTATAGCACACTAGATACAGTAAAAGACTATAGGGTTCTACTTATGAGCTTCTCCAATGCAGAATGGGTTTGATTTCCACCCTCTGCATATACTGGAAGGTAAAAGGGAATGGACAAATAAATGAGATGGGAAAGGAGTTACTAGCTATGAATATGGCCCCAAAAATACTGTGATGTCTTCAATTCCCACTTTATAACTTTTAAGAGGTTCCTTTGAGAATCTTGCATTGACCAAAGTGCCTTAAATGTGAGTCTTAACATAAGGATGGAGTTAATGCCCTGCAGAGTTATAAAGATGATCATCCAGTTGAAGAGGTTATTTATCAATAAACCAATAAGCATTCATGAAGCACTTACTATGTATGTGCCAGGCTTGATACTAGGTGCAGAGCTGAGGATAGAACGACAAAGATGAAATAGTCTTTGCCTTCAAGGAGCTCCTATTGTGTGTAGGAGAAATAACACATACACATAATACATACAACATACAAAGTAAATACAAAGTAATTTCTAAGGGGAAGCACAGGAAATCAGAAAAGGTCTCCTACAGGCAGTGGCTCTTGACCTAGGGATTCCAAATGACAGGTGATGAAGAAGGATGAACCAGGTGCTGGAGACAGCCAATGCAAAATAAAAAAGACTGGAAACAGACTGTTTGATATGAGGAACAATAAAGTGGCCATTTTCGCCAGAAAGAATGAGTAAATGAGAGCAAAGTATAATAAGTCTAGAAAGGTAGGCTGGCACCAATTTGTGAAGAGCTTTAAATATCAAATGGGAAATAGCAGTTGATCCTAAAGCTAAAAGGAAAATGATGGGAGTTTATTGAAACGAGGAAGATGTGATATAGTCAGATCTTTCCTTTAGTTAATATTTTGATAGTTTTTGTAGAGGTTGGGTTGGAGTATATTGAATCTGTTAAAAATCCAATTAGGAACATGCTCCAGAAGAAAAGTAATGACCCCATGAAGTAGTGCCATGGTTGTAAAGGAAAAAGAAGATGAAGGATGAAAAAGATAACATGGAGGCAAATTTGAAACTGATTGTCTTCCTTAAAGCATCATTTATTAAAAAATGTAAGAGAATAAATGGAAGATCAGAAAGAATCCCAGACTGACAGACAATCCCAGAAGCTACAAGTTAAACTTCTCTACTGAAAAAATTCAGTATCTCTAAAACTCAGTTGGTGATACTGGAATAGAGTTCAAAAGAGACAAAACTGACTTAATCTGGAAGTCATCTGCATGAAGATAAACTGAATTTATGGGAGTTAATGAGGTTCCCTGAGAATGCAGACAGGGGAAAGACTCAGGAAAGAGTTTTGGGGTACATCAACAATTACTGAGTGGGCCAGAGAAGATGATCCAACCTGGAGAAAGATTTAAGAGAATCAGAAGACAATAACATACCAAAAGGAAAGAATGGTCTATCAAATACTACACAATCAAGAAGGAAGTGGACTGAGAAGGGAACATAAGATTTGGCACTTAAGAAAACACTAGTAATTTGGGAAAGTAAGTTTTAGCTGAGTGACAATTTCCAAAGGACCTAAGATGTGACAAGACCAAGTGAAGGCCACAAATATATCTTGTGATTTCTAAGGTTTGCCTAAAATTCACAGAGAGGTATAGGATGACCACCTGAGGAGTGATAGGGTCAAGGGAGGTTTAAAGTTAAGGAAAATGAGTTATTAGAGAACAGTTATTCTTTTTTTTTCTTTAGGATTTTGCAAGGCAAATGGGGTTCAGTGGCTTGCCCAAGGCCACACAGCTAGGTAATTATTAAGTGTCTGAGGTGGGATTTGAACTCAGGTACTCCTGACTCCAGGGCTGGTGCTCTATCCACTGTGCCACCTAGCCGCCCAGAGAAGAGTTATTCTTGATTCCTGAAGTAATGGAAACATAATACCATAAGTAATTCCTTGTTTTACCTTGCTCTGAAGTCAGATACTTATCTAGCTAATTGAAAATATGATATATGGCTTAAATCAATAAGTCTGCTATGCAACCAAATTTCCTGTTTAGGGAGTGGACAAAGGACAAAAGAAGAGGCAAATGTGCTAGATCCCAGTGATGGCCCAATCATTTTTCTATAGAATATGCCCTATATATAAGTAAACAAAAATGAATTATCCCTTGTCAGAACTGAATCCATACCAACTTGAAAATTAAATTGTAAAAATCTACCAATAACATTTTATAAAAATATGTACCCGAGTACAAATTTTTTTGTTGATTTATATAATCACTTCCTAATAACAGACTAACACAATCACCATTCCCATTATCACCTCCACCAGTTTTTTTAGATTTCAATTTCCTTGGAATTTATTGTAGCAAAAAAAAAGTTTACTTGCCATCAAAATGTTTTCGTTTTTTACAGTAGCTCTCTTAAAAAACCTCAGTGGTTAACACTGAATTTAATGAAAATTAGGCTACAATTATTTATTTGCTTTTCCACCTTATAAAACTAATCCTCAATTTACTTTTCTTTAACCAATACCAAATTTGAGAACCACTGTTTGGTCCCCTTCACTCCAATTTTTCTTCATAATTTCCCTAAAAGATATATTATAATGTATCTTATAATTTTATCTAATTCTATAAAGCAACACTGATAGTTTGATACAGCATATCCATTAATCTAGGCCAAGGTGGTCCAAAATGCATATATGGCCCACTTATGAGTTTACTAAATGCTTTATTAAACAAAGCTTGAGATGGTTCACTAAAATGGCCAATTCAAAATATATTTGTCTATCGTTTCAATAAAAACTTTTAAAAGTAAGGTTGGACAGTCCTGAGCTAAACAATGTCATTATATTTATTACATGAATGCAGAAACATGTATTTCTCAGTTATTTTGTTCTGTCTTTATTTCTATTATCTGTTTTGTAACAGCATCTGCCATCCAGAGTTTACTTTTGGCAGTGACCCAGGCTGGGCTCTCATATAATCTTCCTTCCCCCCTTCCCCCCTGCACTGAATTCTCCCCCCCCCCATACACACACACAAAAAAAAGGGAACATTGAGCCTCTAGGGAGATCTGGCTAGCACTGGATAGAGGGAAACCAGAAAATCAACTAAGAATTCAAGGAAGAAAACTGAAAAAGCCTGAGTAAAAACTCAGCTCACAAATAAAGCTACAACAAAACTCAGAAAGGCAGAAGGAAAAAAAAATCAGTAAAAAAAAAAAACAAGGAAGCAGAAGTTGTACCAAAATCCTCCAGTAGAAAAAAGAATCCTAAGATATCATAAAACATTAGAAAATTCAAAATGGTTCAAAACAGAAATTAAACTTTGAAAAGGATGTATATTATGACTGAAATGACCAGATTCAGAGCTATCAAGGAATAATTATAAAAGACAAACAATGGGATACCAAACTTAAGGCAATATAGAAAACTCTTTCCAAAGTAAAGGTTATCTGATCCAATTCACAAGCAAACTTTGAAAAACAACCTGTAACTGAATCAGCAATTGTCCATGTGGGTTTTTTTCCTCCCTCCTCAGTATAGCTTCTGGCCATAATGTGGCACTTATGTATATTGATTATTTGTACCTATTAATGAAGTTTCATGTTCCCTGTATGTAATTTTTTTTAAAAGCAGGTGAATTGAAAGCATCTTTTTCCTCTGGAAATAATAGGTGAAAAAATGTTTTTTTAAAAATACATTTCTGGGGAAGCTAGATGGCATAGTGGATAAAGCACCAGCCCTGGAATCAGGAGGTCAACCTGAGTTCAAATATGACCTCAGACATTTAATAATTGCCGTGACCTTGGGCAAAAAAAAATAAAAAATATGAGTTCTGATTCCATCTTGACCAAAGAACTCTGTGAAAATTAATCAGATTTCCTAGTATTCTGTGTTAAGAAAGAGTCCAGCTTCTTTAAAAAGCATTACTCCCTAATGCCAATGTACTGTGCTTTATGACTTAGGCACTGAACATCTATCTAATCCTTTAAAAAGTCCTACTCTATAGTTCACCTGTCAGATCGTAAACAGTTTATGACCAAGGAAGAGATAGAGAACATCATTCAAAACAAACCAGATAATTTTGACTACATTAAATTAAAAAGCTTTTGCACAGACAAAACCACTGTAACCAAGATCAAAAGAAATGTAGTAAATTGGGAAACAATCTTTACAACTAATGATTCTGACAAAGGACTCACTTCTAAAATATACAGAGAAAGAACTGAGTCAAATTTTCAAAAAAACAAGCCATTCCCCAATTGACAAATGGTCAAAGCTATGCAAAGCTGAGGAAATCAAAGCAATCCACAGTCATATGAAAAATTGCTCCAAATCATTACTTACTAGAGAAATGCAAATTAAAGCATCTGTGAGATACCACCTCACACCTCTCAGACTGGCCAATATGACCAGAAAAGACTGATCAATGTTGGAAGGGTTGTGGGAAATCTGGGACACTAATACATTGGTGGTAGAGCTGTGAACTCATCCAACCTTTCTGCTGAGCAATTTCGGATTATGCCCAAAGGGCAACAAAAATGTGCATACCGTTTGACCCAGCAATACCACTACTGGGTCTATACCCTGAAGAGATGATTAAAAAAAAAAGAGTAAAAATATCACTCATACAAAAATATTTATAGCAGCCCTGTTTGTGGTGGCAAAAAATTGGAAATTAAATTAAATCAATGTCCTTCAACTGGGGAATGGCTTAACAAACTGTGGTATGTGAATGTCATGGAACACTATTGTTCTATTACAAACCAGGAGGGATGGGAATTCAGGGAAACCTGGAGAAATTTGTATGAACTGATGCTGAGTGAGATGAGCAGAACCAGAAAAACACTGTACACCCTAACAGCAACATGGGGGTGATGTTCAACCCTGATGAACTTGCTCCTCCCTTCAGTGCAACATCCAGGGACAATTTTGAGCTACCTGCAATGGAGAATACCATCTGTATCCAGAGAAAGAATTATGGACTTTGAACAAAGACCATAGACCATTATCATCAAATTAGGAGGAAAAAAAGTATTATATGCATTATGTAATTTTACTATCTCATACTTTATATTTCTTCCTTAAGGATATGATTTCTCTGTCATCACATTCAACTGAGATCAATGTATAACATGGAACCAATGTAAACACTAACAGAATGCCTTCTGTAGGGGGGGGGGGGGAGGGAAGCAAGAATGGGGGGGTAAATTGTAAAACTCAAAATAAATAAAATCTTTCCAAAAACAAAAAGTCCTACTCTACTGTGGGTCTTTTGTATCTCAATATAAAGGTCACCACACTGTGGCATTCCCACATGCTTTGTCAATGTTATCCTTCGTGTCCTGACACCTGAAAAGACTACCTACATAGTAAATTGGTCATTTAGTGATGAATTCTTTGTTCAAGGCAATTAGGTATAAAATGACCTTCCATCTAAGATCTTCCACTTCAGTATAGTGAAAGCAGAGTAGCAGAAAAAGGTACAGAAAGTACTAAGAATTAAGTAATTTTTAGATCACCTGTAAATATTACCTTCTGCTACTCTCTCTACATTTGAGAGGTTTGTACAATGACTAACAAATAGGTATATTGTTGGTATAATTCAATATCAATCTTGGCATTCTCACTATAAATGAAATTAGAAATATCAAGGAAATTAGTGCTAAACTGAAGAATGATTCACAGGTACTCTCCTTGGAAAGTCAAATAAAGGAATTGGCAATCTGGTTTTATCATATACCCAAAATCAATGACTGGTTATCTGTCACTCAAGGAGTTTGCAAAAAGGTCACCTTCTAAACAGAAGGATGGTTCACAGGCATTTTCCTTAGAAAATAATTGCATCTTATGTACAAAGAAGTAAGAACTAGATAACCCTCTCCAAATGAAATCAACAAACATTTCAACACTCATCCTGTTCAATATGAAGAGAAATAGGTGAAATAATGAGAAATAATTAGAAAATATCAGTCAGGAGGAAAAAAACAAAGACATGTAGACTACACAAAAGCGATACTTTAAGAAAAGTAGGCACTGGACATAATGAATATCAAATAAACCACAAAAATAAATTCTATTACATTTTAAGAAAAGTAGGCACTGGACATAATGAATATCAAATAAACCACAAAAATAAATTCTATTACATTTTAACAGACAGGAAGAGACTTATGACTAATGTAGGAGTCAATCCTGAATCAGCTGTCAGCATACAGACTACAGATTTGTTAGAGCAAAGATCAATTAATCTAAATCTAAAAAATAAATATGAAAAAATATAGTATGCAGTTGAGACAAGTCAACTTTGACCCACTCAAATTAGTTACTGTCAATGAAAAATGGGTGAATGACAATGAAGGTTTGTACAATCTCATGTTGCCCACACTGCTCTTCAAAGACTATTATTCTTGTAAAATACTATCTGATGAATTGCTGGCAAGACTGGTCTTCCAGCATCCTGATCACTGTCTTCCTGAATTGGTAAATAACATAAGGGAAGATACCCAGAAGTCTTGACTTCTTATTTAGTGGCAAGGTACCTGATATGTAAAGAAGGAGTACTCTCTAAAGAAATCAGTCTTTTTACCAAGAATATAGCTTTCAGAAACTTATTCTACTTTGAAAACCTATGTAAAAAATATTACAATTCCTTCTTTTTTTTTTTAAGCAAGGCATTGGGGTTGGGTGACTTGCCTGGGGTCATATAGCTGGGAAATTGTTGGGAGTCTGGGGTCGGATTTGAGCTCAGGTCTTCCCTGACTCCAGGGCCAGTCCTCAATCTACTGTGCCACCTAGCTGTCCTGTCTTTGCATAATTATAATATTGGAAGATATTCTTAAAATTATTTTGCTATAATTCTCTTATAAATATTTCTGGTTATAGAACATTTTTCTTTTGGAAGTTCCTTTATGACTTGTTAATTCCCCACCACTTGAATTATTTTTATTCTCTATTTCCTTTTCTAATAATATAGAAAATTTTAAGTTTTTATGGATATTAATAGATGTCGCCTAAGTTATTCAATTGTATATAATTGGGTAATGTTTCCAATAAATTTCTTTATTTCTTCTTCAAAAAAAAGAAAAAGAAAAATGGGTCAAGACAACAGAAAGGGCATTTGACGTGAATTACAATTTCATATTGAAATCTAACCCATGTAAATCAATTGCCATGAGACCAAAAGAAATACCTTTAATGATCTCAAACTTCTCTCTAAAAGCAAACATCTATATTCTCCATTACTGAGAACAAAAAAGTGACATACATACATTCCAACAGCCAAAGGTCACGTTTAGAAAACTGAGGTCTGAGTAGATTTTATGAACTTGGATGGGAAAAAAAATTACATGTTTATTGGTTTCCTTTGTAATCTTATGTATTTTATTTTGTACATTTAAAAACATTTTGAAAAGGACCCATAAGATTCACTAGAATTTCAAAAGGATTCATGACAAAAGGGGACAAACTGTAAATGGGTTAAGAATGTAAATTCGGGGACAACTAGGTGGCTCAGTGGATAAAGCGCCGGCCCTGGAGCCAGGAGTACCTGGGTTCAAATCTGACCTCAGACACTTAATAATTACCTAACCGTGAGGCTTTGGGCAAGCCACTTAACCCCAATTACCTTGCAAAAACCTAAAAAACGAACAAAAAAAGAATGTAAATTCAATCATAAAAGATGGAAAATTATAAACTGTCACCTAATAAAATGGAAAGCAGTGAAAAGAAAAACCAGTTTAAAGAAAGCTTGTCAAGATATCCAACTAAACAAAATCATCCCAAGGATACTTAAAGATGAAAATGGAAGAACAAAAGAAAAATTGGAAGCAAACTGCAAACACAAGAGAATAATACTACACATGAACCATACTCAATATTCATGGTCCATCCGTTCATGGTCCATCCGTTCACAGAAGTAGAAATGAGATCTGATTAAGAACTAACTGATCAGAATAAAGACTGGAAAAGCAGACTAAACCAAGTAAAAAACCAACATTTGTGGGGTTGACAGAGCACATTTAAGAAATTACTTAAGAAATACAGGGACAGTTAGGTGGTGCAGTGGATAGAACACTGGCCCTAGAGTCAGGCGGACCTGAGAGTTCAAATCCTGGCTCAGACAATAATCTAGCTGTGTGTCCTTGGGCAAGTCACTTAACCCCACTACCTTGTAAAAATTTAAATGGAAAAAAAAAGTACAGAGGTTATCTGAAGATGAGGGAAAGGGGAAAAGACAGAATATATACAATTACTCTATCTATGTGCCAAGCTTATATTAAATTTTAATGAGTTACACATGTATCACATACACCCATCAAGGATCTCCTTATGAAGGATTATTAATAGGCAGGTTTCCCCAAACTACAGCAAACGATATCTGCTTCTGCCCTGAGTCTCCTGCTCTTCTTTATATGTATGTGCTAGCAATATGCACATACACACACACACACAACACACACCCCACCTGAATTTCCTAGGGACCTCAAACTCAACATGTCTAAAAGTGAATTTTTTTTTCCCATAACCTTTCTCAACTTTAGAAATTTCAGTCCAATGTCTCAGGTAAGTAATCTCAGCCCAATCTTAGATTTCTTATTCATCTTCACATCACATATCTAATCAATTTTTCCATTCAACCTTCACATCCCTCAAATATCACCCCCATTCTTTCACCTTAATTCAAGTCCTCATCAAGAACAAGCTAGAATAGTAATGCCTCTTAACTGATCCCCCTGCCCGATCTCTGACCACTTTATTCCATCTTACAAAATGATGCCAAAGTCGTTTCCTTAAACCTAGATCACGGGGTGGCTAGGTGGCACAGTGGATAAAGCACCGGCTCTGGAGTCAGGAGTACCTGGGTTCAAATCCAGTCTAAGACACTTAATAATTACCTAGCCTTGGGCAAGCCACTTAACCCCAGTGCCTGGCAAAAATCTAAAAACAAACAAACAAACAAAAAACCTAGATCACTCTCCTACTCAATCCACTCCATTGGCTTTTTTATCCTATACAACTGGACCCTAACCTACCTTTCCAGTCACACTAAACATTATTTTTGTCCTATAATTCATTAATCTGGTCAAACTGACCAATCTCTTTCTCAATCATAAAATTTCATCTCCCCCATCTCTTGGCCTTTGCATTAGCCATTCCCAAAGGCTGAACTGTCTTTTCTTCCTTACCTCCAAACTACAGTTTCTTTCTTTAAACATGAAGCTCAGCAATTTGGAACTATGGCACAAAAATGTAGCATATACCAGCAGCAATACCACTGTATCTGTATCCCAACATGATCACAGAAAAGGGAAGAGGACCCACATGTAAAAAATATTTATAGCAATTCTTTTTGTTGGCAAAGAATTAGAAACTGAGGGGGATACTCATCAAATGGGGAATGGCTGAACAAATTCGTGGTATATGAATGTGATAGAATACCATTGTTCCGTAAGAAATGATGAGCAGGCAGATTTGAGAAAAGCCTGAAAAGACATGAATTGAAGCTAAGTGTAAAGAGTAGAAGCAGAACACTGTACACAGTACCAGTAAGATTGGTGTGAAGATCATGACAGACTTAGCTCTTCTCAGCAGTACAATGATCCTAGACAATTACAAAAGATTCATGGAAGATGCCTTCCACATCCAGAGAAATAACTGTGGAATCTGAAAAAGCATACTATTTTCAGTTGGGGGGGGGGTTCCTTTCTTGTGGCTTTTACCTTTTGTTATGATTCTTCTCTTACAAGGTAACTAATGTAGAAATATGATTAATATGATTGTATATGTATTACCTATAGCAGATTGCTTGATATCTTGGAAAGGGGAGTAGGGAGAACAATTTGGAACTCAAAACTATCTTTACGTTATTATGTTATTGGAAAAATAAGAAAAATTAGGTGAAAAAAAAAGGACACATAAATTCCCAGACCCAATGGGAAAGGAAGTATGAGAAAACTAGGAAAAAAACAAACATGAAGCTCAGGCTTCTTCCAAGTGGAACCTTTTCTAACTCCAACTGCTAGCATCTTTCCTACAGTAGTACCTTATATGACTATTTATATTTATTCACTTTATATTTATGCTATATTTATGTTTACATGAACTTATTTCCCCAATTTGAATGAAAGCTGATTGTGAGTAGAGATTATTTCATTCTTTGTAATTATATCACTAGTTGTACAAGTATTAAGACTCCTTAATAAATACTTGTTGAAATGTAAAGACTGACAAATTGCTCTCTGTGGGGGGAGGGAAGTAAGATGGGGGAAAATTTGTAAAACTCAAAAATAAAATCTTTAATTAAGAAAGTAAATAAATGCCTGTTAATTAATGGACCACTACATAATTGAAAAATAATTGAAGAGTAAGATCCCAGTCTGCCTGTTGATTCAAAAAAAAAAGCTTCAAAAGAAAAAATAGTTTTTTTTAAAGCAAAGAAGCTTCCATCCATATATGGAAACCATTAAAAATTTCTCAAAAAAAAGAATAACTTTGTTCTATAAGCCTTTGATCTTAAAAAAACAAATCAGGCAAGGCATATTAACAAGGAACCAAATGTTCCCACTAGTAGGATGGAGGAAATGCAGGAAAGGGTACAAATTCAATCAATCAAGAAGGATATACTATGGAAGGGAATTTCCTTCAGATGTCAAAGTGCTTCAGATGTTTTTATTCCCGGATGAGTTCATGCCAGTTGCCAACTTCGGATATCATTTGCAGGCATCTGGACCCATTCAAAAGGACGAGGTCAGACCATTCACACATTTTAAAATAAAAATAAGTGGATGAAGAAAGACTCTCCGACCTGATGATACGCTCTGTGGACAATTTATAGTCTGGAATGAAGTAGGAAACAAGGCGTGAAAATTGTTCCTTTGTTCATCTCAAACTTCTTCCAGAAACAAAGACTCCTGTTTGCCCGGCTCCAAGGGCCAGCCCGAAAGGCCATCCCTGAGCCCATCGGAACAGCAGCACACTTACGAGACGTCTCGCCGGCTCTTTTCAAGTTCTAACCCGAAGTTTTAGGGGTCTGGTCGGGACTGAGGGCCGGAGTGGGAGCCCCTTTCCCAGGGCCGGCCAGGAGCAGGCTCGGCACAGGGGCATTTCAGGCACCCCAGCCAGGGTCTCCACCGAGCGTGGGTCGGGTTGGACTGATCAGACGTGCAAAACGCCGGGGAAAGGAGACAATGGGAGCGGGGGCCGGGCCGGGGCCGGGGCGAGCCCGGCGGGGAGAGCTGTGGATCCCCGGGCCGGGGTCCGCGGGGGGCGAGCGGGCGGGTGATGCAATCGGGCGCCGCGCGGGGGGCGTCGGGGGCGTCACGCGCCGCCCGAGGGGAACCAAGTTTGGGGGCGCGCGGCCCCCCCGCCGAGGGGCCCCCCCGGCCCGCCCGCCCCGCCGCGGGGCCCAGCGCCCGCCCGGCCCCGGGGGGAAGGACGAGGCCCACGCGCGGGGCCCGGGGGCCGCCTTTACCTGGTCCTCAGGCGGGGGGCCGCCGCATCGGGCGCCCGAGGCTCCGGCCGGGCCGCGCTGGGGCCGGAGCGGCGGCGGAGAGGCGCGAGCGAGCCGCGAGCAGCGCGGGGAGGCCGGCGGGAGAGGCCGGCGGGAGAGGCCGGCGGGAGAGGCCGGCGAGGGCGCGCTGCGCGGGGACACACCGCCGCGGTGCGACGGCCGGCGGGAGAGCCGCGGGGGCGGGGCCGGCGGAGGACACGCCCCCGGGCCCGGGGCCACGCCCCGGCCCGCCCCCGGAGCGCGCCTGCACCGGAAACGTGCCCCCTTGTGAGGGCGGGGCCTCTTCCTCGTTCCCCGAGTGGCTTCAGCCCGCCTCAGCTCGGCCTGGCTCGCGGGAGGGGGGGGGCTCACACATGTCCGCCGGGGGGCGGGGACGGGGAGGGGGTGACCGCCGGCTGCTCGGCCCCGCCCTCCGGACCCCCCCGCCGGGAGCGGGAAAGTGGAGCCGGCGAGGACCCCGGCGGGGGCGGCTCTGTTTACACTCGCTGAGGCAAGGTCGCGGGGCGGCGCTACCGAGCATGCGCAGGCGGGGGTAGTGGATCCGTGTGCGGCCCGAGCCACCTAGCAACAGCCCCTTCATGAGCCAAAGCTGTGAGCATGCGCAGATGGCACTGGGCTGTTAGCAACCAAGCCTCGTGTGTGTGTGTGTGTGTGTGTGTGTGTGTGTGTGTGTCTGTGTCTGTGTCTGTGTCTGTGTCTGTGTGCCTGTGTTCTGCAAGGACAGCCTAGCAACTGCTAGTGAAGGAACCAAACCTACTGAGCATGCCCGTGTGTGCGTGTGTGTGTGTGTGTGTGTGTGTGCGTGTGTGTGTGTGTTGTTAAACAAACCTCCTGAACATGCCTGTGTGTGTGTGTGTGTGTGTGCTAGTGAAGGAACCAAACCTACTGAGCATGCCCGTGTGTATTTGTGTGTGTGTGTTGTTAAACAAACCTCCTGAACATGCCTGTGTGTGTGCCTGTGTTCTGCAAGAGCAGCCTAGCAACAGCTAGTGAAGGAACCAAACCTACCGAGCATGCGCAGATGCGTGTGGCTGTGTGTGTTGCAAGAACGACCTAGCAACTGCTCCTTAATGAACCGAAGCTACTGAGCATGCGCACATGTGTTTTTTTGTGTTCTCTGTGTTTTGTGTGTGTGTGTGTGTGTGTGTGTGTGACAGTGTGCTGCATGAAAGACCTAGCAACGGCTAGTTAATGAGCCAAAGCTACTGATTATGCCCCTGTGTTTTACTGTGTTGTTGGTCTAGGAGCCAGAATTACTGGGCACGCCTGTGTGTGTGTGTTGTTAGTTAAGGAAGCAAACCTACTGAGCATGCGCACATGTGTGTGTGTGCATCTGTATTTGGGATTGCAAGAACGACCTAGCAACGGCTAGTTAATGAGCCAAAGCTACTGAGCATGCCCGTGTCTTGTGTGTTGTTAAGAAACCAAACCTCCTGAGCATGCCTGTGTATGTATCTGTGTGTGTGTGTGTGTGCCTGTGTTCTGCAAGAGCAACTTAGCACCTGCTAGTTAAGGAGCCAAACCTACTGAGCATGCACAGATGTGTGTTTTTGTGTCTGTGTGTGTGTGTGTGTGTTGCGAGAACAACCTAGCAACTACTAGTTAAGGAATCAAAGCTGTTGAACATGCCCGCGTGCATGTGTTGTTAAGAAATCAAACCTACTGAGCATGCCTATGTGTGTGTGTGTGTTATTAGTTAGCCAAACCTACTCAGTATGCCTGTTTGTGTGTGTATGAGTGTGCCTGTGTGTTACAAGAGCAGCCTAGCAACTGCTAGTTAAAGGAACCAAACCTATTGAACATGCCCGTGTGTGTGTGTGTGTGTGTGTGTGTGTGTGTGTGTTGCTAATTAATGAACCAAACGTACTGAGCATGCTTGTGTATGTGTCTGTGTGTGTGTGTGTGTGTGTGCCTGTGTTCTGCAAGAGCAACTTAGCACCTGCTAGTTAAGGAGCCAAACCTACTGAGCATGCACAGATGTGTGTTTTTGTGTATGTGTGTCTGTGTGTATGTGTGTGGCAAGAACAACCTAGCAACTACTAGTTAAGGAATCAAAGCTGTTGAACATGCCCGTGTGCATGTGTTGTTAAGAAATCAAACCTACTGAGCATGCCTATGTGCGTGTGTGTTATTAGTTAACCAAACATACTCAGTATGCCTGTTTTTGTGTGTATGTGTGTGTGTGTGAGTGTGCCTGTGTGTTACAAGAGCAGCCTAGCAACTGCTAGTTAAAGGAACCAAACCTATTGAACATGCCCATGTGTGTGTGTGTGTGTGTGTTGCTAATTAATGAACCAAACGTACTGAGCATGCATGTTTGTCTGTGTGGCTTTGTGGCTGTGTGTGTGTGTGTGTGTGAGAGTTGTTTTCTCAATAGGTTTTCTCCTTGGATTCCGCTTCTCCATGTTTTGGGGTATCTGGGCTAAGTGTATTGTCTCATGGAAAGGACAAAGACGGGGCTGGGGAGCGCTTGCCCCCATGGAGACTGCTGCGTTCACAGCAGGGTGTCCTCTCTGCTGTCACCCCAAACACATCGGAAGGCAGAAATGAATTCATGGATAAATGTAGCTTCTTGCAAGAGCAGACGCGATAAACAAGGCCCTTTCTTCTTCCCACCATATTAGAAGTGCTAGGCTGGAGGTGCTTAAAAATCTTTCTTTCATAGATCATGGAGGGTCCAAAGTGCCTGTTTGAAATTTTTTTCTAAATACTGTTTGCACCTTATTTCTTCCTCTGGTTTGTAACAAGGTAGCTTTCATGTTCTATTTTTAGTTCTGAATTTTTTTTTTCTTGGTTCATTCCTTTTAAGACTCATTTCCTTTATTTCAAGGGGGAAAGAAATTAAGCAACCTCTGAAAAAAAGTCCCCTTTGACTCACAAGAAGAGAGTGTGTCAGTCTTAAGGTGGCAGGTACAGTAGAAATGTGGAGAAAATGCAGGTGTAAAGCAGTTGTCTTGGTTAAGAACAACCAAAACACCACAATGTTGACCTAAGAATACTGTTCAACTTGAAATACGTTCAACTTGAGCAAATTTCTGGGTGAGAAAATTGACAGATATAATTAATTTCACCCGCATTAAGAAAAATAAATTTTTTCAAAGCTGAATTTGTTTTTCTTCTGCATAACCAAAACCCTTTAGATTTTACTAAAGTGATGTAAGTACTGATAACAAATTTTGATATAAGTATTTTAATTACTATTTTTTATTAACTGTAGTGGAGAAAAAGAAAATATAAAATAAAGCTCAAATTCTCAGTATAAATAGCTTGTAATAATTTCAGACTTAGAGGATTTCTAATATTTTTATTCATATGGAATCTATAGAATGTACCAAGAGAATAAAAAAGTGTTGCTTGAATTCATGGTTATTTTAATAATGGCTAAACATGTTAAACATATACTGAACAAAAGGTGGAATAATGTATGATAGTGTTTACCATCTTTAGAAAGCAATCTATTTATTACACAAGGACTGCTTATAAATACTACTACACCTAACTATGCTTCAAACACTGTGCTAAGTGCTTTTTATCATATTTGATTGTCACAACCTGCCTGGGAGGTAGGTTTTCAATATACCCATTTTTACTAAGGAAATCGAGGCAAATGAAGGTTAAATTACTTATAAGCATCTAGTGTAGGATTTGAATTCAGGTCTTCCTGATCCTGGATTAGGCTCCCATCTAGCTGCTGGTGTTAATAAAAAAAAAATCTTCACACTGGCAAAGATCTAAATGACAAAACCAAATTTGGAATAAAGTAGTCTGTTGTCAACATTTACTGTGCCAAGTTGGACTCTTAGGTATTTTTTTTTAACTGCTTTCTTCATTAATTCAATAGGAAAAAGTACTTTTTTTCAAAAGGGAGGTTATTGACTTCACTTCATTAGGGAAAAAAAAGCTGTACTTATTCACTACATCTTTTATATTTTTCAGAAATGTAAGAGAACATAAGGTTATTATGTTTCCTTATTTAAATAGCTCGAAGTAAGCTTGCACAGTCTCCTAATTTTTACTTTGATATTTTTTAATTGTACACATGCAATGCTAATAAAACACTGAACATACCAAGACAAGTCTGAGTAATGACTGGAGGCCTCTATTTGACCCCTAAAACAATAAAAGGAACACCAATGTTTTCTCCATTGTTATCTTTTTTAAATAATAAAAGGCTATTTTTATTTATATTTAAAGAAGTACCATTTGTTTCTTACTCATTTGTCTATTTTAAGCTCCTAACCCTAACCTCTGGAGACCACAGTGGAAAATCCATCCAGCCCCCAGGTCACCCAGCCCTTTCTGTCTCCTCCTCAGATAATTCTAATCAATCAAAACGACCATTGTCTAGAAAGAGCATATCAAATGGCCTGCCTATTGTTAACTTTTACCCAGCCCCAGTCCAAAAGACCCATCCCCAGCCTTCACTCTATCTGTGTGATCCTCCCCCATTAAAAAATAAACTTCTGGAGGGCTGGAACTATCTTCTTTTTGTATCTCTCTCTGGGTTTTGTATGTATTTAGTTCAGTGTTTGATTTTGTCACTGATTTATTCACCAGGGATAGAAGCCCTCAAGGCAAAAAGACTCATCTTCCTGAGTTCTAATCTGGTTCCTGATACTGGGCAAGTCACTTCACCATGTTTGTCTCAGTTTTCTCCTCTTTAAAATGAGCTGGAAAAGGAAATGACAAACCACTGCAGAATCTTTGCCTAGAAAAACCCCAAATGGGGTCTAGAAGAATCGGGCATGACAGAACAATATTCACAATTGGTTTGATCTATTTATTTAGTGCCCCCTGGTTAAATGTAAACCTTTCACTCCAATATGAGCTTTTCATCTTCAAAAATCCCAGAGAGGGGCAGTGGATAGAGCACCGGCTTTGGAGTCAGGAGTACCTGGGTTCAAATGTGACCTCAGACACTGTGGTCTTGGGCAAGTCACTTAACCCCATCGCCTTGAAAAATCTAAAAAAAAAAAAAATCCCAGAGAACTCTATCCTTAATCCTGTAGTAGTAAGACATAGATCACTATTACCAGAGAAGACTCTGAATGCAATGGGAGATTGTGCCTTTTTGAGGTAAGGTCTTTAACAGCTCCCAGATTTTTTTACTTGTACTCAGACCAGTAGCAAGCATTTATTAAATTCTTACAAAGTGCCAAGAAAGAATCCCTGTCCTTGAGGAGCCTGAATTCCTATCAGGAAAGATTACTCAGAAAAAGAAACTGGAAAGAAAAATATAGCTTGGAGAAGAGGAAGGCATGGCTGATGAATATTACTTAGACTACATAAATTCCAAGGCTACAGCGAGCTTACATGATGAAGATAAATTCTTGGAAATTAGGGATTTTGCTTGGCTACTAGAGTCCCAAATAGAGACCTTCAAATACTGTAGGCACTTCAGCATGAAAGTCAGGAAGGAAATGGGGGGGGGGGGAGTGTAAAAGAGGGAGCCCTCCAAAATCAGGAGGGGTCCTCACTGAATTTTGACCCTTTGGAAATAAATGTGCTCACCCTCCCAGATCTTGTCCTAATCAAGAACAAAAGATACCAGAGGTTTTGGCCTTAAGAAAAAGCAAAATAGAATTAGATTAACCAGCATATTTAATGATATTTCTCTAAGTCAAAAATTATAAAGTGAGTTTGGGGTCCAGCTGGAGAGCTAGACCCCCCCAAGGTAGAGGCCTATTGACTTTCTTAAATAACCTTGGCCATCAAAAGGTGTGATTTGAAAAGTCACCTCTGACTTGTCCACACAAAGAAAGATACTGCTGGGGCAACTAAGTGGCATAGTGGATAGAGCATCTGCCCTGGAGTCCAGAGAACCTGAGTTCAAATCCCACCTCAGATTCAACCACCTAGCTGTGTGACTGTGGGCAAGTCACTTAACCCCATTGTCTTGCAAAAACTAAAGGAAAAAAAGAAAGATACTGCAACCCAACATAGGATGGAGTAGGGGGCTAGGAAAGGAAGGGATGGAAGAAGGTGGAGAGCAAAGCAAAGCAAAGCCTAAGGGTTCTTGATGGGATGAAGGAGGCTAGTCTTTGTCAACTGTTTTCAATTGCTAAATTGACTTGATTAAAGGAGATTTTCCTTAATATCTAAGTTTGTCAACCCCTAAGCTCTATTCTTAGAAACCCAGAAATATAATCATTTAGAAGAGCAAAACTCACTATTGACAAAAGGAAAGAAAAAGAAATGTTATTTCATAACTTGTGATATGGGAAATCATATATTTGCAGCTAAGTATATAATACATATGTGTGCATTTGCACACACAAACTCAGGGACACACACACACACAAACACACACACACACCCCAAAAGTCTCATTGC
Source organism: Macrotis lagotis (assembly GCF_037893015.1). NCBI lineage: Eukaryota > Metazoa > Chordata > Mammalia > Peramelemorphia > Peramelidae > Macrotis > Macrotis lagotis. The sequence continues at coordinate 175,640,965 of NC_133660.1, forward strand.
AGTATTGGAAGTTCCCCAGACTTAGGGTCATTCTGAAAGGACTTCAAAAGGAGCTTAAAGCTTCAGAGTGACCAATGTTTCACAAAGTAATGATGGACTCTGACTAGTACTAAGACAATTCAAGTGATGGTGCCAGGGATTTTGCTTTTTGAGTATATGAGCAGTGAAAGTGAAGTAGGGGTGGCTAGGTGGCCCACTGGCCCTGGAATCAGGAGTACCCAGGTTCAAATCCAGTCTCAGACACTTAATAAATACCTAGCTGTGTGGCCTTGGGCAAGCCACTTAACCCCATTTGCCATGCAAAAACCTAAAAAAAAAAATGTAAATTAAATTTAAAAAAAAAGGTGAAGTAGCCAAAAAAAGAAACATCTCAAAGAAATCTTAAGAAGGTTTTTTTTTTTGCAACTGCAAGACAGTAAATAATAGGGTACTGAAGCAAAATGAAAAACTCCCAAGTCCAGTTATACTTTCTTCAACAACACCAATAAAAAAAATCAAACTGAACTCAGAAAAAAAAAACCTTGAACAAATAAAAAAATTAAAGAATAAGGTAGAATTTCTGAAAATTAAAGAGCAATAAAAATTAAAGCCCCAAAATCACACTAGGATAGTAAATAAAATTGAGATGGTTTTTGAAAAAATAAGAGATATTGTTAATTGGTTAGCAAACCTGATTTTAAAATATAGAAATTTTTAATTGTTCATGTCAAAAATGAAAAATGTACTTTAGGGAAAATGGCTGAATATTAATAAAATTTTGAAACAGATTAAGAAAAGACGATATCAAATATGTAAAAACATCTAATATTTTTTTTTAAAAAACCTTAACAATCCATTAATGAACTCCCAAAGGGAGTTTCAGGACTGAATGGATTTACAGGTAAATTTTATTAAATATTCAAAGAAAAATTAATTCCAATACTGCATCAACTGTTGTTGTTTATCCTTCATTTGTGAAGACGAAGATTTGAGGGTAATGATGCCCCTGCAATTCAAGTGAATTGAATTTAAGTGAGGGGGGCTAGAGGAGTGGGGGTTGCCCAAAGTCACCAGCCTTACTTTCTCCTCTGGAGTCATCTGTAGTAGTCAGACATAGATCACTATTACCAGAGAAGACTCTGAATGCAATGGGAGATTGTGCCTTTTTGAGGTAAGGTCTTTAACAGCTCCCAGATTTTTTTAAATTGTTTTTTTGAATTTTACAATTTTTCCCCCCAATCTCACTTCCCTCCCCCACCCCCCCACAGAAGGCAGTTAGATAGTCTTTTTTTTTTTAAGGCCACTGGGTTAAGTGGCTTGCCCAAGGTCATACAGCTAGGCAATTATTAAGTGTCCGAGGTCGGATTTGAACTCAGGTCCTCTTGAATCCAGGGCTGGTACACTATCCATTGTGCCACCTAGCTGCCCCAGTTTAATAGTCTTTGCTATCAATTACAAAGGCTCAATTACAACCTCTGTGAGTAGTAGGAACTACCCCACTGCTAACCAGTTTCCATGCTATATATTGATCAAAATTGAATGTGTTGAGAGAGAAATCCTATCCTTAAGGAAAAAATAAAATATAGTAAATTTACATAATAAGATACTTTTTTTTAATTAAAGGTAATAGTCTTTGGTCTTTGTTCAAACTCCACAATTCCTTCTTTGGATATAGATGGTATTCTCTATCCCAGATACCCTAAAATTGTGCTTGATTGTTGCACTGATGGAATGAGCAAATCCACTAAGTTTGATCATCAACTCCATGTTGCTGTTAGGATGTACTATGTTCTTCTGGTTCTGTTCATCTCACTCAGCATCAGTTCATGCAAATCTTTCCAGGCTTCCCCAATTTCCCATCCCTCCTAGTTTCTAATAGAACAGTAGTGTTCCATGACATACATATGCCACAATTTGTTCAGCCATTCGCCAATTGATGGACATTCACTCAATTTCCAATTCTTTGCCACCACAAACAAGGTTGCTATGAATATTAAGGCTGGATAGGACAGAGTTGAGGCAAAGAGGTAAAGAACAATCACTTTTACCTAAGACAAAAAAAAAATCAAACCTGGGCAATAAGATCTCAGAGTTTTTCAATGATTAAGTCAGAGAAGAAAAAATGAAGCAAAGATTAACTTCTTTGGCATAATAACCAAAAATAAAATCAATCTGGGGAATGGTTTCTGGATAAAACAGAAACAATTGCTATGTACTTTCACTTAGTCAATCTGGGCCCAAACAAAGACAAATTGGAGCTTGACCTGGGACCTATTGTTGGCCAATCTATGAGAGCCTGAGTGATTTGGGGCTTCTGTAAATCCCAAGTTATCTTAAGCCACCTTTGGACAGAGCATCCTCACAGAAGGAAAAAAAAGAAGGAAGAAAAGAAAGAGAAAGGAAGGAAATCATGATATCAGGGAGGTGATGCCATGACATGCTAACAAATTAAATTTAAGTGAGTGGAATCTGTGCAAAGTCACCAGCCTCACTTTGTTCTCTGGTCCTTGAGAATGAAGGATCAATTCCAACCTCTGTGAGTAGCAGGAACTACCCTACTGCTATCCAGTTGGACTCCCTCCCTTCCTTCCTTCCTTCCTTCCTTCCTTCCTTCCTTCCTTCCTTCCTTCCTTCCTTCCTTCCTTCCTTCCCTTCCATCTTTCCCTTTTCCTTTTCCTTTTCCTTCCTTGCTTGTTTTCTGCCAGAAGACCTGGTAAGGGTAAGAGATCTTGGAGTTTACAGGACCCAAATCATTGTGTGTATATATATATATATATATATATATATATATATATATATATATATATATATATATATAACCAAAAATAAAATCAATCTGGGTAGGGGAAGACCTCAGGGTTTCTGCTAAAAACAGAAATAATTAGAACTATGCCCAAAGGGTATAAAAGAGGTTCATAACTTTTGATCCTGCAATATCACTATTAGGTATTCCAAAAAGATGATCTTAAAAAAGGGGGGGAAAGAGCCACACATACAAAAATATCTAAACAGTTCTTTTCATAGTGGCAAAGAATTGGAAAATGAAGGATACCTATCAGTTGAAAAATGGGCCAATAAATTGAGGTATATGAATGTGATAGAATGTGATATGAAAATGATGCAGGCAGATGTCAAAAAACTTGGAAAGACTTACATGAATTGATGTTTAGTGAAGTGAGCAGAAACAGGAGAATAGCAACATTGTGTGGTGATCAGCTATGATAGAATTAGCTCTTTTCAGCAATACAGTGATCCAAGACAAATCTAAAATGATGGTGATGGGAAATGCCATCCATATTCAGAAAAAAGAACTATAAAGTCTGAATGTAAACCAAAGCATACTATTATAAATTTTTTAAATTTGTTTTTTGTTTTTTCTTTCTCATGGTTTTTCTCTTTTGTTCTGATTCTTCTCTCACAACATGACTTCAAATAGAATATGTTTTAATATTATTCTGTATATATAACTTGTATCAGATTGTTTGCTATCTTGGGGAGGAGAGGAAGAAAATTTTACAAAAATGAATATTGAAAACTATCTTAACATGTAACTGGAAAAAATACTATTAAGATTTTTTTAAAATGTCGTTTTTCCATGAATGGTCGTACTCTAGAGAAGCATGGAACAAATTAGAGGATCTGATGCTGAGGGAAGGGAGCAGAACCAAGGGAACAACGTACACATTGACAACATTGTGAGTTGATCAACCTTGAAGGATGCAGCTGCTCGCAACTGTTCAGAGAGCTAGGACAACCATATTAGACCAGCTATGAACAATGTTATCCCCATCCAGAGGAAGAAAAACAAAACAAAACCAAAAAACCTATAGAATCTGAATGAACACTACATTCACTTTTCAAAAACTTCTCTTTTGTATTTCTTTCCTATCTTATTTTTTTTATGGCAATGGGGTTAAGTGATTTGCCCAAGGTCACACAGCTAAGCAAGTAGCTGGATTTGAATTCAGGTCCTCCTAACTTCAGGGCTGATGTTCTATCCACCTGGCTACCCTCTATTTTCTTTGTTTTCCCTTAATCCTTATTCCTCCTAACAAAAATGACTAATCTGTAAACATGTTAAACACAAATGTGTATGTACAATATTCAGCAGACTATTCGCCACTGAGGGGAGGGGGGTGAGAAGGGAGGGTGGAAGTAAATTATGTAATTATGTAACTTAAAAATATGCATATGCATATGTTGGAAAATGTTGAATGTTGAAAAAATTTCATAATATGTAATCAGAAAAATAAGATATCAATTGAAAGAAAAAAGTGGTTTTTTTCAATAAAGGAGTACTTTGAAATCCTAGAGAGCTCTATGTATGATTAATGACTCTTGCCCATTGCAGGGGAGGATTGTAAAGAAAGGAGGTGAAAGGAGAAGAAACCTTATGGCCTTCTTGTCCTTCCCTAACACCCCTATCGCTCTGCCACTTGGAGTATAGTATCACTAGCCTATAGTGAAGAAGTTACTTCAGTCTCCCAAATATTAGTGCAGTAGACTGAAAATTGGAGCTGATTTAGGCCCTTTGGAAGAGGTGGATAGTTCTGGATTCCTTGTCAATCGAAAAAAATTTCCTATACCAACTTGTTAAGTCAACTAGAACAACTTAGAGAATGTCCTCACAAGCTCCAGACAACATGATTTCCAAAATCATTTTCCCCTAAATCAAAATCAACAAGAGAAAAGGAAAAACAAAAAACAAAACAATGTGCTTCATATATTATCTATCTATCTATCTATCTATATATATATATATATATATGTATGTATGTATGTATATATATATATATACATATGTATGTATATACATTCACACAGTTTAACTGAATAATGTGTATATATATAAATGGCACTCCCTACTTTCCTGTGATAGGGCTATACAAAAATATTCTTTCTTCCAATGTACATGACTTTCAATTTCAACATGACCTTTCTAACATTTATACGCTATGCATGCAAATTAAATAGGTTTTCAAAAAGGAAGGAACTATTTCTTTCAAGGGAAAAAACAAATATGCTCTTCAGACCTAGTTTAGCCACTGTCTTATTAAATTGCTTCTATAATTAAGTGCTTGACCATTTGGGTTGTGTAATTAGACTTTATATTATTCCAATGTGTCCACATAGTATGACTTCACTGGACAGCTGTACTACTCAGCATCATTCTTGTGGTTTCATAATTGTGCATTTCAATAAGAAGCTGCTAACATTCTTATACAATCCTTATGGACAAATGGAGAAATGATAGTTAAGTTAGGGATTTTTAGAAGAGTAGTCATCAATGGTTGGATGTTTGTTTGGTGGTATGTCTCCAATGTATTGTCTTAGGGCTGTTTTGACCCTGGGTTGTTCAGCACCATATCTATGAAATCAAAGGAAGGCATAGATGATGTGCTTATCACACTTTCAGATGACATAAAACTGAGAGGAATAACTAATATATTTAGTGACAGAACCAATACTCAAAAAATATCTTGACAGCTAGAATATTGAACTAAATCTAATGTGATAAATTTAATAGGAACAAATACAAAGTCACTTGGGCTTTAAAAAAATCAACCTCAGGGGCGGCTAGGTGGCTCAACAGATAGAGCACCAGTCCTGGAGTCAGGAGTACCTGAGTTCAAATCCAGTCTCAGACACTTAATAAGTACTTAGCTGTGTGGCCTTGGGCAAGCCACTTAATCCCATCACCTTATCAAAAAAAAAAAATACCCCTAAAAAATTAAAAAATCAACTTCACAACTGAAGAGTAGGGAAACTGTTACAATTACTAAACTATATAAAATTGTATAAATCTTTTTAGACTTTAGAACTTTGAATCAAATATAATTAAATGAAATTTAATAAGAACAAATGTAAAAGTTCCTTGGCTTAAAAAGCATTAACTTTAGGGGTGGCTAGGTGGCGCAGTGGATAGAGCACTGGCCCTGGAGTTAGGAGTAGCTGAGTTCAAATACGGCCTCACACACTTGATAGTTACCTAGCTGTGTGGCCTCGGGCAAGAGACTTTAACCCCATTTGCCTTGCAAAAACCTAAAAAAAAAATTAAAAAAACATTAACTTCACAAGTAGAAGATGAGGGAGTGTTACAGTTACAATTGAAGTTTTTGGTGAAAAAAAGTGGACTGCAAGCTCAAATTGAATAATGAGTATGATAAAGGAGTTTATGGGACTTCCTTTTTTTAATCAAGGACCTCCTCAAGGACCTTCAGAGAGTATATCCCTAACAATGTAATCTCTGAATCAGAAGGTATGGATTTTAGTCATTTTATTCGCATAATTCCAAATTGCTTTCCAAAATAGAATTCATTTATATATCTAGCAACAATGCATTTAATGTACTTATCTTCCTCAAACTCTCTATTATTGATTATTCCCATCTTTTAAGAGATGGAATTTTAAAGGTATACAGTACTTGAAAGAAATGAACATTTTCACTTACTGATGGCCACTAATGACATATAGACAATTAGTCAATTTAAAATTAATGCTGTAATATTCATCATCACTGATTATCTCCTTTGGATATACAGTACCATTATTTCCTTTCCAAGGAACATGATAGTACAGTGAAATATTCTCCAGATCTGGAGTCAGAAGACCTTGCTTCAAATCCTGCCTCTAACAATGTTGACCTGTGTGACCATGAGAAAGTCACCTAAACTTCCTGAACCTTAATTTTTTCTCATTTTAAAATTTATATATATATATATATATATATATATATTTTTTTTTTTTTTTTTTTTTTTTTTTTTTTACTGCATGGTCCCTGAGGTTCAATCAAAATTAATTAAAAACCTATCAAGTGCTAAGCATTGTACTGGGGATACAAATAAGAAAAAGGAAGACAGTCCCTGTCCTCAAGGAGCTTACAATCTAATTGGGGGTAGGTGTGGGGGTGGGAGTGGGGATATAAAAAGAAGCTAAAGAAATGGCTAGGAAGAGGTACCAGGGAATATTTGGTGAGGAGATATGATGTCTTGGAGTGGAAACCAAACAGAGTCATTGATGAAAAATGGAGAGTGACCTGAAAAGTTCTGAGCCCTCTATAAAAGAAGGCTATGGGAAGATTTTAATGATTCACTTTTCAGCTCTCCAATAAGAGGAGAAAAGCAACAGAGGGAGCCAAGAAAGTGTGGAACATCAAAAGACCTGTGATTTTATGATTTGCAAATTGTTTTGGAAGTCCCCAAATTGAGACGTTCCATAAACTATTCCCAAATTTCTGTTGCTCTGGAATTTGTTTTACTTATTTCCTCTAAATCTCTTACCTTTCTCTTGGCAAAGATTCTCTGTTCTTTGAGACACTTACTGATCACTAATTTTTTCTAATCCATAGAACCTTTCCAAGGATTTATAAATTATAGTATTTAAATGCTTGTTAGGTTGCACTGAATCATGTTACAATTGAAATTAAAGTAAACTGAAGCATAAAGTTCCACATACATTCAATTGATTGATAAAGTTAGCAATGGCAAATAAAAGGAAATTTCTTGATTCCTCTATCAGTCAAAACACCACAAGGTAGGGTTTACCAGTATTCTTATAGTTTGATAAATACAAGAAAACAAAGAACAGGAGGCATGGAGTTACAAAGTCTAAAGTATCATAGATTATGGAAAACACTATGATTGAATGGAGGTCAGAAAACAGGACTAGCAACAGCCCTTCCAACTTGTTGTTAACAGAAAGCAATCTAACATAAGCTATACATGTATATCCGTGCTAAACGTAGATCCATATTAATCATGTTGTGAAAGAAGAATCAAATCTAAATGAAGGGAAAAATTAGACAGAAAAAAAAAAGATAAGACATATAAGACAACTTTTAAAAATCGAAGATAATAAGCTTTGGTCTGTATTTAAACTCCATAGTTCCTTCTCTGAATATGAATGACAATTTCCATCACAAGTCTTTTAGAATTGTCTGATTATTATATTGTTGTACAAGTCCATCCCAGTTAATCATCACCAATGTTGCTGACTACCTATTCTTTTACTGATTGTTAGAATTCATCTGTAAATCCATCTAGAAGCTCATTTATAGCTTAATCAATTTAAGGTAAACTCTAAATTCCCTATTTAATTGCTTTATCTTAAATTCTCTATTTCTTTTTTTTTTTGCAAGGCAAATGGGTTAAGTGGCTTGCCCAAGGCCACACAGCTAGATAATTATTAAGTGTCTGAGACCGGATTTGAACCCAGGTACTCCTGACTCCAGGGCCGGTGCTTTATCCACTACGCCACCTAGCCGCCCCAAATTCTCTATTTCTTGTTCTGAGAAGTTTATATTTCTGAGACAAGTTCATCCATGTCCTTGAAATAACAGCAAACACTTTAATTTTATAAATCATTTTGTTATATAAATCAAGGTTGGAGATATTTTTAAAATTTCTTGAGTATGTACAATATATAGGTGCAGAAAAGAGTGTGATAAACTGGTTATTCTATAAGCCAACAGATAATTAATAAGTTCACGGTGTGTCTCGTTACCTTTTCCAGATAGGTTTCTGTTTGATTGTTACTCATGTGCAAGGGATTGAGACCTCAAACAAATTGTTCTGGGACTTAGCAATTCTTTTGCCAGCTCATATGCATTTGTCCTTGGTGCTGGATGAAAGAAAATAACACTATGAATTCAGAATTTTTGCATTCTCAGATTTTAGAACCCATGATGAGGGAGGAGAGAATTGGTCAGTAGTATTGTTTCAACATTTATCCAAAATTTACTCCCTTGCTTTGTGTATGGAATGTCAATTGTATAAGTTGTGCTTCTTAATATTTTTCATTCATTCATTCATTTAGTGACTTCTTTTCATACGTGATATTTCCTCCAGGTACACCAGAGCACATTTGTACATGGACTACAAACATAAACACAGTATCTTGGATTCCATCATTAATATTTTTTATCAATTGAAAAATTAAATTGAACACAGGAAAAAAATTACCAAATAGTTGATCTGCTTAATCCACAAAAGAGAAAAATGTGAATTCCTGAGGCAGGTACATAGAAAGGAAGAACTAGTCCAGGAGTCACAAATCAGTTCATTTGGAAGGACCTCAAGTGCTCAGGTCCCTTTGTTATAAGGCATAGTGTAAAAGTTGATGTTAGCACATAATGAAGGACAAGAGGAAATCTTGTTCATCTAGTCATTGTCATATGTCCTAGAAGAATAGAAAAAAATTGTGCCTGATATACCCATGAAAAGACTTGTTATTTGAAATGGGCAATACCATTTGCCATTGGCTCTGCCTAGACTGAGGAAGATACTGAATGGGATTTATCTGAGATTTCTTCAGTAGAATATTATAGATTAGAAGTAGTTGAGCTGTGTGTTATACCTTTCCTGCCCCTCCTCCCTGACAAGCAACTTAATGTTACCTTGACCAAAATGTTAAGAGTAAACTGACCCTGTCTTATCTGGATTGAAGTCCAGATGTTTCTACATTCCTTATCCTGGAGGGGGAGAACTTATCTCTGTTTTTGCTTTTTTTGTAGAGTAATTTATGCATCTAGATTGTGAAGATCACATTCCCATTCCTCATTAATGAGGATGGGTCAGTGGGAGGGGGGAATTGCTTGAGGATAAATAGATTGTGGATGTGGATTCCTCCTTCCATACCTCTTCTCTCTCAGAGTGAAGTCTGATTCTTGAGAGTTGAATAAAACTTTTCTCTTCATACCTTGAGAGATCTCTGAGTTTTATTTAAGTGGGTAAATTCATCCCACACAGTTGGGGGCTCATTCGGGATAAAATGCCCATTGGGGACTAGGCTTTGGCAAAAAGGCACCCTTGCCCAAATTTGGCAGTTTGTCATTTTTGAGGAGTCTTGGTTTCCCCTCTGTGCAAGTGACCTGAAGCAGAGAGACTTGGTAGGAAGAGAAAAGCAAATCCTTGGAAAAAAAAAACCTGATCGATCAGTGTAGACAGCAGTCAGTAACTCTGTGCATAGGTCCCAAAAAGAAGGTAAGACCTCGGAATCTCCTAGATTCCTGGAGGGTCAGGACTATTTGGGTGACTGAGGGTTGGGGGTGACCCCACCATATTAGGTGTAAGAGACTTGGATCTAAGAGTACTTGATCCTGAGAAGTCTCTGTCAATATTTAAAATGGGAAGAGCTTAGTCCTAGCCTTCCCCCCACAGTAAATAAGGTAAATAACACTAAAATATAAAGGGAAAAGTGAGAAGAAAATGATAAAGTATTGCTGTCTTGTATGGGGAAATAAAGGTATAGGAGAAGGAACACATTTTGTCTGCCTTTGGGAGGAAGAGATTGTCGGATGCGACACTGAAATCTCCCCTCATAACATTCATGAGACATCAGGAATTTGCTATTGGCCTGTGTTTATTGATATGTGTTGAAATTGTCAGTTTGGGGGGTGGCTAGGTGGCACAGTGGCTAAAGCACTGGCCCTGGAGTCAGGAGTACCTGGGTTCAATAGCTATGTGTCCTTGGGCAAGCCACTTAACCCCATTTGCCTTGCAAAAAAAACCTTAAAAAAAAAAAGAAATTGTCAGTTTGGAAAATTCTGTTGCTTTTGTGTGGTCTGTGTTTGTGCCTTGTCTGTCTCTATGTGTCTAGACACACAAGTCTATTTACTTGTGTGTTTGGTTCCTCTATTGATCTGTTAAAAGTGGGGGGAAGGGGAAAGTCAGTGAGTTGCCCTAAAAATTTCCTTGGGTTGCCTCATTTAAATGGCTGCTCTTTATTTTTAGGCAGTACTCATCTAATGCCCTCACTGGCTCTCCCCTTAAGCCTGCTTTCTGCCTGCTTTACAATGGGTAATAGGATCCCTCTCTCTTCACCCCTGTGTTGTCTCTTGAGCACTTCCAAGAGGGATTCTTTTTTTAAATTTTTATTTAAAAATGAATGGATTTTGGTGTTAAATTGACTGAGGCCAAACTATTCACCATGTTATATTATTATTATTATTATTATTATTATTATTATTATTATTATTATTATTATGAGAAGGGCCTCCCCCCATTCCTTGTTTATGTTCCCTTCTCTTCCCTGTTTTCCACGATTCTGTACTGCCAGAGTATTTTCCCCGCCCTCCCCCTTTCAGGAGGGAGAGTTACTTCAGGAAGACTTAGTAAAGTAAGTGTTAAAAGGGACATTATTTTGAAGTTAAAGAAACAGGAAAGATACAATGAATATTTGCCAAATATGTAAACAAAGAAATCATAGAAAGAAATGCTATTTTAATTTGAAAAAGTTATGGGAAAATAAAATTCAGAATGACAAGAGAATCAAGTTAATCCTAAAGTATATAATGTTGTTACCAAGATATGCCAGAATGGGGGAAACTAAGTGGTTAATCTTTTTCCAGAATGATATGGCATCATTAGAGCTTCAGGAGTTTATCAACATAGATTGTGATAATGTTAGTTATAACAGAAAATTATGGGACATGTAATGATTTAAGAATAGAACATCAACCCCCCCCCCCCAAAAAAAAGGATCTAGGACTGTCTCTCTATAAAAGTTATTCAGTTGATTCTATTTGAAGAAGGGGGGGGGAGAATATTTTAATTAGGCTAAGGGATTTTTGAATGATTGCCTTCTCCAGGGTTTTAGCAGTTATAATCAAGAAATGTTAAATATTAAAACCTTGGTATGGAAAATGTATTGTGAAAAGTAGAATCATATCTGTGGTTTATATGGCCGTATAAGCTATGTGATTCTAGTTCAGAGGAGTATTAATTAAAGTCAAGAAGAGCTAATGAAAAGGAATGGTGGAACAGTACATTGAGGGAAACTGTCAGCTGTATAATCTGGGTCAGAGGTTTATAAAGAACTGGAAAGAAAATCCAGACATAGAGACAATTGGGGTTTTTGAACCATTTCTTAAGTATGGAAATTGGTAAAAGCATGTAGACAGAAGGTTTGAGCAGGTTTGACTTTGTATACCAAAGATGGATTTTGGGAACTTTGGGAAATGATTTATAAATCATTGCAAGAAAAGAAGAAAGTATGGAACTATAAGTCTATATAGGAAGATATGTGTTTATATGAGGTTGGGGTGATTTAAAAATTGCATTAAACTGGTACTTTTTGCAAGTTTGGCAGTGAATTGATTGGAAAAGTAATAAACCGGGGACTTCTGGCCAAGATGGTGGAGAGAAGACAGGCACAGTTTTAAAGTCTCCTGATCTTTCCCCATCTATCATATGAAATAAACCTCTTAACAGAAATCCGACCCACAAAAACCCAGAAAGAAAAGCCAGGAGAAAGAACACCTACCTCAGGATTTGTCTCCTGCAGCAGCATTGGATGAATTCAGGTGGGTGAGTCTGGGCTCAGAGGTCAGATCAGCCCGGGATCAGCCAGATGAGCAGCTGAAGTGGAGCTGGGAGTCTGAGGGCCTGAGAGCCGGACCTGCTGGATCAGCGGTGGGGCTAGATGTGGGGGCTTGAGTCAACTAAAGAGCAGAGCCACTGGTGTTGGTACTGTCCCTCTGGAGACTGCCGACAGGGCTGGGGAGAGAGTTCCTGTGCAGGAGAGCTGCGGAAACCATCCCTGGGCTCCTCTGGTCCGAGGAACTCTGAGTCCATGCCTCCATTGCTGCTGAGGCCTCTTCCCTGAACAAACAATTGCAGACTACTTCTGCCTCAGGACCAGGTGTGTGAGCAGAAGAACCAGCCCTGCTGACAATCCAGAGTGAATGACCTCAGGCCAGGACAAAGCCCACCATTCATTGAAGACAAAAGAATTCAATAGCTCCAACTCCTCCCTTCAAGCAAAGAGAGAAGGCCTCAATCAAGGTCACAGAAACTCCAGAGAAAGCAACCAGCACCTCCTACTGGCCAACCAGAGAAACTGCATGCAGTGAGTAAAGCCTTTTAGGGATCCCAAGCCCCTGTGAACCAGCCCCTCCCCAACTCAAGGTCTTAGCAAAATGAAGAAGAGTCAGCGGAAAGGTAGATCCACAGAAAAATTCTTGGAAGGGAAAGACCCTAACTCAGAGAGACCTAGAACCTCTGAGGAGAATCTGATCTGGTCTTCAGCACAGAAAGACTTCCTTGAAGATATAAGGAAGGAGCTTAAAAATCAACTGGAAAATTTGGGAGAGACAATTAATACCTTGCAACAAGAAAACAAATCCTTAGAAAATACAATTGGACAAATACAAAAGGAGACTAAATCTCTCGGATCCTCAATTGGACAAATACAAAATGAGAATAAATCTGTCACATCATCAATTGGACAAATACAAAATGAGAATAATTCTCTCAGATCCTCAATTAGGCAAATGCAAAAAAGAAAATAATTCTCTCAAAACCTCAGTTGGTCAAATGGAAAGCTCTTTCAAAAGTAGAATTGACCAATTGGAAAAGGAGTTGCAAAAGGTTAATGAAGAAAACTCTTCCCTAAAAAAAAAGAATGGAGTCTGCAGAAACTAATGACTCCATGAGACAGCAAGAGCCAGTTAAATAAAATCAAAAACTAGAAAAAAATAGAAGAAAATGTAAAATACCTCCTCAACAAAACTACTGACCTCAAGAATAGAATGAGGAGGGGCAACCTGAGAATTACTGGACTTCCTGAAAACCTTGAAGAGAAAAACATCCTGGACTTAACATTACAAGATCTAGTGATGGAAAACTGCCCTGATATCATGGAACCAGAGGGCAAAGTAGTTACTGAAAGAATACATCAGTCCCCTCCAGAAAAAGATCCTAAAATGAAAACACGAAGGAATGTTGTGGCCAAATTCCAGAACTATCAGATAAAAGAGAAAATCCTTCAAGCATCCAGAAAGAAACAATTTAAATATCAAGGAGCCACAGTAAGGATCACACAGGACCTGGCTGCATCAACATTAAGGGATTGAAGGGACTGGAACAAGATATTTTGAAGAGCAAGGGAGCTTGGAATGAAGCCAAGAATCCACTATCCCACAAAGCTAAGCCTTCTCTTCCAGGGAAAAAGATGGACATTTAATGAAATGGAAGAATTCCAAAATTTCCTGATGAAAAGACCAGAGCTAAATAGAAAATTTGGACATCAAACAGGAAGTTCAAGAGACACATGAAAAGGTAAAAAAAAGGGGGGGGGGGCAGTAAAAGGAAAAAAAACTGCTATCCAATAAGTTGAAATTGGCTATATCCTAGCATGGGGGAAAAGATTCCCATAAATCTTGAGAATTGTAACTCTAACAGAGAGAATATACCTAGCCAGAAATGATGTACATTCATGATCTATCCATGAGACTGCTATCTAATGGGATGTAACTGGCTTTAACCCAACTTGGGAGAAAGACTCTAATAGCTGTTAGGAATTTTGACTCTATTTGATAGAATATACTGAACTAAAAGGGACAAACACTCAGAATTTTCTATGACTTAGAATGATCTCAAAAAACAATACCTCCTTAAAAAGGGGGACAGGAAAGAGACAGGAGGAGGGAGGGGATTTAATGGAGTCAATCTCATTACACTAAGAGGTACAAAATAGAGGGGAAGAAGGGAGCAGATGAGAAACACCTGAATCTTCTTCTCATCAGACTTGGCTTAAAGTCAACCTACACATACTCAGTTAACTTATAAAACATCTAACTTTTCAAGTATTAAAAGGGGAAAAGGGGAGGGGAGATGGAGAAAGGGAAGGGGAGTGGAGAAAAAAGGGGGAACTAACAAAAGGAAGGGAGGAAAATGGAAAAAGGGAAAGGGGAAAGAAAGGGGAGGGGGTGATATAGGAGGACAAACACACTGAAGGAGATGGTATTCAGAAACAAAATACTGGGGAATATAGATAAAGGGGGGAAAGGGGGAAAATACAAACAGAGGGAAGATAGCATGGAGGGCAATAAAGAATTAGTAATCATAACCTTGAATGTGAATGGGATGAACTCTCCCTTAAAACGTAAGCAAATAGCAGAGTGGATTAAAAACCAGAACCCTACAATATGCTGCTTACAAGAAACTCATTTGAAGCAGAGAAATACATATAAAGGTAAAAGGTTGTAGCAAAATATATTTTACTTCAACTGAAGTAAAAAAGGCAGGGGTAGCAATCCTTATCTCAGACAAAGCAGCAGCAAAAATAGATAGCCTTAAAAGAGATAAAGAAGGAAGCTTTATCCTCCTAAAAGGTACTATAGACAATAAAGTTATTTCAATACTGAATATATATGCACCCAGTGGGATAGCATCCAAATTCTTAGACGAAAAGCTGAAAGAACCACAGGAAGACATAGACAGCAAAACTCTACTAGTGGGAGACCTTAACTTCCTGCTCTCAAATCTAGATAAATCAAATCATAAAATAAATAAGAAAGAAATTAAGGAGGTAAATAGATAGAAAAATTAGATATGGTAGACTTATGGAGGAAGCTGAATAGGGATAGAAAAGAATATACCTTTTTCTCTGCAGTACATGGAACTTATACAAAAATTGATCATGTACTAGGACATAAAAACCTAATGATCAACTGCACAAAGGCAGAAATAGTGAATAAATCTTTCTCAGACCAGAATGCAATAAAAGTCATATGCAATATTGGGCCAAGGAGATATAGACCCAAAACAAATTGGAAACTGAATAACCTCATTTTAAAAAATGAGTGGACCAAAAAGTAAATTATAGAAAGAATTAACCATTTTATCCTAGATAATGATAATAATGAAACAACATACCAAAACCTATGGGATTCATTCAAAGTGACCCTCAGGGGGATACATTATAGCTTTAAATGCTTACATGAATAAATTGGAGAAAGAGGAAATCAATGACCTAAACATGCAACTAAAAATATTAGAGAAAGAACAAACCAAAAATCCCCAATTAAATACCAAATTAGAAATTCTAAAAATTAAAGGAGAAATTATTAAAATTGAAAGCAAAAAACTGGAATTAATAAATAAAACCAAAAGTTGGTATTATGAAAAAACCAATAAAATTGATAAACCTCTGGTCAATTTGATTAAAAAAAAGAAGGAAGAAAACCAATTTCATAAATGAAAAAAGGTGAACTCAGCACCAATGAGGAAGAAATTAAAGTAATAATTCAAAATTATTTTGCCCAACTCTATGCCAATAAATTTGATAATCAAAGTGAAATGGATGAATATGTACAAAAATGCAAGTTGCCCAGGTTAAATGAAGAAGAGATTAAATACCTAAACAACCCTATCTCAGAAAAAGAAATTCAACAAGCCACCATTGAACTCCCTAAGAAAAAATCTCCAGGGCCTGATGGATTCACAAGCGAATTCTACCAAACATTTGAGTAAAAATTGGTTACAATTCTATATAAACTCTTTGGAAAAATAGGGAAAGATGGAACTCTGCCTAACTCTTTCTATGAAACCAATATGGTGCTGTTACCTAAACCAGGAAGAGTTAAAACAGAGAAAGAAAATTATAGACCTATCTCCCTGATGAATATAGATGTGAAAATCTTAAATAAAATCTTAGCAAAACGATTACAACAAGTTATCACTAGGATAATACATTATGATCAAGTAGGATTTATTCCAGGAATGCAGGGTTGGTTCAATGTTAGGAAAACTGTTAGTATACTCAATTATATCAACAACAAACCTATCAGAAATTATATGATCATATCAATAGATGCTGAAAAAGCTTTTGACAAAATACAGCACCCATTCCTACTAAAAATACTAGAGAGTGTAGGAATAAATGGACTGTTCTTTAGAATAATTAGCAGTATCTATTTGAAACCATCAACAAGCATTATATTCAAAGGGAAGAGGCTAGAGGTATTCCCATTAAGATGGGGATGAAACAAGGGTGCCCATTCTCACCACTACTATTCAATATTGTATGAGAAATGTTAGTTTCAGCAATTAGAGAAGAAAAAGAAATTGAAGGAATTAGAATTGGGAAGGGAGAGACAAAACTCTCACTCTTTACAGATGACATGATGGTCTACCTAGAGAATGCCAAGAAATCATCCAAAAAACTACTGGAAACAACTAGCAATTTTAGCAAAGTTGCAGGTTATAAAATAAACCCTCATAAATCCTCAACTTTTCTATATATGTCTAGCAAGATACAGCAGGAAGAGCTAGAGAGAGAAATCCCATTCAAAGTAACCTCAGGCAATATAAAATACTTGGGAGTCTATTTGCCAAGACAGACTCAGAAACTTTTTGAAAACAATTATAAAACACTTCTCACACAAATTAAATCAGATTTAAATAACTGGACAAATATCAACTGCTCTTGGATAGATAGAGCTAATATAATAAAAATGACAATTCTACCAAAACTAAACTACCTGTTTAGTGCCCCACCAATCAAAATTCCAAAAAATTACTTTAATGAGTTAGAAATAATTGTAAGCAAATTCATATGGAGAAATAAAAAGTCAAGAATTTCCAGGAGCTTAATGGAAAAAAGTGCAAAAGAAGGTTGGCTTAGCCCTACCTGATCTAAAGTTATATTATAAAGCATCAGTCCTCAAAACTGTTTGATATTGGCTAAGAAATAAAGTGGTGGACCAGTGGAATAGACTAGGTGCAAAAGCAGGAGATGATTATAGTAATCTGCTGTTTCATAAACCCAAAGAGTCCAGCTATTGGAATAAGAACTCCCTCTTTGATTAAAAACTGCTGGGATAATTGGAAATTAGTATGGAAGAAACTTAGATTAGACCAACACCTAACACCCTTTACCAAGATAAGATCCAAATGGTTACAAGACTTAGACATTAAAAAAAAAAATACTATAAGCAAATTAGAAGATCAAGGACTAGTTTACCTGTCAGATCTATGGAAAGGGGAGCAGTTTATGACTAAGGAAGAGATGGAGAGCATCACCATAAACCAATTAGATGATTTCGATTACATTAAATTAAAAAGGTTGTGCACGGATAAAACCACTGTAACCAAGATAAAAAAAATGTAGTAAATTGGGAAACAATCTTTACAATTAATGATTGTGACAAAGGACTCATTTATAAAACATACAGAGGGGGCAGCTAGGTGGCACAGTGGATAAAGCACTGACTCTGTAGTCAGGAGGACCTGGGTTCAAATCCAGACTCAGACGCTTAATAATTACCTAGCTGTGTGGCATTGGGTAAGCCACTTAACCCCATTTGCCTTGTAAAAACCTAAATAAAATAAAATATACAGAGAACTGAGTCATATTTTTAAAACAAAAAGCCATTCCCAATTGACAAATGGTCAAAGGCAATTTACAGATGAGAAGATCAAAGCAATCTATAGCCATATGAAAAATTGCTCTAAATTATTAATTATTAGAGAAATGCAAATTAAAGCTTCTCTGAGGTACTACCTCACACCTCTCAGATTGGTCAATATGCCTGGAAAGGATAATGATCATTGTTGGAAGGGATGTGGGAAATCTGGGACACTATTACACTGTTGGTGGAGCTGTGAACTCATCCAACCTTTCTGGAAAGCTATTTGGAACTACGCCCAAAGGGCAACAAAAATGTGCATACCCTTTGACCCAGCAATACCACTACTGGGTCTATACCCTGAAGAGATGAGGAAAAAGAGTAAAAATATCGCTTGTACAAAAATATTTATAGCAGCCCTGTTTGTGGTGGCAAAGAATTGGAAATCAAGTAAATGTCCTTCAATTGGGGAATGGCTTAGCAAACTGTGGCACATGTATGTCATGGAACACTATTGTACTATTAGAAACCAGGAGGGGTGGGATTTCAGGGAAGCCTGAAGGCATTTGCATGAACTGATGCTGAGTGAGATGAGCAGAACCAGAAAAACATTGTACACCCTAACAGCAACATGGGGGTGATGATCAACTTTGATGAACTCACTCATTCCATCAGTGCAACAATGAGGAATAATTTGGAGCTGTCTGCAAAGGAGAGTACCATCTGTATCCAGATAAAGAGCTGTGGAGTTTGAACGAAGTGCAAGGACTATTCCCTCTAATTTAGAAAAGAAAACCAGATATTTTATTGTCTGATCTTATTATCTCTTAGACTTCTTGTCTCTTCCTTAAGGATATGATTTCTCTCTCATCAAACTCAATTTGGATCAACATGGAAACAAAGTAAAGACTGACAGATTGCTTTTCATGGGAGGGGAAGTAAGGTTGGGGGGAAAATTGTAAAACTCAAATAATATCTTTAATAAAAATAAATTTAATAAAAGGAAAAGTAATAAACCCCCATAAAGTGAAAATTTTGATATGAAAGCAATTGCTAGGTAAATGTTAATTTTATTATGTTATTTTTGATCCTATAATGTGCTAATCTAAAGATACATGTAAATTGAATTAAGGGGTTTGTAAAAATGTTTGTTTTGATTCTGATATTTTATGATCCTTCCAGAGTCATGGGACTCAGGAGACTTGTGAGTTCTTAATCAAGCTTTAGAATTACTAAACAAGGGGAAGGTAATATTTTACATTGATTGGGATGTACTTCATGTCTTTGGGAAAAATCTGGAGTGAGTGGGTAATGTTAAACAGTAAAGGTAAAGAATTAATACATATTACTTTGATATCTGAAATTGTGGGGAATCCCCAATTCCCAGAACATAGAATGTTCTAATGTTAAGAAATGTTGGACAGGGAAGATAGAAAGCTCTTTAAGTGAGAGCATTGAGAAGTTAGAATTGCACTGATAAAGATAAGAAGAATCTGCAAACTTTTTAGGCTTTGAAAAGAAAATGATTTAAAGCTAATTTGAATATGACTTTTGGAATTTAAGAGAAGTATAAGGAAAATCTTGTAGTTATAAAAAGAGATTTTTTTTTTTTAGCAACAATTGGTCTTAGAATTCTTTGTATGGGGGGGGGGGGCTAGGTGGCGTAGTGGATAAAGCACCAGACTTGGAGTCAGGAGTACCTGGGTGCAAATCCGGTCTCGGACACTTAATAATTACCTAGCTGTGTGGCCTTGGGCAAGCCACTTAACCCCATTTCCCTGGCAAAAAAAATGGGGTGGTTAGGTAGCACAGTGGATAAAAAAAATTCTTTGTATTATAAAGTTTTAGGGAGTAAAGAAAACATACATGCAATTGAAATATGCTTATGTACAATTAATAAACTTTGTATAAGAAAAAAATTTCTTTTTAGTTTTTTGCCAGGCAAATGGGGTTAAGTGGCTTGCCCAAGGCCACACAGTTAGGTAATTATTAAGTGTCTGAGACCGGATTTGAACCCAGGTACTCCTGATTCCAAGGCCAGTGCTCTATTCACTGTGCCACCTAGCTGTCCCAGTATAAGAAAAATTTAAGCTCTACTTTTTGAGATTTTAAAATTGTTTTATAATAAGAATGAATGAATTGAAGTTTCATCTATCACATTTGTAAACATTTGTAAACATTTGTTATGAGAAAAAAAAAAACTAGAGACTACCTTGCCAATGGGTTATAGTTCTCAAGGTCTTTTTGGCCCAGAAAATTTGTGAAAGGCTTTGTTTTTCACCTCATATTTATGAAAAGGAATATAGATAAGTGAGATTAATGTAGCTTATTTATTATCTGTTATTTAAAAAAGAGGAAATTATACATATAACTGTAATACTGTCATGGGTAATAAGTGTACATTGGGCTTTTGAAATTATTGTGTAAAACTAACATTGATAGAAGATCTTATTTTCTTTGAAAACAGAAGTGTATTTGGAAGAAGAGATAAAATAAGCTTGTAAAGCAAAAATTCAGAAGAGGTTTGTGTGTAAAAGATACCTAATTATATGGTTAACTTTATGAGAACCTGTTGTTTTATGTTGCTTTAAGAGAATGAGATGTCAGCATCTTATGTTTCATATAGGTTAAGAATTTAATATTTACAGTATATCTTAACTGCAAGATACCCATTCCAATAATGTTGAATAAACGTGAGGAGCTTTGGAAAATAATTGGGAAATTAAAATTATGTGATCCTAATTAGATGACTTATCAATAAGTACGATGTTGAAGGGTGTTATCAAACATGGGATCTACTTTTGGAAATATAAACTATTTTACTGTTCTGATGTCAATGTTGTAATTAATGATTATTAATGAGGAAAATTATCAAGGGTCATGACCCTCTGGGTTCGCTGAAATTTGAAATGATGTGTTGGACCTTGCTCTAGACTTGTAGGTCCAGGTATAAGTGTAATAAAGGAAAGATTATTTTGTGAAATCTAGTTCTTAATGTATTACACTTAATTGTATTACACTTAATGTATTACACTTATTACTGTTTTGTTAAGTTTAGAGATCTCAGCCCCTGAATTCCCAAACCCCATCCCCCACCCCTGTCACCAGGTCCTATCTGTTCCCCCTTGGAATTTTCCTTTGCTAGATCAAAAGTTGAGAAGAAGGGCTCTATCTACTGCACCACCTAGCTAGCCCTAATAAACATTTATTGAATGAAATTCATTCTTTTAAATTTAAGTCAACAGCATTTTCAACAAACATTTATTAAGTGGAAGGAAGGAAACAATAATTTATTAAATATCTATTATGTGTCAGACACTGTAATAAATACTTTATAAATATTACCTTATTTTATCCTCACCATAACTCTAGAAGGTAAGAACTATTATTAGCCTTATTTTATTATTAAACAGAGGCAACAAACAGAGGCCTAAAAAAAAAAAGTTGAGAAGAAGGTAGCAGCAGGAGGATGGTGGAGAATTGGTAGAAAAATTCTTATCTCAAAAACAGTAGAAAGAGAAACAGTAAAAATGCCGGCAACAGGTTTTGAGTATCTCTTGGTTTATGTGGACACATTTTCAGAATGGGTAGAAGCTAATGAAACAGCCTTGGAAGTAGTTTTAAAAGAAATTCTGAATGAGTCCCTCCCCATTTGACCTCCTGCTAGGAATCAGGTCAGACAATGGCCTTGCCTTTACAGCTAAAATCTCTCAAGGAATACTCCAGATACTGAGAGAACTTGACTGCTTTTTGAATGTTTAGAATAACCTTATTTAATGTATTCTGATGACAGGGACACTAAGAGTAGATATGTGTGATATATGTGTAAGGAAGGGAGCTGATTATGAACCCCCCCCCCGCCCCAATCTAGATTGCGAAGTGATTCACTTGGAGATCTAATTAGGTAAAACAACTATTTTAGATCACAGGGCTTGTAATCAATTTTCTTTTTATATCAGATACCAGGATGGTCAGCAAAAGGAAATGCTTCTGGATAAATGTCATGTTCCTGCAGCCAGGGAAGCCAAGATGTCAGGTGACAGGGATATGCAGCCAAAGGGGCAGCTTCTCAGTATTGGAAGGTTGGAGTCTTTTGACTTGATTTCCCCAGAATGACATTTGGATAATGTCTCACCTGGAAGAATAAATCTGGCCTAAGACATTTGACTACCCACATGACCTCTGCCTGGATACTGATATTCAATACTTATATCTATAAGGGAATTTTCCTTGATGTCCTGGATTTGTATGGCTACTGAGCAAACTAGAAAAAGAAGTTTTAGGTGAATTGGATATAATAGCCAGAGATAGGTTAGGTGTGTTAGGTATGTGTCTCTGACACCTGACAACAGCTACATGTTAAGATGGGAATTAAGTTTTTTAATTTTTAGAAGGGATATTTAGGTAAGCAGAAGAAAGGGAAATTCTTAGGATAATTACAGTTTTAAGACCTAACTTAAGAAGAAGAATGTGAGTGAGATAAGTATATCAAGAAAGGAAAAATCAATGTTATATTTGGGAATATTTTGAAAAATTTCACTTTGGTTAAGGATGTTTAAGCCATTATTGTAATAAGAGTAAAGGCTAAGATTGTTTTATTTTTAAACCATATGCTGAGTACTCTGAACTAAGATGATTGTTGAATGTATGTTACAAGCTTAAGTCAGGATGATAATTCTCATTAGGAGTTTGATCATCTAGTAAAAGACACTAATGGAAATTTATTGTGTTAAAGTGAAGTATGTGCATCAATGTGGCAATAAGGCAAAACGTAAATCGTAATAAGCTCCAAAAATCTCATTGTCTTGTGATGAAAATGTGCTTTGATCTGAGTAAAATGTTTTTTTTTTTTATGTTTTTGCAAGGCAAATGGGGTTAAGTGGCTTGCCCAAGGCCACACAGCTAGGTAATTATGAAGTGTCTGAGGCTGGATTTGAACTCAAGTACTCCTGACTCCACTGTGCCACCTAGCCGCCCCTGATCCAAGTAAAATGTTAAGCAGATTCTTTACCAGAAGACAGTCTCAACTAGACACCTGAGCTGGAGAGGACCTTTTAGAAAAGATTCTGAAGATGCAGAAGGACATTAAATGTCTCCAGGAGAGAAGAGAAGAGAGGAGAGACACTGGACCAGTTCATCAGCATTTCTCACCTATGTGTACATTGTTTATCTGTAACTTCCCCTTGACTCTGGAAAATGTGTCCAGCTAAAGGGTTCAAGGGGTTGAGCAAACATGCAAGAATTCACTTAGAAAACCAATTCTGAGCCAGAGGAGAGAATCACCAGTAATATATAACTGAGTCAGTTCGGGGTGACTATTGTTGATAACTGACTGGCCAGGATATTTGCCTGAGGAGTAGCAAATGTCTAGACATGTTCAGAAGCAGGGTACATATATTTAGGACTGAACAACTTCGAGACTCACATTCATGTGAGATTAATGATGGTACTTGGATCCCTTGTAAAGATGCACAAAAAAGGGGACTTGTTAAGGGAAACAATGACTACGAGTTAATGTGGACTTGCAAGGAAAATGAGTATGATGACCAGATGGACCAGCATTGTGAGTTTATATTACAGAAATTTGAAGAAATCTCATCAAAATAAAGAGGAGGGATTGAATGGGATAAAAATTGAGATTTCTTCAGTAGAATATTATAGATTAGAAATAGTTGAGCTGTGTGTTATACCTTTTCTGCCCCTCCTCCCTGACAAGCAACTTCATGTTACCTTGACCAAAATATAAAGAGTAAACTGACTCTGTCTTATCTGGATTGAAGTCCAGATATTTCTACATTCCTTGTACTGGAGGGGGAGAACCTGTCTCTGTTTGAATTATATGCTTTTTCTTTAGAGTAAGCATTCCTCACTAATGAGGATGGGTCAGTGGTGGTGATGGGGGGGGTTGCTTTAGAATAAATAGATTGTGGATTCCTTGTTCCATACCTCCTGTCTCTCAGAATGAGATCCAAAACTTTTCTCTTCATACCTTGAGAGATCTCCCAGTTTTATTTAAGTGGGAAAACTCATTCCATACAATACTCTATTTGCTTGGGGATTTTTTTGCAAGGCAATGGGGTTAAGTGACTTGCCTAAGGTCACACAGCTAGGTAACTATTAAGTGTCTGAGACTGCATTTGAACTCAGGTCCTCCTGACTCCAGGGCTGGTGCTCTATTCATTGCACCACTGGCTGCCTGAGATACTCTGTTTTTTACTCAATTTTGTCTCTTGCAATTTCTCTGAGTCTCCTTACATTATACTTTATACCAAGTTAAATTACATGATTCTTTTACAACTAGCTTCACTAAGAAACCAAAACTTCTAATAACCTCAGTCAATCAACTTTTTGACTCCTGATCCTTAAAAATAAGTTCTACCATTCTCCAAAATCAGTCACTATGAATGGCCTGAAAGAGGACAGCATTAGAATTTTAATTTTTAATCCCTAAGATTTTGTCTACCTCCTCAGTTTATACTATTCATCCCTATTAATGCTTTGCCCAGGCCAGGTGGCCAACTTGAGGAATCATTACCCAAGATTATATCTATCTATCTATCTATCTATCTATATGTATGTATATCTATATGTATATATATATATATATATATATCTTGTATCTTTGCTCTGCTGAAGGGAGAGTTCTCTTTTCCACTCTTTCATTTGTACTTTCTTCTCTAGGGAAGCTAGATGGCACAGTGGAGAAGCACTAACCTTAGAGTCAGGAGAATGGTAGTTCAAATCCAGCCTCAGACAGTTGGTACTCACTAGACGTGTGACCTTGGGTGTAAGAGACTGTTGAGGTCATTGCATATCTGGGAATGGCCTAGCAGTCTTCTTGCCCAGGTTTACCCTTGGCCTAATCTTCTGGATCAGCTCTCTGGATCTTCTTATCTGTTTCTCCTGTTTGGCACTTTCTGGAGCTTTGTGTTTTCTGCTATAGCATCTTTCTGTGAGAAGTACTAGCCTGAGGAAATAAACTTTATATCTGCTGTCCACTAGCTGGGAGGCATTTATTTGAGTTGGTAATTGGAGAACTCCACAGGAATTGGGGGTAAACCAGGGACTAAGAGGATATTTAAGCTCTGGCTTTGTAAAATAAAGAACTTGTCATCTTTATCTCTCACCTCTTCAGTGTTTGTCTGAGACAAGTATTAATTATGGGTAACAGATAAGTTAGCCAGCAAGGTAGCAACACTTGGGCAATCCTGACTGCCTTGCATCAAGCATCCAGGACCAACCTCAGTCATCTTGATTCAAATCTGGCTACTGAATCTAGACAGTTCTGGAGGAGAAAGTAAAGTTGGTGACTTAACACAGCATCCCCTTACTCAAATCCAATTCATGTGCTTATCATGGCATCACCTCCATGAGGTCATGCTCTTCTTCAAGACCGAAAGACAAACATCATCATTATAGAAAGCTCAATTCATGGCATCCACCTTGCATGGAAAATAGTTCAGATTTTTGAAGGACAAGCCACCTTTGCAGAGATAACAGACTTCCAGGCGCAAGGCTTATTAGTGAGGTAACAGATCTGCCTTAATTGTACATGAGTTGTAAGATGTGTAGAGAGGATATATTTCTTTGAAGTAAGTGATTTATGAAACAACTTTGCTCAGAGAAGGAAACCAAACCTCTGAACTTAGAGACAAAAAAACATGGCTTAGACAATTGTACATGTTGGAGGTTATACAGAATAGAATCAATTACAAAATGGAATCAGAATCAGTTTGATTTTCTCATTTGGAAGATCCAATTAAACTTGATTGTCAATAGTTTGGTAATCAAAATGATTGTTGCTATTCTCCCATGATTGTACTTTTTTCCAAGATAATCAAACAATAAAAATGGGAAGGCACATTGATCTACTATAGCATTTTTCAGAATCTAATTTTTTTTTGCAAGGCAATGGGGCTAAGTGACTTGCCCAAGGCCACACAGCTAGGTAATTCATAAGTGTCTGAGGCCAGATTTGAATTCAGATATTCCTGACTCCAGGTCCTGTGCTCTATCCATTGTGCCACCTAGCTGCCCCTTCAAACCCTATTAATAGGATTTTTGGCAAAAAAAAGTGTTTGTTGCAAGTAATATTTTTCTTTCTAAAATACTAAGTATGAAATTATGCTCTTCAATATGTGGGCTGCTGATAATTTTGATTACATTAAATTAAAAAGCTTTTGCACAGACAAAACCACTATAACCAAGATCAAAAGAAATGTAGCAAATTGGGAAGCAATTTTTACAACAGTATTTCTGACAAAGGACTCATTTCTAAAACATACAGAAAACTGAGTAAAATTTTTTTTTAAAAAAGCCATATCCCAATTGAAAAATGATCAAAGGATATGTAAAGACAATTTACAGATGAGGAAATCAAAGTGATCCACAGTCATATGAAAAATTGCTTTAAATCACCACTTATTAGAGAAATGAAAATTAAAGTATCTCTAAGGTAACGCTTCACACCTCTCAGACTGGCCAACATGATCAGAAAAGACAATGATCAATGTTAGAAGGGATGTGGGAAATCTGGGACACTAATACATTGTTGGTGAAGCTGTGAACTCATCCAACCTTTCTGGAGAGCAATTTGGAATTACAACCAAAGGTCAATAAAAATGTGCATTCCCTTTGATCCAGCAATACCACTACTGGGTCTATACCCTGAAGAGATCATGAAAAAGGGTAAAAATATCATTTGTACAAAAATATTCATAGCAGCCCTGTTTGTGGTGGCAAAGAATTAGAAATTGAGTGAATGTCCATCATTTGGGGAATAGCTGAACAAATTGTGGTATATGTATGTTATAGAACACTATTGTTCTATTAGAAACCAGGAGGGATGGGAATTCAGAGAAACCTGGGAGTATTTGCATGAACTGATGCTGAGGGAAATGAGCAGAACCAGAAGAACATTGTATACTATAACAGCAACATCAAGTTGATGATCAATCTTAATGGACTATTCTATCAGTACAACAATCAGGCACAATTTTAGAGTTTCTGAGATGGAAAATATCATCTGTATCTAGAGAAAGAATTGTAGAGTTTGAACAAAGACCAAAGACATTTAATTTAAAAAAACTGTTATCTTATTATGTAATTTTGCTATACCTTATACTTTATTTTTTTCTTAAGGATATGATTTCTCTTTCTCTCTCATCACATTCAGCTTGGATAAATGTATTCCATGGAAACAATGCAAAGACTAACATACTGCCTTCTGTGGGGGGTGGGGGTGGGGGAGGGAAGCAAGATTGGGGAAAAATTGTAAAATTCAAAACAAATAAAACAAGTAAATAAATAAATAAATAAAATTTTAAAAAAAGGAAAAAATGTGTGGGCTGCTGTCCATCTGTTATCCCTAGTTCATGTTACATGACCAGTCTGCCTATTTTTCCTAACATATATCTCTTTGATGATGCTTTTACACAATTTTCTCTATATAATTTATCATTGCATCCTTTTTACTCTCACCATGCATCTTTCTGTAGCCCTTTGGATGACCTACAATTTTGAGAACTTGTGGTATTCTGTGATTCACAGCCCTAAAGATGTGAGAACTTGACCCATGATTTCACTTGAGTAGGAAACTTAGTCAAGAAATCTGTATCTCTTTTAGGACAGATTTGTAATTCATCTGTTAACACATAGTCTTAGAGAATTCCCTAGAGTCATTGAAAGGTTAAGTGGTTTCTTAAATATCACATGATGAACAAGTGTCAGAAACAGGAATTATGCCCCAATCTTCTTGACTCCAACACTAAATCTCTACCCTATGCATTGTTCTGTCTCTCATAGGGATAATACTGGCATTAAAATGTAAAGATTTGTTTCCTCTTTTTTTTAGTGGAATATAAAACATATTGTCCTGTTTTCAAAAGGAATCTAAAATGTGTGGAAGACTATTTAGCAAATGTCAGAATCTTTTAGGTGTCACAGTAGTAGGACATTGAGTTTTTGTTTCAGAGAGGAGCTTGGCATGATTGAAAGTGCTGTGCAAACAATGTGAACCAAAAACGATTTTTTTTCCATTCAGTCCTGTCTTCAGTTCATTGTCCATCCACCAGGTCTATCTAAGACACAGGCTTTACAGATAGAACAGCTCTCCAGGTTGTCCAATCAACTGTATGTCATAAACAGAACAACAGGCATTCTTCATCTATTTGGTTTTTACTGTATAGATAGCCTGAATTCATTTAAATGATTATATTTCTCATTTAGGATTATAGAATTCATAATAGATTTAAAATGCTTATGAGCTTTGTGCAACTAGGATGTTTGGACTATCTTATTTCAATGGGATCTCTCTTCCATTTGGATACTATACTACAGTCCTCTGAAGTATCAAAAACCTTTTATAGGCATATATCTCTCTGTTTTTATGCCTTACTTTATAAACAGAAGATTGCCTAATGATCTCTGTTGAACTTTTCCAGGAATTTTTTTATTATTTTACCATATGAATGTTAGAGGATAGCCATTACAAAGACAGCTTGTGCCATAGAAACATTATTTATAATCAAAAGACAATAAGCACAGAGGGTTTTGTAGTCTATGTATTGTTCCTGTTGTTCAATCATGTCTGACTGTGATTCCATGTGGGGTTTACTTGGGGTTTTTGGACTTCAACTATGTACCTCTCAGTTGATTCAGATACATTGTTGAGTATCACTTGCAAAAACCTGCAAATTACTTTCATATTGTTGCATCAAGGATCCCTTGGTTGTGTCCAAAAATTATTCTTATAAGGATTTTGTATCGATGAGGAATATATATATATATATGTATATATATTTGTTTACTGCCCCACCTCCTCCATGTGAGAAGTTGCATGAGTGGCACTCTGATAATTCTTATTTACATATATATATATATATGTATATATATATATATATATATGTAAGTATATATATATATTATATATATATAAACATATATGCATTCACATATAAATGTGCAATATGTAATTATATACAGGTAGGTGTATATAATAAATTAATACTATATTAATGTGAGTCTATTAAATAAATTTATTGATTCTACATATTATGTGCTGATTTAACATATTAACAACCACATAATGACATACAATAAATTTATAATTATATATATTTATAATTTATACTATAATTTATTTTACTTTATTTTTTGTAAGACACTGGGGTTAAATGACTTGCCCAGGGTCACACAAGTAGATAATTATTAAGTGTCTGAGACTGGATTTGAACTCAGGTCCTCCTGACTCCAGGGCCAGTGCTCTCTATCCACTGTGCTACCTTGCTCCCCAACCATAATATAATTTATAATAAATTTATAAAAGTATTTATATTGATATAATTTTAGCAACAACCATATTTATATATAATATTACATGTGTATAAAATATATTGTATATATGCTATGTAATAAATAAATATAGATATATCATTTATAAGATATATAAATATATACATAAATATATATTTATGCATATATACTTAATTATAGCTATCTCTATATCTGTCTATAGATCTAGATAGAGATAGAGATAACAGGGACTATCTGATGCACCACCCCATATGATGGAAGCTAGGCAGATGATGATACGAATGTAACATGAAGGCCTTGACGAAGCCATAAAACATGCACTGATATTCTGTAACTGCTTCTTGCTTATTAACCATGTGGTGGATCAATACCTATTTGAATGGCTGCAGTTGTGGAACTAGAACTAGAGGGGTGGCTCTAAATGTTGCCCCTTAATCAAAACTTCAGTCTTTCTCCTCAGTTCTCTAAGAAGACCTTTGTCTTTGGCTTGATACCTTTACTGTCAATGAGGAAAATATTATAAGGGAGATGCCTTGAACTTTTGCCAGACTTAGTATTTTTTCTTTTATTTTAAGAGGTGATTCATCTGGAAGCTCTGACTCTATGAGTTCCAAAAGAAGATGGGAATCTTGGAGTTCATGTGCCCAGAAGCCAGTCTCTGTTATGGTTAGGAGCTCCATCAGTAATCTAAGCAACAAAGAGTGACCTTTCAGAGTCATCTTATGTCCCAATTGGGGGGGTCACCAAGATAGTGCCCCATCTGGCAGTAAAGTACCATTTGGACACAAACCTCTTTGGACCAGTACTGTGTAGAAATTGTGCTAAGAATGTTAAATGTACAAAGTAAAAGAAATATTGTAGAATGCTTAGCTTGAATCCTCCAACTTTTTTAAAAAAGAAAAAAAGAAATTGTGCTTTAGAGAGTGGGGTAGAGAGATGTTTGTATTTTATTCTGTTTTTATCTTTAAAGTAAATGTGACTTTCTAAAACTTAATTGATGTTAAGTGGTTAAATGGGACACTAGATTCACTGAAACCTAATAGTGAGAAAGAAGGGTGAAGGGTTAATACTCATTCTGATCCTGATCAAGGCCATATGCTGGTTCCCCCATCCAAGGTCCGTCATCACCTTTGCAAGAACTTGGTTGTCTTTGCATGTGCCAAATACTCCCTCTAGGAACTAGTCATTTCTGGAGGTTGAATCCTGAGAGAGTTGGCTACCCACCCAGAGGTTCAACATTTAATTAATTTCAGAACTTTGGCCATGAGCCTTCCCAGGTCATGCACATACTCTTCACATGTCCTGGTTAAGTGCCCCAAAAGCTTATATAAACCCACTGGCAGTGTGCCACCTTTGTCTAGGACCCCTTAAAAATTCCTAGTATTGAGCAGCCCCTTGGAGTTTTGCCCATGGAGAGGATGCTCTGCCTGGGTTCTTCCCAATCAGGACTCTGAAGACTGTACCCCCCCAGGACTCCCTGGCTGCTGTTGATTTAAATGTTGGAGCTCCCCGATTGGTGATATTTTCTTTTAATATCTATCTTTATGTAGGCTTTGCTCCTCTTTTTATTATATTGGGACTTATTGGTTACTTTTGCTGTAAAACTGATTTATTTCTACTTGTTTTATAATCATTTTATTAAATATACTCTTTTTAGTTTTGTTGGTGTAAACATGTCATTTTGTAGGAGCAAATCGAAACCAAAACTCCTTAATCAAATGAAATTGGTGTCATGAACAGGCTTGTTCTACAAAATCCTTTTTTTTTTAAAGAAAAATGTAGAGAAAGAAAGAGATATGTATATACTGGGTTGGAAAGATTTACGCTATTCATCCCTTGCTAGAGAATGGGCATATGGCACTGGACCATGTGAAGATGGGGAAGTTGTATGAAACAAGGGTCTCCCACACAAGTAACTGAGTGTTTGAAGCAAATAACTGTGGAAAAAGGCAAAGGAATGGCAGGAGTCTGTAGAAGGGGGTGGAATCAAAGAGATAAGGCTGTGGAAGAAATTCTATAATATCAGAACTTTATTTTTAGGAGATCAGGTATATAATTATCAGAGTGTAGTTGAAAAAGATGCCTTTAGAATGTAAATAGAGTAAGAAAAAAGGGAAGATTGATAAAAAGAAAGTTCATACTATGGTGGGGGATGCAGATATGTATGATTTGGCTTTGATTGGAGAGGTCTGCTGTAATACCTTAAGTCAGAGGGGCCCCTCTGGATACAAAAATTTGATAACGGCATTGCTGCTTAGTGAAGCAGGCAAGCCTCTGGCAGAAGTTTTGGACAAAATCTCCCAATTAGAGAATTCATGCAACTGCGAGTATACTGATGGCAATAAATCTCTATATAGGAGTGGTGAGTGTGCTGCTGTTCAGGTCTCAAGATAATTACAAAAATAGAACGTCCCAAAAAGATTTGTTTATTGCCCTGCTACAAGCAGGAGTGGATAGGAACAAGATTTATGGACTCCCTACTCCTGTCTTGTTCAGGATGAATAATAATAAGAAGAAAGGACAAGAAAGTAGAAATAGGGAAATTAGGGCTACTCCACTGGAACTCTCCCTTTATTCATAATTGATTCATCTTAAAGGAAAATAATAGACAGAGACCAAACCCCAGTAAGGAGATCAGACAGAGGAATTATTGGCCTTTCATAAGGTTAATTAATAATAAATTGGAAAAATGGATATACAACAGATACTAAAGTTTGTTTTTTAATTTTGTTTTGTTTTCATACTGGGGCAAGACCTCTTTGATGTATGGCAATCCTAGTATATTTAGAAATGGAATGTCTGTTAAAATTACAGGCTTGGGAGGAAAAGAAATTTAGGTGAAACAAGTTATTACCCAAAAAAGGAGTACTCAGTGATGATTGTTCCCTTTCTCCCAGAGTACACATTAGTACATTTTAAGGGGGATGACTCTAATTTACTTGATGAAAAATTATTCTTGTTAAAGTAGAAGGACCATCACAATCTATAAAATTTTAAGTATACAATGGAATCAGGAACATAGAAAAATCTTGCCCAAGAGCTTGTAAATAGAACTATGTCTATTCAGCTGTAAAAGTAAGGTTTTAAATAAGTCATTGGATCTGGTCAAGAATAGTGTGTGTTAAAATAAAAGAAAAAGGGGCGGTTAGGTGGCACAGTGGATAGAGCACCGGCCCTGGAGTCAGGAGTACCTGAGTTCAAATCTGGTCTCAGACACTTAATAATTACCTAGCTGTGTGGCCTTGGGCAAGCCACTTAACCCCATTGCCTAGCAAAAACCTAAAAAAAAAGAAAAGAAAAAAAAAAGAAGAAAAGGGAGTGAATAAAGTCTGAAATATGCTTAAATACATCAGTCATCAAAACTGCTTGGTATTGGCTAAGAAAGAGTGATGGATCAGTGGAATAGACTAGGTGCAATAGCAGGAAATGATTATAGTAATCTACTGTTTGATAAACCCAAAGAGTCCAGCTGTTGGAATAAAAACTCTTTCTTTGATAAAAACTGCTGGGAAAATTGGAAGTTAGTATGGAAGAAACTTAGATTAGACCAACACCTCATACCCTTTACCAAGACAAGATCCAAATGGTTACAGGACACAGACATAAAAAAACAATACTATAAGCAAATTAGAAGATCAAGGACTAGTTTGCCTGTCAGATCTATGGAAAGGGGAGCAGTTTATGACTAAGGAAGAGATGGAGAATGTCACCAAAAACAAATTAAATGATTTCGATTACATTAAATTAAAAAGTTTTTGCACAGATAAAACCATTGTAACCAAGATCAAAAGAAATGTAGTAAATTGGGAAACAATCTTTACAACTAATGATTCTGACAAAAGGACTTATTTCTAAAATACACAGAGTACTGAGTCACATTAAAAAAAAAATCCATTCCCCAATTGACAAATGGTCAAAGGATATGCAAAGACAATTTACAGATGAGGAGATCAAAGCAATCTACAGCCATATGAAAAAATTGCTCTAAATCATTAATTATTAAAGAAATGAAAATTAAAGCTTCTCTGAGGTACCACCTCACACCTAGCAGACTGGCCAATATGACCAGAAAGGATAATGACCATTGGTGGAAGGGTTGTGGGAAATCTGGGACACTATTACATTGTGGGTGGAGCTGTGAACTCATCCAACCTTTCCAGAGAGAAATTTGGAATTACACCCAAAGGGCAACAAAAATGAGCATATCCTTTGATCCAGCAATACCACTACTGGGTCTATACCCTGAAAAGATGATGAAAAAAGAGTAAAAATATCACTTGTACAAAAATATTTATAGCAGCCCTGTTTGTGGTGGCAAAGAACTGGAAATCAAGTAAATGTCCTTCAATTGGGGAATGGCTTAGCAAACTGTGGTACATGTATGTCATGGAACACTATTGTACTATTAGAAACCAGGAGGGATGGGAATTCAGGGAAGCCTGGAGAGATTTGCATGAACTGATGCTGAGTGAGATGAGCAGAACCAGAAAAAAATACTGTACATCCTAACAGCAACATGGGGGCGATAATCAAACTTGGACTTGCTCATTTCATCAGTGCAATAATCAGAGACAATTTTGGGCTGTCTGCAATGGAGAATACCATCTGTATCTGCACACTCCAAAGCGCCATGGAGTTTGAACAAAGTACAGGGACTATTCCCTTTAATTTAGGGGGAAAAAACCAGATATCTTATTGTCTGATCTTGTTATCTCTTATACTTTTTGTTTCTTCCTTAAAGATACGATTTCTCTCTCATCACACTCAATTTGGATCAATGTACAACATGGAAACAAAATAAAGATTGCTTTCTGTGGGGGGGTGGGGGTGGGAAGTAAGATTGGGGGGAAAATTGTAAAACTCAAATAAATAAAATCTTTAATAAAAAACTGGAAAAAATAAAATGTTACTTCCTGAAAATAAAAAAGAAATATGCTTAAATAGTATATTAAGAGAAAATGCAAGTTGTGCAGTCTGATTACTGGATTTAAGGACCTGTGAAGAGAGTAATGAAAGGGGTGCAAGGAAAAATGAAGAGGCATAGAGAAGGTTGGGTTCTTTTTTTTTTGGAAGTATACCAAATTTATGGAAGCTAAAGCATGTAGAATGAAGGTATGAACAAGTGACTTTGTATAAATAAGATATTGGTTTTAGAAGTTCTGAAAATTGATTTAAAATCAATGTAAAGTAGGAAAGAATATAGAGAGCTATGAATCATCTAATAAGTTATGGAATTTTTTCTGGGATTGTGCAACCCAGATTTGTTCTAAATTGAGATGTGTTCTTAAAAGTGATTGGGGCAATTTTAAAAACATTAGACTGCTACCTGTAGGAGAGAACTATACTCCTTTTGAACAATTTCTGGTTGCATGCTGAGTAGTAGTAGAAACTGAACAGCTCCCTTTAAAACATGAAGTTCTGTTAAGACCCCAAATACGTATTATGAGCTGGATAAATGGGGATTCTGGCCTCTCATAAGATAGGTCATGCACAGAAGTCCAGTATAATTAAATGGAAATGGTACATACAGAACAGAGCTAAACCAGGAAAATTTGGCGTCTCTCCCCTGCTTAAGAAAGTACATGAATTAACCTCAGTGCAGTCCCCATTGATCACTCCCCCTCAGAAGGGAGTTTCACTAGTCAAATGGAATCAAGGATTTGATACCTTGAGTCCTGAACAAAAGAAACACACTTGGTTCATGGATGGCTCTGCTAAGTATTTAGGACAAATTAGGCATTGGAAGGCTGTAGCAAATAATGTTTTAGAAAGAACAGGAAAGCAGTCAGTGGACAGAACTGATGGCTGTACATCAAATATTGAAACAGGAGAAGGGGAGATGGTGTTATATATTTTATAGACACCTGGGCAGTAGCAAATGGCCTAACCACTTAGATGTCTACGTGGCATGCACAAAATTGAGATTTTCATAGGAAACAAGTTTGGAGTCATGAAATATGAAAAGATATATGTATTTGGGTCCAGTATACTAACATCTCAGTCTTTCATGTAGATGCCCATGCCAGTGTGGACACTCCGAAACATGAGTACAATGCATATGTAGATGGGTTGGCAAAGAATGGAATCATACAATTGCTCCGAAAGAAACTGAGGAACCTGAAGACTTGTTGAATTTGGCCAGACAGCTCCATGTAACTGCAGGACATCTAGGACCCCAAGCCTCTCACAGGTGGGCCCTTGCTTGGGGCATATCAATTCCCCTTTCACTGTTAAGACAAGTTACTGATCCAAGGACCCAATGTCAATTATTTAAAGAAAGAGAAATTCCCAACGCTATTATTGGGGAAATAGAAAGGGGCACTCTGCCTGCCCAAATTTGGCAAATTGATTCTATTGGGCCTTTGTCTTTAAGTCCAGGGTGTCAATATGCCTGAACCTGCGCGGACACCTATTCATAGCCTGCCCCTACAAAAGAGCTACTCAAAAGAATACCTGTAAAACATTAGATATTGTAACTTTATATTATGGTTCTCCTATGCAAATACAGAGTGATAATGGGTCACATTTTAAAGACAAAGAAACTGACCTCCTAAAGGATATTATGGTCAGTAAATCACCAGATCAAATATTGCTATTCAAAATGTACAAGTTGTGGGTAGGACTATAGATAATGATTATAGAGGGGAAATCAAGGTTTATCTTCATTATTTTAGCCCCTCTAATACATTCATAGCTTTTAAAGGAGCAAGAGTGTGTCAATTAATAATTGTACCATGTTTAAAAGTAGAATGGGAACAGATCAATGAGCCACCCTCCACAGTACCACTCACAGTGGAAGTTTTGGCTCCACTGATATTAAAGTGGGGGCTAAGGTTTGGATAAGGACACATTTCCATGAGACACCTAAGGCCAGGGAAATTATTGTGGAAGGCAAAGATAATACTGCAGTAATCTGTTATTCAGGGAGTGATAAATGGTATACTGTTCCATTAACTCAAATGTTTTTACATGAATGAAGTGTTTATTACGGTGCCTCCTGTTGTGGTTTCTTCTGCATGGATCAGCCTCATGGACTCCTGGAGCCCTCCTGAGGTTCAATCACAGTCGCGTCCATTTGTGGTGGAGGAACTGCACATCTTCCAGACAATAAGATAACTCCACCTGTCCTCCTAACCAACCATGCAATGTTGTTAATTGAACTACTGTAAATGCTACTTTCTGGCAAGCTCCTTTCCCTGTGTGAACTGTATTGATATGCAATACCCCTATAGTGAATATCACTGTATGTTCTTGGGTAAATACCTCATGCTGCCTTAAGGCCATTCCA
The DNA here is from genome assembly GCF_037893015.1 of Macrotis lagotis. NCBI lineage: Eukaryota > Metazoa > Chordata > Mammalia > Peramelemorphia > Peramelidae > Macrotis > Macrotis lagotis. The sequence continues at coordinate 175,677,675 of NC_133660.1, forward strand.
TTTAATATCCCACAGACTAGATTTTCCCATTTTGATGCTGCCATGCAAAACTGTTCTAGATGGATAATTACCCATGAAACTACTTTGTCATTCAATCTTACCAAGGACCAGGACAAATAAATTGTGTGTACTAATTCCATCAACATTATGTTAAATTATTATGGCAGCAAAAGCTATTACAAAGTCCTCCTTCAATTATTAGAGCTCCCCATAGCTGTGTTAATGTATCTCAAAGTTCCCCAAAATTTTTGTTGCATTATAATATCATTTTCCCCATATTAAAGACTTGTACTAGCAAAAGGGAAAAACGTGCTTGATAGGATACCCTGCTTGGTGGGGCTAGAACTGGTTTGGGTTTAGTAAATTCAGTAGATCTTGAGGCCCCGGCTAGCAGATTGCACAATGCTGGACAGGATGTCACTGAGGCTTTAACAATGTTCAATGGCTACCCACGACGGTCCTACCCCACCAACTGACCCTAATATATGAAAAGCAATTTTTAACCATTTTTTAATGCTTCTACCTTAACTAACTTGCATATTGATGCTGATATCTCTGCCCTATTTAACTGTACTTGATGTTCCCTGGAAAACATGTATATGCTGTTGCAAAAGGAGAATATTCAGTGATTACTACAATCAAGAGATGGCCAAATTGTGGGAAAATGCTTTTTTACCCCGAGAGATAATGGGATTGTAACATCTGTAACTTCTTCTCATTGTACTTATACTTCCTGCACAGGCACTATTACTTATTTTAAGGTCAATACTCCTATGATCATGCAAAATTTTCATGTTATTCCTTTTGTGCTATATGATTACTTTGCATTCATAGTTTACTGATTGTATTGTGTATAATTCAGGAATAGGTATGGAATGGTTACATGGCAGATGGAGCCCTGTCTTTTGGACCATTCCTCTAATCTTTGTGCTTTGATAATATACTCTCAGTCTAATTTCTCTGCCATATGAAGTATTACCTCTAATATTCAAAGTGATCTGTCTTCTGTTGGCCAAACTGCCCCTTTTTCAGTCTTCCTGTCCAATATTTCATATCTCCACTGGCAGGGTGATGGTTTTTACTTTTCCCAAGTGGATAAAGTAACTCTTTACTTTTACCAAGTGGATAAAGTAACTCTTAACTGGGTACCCAAATCTTTATCTCTTCCAAATATATATATCTGTCTTTAGAACCTCTTATACAAATATTAAGTGATTCTGATTCTCTAAAGCAACTATTAGAGAAAAATGAAAGAGCTCTTGATGAACACTGAATACAGACCCACATAGTTTCTGATAAACTACTTGAGGTCTCTTACCTTGTAACTATTGATACTAATCATCATTGGTATGAATTCATATTTTCCTTTCTTAATGCCACTAGATATTTTAATGCTTATAGCTCCTCCTATATTTTTGTTATTACTAATATTATTTTCTTGTTTATATGTAATTGCTACATATTGCTACATTATTGCTATATTTTAGGATAAGAAGAATTTTTCATAATGTTTCTCCATTAGTGGGAACTGTATATGCCCTTTCCAGTATCAAGGCCAAATGAGAGGTTAATACCCATTATGATCCTGGTCAAGGCCATATGGTTCCCCCATCCAAGGTCCCCCATCATTTTTGCATGAACTTGGTTACCTTTGCATGTGCCAGATACTCCCTTTAGGAACTATCCATTCCTGGAGGTTGAATCCTGAGAGGGTTGGCTACCCACCCAGAGGTTCAACATTTAATTAATCTCAAAACTTTGGCCATGAGCCTTCCCAGGTCATGCATGTACTCTTCACATGTCCTGGTTAAGTGCCAAAAAAATTTATATAAACCTATTGGCAATGTGCCACCTTTGTCTAGGACCCCTTAAAAGTCCCTAGCATTGAGCAGCCCCTTGGAGTTTCGTCCATGGAGAGTATGCTCTGCCTGGAGTTTTTCCCAATCAGGACTCTGAAAGCTGTACTCCCCGGGACTCCCCAGCCGCTGTTGGTTCAGATGTTGGAGCTCCCCCAATTGGTGATGTTTTCTTTTAATATCTATCTTTAGGTAGGCTTTGCTCTTCTTTTTTATATATATTGGGACTTATTGGTTACTTTTGCTGTAAAACTGATTTATTTCTACCTGTTTTATAATCACTTTATTAAATAATACTCTTTTTAGTTTTGTTGGTATGAAAGTGTCATTTTGTATGAGCGAATCAAAACCAAACTCCTTAACCAAACAAAGGGTTTTGAGAAAAGAGTATACACACACTCATAAGCCTATAGTGTTCCAAAACTTCGGTTTTTAAATGGCATATATATATACTTTAAAACTACATATATATATATATATATATATATATATATATATATATATATATATATATTATACAAACATACACACATATCTGTAGATACCGAAGAACTTCTGAGCCATCTTTTAGAGCCACTGTAGCAGTAGCATCTATAATGCCTCCCCCTGCCCATGCCTCCCCCCTGCCCCCAATCATTCACTGTCTTCTTCTAAAAATCACCATTACAAATGTACTTGAAACCTCTAGAGAGTGGCATTCTGCTACTTCTTAAGGCAGCCCATTCATTTTTATTTTTATAAATGAGGGGGGATCTGGTCTCCTAGTTCTACTTGGATTAATTGACACAGATGAGAAGGTGTTAATGCCATTAGACTGTAAGCTCCTTGAGTGCAAGGGCTTTCTTTCCCTTTCTTATTTGTGTCCCTTCCTCTTAATACAGTGTCAGGCAAATAGGAAGCTTTAATAAATATTTATTCTATTAATGTGTTAACAAAGGTTTAGCATTTAGTGATCTCTCTTTATGAAGTAGAAATATCTTTTTTTGCTGGAATTTCAGGGAGCCTGGCCTTTGGATTAGCACAAGATGGTTAATGGAGTGGGATGATGATGTTTGTCCTTCGTTCCCAAAGACGACTGTGACTTCTGGGAAATGATGCAGCAGGTTTAGGAATGTAAAGCCTTCAGAGGATTGTTCAAATTTTTTCAAGGAATTTAATTTAAACTAAATTTTATAATGTTTAATTTAATTCTAGGGAAGAAAGAATCAAAAAGGACAAAAACAAACTCAGTTCTAGTTCCATCATTCCTTCTAATTGAAAGTCAATTCAAAAACTCCTGAATAACATTCATAAAAATAACCAGAGAGACTCACAGATACTGGGAAAGCTCTAAAGTTGAAAGGAAGGGCTAGTATATTATACAAGTACGGAAGCATGCTCATCAAGTCTCTTCTTGACCCAGGGAATCACTGTATTTCTAAGAACTTGGTCTTCATCGGACAATCCTTTATTATAAAAGTAAATGGTAATTAATAAATGCAACTTTCTTTTTTTTAAGAAAGATTTTATTTATTTTGAATTTTACAAATTTTCCCCTAATCTCACTTCTCTCCCCCCCACCCACCCACCCACCACAGAAGGCAGTCTGTTAGTCTTTATATTGTTTCAGTGGAATGCATGGATCTAAGTTGAATTTAATGAAGAGAAATCATATCCTTAAGGGAAGAAACATAAAGTATAAGAGATAGCAAAATTACATAAACAGGTTTTTTTTTAAAAGTCTTTGGTCTGCCCATTATCACCACTACTATTCAATATTGTATTAGAAATGTTAGCATCAGCAATTAGAGAAGAAAAAGAAATTGAAGGAATTAGAATTGGGAAGGAAGAGACAAAACTCTCACTCTTTGCAGATGACACGATGGTCTACCTAGAGAATCCCAAGAACTCATCCAAAAAACTACTGGAAATAATTAGCAATTTTAGCAAAGTTGCAGGTTATAAAATAAACCCTCATAAATCCTCAACTTTTCTATATATGTCTAGCAAGAAACAGCAGGAAGAGCTAGAGAGAGAAATCCCATTCAAAGTAACCTCAGACAATACGAAATATTTGGGAGTCTATTTGCCAAGACAGACTCAGAATCTTTTTGAAAACAATTATAAAACACTTCTCACACAAATTAAATCAGATTTAAATAACTGGGCAAATATCGGCTGCTCATGGATATGTAGAGCTAATATAATAAAAATGACAATTCTACCATAACTAAACTATCTGTTTAGTGCCCTACCAATCAAAATTCCAAAAAATTACTTTAATGAGTTAGAAAAAAATTGTAAGTAAATTCATATGGAGAAATAAAAAGTCAAGAATTTCCAGGAGCTAAATGAAAAAAAGTGCAAAAGAAGGTGGTTTAGCCCTGCCTGATCTAAAATTATATTATAAAGCATCAGTCATCAAAATTGTTTGGTATTGGCTAAGAAATAGAGTGGTGAACCAGTAGAATAGACTAGGTGTAAAAGCAGGAGATGATTATAGTAATCTGCTGTTTGATAAACCCAAAGAGTCTGGCCATTGGGATAAAAACTCCCTCTTTGATAAAAATTGCTGGGATAATTGGAAGTTAGTATGGAAGAAACTTAGATTAGACCAACACCTCACACCCTTTACCAAGATAAGATCCAAATGTTTACAGGACTTAGACATAAAAAACAATACTATAAGCAAATTAGAAGATCAAGGACTAGTTTACCTGTCAGATCTATGGAAAGGGGAGCAGTTTATGACTAAGGAAGAGATGGAGAGCATCACCAAAAACCAATTAGATGATTTCGATTACATTAAATTAAAAAGCTTTTGCACAGGTAAAACCAATGTAACCAAGATCAAAAGAAATGTAGTAAATTGGGAAACAATCTTTACAACTAATGATTCTGACAAAGGACTCATTTCTAAAATATATAGAGAACTGAGTCATATTTTTAAAACAAAAAGCCATTCCCCAATTGACAAATGGTCAAAGGATATGCAAAGGCAATTTACAGATGAGGAGATCAAAGCAATCTATAGCCATATGAAAAAATGCTCTAAATCATTAATTATTAGAGAAATGCAAATTAAAGCTTCTCTGAGGTACCACCTCACACCTCTCAGATTGGCCAATATGACCAGAAAGGATAATGGTCATTGTTGGAAGGGTTGTGGGAAATCTGGGACACTATTATGCTGTTGGCGGAGCTGTGAACTCATCCAACCTTTCTGGAGAGCTATTTGGAACTATGCCCAAAGGGCAACAAAATGTGCATACCCTTTGACCCAGCAATACCACTACTGGGTCTATACCCTGAAGAGATGAGGAAAAAGGGTAAAAACATTACTTGCACAAAAATATTTATAACAGCCCTGTTTGTGGTGGCAAAGAATTGGAAATCAAATAAATGTCCTTCAATTGGGGAATGGCTTAGCAAACTGTGGTACATGTATGTCATGGAACACTATTGTTCTATTAGAAACCAGGAGGGATGGGATTTCAGGGAAGCCTGAAGGGATTTACATGAACTGATGCTGAGTGAGATGAGCAGAACCAGAAAAACACTGTACACCCTAACAGCAACATGGGAGTGATGTTCAACCTTGAAGGACTTGCTCATTCCATCAGTGCAACAATCGGGAACAATTTTGGGCTGTCTGCAAAGGAGAGTGCAATCTGTATCCAGATAAGGAGCTGTGGAGTTTGAACAAAGTGCAAGGACTATTCCCTTTAATTTAGAAAAAGACAGATATCTTATTGTCTGATCTTGTCACCTCTTAGACTTCTCTTCTCTTCCTTAAGGATATGATTTCTCTCTCATCACACCCAATTTGGATCAAGGTACAACATGGAAACAAAATAAAGCCTGACAGAGTGCTTTCTGGGGGGGGGGGGAAGGGAAGCAAGATTGGGGGGAAAATTGTAAAACTCAAATAATATCTTTAATAAAAATAAAAAAGGAAAAAAGAAAAAAAAAGTCTTTGGTCTTTGTTCAAACTCCACAATTCTTTCTCTGGATACAGATGGTATTCTCCATCACAGATACACCAAAATTGTGCCTGATTGTTGCACTGATGGAATGTGCAAGTCCATTAAGGTTGACCATCACCCCCATGTTGCTGTTAGGGTATACCATGTTCTTCTGGTTCTGCTCATCTCACTCAGCATCAGTTTGTGCAAATCCCTCTAGGCTTCCCTGAATTTCCATCCCTCCTGGTTTCTAATAGAACAATAGTGTTCCATCACACACACACACACACACACACACACACACACACACACACACGCTCACTCACTTAATTTCCAAATGGGGCTGCTATGAATATTTTTGTCCAAGTGACATTTTTACCTCTTTTCATAATCTCCTCAGGGTATAGACCCAGTAGTGGTATTGCTGGATCAACCCTTTGGGCATAATTCCAAATTGCTCTCCAGAAAGTTTGGATAAGTTCCCACCTCCACCAATAATGTATTAGTGTCCCAGATTTCCCATATCCTTCTAACAGTGATCATTGTCCTTTATGGTCATATTAGCCAGTCTGAGAGGTGTGAGGTGGTACCTCAGAGATGCTTTAATTTTCATTTCTCTAATAATTAGTGATTTAGAGCAATTTTTCATATGACTATGGATCACTTTGATATCTTCATCTGTAAATTGCCTTTAAATAAAATTTTCTTAATGACTATTAGTTTTTAAAATTTTATGACAATTATAGAGATCATCTCAATTGTTATTTCTTTGATATACTTTTCACCAAAAAGAAGAGTAATGCAAAATGTGGGATTTACTTGACTTTCTTTATGCCAATTTTCCCCCTATTTTTTCCCAATGCTGTCAGCCCGTGAAAGATTTACCTAATTTCAGAAATCTGGACTTTCAACAATATATTTATACATCTGTTACTTCCTGTTGGGCAGTAGGTATCAAAGTTAGCTAAAGCAAATTTTCCATTTGCCAATGTTCTAGGTACTGTGTTTATTGTGTAATGTCAGTTAACACTTCCATATGTATCTGCATTAGACATAGCCAACATTGGCTGTTTCTGTGACCGTAACTGCAATGTGGTATTATGCAAATATATTGGCATTAAAGTATCAGTTCTAAATCCCTAACAGCTCTGGGGAGGGGAAAAAAAGTGTTTTTTAGGTGTAAACAAAGGAAAGGAAAGGAAAGCAGCCCTTTAAAAGATCTGCTTTTAATGCAGGAAGACAGATTTTCCTTTGCTGGGAGAATTCCTGAGTTGTTAGTTTTTCTCATTTCCCTTTCATTTTTTTCTTTTTGGTTCCTGTCCAGCTTCTGAAATCACCTCTGACTGATTGATCATCCTGTGATATTCTTTAGTTTTATTCCTTTAGTTTAATCTCTGCAAATTGGTATCACTCACTTTGCACAAACCACATTTCTAATTCATTTGTCCTCTTTGATTATTCTTAACTCCTTTTCTTCAAAGGGAGATTCCTGCTGCTGATGGTAGGACTCTTTCCATCCTTTTTTTCCTTGCTTACTAATCCGTCGGTATCATTCCTTCTGAAGTATGAAAAGCAAAGAGGAAACATATGATTCTACACACCTACAAGTTAGAAATATATGAAGTTTTACACTATCTAAGAAAGTCAAGTAAATCCCACATTTTGCATTACTCTTCTTTTTGGTGAAAAGTATATCAAAGAAATAACAATTGAGATGATCTCTATAATCGTCATAAAATTTTAAAAACTAATAGTCAGTCATTAAGAAAATTTTATTTAAAGGCAATTTACAGATGAGGATATCAAAGTGATCCATAGTCATATGAAAAATTGCTCTAAATCACTAATTATTAGAGAAATGAAAATTAAAGCATCTCTGAGGTACCACCTCACACCTCTCAGACTGGCTAATATGACCATAAAGGACAATGATCAGTGTTGGAAGGATATGGGAAATCTGGGACACTAATACATTATTGGTGGAGGTGGGAACTTATCCAAACTTTCTGGAGAGCAATTTGGAATTATGCCCAAAGGGTTGATCCAGCAATACCACTACTGGGTCTATACCCTGAGGAGATTATAAAAAGAGGTAAAAATGTCACTTGGACAAAAATATTCATAGCAGCCCCATTTGGAAATTAAGTGAGTGAGTGAGTGTGTGTGTGTGTGTGTGTGTGTGATGGAACACTATTGTTCTATTAGAAACCAGGAGGGATGGAAATTCAGGGAAGCCTAGAGGGATTTGCACCAACTGATGCTGAGTGAGATGAGCAGAACCAGAAGAACACGGTATACCCTAACAGCAACATGGGGGTGATGGTCAACCTTAATGGACTTGCACATTCCATCAGTGCAACAATCGGGCACAATTTTGGTGTATCTGTGATGGAGAATACCATCTGTATCCAGAGAAAGACTTTTTTTTCCTTTTTCCTTTTTTATTTTTATTAAAGATATTATTTGAGTTTTACAATTTTCTCCCCAATCTTGCTTCCCTCCCCCCCCCACAGAAAACACTCTGTCAGTCTTTATTTTGTTTCCATGTTGTACCTTGATCCAAATTGAGTGTGATGAGAGAGAAATCATATCCTTAAGGAAGAGAAGTCTAAGAGGTGACAAGATCAGACAATAAGATATCTGTCTTTTTCTAAATTAAAGGGAATAGTCCTTGCACTTTGTTCAAACTCCACACACAGCTCCTTATCTGGATACAGATGGCACTCTCCTTTGCAGACAGCCCAAAATTGTTCCCGATTGTTGCACTGATGGAATGAGCAAGTCCTTCAAGGTTGAACATCACTCCCATGTTGCTGTTAGGGTGTACAGTGTTTTTCTGGTTCTGCTCATCTCACTCAGCATCAGTTCATGTAAATCCCTTCAGGCTTCCCTGAAATCCCATCCCTCCTGGTTTCTAATAGAACAATAGAACAATGGTGTTCCATGACATACATGTACCACAGTTTGCTAAGCCATTCCCCAATTGAAGGACATTTATTTGATTTCCAATTCTTTGCCACCACAAAAAGGGCTGTTATAAATATTTTTGTACAAGTAATGTTTTTACCCTTTTTCCTCATCTCTTCAGGGTATAGACCCAGTAGTGGTATTGCTGGGTCAAAGGGTATGCACATTTTTGTTGCCCTTTGGACGTAATTCCAAATAGCTCTCCAGAAGGGTTGGATGAGTTCACAGCTCCACCAACAGTGTAATAGTGTCCCAGATTTCCCACAACCCTTCCAAAAATGATCATTATCCTTTCTTGTCATATTGGCCAATCTGAGAGGTGTGAGGTGCAAATCCCTCAAATGGTGGGAATTCACAATTCTTGATTACCTGGGGCTGGAGTATGTGGGGGGAGTGAAACAATTTTTTTTCTTTTAGACAAAACAGGAAAACAGCATTCTCTCTTGACTGTCAAAAGTTTAAAAATGTTTTTTTATTGGTGATCTAAAGGGAATACCGGGAAGGTGAGGGGGAATGAGTGAACCTAGCTCTTATCAGAATTGGCTCAAAGAGGAAATAATATACACATTCAATTAGATATAGAAATCTAGCTTACCCTACAGTAAAGTAGGAGGGGAAGGGGATAGATAAAAGAAGGGATGCAGTGATAGAAAGGAGGGCAGATTGGAGGAGGTATATGTCAGAAGCTAAGTGCTTTTGAGACTGTACAGGGTGAAAGGAGAGAGAATAGAATAAATGGGGAAAACACCATGAGGGAAATGCAGTATGTAGTTAGCAATACTGTGAAAAAAAAATTTTTGAAGTACATTTCTCTGATAAAAGTCTCATTTCTCAAACATATAGGGAACTGAGTCAAATTTGAAAAGCAAAGATCCATTTCCCAATTGATAAATAATCAAAAGATGTGAAGTTTTTAGATGAAATAACCAAACCTATCTATAATTTATGAAAAAATGCTCTCACTATTGATTGCAGAAATGCAAATTAAAATAATTCTGAGGTACTACTTCATACCTATTAGATTTGCTAATAGGATAGAACAGAGAAATGACAAATATTGGAGGAATTTGAGAAAATTGAGACAGTGCATTGTTAGTAGAGTTGTAAACTGGTTCAAACACTCTAAAGAACAAATTTGCAATTATGCTCAAAGAATTATAAAATCATGCATACATATCCTTTCACCTAGCAATGCTATAACTAGATCTGTATTCCAAAAGGGACCAAAAACAAAAAGGAAAAGGACCTCTGTATACAAAACTATTTGTAGAAGCTCTTCTCTGGTGTGAAAGAATTTAAAATTGAAGGAATACTTATCAATTGGAGAATGGCCAAACAAATTGTGGTATGTATTATGATGGAATACTATTCTGCTATAAGAAATGATGATCAGGATGTTCACAGAAAAACTGGAAAGGCTTACATAAGTTGAAGCAAAATGAAATGTGCTATGTCCAAAGTTAAAGCAATATTGTAAGATGATCAGTTATAAATGACTTAGCTATTCTCAGCAGTACAATGATCCAAGATAATGCTGAAGGACTTATGATGAAGAATGCTATCCATCCCCAGAGAAAGAGCTGATGGAGTCTGATACAGATTGAATCATGCTTTTTTTTATATCTGATTTTTTCTTCAGGGTATTTTGAGTTTTTTTGGCCTTTTTTCTTTCACAACATGACTAATATAGAAATGGTTTGCCTGATTACACATGTATAACCCATATAAAATTGCTAACCTTCTCAATGAGGAGAGTGGGAACAAAGGAAGAGAATTTGGAATTCAATTTTAAAAATGAATGTTAAAAATTGTTTTTATGTGTAATTGGGGAAAAATAAAATGCTAAATTTTTTTAAAAAGAAAATTGAAAATTGAGACTTTAATATATTATTGTTAGTTATCTATTGATTCATCCATTCTTTAGTGTAATTTAGAAACTATGCCCAGTCATAATAAAACCATGTATTACCATTGATCAAGCAATACAGCTACTAAGTTGTGTCCCAGAGATTTTTTTTAAAAAAATGAAAAATACCTATATATACAAAAATATTAAAAGCAGCTCTTTTAGTGGTGGCAAAGAATTGAAAATTGAGAGAATGTCCATCAATTGGGGAATGATTAAACAAGCCACCATACACAATTATGATGGAATACTATTTTGCTATAAGAAATGATGAGTGGGGGCGGCTAGGTGGCATAGTGGATAAAGCACTGGCCTTGGAGCCAGCAGTACCTGGGTTCAAATCCGGTCTCAGACACTTAATAATTACCTAGCTGTGTGGCCTTGGGCAAACCACTTAACCCCATTTGCCTTGCTAAAAAAAAAAAAGAAAGAAAGAAATGATGAGCAGTATACTTTCAGAAAAACCTGGAAAGACTTATGTGAACTGGTACAAAATGAAATGAGTAGAATCAGGATAATATTGTACACAGCAACAGCAATGCTATATGATGATAAACTGTGAATAATTTAACTCTTCTTAGCAATATAATGATCTAAGACAATGAAAAATGCTATCGATCTCCAAAAAAAAAAGAATTGATGGAATCTGGATGCAAATCAAAGCTTACTTTGTCTTTAATTTTCTTGGTTTTCTTCACATCATGACTAACATGAAAATATGTTTTGTTTGACTGCACATATATAACCTATATCAAATAGCTGTTGTCTCACAGGGAGGGATGGGAGAGAGAGAATTTCAATGTCAAAACTTTTAAAAACAAATGTCAAAAATGTGTGTAATTGAGGAAAAGAATAAAATATTAAATTAAAAAAGAAATTATACTAGATGCTAAAGATACAAATACAAAAAGCATTTGAGATAATCTTTCCTTTCAAGGAGTTTATTTCCTACTGAGAGGGATGTAATATATCATATAACATAACATGATAACATACTATATTTTCATTCTATATATTCACAGCATGACTATTATGGAGATGTTTTGCATGACTACACATGTTTAACATAGATCAAATAGCTTGCTTTAATCAAAAGGATGGGCAAGGAGGGAGGGAGAATTTGGAACTCAAAGTTTTACAAATGAATATTAAATAGTTGTACATGTATAACCTGTATCAGATTAATCACTGTCAGGGGGGTGTGGAAGGAAAGGGAAGGGAGAAAGAGAGAAAATTGTGGAACTGAAAATCTTACAAAAAATGAATGCTGAAAGCTATCTTTACATATAATTGGAAAATCATTTTAAAAAACAAAAAAATTTAAATTGCTTTTACATATATCTGGGGGGAAAATAGAATACTAAATATAATTTTTAAAAATAATAATGACAATAGTAATAATAATAATATCCTCCCTCAAAGCCCAATCCATGGTGGGTAGAAGAAAACAAAATAAAGAAATATTGCCCATAATGATGTACAGCAAAAGCTGGAAACTTGAAAGCCTAGCAGGAACCATGAAACCCTGCTAGGTTAGACTCTGAAAATAACACTGATTTAGTCATTTATCTCCCTAGTTAGTATGATATAATTACTCCTAAAAGTCAGGAAAATAGAAAGGGCAGTATAGAATTCTAAATTTTGGCTATTTGTGGTGGTCAGGTTAACAGGGAGCTCAATAGAGTGGATGACACTCCTTGTTCTCCCACTACAAGAAGGCAAGACTCACTAGACGAAATCTGAAATACGAATACCCTACCTATTGGAAAGGCTTTTGTACAGATGGTACTGATCATTAAGGCAGACTAGCAAAGACTGAAAGTATGAATGCTTTCATTACATACCAGTTCTAAAACCTTAATAGCTATAGATAAGGGATTCATATTGCTTTTTGTCAATAATAGCCTCAGTTTCAAAATACATAACAAATTGCAGAAAAATTGCATGGTTCATCCTTAAATCTAGACAGGATGAAAAAAGTTAAAAATTAGGAGATACTAAAATCTTAAGTAGGAAAAAATTGAAGACATAAAGGACATTGAAAAATCTTCATTTAATACAAACTTCAGAAATTCTACCTAATAAGAAAATGCATGACAAAAATAATTACCAGTATCTCAAATGATTTTTGAAGCAGATGGGAACACATTTAAACTGGAAAATTGAAATTAAATCACTTTCCCATTTTTGAAATATTTCTCCAATGATACCAAATTATCATTTGAATTTAATAAGGATAAATTCTTATTGAATGAAAAGGAAAGATGGAGATTGAAAAGTTTGAGTTTGAATCCAGAAGTCAAATAATACCAATGAATGAATACTTTGATCTTTTCTTCAAAAGACACATTGGGAATAAATCTTTGAAGGAGAAAGCTATGAATAAGTATGCCTAGAAGCTTAGTGGTATCCTAAAATCAAAGCTTAAACTTAAGATGAAAATATTTGAATCAATTAAAACATATACAAATCTTTAAACTTTCAGAATTGTGAAATGGGACATAATAGGTATATAATATACCCTAACAAAGTCTTCTATACTATTTACAAACATAGGCTCCATCACTTCATCAAGCAACAGTATGTGCCGTTAGATTTGTCCAATGTTAAGTAAAAATCTATGAAACAGCTAAGATTTAAGAATGGAATCAAAAGGCCTTCCATGGGTGTCATAGATTTTATCTGGAGGTAAAACATTTTTGCTTAGATAAATCTGTTGCTTGGTGAAGTGAACTCTGCTTCTTGCCTGTTCTTGGGGAGCATAATCCCCAGGTAACCCCTCATATAGATAAATTTTGCCAAAACAAAAACATCAACATTAACCTATAAATTAGCTCTTCTTCCTCTCCTCAGTTGAGTTGCTTGTCTTCCTTTGGCAGACCAGCCTGCATGATTTCCCCCGAATAACCTCTCATGCCTCTATATTTTTCTATTTATCCCCGATGGCTCATCTTCCTTTGGGAGGGCAGTATACTCTGGGGTAGTGTGATCCCCCAAATAACCTCTCATGCCCCTATAGACTTTTACTGACTACTTATGGATCTCTCATGAATCTCTCTCTCTCTCTCTCTCTCTCAGCTTCTGCCAATCAAAGGAATATTTAAATAAACCTTTTTATTCCTAAAATTCCTTCAAGGTCAGTGTCAATCTTTTACATGATTTCTTTCATATTCTACCTGAACATTTAGTTGGCTACAGAAATCTTTGGCATCAGAAGTACCAAATTTAGGGAGAAAGATAATGAGCTCTATTTTAGAAATGGGGTACCAGAATGGAACAATGCATTTGGAGTCAAGAGTACCTGGGCTTATTACTTATTCTTCCTGTGACCTTGGTTAAGTCACCTAATTCTCTCTTGGCCACAGTTTTTTCCTAGATAAAATGAAGGTGCCAGACTGGATGAACTCTAGGATTCCTTCTAAATCTTAAGTCTATGATCCTATAATCCTAAATCTAAATCTAAAGTCTAAGTCTATGATCCTATAATCCTAAATCAGTTTAAGGACAGGAGAAGATCTGAAGCTAAGCTACAACTGCAAGATTCTGACCTTATTCTGAGTTTTCTTGGGTTGTCTATTGAATATTACTATTAACTATGGTGTCCCCAGACAGTTGAAATATCTTCTTCATGAAGCTTTTCCCATCCTCTATGAAGGAATCCTTCCTTACTAAATTACTTCATTTCTTTATGTGTGCATCTCTTATAGAATGTAAATTTCTTGAAGGCTTCTTGAAAAAATTGTTTTATTTTTGTTTCTGTTTCTAGTTTGTCCATCAAGGGAGCAAGGAGACCCAGATCTCCTGATGGAGCTAGATAAACATTCCATTAGGTTAAAAGGAATGCCCCTTCCCAACTCAGAATCTCTATGCTTTATCAGTTTTTCTAAAGAACTCCCCAAAGCATGTGAATCTTCCCCTTCCAGGATGTCGGTGCTATCACTAACCATTCATACAATTAGGAGATTCATATTTGTTTTTAGAGAGGGAAAAAAATGGATGAAATTAATATTTGTTTTTAGATGACATCGATATTGGCAGCCTTCCTTTGCTCCCTTTTACTTGCTCTGTATCTGAATATAGAAGGGCATATTTAGGGTGGAGTCCCACTGGATATGACCTATATTGGATGATCCTCTATATGGAGGAGAGAGGGCAATTGCTAATCTTGATGGTGAAGAGAAGTATTTGGGACAAAAACTATTCTGTAAAGCTAACATAGTAAAGTGATTAAATAGTAATGGAAACTTAGCAAAATAAAGAGAAGTAAGCATGGTTACAAGAGTTTTGCAGCTGAACTGATCAGCAGTAGCTAGTAGGGGGGTAAGCAACTTAAAGAGAAAATAGCTTAAAGAGAAAAAGGAAGGACAGTTGTAAACTGAACTAGATTTCTTAGGGAAACTACTAAATTCCCATAATATTTGTCCTTCATTTTCTTTCTTTTTTTTTTAAGGTTTTTGCAAGGCAAATGGGGTTAAGTGGCTTGCCCAAGGCCACACAGCTAGGTAATTATTAAGTGTCTGAGACTGGATTTGAACTCAGGTACTCCTGACTCCAGGGCCATTGCTCTAGCCACTGTACCACCTAGCCGCCCCATTAACCTTCATTTTCAAAGAAGACCACAATATCAGAGAGGTGATGCCATGACAAGCACATGAATTGGATTTGAGTGAGGGGGTGCTGTGCTAAGTCACTAGTCTCACTGAGTCCTTCAGTCATCTGGGTTCAGTGGCCAGATATGGATCAAGACTACTGGAGATGGTGTCAGGCAATCAGGGTTAAGTGACTTGCCCAGGGTCACACAGCTAGTAAGGGTCAAGTGTCTGTGGATTCTTACCCAGTCTTCCTGACTCTAAAGTCAGTGCTCTATCCACTGTTTGAAACAAAAGGGTTCTCTAATTTAATTCTAACATTCCTAGAGATTCTTCTGCTGAACATAGACCTCATGAAGGTGACTGTTAAGAAAGATCTTATATACAAGAAAATATTTACAGCAGTAGTAACTTTTATGATAGCAGAGAACAGGAAACAAAATAGATACTCATCAACTGGAGAACCCCTAAAGGAATTGTGGTACATGAAGGTAGGGGAAACATTACCGTGCTATAAAAAGCAAATATGATGAATACAGAGGAAGCATGGAAAGACATGAACTGAAGGAAAGTAAAGTAAGGACAACCAAGAAAACAATATACAAAAATGATAACCACTATGAATCAATAACAAATGAATATTGTAAAATTATAAAGAATAAATTTAGTCTCAAAGAAGAGATATGAAGATGTATCCCCCCCCTCCATTTTGCATGGTGGGGAGGGGTTGAATGTTCAACATTGCATATACTGTCTGATTTTTTTTTTTGATGTATTGGTCAGCTTTACTTTTTTTTGCTTTTTTTGAAAAAATTGTTTGTTATATAAAATGGTTATCTGGGAGCCATGAAAGAGAGAAATACAGAGGAAATGTTGAGTGATGTGAAAACAAAATATGTTAATAAGAATTTATTTTTTAAAAGTCTGACTTCACTGGTATTCTTTTCTCTTGTTTCTTCCTCTTTCAATTCATCCTATTCCACAGTCATAATAATATTCTTAAAGTAGCCCTTGTTAAATTATTTAATTACTCTAGAACAGAGGTGACAAACACTTGGGGGCTGCACAAAAGTCCAGAGTGTGTTTGAACCAGATTAAAAAGTATTTGGAAAATATTTAACAAAACAAAAATATAGTAGAACATAGATAATTTTAATATATATAGTTTTCTTAGTCAATATACTGCCAGTAGGAATCTTTATGTATGATTTAGTAGCTTTTCTTTCGATTTGAGTTTGATATCACTGCTCCAAAGGATTTGTTCCCTTATGGATTTGGATATTTCCTTCAGCAAAGTTGATCCCAACCTATCCATGAGCTCATTAGATGGGAGCCACAAAACATGTTGGCAGTATTGCCATGCTCTCTTAAGATTGTCAGAACAGTAGAAGACAGCTCAGTAGAATAAATGGGCTATGTCCATTTCTTGGGTTTGCCACCTCAACAATCCACCTTCTTTTTGGATCTTACATTTTTTTTAAATCTTAATTTACACCACTTTTGAAAATTTTTTTTTTTTAGGAATGAATTTTAGCCTACACTAAACTTCACATACAATATATACTGATCTATTTTAATAACTCAAATTATGATGCACTACAACTTGGAGTTACATAATATAACAATAAAAGTATGATAATTACAAATTAAGCCTTTGTTTCAGGGACAAGGTTAGAGTCAGTAAGAGAATTGTTATTTTCTAAAAGCAACCCAAGCTGCTCTCTCTTCCTCCAGTTCAACTTGATCCAATTCATTGTTTCTTTGTAGTACCTGCCTGAAATATATGTACTGATGGATCAGTGGCACATGAATATAGGGAAAAATCTATGTAGATTGCTCATCTAACTTCAAACCATATGCTGGAAAATAGACATTCTTGGTCTTTACTGAGTAAACAATCAGGTCAAGTTCTTTGAGAACAAGTAAATACGTATTTATTAAGCGATTGCTATGTGTAAGGTACCCTGTTAAGTTCTGGGGATACAAAGAAAGGTAAACTATTTCTATCCTCAAGGAGCTCCTATCCTAATGAGGAAACACACAATCAACTACATACAAGCAAGATCTAGACAGAGTAAATTGAGGTGATCTGCAAGGGAAGACACTAATCTTGAGGGGAAAAGGATTATTGCTGAAGGTTGGATTTTAGCTGAGACTTGAAGGAAGTCAGGGAAATCAGAAGACAGAGATGAGAAGCTCAAGCATTCTGAGCACATTTTGTGAACAAAATGCACAGAATTGGAAGATAGGATATCTTTTTTTTTTTTAGGTTTTTTTTGTAAGGCAAATGGGGTTAAGTGGCTTGCCCAAGGCCACACGGCTGGGTAATTATTAAGTGTCTGAGACCGGATTTGAACCCAGGTACTCCTGACTCCAAGGCCGCTGCTTTATACACTACGCCACCTAGCCACCCCAAGATAGAATATCTTATGTGAGCAACATTAAGAAGGTCAATATTACAGATTGTAGAGAATAGGGAGGGGAGTCAAGTAAAAGAAAACTGGAAAGATAGGAAGAGGCCAGGTTTTGGAAAGACTTGAAAAGGAAAACAGAATCTTATATTTGATCCTGGAGCTGTCAGGGAGCCACTGGAGTTTATTTTGTGACATGGTCAGACCTCTAACTGCTTTAAGATGATCACTTTGACACTTGAGTAGACTATGTATTGGATTGGAAGAGGGGGGAGGTAAGCTATTGCAGCAGATTAAGTATAAAATAATAATGCTTGCTCTAAGGAAGAGAGCACGGATGAAAGATTTTAAGAAGGGAACAGCATTTGGCAACAGTTGGATATAAGCAGGATTAGAGAGAGGAGCTGAGAATGATGTATAAAAGTTGTGAACTTTTGTGAATGGGAAGATGGCAATGACCTCAACAGTAATAGAAAGTTGGGAAGAAGAAGAAGGGTAAAGGCCAGCTAGGTGGCATAGTGGATAAAGCACCGGCCGTGGAGTCAGGAGTACCTGGGTTCAAATCTGGTCTCAGACACTTAATAATTACCCAGCCGTGTGGTCTTGGGCAAGCCACTTAACCCAGTTTTCCTTGCCAATAAAAAAAAAAGAAGGGTGGTGGAGGATAGAAGATGATGAGTTTAGTTTTGCACAAACTGATTTTAAGATGTCTATGGGACATTCAGAGCATGATTTTCAATAGTCACTTGCAGTTTCAAGACCGAAGGTCAAGAAAGACCTAAGGTTAAGTGATTATAAATTTCTTTTATAAGGTTTCCTCCATGTTTAAGAGCTTAATGAAATAAACGTAAGGGCCCTCACAAATGTTGTGGAACTATAATATAATCTTGACCCCCAGAAAAGAAATGAGGAAATACATCTCTCAGTATTGGTGTGGCAGGTGTTTCTACAAATATGGAATATAATACATGCACCATTAGACATTATCAATGTGTAAACTGATTTTGTTTAACTACTATCCCTCCCATATACTTTTTTTTTAAATAAGGGAAAACTCATGTGGTAAAAGTGATTTGGGGGGGGGGGCTTGCAAGGCAATGAGTGGGTTTAAGTGGCTTGCCCAAGGCCACACAGTTGGGTAATTATTAAGTGTCTGAGGACAGATTTGAACTCAGGTACTCCTGATTCCAGGGCCGGTGCTCTATTCACTGCACCACCTAGCCACCCCCTATGATTTTTTTAAATCAATTGTTGTTATTTAAATAAAAATGCCATCCACAAACAGGAATATATGGAGAACCTTACCAATTTAGGGAAATATCACTATGATTTTTATTCTGTACTGGATCATCATTATGGTGATGAATACTTTCTTTGATCACCTCTCCCTTTGTTAAGTCATTGGACATGATTGTTTCTGTTATTATCTTTCAAACAGTGACCTGTTTAGGGAAGATGTTGTTTAAGGAAAGTCTTTAAGGCAATCTCTTACTCTATTGAATTAAATGCTTTTGGGGGGGGGGGGGGGGTTATGAGGTAATGGAATTAAGTGACTTGCCCAAGGTCACACAGTTAGTAAGTATCAAGAATCTGAAGTCACATTTGAACTCAGATCCTCCTGACTCCAGGGCTGAGGCTCTATCCACTGCTCTACCTATCTTCCCCTAAAATGCTTTTTTAATGTAAGCAATCAGCACAGTAGGATCTTGTAATCTCTATGATCTTCTGTCAATTGAATTGGTGGTAAAGTTGTGACTTACTATGGAATACTACTTTTGAAATCATGCTTGTTACCTCCTAATCTTATCAAGGGTATTCTCAATGCTTATGTAGATCATTTGCACAAATTTTTACATCATTTGGAAAGTAGGATTGGGCTGGTAGTTATTGATGTACTCTTAATCACCATTTTAGGAATAATATGGTCTTAAGACCTGTGTCTTTAGTAGAATCAAGGATAGACATACCTTGAAGTCAGGATGACCAAAGATTAAGACCAGTCTCTGGTGCGTACTGATCTTATGACCCTGGGCAAATCCCTTAACCTGTAAGTACCCAGAGGTAGCTCTCTAAAAAAATAAATTGCAAAGTAGATGCTGATCTACATTGGTAAAAAGAATTTCCTCATCTGGAGATCCCCATATCAATGTAATCACATAGATCGGTTTAAAGAAATGAGCTTCTGAATATTTTATATGACTGGGTATCTTTCTTTTTTACAAATAGAGACCTTGAAGCTTGATCACTTTAAACCTTCAAAATTATGCCACCTGCAATGAAAAATTTTACCTTTTCTTTATATATTTGGTCCAGAACAGCTACTTTTATCTTCTTCTATGTCATTTTAACTTTCTTGGGCACTTTTCTCTTCTTCCCACCCTCAATGGAAACTATGGACTTGAAAGGAAAGGCCAGAGCCTCCACTGAAGGTTAGGGAATCTGCTAGAGACTAACTAATTAGCATTTAAGAGCCAAGGTTAAAAAAAAAAGGAGGAAGGGGGGCAGTGAGATGATGCAGTGACTAGAGGCCTGGTTCTAGAGTCAGGAGGATCTGAGTTCAAATTTGACTTCAACAGACACACTACAGATATGGAATATATTACATGTACCATCAGACATGATCAGTGAGGAAGTTGATTTCTCTTAACTACTACCCCCCCATATATACTTTTTTTTTAAAAAAAAGGGAAGACTCATGGGGTAAGAGGAGTGAAGAGTATAATTTAGAAATTATTATAAATTTGGGGGAATTAATAAAAGTTTTTTGTTGTTGTTTTAATAAAAATGTCAACCAGGATCAACTTAAAGGAATATCACTATGACTTTTACTCTACACTGGATCTTTACTGGCTGGATAACCTTGGGCAAGTCACTTAACCCCATTTCATCACAAAAACAACAACAACAAAAAGCACCAAAGTATCCTGCCCTTAAGGAGTACTTCTGGACCTTTAGGACCCCTGGGCAGAGGCCATTTTGCCCCAGCAGGCATAAAGGAATCCCCAGTTGGGAAGGGGACAGGAAGGGGGGTTTCTATAATGTCTCTTTTTTTTAATTTTAGTTTGTTTGTTTTTTTCAAGGCAATGGGGTTAAGTGATTTGCCCAAGACCACACAGCTAGGTAATTATTAAGTGTCTGAATCTGAATTTAAAATCAGGTCCTCCTGACTCCAGGACTGGTGCTTTATCCACTGCGCCACCTAGCAGCCCCTTATAATAATCTTCATAATTAGTGAACATGCTTTCATCTCTACCCTTTTCTTTTCTCACTCCCTCTGTCATTCCTCTTACTGAGACCTGGTTGCTTTCTAAATTCCTGGCTACTCCTAATCACACAAGTTGTTCTTTCACTCATAATTCCTTCATGAGTCTTATTGCTAGAGTCACAAATACTTTTTCCTCCTATCAACTTCTAGGCTCTCCCTTTAACATCTTTATTCAGTAATTTCAATTTCTATGAGGTTTATTCAATTGAAATTTATCATCCAATTCAGATTCTGGTAGCCATTATTTGTTAGTTCCAGTATTTATTTATCTGATTATCTTATAATATTCCAACTTTCCCTCCACCCCTCAACCTCCAACCATATATTTGTTTTCAACATAATCACCAATCCCTCCACTCCTTGCTTCTTTCCAACCCCCATTACCTCTGAATTTGTTATATTTTCCTTCCTTTCCTACCTAGATCCCAATTTCAATTAGTTCACCTCTATACTATACCAGCTAGATGACCTAGTAGATGAAGACTGGCCTTGGAGTGAGGACAGGAGTTTGAATCCAGCCTCAGATATTTACTAGCTTTGTGACCTTGGGCAAGTCACTTAACCCTGATTGCCTTGCATCTAGGGCCATTTCCAGTTGCCTTGATTCATATCTGACTACTGGACCCAGATGGCTCTGGGGGAAAACGTGAAGCTAGTGGACTTACCACAGTACCCCCTCACTTAAATCCAATTCATGTGCTTGTCATCACCTCCCTGATGTCATGGTCTTCTTCAAGAATGTTATTATTATGCTATACCCTGACCTTTTTGAGCTGAGGTCTTTAGCAGCTGCGAAGGCTGGGAGGCCAAGACTATGAAAGTTTCTCAGTGATTAAGGCTGAGAAGAAAGAAATAAAGCAAAGAATACTGTATTACTCTATGTGTAAGACATACCTTAATTTGGGGGTCTGTAATTTGAAAAAATGTATTACATAAAGTTATCAAACTCAAGTTTTATTCATCATGAAATTTAAGGACCTTCTGCCCATAGCTTTCTGGCATCTCTTGGGCAAGTCTGGTGCGTGGCCTCATGCTTAGTCCATTCCATTTCATGAACCTGAAGCACAATATGTGTCCTCCTTTGAAATCAGTAATTTCTTTTCATCAGCTATTCTTCTTGCCTCCTGCTGAACTATCTTTGTGGACACAGGAATTGCAATGGCATTTTGCTCTTCAATCCATCTCTTCAATTCCCTCTCTAAATCAGGCTGTTTTGCTGACTTGCCTTCTCACAATTTTCTTCTGCCGTGGCATTTTCAATAGGGTTACATCTTCCTGGAGCCAGTCTTGGATTGTTTTCTCAGTTGGAGGAGGAGTAGCACAACTCAGCAGCACGATTTCCATTCACTTTTGCAAACTGGATCACTTCGAATTTGAATTCAGTACCATATGAAAGTATTTTCTGAGCCCTTTCTGGGCATAACGTGGCAAAACATAACCTATTATACTAGTAACAAATGCAAAACAATTTAATGCAAAAACAACAAGCATGAAAAAAGCAGGAAATTCAAGTAAAAAAATCTACAATCATTGTATAAGATGCTCCCAGTTTTTAAGACCTCCAAATTCTTCGAAAAAGGGTGCATCTTGTACATGGGGGAAATACAGTAGTCTTTTTCACATAGTCAAAAAAATCAATTTTGAAGAGGAAGATGTTATGTGCCAGCTGGCTAACTTATCTTTTACTCATGACCTATGACTTGACTCAGTCCAGCTATAGTCAAGTTCTCAGGTGAATGTTGAAGAGGCAGGAGACAAAGATGACAAGTTCTCCATTTATTCAACCCAAAGCAGGTGCTTAAATACCCTTTTTTACTCCCAATCCCATGGCATTCTCTAATTACTAGTCAAACGGAGCCAGTGCTCATGGACAGCAGGTGATAAGTTTACTTCCTCAGGCTAGTACTCTCATACAATGTTCCAGGAAGTGCCAAAACATAGGGAACAGATGGGAAGATCCAGAGTGCCAACCCAGGTAAGTAGGCCATTGATGTACGTGGGCAAGAGGACCTTCCTGTGACCTCACCAGTCTCTTACAGGAAGACTCTCAGGTTTTCAGGCCAAAACAGAAATAATTGCTATTTCCATTCACTCTGAGCAATGAGGACCCAAACAATGACCAAGTGGGGCTTGGCTATTGTTGATCAATCTATGAGACCCAGGTCATCTCTAGTCTGAGTTCAGGACACTGGGCCATGGCTCCAGAGGAGAATGTGAGACCGGTGATTTTACATAGCCTTCCCTTTCCTCACTTAAATCCAATTCATTTGCATATCATGGCATCACCTCCACGATATTATGGTCTTCTTGAGAATTAAGGCCAAACAACAACAATAGCAACATGCTAAAAACTAACTTGAGTCTTTTGTTCCTCTTTCTTTCACCAATTATGTATTGCCAAACTCAAATCCTGAACTGTTTCTATCATCTGTAACCTTTATTCCTATTCACTTGATGCTA
Organism: Macrotis lagotis; assembly: GCF_037893015.1. Lineage (NCBI taxonomy): Eukaryota > Metazoa > Chordata > Mammalia > Peramelemorphia > Peramelidae > Macrotis > Macrotis lagotis. The sequence continues at coordinate 175,701,073 of NC_133660.1, forward strand.
AACATAACTACAGAAAACCACATAATCAAACTGAATCTACTACAAATTCATATTACATTATTCCATCTGGAAACAATGAAATCTTTTTACACTTTCCTAATTAATTCCCTCCATATATGATCTGGACATAGCAGGTATTAGTATCCAACTTACTAACATCCAATGCTTCCCAAGAAAAAGTTAGAGTCATTCAGAAATAAAAAGACTTCTACTTCCTCTTGCCCTTCTCTTTGTTTCTCAATATCAATCTTGTAGACAAAATAATTCCAAATTCCTTTCTTGAATGTAGCCAGCTTACATGTGTTTGTTTTGTCTACAGCTACAGCAAAAGATTGCTCATAGTCCTTGGTTTTGACTTGTGGTGCTATACTTTGACCATGGTTCTCAAACTCCTTTGCCCTTCTGGGAGGATTAGTTTTGTCTGATATTTTGTCTTCCAGCAAGCTTGGCCTGGACTGAGGTCTGAATATCATCCCCTAGTGTGTGGGCAGAACCAGAAAATATTCTATCATTTATATATCTCTTCTTACCATATTCTCAGTGGTCAGCATGAAGATCAGCTAGCCACTTGAGGAGAGCTAGAATTTGCTGTATTGGTTGTGGGAATCATCAGGATTATGCTAGTTCTTCTAGTTTCAGAGATGCTTTGCTAATACTGTTCTATGTGCTTTCCTTTCCATCTTTCTATTCTCACCATAGCCTAGAGCTTTCATATCCATCTCTGCTCATATTATGGTACTCTCCAAGGCTCTATATTATATTTTACTTCCATTGCCTCTCTTTGTAATTCTCAGCTCACAGTTACACAGGGCTCTTGATTCCCTTTCAAATTGGCCCCATATGTCTTTTCTTCCCTTTCAGATGCAGGTATGGCACACAGGAATGAAACCTATTTTATACCTGATAATCTGGAACATTTTCCAATAAATTACTCTGTCATATCACTGTAAACACCTAAGAATTTCCATGAAGGGCATTCTAATGCTATTACATTGTCATCTTTCACTGAAGATTTTGTTGGTTTCTATCATTGCTTCTGTTCATACTCTTCCTTTTCTTTTAGTCTTTTTAAAAATCCTAATTTGATGCCCCTTCCTAGTATTTGGTAGACAGTTTTGAAAGTTATCAAAGGGGTAGCTAGGTGTGGTGCAGTGGATAGAGCACTGTCCCTGAAAGCAGGAGAACCTGAGTTCAAATCTGACCTCAGACATTTAATAATTACCTAGCTGTGTGCCTTTGGGCAAGCCACTTAACCACATTGCCCCACCCCCAAAAAAGTTAGCAAAGTAAAACATAATATGTTTTAACATGCTAGAAAGGCTTTTAGTATTCTCCTAGTGATAGTTAAGCTATGCTTTGACCATGGCACCCCATTAACCAAAAAAGAAATAAAAATATTCCTAATTCATCTGTTCTCTTCTCTTCCTCCTTCTTCAATAATAGTGGTAGAGTGATGTATAAGGCAGCAGAAATTGCTAAATATCACAATTTTAGATCATCTATAAAATAACATATCTGTTGGCATTTGAAATATGAAATATTTGTCTAATAACTGAGGAATTAGCATATTTCTAGAACTGAATCATACCATTGTTGACATTTTGACTACAAATGAAAGCAGAAGACAAAAGGAAGTTGAAGCTTAATGGAAATAAGATTCACAGGTTATTCTTGAAGAGGCATATTAAAGAGTTAGAATTGGTTTTATTATGTATTCAGAGGTAACAAGAAGCATCATTTCTTATTAAAAGGATCATGATGAGCATTAGCATAAAGATTTGTCATGAAAATAACAGTAGTTATGCAAGAACATCTTTTATAGAGAGCAAAAAATTCAATAAGAACCTCTAAATTAAATCAAATATAATGCTAGGTATGGAGAGAACAGTGAAAAGTTTGTTGGAAAATATAACTGAAGATTGAGAAATTAGAGAAATTAAAAATGGTTTTTGTAACAAATATTAGTCCCATGATCCTATATCATGAAAACTTTCTGTCAAAAGAGTCAGAAAGTGTTGAAAATATCAAGTAATAAATGATATTATAGAAAATTAAACTGACTATACTTTGATAGATAAGAAATGACAATTATTGATTCTCAAATTCGCTGGTCAAATCAACATGTTAGAAGAAAGATCAAAACCAGCATCAAATTAGAAAGATGTAAAAAATGAGAAGACATCAGACCCTACTTAAATAAGTGATTTATTTTTTTTTCCAGTTTGACATTTTATTTTATTTTTAAAATATTTATTTATTCTCATTTTGTAAATTTTTTTATATACAATAATAAAATATTCCTGCTTAAGAGTAGACAAAATACCCCCTCCCCCATAAAAATGTAGACTCACTTGAGCTATAAAGGGGAGAGAAAAAAATTAAAGTTAAAATTAAAAAAATAATAGTAACAATTGTAGGTATGGCCAGGTGGCGCAGTGGATGGAGCACCAGCCCTGGAGCCAGGAGCACCCAAGCCCATATCCGGCCCCATACACCCAAGAAACACCCAGCTGTGTGATATGCAAGCCACCCCAACCCCACTGCCCTGCAAAAACCAAAAAAAATTTAAAAAGACCTAAACTAAAATAAAATAGTAATAATAGTAGGGGCAGCTGGGTGGTGGACAGAGCACTGGCCCTTGAACCAGGAGCACCTGGGTCCAAATCCAGCCTCAGACACCCACCGATCACCCTGCTATGTGGCCCCAGTCAGGCCACCCAGCCCTATTTTGTTTTTTTTGTTTTTTTAGATTTTTGCAAGGCAGATGGGGTTAAGTGGCTTGCCCAAGGCCACACAGCTAGGTAATTATTAAGTGTCTGAGACCAGATTTGAACCCAGGTACTCCTGACTTCAAGGCCAGTGCTTTATCCACTATGCCACCTAGCCGCCCTTAACCCAGCCCTATTTGCCCTGCACCCCCCCAAAAATAATAATAATAAAAAATGTGCCTCAGTCTTTGTTCCAACACCAACATCTCTGTCACAGGTGGATCATATTCTTTATGATAAGTCCATCACAAAAGTTACTTCCATATTTTTCCCAACGTTGCCATTGCTGATCACAACTCCCTCCTTTCATATTTCTCCACTACCATGTACTATATTTTCTCTCTCCTTTCACTGACTGCTGTAGGGTAGCTGAGTGGCACAGCAGACAGATCTCTGGCTCTGGGGCCAAGAGGCCCCGAGCCCCCATACCACCCTTTAGGCCCAGCATCCACCTGTCCCCGCTTCCTTCTTGCTCCAGATGTCTATACCCCATTGAGTATATATGCTGTTTCCTCTCCTAGCCACCTCTGATGAGAGCGAAGATTCCCTCATTCCCCCTTGCCTTCCCCCTTTCCATATCATTGCAATAGCTCACTGGAATAAAGAAAAATCTTATTATATGAAATATCCTGGCCTATTCCCCCTCTCCTTTTTCTTTCTCCCATTACATTTCCCTTTTTTCTATTGACTCCATTTGTACACCATATTTTATCTTCAAATTCAGCTTTCTCCTGTGCTTCATCTATAAAAGCTCCTTCTACCTGCTCTCTTAATTGAGAAGGTTCATATGAGTATTATCAGTGTCATTTTCTATGCAGTTCATCATCATTAAGTCCCTCGTATTTTCCCCCTTCTCCTCCAATCTCTATGCTTCACTTGAGTCCTGTATTTGAAGATCAAACCTTCTGTTCAGCTCTGGCCATTACAACAGGAACATTTGAAATTCCCCTGGTTCATTGAAAGTCCATCTTTTTTCCCCTGGAAGAGGACGTTCATTTCTGCTGGGTAGTTGATTCTCAGTTGCAGTCTAAGCTCTTTTGCCTTCCAGTATATTATATTACAAGCCCTATGAGCTTCCAATGTAGTTGCTGCTAAGTCCTGTGAGATCCTGATTGAACCTCCACGGTATTTGAATTATGTCCTTCTGGCTGCTTGTAATATTTTCTCTTTGACTTGGGAGTTCTGGAACTTGGCTATAATATTCCTAGGGGTTGGTTTTTGGGGATCTCTTTCTCAGGTGGGATTTGGTGGATTCTCTCCATTTCTGTTTTGCCCTCTGCTTCTAGGATATCAGAGTAATTTTCCTGTAGTAATTCTTTGAAAATGATGTCAAGGCTCTTTTCCTGATCATGACTTTCAGGTATTCCAATAATTTTTAAATTATCTTTCCTAAATCTGTTTTCCATATCAGTTGTTTTTTCAATGAGATGTTTCACATTTTCTTCTAATTTTTCATTTTTCTGGTTTTGAAGTAATGAATCCTGGTTTCTTGTAAATTCATCCATCTCCCTGAGTTCCATTCTTTGTCTGAAGGATTTGTTCTCCTCAGAGAGCTTTCTTATCTCTTTTTTCCATCTGGCCAATTTTGCTTTTTAAAGCATTCTTTCTCCTCAATAACTTTTTTGAACTGTTTTATCCATTTGACCTAAGCTGGTTTTTAGCATGCTATTTTCTTCAGCATTTTTTTGGATTTCCTTCACTAAGCTGCTGACTTCATTTTCATGTTTTTCCTGCATCTCTCTCATTTCTTTTCCCAGTTTTTCTTCTAACTCCCTCATTTGATTTTCAAAGTCTTTTTTGAGCTCTGTCATAGCCTGAGCCCAATTTCTGTTTTTCTTGGAGTCTTTAGATGCAGGAGCTTGTGCTTGTGCTTGTGCTTGTGCTTCTTAAGTGAAAAGAAAGAAAATTATGGGTTAGGAAGGAAAAACATAAGTTTGAAAAAAGTGAACATAATATCCATTCAGATTCTGGTTCTTTTGTTGTTTTTGTTTTTGTTCCCCCCCCGGATGTGGATGGCATTGTCACAACAGGTCTCCCAAGGTTGACCTACATCTCTGAACTGCTGAGAGGAGCTTCATCTATCATTGTTGATCAATTCACAATGTTGTTGTTAATGTATACAATGTAATCTTGGTTCTGCTCCCTTCGATCAGCATCAGTTCATGTAATTCTTTCCATGCTTTTCTAAAGTCCAACTGTTCATGGTTTCTTATAGAACAATAGTACTCTATAATACTCATATACAATAATTTGTTCAGTTATTCCCCAATTGATGGGCATACTCTCAATTTCCAAATTCTCTCCCTTCCTCCCCACTCCCCCCATTGTGAAAGTTACTTGGTGTAGGTTAAAAATGTGTAGCCACACACATACACACACACACACACACACACACACACACACAAATAAACCTTAAGAAAAATGAAATGGGGGGGGGGGGGAGTGTAATTCAGTCTGTATTCAGACACCACCAGTTCTTTCTTTGGGATGGATAGCATTCTTTATAAGTCCAACAGAGAAATTGCTTCAATATTTTTTTCCTGTAGTTGCTATAGCTAGCTGTATTTCCCTCCATTCTATTCCCTCCCATCCCAATTTATTCTATTTTCTCTCATTTTACCCTGTCCCTCCTCAAAAGTATGTTGCAATTTTCTCTCTTATCTATCACCTATACCTCCCCTCCCCCTTTCTCCCATCCCTTTTCTCTCCTATTTTCCTCCTATATCCAATTAAATATGTATGTTATTTTCTCTCTGAGCCACTTCTTTTTTTTAATTTAAGGCAATAGGGTTAAGTGACTTACCCAAGGTCACACAGCTAGGCAATTATTAAGTGTCTGAGGCCGGATTTGAACCCAGGCACTCCTGACTCCAGGGCCAGTACCCTATCTACTGCACCACCTAGCTGCCCCTTATGAGCCATTTCTGATGAGAGTAAAGATTCACTCTTCCCCTCTTCCACTCCATTGCAAAAATTTTTCCTTGCCACTTTTATGTGAAATAACTAAGCCCATTCTATCTCTCCCTTTCCTATTTCCCAGTATATTCCTTTCTGGCCCATTAATGCTATCTTTTTTTAATATATCATATGTTCAAATTCAACTCCCTCCATATCCTTGTCTATATATGCTCCTTCTCACTGCTCTAATAAATGAGAAGGTTCATATGAGTTATCAATATCATCCTCCAATGCAGGAATACATGCAGTTCAATATCATTAAATGCCCCATAATTTGCCTTTCCCAGCCATTCTCTCTATGCTTGATCTGAATCCTGGATTTGGAGATCAAATATTCTGTTCAGCTCTTGGTCATTTCATCAGGAAAGTTTGAAAGTCCCCTATTTCATTGAAAATTCCTCTTTTCCCCTGAAAGAGTATGCTTAGTTTTGCTGGGTAGTTGTTTCTTGGTTATAAAACAAGATCTTTTGCTTTCTTCATATTCCAAGCCCTTACAAACCTTTAAAGTAGAAACTGCTAAATCTTCAGTTATCCTGATTATAGTGCCATAGTAATTGAATTGTTTATTTCTGGCTTCTAGTAATATTTTCTCCTTGACTTGGGAGTTCTGAAATTTGGCTATAATATTCCTGGCAGTTTTCACTTTGGGATCTTGAGGTGATTGATGGATTCTTTCAATTTCTATTTTACCTTCTACTTCTAGGATATCAGGGCAATTTTCCTGGACTATTTCTTGAAAAGAAGGGTTTTTTTTAGGTCATGATTTTCATTTAGCCTAATAATTTTTAAATTATCTCTTCTGGATCTGTTTTCTAGATCAGTTGTTTTTCCAATGGGATATTTTACATTTTCTTCTTCTTTTTCATTCTTTTTTTGTTTTATTATTTCTTCATTTCATATAAATCATCTGTTTGGAACAGCTGGGTGGTGCAGTGGTTAGAGCACTGGCTCTGGAGTCAGAAGGACCAGAGTTCAAATCTGGTCTCAGATACTTATTACCTAGCCATGTGACCTTGGGAAAGTTACTTTAACCCCATTGCCTTGCAAAAAAAAAAGTCATCAGCTTCCCTTAGTTTCATTGTATATTTGAAGTAATAATTTTCTTTTTATATCTCCATTTCAATCTGACTGGTTCTGCTTTTTAAGGCATTCTTCTCTTCATTGGCCTTGTGGACTGCTTTTTCCATTTGACCTAAACTGGTTTTTAAAATGTTATTTTCTTCAGTATTGTTTTGTAAATACTTCACCAAGCTGCTGATTTGGTTTCCATGATTTCCCCACAACACTCTTATTTCTCTTCCCAATTTTTCCTCTACCTCCCTTACTTGATTTTCAAAATCTTTTTTGAGCTCTTCCAAAGCCTAAGATTCCTATTTTTCAATTCCTATTTTTTCTCAGAGACTTTGGACACAGCAGTTTTGCTTTGTTATCTTCTGAGTGTGTATCTGATTGTCCATAGTACTATGGTGGGATTTTTTTTCCCTTCTGTTGTTTGCTTATTTCCCCAGTCTATGTCTTGCTTTTAACTCATTGTTAAGGTAGAACTCTACTTCCAGGCTGGAGGATACACTGTCCCAAGCTTTTTAATAGCTTTTGCAGCTGTTTTCAGGGACACTCCCCAGGGACCTCAATTTCTCCAAGATCTTATGAGAGGCTCTGACTACTCTCCTGGCCTGTGCTCTGGTCTGTGAATGACCACAAGCACTACCCTCTGCCCTAGAGTTGTGAGAAGAGTACCTATGACCTGGACCTGAGTATGGGTAAGGCAATAGAGTCCTGCCCCAGGGATAGCAGAGGGTCTTCTACAATCTCCCCCAACCTCTCTTACCCTCTGTGGGCTGAGTACTCCAGAAGTAGCTGCTGTTGGGTGGCTCCCTGGGCATGCTTCTGGTTACAGGCTGCAGCAAGGCCTGCATTAGACTAGGCTCTGTGCTCACTCTGGTGCAGCAGAGTTTTCCCCACTGACCTTCCCAATTATCCTTGGCAATCCTTGAGCTGAGAAGTCTTGAAACTGCCCTCACAGTCATGCACCCAGGCACCACCAAGAATCCAGGCACTTTGCAAGCTATTTCTGGATGGCTGGAATGTTTGCTCCAATGTGGCAGGGCTTTCTTACCTTAGTGTAACAGACCTTTCCCATGGATCTTCCAAGTTGTCTTGGGCTGAAAAATTATTTCACTCAGGCTTTTTGCCACTCTGGAATTGGTGATAATCATTATTTAACGGTTTTTGGTCTGGGGGAGAGACTGCCTTTACTCCACCATCTTGGTCCTGCTCACCCCCATTCCCTCACTTCCCAATTCTTTGCCATTACAAAAAGAGCTGTTATAAATATTTTTGAATATGTGGGACTTTTCCCATTTTTTATGATTTCTTTTGGATATAGGCCTATATTGATATTGCTGGGTCAAAGGGTATGATCAGCTTTATTGCTCTTTGGGCATAGTTTCAGATCTCTCTCAGAATGGTTGGATTAGCTCACACCTTCACCAACAATTGAACAGTCTTCTGTTTTTTTAGAAAGATTATATTTATTTTGAGTTTTACAATTTTTCCCCTAACCTTACTTCCCTCCCCCACCCCCACAGAAGGCAATTTGCCAGTATTTACACTGTTTCCATAGTACACCTTGATCAAAATTGAATGTGATAAGAGAGAAATCATATACTTAAGGAAGAAACATAGCAATATCAGACAATAATTTTCTAAATTGAAGTTAATAGTCCTTGGTCTTTGTTCAAACTCCACAATTCTTTCTCTGGCTACAAATGGTATTCTCCATTGCAGATAGCCCCAAATTGTCCCTGATTGTTGCACTGATGGAATGAGTGAGTCCATCAGGGTTGATCATCGCCCCCATGTTGCTGTTAGGGTATACAGTGTTTTTCTGGTTCTGTTCATCTCACTCAGTAGCAGTTCATGCATAAACAGCCTTCTTAAGAAACTGTTCAAATCCTACTATGAGGAAGAAAGGAGGAGAAAATGTACCCTAAAAATTGCCTGCTTTATCCAATCTAACTCTGACCTGCTTATTTTGGAAGGTGAGGATCCTACTCTGAAATCAAAACATTTCCAAAAACTTTTGCAAATATGATTCCACTGGGCCAGCTAGGTGGCACAGGAAAGAGCACCTTTCCTGAAGTCAGGAAGACCTGAGTTCAAATTCAGCCTCAGACACTTAATATATGTAATTGTATGTCCTTGGTCAAGTCACTTAATCCTATTGCTTTGCAAAAAAAAATGAAGTGTGTACATGATTATTAACAAGACAAAATCTAGGAGAACTTGAAAGATGAACAGCTCTTATTGTGATAGAAATTCAGCAGGTATCATATCCAAATAGCAGTCTTGCTGTCAAAGAAGGCCAACTTACCAAAGTTGGAGCTGGAAACACATTTCTCTACAGTGGTTTTAGGATAGGGAAGCACTGTGAAGCTGGTATGACCATTAAAAAAAATCTAGTCAACAAGGCTAAATGCTTTCCCAAAAGAGTGAATGTCAGACTCATAACAATTCAATTGCCATTACCACTTGAGGAAAAGGCCACAACACCATCATTGGTACAAATGCTCCCACCATGACAAACCCTGATGAGATCAAAGAAAATTTTTATGAAGACTGGGAGACCATCATCAATGAATTGAAAGAAGACAAGTTTATAATTCTGGGTGACTCTTAATGCCATGGTAGGAACAGACTATTAGATATGGCAGTGAGTCCTTGGGAAGAATGAGGTCAGAAACAGCAACATCAATGGTCACTCAAAATTAAAGATTTATTTGACTCATAATCATCTAAAACTGTCTTCTGTTTACTTAAACACAATAAAACTTTGTTTATGTACCCTCCAAGTAAACATTGATATTTAATAGACTATATCATTGTAAGGAGATGTAACAGATAAGATGTGAGAGAGATGAAGATGATGTGTGGTACAGAGTGCTGAATCAATCATAGACTTATTTTCTTCAAGTTAAATATTTGATTCAACAAAATAAGTTCCAAAGCATAACAACTATCAAATTAGAGGACTTTTCAACATGTGCACAGTTTGTTACTTACTGACTTGGAGGAAAAGGTGAGCCAACATACAGTGGAGCAGAAAAGTTGTGGATAGTTTTCAAAGATTTGGCATACAGCACCACATTTGCTCATCTGGACCAGAATACTTGCAAACATCAGGATTGGTTTGATGGAAAAAAACAGTGTTTAAATCCATCAAAAGTAAAGTATAAGCAAAAGTTAAAGAAATAAAAGATTCATGAGTACGAAGGCAGAGAAATTCAATTTTTCACTGGTAACAATCTAAAACATTTTCAGGATGCATAATGGCTATTTATGAACCAAAAAACTTTGGTACATCTCAACTACGCAGGTTAATGGAACCACACTTAATAAGAAGGATATTATCATGGAGAAATGGACATTTTATTCTCAATAGACCATCCTCAACCAATGTTGGAACCATTGACTATTTACCTTAAGTCATTACCTCTTTAGTCGGACTTTTTTTTTTTTAAGATTTTTTTTTTATTTTGAGTTTTACAATTTTTCCCCTAACCTTACTTCCCACCCCCCACCCCACCCCCCACAGAAGGTAATTTGACAGTCCTTACATTGTTTCCATTGATTCAAATTGAATGTGATGAGAGAGAAATCATATCCTTAAGGAAGAAACATAAAGTACAAGAGATAGCCAAGATCAGACAATAAGATATTAGTTTCCCCTCCCCCCAAATTAAAGGTAGTAGTCCTTGGTCTTTATTCAAAATCCACAGTTCTTTCTCTGGATACAGATGGTATTTTCCATTGCAGACATCCCTGATTGTTGCACCGATAGAATGAGCAAGTCCATCAAAGGTTGATCATCGCCCCTATGTTGCTGTAAGGGTGTACAATGTTTTTCTGGTTCTGCTCATCTCACTCAGCATCAGTTCATGCAAATCCCTCCAGGCTTCCCTGAATTCCCATCCCTCCTGGTTTCTAATAGAACAATAGTGTTCCATGACATACATGTGCCACAGTTTCCTAAGCCATTTACTTGATTTCCAATTGTTTGCCACCACAAACAGGGCTGCTATGAATATTTTTGTACAAGTGATGTTTTTAACCCTTTTTCATCATCACTTCAGGGTATAGGCCCAGCAGTGGTATTGTTTAGTCAGACTTTCAACTGAAGAGAACATTTTGAATGTCATTAGGCTCCTCTCAAATGGCAAAGTAAGTGCGTGGAGCTTCCTATTCCCCATAGATTTTCAAGGTAGGAGATCCACATACAAAAGTTGACGGAAATCTTCCCTCTTATATGGAAGAGTAGGTTATTCACTAGGAGATCAAGAATCTTTCTACTTTCCATTATTGACTCCTAATAACAAATCCCATTGTATTAAAGGGCTCTGAATGTGCCAACATCCTGAAGAGGGAAGATCATATTTGTGAAGGTCTTAGAATAAGGCACAAAGATCCTGGGTTTGGAAGGAGCTATCCTTCTCAGTGCATCCTCCTAGACATACCTCCTACGAGGTTTGCATCCTAAGTTGAAGGCCATTCCCTTTCTTGATAGAGAAGTAGCTTTTGGGGGCAGAGCCAAGATGGTGACAAGAGAGCACTAGTCTTAAAAGCTCTCTCATAAAACTTTGATACTAAGGACTCTAACTAAATTTTTGAGAGACAGAACCCACAGAGGGACCCAGTGAGGCAGTTCTCCTACTCAAGGTCACCTGGAAAAGAGCAGAAAGGCTCTGCTCCCCGGGGTCAGAGGGGCAGCCCGCTGGAGGGGTGGCCCACCAGAGCCAAAGAACTTCAGCCTCCCGGAGGCAGCCCCAGGGCGCTGGGAGCCGCAGCTCACAGCAGTGGGGGAGTCTCCTGAGCTGCACCCCGGGGAGCAACGGGGACAAAGTAGGGGAACAGCAGCCGGGGGGGGGGGGCTCTGCCAGAGCGAGCATGTGAAACCCAGCCCTCAGGGCACACATCCAGCTATGTGGTCTCTGGGCAGCCTAGATCCAGGAACAGAAGCAGGAGCCCCCAGGTCATGAGCCCATTGAGCTGAGGGAGGGGAGTGAATAGAGACTGCCGAGCTCTGTCCTCTGCCTCTGGAACAGGACTCTGGGGCTCTGACCACATTCAGATCCTGATCCCAGTCTAAGGCCCCCCCATAGAACAGCAGGGCCCCCCCACCTCAGCCCCATGGCAGAGGGAGGCACTTATGTTCATTCACAGACCAGGAGGGAGGACAGAGCCTCACACACAGAGACCCTTGTGGGAGTGTCCCAAAAGCTCAGGAAGCACCCCAAAACCAGGCTTAGGCTAAGAAAATGAGCAAGCAAAGAAACAAGAGAAAGACCATTGAGAAATATTTTGCATATGAGCCCAAGAAGGATCAAAATACTCAGTCCGAAGATGAGGAAGCACAAGTCCCTGCATCTAAAGACTCCAAGAAAAACAGAAATTGGGCTCAGGCTATGATAGAGATCAAAAAAGACTTTGAAAATCAAATGAGGGAGTTAGAAGAAAAACTGGGAAAAGAAAGGCGAGAGATGCAAGAAAAACATGAAAATGAAGTCAGCAGCTTAGTCAGGGAAATCCAAAAAAAATGCTGAAGAAAATAGCATGCTAAAAACCAGCTTAGGACAGGACACAGTTCAAATATCGTGGAGCTGCAGTCAGGATCACACAGGACTTAGCAGCAACTACATTGGAAGCTCGTAGGGCTTGGAATATAATATACCGGAAGGCAAAAGAGCTTAGACTGCAACCGAGAATCAACTACCCAGCAGAAATGAATGTCCTCTTCCAGGGAAAAAGATGGACTTTCAATGAATCAGGGGAATTTCAAATGTTCCTGTTAGAATGTCCAGAGCTGAACAGAAGGTTTGATCTTCAGATACAGGACTCAGGTGAAGCATGGAGATTGGAGGAGAGGTGGGAAATATGAGGGACTTGATGATGAACTGCATGTATTCCTGCATAGAAAAATGACGCTGAAACACTCATATGAACCTTCTCAGCTAATAGAGCAGGTAGAGGGAGCTTTTATAGTTGAAGCACAGGAGAAAGCTGAATTTGAAGATAAAATATGGTGTAAAAATGGAGTCAATAGATAAAAAGGGAAATGTAATGGGAGAAAGAAAAAGGAGAGGGGGGAATAGGTCAAGATATTTCATATAATAAGATTTTTCTTTATTACAATGAACTTTTGCAATGATATGGAAGGGGAGGAAGGCAAGGGGGAATGAGGGAACCTTTGATCTCATCAGAGGTGACTAGGAGAGGAAACAGCATATATATTCAATGGGGTATAGACATCTGGAGTAAGAAGGAGGGGGGGGAGCAGGGGGAAGGGGTGGGGATGTGAATAAAGGAGGAGAGGATGGACCATGGGGGAGAGTGGTCAGATATAACACATTTTCCTTTTTACTTCTTGCAAGGGGCTGGGATTGGAAGGCCTGCCCAGGACCATAGGGCCAGGTGGATGCCGGGCCTAAGGGCTGGTAGGGAGGCTCGGGGCCTCTTGGCCCCAGGGCCGGGGATCTGTCTGCTGCGCCACTCAGATACCCTACACCAGAGTCAGAGTGAAAGGAGAGAGAAAATATAGTACATGGTAGTGGAGAAATACAAAAGGAGGGAGTTGCGATCAGCAATGGCAACGGTGGAAAAATATGGAAGTAACTTTTGCCATGGACTTACCACAAAGAATGTGATCCACCCGCAACAGAGCTGTTGGTGTTGGAACAAAGACTGAAGCACATTTTTATTATTATTATTTGGGGGGTGGTGCAGGGCAAATGGGGCTGTGTGGCCTGCCTGGGGCCACAAAGTAGGGTGATCTTTGGGTGTCTGAGGATGGATTTGGACCCGGGTGCTCCTGGCTCAAGGACCAATGCTCTGTCCACCACCCTGCCACCCCTACTATTATTACTATTTAATTTTATTTTGGGTCTTTTTTTTTCTTTTTTTCGGTTTTTGCAGGGCAGTGGGGTTGGGGTGGCTTGCATGTCACACAGCTGGGTGATTGTTGGGTGCATGGGGCCGAATATGGGCTTGGGTGCTCCTGGATCCAGGGTTGGGGCTCCATCCATTGTCCTACCTGGACATACCTACAATTATTGCTTTTTTTTTTAAATTTTAATTTTTCTCTCTCCCCTTTACTTTATCGCTCAAGCGAGTCTGTATTTGGGGGGGTATTCTGTTTACTCTTAAACAAGAATACTTTATTAATGTATAAAAAATTATCTGTACAAAAAGAATAAATAAATATTTAAAAAAAGGAAGTAGCTTTTCAGATTCTGAATTTTGACAGTAGAATATGAAAGGACCCAGTTCCAAGCTGTAACTTGGGGGGGGTCTGTTTCTCTAATGAGATCCCCCCATGCATACCTGAGTAATCAGATAGTTTTAGAGAAATATTAATAAATGTATATTTGTCCTAATTCTGTTTTGCTCTTTCTTGAGGCTAAACTCTGGAGGTTAATGTTTGTTTCTTATTAAGACGAACTCTGAAAGTTGCATATAGTTAAGCTAATTACTACTTTTTAAGGTCAAACTCTTAAAGGTCCTCACCACCTTTATAGATGGAAAACGTTTAAAAAAAAAGTAATAGGTTTTTTTGTGATGGAAATGAAGTGGGGTAGGGTAGGAGTGGGGCATGTGTGTGGTCCTTCTCTTTCTTTTTAACTCTTGCTGGTAAGATTTTTGCCAGAGTCCTCCTTAATCAGCTGGTTCTTCATGTGGAAGATGATCTCTTTCCTGACCACCACTGTGGTCAATATACTGTTTGTTGCCCAACCATTTCCAGCAGAAAGAACAGGAGTAGAGCATTATTTAAACACGATTTTCATTGATCTAACCAAGGTCTTTGATACTGTTATTCACAAGGGACTGTGAAAGATCATGGTGAAATTTGATTACCCAGAAAAGTTCGCCAATGTTGTACACCAATTTCAAGTTGGCATTCTTGTATAGGTTGTGGATAATGAACAGTGCTCTCATGTTTTCCCAGCCACCAATCTAGGGAAGTGGGACAGTAGTCTTGCTCCCATGCCTTGTAGCATGATGTTTTCAACAATGTTGTCAGATGGTTTCAATTAAGAATGAAAATGGTATCAGCTACCCACACAAAAGTTATGTTATTTTAACTTGAAAAAGAGTACAAGCCAAGACTAAAGTGAAGGGAGACTTGGTAAGTAACTTTTTGTTCAAAGATGATTTGACTATGCACTCAATACAGCTTCTGAGGTTGAGATGCAACAAAGTACGGATCAGTTCTCTGCCACTTTTACTAATTTTGGCTTAACAATTAACTCATTAAAACACAGGTACTCCAGGAGTACTGCAGCATCTAGAAATGGAACCCACAAGGGAGAAACTATGAATGCTGTGGATAACATATTCAATTACCTTGGAAATTAACTTTCCAAGGATGTACACATAGATAATGGGGTCCACATATGCATTGCCAGAACTAGTTCAATTTTGATTGGTTAGTAATTAATGAGAGAACAGATATTACAATGAATGAAAGTGACACATCATGTCACCCCAGGACAGACAGATTATCTTTATACACTGACTACCCCAAACTTGGGTAATGTAATAAAAAAATTTATGCCCCACCTAGATTTGAGCAAAACACCATGGCTACCTCCACCTGAGTTAGATCTTGAACAGGAAAGTTAATACAATCTCATTATCATCGGTATCCTTCAAGAGACTGCACTTTATAAGATCTTTATGTCCTCTCATTCACATAAGAGAAAATGCTGAGGAAAGAGGTACATTAATACAGTGTTGATGGAATTATGAATTGATCCTATCAATTTAGGAAGCAATTTATAATTGTGCCTAAAAAGAAACTAAATTGTCAATACTCTTTGACCCCCCACAATATCATTACTTGGCTTCTACTCCAAAGAAATCAAAGAAAGAGAAAAAGGACCCATATATACAAAAATATTTGTAGTGGCTCTTTTTTGTAATGGCAAAGAACTAGAAATTGGGGAATGGCTAAACAAATTATGGTGAAATAGAGGAAATGTTAAGAAAAATATGTTCCTTAATTAATTTGTCCCTCTGCAATCTTATTTCTACACTATGCAAGAGTCTCAATGCTGTAGAATTATTATGGAAATCCTTGTACAAAATAAGGGTGTAATGGTCATTGTCAAATCCTGCTTCATCTAAGGATGTAATTTATACTTTTAATTGGGAAGACTTGAAGTCCATTAGTCAGTGCAATTCAAATGAACTTTTTAGGATTATTTCTATTATGTAAGAATAAAAAATATATGTTATAATAATCTGTTATAAACACCTTTGACCAAGTGGTAATTAGGGATTAATTTTTGCTAACATTGTTGAAATTCATTTATGATAATTAAAGTTAAAACTGAATACAAAAGCAATACTTGTCATTGTAGAAATTAAAAAAAAGAAATTCAAGAATATTTAAATTCAAGGAAAAACTTATAAAAGTTCTTTCCAAAGAAAATTTCATCTATAAACTAATGCATTGTAATATTAATTTGATATTGATAACACTTATGCCCAACCTACTGTTTTTAATATGTTGGATCCTTGAAATTTTTTTTTTAGATTTTTCAAGGCAATGGGGTTAAGTGGCTTGCCAAAGGCCACATGGCTAGGTAATTATTAAGTGTCTGAGGTCAGATTTGAACCCAGGTACTCCTGACCCCAAGACTGGTGCTCTATTCACTGCGCCAACTAGCTGCCCCTCCTTGAAATATTTTTGAAGTTTCATTATTAAGGTTGCTGTTTCATAGGTTTTGCTCTCTCAGAAACAATCAAGTAAGCTAAACATTTGGATTCAAAGTCAATCTTTTTTGTTGTCTTCTTTCAAGTTTTGCCAACAGTCCAGGTCCTAAAATAATATGCAATTCCCAAAGAATGTCTTTTGTTTTATTTTTGTTCTAAGAAATAAGATTTTAAGTATAGAACTGTGTTGGTGAAGAATTCGTGTGTCCAATTTAGAACAATCTGATTTTTGGCTGTTTAATTTGAAATTAGAATATTTGTAGAGATATGTTCAAAATACCTAATTTCAAAGAATTGTATTCTATGTTCATCTATTTGAGCATTATTAATAGGCAAGTTTTCATAAAATAACTATGTCATTTGGAATTACTGTATATATACATATCAAGCTTTTGTTGTTTGTTATTTCAGCATCTTAAAGTAAAATCATTTCTGCAATATTTGTATTATAATTGTGCTAAAGATCTTTTTTTAATTGATATTTTATTTTTTTAATTACATGCTTTGGTAGTTTCCTTCTCTCTCCCCTCCCCTCATTGGTGAACAATGCTTTGGATGTCTTACTGATATTGGCATGAGATTATAGTCATCATATAGCATATTTTTGATTCTTTGAAGCTGAATTCACCTGAAGCTCTAATTATGGGAACTTGCTATTAAGGCCCTTTGTTACTGTGATTGTTAACTGATTTATTCTGAGTTTGACTCCACCAGGTATGGTCATCGAAGGGATACTATTGGGCCAATAAACTCCAATGCCAGCAACCCCATGGGGCTTGATATTCATAAAGTGCAGGTGGAGTTCTCATGGGAAAGGTTGAGAAAACGACTATTGGCACCACTGAAGTAGGATTCTTCTAGCTGGATTCCCTAATATAGCATGCACAATGTTATTTGGCTATTACTTATAAAACTGTAAAATTGTTAACTGTCAGATCTTAAGCCTAGCTTGTTGCAATTGACCATCTATCTATCCTCTGTCTAGAACCAACATCTAACTACAAAAGAGAACTTTTGTTCCTGCTCTTTATGGCAAATGCTATAATCTTGCCTGGTGATCAATATAAAAACAATATTAAATCAGATATTAAATGTTAGCTACGTTAACTACAATTTCCTAAATTGTAACAGTAAATGTTTAGCTTTGATATCTGTTACTAGCTACATATTCTTATGTTAAGATCCTTTAATTTCTCACAATGCTATGATGATATTTAGGCAAATGATATAGATTTGTGACATAAGGATATGATTCTTTATCATAAGTCTCAGTTTTTGCTTTTAGAAAAGAAATGTCAGCATAACTAGTTATATCAGAAGAAAGAGACCTAGTGGTCTATATTAAAAATGTCAAAATGAGACCCATTTTTCATTCATAGGTTTTGTTATTGATATATACTATATTGAAATGATTATGCAATGTACATGTGTGGGTGAGTATATATCTAGATATCCATATCAACTAAAGTTGATCTGGTGACTTTTAATGAATTCACTTTTGTATTAGAATTCATATTCTTCTAAAAGTGTTATTTATTAGTGGAAAGTCACCAGCGAAATGGGGGAAATGAGTAATGCCAAGTATAAACTGGGTTTTAATTTGCTATTTGTAACTATGTATATGATCTATGTATATTAGCATGACAATTGGTCAATGAAAATTGTAAATTCCTTAGTCTAAAAAGTTCCAAATTTCTTTTTCTAATAATAGAAATTAAGTTTTGACCTGATTATTTTCACAAGAAAAAAATTGTGTTAAGGTAGTCTTTTGGTGCAGCTAGCTGGCGCAGCAGATAGAGCACCAGCCCTGGAGTCAGGAGTACCTGAGTTCAAATCTGACCTCAGACACTTAATAATTACCTATCTGTGTGGCCTTGGGCAAGCCACTTAATTCCATTGCCTTGCAAAAAAAAAAAAAAAAAACAAACAAACAAAAAAACTAAAAAAAAAAAAGATATTCTGTTACCAGAGATGAATATCTCTCCAAATAATCTGAGTTGGAGAAAAACTCTCTCTGGACTAAGAGACAACATCAGTTCTTCCCAGAAAAAAAATATTTACAGAACAATGAATGTTTCCAGAACAGACTTGAATTTGCTTCAGTGCCACCCCTCTCCCTCCCACCTTTTATTTCCCCTCAAAACATCTCTTATTTATACAGTTCACTTACCAAAGGGGACTAAGACCTTTTTGTCTCTGTCAACATCTTGTCTATCATTGTGCCCCATTATAGATCTTTCACTGCCTGCCCCTATCTCCTAACAATCCTAGGTTTGGTAATGTTTTTGCTTTAGGGGATGCCAGTTGGCTCCAGTTGGTCCTTCACCTCTCCACACCTTTTCTTTATTGATCTGTAGTTGACATTAGACTGTCCCTTTGATCAGAATGGGGTAAATGTCAAAAGTGAATAAGTTTTAACCATATATTTCTATAACTAGTGACTGGAAATTTCCCTATTTCATAAATCTTCATTGATCAAATTAGAGAGGAGTAAGACCCAATAAATATCTCCTATTAATTATGCCAATTAGCATTTGATAAGAGAGTACTTTAATAGTAAAACAAAAGAGTCATCTTTTAATGCTATCAACAAACCCTTGAGGAATAGACTTCCTTTACTGGAATGCCTCCTACCCTGCCCCTTCCTCCTTCACCTCTTTCTGGGTTCCCTCCACTTCTGCATCTTGTCCCCTCCCCAAAGTATGATGGGGGCTATACCCTTCTTTGACTGGATAAGTCGGAGGTGGCATTGCAGATCACACCTACCAATGAATACTATTTAAGTCAGGAGATATGTCCATCAATGAGGGTTCTGGCCTTTAAGTTCAACACTCTAAGCCATTGTAATTCTTGACTTAGAGAAATATTATTAAATATGCTTAACTTAATTGTTTTGCTTCCTAAGCCCAAAACCTCTAGTAACTTTCGTCCTTGATCAGGACAAAATCTGAGAAGGTTAATATATATTAATTTCCAACAGGTCAAACCCAACCAGGACCTTTCCTCACTTAAGGAAGATCTATCTTTTATAGTAGACCACTCATATCTGAATGCTCCTGGGCCTTCTCAGCACATCCTGCAACAATCTCTGGCCTCTCAGTTCCAGAGCCCTTTACAATGCTCCAGAGGCCATAACTGAAGGAGACACAAACATTCCACTATCACCTTTTGCCTCCTGTCAGGATTCTCCATGATCATATCTTTGTGCTCCTACCTGTGGAAAGATGACTTTCCTGAGTCTTCACAGGACCCAACATAACCCATCGGCCATTATGTCTCAAGGGAAAATCTTGAACAGTATAATCAATTTCCTCCCTCAGGGAACCTCTCTCCAGTCACTAATACTGTCCTCATTCCTCAATTTACAAACTCCTATGCATTTCCACTCTCCTAATTCTAATGATTCTGAACTTCTAGCTACTGAAACACAAAACTCAACTCCCCACTCCTTTACCTTTTCAACCCTGTCCTCCAAATGTTCTACTGCAGATCAGCTGGACCCTCTCTATAGAAAGGTAATCCTTTTTTTACCTACCTAATGAATTTGATTAAATATCATAGATTTTTTCATCCCTCAATTTTATACTTTGTCAAAAAATAGGCTATTTGCTGAAAGTTTCCTCTTATTTCCTCCTTTTCATCTCACATCATTCAGATATCATCATCTTCTCCCTTACTCCTGACTCACTTTTCCTTTCTAATGAAGCCTTCTACAATCACTTTGATCCTATCCTTTTCTGTATTTTCTAGAGGACACCTTCTAGCCTTTCCACTCTTAAGTTTTTAATCTCTACCTATTGATTCCTTACCTACTTCCTATAAGAATGTCTATGCCTCTTCTGTCTTCAAAAGCTCTCACTTGATCATTACATCTTTGCAAACTATCATCCTAGATCTCTGCTTGCATTCATTTAAAAAAAAATTATTTAAGATAATGGGGGGTTGAGTGACTTGCCCACGATGACACAACCAGGCAATTATTAAGCATCTGAGAATGGATTTGAATTCAGGTCCTTCTGACTCCAGGGCTGGTGCTCTATCTAGTGCGCCACCAAGTTGCCCTCTGTATGTTTCTAAACTTTTTTTACAGTTTATTTATTTTCATATTATTACAATAAACTTGTTGTGAAAGTAAGCATAAACCCCCTCCCCCCCAAAAAGGTAGAGAAACCTCAAGAGAAATCAGTGAGGAAAAGAGTGTACTTTAGTTTTGTGTTCAGATTCCATCAATTCTGTCTTTGGGATGGGTTGCTTTCTTTATCATAAGTCCATGAAATAAGTTCCTTCAGTGTCTTTTCCCACAGTTAGTATTACTAGCTGTATCTCCCTCCATTCTATTCTTCCCTGTTCCCATTTATTCTATTCTCTTCCTCCTTTCAGTCTATCCCTCCTCAGAAGCATTTTGTATCTGACCCTCTCCCACAATCTTCGTTCTCTTCTATTACCTACACCCCCCCCACTCCACCATCCCCCTTAACCCATCCCTTTTCTCTCATTTTTCTCTAGGGTAAGATAGATTTCTATATCCTATTGAGTGTGTATGTTATTTCTTCACTGAGACATTTCTGATGAGTATGAAGGCTCACTCACTTCCCCTTGTCTTCACCTCTTCTGCTCCATTGCAAAAGCTTTTTCCTGACTTTTTATGTGAAATATCTTAGTCCATTCTACCTCTCCTTTCCCTATCTCCCACAGTACATTTCTCACCTATTAACTCCTTTTTTTTTATATTTTATACCTTCAAATTCAGCTCCTTCCTGTGCCTTGTCTATCTATACTCCTTCTAACAGCCCTAATAAATGAAATGGTTCATATGAGTTATCAGTATCATCTTGCCATGCAGGAACACACACACACACACAGACACACAGACACACAGACACACAGACACACAGACACACACACACACACACACACACACACACACACAGTTCAACATCGTTAAGACCCTCATAATTTGCTTCACCTGAGAGCCCTGTACTTGGGAGATCAAACTTTCTGTTCAATTCTGGTCATTTCAAAAGGAAAGTTTGAAAGACCCGTTTCATTGAAAGTCCATCTTTTCCCCCAAAAGATGTTCAGTTTTGCTGGGTAGTTGATTATTGGTTGTAATCCAAGTTTTTTTTGCTTTCTGTAATATCATATTCCAAGCCCTACGAACCCTTAATGTAAACACTGCTAAATCCTGTGTAAATCTGACACAGTAGTTGAATTGTTTCTTTCTGGCAGGTTGTAGTATTTTCTCTTTCACTTGGGAGTTTTGGAATTTGGCTATAATATTCCTGGGAGTTTTTTGGGGGAGGGATCTCTTTCAGGAGGTGATTAGAGGATTCCTTCAATTTCTATTTTACTCTCTGCTTCTAGGATCTAGTGCAATTTTGCTAGATTATTTCTTGAAAAATTAAGTCTAGGCTCATTTCCTGGTCATGACTTTCAGGTAGCCCAATAATTTTTAAATTATCTCTTCAGATCTGTTTTCCAGAATAGTAGCTTTTCAATGAGACATTACACATTTCTAGTTTTTCCATTCTTTTGGCTTTGTTTTATTGCTTTTTGATTTCTTGAAAAGTCAATCAGCTTTCTTTTTTAGCTCCATTCTACATTTGAAGGAGTTATTTTCTTCAGAGAGCTTTTTAACTATTTTCCAACTGGTCAATTCTGCTTTTTAAAGCATTCTTCTCATTTGCTTTTTGGACTGCTTTTTCCATTTAATCTAAACTGGGTTTTAACATGTTAGTTTCTTCAGTATTTTTTTGTATCTCCACCAAGCTACTGACTTGGTTTTTGTGATTTTTCCTGACAGTTCTCATTTTTCCTCTCAATTTTTCCTCTACCTCCCTTACTTGTTTTTCAAAGCTTTTTTGAGTTCTTCACTAGTCTTGGCCCATTTCCTATTTCTTTTGAAGATCTGGATATAGAAACTTTGACTTTGTCAACTTCTGAGTGGTATTTTGATCCACCAACACAAGGTAATTTTCTATGGTCAGGTTCTGTTTCTGTTGTTTGCTCATTTCCTCAGTCTATGACTGATTTACCATACTTTTGGGTTAATTATTTTTATTATATTCAAAGGTTAGAAATGAGATGTTCATGTTTCTAAAAATTATATATATTATAAATATACACATACACACATATAGATGATTATCAGTAAGGAATCTTGATAGTTATTGAAGTTTATTTCCTTTTGGGAATTGAGTAACATATGAGATATATATTTACTGTGGTATTTACAAATGAGGTCTGTTTGCAGATGGTCATATTTATAATAAGTCTATTTAATACAAATAATGAATCATGTGAAAATCTCATGTTTTGAAATTCATACTATTTGAAGTTTTCATTATGTAAAATATGATTATTGGTTAAAGTCCAAAGGAAATTTGTTGTTTGAATCCACATAATGCATATTAATTGGGAACTAACTGTATTTGATTCAAGAAGTAGCATGCTAAAATGGAAATTGTTAATATAGGATATTTTTTTATATTTAATATTTATTTATTCTCATTTTGTACAAATAATATTTTTATACATTAATAAAATATTCTTAAGAGCAAACAAAATACCCCCTCCTCCCAAAAAAATATAGACTCGCTTGAGCGATAAAGTAAAGGGGAAAGAAAAAAAATTAAAATAAAAAAAATAGTAATAATTGTAGGTTTGGCCAGGTAGCACAGTTGGACAAAGCACCAGCCCTGGAGCCAGGAGCACCCGAGCCCATATCCAGCCCCAAACATCCAACAATCACCCAGCTGTGTGACATGTAAGCCACCCCAACCCCACTGCCCTGAAAAAACCAAAAAAAAAGAAAAAAAAGACCCAAAATAAAACAAGATAGAAATAATAGTAGGATTAGTTGGGTGGCAGACAGAGCATTGGCCTTTGAGCCAGGAGCACCGGGATCCAAATCCATCCTCAGACACCCAATGATCACCCTGCTATGTGGTCCCAGGCAGGCCAGCCACCCAGCCCCATTTGCCCTGCACCCCCCTCCCAAAATAATAATAATAATAATAATAATAATAATAATAATAATAATAATAATAAAAATGTGCTTCATTCTTTGTTCCAATACCACCAACTCTGTGGTGGATGGATCACATTCTTTATGATAAGTCCATCACAAAAGTTACTTCCATATTTTTCCACCATTGCCATTGCTGATTACAACTCCCTCCTTTCGTATTTCTCTACTACCATGTACTATATTTTCTCTCTCCTTTCACTCTCACTCTGCTGTAGGGTAACTGAGTGGCACAGCAGACAGATCCCCAGCCCTGGGGTAAAGAGGCCCCAAGCCCACATACCAACCCTTAGGCCCAGCATCCACCTAGCCCTATGGTCCTGGACAGGCTATCCAATCCCAGCCCCTTGCAAGAAGTAAAAAAGAAAATGTGTTATATCTGACCACTCTCCCCCCATGGTCCATCCTCTCCTCCATCACTCACAGCACCCCCCTTCCCCTTGTCCCCCCCTTCTTACTCCAGATGTCTATACCCCATTGAGTATATATGCTGTTTCCTCTCCTAGCCACCTCTGATGAGAGCAAAGATTCCCTCATTCCCCCTTGTCTTCCCCCTTTCCATATCATTGCAATAGCTCATTGGAATAAAGAAAAATCTTATTATATGAAATATTTTGGCCTATTCCCCCTCTCCTTTTTCTTTCTCCCATTACATTTCCCTTTTTTTCTATTGACTCCATTTGTAAACCATATTTTATCTTCAAATTCAGCTTTCTCCTGTGGTTCAATTATAAAAGCTCCCTCTACATGGTCTATTAACTGAGAAGGTTCATATGAGTACTATCAGTGTCATTTTTCGATACAGGAATACATGCAATTCATCATCATTAAGTCCCTCATATTTCCCCCCTCTCCTCCAATCTCCATGCTTCACCTGAGTCCTGTATCTGAAGATCAAACCTTCTGTTCAGCTCTGGCCATTCCAAAAGGAACATTTGAAATTCCCCTGGTTCATTGAAAGTCCATCTTTTTCCCTGGAAGAGGACATTCAGCCTTGCTGGGTAGTTCATTCTTGGCTGCATTCTAAGCTCTTTTGCCTTCCAGTATATTGTATTCCAAGCCCTACGAGCTTCCAATGTAGTTGCTGCTAAGTCCTGCGTGATCCTGACTGCAGCTCCACGGTATTTGAATTGTGTCCTTCTGGCTGCTTGTAATATTTTCTCTTTGACTTGGGAGTTCTGGAACTTGGCTATAATATTCCTAGGGGTTGTTTTTTTGGGATCTCTTTCTCTGGGGGATCAGTGGATTCTCTCCATTTCTATTTTGCCCTCTGCTTCTAGGATATCAGGGCAATTTTCCTGTAGTAATTCTTTGAAAATGATGTCAAGGCTCTTTTCCTGATCATGACTTTCAGGTATTCCAATAATTTTTAAATTATCTTTTCTAAATCTGTTTTCCATATCAGTTGTTTTCTTCAATGAGATGTTTCACATTTTATTCTAATTTTTCATTTTTTTTGGTTTTGAAGTAATGAGTCTTTTTTTTAGGTGTTTTTTTTTGCAAGGCAATGGGGTTAAGTGGCTTGCCCAAGGCCACACAGATAGGTAATTATTAAGCGTCCGAGACCGGATTTGAACCCAGGTACTCCTGACTCCGAGGCCGGTGCTTTATCCACTACATCACCTAGCTGCCCCAGTAATGAGTCTTGATCTCTTGTAAATTCATCACTCTCCCTGAGTTCTATTCTTTGTCTGAAGGATTTGTTTTCCTCAGAGAGTTTTCTTATCTCTTTTTCCATCTGGCCAATTTTGTTTTTTTTTATTTTTTTTTATTAAAGATATTATTTGGGGGCGGCTAGGTGACATAATGGATAAAGCACCAGCCTCAGAGTCAGGAGTACCTGGGTTCAAATCCGGTCTCGGACACTTCGTAATTACCTAGCTGTGTGGCCTTGGGCAAGCCACTTAACCCCATTTACCTTGCAAAAACCTAAAAGAAACAAACAAAAAAAGATTATTTGAGTTTTACAATTTCCCCCCAATCTTACTCCCCCCCCCCCCCCCACGGAAAGCAATCTGTCAGTCTTTACTTTGTTCCCACGTATTGCTGGGTCAATTCTGCTTTTTAAAGCATTCTCCTCAATAAGTTTTTGAACTGTTTTATCCATTTGACCTAAGCTGGTTTTTAGCATGCTATTTTCTTCAGCATTTTTTTGGATTTCCTTGACTAAGCTGCTGACTTCATTTTCATGTTTTTCCCACACCTCTCTCATTTCTTTTCCCAGTTTTTTTTCTTCTAACTCCCTCATTTGATTTTCAAAGTCTTTTTTGAGCTTTGTCATAGCCTGAGCCCAATTTCTGTTTTTCTTGAAGTCTTTAGATGCAGGAGCTTGTGCTTCCTCATCTTCAGACTGAGTGTTTTGATCCTTCTTGGGCTGATATGCAAAATATTTCTCAATGGTGTTTCTCTTTTTTCTCCGCTTGCTCATTTTCCCAGCCTAAGCCTGTTTTGGGGTGTTTCCTGAGCTTTTGGGACACTCCCACAAGGATCTCAGTGTGTGAGGCTCTGTCCTCCCTCCTGGTCTGTGAATGACCATATGCGCCCCCCTCTGCCACAGGGCTGTTGGGGGGGGGGGCTGCTGTTCTATTGGGGGGGGCCTAGACTGCTATCAGGATCTGAATGTGGTCAGAGCCCCAGCATCCTGTTCCAGGGGCAGAGTTCTGCAGTCTCTCACTTCCCTCCCTAGGTTCATTGGGCTCATGCCCTGGGGGCTCCTACTTACCAGCTCTGCCTGCTTCCGTTTCCTGGATCTGGGCTGCTGCAAGACCATGTTGCTCACTGCATGCCCTGAGGGCTGGACTTCAAGTGCTCTCTCTGGCAGAGGTTCCCCCCCCCCCCCCATTTCCCCAAATTTGTGCTTGGTGCTCCCCGGGGTGTAGATCAGCAAACTCCCCTGCTGCTGTGAGCTGTGCCTCCCAGCGCCCTGGGGCTGCCTCCAGGAAGCTGAAGTTCTTTTGCTTTGGTGGGCCACCCCTTTGGCAGGCTGCCCCTCCGACCCCGGGGAGCAGAGCCTTTCTGCTCTTTTCTAGGTTACCTTAAGTAGGAGAACTTCCTCACTGGGTCCCTCTGTGGGTTCTGTCTCTCAAAAATTTAGTTAAGAGTCCTTAGTTTTGAAGATTTATGAGAGAGCACCTAAGACACAATCCGCTCTTGCCATCTTGGCTCCACCCCTGATTCACCATACTTTCTAAGCTTTTGGGATGCCCCCCCCATTTCCTTCAAAGTCTTATGAGAGGCTCTGACTGCATTCCTGCCTGTGTTCTGGCCTGTGGATGACCACCAACACTCCCCTTTGCCCTCGAGCTCTGAGGAGGGCCCCTGCTCCACTATGGTAATATGGGAGCCCAGACTGGACCCTGGATCTGAGTATGGGCAAAGCAATAGAGTCCTGCTCCAGGGAGAGCAGAGAGACCTCTGCAGCCTCTTCCCACCCCCTTACCATCTGTGGGCTAAGCACTCTGGAAGCAGCTGCTGGGTGCCTTGGGTAGATCCCAGGGTGGGATTGCTCCAAGGTTGATGCTGACCCAGGCTGCGTGCTCATTCTGGTGTGCAGAATTCTTTCACCGTCCCTTTAAGCCATTCTTGGCCCAAAAGGTCTGGAAACTACCCCATTGCCATGGACTCTGGCTTCCCCCAGGCTGTTCCTGGAAGGCTGGAGCTGGTTTGCTACAACACGGTGCGGTTGAGGCTGTGCTGCACTGCAGCTTTTTACAACCCCAGTCCAGTGAATCAGACATTTCCCATGGATCTTCCATGTTGTCTTGGACTGGGAAATTGTATCAATCTTTCTGTGAGTTCTGCCCCTTTAAATTTTGGGGATGAATTTCTGGGATTTCCTCCTCTCATGCCACTATCATAGCTCCATCCCCACCCCCAAACTTAAGTCATCTACACTTGGTGCCTCCATTTCCTCTTTTCTTAATTCTCTAAAGTTACCAATATTGTCAAATCAAATGCCTTTTTCTCAATATTGATCCTTCTTGACCTCTTGCCACATTTGACATATTCTACAATCTATTAACTTTGGTTTTCTTTATGTTCCTTACATGACATACCTTATTACAACTTACTGGTTTTACATGGCTATCCTCTATGTCTTGAATGTTCTCCTTCACCTCCACATCCTGGTTCCTTAAAACCCAGTTCAAATTTACCTGCAGGAAAGTTTTGTACTTTTGTTTCCCCTCTGGGGTTGCCTTTCATTGTATCAACAAGCATTTCCATATTGTCTCTATTAATAGAATGTGAGTTTATTGAGGACATTGGCCATATTTTCACCTTTCTTTGTATTTTTATCATTTAATCCAGTGACTGACACATAGTAAATGCTTAATGACTGACTTACTAATAAGCAAATGGATGGAGAGGTCAGTGAACAGTTCCATATATACCTATCTCTCTTGGATAGGTCCTGTCAATAAACATTGAGCTGGATAGGGAATGGAATAAGACGTGGGAAATGGATGGCTATTGGAAAATTTTTTCAATTTCTTCAATCTTTTCTTCAATACAATATTCTAACTTTTAAAAGTCAATTTTCTTTCAGTGAAAACATATTGCTTTGAATGACAGAATTTCACAATTTCTGAGGAATCAAATTGTAATGCATCTAAGGCAATGATGAGAAACATGATATATCTAAAAAGGTTAAAGTGTACCATCAATTTAATTAATAGAAGTTACCGCATACAAATTATCATCAGAGATATCTGACTGGGAACTGAGATGGCTTGGTTGTGTAGCAGGGACAAAGGATGAAAATTTGAGTTTATGCATTATTTTTGATATCCAGAGAATACTGAATGGAAGAAGCCCTGTTTATGATTTACCTAACTGAAAAGAGCGCAATAGGAAGAAAGCATGAATGCTTTGTGGTCTGGGGAGGGAATACCCAAATCAATAAGGTCTCAAATTCATTTAAATATTCAAGTCAATCATCATCTTCAATATTATAATATTTCAATAGGTCTTCCATATTATCAATGTGAATATTCCTTTTGTTAATGAATAAAAATAACTTAGAGCTGATATTTATACAACAAGTAACTTTGTGGCAGTCATTGTGCTAAGTATTTTACAATTATTTCATTAGATTCTCGCAAAAACATGGGGAGACTGATGCTATTATCATCCCCATTTAAGAGACAGGCAAAAGGGAAGTTAAGTGACATGCCCAGGGTCACAAAGTCTCTAAGGATGGGTTTGAATTCAGGCTTTCTTAAATTGAGGATCAGCACTCACCTAATAACTGTGTACCTAACAATCTATTCATGCTCTTATCCCTTGTAATTTTTGCCCTTATTTTAATACCAATCTGAAACAGAGGTTTTACTCAATTCATTAGAAGTCTTTTTTCTATTTAAATATCTTGAATATCAATGTAATGCTTGATGTATCCTCCGATTACTCCCTTTCTGCTCTTTTTTTTGGGGGGGGGGGTTGGGTCTCCACATTTCACTCAGTCTGGAAGTGCAAGTGGCTACTCATAGACCTGCTCTTACTACTAATTTGCACAGGAGCTTTGACTGAGCCAACTCACCCCTCCTGGAGCAGCATGGTGAGCCCCTACCTGAGGTACTTACCATCTTAATGCCAGATAGTATAAATATGTGATCAGGTTAGTCTTATATTGCAGCTTAGAATTTCTAGCTCAAATAATCTATCAGCCTGTTTCCCCTGGTAGCAGTAATTATAGGAGTGTATTCCCATACTTGTCAATTCTTTTTTGCTTAAAAAGTCAATTAGATTTATAAGCCTTTGTCTCCAACTGCTCCCTCAATAGAAAATACCACCCATAATTAGACAATACTACCAAAAAAACCCTGTATTTTCAGTTTAGCAAAAGAAAATCCTTGTATTGGGATTGACCAAGTCAATATCATGTCTCATCATTTTGCTGACAGGTGATTCATTTTTATTCTGCTGAATTTATGTTTTTCTATTATTATATTAACTTAATTTCTGAAGCCTTTCAAAGTTGTTTTTCTCTATTATAATGTCATTGTGGAAATTTTTCTCCTATTTCTACTCACACCACCCTGCATCATGTCACAAAAATCTCTCTGAAGTTTCCTCTGAATTTCTCTAGTTCATCAATTCTCAGGGCATAATATTCCATTACATCATTCAAGTACCACAATTTGTTTAATTACTTTCAAAAAATAAGTTATCTCCTTAGTTTTCAGTTCTTTACCACCAAAAAAAGATACTATATTTTCATATATATGGGTCCTTTCTCTCTTTCCTTGAACTCTAGGGGTAGATTTCTGGGTTAAAGGATAGTATAATTAATACCCTTTGGGATAAACTTCCAAACTAATTGCTAGACTGACTGGATCA
This sequence comes from Macrotis lagotis, assembly GCF_037893015.1. Lineage (NCBI taxonomy): Eukaryota > Metazoa > Chordata > Mammalia > Peramelemorphia > Peramelidae > Macrotis > Macrotis lagotis. The sequence continues at coordinate 175,730,935 of NC_133660.1, forward strand.
TCTTAGTTCCACCCAAAATGTCCATTAATTCCCAACCCTTCCAATATTTGGTATCTTGTCAATCTGAAATGTATGAATAGAACTCAAGAGTTATTTTAAATTTACATTTCTCTAATTTTTGATGGTTTGGAATGCATATTATATAGTTACTGATATTTTGGAGCTCTTCCTTTGATAATTTTTTGATCATTTATCAATTGGAGAATGGCTCTAATTCTTATAAATTTGAATCCATTCCTTATATTATCTTTGAAATGAGACTTTTATCAAAGAAACTTATTTCAAAGGTTTTCCCCCAGCCACTTGTTTCCTTTCTAATTTTAACTTTTAGATTTGTATAAAAACTTAAAAATTATATTTAAAAACTTCATTTTTTGGAGATCTTGTTGCTTAAGAAAAAACTTGCCCTCTTTATCTGAAGAAAGGTCATTCTTTCCTTGCCCTTCTAATTCATTTATGACGTTACCTTTTATGTCTGAGTAATATATCCATATGTTACTTATCTGGTTATACAATGTTGTTTCATACCTAATTTTTGTTGAACTTTCTCGTTGTTAGGAAAACTTTAAAAAATCTATTTATATGAGCCCTTATTGCCTGTCCCTCCAACTGCTCTCCCAAAGGGACAATTAAAGCTATAGTTTTTGTCTAATAGTGAATCTCTAGCCCTTACTCTCAATACATGACAAAGACATCTTTTCTAGACATACATGATGATATTTCTTCTGTCACTAACTCATAAGTCAACTTTGGTAACATTTTGCTGTCTGCTCATAACTGCCATGTGTTCCCCTTTGAGTGATACACTTTAATTTTTCAGATTATATAGTTATTCCGTGATCTACAGTCCTATATACAGCAGAAGCATTCTCTATAAATGCTGGGGTCCTCTAGATTCTCTTTTGTGTGACATTGTACTGATTACTTCAAACCCTAGCATATTGCATAACCTTGTAAATAGTCATTGAAAAGAATTTCACTTACTTATCTATACAGGAAAAACCAAGAGAATGAAAAATGTCTTATTTCAAGACTATATAAGGTATTCATCACTACATGGCATCACTACATGCAAATGGACATTAGAGTGGTCCCAGAATGAAGCAGACTGTAATATCTTTAGTAATGCTTAGTTTCTTCTGAAATAAATGTCTATTAAAATTTTTCTGGTGTGGTTATGTGACCTTGAACCATAGAATACCTACTTCTGAAGAATAAAGTTAGAGAATATTTATGTTTTTTTAAAAGATTGTTTTGGGGGTGGCTAGGTGGCACAGTGGATAAAGCACCGGCCCTGGAGTCAGGAGTACCTGGGTTCAAATCCGGTCTCAGACACTTAATAATTACCTAGTTGTGTGGCCTTGGGCAAGCCACTTAACCCCATTTGCCTTGCAAAAACCTAAAAAAAAATTGTTTTGCAGCAGTTGAGCAAGCTGGAATCTTTGAAAATGTCAAGCAATTTCCCAAATGTGATTCATCTTAATCCCCTTCCAATAGAAACTGTGGAGATAGCTCATTTGTTCGAGAGGTTCTTTTAAAAAAATTTATATATTCATGTGTGTGTGTGTGTGTGTATATACACATACACATTCATATATACTCACTCAATGGATTGTCTAATTGTTCTAATAAGGGCAGTAGAGATTCCTCTTTCACTGGGTTTTTCCTGTGTAGATAGAAAGGCTGTTAAAGTCTTTATTTTGAGAGATAATAGAATTCATTGAGAACTGTGTAGTAATTTAGGGCTTTTGGTCAAAATTATCTTAAGAAAGGAAATGTACCCAAAACAAATATTTATCTTTCATCTGAAAATTGTTGATTGATTTTGATGACACTGTTCTCTTCACAACCTCTCTGTGGGTCACATAACCTGCATCTTCCCAGTCAGCCAGGTTACCCTCAATTCCTTACCATCTTCTCCCTCCCCCTTCCCAACATCCAAAAGGTTACAGAGTTCAGTAGCTTCTACTTTTGCTTCTGTCTGGTTTTTTTCTGTGCTCCACTGACTGACTCCACATTGCTACAAGTCCTCAAAACCTGGTTTCTAGACTTAAGTAAATAGCTTTCTAGTTGATTGATAAAATGATCTCTCTAAAGGGTGTGGGTTGGGGGAGGGGAAGGGAATAAAGATTTCTGTAGCATCTCCTATGTGTTAATTTAATCTTCACAACCACCCTGGGAAGTAGGTGCTATTATCCCCATTTTTTTTAAAATACTGAAGCAAATAGTAAATTGCAAGTACAAGCCTGATCTTGTCACTCCTCTGTATTCATTAATCTCCACCTCCAAGACTAAATAGAAAATCCTCTGGTGTTCAAAACTCTTTCCTCTTAACCTGCCCCCTGCCTTTCCAGTCTTCTTAGACCTTATTCCTGCTTTTTTCCCCATGTTGTACTCTTTGATCCAGGGACACTCAACTTGCTTTTCCTTGAAGAAAATACTCTATCCCTTTCCTGAAATACTTTCCTTTCTTATCTTCACTTCCTGGCTTCCTTCATGTCACAACTAAAATCCCATCCTTCAAGAAAATCTTTCTTGGACCTTCTTAAGTTCCTTTGGAGCCTTTCTTAGCTTCCCCAGGGCTTGGTACAGTGCTTTATGAGTAGTAGGTGTTTAATATATATTTTTTCACTTAACTGTGCAGATTAATGCCTTAGAAAACAAAGAAAAAACTTTGTTACTATATTACATAAAATATAAATATATAAATATAAAAAATATATTACATATTACAGTAAAGTGTAGATCAGAGCAGATTATACCGATTCTTACTTCATTTTTTTCTGCACATGTTTTGAAAGAGATTGGAAGAAATTAAAACTTTATTGAGTTTCACCATAACTATGCATAACAGTAAGATAAAACTGATACACATCTAAAAAGATTGACATTTTCACATAAGAAACAGATCTACAGATGTAAAGGATCTCAAAAGCTACCCTTTCCAACTCTCAGTTCATCTACAAGGAAACCAAAAACACAAGGAGAGTAAGAAACTTATCCAAGCTCATACTGGTAGTAAAAATAACAGAGGTTGGATATGAACCCAATTTCTTTGACTACTGTGTATTCTTTCTGCAGTATCAGATTTTCTCTCTGGTAATCACAAATATAACTAATCTGTTTAAGGTAAATAAATATTAGGCATGCATAATGATCATATTAGAAATAGACTTAAGGGGTGACACAGTGGATGGAGCACCGGCCCTGGAGTCAGGAGTACCTGAGTTCAAATCCAGCCTCAGATACTTAATAACCTAGCTGTGTGGCCTTGGGCAAGCCACTTAACCCCTTGCCTTGCAAAAACCTTAAAAACCTTAAAAAAAAAAAGGGAGTGAAGTTTTTAGTTTCAATAGGTAGGGGCAGCTAGGTGGCGCAGTACAGAGTACCAGCCTGGAGAAAGGAAGACCTGAGTTCAAATGTGCTTTCAGACAATAATGTGACCCTTGCCAAAAAAACTAAAAAATTTCAATAAGTAGCACTTTTTTAAAAAAAAGTTTTTGTCTGGTTCTATTAAATTAGTTTAGTCCTGGTATAAATATCGTTTTCAAGGATGGTATCTTTTTTTTTCATTCACTCGACTAGAAGAAAAATGTTTAACAAGGTAAAAAACGTTGGGGTTTAATATCGTGGCTCACTCGCTCTCATTTAGGCTAGGATGCCCCCTTGGTGCTGCGTCTGTGAGTGGGCCCGGGCAGCTCATCACCTGGGTGCTGAGGCCCCTCTGCCGCCTCGGTGCCCCCCAAGCACACAAGCATGTGAGGAGGCCACCGCGGCCCTGGGTCGGGCGCGGCGGTCACCCGGCAGCTGGGGTCTCCACCAGGCCGCTCTGCTACCGGACAGCACCTGGGCGGACCCGGGCCCCCCGGCCGCCGCTCGGCCTCCGAGGCGGGATCCCGCTCCGCCGGTGCCTGCTCCGCGTCCGCTTCCTCTTGGGGCGGCGTGTCTCCCTTGGAGCTCTGGCACCCCCGCCCCCAGGCCCCGGCCCCGGCCCCGTCTCCGGCCCCGGCCCCGTCTCTGGCCTCCCAGGCCCGGCCCAGTCTCCGTCTCCGGCCCCCGGCCCCGTCTCTGGCCCCCCAGGCCCGGCCCCGTCTCTGGCCCCGGCCCCGTCTCTGGCCCTCCCAGGCCCGGCCCCGTCTCCGGCCCCGGCCCCGGCCCCGGCCCCGTCTCTGGCACCACCCCCCCCCAGGCCCCGGCCCCGTCTCCGGCTCCGGCCCCGTCTCCGGCCCCGGCCCCGTCTCTGGCCCCCCAGGCCCGGCCCCGTCTCCGGCCCCGGCCCCGTCTCTGGCCCTCCCAGGCCCGGCCCAGTCTCCGGCCCCGGCCCCCGGCCCCGTCTCTGGCACCACCACCCCCCAGGCCCCCGGCCCCGTCTCCGGCTCCGGCCCCCGTCTCTGGCCCCCCAGGCCCGGCCCGGCCCGGCCCGGCCCCGCCAGCCTCCCTCCTCCCTCCCTCGGGCCGGGCCTCCGGGCGCTGCAGCTTTTGGCGCCAATCGGGAGGCGGCGCTCTCCTCGGCCGAGCCGCACCTCTCCCGGGCGGGGGAGGCGGAGGCGGAGGCGGAGGCGGCCGGGCGGGGCCGGGCGGGCGAGGCCGCGGCTCGGAGCGGGGGGGGGGGGAGGCGGGCGGCGCTCCCGCGGCCACCGGCGCGCGACCCGCGGGCCCCGGGGCTGAGCGCGAGCGGCGGGCGGGGCGGGGCCTGGCGGAGGCGGTGGCGGGCTCCGGCGCGGGGCCCTCCTCCGAGCGCACGGAGCGGGCCCGGCCCCGCTGCTCTTCCTCGGCCGGACGGCGAGCGGCAGTGTGTCCTCGCGCTCGGCCCGGCCGCCCGCCTCGCGCTCCGCTCCGCGCCCGGCCCGGCCCGGCTCCCCTCCCCCGGCCGAGGCCGCGGCCGCTCCTCGCGGCGCTCCGGGGAAGGCGGCGGCGGCCGCGGCGGGCCCCGCGGGGCGCTTTGTGTGCGGCCCGAGGCCGCGGCGGCGGCTCCACCTGCGGCCCCGGCTCCATGCGCCTCCCGCCCGCATGAGGACGAGGTAAAGGCGGCGGCGGGGCGGGCCTCGGGCCGGGCGGGGGGGGGGGGGCCGCCGCGGGGCGGGGGGGGGGCGCCGGCCCTCCCCGGGGGGCTCCGGGGCCGGGCCGCGGCCTGAGCCCGGCCCGAGGCCTGGGCCTCCGCTCCGCCCCACCCCCCACCGGGGCCGCGGGGCTCCGGGCCTCGGCCGTGCGCGGGGCGGCCCTCGTTGTGGAACGGGGGGGGGGGGGGGGGCCGGGGCCCGAGCGGGGGGGGGGGGGGGGGCGAGCCCCGGGGCGCGGGGAGGCGGCCTCCGATCGGCGCCCGGGCCGGCCCCGCGGGGCCTGGGCCCGGCCCCGGCCCGAGCTCAGGCTTTTTGAAATGAAAAAGAGGTTAGAAAGTCGTCCATTTCCCGCTGAACTTTTGTTTTCTGACCGATAGAGGCCGGTAGAGGAGCGAGGCAGGAAAGTTGTCCCCAGCATGGACTTCCCCGCCGCGCAGCCCAAGCCGCCCGCGGCCCTGTGCGGCCTGGGCGCCGCCGACGGCAAGATCGCCTACCCGCCGGGGGTCAAGGAGATCACCGACAAGATCACCAACGACGAGGTGGTGAAGCGGCTCAAGGTAAGCGGGCCCCGGGCCCCTGGGCCCCAGACGCCGGGCCCCAGACACCGGGCCCCGACCGCCGGGGCCCCGGCCTTGCCTCTCAGGTTGGGAAGGACGCCCCCCCCCCCAGGAAAAGAGACTGTGTCTTTTGACAACTTTGAGGGGTGGGCTCGTGGCGCTGCATTATGGGGGACTTCGAGAGCCCCTCTCTCAGGAAAAGGGAAAGTGTCAGTTGTATCGGAAAATGTTACTGTTGAGGCAAAAGATGGAAGGGGCGTTGGGAGTGAAGTGTCAGCCTCGAGGCGTTTTGTAAGTGCAAGGCAGGCTGTACTTTTAGAAATGCCCCCCCCCCCACCAAAAAGGTGAGTTTCTACTTTCCTGTAAGAAAACTAGCCTCTAAGATTTGCAAGATTTAATTTGTGCATTATTTGATAAAGCTGTTGATGAATAATACTGCTTTTTTGCACTTTGGTACAAAGTGGGCTCTATGTGATTTTTAAGAAAGTTTAAAACATTGTGTACATATATATATATATATAATATATGTAGGTAAATGAATTGTGTATGTATGCATGCTATATGTGCATACAAATTTATTTACACATACTATACATGTACATAAATGAATTGTGTATGTTATATGTACTATACATGTACATAAATTTATTTGTATATACCATGTGTGTATAAATGAATTGTATGTTACATATACTACATATGTATATACTATATATGCATATAAATGAATTGTGTATGTTATATATACTATATATGTATATAAATTTATTTGTATATACTGTATATGTATATAAGTGAATTGTGCATATACTATATGTGTATATAAATTTATACATACTATGTAAATTTATATATACTATATTATGTAAATGAATTGTGTGTATATATTATATGTATATAAATTTGCATATGTAGAAATAAGTTGTATGTATATACACTATATATATAAATTTATATATGTATATGTACTACATATGCATATGTAATTTATATATATAGAAATGAATTGTATGTATATGCTATATGTATATAAATTTATGTACTATATACATATATAAAGGAATTGTGTATGTATAGATATACTATATATGTATATAACTTTATTATACACTATATATATATATATATATGGACATATATATATGGATATATGTATATACATATGTATATACGTATGACTAATTTGTTCAATTGGCAGGGCAGTTTTCTGTGCCAGTGTCTTTAATGATGTGGTGTAGCTATAGGCTCGTCTCCCTACCCCTGGATCGGCTTCACATTCATTTTGCAGTTAGTTGTGGATTTATAGACACATAATTTGTCGCTGCTATTGCAGAAATAACTCAGTGTGGTAATTGGGTCAATCTTCATCTTAAAGTTGGAAGGACCGGACTTTTAAGTTAGGTTGCCATCAGGGAACTTTTAATTTTTCATTTGCCTGCCATCCATGGAATCTGGAGACAAGGTTTTAATCAGAGGACTTTCAAAATGCATTCTGCTTAGTGACTATTTTGTTAAGAGGTCCTTTAGCCGTAGTGACTAGTAGAGGTTCAAAATGGATGTATCAGAAATTTAAGGGGCTAGGTGGCACAGTGGATAGAGCACCAGCCCTGGAGTCAGGAGTACCTGAGTTCAAATCCAGTCTCAGACACTTAATAATTACCTAAGCTGTGTGGCCTTGAGCAAGCCACTTAACCCTGTTTGCCTTGTAAAAAAAAAAAATACACACACACATCTGATCTAACCTAGCTGGGACAGGAGTGGGAGTGCCATGATTTAGTGAATGCTGAATGGTGCTTCCCTTCAGTCAGGGAAATGTGGATTCAGATATTGCCTCTTAACATTTTACTAACTGATTCTGGAAAATTCACATCTCTGAGCTTCAGTTTCCTCATTTGTGTAATACTAGGGTAACTAGTATATTCTTCACAGGATTATTCTGAAACTCAACTAAAATCATGTATGTAAAACAAACTTTTTGATTGTTTGTCCTTCATTCTCAAAGAAGACATCAGGCAATGAAATGACAAGGACATAAATTGGATTTTAATGAGGGGGGAACTGTGATAAGTCACTAGCCTCACTTTCTCCTCCAGAGCCCCAGATTTTGGGTCCAGTAGCCAGGATCAGGATGACTGGAGATGGTCATGATCCTGGATGTGAGGCACTCAGGTTAAGTTACTTGCCCAAAGTCACACACCTAGTAAATATCAAGTGCCTGAGGCCAAATTCAAACTCAGTCCTCCTGATTCCAAGAACAGTATTCTATCTACTGTGCCACCTAGTTGCCCTAAAACTAAGTGTTCAATGAAGGTACTTGTTTAATCGTGGTGTCTTCACTCGGACCCTGTATCTAGAATATTCTCTTTTCTCCCTTTTAATTTTCAGAATTCAGCTTGCCATCTCCTTTCATAATAGCTGATTACTCCTCTTCACCATTGTTAGGTGGCCTTCCCTCTTTTTCTCCATTACATTGTATTTACTTATCTATAAACCCCTAGAAATTTTTTGTGTTGCCCCAGGGAGGACAAGAACTAAGAACAATTTTGGTTTTTTTACCTCATAAACGCAGTGTCTTTTACATACTAACATTTAATAAATGCTTGTTGAATTGAATTGTAAAGGTAGATAAAAGTGTGAGCAAAGCCATAGATGTGAGGGGGACAGTATGTGCTTGACAGAGCACAGTATACTTTACTTGGACTAAACATAGGCTGATAATATTTGATAAGTGGTGAAGTGAGTGAAATCAGCTTCATTTTGCATCTTTTTCTACTGCTTAGCAACTCTGTAGCAGAAGCAGAGGAATCTATTCCCTCCCAAACTAGAAACAAAAGAAAGTCAAAGAAGAAATTTCAGGACATTCATAGGTAGTACAGATATCAAGTGGTGGACAGTGCTATTAAAGACTTCCATACAGGGAAGCCATAATATAATGGTAGTGATGGATGAGAGAATAGGAATGAGTCAAAGTCCTAGAGGTCAGTAATTCTGATACAGGAGTAAGTAGTAGAAATGTAAGGATGAGGGGATTTGTTTAGACTCAAGAATTTCAATTTCAAGGACATTAGCTGGAAATCATATTACTAGAATAATGTTTTGTACTATTTTTTTCTTTGCTAGTATTATGGAATTTACCAGTGACAAAGCCTAAACACTTCTATTTCAAAAGAATAGCATAGATGATATATGGAGTCATGATCTCTTTATATGTATATATTCACACACATTTCTAGTATGTATTTAATGTGGTTGTTCCAACACTGCTCTGCTTGTTTATGGCCCCCTTTTGAACTGCTGTTCACTTCTGTGTATTTTTTTAAATGTGTCTTCCTTTTTTCCCCCCTGACTTTACAGTCTCCTACCACTTTTTTGGATTCCAGCAATTGGTTAACAAAAAATTTGAGGAGTATTAAAAAAAAAAACCAAAGTTGAACCAAAACTAATTCCCTAAGTAGGTAAATTTTCATAAGTAGACAAAGTCACGTCCTTTATTTATCTCCCTCAACATCCATCAGGATGATGGAACTTTTCCCACAAATCCTTCCTACTTTTCTCTTCCCCCATTGAACAATAAAAACAAAAAAAACAAAAAGAAAACCTTAATAACAATTACTCGTAGTTCCACAAAACAAATTTCCAATTTGGCCGTGTCCAAAAATTTATTTCTCGATTTTTTTTTCATTTTTAAGTCTATCACCTTTTGGTAGGAAGTGAAAAGAGTATGCATTGATCAGATTTCTAAAGTCTTTTCAAATTTCCTTTTCCTTATAATTTTTTATTGTATATATATTTTTCCTATTTCTGCTCATTTTACTCTGAATCAATCCATAGTCTCAGTTTCTTCTAAAACTTCCATTCTATCATTTCTTATGGCACAGTAGGATTCTATTACATTTATATGTCATAATTTAGTTAGCCATTCCCCTGGAAGTGGGTACCCCTATATTTTCTAGTTTTTGACTACAAAAAGAACTGCTATATTTTTTACATATGCATCTTTTTTTCCTCTTTCTTTGATCTCTGTAGTTTAATAATGATTCTGCTGGATCTTCCTTGTTTTGTTGCAAGTTTTCCTACCAGTCAGTTCCAAGTCTTTTAGCTGTCTGTAGAAATTTGCCACTTAAGCATCCTGTTGTTACATCATACTACATGCCTAAACATTTCATTTTCATACTCAAATTCTTTCTTTGCTTCTATAGTTTTAGTAAATTTAAGCTTTTCATTTTTGCGTCTACTTCATTATGCTCTCTGCCTCAAATAAGTAAACTAAACTTGTATTTTTTTCCTTTTAAGATGTTTAAGATTCTTCGTTTTCTCATTATTCCTACTGCTACTACTTTAGGTTCTTTTGCCTTAGAAGATTTTAATAATTTCATATGTGATCTATCTTGTCTAGTTTCACCTTGCCTCTGCATACCCCTTTGAGATTAAATTTTTAAAGCATAATTTCTATCATGTAACTCCTCTTGCTTAAGAACTTAATTTTTTTAAGATCCCAATTTATGGGTCATGAATGCCTGGTGCACCATCAGAATTTTTTTAGTGGTCAGGTCATTAAATTATTAACTATAATTAGCAAATGTACAGATACATATTGTAATTTTTCACATGCTCACAGATATTGTGATGAATTAAATATAAATTCACTTGTGCTAACAAATAAATAGTTGCTTTTTGTCATTATTTTCTAAGTTAATAGATTCAAGTACTTAAACTTATGTGGTATGGTCTTTGAGATTTGTTGACTGAAAAGGGACCTCATATTTGAAAAGGAAAGGAATCAGTGGTCTTGATTAAGCCTCTGCTCCTCAAGTTGGCATCTAAAGTTCTGTTTTTTCTCTATAACAAATATGTCCTTGCTGTTTGTTATTTTTATCATAAGCATGTCAAAAAGTATTAAATATTAATTGTTAGCCTTTGTACCAGGCACTGTGCTAATCTCTGGGTATACAAAGTAAAAACAAAAATAGTCTGTGACTTTGCATGCTAATAATGGAGAAAATAGGGAGAAAGCTTACATCTGAAGCTATAAGATAAAATATGAAATAAATGAAAAGTAACCTTAGAGTGGCTTGGCATTAGCATTTGGGGAGAACAGGAGGGAGCAGCAGGAGACAGGAGGGAGAGAACATTTCAGGCATGGTTGGGGACTGAACTGGGAGACAGAGTGTCTTGGACAAGGAATAATAAGCTGCCATTAGACTGTATTATGATTGGAAGAATAGTAAGGGGCTACATTATAAAGAGCTTTAAAGGCCAAATGCAGTTTGTAGTTGATCCTGGAGGTAATAGGAGGCTACCAGAGTGTCTTGAGTATTGGCAGTGGAAGGTTGACATAACTGACCTAGGTTCTAGCAAAATCACTTTGGCAACTGAACAGAAGTTAGATCTCAAACTCAAAATGTCTAGCACAGAACTCATTCCCTTTCCTGTTAAACTATCCTTCTTTTGAATTTTCCTGTTTTGAAAGCACCACCATTCTTAGAGCTACTCAGATTCACAATCTCCATGTTAACCCTGTCTTCTCTTTTCTTCTTTACCTAAATATACACTTGGTTTTAATATCTTGTCTTATTTTCTTAGACATTTGTCATCACTCCACTCATCTGGCTGCCACATCACACTTAAGGTCTTCATTGTATCTCACCTGACTATTTAACGGTACTTTTCTAGCTGATTTCTCTTCCTCATTTCTCTTTCTACTCCAATTCATTCTCTACAAGCCAAAGTAAATTTTCTAACCCAATAAACTAAAGTGACTTCTTGTTGCCTCTTAGGATCAAATATGATATCTTGGGTATTTCGTGCTTTTCATAAACTGGCCCCCTACTAACTTTCTAACTTTTTTCTACCCTACACTGGTCTTGTTCTTCTTCACATGACAATATCTTCTTTCACTGGCTGTCCTTCTTGACTAGAAAGGGCTTTTCCTCAATGATATCTCTTGGAATGCCTGGTTGATTGAATTAGATATATAATGAGCTTGTGCTTAAAGAAAATTTACGTATTTTTTTTTGGCAAGGCTGTGGTGTTGAATTACCTGCCCAAGGTCACACAGCAAAGTAATCATTAAGTATCTGAGCCCAGATTTGAATTCAGGTCCACCTGACTCCAGGGCTGGTGCTCTATGCACATGGCCACCAAGCTACCTCTGGAAATATCACTTGACAATAGTGAAAGAATGGATTGAAGTAGAAGAAAATGAGTCAGGGGACTCAATTAGGAGACTTCTCAACATCCCCAGCTCTTTAACTTTCTCTTCCTATGACATTATTTCTAGTTCAGTCTATCCTAGTCATCCACCTCTGTGTTTAGTACAGCCTTTCTTTGTCCCATATAAAATGTGGACACATGTCCACTAGTCACTGGAGAGTTAATTTGTTTAGTCTAACTAGACAGTAGAGTGGGACTATCTCCTTGCTTATTCTGTCTGGACTCTCTGTCAGTGTATCTGTAATCTAATCAATGTATTTCAGTACAGCCTAGATCTGTGGTCCTAGCCAATTCTTGTTTCTGTTTCTCCCAGAAATTCTTCTTAGATGATTTATTCAGTACATGGGAATTATTATGCTGGATCCTTACACAGTATTACTAGTTTTCATATAGCATCTGAATTACTCATTTGTTATCCTGCAATTTCTCTCTATGGCTTTCCTAGCCTCTTAATTTTCTTTGATATTTTTATGCCACTTTTAATGATAAGTTATCATTATTAGAGTGTTATTGAAAATATATAGTGTTCTGGACTTGAAGTCAAATCCTAGATTCAAAATCCTAATTCTGACAATTATCCATTCAAGCATGGTCAGGTCAAATCACTTAATCTCTCCTAGCCTTAATTTTCTCATTTATAAAATATGGATAATAGTACTTGTAGTAGTAAAATAAGGTAATACCCGAGAAGCACTTTTTCAAACTTTAAAGTGCTACATAAATGTAGGTAGTTGGTAATATGCTTTAGCTGACCTCTGCCCAATTTTGTCGTGGCCATTTTGAGTCTTCAGAAATTAATGGTATTTTATAATTTGCAAGCACTTGATACTATATTTGTTATTACAACTTAAAATTCCATTAGTCTCTTCTTGATTATCATCATAATATTGACTTTAATTGAGTTTATAGTTCATTAAAACATCAAAAATATTCAGTATTGTTTTTGAATCCTATGTCCTTCATTGTTTAGCTGTATAGTTGGTGCTTTTAACCCAACTATGGAACTTTTATTTACCACTATTTAATTTCACCCTTCTAGCCTGTCAAGATTATTTTGAATTTTGGTTCTTTCAATGAATTGAACTCTCTTTCCCAACTTTTGCATTTTTTTGAATATTTGATATGCCTTTGCTAAAGATAGATATCTCATTGGACTAAACCAAGCACAGTCTTGTACTAATATGAGAACAATCATAGAAACAGTTAATCAAAACCACCTGATACAATGGCTTTGGATGACAGAAACTAGAAAATTCTCAATTCATAGTTTACTGAGGTTGAAAAATGTTTTAGCACTAGTCATCTGGAAGAAATCAAGAATAATCTAGCTCACAGATCTAGAGATAAAAGGGACCTTAGAGATAGCTATTCTAACTAGCTCATGTTAAAAAATTTTTTCCAGTTACAGGTAAAGACAGTTTTTCAATATTTTTTAAGTTCCACATTTTTCTGCCTCCCTTGTCCCTTCCCTCTTCCCAAGATAGTGAGTAATCTGACTTAGGTTATATATGTACAATCATGTTTAATATTTTCCATATTAGTCATATCTAACCACTTCCTTTTATAGATTAGGAAATTGAGGGTCCAGGAATTACCTAAAACTTATGGTAAAGAATACTATCCATACCAAAGACAAAGCCTATGGTATCTGAATACAGATTGGTGTATACTTTTTTTTTTAATGTATTTTTCTTGAGGTTTCTCTTTTCTGGGTAGGGAGTAAGAGTGCAAGAGAGTGGAGTTATGTTTACTAACACCAGGAATATTGCAGTAGTGTTTTTCCTGACTTTCTTGGGAGGCCTGCCTTACTTTTTCCTAACATTGAGAGGATTCTGGTGGAGCATTCAGATTGTTCACTTGTCATCCCACTCACCATATTTCTAACGTATATTTTTTTCCTATCATACAATTCCTCAGTAACATTTTCTTTTTCAGAATTCCTCATTGGTTATATGTCGCAGAGTTCTTAACGCTTACTCTGAATGTTCTAGTTGTCCATTGTGTGATACTCATTTTTTGTTTTTTGCAAGACAGTGGGGATAAGTGAATTGCGTCAGTCACACAGCTAGGCAATTATTAAGTGTCTGAGACCGGATTTGAACTCAGGTACTCCTGACTCCAGGACTGGTGCTCTATCCACTTCACAGCTACCTGTCCCCTGATACATACTTTTAATTCTTTAAATATTTATATTCTGTGGTGAGAACTGGGTCTGGAATCAGCAAGATTGAGTTCAAACTCACTTAGTTAACTCAGTTAACCTCTATCTTCCATAATCTTCTGGAAGAAGCTGTGGCAAGCTATCCTAGAATCTTTGCCAAGAAAACTCAGTTGGTATTGGTGTGCTGTGGTCTATGAGATTAGGAAGACTCCACTGATCCAACTGAACAACATATTACTTACTACTATGTCCTTTAGTATTGAAGAAGATCACAACAACTAACCAAGTGATCAATGGCATAAGCTGCACCATTATATTTATTATATAGTGAAGGGTATACTGTGCCCTTTGGTGTAAGGCATCCTTCTCACTTGCCTTTACCAGAATGATTCCACCCTATGGCCTGATTAATAGGAAACATGATGCTGCTGTGGGACGCTCCTGACCTTAATTTGGTCTAGCTCCCCTATCAGCAAGGCACCAAGGCAAATTATCAGCCCTGGGCAAGCACCAGAATGTGACATCTGAACAACAGCTTTATACTTTGTTACCACACTGCAACACTATGAGATTGTTAGTGTTAAAAAGATGGCTTTTATCCCAAAGAGATTAAAGGAAAAGGAAAAGGATCTTGTTGTGGCAAAGATTTGGAAATTGAGTGAATGTTTATTATTTGAGAAACTGCAGAACAAGTTGTGATATATGATTGCAATGGAAAACTATTGGTTAGGAAGTGGTGACTAGGGTGGTATTAGAAAAACCTATGAAGACATATATGAACCGATGCAGAATGAATGAACAGAACCAGGAGATCATTATACAATAATAGCAATATTGTAACAAGGATGAATTGTAAACAACTTGGATGCCCCGATCAGTACAGTGATCCAAGACAAATTCCAAGATATTCATGATGAAAATTGCTATTCAGTTTCAAAGGAAAAAGCCTGGGTGCAAAAAGAAGTATGATTTTTTTCACTTTTACTTTTTATTGCTTTTTTTCTATCATTGTTAATATGTTTTGCATGATTTCACATATGAAATCAATAATCATATTGCCTGTGTTCTCAATGAATGGTGAGGGACTGGAGAGAGGGAGAGAATTCAGAACTCAAAAAAAATTTTTAATTAATAATAAAAAAATTTTAAAAAAGGAGTCTTTACTTTCATAGGAAGTTTGGGAGGGATGTTTTTAAAAGGAGTTTTGCACTTTTCTGAAGGCAACTAACTGTCTGCTATATATCAACTTTGTCTTAACATCTCCCCCAGAGTTGTCTATCTAAATGGATATGGACAATCTTGGGCAGTGGACATTCTTTATCTACTTAATCTTTTTTGTCTGGATGCTGTTGCTAAACTCCTTTGAGTGATTACAGATTATTGAGGCTCTGCTGTGTCCCCAGGACATGATGCATTTAACATAATGTCACAAAGATGAGCATCTGTAGAACCAGTCTATCTCCTCCATCACTAAGGTATACACCTTTAGCAAGGTGTTTTATGTTTTGCCTTATATTTAGAGTGTTATTGAACAGGATTATTTCTGTTAAATCTTAAATAATTTTGTTACACAGATAGGAGACAGTTTGTTAAAAAAGCTTGTAAAATCATTGACATCAGCTTTTATGGTAGTTCCATTGTTATTGATGAAAAAACTTTACTTTTTTTTTTTAAGAAAACTTTTGCAAAACTTTTTCCATTCTTCTATTTGTTGTACTTCTATTTCATACTTAAGTGCCATTAGGCTATCTTCTAAAGCTTTACACTTGTTTTGCCCTTCTCTTTGCTTTATAAGATTTTGCTACTCAACAATTGTCAGCATGATTCTTTATAAGTTTTACAAATAAGGCAGTATTCTTTTAAAATTCTTTTTATTAATTTATTTTTCCAACTACATGCAAAGATAGTTTTCAACAGTCATTTTTTCGTAAGGTTTTGAACTTCATATTTTTCTCCCTCCTTCCCTTCTGTCCTTCTTCCTTCTGACAGAGCAATCTCATATAGGTTTTACATGTAATCATCATCTTGTAAAAGAAGAATCAGAACCTTAAGAATAAGCATGAGGGGGGAAAAAACCATAAAGCATAAAACAAACTTTAAAAATTGAAAATAGTAAGTTTTGATCTGCATTCAGACTCCATGATTTCTCCTCTGGATGAGGATGGAATTTTAATAAGGTGGTATTCTTTTTTTAGTCAAGAAATATTTTGTTTTTTACATTCAATGTAGTTTCTACCAATCATTTTTTTCCATGGTTTTGAGTTTTACAGTTTTTCTCCCTTCTTTCCTCTCCCCCTCCCCCCCAACAGAAGGCAATCTGATATACGTTTTACATTTGCATCCATGATAAGCATAGATGGAAATTGAACTTGTTGTGAGAGAAGAATCAGATCCAAAAGGAAGAAAGAAAACATTAGAGATAGCAAAATTACTTATTACATAAGACTTTTAGAAATTGGAGATACTGGTAGACTTATGATAAAGCAACTTAACCCAGAGACAGAGCCATTGGAATCTGAACACAGACTGAAGTACATTTTTTTCTCTCTATTCTTGAGGTTGCTCATCTTCTTGGGGTGGGGGGGTTATGTTTACTCTTATAACACATTCAGTTTACATCAATGTATGGCATCAAAACAACGTAAAGACTATCAGACAACCTTCTGTGGGGGGGGGGAATTGTAAAATTCAAAACCTTACAAAAAATGATGATACTACTGTTGTATATAATTGGAAAACAAATGTTAAAAATTGGAGATAATAAGCTTGGTCTTCCTTTAAACTCCACAGTTTCTTCTTTGGATATGGATGATATTCTCCATCACAAATAGCCTAAAATTCACCCTGATTATTGTACTTAAGGAATGAGCAAGTCCATATGGTTGATCATCATCCCATGCTATTGTTAGTGTGTATAATATTTTTCTGGTTATAAGTTAGTATTCTTTTTTTTAAATATTTTTATTTAAGGCAATGGGGTTAAGAGTGACTTGCCCAAGGTCTCACAGCTAGACAATTATTAAGTGTCTAAGGTAAGAGTTGAACTTTGGTGCTCTATCCACTGCTCTACCTAGCTGTCCCAGTATTCTTTACTGTGTTCCTTTTGTCTGCTCTCCGTTTAGCAAATAAGTCATTTGTTTGAAGACTGAAGCTCTTCTGAGGTTTGTTTGGGGATTTTTTTTTTGTATACATGTTGAGGTAATTAATTTACATTGGTTGAATTTATCCATGAAATTATTGTAATTGCGTCAGTGGGATATTAATAAGAATTAAATGAGATGAATAGTTAGATTTAGATTGAGCTATTTCAATTTGATACCGAATTCTTTTCTCATCATTCTTGCTTGTTACTAATTCTGATCTTAGCTCTGATAAGTTGGTGGTCTGACTGTACACAATTGATTTGAGGAGTCTTCATATACAGTAGCAAATCTGTTCAGATATAGTCTCTTTTACTTCATGATGTTATTTGTTCAGCACTTTTCAGTTCTTTTTTTTTAGATTTTTTTTTTGCAAGGTTAAGTGACTTGCCCAAGGCCACACACCTAGGTAATTATTAAGTGTCTGAGGCCGGATTTGAACTCAGGTACTCCTGACCCCAGGGCCAGTGCTCTATCCACTGCACCACCTAGCTGCCCCTTCAATTATTTTCTTGAAGAAAGTATACAAAGCTTATGAGCCTTCTGTGTCATCTGTAAGCCTTTGAAGTTTATATTTCTTCTTAAATTTATAGGCTCTTGTCTAGGCCTTTGTAGAGTTTTTTTTATCTCTTAACAGCAGCTAATATTATTTTCATGATTGACATCAATTGACATCAATGTTGCAAGTATATGATGAGCGAACATCCTATAAAATTATTTCTTTTTACTTTGCTATTTCCATGGAGTCATGGCATATTTTTTTGTTTTTACAAGGCAATGGGGTTAAGTGGAGTCATAGCATATTGTCAGAATTAATATGATTCACTCAGTCACTGGACAGGGATTTCACATTTCAGTTTATCAGTAGTTAAATTAGAGTTTTCAGTCTGCCTACTCTAGCTATCACAGCAGAAATGGAAGAGTAATATGTAGGACTGAAAACCATTTTGTATTTTCCTTTGTTTCATGGTTTTTTTCAGGGCAGAGATAATCATCTGCAAATGACCAGCCAACTAGAAACAAATTGACCTGTTATTGAGGCCACATTCAGAGACTATTCAACCTTCTTTAGTTTCTGCTGTCATAATTTTTGATATCCCAGGATTACCTTTTAACCATGATGAAGTGTAGGACTTAATAATTTTCTGTCAGCTGATGAATATTATGAGGATAGAAGACTGCCCCTTATAGTATCATAAAGCCAGTAGTATTTTTGGGTAGTTTTAACTACTTACCTATAAAAGTCTCTCTTATTTGTATTGTTTATATAGAGTCTAAAGGGGGCTTATGTAAATAAGTCCTTGCATATGTTTTCACAGTTTAGTAGTCTTCAGTGCTTAATAACTTATTTTACACTGGAAAAGATCAAACTTTTCTTTTGCTAACCTTAAAATAATTCATGTACTTTTCATAATCCATATAATTGTTTAATAACAAGTTTTATAGCACTTTAGATATATTCTTTCTAAAACATCATTGAATTTTTGTTACATTTTTACATTATCTTTGTGTATTCTTTGTCCCATGTAACTAAGATTTTTAAAAGAAAAAAATGACAAAATGGCAGCTCAGCAAAACCAATTAAACAAAAAACTATGACAGCCTATGCACTGCTCCACATTTTTTGGTCCTCCACTTCTGCAAAGAGAAGAGGAGGGTGCATTTTCTTATCTCTTGTTCAGAGTAAAGATTTATCATCATAATTATCCACCATTCTATTTTTGTTGTTCTTTCTAGGCACATTATTATAGACATGTCTGTTTTTCTAGTTTTACCTGCCTTCACGTGGGATCAGTTTATGTGAATCTGTGTTTCTTTATATTCTTCATGCTTATTTTTTTTAGGTTTTTTTTTTTTGCAAGGCAAATGGGTTTAAGTGGCTTGCCCAAGGCCACACAGCTAGGTAATCATTAAGCGTCTGAGGTCACATTTGAACTCAGGTCCTCCTGACTCCTGGGCTGGTGCTCTATCCATTGTGCCACCTAGCCGCCTCTCATGCTTATTTTTTTCTTGTGGCATGATAACATTCTATCAGGTTCATTTATTTCAGTTTGTTCAGCTCATTCCCTAATTCACGGACATTTATTTCCTACTTTCTGAAGTATCAGAGAACTAGAAACAAAAGAGATAACATTATCTCTTGTTCAGTGTAACTTTTTGAGGTAGGGTGGTAATAATAGTATTTCTATTTCACAGATGAGGAACTTTTCAGACTCGGAGAAGTTCATTGTCTTTCCCCTGGTCACAGAGTCAGGATTCAAACCCAGGCCTCATTAATCAACCTTGTTTTTTTAAATTCCCACTGTGCTATTTGCTTTTAGGTCAATTCAACATGTACAAGGATATTGTCTTGTTTATGGCTATTATAAAATACAGAGAACCTGAGCCTTTTTGAAGAGTTTACTTAATGATGTCATATGCTATAGTTTAAAAAAAAATCCCAAGAATTAATAGCAATTAGTTTATCTGTTAGTTAACTTAAATCCTTTGACTAATGAAATTTTATAATCTGGATAGATTTCAAGAACCCTACTAATATTTTTGAATGGTATTTAGCATAATTGTTTCCAATGATTAATGATAAAAATTTATGTAACTTATTTCCTTAAAACTTCAATTATGCATGTAGCTTATTTCCTTAAAATTTCAATTTAATTAAGTGTCCATTTTTGTGCCAAGGTATTCTAAGTTTTTGGAAATACAAAAATGAAGACAATAGACTCAGCCCTCAAGGAATTGATTAGTTGATTATTGTCCATCATTCTCAAAGAGGACCAAAATAATTTCACTATATTGGAGTCATGCTAATAATAGCTTGAAAGGTTCTCCCAAAGGTCAGACACACTTAGGTAACATGAACATTTGGAGTGGAGATGTCTCTACATTTGTGCATCTTATGTTTCCTTTGAACTATTGCAATTCTGCTTTGCTCATAGAGCACAGCACCTACTTTGATGCAGGCACAGCCATGCTCTATGATCCTATGCCAGTTTATCTGCCATATCCCACAAATACCAAAGTTCTTCAGAGAGACCTTGAGAGTATACTTCTTTCATTTCTTCTAATGGTGAGTGCTTGTTTTGTGTGAATTCTCTGCGAAATAGCTTTTTTATAGGCAAATGTACAATGTGACTAGCTCATTGGAGTTGCCTTTATTGTATTTGGGTGCTTGGCAGTTCAGCTCAAGAAAAAGGGCCTTGTCTTCTCAGGTGGTCTTCAGAATCTTCCTAAGATAATTCAAATGGAAGTGATTGAGTTTCCTGCTATGATGCTGGTATATATTGTCCAGGTTTCACAGGCATTCAACAATGAGTCAGCACAGTGGCTCTGTAGACATTCAGTTTGCTAGGCAGCCAATCACTTCTTCCCACACTTGTCTTTGATGCTTCCCAGACACTGAGCTGGCTCTGGCAGCACACGTGTCAACCTCATCATCTATGTCTATATCCTTGGAAAATATACAGCCAAAGTAAGTGAACTTAACTGCAGCATTCAAAATTTCTCTATTGCTGTAACCAAACAGGAAAGCTTTTCCCTTGTGCCTACTGGCTCAGATTTTTCATCCTATTTGTTATGCCCTCTCTTATTTTTATAGCCAAACTCCTAGAAAAAGCCATTGTCTGTATTTCTTCTCTTCCCACCCATTTCCTCATCCCTTTTTCAATTTGGCTTCAGCCCTCATTATTTAGTTGAAGCTTTCTTTATAATATTCCTCCCCAAGTGATATTATTAAAATTCAAAGCTTACAACAGCTTTAGGATAAAAAAAAAACAAGCTTTTCTCTATTATCAAAAGCCCTTTACAACCTGACTCCAACCTACATTTTTAGACTTATTGCACATTAACCCCCACCTCCATTATTATGCCAAAATGGCCTTCTCACCTATGACATTTTCTCTTACCTCTCAAATGCTGATTTTTTTTTTTCCTTTAGAAACAAATAATGGGGGCAGCTAGGTGGTGCAATAGATAAAGCACCGGCCCTGGAGTCTAGAGTACCTGGGTTCAAATCCGGTCTCAGACACTTAATAATTACCTAGCTGTGTGGCCTTGGGCAAGCCACTTAACTCCATTTGCCTTGCAAAAACCTAAAAACAAAAAACAACCAAATAATGGTATATCTTCATATTTAAATTACGATGCTCTTAAAAAGTTGCCAATTATATTCATTTTATTTTACTTCAAAGATACTTTTTGTTTTGACTGACCTATTTTGCAACATTGCCATCAAATATATTTCTTTTTTTAAAAAATCAAACTCTCCAATAATAGAAACTCTTAATTTGTTTTTTAATTTTACTCGTTTATGAAAGGATCTATATTTTTGTTTTGTAATTGTGTTCATATAGTTCCTGTGCTTTGTCAGGTAGACTTTTAAGTATTTTATGCCTTCTATGGTCATTTAAAATGAAATTTCTTTATTTCTTCTTGCTGGATTTGGGTGGTAATATTTATATAGGCTTATTTTATATCTTGCAACTTTCCTGAGCTTTATGTTTATTTCAGTCTTCTCCCTTAGATTTCCTATTTATACTGCATATCATCGGCAGAAAGTGATAATTTTTATGTCTCTGCTTTTATATTGATTTCCTGAATTCAATTTCTTTTCTTATAGCTATTTCAAGTATTTCTAATTTGCTATTAAAAAGGAATACTGACAAATGGAATTCTTGCTTTACCCCTGATTTCTTTGGAAAAGACTTCATGTTTATTACCATTCATATAAATGTTGCTCCATTCAGGTTCTTGTAGGTAGATACTATCTTTTAAGGAAAGACTCATACATTCGTATGCTTTCCTTTATTTTTAAACTGAGTGGATATTGTATTTTGTCAAAAGTTTTTTCTTTATTGATAATAAATTTTTGTGTTCTTATTAATATCACCTATTATGTTTATAGATTGGTTTTTTTTTAATTTGAACTTGCAGTACTAGTGTAAGTTCAGTCAGCCTATAATGTATAATTTTTTCTGTTATTTTATTTTATTTTTTTTAGATTTTTCAAGGCAATGGGGTTAAGTGGCTTGCTCAAGGCCACACAGCTAGGTAATTATTAAGTGTCTGAGGTCGGATTTGAACCCAGGTACTCCTGACTCCCAAGGCCAGTGCTCTATTCACTGCGCCACCTAGCCGCCCCAGTCTCTTTGCCTAATTTAAAATATTAAAATATTAATTCATTCTCTCTGATTTTAGCAAAATGAAGTTTCCCTGTATTTCTCAATTAACTCAGTATGTTTTTAACTGTTGCTTTATCTGAGATCATAATTTACGCCTTAGCATAATTTACTTTGATTGAGGCATAACCTATTTTATTTTAACTGTGTGCATTTTTTTGTTCCTAGTGAGTTTTTTTAAAATTACATTTTATTGCATTTTGGTTTATAACCAATTTTGCTATCTTGGTTCCATTTTATAGGAAAGTTCATGTCAGTCACATTTGTTATTTTTAATTTTGTATTTTCCTCCTTTTCTGAATTGAGTCTCTCCTAACCCCTTCTTTTTTTTTATAGACTTCTGTTTGTGGCCTGCAGTTATGAGATCATTTTCCCCATCCTTCTCCCCCCCCCCCTTCTCTCTTTCCATTCTTCTTTTAAGATCATTAAAATGCAACAAACCACTCCCAGACCATTTGTTTAATTAGATTCCTTGCATGATTCCTGATGAAGAATTGAATACTGTGTGGGAAATGCTTCTTAGGAAAGCAAACAGTTTATCTTTGAGTTCTGCTCTTTCAGGTTTACCCTTTTTTATGCTTCTCTTTATTTATATGTCAGAGTTCTTGTTCTAATCTTCCTTGTCTTCTTTCATTAAAGTCCATTTCTCCTCTCTAGGATTATATTCAGTTTTGTTAGGTAAATTATTTTTTGTAAGCTTAGAACTTATGTCTTTGAAAATTCTCTATTCTAATCTCTACTGCTTGATGATGGTGAATGCTAAATTGACATGGGCTGTATATCTTTCCTTGGTACTTGAATTGTTTCTTTTTGACTATTATAATTTTAAAATTTCAAATCTCTAGATTTTTGTTATATGATATTCTAAGGAGTTTTCTTTTGGGGAGTTTCTTTCAGGTAGTAACTAGTTAATTTTTTTAATTCTACTTTGTCCTCTACTTCTAAAATTTGGGTGGCTTTCTTTTAAATTTCCTTGAAATGTGTGACATATCATCTTTTGATTTTTTTTTTTTTGGTCATAGTTTTTAGGTATTAGATGGGGAGGAATAAATGCTTACATTTTGCTTATTATGTGTGCCAGGCACTATGCTAAGCACTTCACAAATATTATCTCATTTGATCCTCACAAAATTCTGAGAGGTAAGTACTATTATTTTCCTTATTTTACAGTTGGAAAAACTGAAGCAAACAGAGTTCAAGTCACTTTCCCAGGATCACAATGCTAGTAAGTGTCTGGAGGTTATATGAACTCAGGTTTTCCTGACTCTAGGCTTGGTACTCTAGCCACTGCTTTTTCCAGGGGTTGTACAAGGACTATTCCATTTTTTCCCTATTTTTTTTAGGATCATTTGTTTTTGTTATGAGAAATTTTTTCAATTTTTTTCACTTTGTTTTAACAATTCTTGTTTATTCTGAGTCATTAGTTTCTATTCATTTAATCTTCATTTTTATGTTCCTTTTTTTTTTTTTGGTAAAGTTTAGTACCTCTTGTCCTAACCTAGTCATTCTCTCTTTCTTCCATAGTTTTATTGCCTCTCATTTTCCCCTTTAGTGCTCTACTTTCTTTTTTGTTTTGTTTTGTTTTTTAAAAATATGAGAACTTATAGGGTGTTTGGTTTCCACAGGATATGAGAGGATAATGCTAGCATCTCACAGGTATCTGTTAGAACAATACAGGACAAAGGTAGAGTCTCTGGGCTATTGATTAGGCTGAAAAAAAAACCAATCTACCTGCAGGAATGTGGAGGTTAAAAAAAGGGAAGGGTGATAAAAGAGATGTCCTTGACCAAGAGATCCCAAACTGCACATGAAGCCCCCATAGCTAGGGGGAGGTCAAAAACTTACTCAGAAGTTGACTGAGGGACTCTGATCTTTGCAAGTGTGATTCCTTGATGAGGTCCATGCATATTACTGTTCATTCCCCCTGTGGTTCAGCAGCATAACATGCCTTGTTTGACCAGGGAGGGGGAAAATATGTTTAGGGGTATCATGGAGGTAGGCATATTTTATAGATTGCACTCCTAATGACGAGGATCTATCAGTACTGGGAAGTAAACAAAAGCCTTCCTGTATGAGGTTGGACATTGTCATAATTCAGGACTTTTTCCCTCTAGGGGAATTGTCTGTTTTTTTAGGGATGTTGGTTAGTAAAAGCTCTTCAACCCCACTCTAGGGTGTTTTATTATGTGTATTTATAACAAAAATATTTTGGCATGCTCTTTCTATTGCTTCATTTTTTTCCCAAGAGACCTGGTTGGACTTAGGCTAAAGCTGTGGTGTTGTCATTGTTATCAATTTCCTTGTTGATATTTTGGAGTCTTCTGAATTTATCTTTATTATCCTTGTCGCCACAATAGTTTTTTATCTGGGTTTCTTTTTTTGTTTGCTCATTCTTCTAGCCTACTTTTTTTACCTTCCTTTATTCTACAGCAGATCTCTGCCTCTTCTGAAAAGAATGTCTGAACTAATGTCTTAATCTGCCTTCTTTGAGTCTTTCCCAAGGACAGTTGAAGCTGAAAATCTATAAGTTTTCCCGTGCTATAAGAGTGTTGAAATTCAGGGTTGATCTGGTCACTCCCCACCCCCACCCCCACCCTGGCCCTTTATCCCCAATCACATGCTCCAAAATCCCTGATTTGGGTTTGATCAACAAGTTTTGTTTTCCCTGGTTGAAAGTTCCATAAAGTTACTGCTAGACTCAGCCAACTTTGGTGGGGAGATACAGCTTTGGTTCATTTGAGCAAAAAACTTAACAATTTCTGACTTGGGGAGGGGAGAGAAAGGTTTAGACTTTAATTCACAGTTACCACAGAAAGTTCACAAACTACTCCAAAAGAGAGAGAGAGAAACTGTGCATACACAGCTTCCTTAATGGCTCTTATTGCCAATTGAGCTTGGCATCTATTGGCACCAGGCATGGTCTTGCCTCCAGGCTATGACCGAGGTGGATATCGGGCCACCAAGCCTAGACACTGGGATATCTGGAGGAGATTTCCAATTTAACAGTGCTTGTTCATTTGAAGATTCTTTTCTAACATTATAACATTTCTCTGTGCCCAGAGCTACCCCCTGCTCTAGGATTTCTGTCCTGGTTATTAACACTACCAGCCTCAGGCTAGATAAGAGGCTAGCACTGAGACCCCTCTCCCCTCTTAGGGTCAAAGCTGCACAGTTGCTACTTGCTTCTAAACTTAACCTTGCTCAGTATACAATTATAATAGCTGAGTCTGATATCCTCTACCCCTTCTGGGTGCAGATTTCACCCTTATTCTTACCTTGATCTGTGACTTAGAACATAGATGGCAAAGTCACAAACTGGCACCTGTGCCCTGCTTCACTGGTCTGAGACCTTTCTGGTACACAAACTTGTATTGGTTCTGTTTCAGTCCCTGGATGCTTGAATGTTCTGCTTAGCAGTATCCTACTCCCACCATCACTAACCACAGACCTGTTTCTCTCCCTTGTGCCTACCTGTGTTATTAAAAATGAGAGTGAATTTCTGTTTTGTTTTTGTGGGATAACAGGGTTGTAACTTGCCCAATGTCACACAGCTAGTAAGTATGAAGTATTGGAGACCAAATTTGAACTCATGTCCTTCTGACTTGAGGGCTAGTGTTCTATCCACCCTACTGCTTAGCTGCCCCATGATAGTGATTTTTTTTTAGAATTCTTAATCTATATCTGATATAGTGCATTTTCTAGTTCTTTGTAAAGGGATTATGCTGAGTGAGCGAACAGTCCATTTTGACTCAGCCTCTTCAAGTTATAAACCTTAAAGCACTATACGAAGTGTCAGTTATTATTATAATCAGTATTATAATTCCACATCAGTATATATCTTATTAATTGATTAATTTTCTTTTTGTTTTATAATAATTTAGTTTATTAAAAATTTTTTCCAATTACATATATAGTTTTCAATATTCATTTTTGTAAAATTTTCTCCCTTCCCAAGACTTCAAGTAATCTGATATAGGTTATACATGCAAAATCATGTTAAACTTATTTCTATATTATTCATGCTGTGAAAGAAGAGCCAGAATAAAAGGAAAAACCACTAGAAAGAAAAAAAATTAAGAAAAGTAAAAATAGTATGCTTTGATCTACAGTCAGGCTCCATAGTTTTTTCCTCTGGATGTGGGTGACATTTTCCAAAACAAATATTTTAGAATTATCTTTTTTTTTTAATGTTTTTGCAAGGCAAATGGGGTTAAGTGGCTTGCCCAAGGCCACACAGCTAGGTAATTATTAAGTGTCTGAGACCGGATTTGAACCCAGGTACTCCTGACTCCAAGGCCAGTGCTTTATCCACTATGCCACCTAGCCGCCCCTTAGAATTATCTTTGATAATTCTATTGCTGAAAAGAGCTATGTCCTGCTATCATTATGTACACAGTCTTGCTGTCATTATGTGCAGTGTTCTCCTGACTCTGCTCACTTCGCTTAGCATCAGTTCATGGCTTTCCAGGTTTTTCTGAAATCTTCTGCTCATCATTTCTTATAGAACAGTAGTATTCCTATACATTCATATTCTACAGTTTGTTTAACCATTTCCCCATTTGATGGACATCCCTTCAATTTCTGATTCTTTGCCACTTACGAAAAGATCTGCAACAAATATTTTTGTACTTGTTGGTCTTTATGATCTCTTTGGGATACAGCCCTAATAGTGGTATTGCTAGAATAAAGGATAGCCACAGTTTTAAAGACCTTTGGGTATAGTTCCAGATTACTCTCTAGAATGATTCAGATTGATTAGTTTTCAATAAGATTTAAAAAGAACATGACATAGTGGTTAGAGCTTTGGACTTGAGTCAGAAAAATCTGGGTTTGAATCCTACCTTAGAGTCAGATCTAGGGATACCAAGGAAAGCAAAAAACAGTCCCTTCTCTCAAGGAGCTTGAACCTAACAAGAGAGACAAACAACTAAGTACAGGTAAAACATATTCAGTTTAAATTGGAGGTAATCAGCAGAGGGAAAGTACTAGTATTAAGTGAAATTAGAAAAGACTTCTTGTAGAAGGTGAGATTTTTACTAGGACTTGAAGGAAATCAGAGAAGCCAGGAGATGGAAATGGTGAGGGAGAGATTTCTGAGTATGGAGTATAACCAATGGAAATGTTTTGTGTTTGAAACAGCAAAGAAGCCAGTGTCATTATGTCATGGAGTACACAGTCTATGTAAAAGGGAGTAAAGTGTAACAAAACTGATAAATTGGAAATTTATATTTTATCCTAGAGTTGACACAGAACCACTGGAAGTTAACTGAAGAGGGGAGTGGAATCATCAAATCTATGCCTGGGGAAGATTGCTTTGATGTCTTAAGTGGAGGGGGTTGGAGTGGGGAGAGACTTGAGGCAGGAGATTAATCAGTAGGTTATTGAATTTATGCAGAGTGACTGGGGATTTTATAGTCTTGTCAGATGGGCAAAACGGTAGTATATTTCACATTATTTAAATACTACTAAAAAAAACTTAAATCCTTGGGATTTTTTTAAAAATTAAAATTTTATAACGATTCTCCATTTATTAGGTTTGGTTTGTTGAGGGAGGTAAGTTCCTATTTCAAAACATAGAATTAATTATAAATAAAAGTCAAATTTGTTTTAGTAAAGGTCAAATTTGACAGACTTGAGTAACTGAAATTGAAAATCTTAGCACAGCATAGTATAATTGCACTGATCACATTCTATTATGGTTACTTTTTTTATTTAGGTTTTGAATAGACCCCTGTAAACCTGTAGACTAAGAAATATATGTTAATAAAACTGCTTTTTTAAGTTTAGCCATTGTCAATTTGTTTGATCTCCCACAGTAGGCTTAGTGCATGGCCTTTAGTCTGTATCATAGCTTTTTATGTGAAAGTCATTTTAAATTATTTTACCACTTTTATAAAATCATCAATTTAGAACTATAAGGAATCACAAAAGTCATCTAGTCCAAACCTCTCTTTTAATAGATGAGGAAATTGAAGCTCAGAGTAGTTACATGTTTTCTCAGCGGTTATACAGGCTAGTAACTAGTAGAGTCCAGATTCCAGCCCTGCTTATCTGACTTCAGATTATGTTTTCTGTTACACTGAATTGCCTATTAAGAGTCAGAGGGGGAATGAGGACGAGGACATCTGGTTGCCAAAACTAAGATGAGCAAAATCGGCTAGCTAGGGATTATATCACAGTGTGGTTCAGGGAGAGTCAGAAGGGAGATGTTATCAACATGTTCCTAGTCTGCTGAAGTCTGAGTCTCTTACAGTATCCCCCAGCAAGTGATCACAAAGAATTATCTGAAGAAAACAAAGATTTAGAATGTGGAAGGGACCTCTAAAGACCATCTAGTTCACCTACCTCATTTTATAGATGAGGAAACTGAGACTCAGTAAGTTACATGACTTGCCCAAGGTCATTCATCATTAAGTATAAGATTTGAACCTGGGTTTCTTGACTCCAGGACCACTGCTTTTTTCACTAATACTAAACTATTTCCATCTCCAGGAACAGAGAAGCAGTATATTCTATTAGTGGACATTTGTAATTTTTTTAATTATTTGTTAAATTTAAATTAACCTTCCTGTAATTTCCATTGATTGACCTTAATTTGAGATAACAAGGAGAATAAATTCAATGCCTTTCCACTCAGAAATTTTAAAAGAGTAATTTTGGTCTCCAAAATCCAATAAAATACAGGTATTATCATTTGTTTTTTATAATACTGACACCTGACAGTATCTTGCATGTAGGTGCTTGATTGATGTTTTTAATTTAGAGTACTAGCTAAAAAGTCAAATTATAAATGCCTTTAGATCAAGCTAGGACTTAAAGATTTTATTTATTTTGAGTTTTACAATTTTTCCCCTACTCTTACTCCCTCCCCACAGAAGGCAGTTTGCCAGTCTTTACATTGTTTCCATGGTATACATTGATCCTAATTGAATGTGATGAGAGAGAAATCATATAGACCCAGTAGTGGTATTGCTGGATCAAAGGATATGCACGTTTTTGTTGCCCTTTGGGCATAGCTCTAGACTGCTCTTCAGAAAGGTTGGATGAGTTTGCAGCTCCACTAACAATGTATTAATGTCCCAGATTTCCCACAACCCTTCCAACAATGATCATTGTACTTTCTGGCCATATTGGCCAGTCTGAGAGATGTGAAGTGGTACCTAAGAGATGCTTTAATTTGCATTTTTCTGGTAAGTAATGATTTAGAGCAATTTTTCATAGCACTATGGATCGCTTTGATCTCCTCATCTGTAAATTGCCTTTGCATATCCTTTGACCATTTGTCAATTGGGGAATGGCTTTTTTTAAAAAAAATTTGACTCGGTTCTCTGTATATTTTAGAAATGAGCCCTTTGTCAGAAATACTAGATGTAAAGATTGTTTCCCAGTTTATTACATTTCTTTTGATCTTGGTTACAGTGGTTTTGTCGGTCCAAAAGCTTTTTAATTTAATGTAATCAAAATCATCTAGTTTGTTTTTAGTGATGTTCTCCATCTCCTCCTTAGTCATAAACTGCTTCCCTTTCCTTAGATCTGACAAGTAAACTAGTCCTTGATCTTCTAGTTTGCTTATAATGTTTTTTCTGTGGAAATCTTGTATCCAGTTGGATCTTATCTTGGTATAGGGTGTGAGGTGTTGGTCTAATCTAAGTTTCTTCATGCTAACTTCCAATTTTCCCAGCAGTTTTTAGAGAGAGTTTTTATCCCAATAGATGGACTCTGGGTTTATCAAACAGATTACTATAACCATTTCCTGCTATTGCACCTAGTCTATTCCACTGGTTCATCATTCTATTTCTTAGCCAATAACAGATTTGATGACTGATGCTTTATAAAATAATTTTATATCTGGTTGGGCTAAGCTACCTTCTTTTGAATTTTTTTTCATTGAATCCCTGGAAATTCTTGACTTTTTATTTCTCCATTTGAATTTACTTACCACTTTTTCCTAACTCATTAAAATAATTTTTTGGAATTTTGATTGGTAGGGCACTAAACAGGTAAGTTTAGTTTTGATAAATTTTCACTTTTATTCTATTAGCTTGACCTGTCCATGAGCAGTTGATGTTTGCCCAGTTATTTAAATCTGATTTTATTTGTGTGAGAAGTGTTTTATAATGGTTTTCAAAAAGTTTTTGAGTTTGCCCTGGCAAATAGACTACCAGATATTTTATATTATCTGTGGTTACTTTGAATGGAGTTTCTCTTTCTAGCTCTTCCTGCTGTATCTTGCTAGTCATAAATAGAAAAGTTGAGGATTTATGAGGGTTTATTTATATCCTGCAACTGATAAAGCTGCTAATTTTTTTCCAGTAGTTTTTTTAGATGATTTCTTGGGATTCTCTAGGTAGACCATCATGTCATCTGCAAAGAGTGAGAGTTTTGTCTCTTCTTTCCCAATTCTAATTCCTTTGATTTCTTTTTCTTATTGCTGAAGCTAACATTTCTAATACGATATTGAATAGTATTGGTGATAATGGGCATCCTTGTTTCACTCCTGATCTTATTGGGAATGCTCTCCTCATTGAATATAATGCTTGTTGATGGTTTCAGATAGATACTGCTTATTATTTTAAGGAACAGTCTGGTAATTTTTCTTGAAACAATCCTTCCCCTGGTAATTTTCCTTGAGTTTACAGAATGTTGGACTTTCAGTTGTTTTTGTATTGAGTGTATCCAGTATGTTCCATTTATCTTAAAAAAATATTTTTAACCAATATCATGTAATTTTTCAGGTTTTTGATATAGTGATTTGGTAATACTATGCCACTATCACTTAATTTTCTTCATTATTTGTCTTGAGATTCTAGACAATGAATGTAGCATTTGACCTTGAAAAAACCTGCAGTTTATGGAAATAGAATTCAGAAGGATTTCAATTTATAATTTATTGTGTAGTGGTCCCTGGGGGATAAAAAGACAAAAGAAAATAGTCTCTGCCTTTAAAGGAGCATAAATTATGAGACATTTAATAATGTATAAGTAATATTAGAGAAATACAAATTAAAGCTTCTCTGAGGTATCACACTTTACACCTCTCAGACTGGCCAATATGACCAGAAAGGATAATGATCATTGTTGGAAGGGTTGTGGGAAATCTGGGACATTCTTACTTCATCCAATCTTTCTGGAGAGCAATTTGGAACTACGCCCAAAGGGCAACGAAAATACGCATACCCTTTGATCTAGCAATACCACTACTGGGTCTATACCCTGAAGAGATGATGAAAAAGAGTAAAAATATCACTTGTACAAAAATATTCATAGCATCCCTGTTTGTGGTGGCAAAGAATTGGAAATCAAGTAAATGTCCTTCAATTGGGGAATAGCTTAGCAAACTGTGGTATATGTATGTCATGGAACACTATTGTTCTATTGGAAACCAGGAGGGACGGGAATTCAGGGAAGCCTGGAGGGATTTGCATGAACTGATGCTGAGCGAGATGAGCAGAATCAGAAGAACGCTGTACACCCTAACAGCAATATGAGGGTGATGATCAACCTTGATGAACTTACTCACTCCCTCTGGCAGTGCAACAATCAGGGACAATTTGGGGCTGTCTGTGATGGAGAATACCATCTGTATTCAGAGAAAGAATTGTGGAATTTGAACAAAGACCAAGGACTATTAACTTTAATTAGGAAAAAAAACCTGATAGCTTACTGTCTGATCTTGCTATCTCTTATACTTTATATTTCTTCCTTAAGGATATGATTTCTCTTTCATCACATTCAGTTTGGATAAATATATGCCAGGGAAACAATGTAGTAAAGACTGGCAAATTGCCTTCTGTGGGGGTGGGGGGAGGGAAGTAAGATTAAGGGGGAAATTTTAAAACTCAAAGTCTTTTAAAAAGATAAAATAAAAAAACTAGATTAAAGGGGGGGAAATAATGTATAAGTAAATACAAAGTAATAGGTGTGGGATAACATTACCATTTTGGAGGAAAGGTGGTTCTTATTGAAGCAGATCTTTGAAGGAATCTACTGATTCTAAAAGGATTTGTGAGCAGAGGTGAGGGGCAACCTATGCAGAGGTATAGAAGAGGTGGGGTATGGAGTGTTATGTTACCACAGTTCCTGTGAAAGGGATAATTTGTGTAATAACCTTGGAAAGGTCATCTGGAGTTAGATTTGGAAGGCCTTTATATAGCAAACAGATGTTTTTAATTATCCTAGATCTAGGAGTTCTTAAGTTTTTTGTGTTACATCTGACAATCTAGTAAATTTTGTTGATCCCTTCTCAGAGTTAATATTTTAGTTGTATTCCTTTCTGATGTGAAAGTCAACAAGTACATATGTAAGTATGTGAAGAATAAATACAAAGAGCATAACTACATGTATTTAAATCAAGATAGTTTGAAGACAGGCACTGGTAGTTGGGGAGTAATCAGGAAAGATGATGCTTGAGCTGCATCTTGAAGAGGAGGGGGTTTGAAGTGACATGTGATAAGGGATACATTCTAGGTACCAGCGATTGCCAGATGTAAAGGTATAAAGACAGAATGAGCTGGAGTGTCATATGTGAAGAATAGAATGAAGGCCTATTACGTTGAATTATAGAGTGCAGGAGGGGAAGTAATGTCTAGTGATGTTTGAAACATAGGTTGAGACCACATGTGAAGCTAAAACAAGTTTTGTTTTAAAATTTTAAAAACTTTAAAAACTAAAGCTGAGTATGATAAGAGAGAAAAATCATAT
Organism: Macrotis lagotis; assembly: GCF_037893015.1. Classification (NCBI taxonomy): domain Eukaryota; kingdom Metazoa; phylum Chordata; class Mammalia; order Peramelemorphia; family Peramelidae; genus Macrotis; species Macrotis lagotis. The sequence goes on from NC_133660.1 coordinate 175,763,941, forward strand.
AGAGTATATATAAAGTATAAGAGATAGCAGGATCAGACAATAAAATATCAGGGTTTTTTCCCCCCCTAAGTTTAAGGTAATAGTCTTTGATCTTTGTTCAAACTCCACAGTTCTTTCTCTGGATACAGATGGTATTCTCCATCACAGAGAGCCCCAAATTGTCCCTGATTGTTGCACTGATGGAATGAGTGAGTCCTTCAAGGTTGATCATCACCCCCATGTTGCTGTTAGGGTGTACAGTGTTTTTCTGGTTCTGCTCATCTCACTCAGCATCAGCTCACACAAATCCTTCCAGGCTTCCCTGAATTCCCATCCCTCCTGGTTTCTAATAGAACAGTAGTGTTCCATGACATACATATACCACAGTTTGTTAAGCCATTCCCCAGTTGAAGAACATTTACTTGATTTCCACTTTTTTTGCCACCACAAACAGGGCTACTATGAATATTTTTGTACAAGTGATGTTTTTACCCTTTTCATCATCTCTTCAGGGGTATAGATCTAGTAGTGGTATTGCTGGGTCAAAGGGTATGCACATTTTTGTTGCCCTTTGGACCTAATTCCAAATTTCTCTCCAGAAAGGTTGGATGAGTTCACAGCTCCACCAACAATGTATTAGTGTCCCAGATTTCCCACATCCCTTCCAACAAAGGTTTTGGGAGGTTTGAATCAAATTAATAGCTCTGTGAGTAGAGAAAAGGTGTTACGTGTGAGAAATGCAGAAGTTGAAACAGTAAGATTCAGCTTCATTACATCGTGTGTGTGTGTGTGTGTGTGTGTGTGTGTGTGTGTGTGTGTGTGAGAGAGAGAGAGAGAGAGAGAGAGAGAGAGAGAGAGAATATCTCTTTTTAGGAAACTCAACACTTCATCTCCCTCAAGAAGAACTAAGTGAGGGACTGAGAATTTAAAGTGACTTTTTCCATATCACAAAAATAGTGTCAGAGTTAAGGCTAAATTGATGTCTCCTCCTGTCTCCAAGGCCATCTCTATGTATGTTTTGCTTATTCAATTAAAATGTTAGCTAAAGGTGCTAGTTCCCAAAATCTGGTATTCTTATCATTATTCACATGTGATTCAGAGTTTTTAAGTAAATGAATTAACTGTTTGAATAGGATACTATATGAAAAGCAGTGCAACAGCTTTTATTAAGCATTCAAATATCTAGCCCTTTGCTAAGTGAGAGATACAAATAACATTAAAACCATTGCTAAGTGAGAGATACAAATAACATTAAAACCAAAGTTTCACAATACTATAATAATCTTGTTGCAAAAGTAAATATAATCTTCCCTCCCTCCACAAAGAGAAAGAAACATCAAGAAAAATAAAGTGAGAAGTGTGTGTGTGTGTGTGTATTATATATATAATACACACACACACACACACACACACACACACTCCTTTTAACTGCTCTAATAAATAGAAAGTTAATATCAGTTATCCCTATCCTCCCATGCAGGAATACACGCAGTTCAACTTCATTAAGTCCCTTATAATTTTCCCTTCCCATCCACCCTTTCCCTGCTTCACCTGACTCAAGTACTTGAAGATCAGTCTTTCTGTTCAGCTCTGGTCATTTCACCAGGAAAGTTTGAAATTCCCCTGTTTCATTGAATGTCCATATTTTTCCTCTGAAAGAGTATGTTCGATTTTGATGAGTAGTTGATTTTTGGTTGTTACCCAAGCTCTTTTGCCTTCTGAAACCATCATATTCCCAGCCCTAAATAATGCTAAACCTGACTGTAGCACCATGGTAGTTGAATTGTTTCTTTCTGAAGATTTGTGATATTTTCTTTTTAACTTGAGAATTCTAGAATTGGGCTATGCTATTACTGGGAGTTTTTTTTGGGGGGGGGGATCTCTTTCAGGAAGTGATCAATGGATTCCCCCAATTTCTATTTTACTCTCTGCTTCTAGGATGGATCTCAGGGCAGTTTTTCTAGAGAATTTCTTTTATAATGAAATCTAGGTTCTTTTCCTGGTCATGACTTTCAGGTACCCAGTAATTTTTAAATTATTTCTTCTGGATCTGTTTTTCAGGACAGTTATTTTTCTAATGAGATATTTCACATTTTCTTCTAATTTTTCATTCTTTCTGTTTTGTTTCATTGTTTCTTGATTTCTCACAAAGTCATCAGCTTTCTTTAGCTCCATTCTACACGTGAAGGAGTTATTTTCTTCAGAGAGCTTTTTTTTAAATCTCCTTTTCCACTTCATTGACCCTTTGGATTGCTTTCTCCATTTGACCTAAACTGGTTATTAACATATTTTCTTCTGTAATTTTTTTGTATCTCCTTCAGGAAGCTGCTGACTTCGTTTTCATGATTTTCCAGCATTACTCTCATTTCTCGTCCCAATTTTTCCTCTACCTCCCTTACTTGTTTTCCAAAGTCTTTATTGAGTTCTTTTATAACCTGAGACCAATTCCTAATTTTCATGGAGGCTTTGGATACAAAAGCTTTGACTTTGTCATCTTCTGAGTGAATTTTGATCCTCCATGGGACTAAAGTAAGTGTCTGTAGTCAGATTCTTTTTCTTCTGTTTGTTCATTTCCCCAGCCTATGACTTGATTTTAATGCATTTCCAAAGTTTTGGGGTGTTTTTTGGTATTACACACTCTCTTCCCCCCCCAGATCTTAATAACTCTTATGTCTTATGAGAGGCTCTCACTGCTTTCCTGGCCTGTGCTCTGTAGATGACCACAAGCATGCCCTTCAGCCCTGGAGCTGTGCAGAGGGTCCCTGCTCCACTTGGGCAATATGGGGACCCAGACTGGGTTCTGGATCTGAATATGAGTAAAGCAGCAGAGTCCTGCCCCAGGGATAGCAGAGAGACTTCTACTGTCTCCCCCACCCCTCACCAACTGTGGACTGAGTGCTTTGGAAGCAGCTACTGGATGGCTCTGCAGATTCCTAGGGAGGAGCTGCGCTGAGGCTGTGTGGGCCTGGGCTCCATGCTTACTCTGGTGCAGCACAATTTTCTCACTGACCTTCCTAGTTGCCCTTGGCAATCCCTGGGCTTAAAGACCTGAAAACTACCCACTACCACTGACCCAGGTGCCCCCAGGGACCCACACACCCCACAGACTGTTCCTGAAAGACTGGGAAAGCTTTGCTCTGGCAGTACAGGCTGTACTGCATCTCTTTCCAACCCTGTTCTGGCAGGTCTTTGCCGCAGATCTTCTAAGTTGTCTTGGGCTGGAAAATGATTTTATTCAGTCTCTCCCTTGGTTCCACTACACTAGAATTTGTTTAGTCATATTTTTACAAGCATTTGGAGTAGTCTGGAGGAAAGCTTCTGGGAATTCATATTTTCCAGCTGCCATCTTTGCTCCACACTCCCCCCCCCCCCCCCCCCAGTCCCTGTCTTAAGAAAAACTTAACTTTTAATGGGAGGAGTTCACTCACAAAAGGCCTGAAAAGACATTGGGGAACAAGGAAAAAAATCTAGAAATTAGAAACAGAACCAGAAGAGAAATGAAACTGGTCTTAACCAACTTCCAAAAATGGGAAAAAAGGGACCATCCTGGGAGAGAGATGTTCCAGAGTGAGGGAGTTAGCACCTGGATCTTGGTAGCAAAGTCTAAAAGATTAGAAACAGATGAAAAAGGAAATGTCATTTAATAGAACAAACTGGATTTTGTGTAAACCATTTTAATCATAGATAAAAAGTATTGGACTTAAAATCCACAATTGTTAACTTCTGTGGGGAATTTTCAATTTGTTATAAATAAATGGAATAAGATAATTCTAAAACAAAAACCAGCATTATTATTATTATTATTATATGTTTGCTTGAACTCATTATACGTGCTATAGGGGAAGAAATTTAAGTCCTTTACCAATAGATTTACCTGTATTCCCCCACCCCATGCCCCATGATGCTCCTTTTATTTTCCTTTTTCACCTCTTCCTTCTCTTCTCTGATTTACAGCCTTTTTAGAATTTATTTTCTTAATTTTTTTTTTTTTGTAAGGCAATGGGGTTAAGTGGCTTGCCCAAGGCCCCACAGCTAGGTAATTCTTAAGTGTCTGAGGCTGGATTTGAACTCAGGTACTCCTGACTCCAGGGCCAATGCTCTATCCACTGTGCCACCTAGCCGCCCCTATAGAATTTATTTTCTTAATTTCTTCTCACTTCTATTTTGGTAAAAAGTGTCATAGACTGGTATAAGCAAATGTGTTGACAGTATTTTCCTTTTTTAAAAAATTATTTCCTGTATAATCCTGATTTGTTTTTGTTCTTTGTCTAGCTTTATTGATTAGAGTGGGTAACATTTTTTTTTTAGATTTTAAATAAAGTTATGATAAAGTAAAGTTAATTCTCAGGAATGTTTTGGTGAATGTTGTGTTGTGTCTGTTAGAATTGGAACTGTCCATTGTAGAATCCTGGACCTCTGCACTTGGCCAAATACTATTTAGCAGTTTTATAAATGAATTGTATAAAGCAATAGATTGCATGCTTATCCGGGCAGTTTATCCTACCAGTTTATGAGCCAGAATATAAGGTGAAATATGAAATGCAAAATTGGGTTCAAAAAATCAACTTCACCTTTACAAGATGGAGAGGCCATAGTAATAAAGGATTGAACATGCATTTGTAATGTATTTTAAATGTTTCAGGCAGTGCACTAAATACTGAAGATACAGGTATAAAAAAAAATTCCTTGTTTCCAGCCGATTTAAAAGAAAACATGGAGGAGTGATTAGCAACAGTTTTCATTCAGAAAATCAGTGATATTACCCCTTTTCAGAAATAAAAGCACAATTTATTTTTAACCTGTGTCCAGAGAAAGAAGTTGAAGAGGGAAATAGGGTAGATGAAAGGTTATTTATACAAGCAATGAGACAGTGTATAGACAGCTGGATTGCATGTGTCTAAGACCAGTTAGTTGATTAAAGTATACTAAATAAGTTAATTTGCATTCATTTTGTCATCAGTCAAATGGGTTGGTTCTTAGGGTAAGGATTATATAACAGTGGTTTAAAAAATGGATTTTACCAGTTTGCAAGCTCAAAACAATTCAAAAGTGTGATACAGAAACCAAAAAAACTCCAAAACCTAATTTAATTTTGAACTGCTTTGAGAGTCAGAGCTTCTAGGAATAAGGAGTTAAATGGTAGCCCTGCTGAATTTTACCTTTGTCAGATTACATTTGCAGTATTGCTGCAATATTACTTTATTCAGTCAGTGAGTATTTAGTGGAGAAAGCATGCAAAAAGGATATACAGGCAAGCTTTATACATAAAAATAGAAAATAATCAACAGAGGGAGACACTAAAATTAAAGAGGATGATCCAGATCAAAGATGTGACTGACAGTCTCCTTAGTTGAGCTGCAGTGGAGGAGTACTGGTCATGGGAGTTGAGTTAATTGAGGAGCTGGGAAATTAGAGATATATCAAAGTCCCCTAGAATGAGGGCAGAAGTTGGCAAGCAGCCAGGCACTGAATTCATTTGGAAAGGCAGCAGAGTGTTTAAGGAGGTCAGTCAGTAGATAATAGCTACCAAAAATATTGATTGTGTGATAAATTTGGATGTAATGAACCACAAAAAAAGATGAGGTGGGAAAGTCTTGGAAAGTGGCAGTGGGGGGAAAAGCAGCATTTCAACTGTCCTCTCCCCCCTTTCCCCATATGACTGAAAGCACAAGCTGTCCTGGAAAGAAGGACCACTGTTACCCAGAGGGAGTCAGAATTCAGGGAATGCCAGGAGGAGGGGAAGTAGGAAAGGAAAAGGTTTGAAGATGAAAACATGTTTAACTGTTGTGCTAAATTTTTAAAAATTTCATTTTTTTTAAGGCAATGGTTTTGAGTTACTTGCCCAAGGTCACACATAAGTAATTATTACTGACTCCAGGGCCAGTGCTCTATCTACTGCCCCATCGAGCTTACCTCTGTGGTACTAAGTTTTATATAACCTTTTAATTAATCCAAGTTTTACATAATAGTGGTTTATAGTGTATTATACAATGCTCCTTTTCTGATCTTTATATAAGGAAATGTTCATATTTGCTATTTGTCAAGTTCCTATTAATAAAAAGAATTACAGAGAGTTAATGACTTAAAGTTTAATGCTTTCCAATGAGATTAACATGATTTCAGAAAATAAGCTCTTGTCTTTTTTTAAATTATTGTTGCTGTTTATTCTATTTATTTATACATTTTTTCATCTCAGCAACATGCAAAAGCAACTCTCAACCTTGATTTCCAAATTTTCTCCCTTCTTCCCATCCCATGCTCTTCCCCCCCTCCCCCCAGAAAGCTAGTTATTTGTTGGTGAAACACATTACTACAATAGTTGTGTTGGGTAAAAGTAAATGTATTTCTTCTCCCCTCCTAAAGAAAGAGAAACCACAAGAAAAATAAGAGAGTGTTTCAGTCTATATTAAGATACCATCTGTCCTGTCTTTAGGATGGATATTATTCTTAATCATAGGTCCATCAGAGAAATTGATTTAATATTTTTACCTCAATTGCTAGTGCTAGCTGTAATTCCCTACCCCCATTTATTCTATTCTCTCTATCCTTTCAACCTTATCTGTCCTCAAAAGTGTGTTGCATCTGACTACCCTCTCCCCTGATCTTTCTGCTCTTCTATCACCTACAACTCCCCTCCCTTCCTTCTCCCTGTTGAATGTGTATGTCATTTCTTCTCTGAGCCACTTCTGATGAGAGTAAGGCTCACTTAATCCTCCTCATCTTTCCTCTTTGCCACTCCATTGCAAAAGCTAGTATTTTAGCCTAATCTACCCCTCCTTTGCCCATCTCCCAGTACATTTCTTTCTCACCCATTAACTCCTTTTTATTTTTTTGATATTCTCATTTTGTACAAATAATGTTTTTTATACGTTAACAAAATATTGTTTAGGAGTAAACAAAATACCCCCTCCCCCACAAAAATAAAGACTCGCTTGAGCGATAAAGTAAAGGGGAGAGGAAAAAATTAAAATTAAAAAACAATAATAGTAATAATTGTAGTTATGGCCAGGTGGCGCAGTGGACGGAGCACCAGCCCTGGAGCCAGGAGCACCCTATCCCATATACGGCCCCATACACCCAACAATCACCCAGCCGTGTGACATGTAAGCCACCCTAACCCCAGTGACCTGCAAAAAAAAAAGAAGAAAAAGACCCAAAATAAAATAGTAATAATAGTAGGGGTGGCTGGGTGGCGGACAGAGCATTGGCCTTTGAGCCAGGAACCCGGGTCCAAATCCAGCCTCAGAAACCCAGTGATCACCTGCTATGTGGCTCCAGACAGGCCACCCAGCCCCATTTGCCCTGCACCCTCCCCCAAAATAATAATAATAATAAAAAATGTGCTTCATTCTTTGTTCCAACACCAACAACTCTGTTGTGGGTGGATCACATTCTTTATGATAAGTCCATCACAAAAGTTACTTGCATATTTTTCCACCATTGCCATTGCTGATCGCAACTCCCTCCTTTCGTATTTCTCCACTACCATGTACTATATTTTCTCTCTCTCCTTTCACTCTGACTCTGCTGTAGGGTCGCTGAGTGGCACAGCAGACAGATCCCTGGTCCTGGGGCCAAGAAGCCCTGAGCCCCCATACCACCCCTTAGGCCCAGAATCTACCTGGCCCTGTGGCCCCGACAGGCCTTCCATCCCAGCCCCTTGCAAGAAGTAAAAAAGAAAATGTGTTATATCTGACCACTCTCCCTCCATGGTCCATCCTCTCCTCCATCACTCACATCACCCCCCCTTCCCCCTGTCCCCCCCCATTCTTACTCCAGATGTCTATACCCCATTGAGTATATTTGCTGTTTCCTCTCCTAGCCATCTCTGATGAGAGCAAAGGTTCCCTCATTCCCCCTTGCCTTCCCCCTTCCATATCATTGCAATAGCTCACTGGAATAAAGAAAAATCTTATTATATGAAATATCTTGACCTATTCCCCCCTCTCCTTTTTTTTTCTTTCTCCCATTACATTTCCCTTTTTTCTATTGACTCCATTTGTACACCATATTTTATCTTCAAATTCAGCTTTCTCCTGTGCTTCATGTATAAAAGCTCCCTCTACCTGCTCTATTAACTGAGAAGGTTCATATGAGTATTATCAGTGTCATTTTTCTATGCAGGAATACATGCAGTTCATCCTCATTAAGTCCCTCATATTTCCCCGCCAATCTCCATGCTTCACCTGAGTCCTGTATCTGAAGATCAAACCTTCTGTTCAGCTCTGGCCATTCCAAAAGGAACATTTGAAATTCCCCTGGTTCATTGAAAGTCCATCTTTTTCCCTGGAAGAGGACATTCAGCCTTGCTGGGTAGTTCATTCTTGGCTGCATTCTAAGCTCTTTTGCCTTCTGGTATATTGTATTCCAAGCCTTAAGAGCTTCCAATGTAGTTGCTGCTAAGTCCTGTGTGATCCTGACTGCAGCTCCACGAACTGTGTCCTTCTGGCTGCTTGTAATATTTTCTCTTTGACTTGGGAGTTCTGGAACTTGGTTATAATATTCCTAAGGGTTGGTTGTTTGGATTCTTTTTCCGGGGCGGGGGGGGGGGGCGTGGATTCTCTCCATTTCTATTTTGCCCTCTGCTTCTAGGATACTAGGGCAATTTTCCTGTAGTAATTCTTTGAAAATGATGTCAAGGCTCTTTTCCTGATCATGATTTTCAGGTATTCCACTAATTTTTAAATTATCTTTTCTAAATCTGTTTTCCATATCAGTTGTTTTTTCAATGAGATGTTTCACATTTTCTTCTAATTTTTCATTTTTTTGGTTTTGAAGTAATGAGTCCTGATTTCTCATAAATTCATCAATCTCCCTGAGTTCTATTCTTTGTCTGAAGGATTTGTTCTCCTCAGAGAGTTTTCTTATCTCTTTTTCCATCTGGCCAATTTTGCTTTTTTTAAAGCATTCTTCTATTCATTAACTTTTTGAACTGTTTTATCCATTTGACCTAAGCTGGTTTTTAGCATGCTATTTTCTTAAGCATTTTTTTGGATTTCCTTGACTAGGCAGCTGACTTCATTTTCATGTTTTTCCTGCATCTTTCTCACATTTCTTTTGCCAGTTTTTTTTCTAACTCCCTCATTTGATTTTCAAAGTCTTTTTTTTTGAGCTCTGTCATAGCCTGATCCCCATTTCTGTTTTTTTTTCTTGGAGTCTTTAGATGCAGGAGCTTGTGTTTCCTCATCTTCAGACTGAGTGTTTTGATCCTTCTTGGGCTCATGGATAATGTATTTCTCAGTGGTGTTCTTTTTTCTCTGCTTGCTCATTTTCCCAGCCTGCTTCCTGAGCTTTTGGGACACTCCCACAAGGGTCTCAGTGTGTGAGGCTCTGTCCTCCCTCCTGGTCTGTGAATGACCATAAGCGCCCCCCCCTGCCACGGGGCTGAGGTGGGGGGGCCCAGCTGTTCTATTGGGGGGCCTAGACTGGGATCAGGATCTGAATGTGGTCAGAGCCCCAGAGTCCTGTTCCAGGGGCAGAGGACAGAGGTCCGCAGTCTCTATTCACTCCCCTCCCTCAGCTCAATGGGCTCATACCCTGGAGGCTCCTGCTTACCAGCTCCGACTGCTTCTGTTTCCTGGAACTGGATTGCTCTCTGTGTGCCCTGAGGGCTGGGCTCTGGCAGAGTCCCCCACTGTTCCCCAGCTTTGTGCTGGTGCTCCCCGGGGTGCAGCTCAGGAGACTCCCCCACTGCTGTGAGCCAAGGCTCCCAGCGCCCTGGGGCTGCCTCCGGGAGGCTGAAGTTCTTTCACTCTGGCAGGCCGCCCCTCCGACCCTGGGGAGCAGAGCCTTTCTGCTCTTTTCCAGGTTACCTTGAGTAGGAGAAATGCCTCACTGTGTCCCTCTGTGGGTTCTTTCTCTCGAAAATTTAGTTAGAGTCCTTAGTTTCGTAGTTTTAGGAGAGAGTGCCTAAGACAAGATTGGCTCTTAGGAGTTAATGTTGCCATCTGGGCTCCGTCCCCCATTAACTCCTTTTTTTTTTCTTTTAGGTTTTTGCAAGGCAAACAGAGTAAAGTGGCTTGCCCAAGGCCACACAGCTAGGTAATTATTAAGTGTCTGAGACCGGATTTGAGCCCAGGTACTCCTGACTCCAGGGCCCGTGCCCTATCCACTACGCCACCTAGCCGCTCCCATTAACTCCTTTTTAAAAATATATATTATACCTTAAATTCACTCCCTCTTGTGCCTTATCTATATATATACTGCACTAATAAAGGAAATGATTCATATGAGTTATCAATATCTTCTTCCCATGCAGAAATACAAGCAGTTCAACATGATTAAGTCCCTTCATAATTTACCCTTCCCATTCACCCTTTCTATGCTTCACCTGAATCCTGTACTTGAATATCAAACTTTCTGTTCAGCTCTGGTCATTTTAACCAGAAAGTTGAAAGTCCCCTGTTTCACTGAAAGTCCATCTTTTCCTCTGAGAGGAGATGTTCAGTTTTGCTGGGTGGTTGATTATTGGTTGTAATCCAAGTTCTTTTGCCTTTTAGAATATCATATTCCAAGCCCTTTATGTAAACACTGCTAAATCCTCTGTAAACCTGACATAGTAGTTAAATTGTTTCTTTCTGGAAGCTTGTAGTATTTTCTCCTTGACTTGGGAGTTCTGAAATTCAGGTGTAATATTTCTGGCAGTTTTTATTTGGGTATCTTTTTTAGGAGATGATCAGTGTATTCTTTTTTTTTTTTCAAGTTTGGTTTTGTGTTGTTGTTGTTGTTTTTAGTTTTTGCAAGGCAGGGTTAAGTGGCTTGCCCAAGGCCACACAGCTAGGTAATTATTAAGTTGCTGCTGTTGGATTTGAACTCAGGTACTCCTGATTCCAGGGCTGGTGCTCTGTACACTGTGGCACCTAACCACCCTCAGTGTATTCTTTTAATTTCTATTTTACCCTCTCCTTGAATATCAGGGTAATTTTCCTGGATTCTTTCTTGGAAAATGGAGACTTTTTTTTTTTGGTCATGATTTTTATTTAACCTAATAGTTTTAAAATTATCTCTCCTGGATGAGGTTGGTTGTTTTTCTAATGAGATATTTCACATTTTCTTCTAGTTTTTTAATCTTTTGTTTTTGTTTTATTTTTTCTTGGTTTCTCACAAAGTCATCAGCTTCCCTTAGCTCCATTCTATATTTGACGGAATTATATTCTTCTTTTTCATCTGAACACTTATGCTTTTTTAAGGCATTCCTCTCATTGACTGCTTGTTCCAAACTGCTTTGACCCAAACCAGTTTTTAAGATGTTTTCTGCAGTATTTTTTGGTATCTCCTTCACTAAAGCTACTGACTTGGTTTTCATCATTTTCCTGCATCATCTCTTCCCAATTTTTTCTCTACTTCATTTACTTAATTTTCAAAATCTTTTTTGACTTCTTCCATTGCCTGTGACCAATTCCCATTTTCTTAAAGGCTTTAGGATACAGAAACTTGGACTTTGTCATCTTCTGAGTATGTATTTTGATCCTCCATGGGAACAAAGTAATTATCTGTGGTCAGATTCTTTTTCTTCTGTTGTTTGCTCACTTCCCCAGCCAATGACTTGATTTTAACGCTTTGTTAAGGTTGAGCTCTGCTTCCAACAGGAAAGGACAAACTGTCCCAAGCTTTTGAGGGGTTTTGCATATGTTTTCAGGCCACAGCTCCCTCCAGGGACCTTAATTCCTCCAGAGTCTTAGGAGAGGCTCTGATTGCTCTTGTGGCCTGTGCTCTGTTCTGTGGATGACTGCAAACACACCCCTGTGCCCTGGGGTTGGAAGGAGGGCCCCAGCTCTACTATGGCATTGTGGTCAGAGAAGAACAGAGAGAACTCCACGATCTGTCCCCAACCTCCTTAGTTTTCGTGGACGAGTGCTCTGAAAGCAGCTGCCAGGTGTCTCCCCAGCCCGGTGTTTGATCTGTGCTGAGGCCTGTGCTGCTCTGGGCTCCCCCCTGCCCCTGATGCAGCAATATTTTTCTGCTGAGCTTCTCAATTGTCTTTGGCAATTCCTGGGCTGAGAGTTCTGGAAACTGCCACCACTTCCACAGATGCAAGTGCTCCCAGGGACCCAGATATCTGGTGCTCTTTTCTTGGGTGACTGGAACCTGTTCACTCTGGCACATCCTGGGCTGTGCTGCAGGCCCTTTCTAACCCCAGTGCAACAGACCTTTCCTGTTGATCTTCCAAGCTGTCTTGGGCTTGAAAATTGTTTCACTTTGTCTTTTTGTGGGTTCTGTCATTTTGGAATTAGTCATTATATAAAGGTATTTGGAGAGGTCTAGGGGTGAGAATTGTGGGAATTCCTGCCTTTATTCACCCATCTTGGCCCCACCCCTGGTCCTTTCTCTCATGTTCTTTATTAAATATTTGAAACATAATTTTCATCTTTAAGATTTAATAATCATTCAGAAGCCATTTTTTAAGCAAAGCACTGTGCATTCAGGGAAGGTACAAAGATCATTAAGATGCTCTTCTATCATGGAATTTATAGTCTGATGAGGATATAGGTTAGATAGTAACATCTGATATAGTTCTAACAAATATACTGACTTTTCCTGTTAGTCCTAGTCATAGTATGTGCCTACTATGTGAGTGCCATGCAAAGCTTGAAGATAAAATTCCAAAAAGAAAAATAGTACCTACCTTCAAGGAACCTAGGAAAATATTCCCTGCCCTCAAGGTGCTTGCAGTCTAATGGGAGGAGAGAGAAAGACAGACAGACACACATGCCCGTGTGTGTGTGTGTGTGTGTGTGTGTGTGTGTGTGTGTGTGTATTCCTTTTCCTCTTTTCCCAGTGCATCCCTCTTTCTCATGCCTTCATAATTTTTTGAGATAATTTCCAGCATAATCGACTAGCTCCCATACCTTTTGCCCATGTAAATTCCTTTTACCTGCCCTAATGATGAGTTATAGGTATTATCTCCCAGTATAGAAATGTAAACAATTTAACTTCGTTGAGTGTCTATGATTACTCTTTTATGCATCTCTTGAGTCTTCCATTTGAATGTCACATTTTTTTATTCAATTCTATTCTTTTCATCAGAAATCCTTGAAAGTCCTCATTAAATATCCATTTGTTCCTTGAAGGATTATACTGTTTTGCTGGATAAATTTTTTTTGTTGTTGTAATCTTGGCTTCTAAAATCCTTTATTCCAAACCCTCTTCTCCTTTAACATGGAAGCCACTAAATCTTAAGTGACCCTGACTGGTTGCATGATATTTGAATTGTTTCTTTCTGACTGCTTGCAATATATTTTCATTGACCTGGAATTGTGCTATAATATTCCTTGGAGTTTTCATTTCTGGAGGTAAACTATGTATTCCTTCAGTTTCCATTTTAATTTCTGAATCTAATATGTCAGGGCAATTTTCCTCAAATTTCTTCATATGTGATCACTTTTCAATGGCATTTACTTCATGAAATTGATTCATTTTTTTAAATATTTGAAGCCTTTATCAGAGAAATTTTCTTCAAAATAAAATTTCACAGCTCTGATCACTTACCTGTATTTCCCAGAATCACCCTATTTCTTCCCTCTTTATCCTGTCTCCTTTCAGTCTATCCCTATTCAAGTGTTTTGTTTCTGACTACTACTTTCTCCAGTCTAGCTTCCCTACTATTTGCTGTCCCCTATCCCTCTCTTAACCCTTTACCTCTCCTCCTTTGCTGAAGGAGAAGATAGATTTCTTGACCCGATTGGGTGTTATTCCTTCTTTGAGCCAATTCTGATGAGATTTAGATTTCAAGCATTCCCCATTACTTCCTCTATTTTCCCCTTCACTATAAAATGTCTTCTCTTTTCACTCAGTTTTCCTCTACTTTTCTCTTTCCCTTTCTCCCATTGCATTCTTGTTTCTCACTGCTTAATTTTGTTTTATATATCTCATCATAATCAATTCGCAGCTGTATCCTCTAATGTTCTCATTTATTAGGGCAGTTAAAAGGAAACATCCTTTAACAGTTAAAAGCAATACATCTTTGAATTGCCCTAATAAAGAGAACGTTATTATGTGTCATCTTCCCATGAGGAATGTAAACTGTTTAACCTTATTAAGTCCCATATGATTTCCCTTGTTTACTTTTTTATACTTAACTTTTTATACTCTTATACTTCTTGTATTTGAAAGTCAAATTTTCTGATCAGTTCTGGTCTTTTCATCAGGGATCCTTGAAAGTCCTCAATTGAATTTCCATTTATTTTCCCAGTGGAATTATACTCAGTTGGGGGGGGGGGGGTAAGGCAATGGGGTTAAGTGACTTGCCCAAAACCACACAGCTATTAAGTGTCTGAGGCTGGATTTGAACTCAGGTACTCCTGACTCCAATGCCAATGCTCTATCCATGGCACCACCTAGCCGCCCCAATTATACTCAGTTTTGCTGGTTGTAATCCTAACCCCTTTGCCCTCCAGGATATAATATTCCAAACTCTGTGATCCTTCAGTGTAGAAGCTGGCTCCACAATACTTGAATTGCTTCTTTCTGCCTGCTTGCAATATTTTCTCCTTGGGAGCTCTGGGAATTGACTATAATTCTGGGAATTTTCTTTTTGGGAGTTATTTCAGAAGGTAATCAATGGATTCTTTCAATTTCTTTTTTCCTGCTGTTTCTAGAATATTAGGGAAGTTTTCCTTTAATAATTTCTTGAAAAATGATATCTAGGCTTTTTATTTGACCATGACTTTCAGGAAATCTGTGTCTATTTTCCAATGAGATTTCAAATTGTCTTCCCCCCCCCCCCATTATATCTTCTCTTCAGTGTTTTTTAGGTTTTTGCAAGGCAATGGGGGTTGAATGACTTTGCCCAAGGCTAGAGAGTTAGGAAATTATTAAGCCAGATTCAAACCCAGGTTTGAATTCAAGCTCAGCTTTCATTTGTTGAGTCTAATTTTTTTTTTTGAAATAAAACAAACTTTTTTGTTTGTTTTTTGCAAGGCAAATGGGGTTAAGTGGCTTGCCCAAGGCCACACAGCTAGGTAATTATTAAGTGTCTGAGACCGGATTTGAACCCAGGTACTCCTGACTCCAGGGCCGGTGCTTTATTCACTACGCCACCTAGACGCCCCCAAAAACAAACTTTTTAAAAGAAGTTACAACACAGAGGGAACAGAGGGAGGGAGGGAGGGAGAGAGAGAGAGAGAGAGAGAGAGAGAGAGAGAGAGAGAGAGAGAGAGAGAACGAACACACTAACTAAGCAGCATTGGCTAGGCCAGAAGGTCAGATAAGACTGGTGGCCCTGAGTGGAGTCCAACTCAGGTTTTTATGTCTTACCTCTCTCATCCAGAGGGCAAAAGGTGCACTCCCTTCCTCTTACTTGACCTGGAATTAAGTAGAAGGTGAAGCCTAAGAAGATCAGGATATAAATTTTACATGAAACAATGAATCAGTGATAGTTGATTTACATCAAGAATGGGGGATCTTCACCCAATTTGACAAGATTTAGCAGTCTTTAAGTTGACAAATTTTGTTTCTGTTACATAATTCTCTACTTCTAGTCAATTTACATCTCTACCCAATTTCTATATTCATAATTCTTTGCATCATCCCCCCCCCCAAAATTATCCAGGACCCAGATTCTTCTGGGCCTTTCAGAGTCCATTTAGCGAGTTCATTGAGGCAGGGTCCAGAGAATGATTGACCAGCACAGCTGGTTGGCATCCTGCAGAGGCTGGTCTTGGAGATATATAGCTCTAGAAAAAAAAACTCAAGGAAAAAATTGAGCTAGCAAAAAAAAAAACCCAGAGATATTATAACAAAGAAGGCTATTTAACAGAGGTCCAATAATTAGGAAAAACTAGAAGGTCTATAAGGGCAAGAATTATGCTTTATGATCCTAAACCTGTATCAAAATGCCTTTTATAAGAACATGGGTTCCAATATAACATAGATTCATTGATGAATGCCACGTAAGTTGAAAAATAGAAGCTCAAAAATAGTATAAATATGTACTGAAAAAAACATTTTAAAATTGCACGTGTCCAAAAGGTAATTTGCAACAGAATTTTCTATTTTGCTTTGGCCATGTATAGAATGAACAAAATTCAAGTTGAAGAATGACTCTCTCTTTTGAAGGAATTAAAAACATATCTCAATAAAAGGCCAAGTCAAGAATACTTGCCAATTATTTAAAATATAGAAGATTAGAGTGGCTCACTCTTATATTTAAGTATAATGCACCTGGAATAATCCTGGCAATTTGCTATTACAGAGCAGAGAGAGAGAGACATGAGGACATGTTCCCTAATGAAGTCACACAATTCTTTTCAATGAGCCAGGTGAGGGATTCCTTTAAGAGAATCCTACCCCAGTTGAGGCTAGGGCTGTTCTTTCTAAGGTCACTTACTCCATTTGCAGCATTTAACATCAAACCTTATAGGGCTAAATGGCTTCATTGGCATATTGTCTTTCTATTTTAACATACTTGTCAGGCAGATAATATAGCAATTACCTATAAACTAGAGCTTCAGGTGACTTGAGCACTAAGGAGAACAAAGTATGTGCCAGGCTGTAATTTAATATAAGAGATCAATGGAAAAAATTGTAATTCAGTTGTTGCTCATGTACCTAAGGACAGTGCTGTAAAATGAAATGCAGTAAACAGATTTTGAGAAGGAAAAAACTGCAATAACCCTAATTCATATTTTTTATAAAATCAACTTTTTTGCATTGAACCATTTAGTTATTAACTATGTTTAACATCTCTTTGTGGCTAGGAGGTTGCCCATCATCTCCATACTTCTCATATGACAATTAGCTAGGGATTAAAACAGAGAAATCTCAAATTATCATCATTATTTTATCTTCCTTATGTTACATAGATGCTTTTTCCTCAAAGCAAATAACCAGTTTAGTCCCAGTTTACATTTATAGCTAGAAATTTCTATATATAAACTTTTAACTAATAGCCATCTTCAAAATACAAATTATTACTTTCAGAATTCTTTGAAATAAACCTATTAGAATATCTTAAGTAACCTTAAATTCCTTTTTTTACTTTTTTAAAGATTTTATTTATTTTGAGTTTTACAATTTTTCCCCTAATCTTACTACCCTTCCCCCACCCCTACAGAAGGCAACTTGCCAGTCTTTACATTGTTTCCATGGTATACATTGATCCAAATGGAATGTGATAAGAGAGAAATCATATCCTTAATGAAGAAAAATAAAGTAGAAGAGATAGCAAGATCAGACAATAAGATATCAGGGTTGGGGTTTTTTTCTAAATTAAAGGAAATAGTCCTTATTCTTTGTTCAAACTCCACAATTTTTTCTCTGGATGCAGATGGTATTCTCCATTGCAGATAACACCATATTGTCCCTGAATTACTGATGGAATGAGCTAGACCATCAAGGTTGAGCATCATTCCCATGTTGCTGTTAGGGTATACATAAATGCTAGACAATGCTATTACATTTTCTTATTTTCAAATATCAAATGTTAATTATATTTAAACTTTCTTCCTTTACCAACAAAAGACCTTGTGAGATTGTTGACAATGCATTTTCAGTATTGATTTAACATCAAAACAAATCAGTTTATAAAATTTAGTACACTATTTCTCTTTCCCAAAAGAAACCAGTAAATATATTATATTTGATTCACTATTCCCAAATTCCTTGACATATAATTTAGCCCAATTATATTTTCCTTCTTAATAACACACAAATTTTCAAGACTTGTTTACAGAGCTTTCAAAGGTGACTAAATTACTCTCATTTAGCTCTCAGATAATTTCTTTTTTATACACAAGGTGGTGATCTTTTCCTATCAGAGGTCTCCTGTCCTTTTACAAAGCCACTTGAGAGCAGGAAGCCTACTCACAAATTTTGCAACTTAAAAAAACTTTCAAATGGTATAAGGGGATACGATCGGATCCCTACTTCATTAATTACTTAAAATTAGATCATTTTAAGCAATTAAATTCAAAACCCAAACTAAAAAGAGGAACATTTAACTCAGGTAGCTAACTATTTCAAATCTGAATTACATACACACAGAGACAGTTCTTTTGTATAAAAATTTCAAATTTTCAAAGTGAGATTGTTGGATACCCTGACTGGTACCAAAACACCAATGTCCCATTGATGTTTAAAGACACATATACTCACATATACATACATACATAAATATATATGTATGTTAAATTTAAATATTTTAGAATGTACCAGTTAAGACCAATCAAAAAAGTAAATTTAAGAATCAATCATAATTTCTTGAGGAACCACACACACACACATTCATTAAGATTGTGAAGTAGCCAACCAATAGTTAAAATTGAATGCATTCTTAAGTAACTTTATAAAGTTCAAATCCAGTTACCCTAGTACAGAGATATAATTAGCACAGCCTTAATTAAAAGATGAAATCTGAAGTTCCTAGTCCCTGAAAAAGTTACCTCCCCCCTTTTTTTTTCTTAAGGAATTGACCAGGAGGCTTCTCAATCAATCTCATTTATCCTTCCCCTCTCCCAAGAGTGGGACTTTCTCAGCCCAGCTAAGTGGGGCTTGCTATTAATAAACACTTGACCCTATACCCAATAGGGCTAAAACAAGTTTTGGGGGGGGTCTTACTCTTCCTGCAGTGAAGCATGCATTCCATCTGAGACATTGATTTGAATTTTGAAGTTCTAAAAAGGAAGATTTTACTCCCCCCCCCCAACCCTGCAGAGGGTGGGGGCGGCAGAGAATGAGAGCATTTCAAAGAGAAAGAGAGAACCACTCAAAAATATAATTTTCATCTTGTGTTTTGCTAATCAAATTTAATTCCTTTCAAGGAGCTAACACACAGCTGCGTGGTGGGAGTCTTTGGTAACAAGTTTTCCCCATGTTTTAATTCTCGATCAATTCATAGGTAGGCCAACAGTTCAAACGTCCTTCTTAAACAACCCTCACTCCACACTGGGATATAAACCAAACACACCTCAGAACTGCCTTCTCTGGTCAGTCTGAACAACACAGGGCAGGCCCACACCAGGACTACTGTGAAACACCACATGGGATCAGCTTAGCTAACTCCCCACAAAACTCAACATTTTCCTGTTTTCTGGGAAAAGGCATACAGAAGGAGGGCTAGAGGTCTACTTCTCTAAAAATCTAGGATTTAAAAAAGGGCAGAGAATCCTGGATGGCTTGCCATTATGTAGCTGCTAGCTACTTCAGTTCAGTTTTACCTATGAGGAATCATTATTCTGACTCAGGAAAGCAAGGGTGGAAGTAAAGGAAAAAAATTATTAAAAGAAATTATAACACATGGGGGGTGAGTGTGCAGAGTTGGCTGGGCCAATAGGTCAGAGACTGGCAGCCTTGATCCTGGTTATTAAGACATTTTCTTCTATGAGTTTTTGTTCCTCATTTTTCAATGATTTAATTTCAATTTTTAAGGAGTTTCTTCAGTGAATTTTTTTTTGCCTCTTTTTCCATTTGGCAGATTCTCCTTTTCAAGGAGTTCTCTTTTGTATATTTATTACTATCTTGCCAGTTCTGCTTTTTTAAGGTATTTTTCTACTTATTGAATTTTTGTACCTCTTTTGCCTTTTGGCTTATTCTGTTTTTTTAAGATATTATTTTAAAAAATATTTTTGTGCCTCTTTTACCTTGCAAGTCATTGACTCTTTTCTCATGATTGTGTTTTTCCATGGCCTGAAACTAATACATATTTTTCTCTTTTTATTTTTATTTTTATTAAAGATTTTATTTATTTTGGGTTTTACAATTTTTCCCCTAATCTTACTTCCCTGCCCCTCTCAGAAGGCAATTTGTCAGTCTTTACATTTTTTTCCATGGTATACATTGATCCAAATTGAGTGTGATAAGAGAAAAATCATATCCTTAAAGAAGAAACATAAATTATAAGAGATAGCAAGATCAGACAATAAGATATCAGCCCCCCCCTAAATTTAAGGTACTAGTCCTTAATCTTTGTTCAAACTCCACAGTTCTTTCTCTGGATACAGATGATATTCTCCATCGCAGAAAGCCCCAAATTGTCCCTGATTGTTGCACTGATGGAATGAGCAAGTCCATCAAGGTTGATCACCCCCATGTTGCTGTTAGGGTGTACAGTGTTTTTCTGGTTCTGCTCATCTCACTCAGCATCAGTTCATAGTGCATATTTTTCTCAGAGGCTTTGGATGTTGGAGCTTTGACTTTGTTGTCTTCTTCTGATCCTCCTTGTTACCATAATTTCTTCATTAATTCAGAATATTTTTTTCTTTTGTTTGCTTGTTTTCCTAGCCTTTTTCTTGACATTTTACTGCTAAAGTGGGGCTCTACTTCTAGGTTCAAGAACAAGCTGTCGGAAGCTTTAAGGATTTTGTGCAGCTATTTTCAGAGATACTTCTAAGGACCTGTGAATTTTCAGTTCTTCTAAGGTGATCCCATCTATGGAGATGTCATTACTCAGCTCTTGACCTATACTCTGGTCTTTGAGCTCCCACAAGCACTCTTTTCTGCCCTGGAATGGTAATGAAGGTCCCCTCTGTGCTGCTGCTGTAAGCTCTTGTGTGCTAGCTCTCCTCTGCACTGAGATGGACACCCAGGACTGCGCTACTTACCCAAGTGTGGGCAAGCAAGAGCCTTGCCCCTGGTGCTAACAAAGAGACCCCATAATCTTTGTTCTGACCACTTGTTTGGTGCCCTTTATGCTGTCTTGGGCTGAGAATTCTGTAAGCAGCCACTTTGGTAGTGATTTCAGTCACTCCCAAAGCCTGCTCCTGGTTTGTTGGGGTCTTTTCTGTGCTGGCACAACCAGCAGTGGATTGAGCTCCATTTTTATGCAGGAACAAAAGATACCTTCTAAGTTGTCTTGGACTGGAAAATTGTTTCACCCTGTCCTTTTGTGAGTTATGCCCCTCCAGAATTTATTTGGGGTAATCAGAGTGTGTAGACTCTTTCTTTGATCATGGCTGTCAGTAAGGTTTAAAATTTTTCTTTGGTTTTATTTTTTAAACCAGTAATTTAAAAAATTTTTCATTTTAATAATTTGTTTTCAACTACATGCAGTGGTCATTTTTAACAGTCATTGTTTTGCAAGATTTTGAGTTTTACAATTTTCCTCCCTTCCTCCCCCTCCACCCTGAATGAAAGCAATCTAATATGATTTCTACATGTATATCTGTTGAACATAGATCCATATTAATTTTGTGAAATAAGAATCAAATCCAAATAGAAGGGGAAAAAATTAGAAATAAATACATAAGACAACTTTTAACAATTAAAGATAGTAAGGTTTTGTCTGCATTTGGTTCAGTAATTCTAAAGTCATCTCTACTTGATCTGTTTTGTAGATCCCTTCCCCCCCAAAAAATATTTCACATTTTCATTTCTTTTTTCCCTCATTGTTTTGAAATATGGGGGTAGTTGTTTCTTGATGTCTTTTGGAGAGTTACCTGGGTGCTGTCTCTACTCCAAGATGATGATCTTGGAGGACATAATGTTTTTAGATTCAAAACCCATCAGAGCAGCTGATGGGAAATGAGTTTTAAACCAGTTTTAATCCCTTCCCTACTGTGTCCAGCTTCTTTGGCTCTGCCTTTATTGATTAGTCAAAGCTGATAATAAGCTTTCATTTGCCAATTTTAGTGTTTAAGAAATTAAATTTAATTACCATTTCCCCCTTCAATCACTCTTTCCTCCCAATGTGGCCATTTCCACTTCTTTGAGCTCTTTTCTTAAGTATTGTTTGTGCCTATTTTTACCATGTTGTTCTCTTAATAATTTTCTTGTATCAACTCTAATTTCTTTCCCCAATTTTTCCACTACTATTCTTTTTCTTCAACTCTTCCAGAAATTCTTTAAAAAGAATTTGAGGGTGGCTAGGTAGCATAACTGGGGGTGGCTAGGTGGCACAGTGGATAGAGCACCAGCCCTGGAGTCAGGAGTACCTGAATTCAAATCTGGCCTCAGACATTTAATAATTACCTAGCTGTGTGACTTGGACCAGCCACTTAACTCCATTTTCCTTGCAAAAACCTTAAAAAAAAAAAAAAAAAAGAAAGGAAAGAAAAAAGAATTTGATTCCAGTTATTATTCTTTGAGGTTTTTTTTTTTTTGTAATTTTTGCATTGGTGTCTTCTGAATTTATGTCTTAGCCTACCCTGCCATTCTAGTTGCTTTTAATGGTCAAATTCCTTGTTTGCTTGTTTTTTCATTTTCTCAGTCCATGTCTTGATTTTTGGATTTTATGTTAAACTTGGGCTGTGCTCACTTAGGTATGGGGACACACCATCCCAACTTTCAGGCATTTTTGTGCTGCTATTTTCAGAGCTAGCCTTAAGAGGTCTGCAAGGTTTTGGTGCTTCTAAGATTGTGTGGTTCTGGATGAGGTTTGGTCACTTATTTGTATTCTAGTCTTTACCCAGGATGGGCTTCTGGTCTTTTGCAACCACAACTGTAGAGTCTAGCACTAGGTCTTGCTCCCATAGACCAATCCCCAGTAGGTAGGCAAAAGCTATACCCAGTGATAGCAAATTTCCCCTGAAATCTTTCTGATGATTGTCTAACCCCATTACTATCTCTGGGCTAAGAGTTCCTGGATGTTCTATGCTGCTATGGCAGCTTGTGCCATACCTATTACATGTGTGGTCTGTGGACAGCTCTGTACCCTCCACTGAGAAATCTTTCCTAATCTTTTATGTTTTCTTAGGTTGGAAAAACTTTATTTTTAATTTACATTTTTATTTATTTGCACATTACTAAAATAGTCTTATAAGGTAAACATAATCCCCTTCCCCCCCCAAAAATAAAAATCTCACAAGAAATAAAGTGAAAGAAAAAAGGAAAAAAAATGTGCTTCAGTCTGTGTTCTGATACCATCAGCTCTGTCTCTGGTGTAGATTGCATTCTTTATCATAAGTCCACCAGAGAAATTACTTCTATATTTTTCCACATTTGCTGTGGTTGATTGTAATTCCCTCCCATCCATTCCTCCTCAGTACCATTTATTGTATTTTCTCTCTCCCCTTTCATTGTGTCCCTTTTCCAAATGTGTGCTGTGGGGCAGCTGAGCCAAGCCCACGTCCGATCACCCCAAAGACCCAGCAACCACTGAGCCCATGGTCCCAGTCAAGCCACCCAATCCCACCACCTTGCAAAAAAGTAAATAAGAAAATATGTTGCATCTGACTGTCCTCTCCCATGATCCCCCTCCCCTCCTCTGTCCCCTTTCTCCCATCCCCTTTATTTTTTCTTCTAGATTTCTATACCCTATTAAGTATATATGTTGTTTCCTTTCTGAGCCATTTCTTTTTTTTTTGCAATTTATTTGTTCTTCTTTTTTTAAAAGAAAGATTTTATTTATTTTGAATTTTTACAATTTTCCCCCAATCTTGCTTCCCTTCCCCACTCCCCACAGAAGGCAGTCTGTTAGTCTTTACATTGTTTCCATGCTATACATTGATCTAAATTGAATGTGATGAGAGAGAAAGCATATCCTTAAGGAAGAAAGATAAAGTATATGAGATAGCAAAATTACATAATAAGATAATGTTGTTTTTTTTTAATTAAAGATAATTAGTCTTTGGTCTCTTCAAACTCCACAATTCTTTCTCTGGGTACAGATGATGTTCTTCATTGCAGATAGCCTAAAATTGTGCCTGATTGATTGTTGCACTGATGGAATGACAAGTCCATTAAAGTTGATCATCACCCCCATGTTGCTGTTAGGGTGTACAGTGTTCTTCTGATTCTGCTCATCTCGCTCAGCATCAGTTCATGCAAATCCTTCCAGGTTTGTCTGAATTCCTATCCCTAATTCTAATCATATACCACAATTTATTAAGCCATTCCCCAACTGAAGGACATTCACTTAATTTCCAATTTTTTGCCACCACAAATAGGGCTGCTAAGAATATTTTTGTACAAGTGATGTTTTTTACCCTTTTTCATAATCTTTTCAGGGTATAGACCCGGTAGTAGTATTGCTGGATCAAAGGGTATCCACATTTTTCTTGCCCTTTGGGCATAGTTCTAGACTGCTCTCCAGAATGAGTTGGATGAGTTCACAGCTCCCCCAACAATGCATTTCTGATAAGAATGAAGGTTCCCTCTTCCCCCCCCCCCCTCCTTCCACACCATTGCAAAAGCTGTTTCTTGACTTTTTTACATGAAATATCTTAGTCTATTCTACCTCTTCTTTCCCTCTCTCTTTTCACCCATTGATTCTATTTTTACAATATATTATATTTTTAAATTCAGCTTCTTCCTGTGCCTTGTTTATATATGCTCCTTCTAATTGCTCCAATAAATGGGAAGGTTCTTATGACTATCATCAGTATCATCTTCCCATACAGGATTACAAGCAGTTCAACATCTCTCATAATTTACCCTTCTCTTCCACCATCTCTCTGCTTCACCTGAGTCCTGTGCTTGAATATCAAACTTTCTGTCTGTCTCTGGTCGTTTTAACAGGACCATTTGAAATTCCCCTTGTTTCATTGAATGTCCATCTTTTTTCCCTGGAAGAAGATGTTCAGTTTTGCTTGATAGTTTATTTTTGGTTGCATTCCAAGCTCTTCGCCTTCCAAAATATTATATTCTAAGCCCTACAATTCCTTAATGTAGCTGCTGCTAAATCTTGTTCAATCCTTACTGTAGCTTCATGATATTTGAATTGTTTCCTTGTGGCTGTTTGTAATATTTTCTGGTTGACTTGCAAGGTCTGAAACTTGGTTATAATGTTACTGGGGGTTGGTTTGGTGAGGGTTTTTTTGGCTTGTTTTGGGGGGGGGTTGGATCTCTTTCAAGACAAGTTCGGTGGATTCTCTCAATTTCTATTATACCCCCCGCTTCTAGGTTATCAGGGCAATTTTTCTGTAGAAATTCTTTAAAAATGAAGCCAAGGCTCTTTTCTTGATCATGACTTTCAGGTAGCCCAATAATTTTTAAATTGTCTCTTTAGATCTCTTTTCTAGGTTAGTTGTTTTTCAATGAGATATTTCTTGTTCTAGTTTTTCATTCTTTTTTGATATTGTTTTATTGAATCTTGATTCCTTGCAATGTCATCAGCTTCCTTTAGCTCCATTCTACATTTGAAGGATTTGTTTTCTTCAGAGAGCTTTCTTATCTTTTCCATCTGGCCAAGTCTGCTTTTTCCATTTGACCCAAACTGGTTTTTAACATGTTGTTTTCTTCAGCAGTTTTTTGGATCTTCTTCACAAAGCTTCTGACTTGGTTTTCATGTTTTTCCTGTATCTTTCTCATTTCTCTGCCCAATTCTTCCTCCACCTCTCTTGCTTGACTTTCAGAATCTTTCTTGAGCTTTGCCATAGATTGAGCCCAACTCCTACTTTTTCTTGGATGCTTTGATTATAGAAGCTTGGATTTTGTCATTGTGATTGTGTGTTTTGATCCTCCATGGGACCAAAGAAATTATGATCAAGTTCCTTTTTTTTTTTCTGTTTACTCATTTCCCCCAGCCTCTGCCCTGGTTTTTGGGTGCTTCCCAAGCTTTTGAGTCCTGTAAGGACCATAGTTCCTTCAAGATCTTAAGGGAGGCTCCAACTGCTCTCCTGCCTGTGTTCTGGTCTGTGGATGACCACAAGCACACCCTCTACCCTGGGCTGTGAGGAAGGTCACTGCTCTATGACAGTGTGGGGGCCCAGACTGTGACCAGTGTCTGAATATGGACAAAGCCCCAGAGTCCTGTCCTAGGGAAAGAGGGGAGACCTCAACAATCTCCTGCCACCCCCTTAACTTCTGTGGGTTGAACTCTCTGGAAACAGCTCTCTGGGCGTCTCCCTGATGGACTGCTCCATGGACCTATTTCCGTTTACATCAATCGGGTCTGCACTGAGGGCCCCATTGGCTTAGGATTTGTGCTCACTCTTGGCAAAGGTTTCCCTGCTTATCTTCCAAGTTGTGCTTTGTGTTCCCTGGGTTGGCAGGTCAGGAAATAACTTCTACTGCCAGGAGCCGATGCTCCCAGGGACCCAGATACCCCATGGACTGTACCCAGAGGGCTGGAACTCCTTCAGTTCTAGCAAGGTGATCCTAGCTGCACTGCTGTCCCCTCTAACCCCATGGAATAGATCATGATCTTTCAGGTTACCTTGGACTGGAGAATTTCCTCACTGGATCTTTCTGTAGGTTCTTTCTGTCTTTTGAAAATTTAGTTAAGAGTCATAATTTTAAGGTTTTTGAAATATTTTGGAGAGAGCTTCTAGGAAAGGCTGTTCTCTTGCTGCCACCTTGGCTCTGCCCCGGAAAACCATTTTAATTTGAAGTATTATTTCACAATTGTTTGGATGGGAATATTGAGAGAGTTACCCATGTGCTGCTTCTAATCCAAGATGGTGGTCTTGGATGAAAAGATGATTTTAGAGTCAAGACCCAGTAGAGTAACTAATAGGAAACGAGCTTTAAACTAGTTCTTTAGATTTAGATTAGGATTTATCCTTCCCCTGCTGTGCCTAGCTTCCTTGGCCCTCTGCCTTTATTGACAAGTCAAAGCTGATAATAAGTTTCTGATGTTCTTTGTGGATGAGTCTTGCTGCTCTAGGCCTATTAGAATTTAAGTTTCCATGGAATGTTTGAACATTTAGTCTCACTAAAAGATGTGGAAAAAATTGCTCACAGAATTTCCCCTTGGGGCATCTTCCAAAGCTGCCTGGTCAGACAAATGAAGAAGAAAAGGAAGGAGAAAGAAGAAAGAATCCATATTTTATAGCACTTTAAAGTCTTCAATAGTATTTTATTTAGGTTCTCATTTGGTCCTCATAGCAATTTTCCAGTAGAAACTCTTTATTTCTATTTTACAAGTGAGGAATCTTTAGGTTAGAGGTCAGCTGATTTGCCCTAGGCCATAGTACCCACTGTGGTCTTTGCACCTCAGACTTACCAACTCAAAGCCCAGTATTCTATCTATCACACTACTTCTCACTCACATTATCAGTTTCTTAGCAAGTGTTCTCCTGGTTAGTTCAGTGAGCATTTATTAAGTGGGAGAGAGTAGTTTACAGGTCTGGAGTTTATGGAAGGGGAAATAGAAAAAATCATTCTAAGTAAGAAAGACCTGGATGATCTTCATTAGTAGGGAAATTATGTGGTCAAAGATTTAATAATGGATTTATTACTTTCAGGGTGAAGGTAAACTCATGAGCTCCTTGGTGGCTAGGAGTTTCTTTGCATTTCTTTGTATCCCTATCACTTAGCACAATTCCTGGCATATCTTAAAAATGCTTATTAACTTGGTACAGAAGATAAGTAGGAAAGGAAAGGGAAGCAGACTTTGATTCCATGATTTTAGCCTTAGGTATTTGGAAGAACAGTGTTGCTATCATTTGATACTGGTAAAAGAGGAGGAGCTTCTGTTTCTGGTATTGTCAACTAAGTATTAAATTGGAGACATTCAATATTAGAATGAAGGGTAAACCTTTAGGTATAGCATCACTGGCATAGAGATGCTAACAGCAACTGTTGAAGTGAAAGGGATGACTAAGAAAGAAGGTAAAGGGAAAAGAGATTTGAATATGGCAATTTACTTTTTTTAATTGCTAATACTTCTTTTGTTTTACCTTTATTTCCAAATAGAACCCTCTTCCCCATTCCTTTCTTTCTCAGAAAGTCATCCCTTATAACAAAAAATTAAAAAGATGAGAAAAGGGCAGCTAGGTGGCATAGTGGATAAAGCACCAGCCCCAGAGTCAGGAGTACCTGGGTTCAAATCTGGTTTCAGACACTTAATAATTACCTAGCTGTGTGGCCTTGGGCAAGCCATTTATTGTATACAAGTACTTTGGCTAGCACAAAATAGATGATTTTTCATACCCAGAAAACTGGAGAAAATAAAATATACTTAAAGCATTGTTATTGAGTTATTTGTTGAAATGTGGAAATACTATAAAATCAAAGCAACCAGCAGTAACTGCTTGATTACTACTGAGATATAAGAATGAAAGTAATTTCAGTCATTTTTATGCCCGAAAATGTGACTTATTTATTGAATTTCCTTGTTATATTCTGGTTGCTCTGTTCTATTTTATAAAGGATATTTTCTACACAAGAGTAGATTTTTGTTAAAAATTTTTGTATAGGTGAGAAAATAGTTATGTGGTTTGCTAATTATTGGTTTCTTAATTACCATCTATTATTTTGACCAGTCATCTTAGAACTTATCTGACAGATTTCTTGAAAATTGATCTTTGAATGTGATACTACATTAAATTCAATTGTCTGATAATACAATTCTTTATTAATGTATGCTAGTGAATAGTTATTTAGACTTGGAGATGGTTGAAGCAAATGGGTGAGTCTATTTTTGCTATGTAATGATTGGTTCGTTGATTGTCCTTTGTTATTAAAGAAGACCAAAATGACATCACTATAGAGATAAATAAATTACAGTATGTTTGAATGGCTAATCAGATCAATACTAGCTTGGAGTGTTCTACCACAGGTTGGGCACAAAATAATCCATATGAACACCTGGGGTGGTTACTTATTTATCTCATATTTTCCTTTGAGCTGTTTCCATTCTGCCTTGCTCTCTGATGGGGGCACACCATGCTGGGCAATTCTGTGCCAGAATCTCCCATGCTACACAATCAGTTCTAAAATTCTTAAGAGAACCTTCAGGGGGTTCCTGCATTGCTTCTTCTGACCCTCTTGTGATTGCTTGTCCTGTGTGAATTTTCCATAAAATAGTCTTTTTGATATGCATATAATTGACATGCTGATAATATGGCCAAATCTTGTAGTTGTGCTCTCTGTAGTAATTTTTGAATGCTTTGGCAGTTTAACTCCAGAAAGGACCTCAGGGTCTGGTATCTTCTGCAGTTGATCTTCAGAATCTTCCTAAAACAATTTAAATGGAAGAGATTCATTTTCCTGGCATGGCACTGGTAGACACTTGAGATTTCACAACAGAGAGGGTAGCATGACAGCTTTCAGTTTGGTAGCCAGTGTAATGAATGATTAGTAGTTTTACTAACTTAATGAAGATTAATAATTTGGTTGGATTTGTGGAGAACTTATTCCATTTATCTGTTTAGTTATTTTTTTGCCTAATACCAAATAGCTATCTACTTTGAAATAAATTTTAATTTTGTTAGGAGATAATCACCTTTGTTAAACTTTTTTTTCTGCCTGCCTCTTGTATTTCACATTTATTTTTTCGCATAAATTTCGTTGTCTTACTAAGTTCTATAAATAAATCCCATGAAATTTGATTGGTATTCTATTAAGTACATGAAATATTTGGGGAAATGTCATTTTTATTTTATTACTCAAATCTGTTATGAACTGCCATTTACTTAGACCTTCCTTCATTTCATCATTATAATTTTATAGCTGTCCAAACATAAATTATATACCTACTGAGGTAACCCTGTAAATCTTTTGAGCAGTTCTGATTGTTAGACACTTTTTTGTTGTTGTTGTTGTAAGCTTACTTCTTCCATTCAATTGGGCCAAATTTCTAATCTCTAGAGCCACCAGAGCAGTCTAAAACCTGTTCCATATGACATCACTTCAAATACTTGAAGATAGTTATTGTTTGTCTCTTGAGATTGTTCTTCCTTCATTGAAACATTCAGTTTGTTCAAATGATCCTTTCCAGTTTTTCATTGTACTTCAAAAACTTTATACACAGATCTGAAAATAGAATTTCAGTTATGATCTGACCAAAGCAGAGTATGGGGGAATAATCATCTTCCCAATCCTAGAAATAAATCACTTAATGAAGTCCAAAAATTACATTCTTTGTATTATCCTTGATAGTACCAAATCTCTGTTCTTTGTAATTTATTGCATAGAGATTATAGGAGCATAGATTTAGAGCTAAAAGAGAACTGAAAGGTTATTGAATCAACTTCTCAATCCCTCCTTTTACAAATGAAGAGACTTGAGACGCAGAAATGACTTCCTTGGAGTCAAGTAGCTAGAATGTGTTTGAGTAAAGATTTTTTGACTCTGAGAGCAACCAACGCTTCTAGAAAGGTATCTGTGCAGAGAAATTATGATGTTTATCTGTGGTCAATGTATGTGATGAATCTTTATGACTCCAGGGCTGGCCCTCTGTTCTCTTCCCTTAGCTTCCTCTCTAGTTTGTAATAAATATTTTTTAAGTTTTTAGAAGTATTGTTACTTTGATGGGGGCGATAATAAACCTTGATGGACTTGCTCATCCATCAGTGCAACAATCAGGGACAATTTGGGGCTGTCTGCAATGGAGAATATCATTTGTATCCAGAGAAAGAACTGTGGAGTTTGAACAAAGACCAAGGGTTATTACCTTAAATTTAGAGAGAGAAAAAAAAAACTGATATCTTACTGTCTGATCTTGCTATCTTTTATACTTTGTTTCTTCCTTAAGGATATAATTTCTCTCTAATCACACTCAATTTGGATCAATGTATACCATGGAAACAATGTAAAGACTGACAAATTGCCTTCTGTGGGGGTGGGGGGAGAGAAGTAAGAGGGAGGAAATTGTAAAACTCAAAATAAATAAAATCTTTAATTTAAAAAAAGTATTGTTTGGGTTTTTTTGTTTGTTTGTTTTTAGGTTTATTGCAAGGCAAATGGAGTTAATGTGGCTTGCCCAAGGCCACACAGCTAGGTAATTATTAAGTGTTGGAGACAGGATTTGAACCCAGGTACTCCTGACTCCAGGGCCGGTGCTTTATCCACTGCGCCACCTAGCTGCCCCAGAAGTATTGTTACTCTTTGTAAAATTAGTTAATTATTTTAGAATTGTAGGAATAACTTAGGGATGTGTAAGAAAAAAACTTCTTTCTGTTAGGTTTTTGAATTCCCTTTCCTCTTTTCTTTTTTATACCTAACTTAAAGAATTCTTTACTTACTCATCTTAGCTTATTGATTTCCCTTTCCTTTTTTTATACCTAAGAAAAGAACCTTTTCTGAGCTTCCATAAACTCTACTGCTGTGTAATGTATACCTGTATATATATTACAGGTAAATTGGCAAGGTTTACATTTTCTTCTAAATGCCCTTCTCCCATTTGGGATCCATATCTAACCACTTATTCCCATCTAGTGGCAGAAAATGGAATTTTTTTCCCTCATTCTCTGACATGTGGTAGGACAGGAAAGAATGGCTTTAAGCTTTCCTTTTTTTTTTTTAACCCCAAGAATCAGATGTTCCTGGATTTAAGCAGCCTTACTAGAACTCTGTTTCTCCTTATTTAAATTAAAATTCTGAAACTACAATCACCCTTTCTTGACTGGAAGACCTTCTTTGAACTGCCTGTGTTCAAATTGAACCTGGAATTTTCTTTGCTTTAGAAAGAATCATCAATTTAGAAAATAGTTGCCAGGAATGCACTGTGAGTTAAAGATTTGTTAAAGCTGATCCAAGAAATAGGATTGAGGAACAAGCCATGAGTCAAATCTTTCCAAAGTCGGGAATAAAGTAGATAGCATAGAATTCTTAATCATTATGTTTAGCTTTGGATAATTTGACTACTCTGTTCCAGATTAATTATGTTTTAATGGTTTGAGGTCATAAAATGGGAGAAATGCAGAAATTATGGAAATGCTTGATTCAAGTAGATGTATGGTCCATTGGATTTGAATGTTTACTTAGCCTTGCTGAACCAGCTTATTTTTCTTCTTTTTTATATTATCCCTAGATAATATCTTTTACTGCTGTTCTTTGAAATTCCTTTGTGATTACTTTATGGTCTGCTTTTTTCATGTTATTTTTTCCAGTTACATGCAAAGGTAGTTTTCAACATTCATCAATTTGCAAGTTTATGAGTTTCATATTTTTCTACTCTTTCCCCTACAGTACCCCCCTCCTTTCCATGGTGGCAAAAAATCTGGTAAAAGTTGTAAATGTGCAGATGTATTTAACATAATTACATATCAGTCATGTTGTGAAAGAGGAATTAGAACTAAGGGGGAAAAACATGAAAAGAAAGAAAGAATCATAAAAATTTTTAAAAATGAGCATAGTATATTTTGCTCTGCATTCAGACTCCATAGTTTTTTCCTCTGGATGTGGGTAACATTTTCCATCAACAGGTGTCTCAGGATTGTCTTTGAACTGAACTGTTGAGAGGAGCTGATTCCATCATAGTTGATCATCTCACAACATTATTATTAATGTGTGCATCATTCTTCTGGCTCTGCCTACTTCACTCAGCATCAGTTTATGCAAATCTTTCCATACTTCTCTAAAGTCTGACTGCTCATCATTTATACTTCCTGTTTGTTTGTTTTTGGGGGGCAATGGGATTATATGACCTGCCCCAGGTCACACTGCTAGTAAGTATCAAGTGTCTGAACCAGGATTTGAACTCAGGTTCTCCTGATTCCAGGGCTGCTACTGTATCCACTGTGCCACCTAGCTTACCCCCATTGCTTCTACTCTTTATGGACCTTTGCATTGCCCTAGGAGCACTCTCTTCTTTCTTTTGTCTCACATCTCCTAGAATCATTCCCTGCTGTATCTTTTTTTCTATAAAGTACCTCTTCTTACTGACCAACCATTTCAAATTTCCCTTTAATCCTATACTCTCCTTTCCCCCCCCCAGCAGATCCTTGACTAATGATACTTTTTCCCCAATAGAAGAAGATTAATGCAGACAGAAGATAGACTACACAAAGAATATATATTTGATTCCTGGTTGGACCCGAACTGTTATCAAGTTCAAGGTTTTGGGAGTTTTAATATTCAAAAGGGGCTACTTCTTATGATTATGCTTCCCTATCATCTTGTACTCTCTGCCTTTCTCTTCTTAAGTTATACTACTATGTACTACACTAAGCAACCCTATCATTTACATCATATTTACATTTTTACTCCCTCTTATCTTATCATTTTGGTTTCTTGATCTTAAAATTTTTGAGGTCTTAGAAAGACTTTAAGAAGCAGATACCCCTAGGACATGCCATACTTTGAGCCATTAATAGTTCTTGTATTATTATATTTTAGAAATAGGAACTAAAAGCATGTTTCTTTGTATTAGGCTCTAGTTATTAGGAGGTTCCAAGAGAAAAGAAATGAGTGTCATTGTGGAAATAGGAGAGTATCAAAATCAAGCATTACAGTTTGCTAACACTGTCTCTGGCTTTGACAGACAATACCATTTAAAAATTTTTATTGGTACGTACAGTCATATTTGTTTTCAACTTCTTTACCCCTACCTTGCAAGTCATCTCTTCAAGCAGCAGGTGTCAGGCACTGATAAACAAAGATTGGAGAAAGAAGGGGGGGGGCAGTTCAGTATAACTAATTTAGAGTATATCTGATAGTAAAAGGGAAGTCATGGCTAGAAGGGGCCTTTTCCAAAAGGTCATGGAACTAAAGCCTTATGTCTGTGGTAGGTATTTTATGGATTGAAAAAGCTGGCTTTTTGCAATGAGAGAACAATTAAAAATTAAATGATATTTTTGCATAATTATAATTAGTTTGTTTTAATTAAGGCCTTTTGCCTCATAATCAAATGAATATGGCTTCTTAATGTAAATTCTAAATGCAAATAAGTCATATTGTTGGTAACAACTACATTCAGCACAGATTTGACTGCATTTATATTAACAACAACCTAATTCTTGAATATGAAGAATATCAGATTAAATCAGAAGTGGGTACTTAGCTCAGAGATTTTGCTTTTTTTCACTTGATATGAAATGAATAGAGTATAGACAATTTATCAATATAATAAGAATAAATCTATTGCTAATGTTGGATACAATCCAAAAGTGAATAATCAAGCATTAATGGCTTTGTGCATTAATTGGAAAATTAGTTTAATGGAAAGTATTTTATTCAAATTCTTCAGATTTCAGTAAAAAACAATTAAATAGAAATCAAGATTTTAAAATTGGTAATGCCTTAAACTGAATAGTAAGTGTTAAATTTTACATAATAATGATTTTTAATGAAACATTTATTATTGATATCTAAGATGGTGATTTTATATTTTTTATTTAGACTTTTTTTTTAATTTATATCAGATGGTAGTAAAAACCTTTATGGACATGGATCAGGACTCAGAAGATGAAAAGCAGCAGTATCTTCCTCTAGCCTTGCATCTTGCATCTGAATTCTTCCTCAGGAATCCCAACAAAGATGTACGTCTTCTTGTAGCATGTTGTTTGGCTGATATTTTCCGAATCTATGCTCCAGAAGCACCTTATACTTCCCATGACAAACTCAAGGTAAAATAGTTTTTTTAGAAGTCTTTTTTTATTGTAAATTGTTACCTTTCCTATTCTTATTATGAATTGCACATTAATGATTTCATCAAATGAAAGTACATGACTTTACATTATCTTAACTAAGAAATATCAAAGTTAATAATTTATCTTCACTGTATAGTCATAATAGCACTTTTAAAGGGTAGTTTGGGGGTGGTTCTTAAAACTTTATTTTGTTTTAACATTAATAAAATATATACCCAATAAGAGAGTGAAGATGGCAAAGTATGGAGTGACTATAAAGTAATGAGACTGGCATTAAAACAAATTTGTAGACCTAATAGGTTTTCCCCTTCCTTTCCTTATTTTGGAAACTTGGTCATTTTAATGATGATGCTTTCTTAAGGTTTTTCAAACTCTTTTTTTGGAATTGCCTTTAGTGTCTTTGTTGCAGTCTTCATTTTATCCCCTAAATTAGCAAATCTTTGTTCTTTAAGAGGGATAGGTTTGGTTTGTTTTTTTTTACAAACAGTCCAAGTCAACCAGAACCAAGACTAGTGAATAAGGTGGATGATCAAGCTGGGAAATACTTTTATTCAACAACTGATGGGATTTATATAGAGTTTTGTTGTGCTGAAGAAGCCAATTAATGGGCACAGTTCATCCCTTTTGTGTTGCACAGAGTATTTCATGCTTCAGAATTTCTGCATAATAAACCTGTGTTGGACCTTGTGGGATGAATTTTGCATGAACAAAGACATTGATGTCAGTGAAACAAAATCACTGTCTTGTGATTTTGAAATGCATGCATGCTGTTGGGGGAAGGGCTATATTTTTTGAGGACTCTCATTTTGGCATTTTACACAGCAGACTTTGACAGTTGGTTCAAGTACACTAGAAATAACATGTTTCTTCCTGAGTCAAAAATTTCCTCAAAGTTCTCGTTATTTTTTCCAGCTTCATTTTCCTGAAAGATATTAAGTCTTCTGTGTTTCAGTTTATCACTTAAAATACATAGTGTGGTCTCTCCAGAAACATTATTGGCATTTAATTTCTCTTTTAAATTCAATCTCTTTCATAAATTTAATTTAATTGTTTGAATGAACAGAGCTCTTGACTGTCAGTCAGCCTTTTGATGAGTTTCATGGTGATTGGTGACTTTCAGGCATTATTATAGTCATCTTCCTTATCTTCTTTACATCTCTTGCGCCAGTTAAAAACTTTTATTCCTCTCGTTACTCAATCTGAAAGAAAAATCAAAACTTCCTTTAACATGTTGAATGTCTCACTTGCAGATTTGTGTAACTTCACTCAAAATTTCTTATTAATTCTTTGATCTAAAATTGGTCACTCATTTTTATGCTGACATGAAACAGCACACTTATGTTCTTCACAGCTGCTAGCACAAGACTGACTGCTGACCTTGAAATTACTCCTGCTGCAAGTTGAAGCATGTTGCTACATGTCTCTGCTATGATCATTCCTCCTCTGCTTCCACAAGCTACAGAAGAGAATCACTCTCATTACTTTATAGTTACGTCTCGCATGTACAAGACTAAGTACTGAACATGAATGTATGTACAGGCTGAATAGTGGGGAAAATTCCCACACCTGGCTTAATTCTATAGAAATAGTTTCCTGCCTGGATGGAGAAATGGGATAGTGGGCAGAGAGTAGGGGTGGTATGTTAGGGGAATATTTATGTATTTGTGTTTTAAATTGGAACTGTGACATGTAGGTTGTCTTGCTCCCCCACAGTCTGAGAACGCTTAAAGATGTATGGAAATGATTAGCTGCTTTTACTTTTACGGTCCCGTTTCTACAGTTCGAAGTATTTTTTTTTTGTTTGTTTCATTTTCACTTATCTGTCCAAACCTTTTAGCTAAGGAGAAAGTTTTCTATTTATTTTATTGTAGCCACAACATTAATGATGCAAAGGATAATAACATTTTGGCTTCTTCATTAACATATTTTATACTTTTGTTTTACAGGACATATTTTTATTCATTACAAGACAGTTAAAAGGTTTGGAAGATACTAAGAGTCCACAATTTAATAGATATTTTTACTTATTAGAGGTAAGATCTTTATTAGAAATTATATTGCTCTTTATATTTACACAATAAGCCCAATGAAACTATTCTGATCATAACATTCACTTTTCCTAGTTTAAGTTGATATTTTAAGAGCCCCTAAATTTTTTAAATAGATCTTTTATTTTATCTTACTTTTATTTAGTCATAAACAATCTTCCTACTGTATCCAACAAACTCTTCTTTGCAATGAGTAAAAAAAGGGAGGAAAAAAGCAATTTAGCAAAACCAACTTAATACATCAATAAGCAGCCCTACTATATATTAGATATATACTATCTACACTCAGAAGTCATCATTTTTGTCAAAAGGGAGGTTCATTTTCTCAAGCTAAGCCATAATTACACAGTTGTCAATTTTGTCTTCTTGTTTACTTTTGTATCAGTATAATAATTGTGCTTATGACTTATATCTTCCTAGTCCTAAGTCATTTCTATAGTGGTTCTTATAAGATTTAGTTTATTTCTCTTAATTATTCTTATTCATCATTTCTTACAGAATAATTATATTCCTTTACATTTCAGTTTAGCCATATTAAAAAGTTAGTTTTACATGACCCTAGTAAAAGTTTTTCAAAATTTTATTAAGAATGAAAGTTTTAAAATCCTATTCTTAATTTTTTCTCATTTTAATGTAATTTAAGCTGAAGGCTTTGTTCTCATTAAGCAGATTCATTTAATAATTGCAAAATAGATTTTAATCTTCAATACTTTCTTTTTTTGTGAAAATTAATGTTTGATCACAGATGAATGTTTCGAAATTCAGCTCACCTTTTGTGTTTCTATAGCTTTCCAAAATTGATTTTTAATCATTTTAAAAATAAGCATAATAGTATTGATTTAGTAAAGTTATTTTCTATATTTGTAATTGAATAATTTTGTTGTTTTAGAATTTAGCTTGGGTTAAATCCTATAACATCTGCTTTGAATTGGAAGATTGCAATGAAATTTTTATTCAGCTTTTTAGAACTCTCTTCTCAGTGATCAAGTAAGTTGTTTTATTCTATATGTTGGGGGTTTTTTTTATTGTTTTATTGTTTTTTCAAGGCAATGGGGTTAAGTGGCTTGCCCAAGGCCACACGGCTAGGTAATTATCAAGTGTCTGAGGTTGTATTTGAACCCAGGTATTCCTGATTCCAAGGCCAGTGCTCTATTCACTACACCACCTAGCCGCCCCTGCATGTTGGTTTGTTTAGATTTCCTCATTGATTTTTTTTTTTATTTCCATATACCATTTATTTTTAAATAATATTTTATTATTTCTAATTGCTTATTAAGGTAAATTTTCAAGTCATTGTTATAAGATTTTGTGTTCCACATTTTCCTCCCTCCTTTCCTTCTTTTCCTTCTTTTCCTTTTTCCCAAGACAGTGAGCAGTTCGATAGAGGTTATACTTGTATAGTCATGTTAAGCATATTCCCATATTAGTCATGTTGTGAAAGAAGAATCAGAACAAAAGAGAAAAAAACATGAGAAAAAAGCAAATTTTAAAAAGTGAAATAGTCTGCTTCAATCCACATTCTGACTTCATAGTCTTTTCTCTGGGTATGAACAGCATTTTCAATCACAAGTCTTTTCAAATAGTCTTGAATCATTATATTGCTCAGAAGAGCAGTCTGTCACAATTGATCATCACACAGTGTTGCTGTCACTTTATACAGTATTCTCTCGGGTTTATGCTCACTTCATTCAGCTTCAGTTCATGTGAGTCTAGGTTTTTGTGGAATCTGTTTGCTCATCATATTCATATGCCTCAGCTTGTTCAGTCTCTCTCCATTTGATGGGTATGACATAGCATTATTATCAAGATTTTTGGAGAGATAAAATTATGCAGGGGCAGCTAGGTGGCACAGTGGATAGAGCACCAGCTCTAGAGTCAGGAGTACCTGAGTTCAAATCAGGCCTCAGACACTTAATAATTACCTAGCCGTGTGGCCTTGGGCAAGGCACAACAACAACAACAACAACAACAACAATAATAATAATAATAATAGTAATAATAATAATAGTAATAGTAATAATAATAATAATAGTAATAGTAATAATTATGTTCCAGCAAAATATTTAAAAGGGAGAGGACCTTCATCAAAATGCTAATAATGGAAATAGATCTATGTATGTTCGGGAATCAGGGCTACACTAATTACTGTGGGAAGATTAGAGAAGTAAGTCTTTCTTTCCCGAAAGAGATTACAGTATAGCTGAATATAATAGGGGGTAAAACAAATTAAGAGTTTTTATTATGGTGTATGAATCATCTTGTATAGTAGATTCTGACTATTTATGAATGACGTTCTAGATTTTTCTCAGTTTCCATGAATTTCATTTATAATGTTGAAAGTATTGGAGGGGCGAGGTATGGACTTAATAGGAAGATAAATAAGCTTGAAGAAACAGTTTTTAAGTTGAGGAAACACTGAATGACTAGGGGAATCTGGGGTTTAGAGAGAAAGATTTTTAGTTGCACTCTGCCTATGGTTTAAGCAGAATTAGAAATTCTCTTTTTATTACCTCCCTTTCTTGGTGTCCAATGTTCTCATGTAGTCCAGAGTTCCTCTCTCCAGTTCTAAATTACATACTCCTTCTTCCCCAAATTAGCTTACTTTCCTTCCTCTCAGTCAGAATTCCAATTAAGTTATTAATTCTGTAGTATTGACTTGAGTGGAAAACAGTAAGTCTGACTAGATTGTTGAGGCAGATTTTATGTAGTTTGGCTCCCAACCCAAGTAAATTATTAAAAATAACTTTACAGGCAGAATGCACATCTCCCTGGATAACCCCCTTGATTCATCCCCATACCCTCTATTCCTTATTCTGTAATATTCTGAACTTTAAGCTGCCGAGATTGGTAAAGTCTGTCACTAAAATCCAGGGTAGTCAATAAATTCAGATTTTTGTTAAATATTAAATATCAATTTGTTTTTCCATCTTGTCAATTTTTTATTCTTATGCCCTCACGAGAAAGTGGAACTAAGAGATTCATACACAACACGAAAAGGTGGTAGTAGTAATTTATAGCTTTTCCTCCATAAGATCTCATACTTAATATGATTACACGTAGAAATTTATATTTCACATTTTTTTTCTTTTTCAAGTTTTTGATAGCAGTACAAAAAGGTCAATGAAGTAATGTGGTCAAAATATAGTGAGTAGAAAGGCCTAGATTATCTACCAGTTATAAAACAATAGGCAGTTTTTTCTTATTTGAGGGATATGAATGGAATTGAGCAAATAAGTTGAGGGATCTTTTAAAAATTGTCAGAGGGGCGGCTAGGTGGCGCAGTGGATAAAGCACTGGCCCTGGAGTCAGGAGTACCTGGGTTCAAATCCTGTCTCAAACACTTAATAATTACCTAGCTGTGTGGCGTTGGGCAAGCCACTTAACCCCATTTGCCTTGCAAAAAAAACTAAAAAAAAATAATTGTCAGAGAAAGTGCTACTAATCATCCTGATCCCACTTTTGTGGCAACTAATAAGTTTAAAGTGTGACAGCTTTTCTTTCTTTCTCTCCAAACACTTTGCCTTCTCCAAATAGTAATTTGACTAGAGGTGTGAAAGGAAGAGACATTGGAATGACATAATGACTCATGTGTTTTGTGACTTTGGGGGCATTGACAATTCCTAAACTGGGTAAATAAATTGTGAATAATCTTAGCTAAATATTTTTTACTCTGCCTCCACCTTCTGTGAGGAGATATTAGCTAATAGATGTAAGTTAATAATTGAGAAAGGTATTTTAGATATATAATAATTACATGACTTCTATATTCAGTTTTCTTAATGTTAAGATTTGGTACTTCAAGTCATTATGATCTCCTCTTTCAAATTCCCTTGAAATCTCTTTCATGATAAGATTTATTTTCTTTTAGCAAAAATGCTTTATTTCTTGCCTCAGACTTAATTAGTAAACAGAAATAAAAATGCCTGAATTCTACTTTTTTCTTGGCTTAAAACTATTTGAAGGTCTTAAATTTAAACAAAAATTTAAGATTATAATGTTATATATAAAAACATACAGAGACTTTGAGGGGTTTTCTTACTCCCATCTCATCTATAATTAACTGAACTGCTTCCACATCTATTACTTTTCCCATGTGCAATGTTGTGTCATATTAAAAGTCTAGTTTAATTGATAAAGAATAGGGAAGAAGTTTTTTCTGTATAGGATTAAACTTTGAATTTTCAATGTTAATGTAATTATTGAACTCAGGTCCTCCTGACTCTATCCACTGTGCCAAAGCTTAGCTGCTCCAATAATGCAATTATTAATGCATTAATAACTCATTTCTATTTGATATGATGTGCTTTTGTGCAGATTTGAATCTGGATAGTCTATCTCTCCCCCCCCCCCCCCAGTGGTATATGATTAAAATCTGCTTTGCTCTTTTTTTATATATCTTTAAAGATTTTTATTTATTTTTGTTTTTTTGCAATTTCCCCCATATCACTCCCCCCACCAGAAAGCAATTTGTTAGTCTTTACATTGTTTCCATGATGTACATTATGGATAGTCTACTTTTCTGGAAATTTTCAATATTTCAATTATAAGAATAAAAGAATACAATGGAAAGAATTAGTAAATTAACTTTTCTCATCTTGCTTGCTGCCTTACCAGTATTTCCCTGTCATCTCATTTTGTGTCATGGATAAATTGATCTTAGATCTCATTCCCAATCTAAGCAAAGCTGTCTATCACTGGCTTTATATTCTTTGCTTTACTAGTTCATACTTTAGGGACTGCTGGGGCCGGCAGGAAGATTTTAATTAAATTCCTTTTAATTAAACTCTGCTTTCAACCTGAATATGGATTGGGGAAAACTAAATTAGAGCTCCTCTTTCATAAGTTACTGCTTCTTTGGCAATAATAGTTTGTTGGTTGAGAAAATAAATAGAACAGTTGAACTCAGAACAACTTGGTCTTACTGGATTATAGAAAGCAGTAAATTAAAATTTGATAGTATAGCCCTTACATTCTGAATTTAAATTTTACTTAGAGCTGTAATATCTGCATTAAAATTTTTTAATATGCTTTATCCTTTATTCTTTTTAGCAATAGTCACAACAAGAAGGTACAAATGCACATGTTGGATTTGATGAGTTCTATCATCATGGAAGGTGATGGAGTAACCCAAGAATTATTGGATTCTATTCTTATTAACCTCATTCCTGCCCATAAGGTCAGCTTATTATAGAGATATTAATGATGGAATTTCCTGTTTCCTTAATTTTTCTCCCATCAACAAAAAAAATTAAGTATCATTACTGTCTAACTATTGATATTATAAGATTAACTTGGTATATCTTAACCACTTAATTCTAAATCAACAAGTACTGTTTGTAAATACTTTTTTTTCTAAGTTAAGAATTCTCTATAGTATCCCAATTCTTTCTGCAGAAGAAATATTGATTTTAAATCTTAAAAGGGTTGGGGGGTTTTTCCTTGTATTCCAAGACATGGGACATACTGTTTCCTTTTGCTAATAGGTTTATTTCATCTAGTATACTTACTGTATGCCAGGAGGGGATATGAATATATATACACACACACATATATGTATATGTATGTATATGTGTATATGTATATATATGTATGTATATGGGATATATATAGTGGCTAGTAGTAGGCTATTAAGACTTTAAAACCCTTGTATCTTTTTTTTTCTTCCTCATTCAATTTTATACAGTTATCCTGGCTCCTTGTAATATTGAAAATTTTATTATATCAGACCTGACAACCCTGCAGCAATAATCAGGGATTCAAAAATCAGCTGGCTACCTTTCTCTCCCAAAGTTTCATTTCCTTTTCTTGGGTTTTGCTAGGAGTAGAGAATCATTTGATTTTGTGTTAACTACATAACTCATTCCTTAACTCTCTCAAAG
Organism: Macrotis lagotis; assembly: GCF_037893015.1. Classification (NCBI taxonomy): domain Eukaryota; kingdom Metazoa; phylum Chordata; class Mammalia; order Peramelemorphia; family Peramelidae; genus Macrotis; species Macrotis lagotis. The sequence continues at coordinate 175,805,977 of NC_133660.1, forward strand.
GTATGTGCTGTGTTTAAAGGCTAGCTCTTGGTTTCTTTTCTTTTCTAAATATAAGATGATTTTAAATTTAGCTTCTGATTTTTGAGCCAATTCCAGGCATACTCTACCTTTATTTGAAGAACAACTTTTTATTTCATTTTCCTGAAGCATTGACCAATTGGAGATGTCATATTTGGATAGTCAGATCTCCAAACTAGTGATAAATGTTGAACGATGTCTGAGCATTGTGGGAAATGGATTGTCCTTGATCTATGCAATGCTAAGAATCTCAACAAATTATGGATAGTGGTTTATGTTAGGAGGAACCAACTTTGGTACATCTTAAGAGCTACTTTGAGGTACAGATACTTGTTTCAGGCATAGATATAGTTGGGTTTTATATTTGTTTCAGTGGTCATACTCTCTTCTTTGTAGATTCCAGATTAGAGTCATACTTTTAAGGCTGTTGTAAAACATCTCATAGAAAGCTAAAGTTGACGTTAGAGTTCATATTATACAACTTCATTCATTTTATAGAGGAGGAAACTGAGGCCTAAATGCATTAAGTTCCTAGTTCAACCTATTTTCAACTAAATGTAACATTTTAGAAATATTGATTTATACTCTAAAAAGCTAGCAACATTTTGAAAAAGAAGCCAGGAAACTGAATCAGATTCAAAGAGGGAGAAAAATCGAAATAAATGGATAAGATGAGCAGTTAAAGTAGACTAAGAATGGAAGAGCAATTAGTCCCAACATAGCATATGATTTTTAGGGTATGATTAGTAAAAATGAATGAAATGTCAGTTCGGATAAAAAATATTTTAGAATTCTAGTTTATTAGATGTAGGAAATCGGTTCAATTTATTAATAGTTCAAAGAATTTGGTTTTCAGCATAATAAAAGATTTATATTTGGTTCAAATTGCATCCATGGATTGGTTTATCAGATTTCTTTATTTAGTTTTATTTGACCATTTGAGTCAAAGTAGAGAGCAGAAAGTTAATTTTATAAAACATTCATTTACTTGATTATGAGCATATATTTGTACTCAAATGTGTACTTACTATTCTGGTGAATGGAAATAATGGAATTTTCTCATGGTTGCATACTTTTTTTTGTAATGTGAATCCTTTTCATTCTTTGTTTCAGAATTTAAATAAACAAGCATTTGACCTTGCAAAAGTCTTACTGAAAAGAACAGTTCAGATCATTGAGGCATCCATTGCTAATGTATGTATGTTTCAACTTTTAATCTATAATTTATAAACTTGAACTTTTTGGGTTAGTCCTTTCTGGCTATCTCAAAACCAATTAAAAATTTGGCTCTGGTGTAGAAGAGATACTTCTTTTTTTTGTTTTTTTGCAAGGTAGTGGGGTTAAGTGACTTGCCCAAGGTCACACACACACAGCTTAGGTCATTAAGTTTCTGAGGGCAAATTTGAATTCGGGTCCTCCTGACCAGCAGGGTGGGTGCTCTATCCACTACACCACCTAGCTACCCCAGTACTTCTTTTTTTTAAAAAAAAATTATTTCATTTCATTCTTAAAAATAATTTATTCCAACTACTTGTAGATAGTTTCATCATTCATTTTTTTTTTGTAAAATTTTGAGTTGCACATTTTCCTCTCATTCCACCCCCACTTGACAATGAGTAATCTGATATAGGTTATACATGTATAATTCTGTTGTGAAAGAAGAATCAGAATAAAATTTTTAAACATGAGAAGGAAAATTGACATAAAGCATAAAAAAGTTTAAAAAATTAAAGTAGTCTGCTTTGGTCTGCATTTTGCCTCCCTAGTTAGTTTTTTGAATTGGATAGTATTTTCCATCACAAGTCTTTTAAAATTGCCCTTAATCACTGAACTGCTGAGAAGAGCTAAGTCTTTCATGGTTCAATATCACATAGTGTTGCTGCTGTTAATATGTATTCTCCTTGTTCTGCACACTTCACTCAGCATCGATTCATTTCATTACAGGCTTTACTTTCACATTCATATACTACAATTTGTTCAACCATTCAATCAATATTTGTTCAACCAACCAAATTGGTGGGCATCCCCTCATTTCCAATTCTTTGCCACTATGAAAAGAGCTGCTACAAATGTTTTTTGTGCATGTGGGATTTTTACTCTTTTTAATGATTTCTGGGGGATACTGACCTAGATGTGATATGCTGCTTTATCAAAAAGCATGCACAATTTTGCTGCCCTTTGGGCATAGTCCCAAATTGCTCTCCAGAATGACTGGATCTTTTCACAACTCCATTTACAAATGCATTAATGTCCCAGTTTTTCTACATCCCCTTCTACATTGATCATTTTATTTTTTTTTTAACATATTGGCCAATATGATAGATGGGTGGTTAATTTGCATTTTCTCTAATCAATGATTTTAGGAGCATTTTGTAATATGACTACAGATGGCTTTAATTTCTTCATCTGAAAACTGCATAGAACAGATACTTCATAACAAAAACAAAGCAAACTTTTAACAAAGTAACTTCTCCAATAACATCTAGACTATCATTTATTAATAGAAATGACAAATGAATCCTTTAATTTTTTTAGAATTGTACTAACATTGGAATGAAACAATTTTTTTGACTAGAATTTTGTTGTTTATTTTGACTTTGTCTAGATTGATTCAGTCCTTGGATGTTTTGTTACTTTGCCTCACCTTTCTTCAGCCTGCATTATTTTGTATATCTTATACATTTTTTGTGAAATTTTCATATTTCAAGTTCCTTGTCATACGATAATATTTTACTATAGTCATATGCTATGAATTCTTCAGCTGTCCCCCAGTCACTAAACAAATAATTTCCATCCAGTTTTTTATTACTATAATAAGACTACTTATGAAATTTGTAAACACATGAATCCTGGATATCAATCTCCTTGGTATGAACAGATTCTCTACTTTTTTTCTGTATAATTCAGAATTGTTTTCCAGATTAGTTGAACATGTCTTCCAAGAATGATTTTCCCCATCTTTTAACAGAGTGATATATAAGATATATATTCTGTTTGTTGGGAATTTAAAAACAAAATTATAGTGTTTTGTTTACAGGGTGGAATGTTTTAAATGTTTATAAACTTACAAAGCAAGAATTGCATTAAATGTTGTAATGTCACCTTTCTTTGATTAATTCTCAGGTCCATTATCTATGCTGCATTATTTTAAGAGAACAACTTTCTAAATTGTGTTAAGATTGGTTAAAATTTTAAAACTTTCTTGCAGTTTTTCAATCAAGTCCTGGTGTTGGGAAGGTCTTCAGTAAGTGATTTATCTGAACACGTATTTGATCTGATACAAGAACTTTTTGCCATAGATCCTCATTTATTGCTTTCTGTTATGCCACAACTTGAATTCAAACTAAAGGTAGGACTCTATACTTTTCTTAAATCTTTTATGTTAATTAAAATAAAAAGATGTTTACACAAGAACTTTTTCTGTTATAATTATGAAATAGGATAAAAGTTAAATATATTGTAAAATGAATGTCAACAGATTTTTTTACCAGTTCTATTCTTGATTAAGATATTAACTAATCACATTTTTAAAAACATAGTTATATTCTATATTTAATAATAATTTCTTTATGCCAAATGTTAGAAAACAATGGCAAATATAAAAAATACATTGTAGATGTAATGCTATTTAATCTATATTCTTTGGTGGAGATACATTTCTTATAGGAGTCTATTCAACAGGTCTCATCAAAATTAGAATATTCCCTGGTACTAGTATTCCATATATTTGATTTTGGAATATATCTTTACCTCTGCTCTAGCCCTCTAGAAAATAACATATCTTATAAAAACAATATAGGTATATATTGTTTTTATATTTCTTATAAGCCTTTTAGAGACATATTCAAGTGTCAGGATATTCCTGTTATGTGAGTATGGCAAATACTGTGTAATCATAGGACTTGGGTTGCATAATTTAGACCAAGTCACTTAAACTCTCTGTGCTTCAATTTCCTTTATCTGTATAATGAGGATTATAATACCACTACCTTCGTCACATTGTTGCTGTATTGCAGAAACTTTTGTAAAATGTTTTGTAATTGTCAGTATCACCTCCGTTTTACAGATTTAAATTATAAAGAGAAGTCAGGTTAAGTTATTTTCTCTCAAACATTAGGAGTAAGAGATTTCAAATATCCTGAGCCCATAATTACTTTACAGACATGTACCAGTAGCCAAGTTTGACTTTTCTTCAATGGTAGCACCATTATGGTCCAAAAATATTTTACTTTCATGTCTATTGTAAATAAACAGCACACCCCTCTCTCTATATATATTTTCTCTGTACTTCTCCAAGCTTGTCCTCAAGCAGCAGACTTTGTCACTGGCACCATATGTAAAGCCTCTCTACTTTACTGGAATCTGCATTGTCATTGCCTTTGAAAGTCCAGGGTTAGAAGGAGTCATCCAAGAAGAATTAGGTTCAAAGAAAGACAGAGTAGACAGTACTTCAGTTCTCAAAAAGTTCATATTCTTCAGAGACTATAAAGGCTCACTTTTTAAAGTAATTCATTATTGTCTTATATTTTGACACAACAGACATGTGAATTGAGCGTGCCTTTTTTCAAGAACTGCTGTGTGACGAGAAATACTTCCCACCAAATCCTTTACCCATCAAATCCTTTGCAAAGTACATTCCCTAGAAGTCATGTAAAAAAGAGATTGTCCTTAAACTGCCTTGGGTAGAGTAGAAGCCTGAGGAAGACCTGAGTTTAAAATGTCCTCAGACATTATCATTACCATTTATTACCATTATTATCATTAACATTATTATTATTGGCCTTGGTAAGGCATTGTGCTCTGTTTCATCATCTCTGAAATGTACCTACTTCCCCAGGTTGTTCTGTGGATCAAATGTTTGTATCATAAATGTTGAGAGCTTAGCATGATGCCTGTCACATAGTAAATGCTATAAATGAGTGGTGATCGTCATAATTGTCCATACAATGTTCCTAAATGTTTGTTTTTTATTCCTTTGATTACAATGATTAACCCTTACATTCACGTCATACTCTATCCATTTGCCTGTTGTCAGGCACACATTTGTTTTGCTCTTTGAACATTTTTTATATAGGGTCTTAATTGTTCATAATCTCCTTGGTAAAATAAAGAGTCTGAACAATTATTACATCTTTACTTTTATAATTTCAAAGTGTTTCCAGAATGGCTCAACCAATTCCAGCACTTCCCCAGCAGGAAATTTCCATTTCTGTCTTACTATATACCCTCAAAGAATGATTTTTTTTTTCATTTTTAGTATCTTTACTAGTTCAGTGGCTGTGCGATGAGACAGAATACAGTGTTTCTTATGGACCAGGCACTGGGCAAAGTGCTTTTTACATATATATATATATCTCAACTGTGTAACATCCTTGGAAGGGAAATGGTATTATTTTTCCCAATTTGGAATTGAGGGAACTGAGGCAGAAAAAGTTAAGTGAGATGCCTAGAGACACAAAGCTACTAAGTTTCTTGAGGCTAGATTTGAATTCGGGTCTTCCTGACTCCAGGTCTACATCACAACTTTATAGTACAAATAAGGATCTTTGTAATTCTAAGGCATGTAAGAGGAATTTTTATAGTGTCCTTGTAGAAAGCCATTGTGTTGCAATTAGAAAAAGAACTAGGCAGTATCAAAGCATCACAGTGCTCAAAAGAATTGGAAAAGTCCATCTTGGTCAGAGAATGGATTTTGATGTATATTTGTGTCACTTGCATATAGATGTACTTTTTATCAGAGCAATTTGATGACAAGGTCTTTAATTTCCCAGATTTATCTCATTTCTGGGTTTTAAAAATTTTCCATATAATTGAAATTGTCTTTTATTTTATCATATATTCTGTTCTATATCTGGTAAGGAATTTTACCCCCATTCCCCCACCCAACCTCTCTCCACCCCAATATATTGTGAAAGAAAGAAGCTTTCAATATCTCTAATTTGGAGTAATAAATTCTTTAACATCTTTTATGTACTTGGAATTTATTGAGGGATAAGCTTCAGAGGTTTAAATTTAATCTTCATTAGCACTCTTTTCAGTTTTATCATTGGGATTTTTTAAAATTAAAAACGACTTCAAAGGATTAGTCTTACATTTTATGACATACAATTTTGTGCATATTTTTTGAGTTCTTGATTTTCTAGGCCATTCCATTGATCTATTTTAAAAATATCCAATATAAGTATTTTTGATAATTCCTACTTTAAAATAATTTGTGTCGGAGCAGCTAGGTGGCGCAGTGGATAGAGCACCGGCCCTGGAGTCAGGAGTACCTGGGTTCAAATCCGGTCTCGGACACTTAATAATTACCTAGCCGTGTGGCCTTGGGCAAGCCACTTAACCCCATTTGCCTTGCAAAATAAAAAACCTAAAATAATTTGTGTTTAATAATAATTAGTATTTAATGAATTTAAATAATTAGTATTTTATAATAAAATAATTTGTATTTAATAAAATGAGCACTAAAAATTTTATCACATTACCTAAAATTAGCTGTAAAGCATAAGCATCACAGACACAGGTGGTTTTTTTTCTCTTTTTTTATTTCAGATTATTTAGGAGCCTGTGCCTCACATTTATTGAGCAGAAGCTTAATGTCCTTAATGTTCAACATTAAGTAAATAAGAATAATTATAATAAAAATGGAGACATGCAAAATCACCCAGTTATTTCAATTAAGCAGATAGTCTTTGAAAAAGTGTAGTCACTTATGCTTTAAAAGAAATACATAAATATAACTTGTTTTATTTCATTTTATGTATTTATTTATTTTTTAGATTTTTCAAGGCAGTGGGGTTAAGTGGCTTGCCCAAGGCCACACGGCTAGGTAATTATTAAGTGTCCGAGACCGGATTTGAACCCAGGTACTCCTGACTCCAGGGCCGGTGCTCTATCCACTGCGCCACCTAGCCACCCCATATAATAGGTTTTAAAACAAATATCATAAAAAAAGATTTCCCAAATCAAAAACATTCATCTACAATAGAGATACCCAAGCAGCTTTCATATTAAAAACAGTTGTAAAATTCGGACACATACTGTCTTCATCAGGTGCAAAAGGAAAGCTGGTAATGGAAATAAGAAAGAAGATATAGGCATTTTTTAAAAGGCCTGTATTCCCCAGAGGCATCTGGGTGGTTCAGGAGGAATGTAACTTGATTTGGACATAGGAAATTCTGAATTCAAATTAATGGAATGAACTTGTCCAAATCACATCACTCCTGTCTTTCTCAGTTTCCTCTCCTGTAAATTAAGGACATTAGAAGTCTCAACCCCCCAGGGTTGTGGTGAGGATCACAGGAAATACTTTATAAAATGCATAGCATGGGACTGGCACATATAGTTTAAATGTTTCATCAATGTTTTCCTTTCTCCATCCTTTTTTATGTATGACATGACACTTTATTTATAATATCTTAGGGAATCATAGCTAGAGCAAAGTTCCAGCCTACAAAATAAATCTACAAAACCCAACAGTATTACTAATATCCAAGATAAGAGAAAGGGAAATTTCAATCAAAGTAAATACAAAATGCAAAAAAGCATTTGGAGATTTAGTCCTGCTAAAGTCCTCGAATAAATTCAGTTACAAAGTATACTTTCAGGAAACATTACATTAAATAGTTGGAGGGATCCTCGGTGCTAATGATTGGACAAAGTCAACATAATAAAAATAGCTATCAGGGCAGCAAAGTGACACAGTGGATAGAGCACCGGCCCTGGAATCAGGAGGACCTGAGTTCAAATGTAGCCTGAGACACTTAATAATTGCCTGGCTGTGTGATCTTGGGCCAGTCACTTAACTCCTTGCTATAAATAAGTAGATAAATAAAAATAAGTCTTCCAAAGTTTAATCTACAGATTTGATATTTACAACAATTGTTTCCAAAAGGAAATTTACAGAATTCAATAAAATAGCATCAATATTCATTTCGTAAATCGAAATGGAAAAAAGATAGGAATGAAGGGAGATAGCCTTCTAGTCTTCAAAACCATTGGTGTAAAATTAAAAGCAAATACAGATGAAACAAGCACAGGATAGATTGAAAAGGAGAATTTATGCCCTTAGATGGTGTTCTTTTGTAATGGGTCTCTGGGCTGAAGGGAGGAAGTTCAAAAGCAGCAGCATAAGTGTGGCTTACTCCCCAAGGAGCAGAGCCAGGTGTCTTGGCTTGAGCATCTGGCCTAGCTTGCAGAAGAATAATCAGGATGGAAATCCTAGATCAAACTGGAACCTGTTGTTCTATAATTTTCAAGCTTCAGGGCTTTCTACCTGACTCACAAGGGCTGAGTATTCTAGTATTCTTTTGCTGAGACAAATTCAGGTAGAGAACTCACCTGGAACTCTGACCAGGGGCCATTAGTTAGACCACTTTGATATCCCTGAACGTTGCAGGTCTCTAGCTGGAACTGTCCCTTGGAGCCTGGAATGAATGATACAGGACTAAGTGTCCTAAGAAGTGGCAGATAAGTGGGACAATAGATAGGGTGCTAGGCCTTTTTAGGAAGACCTGAGTTCAAATCCAACCTCTTGACACTTATTAGCTTTATGACTCTTGGCAAATCACTTTATCCTGTTTGTCTCAGTTTTCTCGTGTGTAAAATGAACTGGAAAAGGAAATGGCAAACCAATCTATTGTTTTTTTGCCAAGAAAACTCCAAAAGTGATCATGAAGAGTTGGGCATAACAGAATATAACTAAATAACAAATACTCTGAGAAAGCAGCAACAGTACTTAGAACTCAATTCTTAAAATCAAGAACAAAATCAGGAAGTCACTTGGAAGAATGAACAAATTAAAAAAAGAACACAAAGCACAAATGTAGAAGAAGAGAATGACTCCAAAACATCTTCAAGAAGTACCTCAAATAAACACAGCTCTAGCATAAATTCAGTTAGAATTTCTGGAAGAAATGAATTGAGTTTTTTATAACTTTTTTAAGAATGTTTTTATAGATGAAATGAAATCATAAATTCAATTAGGATTTCTGGAAGAAATGAAGCAAGAGTTTTTCATAAATATTTTAAGAATGTTTTATAAATGAAATGAAAGCCCATGAAGAAAAAATTGGAAAGAAATAAGAGCCATGCAAGAAAGAATAAGAGAAGTTAACAGCTTGGCTTAAGAAGTTTAATATCTTATTCAAGCAATGAACTATGAAAACTGTAGTGGATGCATTAGAAGCCAATGACTCCATGAGAGAAGAGATATTAAATCAAAGTCAAAAGAATGGAAAAGAAAGAAAAAAGAAAAATGTAAGGCATCTCATAGCAAAAACAGCTGACCCGGAAAACAAATCACAGAGAGAAAATTTTAGAATCTGGAGAAAACTGTCCAAATCTGTTACTAGCAGAGTGGGAAAGACTATACCAATCACTTCCTGAAAGAAACTCCAAAATGAAAAGTCCCAGCAACATGATAGCCAAAATCCAGAGCTTCCAGATCAAAGAAAAAATATTATAAGCACTTTTTTTTGCATTATTTCAGATGTCCTTTCCAGAATGATTGGACCAAATTCTAGATTCACCAACAATGCATTAGTGTGAACTTTTTCTACAACCCCTCCAATAGTGACTGTTCCCCATCTCTTGACATCTTTACCAATTTGCTGAGTGCAAGGTAAAAATCTCTGAGTTGTTGTGATTTGAATTTCTCTTAATATTAGTTATTTTTGGAATATTGTTTCATATAACTGTTAATAGTATTCCATTCTTCTGAGATCTATTTTAATATATCTCTTAATCACTTATCAGTTGGAGAATGGAAAGACCTGTATGAAATGATGTAATTTAAGATCAGAAAATATATTTAAAAATACAAAATCAAATTCAGCAAGATTTTATATAAACAGAAAGGGACACATAATTTCATTTTTTGCTTCTTTAATTTCTTTATATTCTTTATTCTTTATATTCTGTTAAATGTTATAGGTGTCCTAGACTGTTTTATTGCTTATTTTATGTTCGATTAGAAATTTATTTTGATGGTTAAAATATTTTTAAAATATTAAATTTATTTGCTCATTCATCTTTATAGGTTCATAGATCTTGAGTTGGAAGGAATCTTTGAAGGTTTATCTAGTTTAAACCACTTTAATTTACAAATGAGGAAACCTAGGGTCTTGGATATTTACCTAAGATCATACAGTAGGTAGGATTTGAACTCAGATCTTTGACTCAAACTATTTTTCTTCATTCTTCTAAACCACACTGCCTCTTCATCCACAGCCAGGTGACACCATAGTGCATAGAGCCTTGGCCTGGAGTCAGGAAGTCTTGAGTTCAGTTTCCAACTCAGATATTTACTAGCTGACTTCACCTGGGCAAATCATTTAATTTCTGTTTGCCTCAACTTCCTCATCTGTAAAATGAGTATAAGAATACCCACCTCCCAGGGTTGTTGTGAGGACCAAATCAGATAATAGTTATAAAGTGTTTAGTATAATAACTTGCTTGTAAATGCTATATAAGTTCTAGCTATTGCTATTTCTGAAGTAGGCCATAAATAATATTCAGTATTAAATGTCCTGTAACATGAGAAAACTAGGGTTTTGTCCTTGTTGTGTTTCTTCTTTCTCTTCCACTTCCTTCTTCACCCTTTGCAATCTGGTTTTATTTTAGGAAACTGTTCTCATATAAAGATTATTCTATTTTGTTCATGCTACTTTTGATAGTCTTTTCTTGTTTTATCCTTCTTCATATCTATGCTCTTTGACCTCCCTGCTACTTATTCTTCAGTGACCCACCTATCTTACTGATACTTTTTCAATCTCCCTTGTTGATACTCATCATGTCCTTCCCTGTATTCCTGGACCTTAGTCTTTGCCTTCTGCCTCTGATCTTACAGCTGTCTGGGTTCTTTATGCTTCAGTTTGGACACCTCACTCTCTGTAACCTTTCACTACCTTTACTCCACAGGCAGATTTGGTCATTGACCATAGTATCCCTCCACCACAGAATCAGGTTCCTTATTTTCCATTTCTAACTTTTCCTTTCTGCTGTTCATCTTCCCCACTGGGATCAAAATCCTCTTCAGAAAGCAAAACACCAACCATATTACTCCTTTGCTCAGGGATCCTCAGCAACCCCCTGTTATTGCTTGTACTGAATGAATGGACTAGTGGGTCAATGAAGCGCTTAAGCCCTATACTTCCTCTCACTGGTGCATCCCACATCCCTCTTGGTAGTCTGCATTCATCTATACCTAAAGAGTCGCTGTCCTCCAGCTCTGACATCGCATCTTTCTGCGCCTTTGTGTGGTTCCCCTCATCATGTATCCACCCCCATCTCCTCCTCAGAAACCTCCGCTTTCCTCAACAGCAGAATTTCTGAGTCCTCTAAAAGCTTTATCACTCCAGTGAATGTAAGTTCCTTCAGGGCAGAAACTGTTGTTAGCACAGTTGCCTTACTAGGAATAGAAGTGGTGAAGTTTTTTGAAAGTAACAAACTATAGGTAAAAATATATCTTAACATGAAAGTTAATTTATGACTCAATGGTTCTTTTTATCTTGTCCTTATTATGATGAGTACATTGAGTACTGCTGATCTTCTTCATCATACAAGTAACTAGATTCCAATGTTACTTCCAAGGTGCATTGAAATATGAATGTGATCATTACATTTAGTCACTGAATAAACACTTCTGGTACTGAGCTAGTTTTTCTTAGAGAATCAAGGCATTTTTACTTTCGAATTCCTTCTAGTATCTGAGCCTAACTGCAGTGCTGTAGGTAAAGTATAGCACTGCCACTGGAGCACAGTTATCTTTTTGTCTAAATTGACTGACTTTTATAAAGGCACCTTTGGTTCAATAATGGAGAGAACAAGGTACCCTTTCAAGACAGCTTGGTTTTAAATTCTGATTCTGATACATACTGACTCTTCAACCCTCAGTCCTGCAGACATCTTTGTAAGACCAGAAGTTATTCAGTATTTGCCTATTTGCATTGTTATAAGGACCTTTCTCATTGCACATTTACTATATTTTGAAATCCTAAGTTGGCCCTCTTCTTCTTCCCCTCCCCCAATAGAGTTAGCACAAGAAGACAATAAATAGCTTCCTTCAGCTAATTTTTTCCACTCTTTAACTATTTTAAACCTTTTGCATTATGAATTACTACACTGTGTGCTGACAAAATTAATTTTCCTGGATCATTTTTCCCTTATAATAGGCTCTTTAGATAGTCAATGTATAAACAAACATACACATATAAGAATTCAATGTGTTTTGGTTTCTCTGACAATAAAATTGAACATTTTCCTTGAAACTGACCTATAATATAACTTCATGAAGTCCTAAGTGATATTATTTGATATTAATATAATTAGGGTTTCCAGAAGAATTAAAATTGCAAGGACACATTATAGGCTTAATTCAGTTAAAACATTTTGCCAGCAGAATTTCTCAGACTATTATCAGGGTCACAAGAGCAATGGATAACTTATTGACAGCCTATGTTCTGTATTGATATATATGTAATAGTAAGAAACAGCACTAAAAAAAATCTTAAAATGTTAGGTAAAGCTCTTTATAGTAGAACTTGGACAAGAAATGGCATCAGAAGGCATCATGAATCAGTTTCAGTTTTCTCTCTCATGTTTTTAACAAAGGTTACTATTAAATGATAGAATTGACCAATTTCAGAATTTTTTCACTGTCTTGTTCTTTGATGGGACTAGTAGTAGAGAGATTGCACCTTTGATTTTTGTTGATTTAGGGAACTCCCTGGTGAGGAAACTACAAATGCAGGTCAACACCCTTTGTATAACTTAAAGTTGTAGAGAGTTGTTTAGATCATTGAAAGATTAAGCAACTTGACATAACTTGACAAAGACTTGGCTGCACTGCCTCTTTGGGGCTTTAAATAAACAAACTGATTCCTCTCTCTTTCTTCCAACACTTCCAAGGTCAATAGGAGGGAAATGACAAGGGACTGAATAATTCTCAAGTGAGAAAAACTCGTCCTTCAAGAACCAAAAGTATATCAGAGATTTGAGAATCCTAGAGTTAAAAAAGTAAGGCCTGATTTTATATATGTGAAAAGCAAGGATAGAGAAGGTAGTCAGTAGTCAGATGTTCTTTCCCCAATGCCAGTAGTAGGGAAAAAAGCAAAAATTTTTGTTATTTTTCCCTGTAACAAGCAGGAATATGAAATTACTGCTTAGTGGATACGTTATATAATTCATTTATTCTTTTTCTTTTTTAGAGCAATGATGGAGAAGAGCGTTTGGCTGTGGTTCGATTATTAGCCAAATTGTTTGGTTCTAAAGATTCTGATTTGGCCACACAGAATCGACCTCTTTGGCAGTGCTTTCTTGGAAGGTAAGAGAAGAAATTTCATGAATTCTGAATTTCATATTTTGAAGAGTTGCCTAACTTACCCTCAATTACAGTAAGGCATCAGTAGTCAGCAATATGTGAGAATATTCACAATTCCTTATTTAGGTTTTAAACCATTTTCTGAAATTGAATCTATAATGGTCATTGTTTGAAGTAATTTATCTAAGTAAGAGATGGCAGCATAAGTACTTCTTCATGTACGAATGATGGTGTCTGATGACACTGTTTTGGATTTAATGATATGACTGATTATGCCCTATGGGATAGTTAATTATTAAATGCTGAATTTGCTTTCCCATCTTGCCTCTGACACTTAGTTAACCATGGATTTCAGTTTCCTTAGCTATAAAAATGAAGGACTTGGACTAGGTGGCCTCTTGTTGCCATTCTGTTTCCAGATCTGTCATTCTGTGATCCTATTACTAGAACTTTTCTGCATAATCAGATTTTCATATATGATGTGGTTTTTATTACATCTTGATAGGTGTTTTTTGGTTGCTTTTTTTTTTGCAATTTGTATTTTAATGAAGCTAGGAAAAGAAAGATATTAAATGATGTCGTATTCTTCCATTTAAATGCTTCCTTGACTTCAGAACTTCATGGAAAAATGAAGACTTTTGTTACTTGAATTTTAATCTTGAATAATTACTGTTCTACCTTACTATGTGTCAGCTGTATCTTAGGTTAGGCTGACATTTCTCAAGAATAACCTTTCTAGGGGTAGTTTGGTGGTGCAGTGGATAGACCATATCCCTGGAGTCAGGAGGATCTGAGTTCAAATTTGGCCTGACATACTTTATAATTACCTAGCTATGTGAACTTGGGCAAATCACTTAACCATGTTTCCTTTCCAGAAAGAGATAGGAGAAAGAGGATGGGGGAGGTAAGTGGGGATGTGGGTGATTGAAGAGAGGGAAGATTGCATAAGAGGGTAGTCAGATACAACACACTTTTAAGGAGGGACAGGGTGAAATGAAGAGAGAATAGAATAAATAGGGGTGGGAGAAAAATATTGAAGTACCTTCTCTGATGAACTTATGATAAAGAATGATCCATCCAGAGACAGAGCTAATGGTAACTGAACACAAATTGAAGTACACTTTTTTTTTCCCTCTCACTTTATTTTTCCTTGAGGTTTCTCTATCTTTGTGAGGGGGGGAGGGAATTATGTTTACTATAATAATTAATTAGAGGCGGCTAGGTGGCGCAGTGGATAAAGCACCAGCCCTGGAGTCAGGAATGCCTGGGTTCAAATCCAGTCTCAGACACTTAATAATTACCTAGCTGTGTGGCCTTGGGCAAGCCACTTAACCCCATTTGCCTTGCAAAAACCTAAAAGAAAATAATAATAACAATTAATTAAAAATAACCTTTCTGTCATGCTAATTAATCCCAATTACTTATTTCCAAATACCAAGAAAAGATACAGCACTCAGCAACCATGTCTTTTGTACATCCTGAATAAGGTATTCTATATCTTCTTCTAATTCCTTACTAGCCATGTTTTGTCTTCAGTTGGGTAAAAGCAAAGATATACCTCTACCGTTTCTTTTTAATTTCAGTGTACTTATATAAGTTTTTACTTCATTTTATGAAATATTGTTTAATAAATTTTTAAGGATTTATTATGATGGACTATAAAAGATTCTTAAATACTTTATTGCTTTTATTAAATTATGTTAAATCAAAAAAGTGACAGTTTTCTTGCTGCCAGAATAATGATTTTATATCTGTGGCCAAGTAAATCTCTAACATATTGTTTTGTCAAATAAAAAATAATTGCATTTGAAAATGTCTGTGATTACATTATGTTTCAGAAGTTTTAATTTGTCATTTTTAAAACCTTAGTGTAAATCCTGATGTGAAGGAATACAAATCATTTAATAATAATTTAAAATTAGAAAGGATAGATTTATATTTAGTCAATCAGTCCTTCCACAAATGTTTATTAAGTGCTTGCTGAGCACTGAGGATACAAAGGAAGGCACAACCCATCCCTTGACCTCAAGGAACTCATTCTAATAAGAAATAAAACATGCAGATAATCATGAATGAACAGAATACATACACACACACACACACACACACACACACACACACACACACACACACAAAACAGAATAAAATGGAGTTGCTTTCAGAAGGAAGGCTTTGTAAAAAGGGAGGCATGGAAGGATAAGCTTCTTTAAAGGATGTGAAATTTTTACTGAGATTTTGGGGAATCCAAGAGCCACACAAGGAGGGAGAGCTTTCTAAGCATGGTAGACAACCAGTGAAAATACAGTGATTTGAAAGAGAGAGTATCTTGGCTGAGGAACTGCAAGGATACTGTCACTATAAAATGGAATGCATAAAAGAGAATAATAAAGTGACACAAGATTAGAAAAGGAGGAACTGTCTGGGTTATTGTGGGCTTTAAAACCCTAATAGTGGATTTTACATTTAATCCTTGAAGTATTAGGTTGCTAATGATAATAATAATTTTTGTCCTTCAATCTCAAAAAAGACCTGACAAAGATGTCAGGTCAAGCAAGTGAATTGAATTTGAGTCAGGGGATGGGGGTGGGCTGTGCAACGGCACCAGCCTCACTTTGTTCTCAAGAGCTATCTGGGTCAAGGGGCCAGATATGAATCGGAACAACCAGAGATGGCTCTGGATGTGAGGCAATCAGGATTAAACAGGTTGCCTAAGCTAGTAAGTGTCTGAGACCAGCTTTGAAATCATGTCCTCCTGTCTCCAGGAGTAGTGCCACTTAGCTAACCTTGGGTAGAAATTTATTTAATTTGGGAGTGACATGGTCAAGATAGTCCTACACTTGAGGGAAGATCACTTTGATAACAATTAGAGAGTTAACTGAAAAAGCAGAAAGTTCAAACAGAAGTCTTGCAATCTAATTCACGGGTTAGGTCATCAGAAATTTTTGTAATTTTTAAATACATATTAAGCACGTCAAATAAAAATAGGGCTTGCTGTTTAGGACTAACACTCTAAAATAGCATGACCCATTTTACCCAAAGCACATAAATGAAATTAAAATCTATTTCTCTATCTCTTTGTACATGGCTTTTATTTATTTTAATTTATATTTCTTTTAATTTGTTTACATTTATTTTAAAAGCATTCATTATGTCATTCTCACGACTCCCCCAGTAGTGCTTTTTTTAAAAAATCCGTACAATAAATACACAGTTTTACAATACAAATTCCTTCCGTAGCCATGTCCAACTATTCATGTTTTATTATAGATACTAAATCTTATCACCTCTTTGGTAGGTAAATGACATGATTTATCTTTAGACCTCTGGATTTGTGGTTTACCATTTCAAATTTTAGTTCTTAAAGTGACTTTAATGAAGCATGATATTGAGAAAAACATACAATGTCATTTTAAACTTTATCCAGTGTTATTTCTTCAAGAAATTCCAAAAGTAGCAAAAGTAATCTAGTAGTATTTAATATTTTTAAAAGGGTTTAAAGTCAATTCTTTTAAAAGAGTCCTAAGGAGTGAAATAAGCAGAACCAGTCGATTAGTTACCCCCAAATTAGTACAATAATATAAATGAAAATACAAAGCACAGAAAGGCGTGTATCTTAACTCTGACTTTATGTAATGAACAGTTCGGGTTCTCAGAAGCACAGATGATAAAATGTGCCTCCTTAGGGTAGAGATATAAGGAACCACCAGTATCAAATGCTAACATATGTGTTACTTGCTTTTGTTTGACTATTTTTTGAATAGAAGGATGATAACAGTCAAAGAGTATATCAGAAAATTGTTTTAGTATAAAAGCAAAATGTATTGATAAAACTTCTTAATTTTTAAAAAATAATTTATAGCTATCTATCTATTTATTTTCATATGCAAATAAATGCTTTTTAAAAATAGTAAACATTCATTTTAAAGTTTATATCTTAGTGAAACTTCACTTACAATCAGCAAACTCTCTAGTCATTAAGTAGTTTATGAAACATTTCTTTATTTTCTTTTGTCGGGGGAAAACCTATCTACTCAGAATTAATCTTTTACATTTCCTCCTTGTAGATTTAATGACATTCATGTTCCAGTGAGGTTAGAAAGTGTGAAATTTGCCAGTCATTGTTTAATGAATCACCCAGATTTAGCAAAGGACCTTACAGGTAAGATAGGGGATTTAAAATGAGGGAAATTGGGGTAAAATGTTCTTGTACATTTGAGGATTATGTAAGAATTTTTAATAAGTTATAGATGAATCTTATTGATTTTCAGGAAGCTATTGAATTTTACACAAATCTAACGTTATACAATAAAATTCAAATTCCAGTGGATAATTTTGTTTTAATTATTTGAATATGGTTTTAATAATTTTATGTTTTGGGAGATATTGATACAAATTTTCTTTTTCCATTGGCTTATGCAGATCAATTGATGCAGTTTGGTACTGTGGTAGTTGGACAGTAAGGCATCTGAACTCAATTATTTTTATCCCTTTATTCATTTGAAATGTTTATCACTAGCTTGTGGCTATTTGCCAAAAGTTTCTAATTTACCTCTATTCAAATTAGACACAGACATTTGTATCTGTTAGTTTTACGTACATTGGAGAGTTTCTTTTTTAAAAAATAATCTAGAGCAGAATTGTGTATTTTTTAATTGAGTAATAAAGACATTGAAATATTTTTAATGTTAACTAATATATAGTAAGTTACGAGGTTTTTTAAAAGACATTATACCTTTAATTCATAGTTTCATTTCTAGGTAAGAGAAATTCTATGTTTATTAATGAAATTTTATGTTGTACTATTTTTATCACTTAAAATTAAGAAAGGTTCTGTAAAAAATATTTTCTTTATTTGGTTACTGATAATATGGGTATTTTATAATAGTAATTTGGTTTAGTTTTATACTCAAGTAGCCATCATACCAAATTTTATGTTCCCCCCAAAAAAAAAATGTATTTTCACTTGTATGTTTTCTGAAAGAAATAAAGCTTAATATTTTTTCAGGATTTATTTAATAATTTAAGCTATGTTTTTCATTTTTTAAAAATGCCTATCTATTTTCTCATTCAACATTTTTTCCTTCTCTTGTAACAGAATACTTGAAGGTTAGGTCTCATGATCCAGAAGAAGCTATTCGTCATGACGTCATTGTTACCATAATAACAGCTGGCAAAAGAGACCTTTCTTTAGTCAATGATCAGTTACTTGGCTTCGTGAGGGAAAGAACATTGGACAAACGGGTATAATTTTTTGAAATTTTATTATTTGTATGGTACTTGAAGAGAATATGGAACAAAAAAGAATTTTTAAAAATAAAAATAATTTTTTAAAAATTATATTTTATATTTAATCAAGTTGAATTTTAAATGTCTGAAATTCTAATGAGTATACAATTTCCTTTAGAGCTATTTTTGATTATTTTTAAATAATAGTTTGAGGTATTATGAAGTTTTATTTGGTTTCCTCTCTTTTATAAAAATGGAAAATTATTAATGCTTTCCCTATCTACCATTTAGTGAAATTATAGATTAATAATGAAGACTCTGGATTTCATTTTTATAAAGAAAATATTCAGGGGCGGCTCAGTGGCATAGTGGATAAAGCACCGGCCTTGGAGTCAGGAGTACCTGGGTTCAAATCCAGTCTCAGACACTTAATAATTTAATAATTACCTAGCTGTGTGGCCTTGAGCAAGCCACTTAACCCTGTTTGCCTTACAAAAAAAAGCTAAAAGAAAATGTTCAAACGCGTTCTTTCCAGTTGCTAAGTTCTTGATTTAGTGGAGAAAGTTAAATTGTTCGTTTGTTTAGACACTTATTGTGTGACCCTGAGTAAGTCACTTAACCTTGTTCACCTTCATTCCTCATCTATAAAATGAACTGGAATAGAAAATTGCTTAACATTCCAATATCTTTGCCAAGAAAAAAACCCAAAGGTTGGGTCTCAAGAGAATCAGATGTGACTGAACATCTGAAGAACAACAAAAAAACTTGTTCAGTTGCATATCCTGTTATACTTCTTCTTTTATTTTAAATTATATGATACTCCACCTAGTGGTTAGCTTTTGCTCATTTATTTAGTTGATTTTTCTCAAGTGTATGAACTATTTTTTATGATTTAGGAGAATACAGTTAATTGTGTCTTCATGGTTGGAAAATATTTTAGCTTGCTTCTTTTAATTTTACAGATACTTAAAATAATATCTAGTTTCCCAGTTAATACAAGCTTTGTATTCTAGCATGTTATATACTTATTATTTATTGATCTCAGTTCCTTCATCTATAGAGAAATAGCATAGTATAGTGAATAGAGACCTGGACTCAGGAAAGCCCTGTCTTTGGATCCTTTTTCTCACCCTTAGTAGATGTGACCATAGGAAAATCTTTGGATATCTTTGAGCCTTATTATTATTTTTTTTTTTTGGTGTTTTTAGGTTTTTACAAGGCAATGGGGTTAAGTGGCTTTGCCCAAGGCCACACAGCTAGGTAATTATTAAGTGTCTGAGGCTGGATTTGAACTCGGGTACTCCTGACTCCAGGGCCGTTGCTCTATCATACACTGCGCCACCTAGCTGCCCCAGCCTCGTTTTTTTCATTTATAAAAGTGGGAATAATACTACCTATCTCAAAAAAAGTTCCTGTCACTTCAAATGAGGAAAATGTGTAAAGTGATTTAAAAACACTGTAAATGTCACCTATTTCTATTAATATGTAAGCAGAACTACATGATCAGGAAGCATTTATTAAATACTTACTGCATGCTAGACAATGTGCGAAGTGCTGGAGATTTAAAGATAAAACTGAAATTGTTCCTGTACCTAAGGAGATTTCTTTTTCCCTATTTGAGGACACATGCTCATAGGTAAATAGGCTATACAAACTTGATAATTTGAAGGCAATTTTTGGGGGAGTGTCATTAGTACCTGCTGGGATCAGGAATGACTTTATATAGTAAATGAACCATTAATCACTTCTTTCTCTTAGTACCAGGCTGTCCAACCACACTTTTCAAAGTTTTTATTGTAATAATAGATGATTTATTTTGATTTGCCATTTTAGTGAGAGCTCTGCAATTAGCTCAGCTCTGTTTACTAAAGCAGTTAGTAAAAACATGGGCCCACACAAAAATCACACTGGGCTGCATTTTGGACAATCTTTTTTTTTTTTTAGTATATATTTAATGGCAAATTTTGATCATTTTATGACCAAATTGCATTCCATGAATTTTTTAAAAGAAATTTTCCACAAGAATGTAGGAGAATATGAAAACCCTCCCAGTAATAACATTTTGATATAGTAAACACAATTTATCATAATCCTGTTTGATTTGTCATTTTCAGCAAATTTTTTATTGAGTTCTTGTTATATGCAATTGATAAACAGCGTCTTGCCCAAAAAACTCCCTGTAGTGGGATATTCAAGTATTTAATATAATAGTATAATAATACTACCTATCTCAAATAGTTGGGAAATTTTGGGTCAAATTGGTGGATTAAGATAATACATCCTAAGCTCTGACTTCAGGTAAGAGTCACAGTTGACAACTCATCATACAGCAACAATTCCACCTCATAGTCAAATTCAGTTATATCCATGTGGGAATTCCTGTTCAATACAGAACGGGGAAACTGAGCCAGAAGGATCCTATCTTAGTCTTGTGTCAAGGTTATCTTCTCAGCTTTCTCCCAGATACGGGTCTCCACATTTAGGACCACATTCCCTCTGAGTATCTGTGACATTTCTCTAATCCATCAGAGAATTTATACCTGAATTCAAACCTCAAAATGAAATCAGTTACACTGCCAAGAACTTTTACCTTAAATAGCAAATTTCATCAATCAAAGCTTAGGGGTAAATCCTATTAATTTTCCTCTCATTGAGTTTCAATGAGCAATAAAAAGTTTATCAGGAATCAGACATATTTAAGAGATTTCACTTTAACATTCTTCTCAAGTTTAAATTTGTCTTGGTGTAAAATCCAGTTATTAGAAATCATTTCTATATTATATATAACCTTATAAATCTTCAGCAAGCCAAGTTCATGGTTTAGGAATTTCCTAACCCAAACCTAGTTTATTTCCCAGTGCACTTGTGCACACATGATTTCCAGGAACCTGATAAGTTTACAAAATAAGGGCATTCAACAGAGTCCTTAGAAAAGGGCCTGAACTTGTTGACCACCCATCTCCCTGGTGTGGACTGTGCTCTTTGAAATCTCGCCCCTACTTTTCCCACACAGTAATTAATTACCAATTTCCCCCCAGCAATTAATTAACAATTTTAGGTTTCAGCATTATAAAAATATCTTTGAATAACTTATACTTAACCAAGTGATAGTTAAATAGTTCTAGATGTAGCTTCCACAAAGGTGGAAATATCCAGTACTCTAAATGACAGATACAAAATACTGTAATATAAGATTAGCAGGGCTGATAAAACAGTATATAACTGTTCAAAATAATTTTTCCATCATCTTGGTTTCTTTCAGTTCATACTTAATCCAAATTATAAAAAGTTGCTTTTAACATAACATACAAAAATTTAACAATTTGCACAACATAACAAGAAATTTTTTATATTTGAAAATTGAAAAAAGCCCATTATTGATAAGGGGACTCCAATCCAGTTGAATGTATTTCTAAATTGCCTTACTCAGAAAATCAGATTTCTCTTCACCATTAGCATTTTGACTGTTCACATTTAAAACCCTTAAAAACTATCAAGTATGATAATTGCACCTGCTTAAAAAACTAATGTTAGCAGTTAACATTTATATTGTTTGTTTGCCCTTTGCTAGGCCCTATGTTAGACAATTTACAATCATATAAAAAAGTACAATCTCATGAAAAAATCTGAGGTAACTTGCTTAAAGTCACCCAATTAATGAATTTCACATCCTTGCATTTTCCCAATTTGTCTTACAGCCAAGTAGTGTAATTAATTCTTACTTATCTTAAACACTAAATTAGCAGAGACACATTTCACTTAAAATGTGACCAAAATGAATTCAAGTTCATCTGGTATTTACAAGAAGTCTCAATTCATAATTTTAATACTGAGGCGTTATATTTTACACAAATGCTACTTATTCTAGCTATTATTTCCAGCCAATACCATGGTTAGCTTTTAATTTACCCCAGTGATCACACTTAAGAGCACATTTTAATTTAATTCAAATCTTGATTCCACAATATCAGAAGAAATACATAGATTATCAGTTGAGTCCTTGCTCTGTTTTTTTATATTGATTTCAAATCAGTTGACAAAATTTTCACACTCAGTTTTTCTACTTAAGCACAGTTATACTTGTTCATATCCTGTTAACAGGATTTAATATCTTTCATTTTATTATGATTCACAAGCTCAATCATCTCGTACCTTTCATATTTTTCCTACAAACCTTTATTATTTCTCTTTCCAGGTCTTCCAAATCAATTCCAAACTCAAACTACAAAACTTTTAAAAGTGTATTTCAGCCTGTATTCATTCCATTGAATATTTCCTTTTATAATTTTAGTTCATTGCTGTTAAACAAATCTAATGAGACTTATTTAAAAAAAATCTCACTTTCTCAGTTGTATAATTAATTTAAACTTGTGGCCCTTTTTAACTAATTCGCTTATTACTCCATAATTTTTTCTCTTGATTTGTCACAATTGAGCTATTTCTTAAACCATGGCTATCTAACCTTACTTTTTAAATTTTTTTTATTAAAACAATAGACAATATAATGTGATTTTTCATTTTAGTGAAAGTTCTGCAATATCTCTGTTGTGATAACTGAAGCATTTACTAAACCCACAGGAGGGCCACATAAAATCACATTGTGGACCGTATTTTGGACAGTTCTGTCATAAACAATGGAGGCACCAAAAATCTAACAAAATCTAATTTAACAGTGGTACTATTAAACCTGAACCATTCAAATTATAGTCAAATTCTGGTATATTTTGGTATATCACAATTAAAGCAACAAAGCATTTTCAAGTTATTTTCTTAAATAAGTTCTTGTATGATAAAGGAGCAAGACATTTCACAAGATTCAAATAAAAATCTATGAAACATATATAGGAGAATCATAATTTATAGCAAGGTTACCATGGTACACATGATGTATATATATCCCAATTTAAAAAGTTATGTTTTCACTGATCAGTGCTTAATTTTAACTCATATGATCCCTAAATAGAAAACTAGATATCCAGGCAGAGTCATTACCTTTTAATTGTGTCTGAGTTCACAAGATTTTTCCTTTTTTTTCATGAGCCAGGAAAGGATTAAGTGCCAGGTCAAACCTGCCTCTCTATAATTAATGAAATATGACCTTCTCATGCTATAAAACAAATCAGTCATCTTCAAGGTAAGGAAGAAAGAAAAACTTGACCAGTGTTCAGAAATGCAAAAGAAAAGAACACTATCTTTCTACAAATTAACTACCATAAAGCTAATGTTTTGACATGCTTCTTCCTCTTAAACATCTACTTCAGCTTTACTTCTATTAACCTTCACTTTCATGGTAGCTTTCCTGAATGCTACAAGGGATGGAGTTTCTTTCTCCTTCCTCCTCTCCAACCATGCTCCCTCACCCTTTATCCCCAATCCCTTCTCACCCACCTCTCCTTAATGAAGCAAATCTCCATAAGCAGGGTCTCTAGGCCTAATAATGTTTTCAGGTCATATCCATTCTTATGAAGTGGCCCCTCCCCACTTTGGGGTCCTCGACCATCTATCCCCATCTCCCTATGGCATTTCTCCAGTATCTTGCCTGTTATAATAATTGTCTTACTTGAATATTCCACTATAGGGGACTTTGGGGGGAAGACATGACCTCTTCCTTAAAAAGCATATAGTTCAAAAAAAAGCTTATAGTTCTATAAATAAATGCCATGCTTAACTCAGGATTACTGGAAATTAAATTGTGGGGTAGCTAGGTGGCACAGTGGATAGAGCACTGGTCCTGGAGTCAGGAGTACCTGAGTTCAAATCTGGCCTCAGACACTTAATAATTACCTAGCTGTGTGGCCTTGGGCAAGCCACTTAACCCCATTTGCCTTGCAAAAAAAAAACCTTAAAAAAAAGAAATTAAATTGTGATAATTTGTAGAGGAGTCCCTTCAAAGTACACACAAATTTGAAAGGCAATATTGTTTCCTAATTTGAAATGCTCTGGAAAATTCACTATAATTTGATGTCACTAAGGTAGATAATAAAATAGTATACTATGTATTCCAGAATGGGCATTTGTTTCACCCATCATCATTAGCATGATCTGACCACAGAGGTTTGTTTCTAAGTTGTTTGTGATCATTGTTTTTCCCAAAATTATTAAAGAAGAGTCTATTATAAAGTAATTATACTGCTGATTTAGATAATAATTATTGGCTAGAATGCGCATGTTGTATTATATTTGTACATTGATGATTGTTTCACTTTAGTATACTATATAACTAGTCTCTTGAGTAACACTGTTGTGTAATCCTAACATGTTTTGAGTTTCCATAGTGTTCTGTGCCTTTCTTAAAAGGCCAGTGGGAGAAATAATACTCTTTTTTGGTCTCCTAGAAGTTTAATTTCCTTGGAATATTCCCTCTACATAATACCACCTTAAACTTAGTATTTTCCCCTTTTTTTTGTCAGTATGCCTTAGAATATTTAATCAAAACTTACCTAGGAAAATGTTTTTTCAGTGGAGAGTTCGAAAAGAAGCTATGATGGGCCTTGCCCAACTTTATAAGAAATACTGTCTTCATGCAGAAGCTGGAAGGGAAGCTGCTGAGAAAGTGAGCTGGATAAAGGATAAACTTTTGCACATATATTATCAAAATAGCATCGATGACAAGTGAGTTTACTATTCTCCCATACTATTGTATATAAAAGTATTTTCATCATTGAAATGGTCCACTCATGCAGTTGAATTATTAAAAAATGATAATGATGAATTTTCAAATTTATAATTTTAGTCACGATAAGAAAAATATGTTCCTTCATGTAAATATGTTGAGTTAAATAAAAAAAAATCTATTCCCACAAATTAGTAAGGTAATCACTTTTTAAGAGGTAAACACCCTTTCCGCACTGCCCAGAAGAGGAGTCCATATGGCGTTGTTCACGGTTTCCGTCATAACTTTCAAGGGAAACTTTCACAATGTCCCGAGCCCTGGATGTCTTGCAGATGAAGGAGGAGGGTGTCCTCAAATTCCTTGCTGCAGGCACCCATTTGGGTGGCACCAATTTGGACTTCCAGATGGAACAGTATATCTACAAAAGGAAGAGTGACAGCATCTATATCATTGATTTGAAGAGAACTTGGGAAAAGCTTCTGCTGGCAGTTCATGCCATTGTTGCCATTGAAAATCCAGCTGATGTTAGTGTCATCTCATCCAGGAACACTGGCCGGAGAGCTGTTCTGAAATTTTGCTGCTGCCACTGGCGCCACACCTATTGCTGGACGCTTCACCCCGGGCACCTGCATTAACCAGATCCAGGCAGCTTTCAGGGAGCCTCGCCTCTTGGTGGTCACTGATCCTCGTGCAGATCATCAGCCTTTGACTGAAGCATCATATGTTAACCTTCCAACCATTGCACTGTGCAACACAGACTCCCCACTTCGCTATGTGGACATTGCCATTCCATGTAACAACCAGGGAGCTCACTCAGTGCATCTGATGTGGTGGATGCTGGCCTGAGAAGTCCTGCAGATGCGTGGTACCATCTCCCGTGAGCACCCATGGGAGGTCATGCCTGATCTTTACTTCTACAGAGGTCCAGAGGAGATTGAAAAGGAAGAGCAGGCTGCAGCTGAGAAGGCAGTGACAAAAGAGGAATTTCAGGGTGAATGGACCGCACCTACTCCAGAATACACTGCTGCTCAGCCAGAGGTGGCTGATTGGTCTGAGGGCGTCCAGGTGCCATCTGTGCCCATTCAGCAGCTCCCTACTGAAGACTGGAGTGCTCAGCCGGCTACTGAGGACTGGTCTGCAGCTCCTACTGCTCAGCCCACTGAATGGGTAGGAACTACCACAGAGTGGTCCTAAGTTTTACCCAGATGCTCTAATAGTGTCGGAAAAATGCAGATGGAAAATAAACATTGGTTTCTTAACAAAAAAAAAAAAAGAGGTAAACATTTTCCACGTCACTGTTTTCCACTGTGGAAGAATGACATTCCCTCTCCCTGGGGAAAGGAAGCCTGGACCTGTTCTGTTTCTTACTTGGACAAATTTGTACTTAAAGACCTGGTGAATTTCTACTCCTTAGAGCTGATCCTGTGGGTGTCAGAATTAGTGCAGACACTTGATCAGTTATACTAGCTTCAGTCTCCCTAGTAGCAGGGAACCAACAGACACATCCAGCAAAACTATTATTTTAATAATTTGAAATATTTGTTGTTTTCGGCAGCTAGGTGGCATAGTGGATAAAGCACCAGCCCTGGAATCAGGAGTACCTGGGTTCAAATCCGGTCTCAGACACTTAATAATTACCTAGCTGTGTGGCCTTGGGCAAGCCACTTAACCCTGTTTGCCTTACAAAAACCTAAAAAACTTTGTTGTTTTCTAGTTTCTTTTACTTGGATATAGGATGAGCTAAGATGATTAAAATGGTATTGGTATAATATTAAACATTAATGACATGTTCATAGAATTTCTGATGTATATTACTTAGCAGATCATATTTAAATTCTTAGAGCATTCCAAAGTAAAATATCCCATTGAGACTTGTGAAATCATTTAGTTAAAAAACTGAAATGAAATCAAAGTGAATTACTCTGACTAATCTGAGAAGTAAAATGATTACAAAAGTTCAAGTTATAGCCTCAATGATCATAGAATGATTGATTTCCTGGGAAATTCAAAATCACAAATCACAGTTTTTCAAGCTGCTAGTACAACTATAAGTAAATTAATATAGTTGTGGTGATGAAAGAATTAGTTGATTGCATGAATTCAAAATTTACCAGGAGACCTGTCAACTTTGTGAAAATTCCTTAAAAATTACGTAATAATTTATGAAAGTTCAGAAATGTAATTTAATGTCATTTCTTTCTTTCACAGATTACTGGTAGAAAAAATCTTTGCTCAATACCTTGTCCCTCACAATCTTGAAACAGAAGAGAGAATGAAATGTTTGTATTATTTGTATGCCAGCTTAGATCCAAATGCTGTAAAGTAAGTTAATAGAATATCTTTGAAACATTTATAAAATTATTTCATCTCTTTTGAAGAAACATTTATTTTTAATAGCTCATTTAGTGAAATTAGTTTAAGATTTGTTACTTTTGCAAAGTAAACTAACACATCAGTTTATAACCAGTGATAGCCAGTAAGCACAGTCAGCTTATACGATACGACTTTGGGGGAAAGTGACATGCTACAGATAAACATGTTCCATGATTTTCACTGGTTCAACCCTAAATTTTTACTCTTGGAAATTTTTCTATTTAAGACTTTAAATACTATTAAAAAATCATATACTCTACCATGGAAACAATATAAAGACTAACAAAATGCCTTCTCTGGGGGGAGGGAAGCAAGATTAGGGGGAAATTTGTAAAATTCAAAATAAATCTTTCTGAAAAAAATCATATACTCACAGGTAACTTGAATTTATCTTTTACTCATGGATGAATTTCATAAATCAGATTTATACTAATGTACATGGTGTAGGAATGAGCACTTCAGTAAAGGTGAGAAAATAACTCTGAATCAGGAGGCTAGGAGTACTGAAGACAATTCACAACTTTATATGTCCTTTTTATAATGCTCTTATTTCTTAAGAGAATAATTTGCCATATTATTTTGATTGACTGTCATTTGAATGAATTCTTTTTAGTAGCAAGAATATAAATCAAATTTGATGTTGCTTCAGATTTTAGAAAGGTAAATAAAAATAGATGCATTCATGAGAATAGATATTCCTGTCAGAGAAGGATGCTAAAGTTTGATAACTTCATTTGTATGCAGCCTACTTTTTCCCAAATTAAAACTGTGTTTACAGGGCACTCAATGAAATGTGGAAGTGCCAGAATCTACTCAGGAGTCATGTGCGGGAGTTACTGGATTTGCACAAACAGCCGACTGTGAGTTCATTTGGCAAAAGGGGGGAAGGGGTATGTGACAGGCACACCTTTATTGGCAAAAAGTCTTGTAGTTTTTGTACCTGTGTGATCATTAAAGGAGAAGAAACTTCTCAGATCTTTGTTTCTTGCAGGTGAATATCATGGGAGCATAGAATCAGAGCTGGGAAGGGCATCATTTAGCTCAGTGGTTGCAAATCTAGATTTGAATCCATGTCCTCTGACTCTAAAGCTAGCATTGTGTCCATTGATATATGCTGTTTCATATTTCAGGCATTATAGTTGCATCTATTTTAAAAATCAGCACAAAAGTTTTTAGAGAAATACTGTGTTCACTGTCTAATCAGCTATTTAAATTAGCACAGCTAATTGTGTACTATACCTGAATTTCTGGTACATGAAAATAATGTAGAAAATAGCTGAACTTGCCTTTGGAACTGATCAATCAACAAACATTGGGTGCCTATTTTGTACAGGATTCTAGAAACGCAGCTTTAAAGAATGAAGAAAAATTCCTATCAAGGATATTGTATTTTTTTAAAATGTTATTTCATTTATTTTTTTCCCAATTACATTCAAAGATAGTTTTCAATATTCATTTTTTGTAAGATTTTGAGTTACACATTTTTCTACCTCCCTCCTTTCCCTCCCCCCTCCTCACAATGAGCAGTCTGATATAGATTATACATATAGAAGATTGCATTCTAATCAAAGAGACAAGAAGATAAATATATATAAAGAAGAAAAATAGAAACTATGTCATTAATAATACAAAATGCTTAAATGTATGATAAATATCTGCAGATGGGTAGCTAGGTGGCACAGTGGATAGATCACCAGTCCTGAAGTCAGGAGGACCTCAGACACTTCATAATTGCCTAGCTGTGTGATCTTGAGCAAGTCACTTAAGCCCCATTGCCTTGCCAAAAAAAAAATCCTGTCAGATCAGGAAGGATTTTTTGTAGAAGGGGCTTTTCTTATAGAAAAGAAGTATTCTATGGAGTAAAAGCAGGAGAAGGAATACTTTTTCTACCTACCTGTAAAAAAAGATATCCAGAGAAGAGGTGGAGTGTTGTGTATGCAGACAAGATAAGGCCAGTTAGTTTGGCTCGTAGAGTGTAGGAGGAAAAATAATGTATAATGTGTTTCAGTTATTTAACCTCTCTTGGGCACTAGTAATTTTTTTCTATTAAGTGTCTGAGGCTGGATTTGAACTCAGGTCCTCCTGACTCCAGGGCTAGTGCTCTATCCACTGAACCACCTAGCTGTCCCCTAGTCTAGTGTGTTGTAATCATTGTTATGAACTCTTTGTGGTACCTTATTAGGTATATTGAAGTGCCATAACTGCCAAACAGATAGTGACTCATATATTTAAGAAAATACTCTGAAAGCAACTGATTTCAGTTACAATGATGTAAACATTTAAAAAATGGTATATATTTTTCTTTACATTGACATTGACATTTTCTTTACATTTACATTCTTGACATAGTACTTAGTAAGGAAGAAATTATAAAAAGTAGAACAATAATAGGATTGCTGCAGAGATGGGGAAATTCCTTCTCCTTTACAGTGAATTACATGTTTTCTATAGCACATAGTTGAGCAATAAGTTTGGCTAATTATTGTATGGTTTATATGTTTCTTTTCAAGGCATCAATTATTTGAAAGTAAATTCACTGCTTATTCTCTATTCCTTCTTTTTCTATTGTTCCAAGATTGTCTCTAAAATGTCCTGTGTTAACCACCATAATCCATTCTCATTATTTCTCCTCTTTAATTTTGTTTTTGTTGTTGTTCACTGATTTAGTTTTGCCTGACTCTTCATGACCCTGTACATCAAGTGCACGGACCACAAGCCCATTCATTATTACATTTTCTTATTATACTCATTGATAATATGTATTACATTGTAATCATAAGTGATTATTAAATTCCATCTGTGACTCTCAAGTTTTTGTTGGGGTGTGTGGCCTTAGAAGATCTAAAAGGCTAGACAGTCATGCTGTCCATGGGGTTTTCTTAGGAAGGATAGTTGAGTATTTTCTTATTTCCTTCTCCAGTAGATTAAGGCAGAGAGAAATTAAGTTACTAGGACCATATAGCTAGTAAGTGTCTGTGGCCAGATTTGAACTCCAGTCTGCCCAACTCCAGACTCAGTGCTCTATCCACTAAGCCATCTAGCTGCCTCAAATTTTGTTTTAGGAGGAAGAACAACACTTCACAGAAAAGTGACTGTAGTGTTCTTTTCCATTTTATCATTTGAAATTTTCTCTCAAAAACTAGATTATTAGAGTCTATATTCTGATCTCACTATTTTGTCTCGGGGACAGTTAGAGTAAAAGTCACTTTCATTTTCTCAGGAATTAGCAAAAGAATTTTATTTTTCTTATGAAAATCTATTGGGTATACTTAGATGATTATTTGTTTTATTTCAGTCAGAAGCTAACAGTTCTGCCATGTTTGGAAAGCTTATGACCATAGCAAGTAAGTGTTTCTCTTTACTTGATAGATTACCATTAATGTTATTGAGAATTGGAATATTAGTGGTAAATAAAACATTTAATAAATTTTTACCTATAATTAGTTATATAAACACTCACCTATTCTTTGCTCATGTCAGTCTAAGGAAAATCCTAATGCTTTTTTTTTTAATTTCATTACCAATTTACTTCCCAGGGACATGGGAATATTTTTAAATATGGTACTTATTTGTAAATCTGCATTAGTGACTAATTCATTATTTGAATTATGTTTGATTTTACAGAGAATTTGCCTGATCCTGGAAAAGCACAAGATTTTGTGAAAAAATTCAATCAGGTCCTTGGCGATGATGAAAAACTTCGATCCCAGTTAGAGTTACTAATCAGCCCTACATGTTCATGCAAACAGGCAGATGTCTGTGTGGTTAGTGAATTTTGTTTTTACCTTTAACTTAACGTAGAGTAATTCATAAAAGGTTGTTTCTTAGGAACATTTGTATATAATATTTTCTTGCAATGATCACATAAATGTATAAGTCTTGAGTTATTACATTTCATAAGCTAGGGTCTTCGGCATCAATGTTGCTCTAATGTATTCTGAGCCCTAGGGTTAGGGGTAGCTTTGAGCATGTATATCTCATTGCTATAAAGAACTTCTATGGTAGGAAATTTTCTGATAGTACAGAGGTAAGGAAGTGTAAGTATATTTTTGCTTTTCCTAGGTCTCTTTAATCTAGACTTCCTTAATTCACTATTAGATAATAATACACCCTGTTTATGAAACCTTTCCAACACTCCTATTTTGTATGTAGAATATTATTTTTATAACCCCAGATGGAATTGTAACTGAAGTTTAGCAATGTTTCCCTGACCACCACACGTCTGGTTCACAGCAGTAGGATCCAAACTCAAATGTCTAAGACTAGTCTTCTTTCTACCACTGTAGCCAAGGAAAAGAAAAAGAGATACACACAATAATTAAGAATGTCTAGAATAAAGAGACCTAGGAAAAGAGAAGAACATTCCCTTGTTCCTTTCATATATAACTCAACCTGTAAGAACTATAGAAATGCATACTTACTCTTCTTTATTTTAAATCTTTTTTTTGTATTCTAATGGAAAAAAAGAGTAGCTACCTTAATTAGCAAATTTCTCATGGAAAAATTTGAATTAATGGAATCTATTCAATTCTAATCTTTGACTTCATATTATATAAATTCCTAAAAAACTTCTTTTAAACATAATACCTTTGAATCCCTTTAACCACTCCACCTCTATCAAAACAAGTTGAGCATCAACTCAAGGAGTGGGTGTTGTGCGTATCAGAATAGAGATGTTGAAATATGAGAGGAGAGATTATACAAGTTCAGTTTGCAGTATTTCATATGAAAGGTAAAATATGTTTCTTTTGGTTTTTTGATGTGATAGTCAAATTCTTGTATTATGGAAAATAAAATAGATTATACATTGCTTCAGAGAAAAGACTGTGCTTCTATGTATTCACTGACTTTACAGTAGTTAGTGCATAAATTTAGTCAATATGTAACTTGCAAAAAATAAGAATAGTAATAATAACATGAGACTAGGAGGTAGAAGACGTGCTTTCTAGTAAATCTTAAATTTGTGAAACTTTCTTAGGCATACAGTAAAATCAAAAGCCTTCAGTGCTTTTAAACTGCTTGATTTCCAAAAAATACTAATCATTTTTGTTTCATATTGCATAATTTGTTTTCCCTAGTTTTATTAGTAAAAATAGTCTTTATTTTTATTATAGCCATTTGAAATGTAACCTTAGTTGTTTATTTGAAGCTCCTTAAGATTTATATGTGGCGTAGGTAGTGGCACAGTAGATGGAGTTCTGACCCTGTAGTCAAGAGTTATCCGAGTTCAAATCTGGCTTCAGACATTCAATAATTACAAAGCTGTGTGATCTTGGGCAAGTCACTTAATCCCACTTGGAAAAAAAGTTATATGCAAATAATAACTTTTTCTAAGTTTTTCAACTGTACTGTCAGTTCTAAGGAAAATGTTGGATTTGTGATTAAACTAGTACCTATTTTAGACCCCTGAGATGAGTTACCTGCAACCATGATGACATGTCAGAGTAAAAATTTAGTGAACTTAACTCTATTTAGAGTGTATAATTGCTCAATCTGAATTATAGATACACATACTTTGTAGGGTAAATTCCTATTTAATTTTATGTTTGTAACATGACTGTTTTTGTTAATAGAGAGAAATAGCTCGCAAGCTTGCAAACCCCAAGCAGCCAACTAATCCTTTCCTTGAGATGGTCAAGTTTCTTTTGGAAAGAATTGCTCCTGTGCACATTGACTCAGAAGCCATCAGGTAAAGAGGGCGACACATTGTTAACCTATAAATATTCTATTCTATAATCAGTGATCAGCTTTGCCATTTTACAAAATTACAAATATAGACATATCTTTAATACATACTAATTTTCTTTTTTATTGTACTACCCAGAATTTGCAGACTTCTTAAGTTAACTATCTTCCTAAATATAGCTGATTTTATGTGGTTTATTTTTGATAGGAAAATTGTTTTCTAACAAATTAAATGGTTTTGAACCATGAAATTTCATTTTCCTTTTAACTTTTGAAGTTGGTATCCAGTTGTTATTATCTTTCTTCTCCACATGAGGATATTGAAACACAGTAACTCACCTGTAGTCTCTGAGCCATGAATCCAACCTAGGCCAGGCTTCCTCATCTTTAAAGGATTCCTAGCATAATCAGAACTTCTTTTTTAAGCTTCCCATCCTTCATACTCAATTTAGTTGATTGCTTTGGAATGTCAGCTGACCCATAGCTCCAGGTTTCCTCTTTGCAATTATTGATCTTCAGGGACAAAAAAAGTGAACTAGGTTTACCTTGCCACACTATTGTCCAGTGAATTGATCCAAACGACACTTAAGTGGTTTTAGCCACTTTTAGCAAAAAGTTCTAGAATACCACCCATGAGCCAACTTACTTTAAGTCAGTCACAGCTAATGGGATTTTATATGAGAATAAAATAAAGTCTGAGACCATCAAGGCTATATTGTGTGCTACAGTATCAGTCACACTGCCTTCTTTTTAATCTACTAATAGCAACTAATCCTGTTATAAAAAAAGACTTGTTCTCAAAGTTCAGAAAAGTTTAGTTTGCTTAGTTTAAATGTATAGCAAAACTAAATAATGATATCATCATATAAGAAGTATCAAGAACAACCTCAGACACTTGATAATTACCTAGCCGTGTGGCTTTGGGCAAGCCATTTAACCCCATTGCCTTGCAAAATCTTTAAAAAAAAAAGTATCAAGATTAATAACTGAATGATTTTCAAAATTCTTCATTTTAAAAAATGTTGGACCTGATAATCTCATCAGCAAGAGGAAATCCTCATATGTAAACTCCTACCACTAATACATATTAGTAACTTGTGGGGTTTTTATAGTGGCTATTTTATTTTTCCAGTTACATGTTCTTCCACATGCATATGCATATTTTTAAACTACATAATTTCCTTGCATTCTCCCTTCTCACCCCCCTCCCCTTAGCAGCAAACAATTTGGTGAATATTATACATACACATTTGTGTTAAACATGTTTATAGATTAGTCATTCTCTGTATGAGGAATTAGGATTAAGGGAAAAGAAAGAAAATCATGATAGAAAAGAAATACATAATAGACATTTTTAAAAAGTTAATGTGGGGGGTGGCTAGGTAGCGCAGTGGATAGAGCACTGGCCTTGGAGTCAGAAGTACCAGAATTCAAATCCGTCCTCAGACACTTAATAATTGCCTAGCTGTGTGGCCTTGGGCAAGCCACTTAACCCATTGCCTTGCAAAAACCTAAAAATAAATAAATAAATAAAGATAAAATAGTAAGTGCTGAAAAAATAAAGTGAATGTGGTCTTCATTCAGATTTTGCAGGGGTTGTTTTGTTTTGTTTTTCTTCCTCTGGATATGGGTAGCATTGTCCATAGCATCCATCTAGATTGATCAATTCACAATGTTTTTGTTAATGTGTACAATGTTTTCTTGGTTCTGCTCCCTTTGCTCAGCTTCAGTTCCTGTAATTCATTCTGTGCTTCTCTAGAGTCCGACCATTCATGATTTCTTACAGAACAATAGTACATTCATATACCAAAAATTGTTCAGCCATTCCCCAATTGATGGGCATCCCTCCAAGTTCCAATTCTTTACCATTATAAAAAGAGCTGCCATGAATATTTTGGAATGGGTGGGACTTTTCATTTTTTTTATAATTTTCTGAATATTGACCTAGTATTGGTATTGCTGGGTCAAAGGATATGATCAGTTTTATTGCTTTTTGGGTTTAGTTCCATATTGCTCTCCAGGACAGTTGGATC
This sequence comes from Macrotis lagotis, assembly GCF_037893015.1. NCBI lineage: Eukaryota > Metazoa > Chordata > Mammalia > Peramelemorphia > Peramelidae > Macrotis > Macrotis lagotis. Next base: position 175,841,243 of record NC_133660.1, read on the forward strand.
AGATCACAACTCCACCAACAATGCATTAATGTAGCAATTAAAATTAAAGAGACATTCAGAAGTATTTTGCCAAACTGTATGCCAATAAATTTGATAACCTGAGTGAAGTGGATGAAAATTTACAAAAATACAAACTGCCCACATTAACAGAATAGAGGAAATAATATACTTAAATAAACCCATTTCAGATACTCCCTAAGAAAAAGTCTACAGGTCCAGATAGAATTTTAATTAAATTCTACCATTTAAGGAACAATTAACTCCAATTCTATGTAAATTATTTAAAAATAGGAATTCTTCCAAATTTCTTTTATGACATCAATATGTTGCTGATACCTAAAGATTAAAAAAAATAATCTCCCTAATGAACATTGATGCAAAAATCTTAAATAAAATTTTAGCAAAGCTATTACAAGAAATTGTAATTAGGCTAATGTAAAATGATCAAGTAGGATTTATACTAGTTAGGCAGGAATAGTTCAATATTAGGAAGACACAGGATATAATTGAACAAATCAATAATAAAACCAAGAAAATACAACATCCATTTCTGTTAAAAACACAGGAGTATAGGAATAAATGGAGTTTTCCTTAACATAATAAGCAGTATCTGTCTAATACCATCAACAAATAAGAAATGGGATTTTTTTTTTCATTTATAACATTTTATTTGTTTTCCAATTATATAGGCTATCTGGTAGTCTCTACATTGTTTCAGGCTATGCACTGATGTAAATAGAATGTGTTATAAGAGTAAGCTTAACTGCCCCCCCCCCCCCCAAAAAAAAAAGGTGAGAAACCTCAAGAATAGAGAAGGAAAAAAAATTGTATTTCAGTCTGTGTTCAGATTCCAATGGCTCTGTCTCTAGGGTGAATTACTTTCTTTATCATAAATCACCAGAGAAGTTGTTTCAGTATTTTTCCCTACAGTTGCTATTACTAGCTGTATTTCCCTCCACTCTATTTCTCCCCACTCTCATTTTATTTTCTCTCTCTCTCTCTCTCTCTCTCTCTCTCCAATCAGGCCCTGGCCAAAATTGTGTTGTATCTAAGTACCCTCTCCCTCGATCTTCCCCTCTCTTCTATCACCTATTCCCCCTTATTCTGTCCCTCTCTTCTTATTTTTCCTCTAGAATAAGATAGATTTCCTCACCTATTAAGTGTGTATGTTATTTCTTCTCTGAGCCATTTTTGATGAAAATGAAGGCTCACTCATTCCCCCTTGCCTTTCCCCTTTCCACTTCAAGAAATGGGATTAAACTAGAAGCATTTCCATTAAGATCGGGGTGAACGAAGGATGCCCATTACTATTCGGTATAGTATTTGAAATGTATTTGTAGTAATTAAAGAAAAGAAATTGAAGGAATCAAAAAGTTTTCACTTTTTGCAGATGATACGATAGTATTCTTAGAGAACCTGAGAAAATCATCTAAAAAAATTACTTGGGGTGGCTAGGTGGCACAGTGAATAAAGCACTGGCTCTGGAGTCAGGAGTACCTGGGTTCAAATCCAGTCTCAGACACTTAATAATAACCTAGCTGTGTGGCCTTGGGCAAGCCACTTAACCCCATTTGCCTTGCAAAAAAAAAAAAACTAAAAAAAATTACTTGAAACAATTAACAAATTTAGCAAAGTAAGCAGGATATAAAATAAACCCACATAAATCATCAACATTTCTATATATGAACAACAAAGCCCAAGAGCAAAGACAGAGAAAAATTTTATTTGAAGTAACTACAGACAACATAAAATATTTGGGAATCTGCCTCCTGGGACAAATCCAGAAACTCTTAGGAACACAATTACAATGCACTTCTCACACAAATAAAATCACATCTAAACAATTGGGAAAATGTCAATTGCTCATGGTTAGTTAGAGCTAATATAATAAAAATGACAATTCTACCCAAATCAAATTACTTATTCAGAGCCAATAAAACACCAAATAACTCTTTTACCAAACTAGAAAAAAATAGTAACTAAATTCATCTGGAGTATGTGTTGAGACTTCTATTTTGGAGGCTTATCTGGGATTGTGAGAAGTTTTTCTCATGATAATAATGCAACCTTTATGCATCAGAGTAGCACTTAAATCCAATTCTTCTTGAGTAGACAGACACCTGACTCTCTTCGGCCTCTCATTTAGTATATATGACACTTAAAGATATTTACATTTAGTCACCTACAGAAAGAAGCCTCTCTGTCATCAAAGAATTCAACAGTTTCATGCATAACACATATAGGTAAAATGTTAAAGTCTATTGCTGAACTTTAATCAAAATTCTTTTATTAATCCTTGAATAGGAGATCAATTTAGTAAGATACTTTTTAGTTAAAAATTGTTTCATATTATTCACTGTGTTGCATTTTTATAAAGATTAACTCTCCTTTCATCAATTGAATAGTGAAGAAAAATAGAGAATAGAGCATTTTATTATAGAACTAAAGAAAACATTTATAGTTAAAGAAAAATAGTTATTATAATTAAAGTAGCCAGATAATTGTAAAATATAATTTCTTTTAATTTTTAATTTGATTATAAATATATTTTAAAAGTATATTGAATATTTGATCATATAGAAGATTTTGTGAAATTCACAGCCCATTTAAATGAAAGAAACTGATTTTCTTGCTCTTAAGATTTGCTCTTATAAATTTTTTTAAACATACCTTAAATTCAGATTTGTTAAAAAAAAATTTTCAATGTTCTGGGATAGTTGCAAACCAATCTAGACTTTCTTGTTTGAATAGTGCACTAGTGAAGCTGATGAACAAGTCAATAGAAGGGACTGCTGATGATGAAGAGGAGGGTGTGAGTCCAGATACAGCCATTCGTGCAGGACTTGAACTACTTAAGGTATTTTTATTATAAATTTTGTTCCCCTCCATTGTTATGTCATAAAAGAATCAAGGTCATTATTTCATATTTATAAGAGGTGCTATTAGCAGACTCAATATGGTGTTTATCTCTCATTTATTGCCATGGGTGATTTAAAGTGTATTCTATGCTTGCAAAGACTTTAATGTGAAAAACAAGAATAGTTAAAAAATAAACAAAGAATAAACAAATGGGAAATATATAATTATCAGTAATGGTATTTGATTAATCAGTAAATACTAAATAATCAAAGAACTGGCAGATCCATATAAGCTAAAATTATCAACAAGTCTTAATGGAGATAACTAATTCAGTCTTGTAGAATGAATAAAAATTTGATCAACAGAAAAAAATTGATTGTAGCTATAGAAAAGTTAGATGTGGAAATGAACATTGCCTATTTTGGAAAGTGAGGAGACTAGTCTGTCAGAAGAAAAGCTCCCAATTATGATTAGTATTAATTAATTAGGGATTAATAAGAAGGAAGGAATGAGAAAAGAAAGGCCATTGTATAACTTATGTAACATTTCCTATGCAGTGCTCAAGCGTTTGGACTTGGTACGAATGCTTTTGAACAATTCTTAGTTAAATAATGCTGTAACGGGCGGTTAGGTGGCACAGTGGATAAAGCAATGGCCCTGGAGTCAGGAGTACCTGGGTTCAAATCCGGTCACAGACACTTAATTACCTAGCTGTGTGGCCTTGGACAAGCCACTTAACCCCATTTGCCTTGCAAAAAACCTAAAAAAAAAATATGCTGTAACATCAAAAAAGATTTTATTAAAGATAAATTGTCACTGATGTGAAGGTTAGAATAGAATGTAGAGAACTGTCGTTAGCTCGGCAGTAACCCCATTATAAAATGGTATAGGTCTTCATTGGAAATTTAACAGCAATGGAGATTGTGAGAGACTGAGGAAACATTTCAAAGGAAGCAATAGGCCAAATTTATAGACATACGTAGGATAGAAAGAGAGAGTATGCAAATATAACAAGATTATAAACCTATGTACTTTGAAGGATAATAACACCTTTCTGTGGTGACTTCAATGTAATAAAAGCTTTCAACAATTCTTTGAAGCAGGTGCTAAATTATCATTTCCTTCTTATAAATGAGGAAACTAATATTATAAGTCATAATGTTTAAGGCAGTGATCAGATCCAGGTTTCCTGATTCCATATTCATCAATATTTACTACATCAAAAAACAGTAATGGAATATTGAAGGAAAAAACTGTAGAAGCTAGTTGGTGAATGGAGAAGATAATTGGTTTTGGTTTTAGATAAATAGTTTTAAGTTATTATTGGATATCTAAGCACAGTACTGCATAGTGGCCTTGACTCAGCTCTGTCATATACTGGTTTTTGTTATAATGGGCAAGTGAGTTTATTTCTCAGTTTTTCATATTGCTGTTTTCAAAGACTATAAGTTGCAGAAATAAGTAGGAGTTCTTTATGCCAGTGAAATCATATTTTCAGTGCAGAAAAGTCTACTAATTATTTGCAAATATGAGACTCTCGTAAGTGAGAGATGCTTCCTGGAGTTGCAGTTTTATACATTTATGGGACACAACTTTTCAATATTTATACTATATTTTCCACATCTTCTTAAGTTTCCAATGACTCTACTATAAAGTATCCTTTTTTATTTGCATTTGATTATCTTTATTTTTCTAACCTATATTTCACAATATACCCATCTATCCTCTCTCTAGAGCTATTTACAAAGAATTAAAGAGGAAACGACAATCAACAAAATTAATTATAATATTTTAAATGTCTGATATTATAATATATATTTAATACAGTATTTCCCCTCCCATAACACACAACATTTCCAAAGAAGCTGGTTCTCTTTTTTTTTTATTTGAAACCATAAATTTGTTCATGCACAACTTCGTTTATAAAATATATATTAAATTTAGAAAGGTAGTTCCATCATTTCCCTGCTTGTCACCTTCCTAACAACTTTCTGTTTTCTCTTCTGTGTATTTTAAAATATTTAATTGACATTTCTGTTCTTTTCTCTTATATATTACTGTCACTCCTTTCTTCACATTCCCTCCCTGCTTTTCCTCCCAATACCATTAAAAATGCCCTCTCATAACAAGTGTGAATAAGCAAAAAAAAAAAAAATACACACACTGGTCATATGTATAATTATATGTCTCATTCTGCATTTTTCTGCCAGTGATAGGAAGCATGTCCCATACTCTAGAATCATGAGTACTCATTGCACTGATCAGCTCTCGTATTTCTTCTTTTCTTCCTTTGGATTATGTAATCATAAAAATTGTTATTCTTTTATGCTTTAGTAAACAAGTTCAAGCTACTGCAGAGCTCTTGCAAAAATGCCAAATCAAAATATAATTGCTTACTCTTTTTTCATAGACACATAGAATTTTAAAAGTAAGGTTGGACAGCCCTTGTCTATAGACAGAATTGTAAAACATTGTTTATCTATAGAGATAATAGTCATTCATATACTTAAAGATGGTTAAGATCTTTAAGGCTTTTTTCTTCTCCAGAGGAATATGTTTATATTCTTATATATTTACTATCCTAACTGTCTCAATGTCCTTCTCAAACCTATAGCATATAGGACAAAGTACAGCAAGACCTCCCTTGTTCTAGATGCGTTGCTTCACTTAATAGATAGTGACAGAAAAGTTTTGACATTTTAAATGCCTTAAAGTAATTTCAAAATCATTTCATGGTGAAATTTTTTCACTAATTCAAGAAAATTTTCCCATTGATTTTTCAATAAGTCAACTTCTAAGAAAAATTTTAAACTTATTACTTTTTAAAAAGTTGGCCTTGTTTTATTTTAGGGTTTGTTTATTCTGACTTGCAAAATTTTATTTTTTATTTTTATTTTATTTTTATATTTTTTATTTTATTTGCAAAAATTTATTAAACACCTACCATTGTGCAAAGCATCTTGAAAACCATCGAGATTACCTTCTAGAAGGTTGCAACCTTGCAGAGGTTATCATGTGTTCTAAGACTGTTGTTTTTTTAATTTCATCATTTCTACATTTGTAGAAAGAAAACCTTGATCTATAATTAAATCAATAAAATAAAAAATAATTTGTGGTGCATTTGCTTAAATCAACTTATATGCTATTACCAGGCACCATATTATATCAAGGAATATCTTCTAAGAGATTAAATATATTTCACTTAAATGATTAATTTTATTCCTGTATATAAAAGAAAACCATTTTTACTTTTTATTAAGTACTTGCTGGTTCACAGTATACCAGATTAGCTGTTCAGAAATATATGAATGACATGGATTATTCCAATTTAGGGGTTTATAATTTATTTGGGAAGACAATTGTTTAATGCCTGGAGCAAATGTTTTGAGGTAGAAATTATTAAGTGTCTGAGGCCAAATTTGAACTCAGATCCTCCTGACTCCATGGTTGGTGCTCTCTCCATCTAGCTGCCCCTTTGCCAACTTTTTTTAAGGTGAGCTATCAGTTCAAAGTTGTTTGAATTATCATGACTTTGACTTTTGTGAAACTCAGTATCTTAAATTATTTGTTTCTGCATTTATAAATTATCTCATCTCTTGATACTTTAATGCATTTCGAGTGAGATTATTATATGCTCCACAACCCATGTCTTCAGTGACAAGATGTGTTTGTATGTGTGTGTGTGTGTGTGTGTGTGTGTGTGTGTGTGTGTATATTCATTCAATAGCAAAACTATAAAATAAATTTAATTACAATATATTTTCAATACAGGAAAATTTATTAAAATAATATCGGAAAGGGAAGCTATTCATGAGAGTATTAATATTCATAATTCTTATCTGTAGTTGCTGTGGAATCTTATCATTTAGCAATGACATTATGATTTACTAAAGCATCATGAATATCCATCAAAATAAATTAATTTTGGAATTATTTTAAATTATTTTTGGCATTTAAAATACCAGAACTTTTCTCTCCTTAACTTTCCATCAGAATTCTTCATCCATTCATTCATATGTGATTGAAATTCATATGTATCCAATTTCTGTTCTGCTTTTTCATTTTATATTCATTAGTAAGAGAATTTGCAGTTTTCTTTAAATTTTTTATGCCCACTAATCTTTATTGTACTATAATTGGCATTATTACAGGGTACCATAATTATAAAAAACTATTCTCTTATTGTTAGGACATGGATAATTTCTAGTTTTGTTTTGTTTTATTATTTCTGATGATACTGAAAAAATCTTTGAATGGATCTCAGAAAAATTTTTCCCCAGGAAGACAACTTCTTCATCATTGAATCTATAAGCTCTAAAGCCTGGCTTGTTTCTGAAAGCCTCCCTGGAGCAGGTTTCCCTTTTAGTTATTCATTTTTTGTTTCATTAATAACCCATCACAGAAGGAAAAAAATTATTGGATCAGAGATATTTCATAAGTTTGAAATTCATCCAGCAACAAACTGTTGTTGTTTCAGGATTGAAGCTTCCTGCTCTTAATTAATTTTTGCCAGTTTTGTGAAGGTGAGGTAGTACTTGAAAGTTGTTTGACTTCAAATCACTTTGATTATTTGTGAGGTTCTGCACCCCAAATTAAATATTGTTTCAGCTTTTGGAACTTATCTATTCTCTTTTGATGCTTTATTATATATTATTGGGTGAGGGATATTTTCATGGATTTTATTTTACCTATGCTGACTTCTTGTGCAGAAATTCAACTTTTTAATATAGTTAAGCAAATCTGCTTTGTTTCTAATAATTCTTTCCATTTGCTAAATGAGAAGAGACAGGGCAAGGTTTGATTGGCTGTATTCTACTGTTAAGATGAATCTATTCACTTTTTTTTTCATATTTGTTGGGTTTTTGTTGCTGTTTTTAATGCTTAAATGTCTCATACCACTGAAATTCACTGATGTACCTAATACAAAGTTGGACCTAAATTTATTTATTAACCAAATGCCAACCAGTTTTCCAAATTTCTTTATTAAATAATTAATCCTTACCTAATTGTAATCATCTACAGGTTTTTTCAAGCTACTCTTTTATTTATAGCTGATTAGATGTACAGTGGCATTTTGTCTTTCTTGAATTAAAATCAAAATATTTAAAAAAAATTATCACATTAAGATTGAAGGTAACTGGCATAAATTGTGCTTTAATATTTGTAAAATACTTTATTTACATTAACTCATTTCTGTTTCAAAACATTTCTGGGAGGTTGGTACTATTGGTTTTATTCCTATTTAACAGATAAATCAACTTAAGAAGGTAAGTTGAATTACTTACCTATGGTCACTCACCTTGTCACTGTCAAGAGACAGAACTCCTTTCCTCTCTGCACCACAAGGTACTTGACATTGCTGGTGGGTGGTGCTGGTGCTAGAGAAGCAGCATCATTATTTGCTTACTTGTATGCAAGGCCAGCACTGTGCTATTCACTAGAGATAGAGATGTGAATATTTTGAAGTTATTTTATTCATTCAAAATAGCACCATATTATATCTTTACCTGCCTTGATTAAAGTACATCAACACTTTGAGAGGTTTTTATTATAGTTAACATCCTTCTTTTAAATTGTCATCATTTGAATTATTTGATTATCAGTAATGTTCAAAAGTACCATATTTCCCCATGTATAAGATGCACCTTAATTTTGGAGCCCAAAATTTGAAAAAAAAATGGAAGTTTTGTTCATCACAATTCATACAACTCCTTATCACTGTCAAAATTCCCATCCACTAACTTATCTTCATCTGTGTTTGATGACCAATCGCTGTCATATGAGAGGTTCTGCCTGCTCTTCTGCTTGTGTTCTGGTCTGTGGTTGACCACAAGCACTCCCTGGGCAAGTCTGGTGCATGGATGCATGTTTACTTAGTCCATTCAATTTCATGAGCCTGAAGCACTAATTGTGTCTTCCTTTGAAACCAGTCACTTCTTTTTTCAATTCCTTCTCTAAATCAGACCATTTGGCTGACTTGACCCTCATGGCCTTCTTCTTCCAGGGCATTTTCAATAAGATTTCTTCTTCCTGTAACCAGTTTTTTCAATTGGAGAAGGATTAGACTTGCATTCAGCAGCACAATTTCCTCTTACTTTTGCAAACTGGATCACTTTCAACTTGAATTCAGCACTGTATGAAAATCTTTCTGAGCCATTTCTGGGCAGAATGTGGCAAAATGTAACCTAATATACCAGTACCAAATACAAAACAATGAGCACAAAAATAAGCATGCAAAAGTGGGAAATGCAAGTTTTAAAAATCTACAACCACTATATAAAGATTTTCTCAGTGTTTAGACCCCAAATTTTTTTTAAAGGTGCATCTTATACATGGGGAAATATGGTACTTGCTAAAAATTAAGAAGATTTAGTTTTTATTTCTCAACTGTAGAATATATTTTTAGGGATTTTTGTGATTATTCATGCTCATAAAGCATTTTGTCTGTCACACAGGTTCTATCTTTCACACATCCTACCTCGTTTCACTCAGCAGAGACATATGAGTCCCTGCTGCAGTGCCTCAGAATGGAAGATGACAAAGTAGCAGAAGCCGCCATACAGATTTTTAGGAATACAGGACATAAAATAGAAACAGACCTTCCACAAATAAGATCGTGAGTTGCTTTCTTTATATGGTGTACTAAAGCTTCACTGCTAAAATATGTTTGAATCATTTTTTATTTATTGTCTTCCATTTTTCTATAGAAGAATGTATCCAGTAGGTTATCTTCCATTAATTAGTATTTTTTATTTCCTTTTGCTGTTGAATTGTCAGTACATGCATCGAAAGTTAACTAACCAGAAAAAATAATAGGTCAACAGGTTTTTACAAATTAGACTTTATCTATATCTTCTTCCTTCTTCATTGCATTGTAAGGCAGTTGTCATTCACACTCCTTATTTTAGAAATAAATGAGAGAAATCATTGTAATAGTAATTTTTTGAACAATGAATAACCATTTTTATAAAGGGCTTTTAACTGAAAAACTAATATTAGATGCTCATATCATTCATCCCAGGGTTTCTCTAGCATGTCATGTTTTGAGAATAGTAAGTAATTTACATCTGCATCATATTTTGAGCTTTTCCAAGTTCTTTCTCTAAAATAATCCTGGGAAATAGGTCACCCAAGTATCATTTACAAATTGTGAGCAAAGAAGCTCATCTTGGCCATGAACAAAGTTGAATAAGTGCTAGAGCTGGACTGCAAAACTAGTGCCCCAATCCTTTGTAGCAGAAATGATAGATTGGGTTAAACACCATACAGAGGACTTATTCTAGAATTATGGACCATCACTCCTCTGGAATACTAAGACTAATAATTGAACGCATATTCTGATGGGTGAAATTCCAGAGATATATCTAGATAGATGTGGAATAAGGGAAATCAATATAAGGTCTTTAAATACAAGGAAGCTTGACAGAGAAGGCACCATCAGTGGAGAAGATCAGGAAAGAATGTATGTCAAAAATGATCCTTGAGACTTAAAGGAATTGGGGGTTCTGGGAGTAGAAATGAATACAGAACACATTCTCAGTATAACCTGGCCACCGATGCAACGGAATGGGAGTAGCAGATAGTAAACTCAGACAATGAGTTACTCTCAATATGAAGTCTGTTAGTGAATATAGTTTACAAAAGCTACCTGATTGTAGCCTATTTCATGTCTTCAGCAACAGTCACCTTGCTATATAAGTAGATTGTCCCCAGAGATTTTGTAGAGTTGGGAAAGAAGTCCAGCAGCTTCATATTGTTGGGTCTTTGGGGGGGGGGGGTTGTATTTTTTGTTGTTGGGGTCTTTTTTGGTTTAAAAAAAGACATTTTTTTCTCTTGCTTCTTCCCTGAAAATAGATCCTTTAGCGTGCTCAAAAATCTTTCCTTTTCTCCAGCACAAATTTTTCCTCTGTGGTTATGGTTTGTTTTTGATCATTTTAATATCAAGTATTTGTTGCAGAATAGAGAAATAGCCCTAAAGAAATTGGTCCACTTCTTTTAGGGTACATGTTGCTCAATAACAAATGGAAGTAGAGTGACTTCATTCTTATGTCTTTTCTCTACCAAAAAGTATGGCCTTTGCCTAGGAATGAAAGAACCAAAATAGCTAATAAGGAATTTTTAACCAAAATAAAAGTACCTTGCATTTGATCAGTTCATGTGACATGAACCAGATGAACTACATCTTCAGGACTGAAAGAACTAGTATATGTGATTGCTGAGCTCTTCTAAATGCTAATCTGAAAGACCTTGGATAGTAAAAAAGGTTCTCCAGAATTGGAGAAGGGCAAGTGTCCCTCTTTTCAAAATAGAGATGAATATAATCCTCAAACTAGGTTGGTGAGTTTCACTTCTTTCTCAGCAGAACTCTAGAATGTGTTATTAAAGAGATAGTGAATTGGTTAAAAATATTAAAGCAGTGATTAAAAAATCAGTATGCAATGCCTAAGTAACCTTATTTCTTTTTATTTTAAACTAGTGGTCCATTGGAATATAGAAAATAAAAGTTTATCTAAGATTTTAGCCACATATTTGATTAAGCCTTTCATGGTCTTCTTATACCAGTTGCAGATATGTGGACTAAACAAGAATACAGACTGGAACCCAAAATTAGTCATTAATGATTTCATATCAGTTTGCAAGGACATATCCAACAGTCACCTCAAGCTGTGCTTTTTCCAATGTCAGTTAACATTTTTGTGACTAACCTGACTCAATAAGAGGCATAGATGTATCCTTATAAAATTCACAGAAGACACAATGTGAGAGGGATAGTTCACATATTGTATTCAAAAAAGTATCATCATCCTAGAAAACTGAGCTAGATCTAATAAGGTGAAATTCATTTGAATTAAAGGAACTGACTTAATATATCTACAGTAGGAGTCACGATTAGAGAGCAATTTCTCTGGGGAAAAATTCTGAAAATTTCTATGTTTTAACCTCAGTATGCATTAATCCATTTGAAAAGTATTTAAGTGCCTATTACATGTTTCGCTTTAGGAATACAAAGTCAAAAAAAAATGAAACAATCTCTGCTTTCATTGAGCTCTTACATTCTATAACAGTATTTTGTGACAGTCCTGTCTTGGACCTGTGGTAACAATGAAATAGATTCCAAGCAGAATCTAGATGATGGTCCATCTGGCACTCCACCTTTGCCAGAATACTTCTATAATATTGTATCAGTTCTATGCTGCACATTTTAGAAAAGACATATGGGATATGATCCAGAAGCAGGCAACCAAGATGAAGAAAAGAAAGTTGAGGATATTTGAGGACTGGTTGAAATTGAACCAGTGAAACTGAAGATATGCAGAAGTTTCAAAGATAAAAATTAGGCTTGTTGGAAATTTTTTAAGATTTAAGTTTGTATTTTTTAAAGTTCTTTGAAAGAATTTTAAAATCAAAGATCCTCAGTCTTCTCATAAAAAATATGTTCTTTGGCTACCATAAAAATAACAGAAAATTGTCAATTATGGCTAAATTTGTAATTAATTTTTTATTTTCTTTAATTTTTTGAGACTTTAACAACTTAGAAAATGTTTCATTTAATCTATTATCTAGAAACTTCTGGGTGGACTCTAGATCAGAAACTTTTACATTGAAATTTTGGCTCTATGTCCAAGCTCCTCAAGTAGCTTATTTATTTCATTAGACATTTCTAAAATGTCATAGTCATATTGGGGGTAGGGATTTTCAAGAATAGTTTGTACACTCTGGAGATTATTTTGAAGACAGAGATCCCATAGGTATTATGTTTTAAAATAGTTATGACTAATCCAATTAAAAGAATTGCATGAAGTATATGATTTTTTAAACTACAATTTAAGAGTGTTACTCTCATATTTACAGCACCTTAATTCCTATTTTACATCAAAAAGCAAAGAGAGGTACACCACATCAAGCAAAGCAAGCTGTCCATTGTATCCATGCCATATTCACAAATAAAGAAGTACAACTTGCACAGATTTTTGAGGTAGGTATAACAGGGGGTTTTTTTGTTTGTGTTTTGTTGACTTTTGTTGGCTTTGAACGTTTGTCTGCTTTGTAGCTATGTAAATTAAATTCTTGTTTATTCAAGGGGCAGTATCTTCAAAGATATCATGCTATAAAAAGGACTATCTTAATTTTAGACTGACTAGTAGTTTTAGAGATGAGTGCACACTTTCTCAATATGAATTTAGATGACCAGCTTTATTCTCATGATTTAAAAGACCAGATGATGCTACTGGGAAATCTGTTCCCTTACCCTTGGATTAGTTTCTTGTTTACTCCCAAGCAGTTTAGTTTATGCCACCATAAATTGGATTTGTATTTGACTTACTGCATAATGAGTTCCATTTCCTGAAGATTAAAATTATTTTAAATGTCCCAGGAGTGCAAGATTTCCTTTAGTTATATCACCATCAGAATATGCTAGTTATAGTAGAATGGTTTGGTATTTTGGTCAAAGCTAGAGGAAGCAGAAGTAGGTAAATGATAACTCTACACCATATATCATAAATATCTCTTTTCTTTCCTTTTAGTCAGAAATTTTTCTAAAGGGTTTTTTTGTGCCTTCTTTGCATTCATTTTATCTTATTAAAATTAATAGAGAAAAGAATTAATCTTTTATTCTTATTTTGTTGCCATTAAGTAACTATATACATATTAGGAAATAAGAAAATGTCCACGTGGAAAATTTAAAGAGGATTTTGTTTTATTCCATACTCTACTAGCCTATGTAGATACTGCACTGAAGGTTAACTATTATCCCCTTAAATTTTCATTTATATCATTTTATTTTCCCAGCCTCTCAGCAGGAGTCTGAATGCTGATGTTCCAGAACAGCTTATAACCCCATTAGTTTCATTGGGCCATATTTCCATGTTAGCTCCAGATCAGTTTGCCTCTCCAATGAAATCTGTAGTAGCAAATTTTATTGTGAAAGATCTTCTAATGAATGACAGGGTAAGTCTAATTTATTTTTATGTTTTCTTTTTTTCTAATTTTGTTTTTCAGACATTCCTTATCTTTAATAAGAAAATCTAAATTGATAATCTATGTTAAAATAAGATCAAATAGATCAAATAATCACTGTTATTTATGCTATCCTGTATGATCATGCCATAATTTTCTTTTTTTTTAAAGGCAATGGGGCTAAGTGACTTGCCCAAGGTCATATAGCTAGGTAATTATTAAGTGTCTGAGGTCAAATTTGAACTCAGGTCCTCCTGACTCCCAGGCTGGTACTCTATCCACTGTGCCATCTAGCTACCATCTAGCTTCTCCCCTCCACCCCCCATCATTTTCAAGTAGTCCATATTGGTGTTACTCTTCCAGTTTTTTCCCTTATTACTTAGTACAGGGTTGTCCAACCTTACTTTTCAAAGTTTTTATTGAAACAATACCTAATATATTTTGACTTGCCATTTTAGTGGGAGCTCTGTGGTAGCTCAGCTTTGTTTGCAAAAGCATTTAGAAAACTCACAGGGGGCTGCATAAAAATCACACTGCAGGCCACATTTTGGACAACCCAGACTTAGAGAAAACCTTCTACAAACCCAGGTTGGCTTTTAACCCAGGTCCTACTCGTTGAGAAAGAACAAATAAGAAAATGAAGTTAACAAATAAGAAAGTAAAAGAAGAAATATCTCATTTTAATAAACTTCACAGACTATTTGGATTCTCATAGTACTGAAATTTTATATCACTAGTTTGAAATGAATTGATTAGGATTTAGATATTTTTATAAATTTTTAATACATGTTTTATATAATAAAGTATTCTTAAAAGACTTTAAAAATGAAATATTTTAATTGAAGTGAGAGTTCATTATTGAAAAGTAATTCAATTTATTTTCTAAAATAGATAATCCTTCATGTGAAAAATAACTCAGATTTATAAATCAAACTTCAGAGTTTCATCAAATGTTTTTACATAATCCCTGTAATTGAGTTTAACTAAACTATCTTTTTCTCTTTATTCTAAAGGAAAAAAGCAGGAATAGCTCACTATTTCACATTGTATTTACTTCCCAAGTTTTTTGATCAGAAAAAGAAGTGGTTTGTTTTTTTTTTTGAAGTGGGCCACATGAAAGAATTACTGTGTGGAAAGACAGAAATGAGACTTGGGTCTTAGCCCGAGGATATCCATATCTGAAGCAAACTGAGATGACTTGTCTTATTCATGCTTATCCATGTTGCTGAGTGAGGACATAGGAGCAGAGAAGTAATTGGACTGTCTAGGATATTGAGTATACTTCAGGAAGGAAGACATTTTAGTACTCTTTAACTTTGAAGGGGATATCAAAACGAGCTTGATAAAGCAAAGCATTTGAAAATGTTTCTTCTAAAATAAATTTATTCAAGTATCTACAGTCAACAGGTGAGAAGAATGGAAAATTATGGTCTCCCGATGAAGAAGTTTCCCCAGAAGTACTAGCCAAAGTAAGCACTCCTTTTATATTTCATACTGCCCTGTGTCATACATCAGTTATTAATTCAATGATAACTCTCTTTTCTCATTATATAAGCATTTTTCCATGGAATATTTCATTTTAAGACAGATGAAGATATTTCTGAATATGAAATAGTTTTTCATATTAGTTTTCATTAAACAGCTATAATTATTTTTGCCATGTGTTTGTTCTATGGATATTGTTTTCCCAGTGATGTATATAACCTCACTTTCTGAAAAATTCTCTACTCAACTTTTTAACTAAATGAATGATTGTAGAATTAGAGACCGCAAATGAATGTCGAGATATACATTAGGTATACCCAGAGACATAAATGCAATTTTAAATTTTAACTAAGGCTCTAGGGACATTCAGTATTTTGTGAATTGTTTTTAGATGTAGATTACATTTTCTTCTTTGATAATCTCTTCCAGTATGGATATCTGCGTATTTTCAATTCCCTCACCCAGATCTGATAAAATACTAAATAATATTGAGTCCAGCAAAACCTCATAAGAAGCCATCTTTGTTCTCTCACAAATGGCATTACCTGATCTTAGATAAATAGTTTCTTAGTGACAGTCTTTTTCAGAGGTAGAATAAAGCTTATCTTTTTCTTTTAGGCAGCTAGGTAGTGGAGTGGATAGTGCACTGACCTTGGAGTCAGGAGGACTTGGAGCTGGAATCTGGCCTCAGACATTTGACATTAACTAACTGTGTGACCTTGGGCAAGTCACTTTTAACTTGCATCCAGGGCCATCTCCAGTCTTCCTGACTCATATCTGGTCACTGAATCCAGAATCCTCCCTGATATCATGGTGTCTTCTTTGATAATGAAGAGCAAAGAAAACATCATTATCTTTTTCCTTTAAAAAAAGCCTTCAAGGACAGCTAGGTGGCACAGTGGCTAGAGCACTGGCCCCTGGAGTAAGAGTAACTGAATTCAAATCTGGTCTGAGACACTTAATAATTATCTAGTTGTTTGACCTTGGGCAAGTCACTTAACGCCACTGCCTTGCAAAAACCAAAAAGAAAGAAAGAAAACTTTCACTCTAAAAAAGAAAAATGAATTCTACCTGCCCCTGGTTTCTGAAAAATTATTTCATAAGGACAAACAAAACAATGCTACAACTGAACAAAATGGTTTTGATGTAGTTGTCCATAATGACTATATATTGGTAGTATTTTGTAGCTTCTTTATTATTTGTAGGTTCAAGCAATTAAACTTCTGGTACGATGGCTATTAGGGATGAAAAACAACCAGTCTAAGTCTGCCAATTCAACTCTTCGATTATTATCAGCAATGCTGGTTAGTGAGGGTGACCTGACAGAACAAAAGAGAATCAGGTAAGAATTTTTTCAATTTGTTTGCCAGCAATATCTGTCTTTAACATTATATAAAATGAGTTATAGAATACATTTGTTATTAAGACTGTGGAAGAGAATATGGACTTTCCATAGAATATTTTTATCATGAAAATTTTTTAATAAACTGTATATTGACAGACATAATAATAATCCATTTTTCAAATCTGACTTGTCAATGGAACAGGTTGTGCTAATTGTAAAGAATATTCCTTGGTCTTTGTCTTTCTATTCTTTGTGATTGGGTATGCAAATGTATTGATTCCTTTATATGAAAGAACTAGGTTTATAACCTATTCACCCCATATGGAATGAAAATTAAAGACTTGATAGCTTGTCCTAGCTGATAAAGAAAAAATGACTATTACTTAAAAGTTACTAATTTGATACAATACTAGTGGGTCAAGCCTATCAAGGGAGATAAAGAACAAAAGTAAGAATGAAGGGAAATAATCTGGCCAGATCTAAAGTTAAAATGTAAAATAATAACTTTCAAGTGCTCTGGCGTTGTATTAAAAATTTTAAAAATTCAACTCAGAATAAATTTGATTTACAGAGCTTAGAACATAATACACATAATATTTAGTGTTGAGCAATGCCAAGAATGCAAATCACTGAGTAGAAACTTCAGTCAACAAATAGTTAGAAAATCATTGTACTAAATAAATAATTATTGCATAAGTAATTAAATTTTATAATGCAATCTTTAAATTGTCATGAGTTTTCTGTGAATTTTAGCATCATTTGGTTCATCTTTTTTTCTCAAATATTTTCTTGATTTTTATCCCATTATTATTTATAGCGAAATCTAGCCCCTTGCCTTTTTCAAGTTTCTCAATTCAACTTTACCCATTCATCTGACTCAGAGCTACAATGACTTTAGACCCTAGGATGGGAATGCCTAATGACAGTGATGGCCTAGAGTATTCCAGAACTTAGGAATAGAGAGGGGGGCCAAATACAGGGTACCACGACACAAAGCACAGGAATAGGAGGAGATCCCCAAGAATCCCTGAGTCTAGTACTGGGTACAGAAAAGGGTGCCTACTGGCAGCTCTTCCATCACCCAGTTCCACATCACAGATAGAAGTGGTCATGAGCTGACAGAGCCCTAGATGAGTACTAAGCAAGCAATGAGTTTTGGAAACAGTTGTGAGTCCAGGGGCAGAGTACTTTCTCCATTCTAACTTTTAGGTCAGCACATAGGCCAGGAGACCTAGACCAGTAAGGGAGCCAGCAGTTCCACAGCTCTGAACCTACAGAATCTTCTGTTAGCCATTGCAGAGCCTCTTAGCTGGCTGATAGTGGCCAGAGTCCAGCAGCAACCCACACACTAATAGACCCCAACCTGGGTCAGGAACTTGGAGAGCTCAGACCAAAAGGATAGTGAACAAACCTCTTCCCAGATCATGCCTCTTTGGGAACATTGAAAACTTGCAGGTCCTGAAACTGAACTGTGAAAGCAGCACAAAGACATGAGGACAAAAGCCAGAGTTTTGCCACCCCAGTCCCACCCCACATGTACCCCATAACGTAAGAAGAGCCCAGGATTGAAATGAAGTTGGCTAAAAAATGAATAAATAAAAAAGAACCCAAAATGAAGAGATATTAGATGACTGGGGAAGCTTAAGACACAAATTCAGGAAAACTATTACCTGAAAATATCTTCAAGCAAATCCTCAAAGAAAAATGCTGATTTGTCCCAGACCCAATAAGAATTCCTAGACTGGTTTTGTTTTGTTAAAGGAAAAACAAACTTGTGGCAGCTAGGAGGTGGTACAGTGAATATAAAGCACTGGCCCTGGAGTCATAAGGACTCAGATCCTTTATAATTACCTAGCTGTGTGGCCTTGGACAAGTCCCTTACACCATTGCCTTGCAATAACCTGGGGGGGAGGGGAACTCAAATAAGAATAGTAGAGGAAAAATGGGAAAAGAAATGAGAACTATGAAAAGAGAACAGCTTGGTAAAAGAGCTGTAAAACCTTATTGAACAAAGTTAGAATTTAGAATTGGCTTTAATTTAGCCAATTCTAATGACTCCATGAGTCTGGGTACTAGATTTCAAGAAATCAAAGACCCACACGCCCTCCCTCCAATATATTTCTGTTGGAATTTAGGAAGATAAATTTCTATTAACTTTGTAACTGCCAAATAGACCCATAGTAGTGAAATCCATCACAACCAATTGTGCCATCATCAGAGCATGTAGAGCTAGCATTTATCCAGAATATTCAAGGATTAGAAAGAATCATTACTGTTTAGTTAAGAGCATAGAAGAAATGTCCTAAATAGGCAGAAGGAGAAAAAACTGAGGGGATAACTCAAGCATCTGGGGTCAGTTCCTGCCAGTGTGAGCACTTGGAGTTCAGACATCAGCTGCATTTCAATGCATGTTTGTCTGAATTAAAGAAAGTAATAGGGAAAATGTCATTAATGCTAGTTGAACTCTAAAGCTTGTAATCTGTACATTTTTCAGAAAGATACTTATAAAAGCATTTCTACCCACCCACCCACCCACCCTCAGAAAAACTGAATGAAGAAAATGCTCCTTTCCTAAAGCTGATGGATTGATTCACTTACTGAAGTTGGTAACTTAATTGGTTTCCCACTTCTTGGGCAGCAATAGGAAGATGCAGTGCTTTGAGTCTTCTCCAGATCTGTTTACTTAACATAATAATAGTGTAATTATGTAGCATTCATTCAGCTTTGGCTTTTTAAAGTGCTTTTCATTTACTTTGTTGGAAGTTTATAATTTTTTATTGACTGTCATTTCTTACTGTTGAAATTGTTAGACAGTTTGCTCAGCCATTCCCCTATCAATGAAAACCACATTACTTCCATTTTTTAATGCTTCCCTCCACCACAATGTACAGTTATTGTTCATTTACTTAACAAAAATTAATTTTTTTAATTTGAAGACTTCCTTAGTAGTTTGCAAATTGAAATTGGCTCCTCCGGAGCAAGACCTGTTGTTACCTCTCTTTGTACACCTCCCTTCCCCACACACACACACACAGAGCACAGTGCTTGTCATCGAGGAAGTCCTTAAATGTTGACTGATGGATTTTACATGTTATTTACCTACTGGTAAGGGGAATTATTCCTCCTCTGGATAAGTATGTGCTTCTTAAATATGTCCATTTCATTTTGATGCTTTTTAAAAATAATTTAAAGATGTAATGATATCTTTTGTTTTTATGTCTCCTTTATTTCTAAATCTGTTCTCCCTGACAGCTACCCCCTACTATCCACCCCCACCATCTCCTTTAACTGAGTTAACACCATCTTTTTGAGGGGTGGATGTATGGGAAAGGGGAGTATATATATTCTGTTCCCTTCAACAAGCATTTAATGAGTACATCACAGGATACTATGCTAGCATCTGAGAAGAGCCTCTCCCCTCAAAGGGCTCACATTTTATTGGGTATGAACAATATATGTAGTATATATATATATGAAGTATATGCAAAATAATCACAAAATATCTGTGAGCCCCTAGAAGATTGCAATGGAAAAATTTCATGGAGGAAGTGATGTTTTTAGTATATTTTTATATAGCTGAAGTCCCTGTCTATATTATAGGGGTTTTGTGGGTTTTTTAGTTTTGTTGATTTCTAAATATTTTAAAAGCGTTGTTATTCTTCTGTATTCATCCTATTATTTAATTCCATTACATTCTCTTCTTTAAATACCTCTCCATTCACATTATCCTCCCACTCTGTCACTTCATACTTCATACGAAATATGCTGTACCTCTCAAAACTTGAAATCATATCTTCCCATTTTCAATTATAACTCAACATTTCTCACTAAAACAGACCTTTTTATTTATAATTTGTCAACAGGTCTCCTCCTACAGACTATCTGTATACTGTCATACCCTTTCATCTGTAATCTTACCTACTTCCTACAACTTGGCTGTATCTTTGCTTATCCTAGAACTTTTTGCCTTAAGCAAACTCCTTTAACTCCTCCATTTCATAGCCAAACTGTGATAAAAATCTTTCTACATTCATCACCTTTGCTTCATTTGTTTCCTTCTCTCCTCTAAAACAACTATTAGTATGTGTGTTTCATTAGTCAATTTATATTGCTTTCTCCAGAGCCAACAAATGTTACCTTAATTGTTAAATCTGTTGGTCTGTTTTTCAATCCTTATCTTTCCTGACCTCACTGCAACATTTGACACTACTTAATACTTTCTTCTAGATACTCTTTCCCCTGGGTTTTTATGACAAGGACTTCTTGATTGTCCTGTCTCACATCACTTCAATCTCTTTTCAAATTATCCACATATTCAGAGTGGCTAGGTGGCGCAGTGGATAGAGCACCGTCCCTGGAGTCAGGAGTACCTGGGTTCAAATCCGGCCTCAGACACTTAATAATTACCTAGCCGTGTGGCCTCGGGCAAGACACTTAACCCCATTGCCTTGCAATAACTTTAAAAAAAAATTAGCCACATATCCAAAGCTCTTTCCTACCTTTCTGTTCCTATTATTGCTCTCATGATGACTTCAGCATCTTTTAGGTGTTTTTATTATCTTTGCTATGCTATTTACTTTCAGATATAAAAAGCTAACCCCAACTTTACCTTAAACTCAAAATATCTAAAAAAGAACTTTTTTTTTCCTCTGAGCAAAATCATATCACCCTAGCTTCCCGTCCTTGCAGTCAACTCATCAGTCCCTTTAATTCTATACATCTAATTAATTATCTACCTCCACAATATCTCTAACATTCTTTCCCTGCTTTACACTTGCACTACACTTGCATGTACTAGTTCAGGATTTATATATTTCTGCAGTAAGGAAATTGTAATTAGTTTCCCTGCCACCAATTTTTCTTATCCAAGCCATGTTCCACAAAGCCCACCAAAGTGTGTGTGTGTGTGTGTGTGTGTGTGTGTGTGTGTGTGTTTAGGGTTTCTTTTGCAAGGCAATGGCTTGCCCAAGGCCACACGGCTAGGTATTATTAAGTGTCTGAGGCCGGATTTGAACCCAGGTACTCCTGACTGCAGGGACGGTGCTCTATCCACTGTGCCACCTAGCTGCCCCAACCAAAGGATATTCTTAAAGTACAGGTCTGACCATGCTGCTCTGCTGCCCGTTATATTTCACTGGCTCCCTATTACCTCTTAGATCAAATACAAAACTCCTCCTTAGCAGCCTGACTCCAGCCTCTACCTGTGGAAGTCATAACCCTTCCATGATTCCCTATCCCCTGTAATTATCATCCACACATCTTCAATTCACGGAAGAGTGAATTGCATGTTTTGGTAATATGAGGATACTGTAGTAGCATTTGATCTCAGAAAACATATATAATCACTCAGACGAATTCAGCCTAACGAACTACAGAGGAGAGTATAATGTCTTTTTGTCTTCGTTGAAATGCAATCAGATAGCCCATTAAAATACTTCATCAGCATACATTTATTTTTGTACATTTTTTAAATTTTATTTATTTATGGTAATAGGGTTAAGTGACTTGCCTGAGGTCACACGGCTAGGCAATTTCTAAGTGTGTGAGGCCATTTTGAACTCAGACCTGGCCCCCCAAGTTGAGGTGGTAAAAAATAGTGTTTTCATGAAATGATTCGGCACTTTCAATGATCCTATACTGTTCTTGAAACAGAAACCAGTCTTTTTATCATTGTTGGCATTTCTCTAGATAGCAGAGTTGACCCTTAGTTCTTAAAGGATAAGCCAACAAAGCACAAGGTCTTGAGGCAATACCATGCTGGAACAGTTTTAAGGATGGGTTAAGTAACAAACTGTTGTAAGATATCTGAGTACCAGCTTCTCTATGTGTGGAGATTTATGACCATTAGGCAGACAAGCAGGGACTAAATTCCTTAGTCATGGCAAACATCTACTGTGAGAATCATAGAACACCACACCCTTTTCAAAAAACTATTGCTGAGATGCAAAGTAAGATTATCCAGGAAATGGAAGTGAACCAGTCATCATATGTAGATACAATAACTTGATAGTTAAACTTCACTGTTAGTTAAATCTTCACTGTATAATAATAAAAAGACAAAAGCAATTCTTAAGTGGGTTACTCAGGTAATAGTTTTGTAGATAATTTATGCAAAGACACAAGGGCAAGAGTCACCCATGAGAAATAATGAAATTTGCATTATGAAAATATCAATAGAATCCATTTAAGTTTTAAAGGAAGAAAACATCATCAAGCCCTAAAACAGTTGTGCCAATTTCTGTAGAAAACTGGACAGCATAGAATAAGAAATTATTCATTCTTATTAGGGAACTAACATGATAAGAGTCAGGAGGCTAATGAGCATAGTAATATGACATACTATCTCATATTCATTAAAAAATGACTGTTCAAACCAATTTATTCCTGAAAGTAAGAGAATGTGGAGACAGGTATTTTTATAATACATTTTGGAGAATTTGGAAGGAATTACATTTTAAAAGAAGTATACTCTTAAAAGGGCTAAAAATTCGATGTGAAAAAATGTAGAGATATAAAGCTGTTTACAGAAAATATTTTCTTGGTTATAATTGAAAATGCAAATTAGAACTAAAAATGAAGTTAGTAACAGCTGTCAATGATAGCAAAGCTTTAACACCTTGGTTTATTTTCATTGAATAAATTTTTTTCTGTTCTTTGTTTATAGTAAATCTGATATGTCTCGTTTGCGACTGGCTGCTGGTAGTGCCATAATGAAACTTGCTCAGGAGCCTTGTTACCATGAAATTATCACGCCAGAACAGTTTCAGCTCTGTGCACTTGTTATTAATGTAAGTAACAATGCAGTCCTAGATTTAAGAAATAAATACCACAATTGAGTAGGAATTTATTACATAGACTAATTACTGTCTATTGTAATTTGACCTAATTAAGACATTTCTACAAATGGTTGAAAAGTATATTTTCTTTCATTAGGTAAAGTGAGCAGATAAACCACTTTAATTTATTATGATTGATAAATTTAATTTTAAAGAATTTTTTTCAGCATTCAAAAGAATTAATATTTCATCCTCTGTGGATTTTTTAATATTTGCATGATTTGTTTTATTTTTCTTTTGCTATAGGATGAGTGCTACCAAGTGAGGCAGATATTTGCTCAAAAGCTGCACAAGGCTCTTGTGAAGTTACTGCTCCCATTGGAGTACATGGCAATCTTTGCCTTGTGTGCCAAAGATCCTGTGAAAGAGAGAAGAGCCCATGCCCGACAATGTCTGCTGAAAAACATCAGCATACGAAGGGAGTATATTAAACAGAACCCCATGGCTACTGGTTAGTAATGACATCAAAAATTATCAGAGGCATAGTTTTTGAAGGCTTTATTTTCATTATTTTCAAAATGTCAAGCTGCATTATTTCTCTGTTTCACACTGTTTTTGGACTTTTGGGATCGAAGTGTATAAATACACTGTAAAAATTTCACAGCATTTGGGGAGAGAAATTTTCTTGCAATAGACATTAGTGTTTTTTCTGAAAATGTGCCATAATTTTAGATGAAGAGTATATTTAACAATTACACTTTATATGCCCTAAAAATAACTGAAATTCTGACTAATTGCAAAAACACTGTATGTGTGTGTGTATAGTTTTTTTTTTTAAGCTGTTCATTTTCCTTTCATACAAATAATAAAGTGGAGAACCTCAGTGATAGGAGAAGAAACATGGATCTCATGTTTTCTTCATAACTTTAACACTGACTCATTTTGTTACATTGAAAAAAATCTTTCTAGGTGTACTAACATTCATTTTCTTCACAATAGAATAATATTTTCCTATTGTCCTCCCTTATAAATCATATCTAATTTGTAAATTAGCACAAAATGTCTGACCTACAAAAAAAGAAGTATGCAAAAACAATTTTTATAGCTTTTTTATTTTCATTTTAGAAAAGCTCTTATCCCTGCTGCCTGAATATGTAGTTCCATATATGATTCACTTACTGGCACATGACCCAGATTTTACAAAACCTCAAGATGTTGATCAACTTCGTGATATCAAAGAGTAAGTGTAATTCTCTTCAATAATTCTAAGTTTTGAAAGAAATCTGTCCTCAAAAAGATATGACAAGTGTTCCAAAGTTTGCCATTTTTGCCAAAAGTCTTTTTAACCTTTTGTTTAATCCAACTTATTCAGTGACTTAAGAGCAATTTTCATTTCTTGTCCACTAGCTTCTTTATTGGTTTTTTTAAAGAACTGACTACTTTTTAAAAAAAAAATTTATAATTTAATGTGATGGGGTTAAGTGACTTGTTCAGGGTCACAAACAGGTAGACAATTATTAAGTGTCTGAGTTCAGATTTGAACTCAGATCCTCCTGACTCCAGGGCTGGTGCTCTATCCACTGTGCCACTTAACTGCCCGTTTCCTTTTTTAAGATTTTGAGTTTCACATTTTTCTACTTTCCTTTCCCCTTCCCCTAATATCAAGTAACCTGATAAAGATTATGCATGTACAATTATGTCAAATATATTTTCTATCTCTAGTCTTTTAGAATTGTATTTGAGACAATTGACTGCTGAGAAAACCTAAGTATCATAGTTTATCATCATACAGTGTTGCTATTAATGTATTAACTCTCAGATACCATACATTCTTGTCATCTTTGTTATAGCAAATTATATACACTTAAGATATTTACATGGAAAAGACATTGGGAACGGGATCACCATCTTCAAATTTCTAAAGGTCTTTCATACAAAAAAGGGTAAACATATTCTGTTTTGTATTCCTGACTTTGCTTCTGAGCGCAGAATTAATACTTTACAACTTTGGAACGCCAGATTTGACTCACTGAAAGAATTTCCTTGTAGCTAAAACTGCTGAACAGAGGAATCATGTGCCTCAAGCAGAGGTGGTTCTGACTTTTAGCAGTGTAGAAAGGGCTGGCAGCATCAGTTTAAAGACTGAATGAGATGACTTCTTTATGGTCCCTTCAGCCACAATGGATGCATCTGTTTTTCTCTCTCCTACATTGAACTGGAAGCTGTGCCTAATTACTTGTTTTCTTATCACTCAAATTATCATATTGTTCAAACAATGACAATGAATAACATATTGGAAGGAAAAATATATTGGAATGTTTACTTTTCACTCTGCTGATATCTTTAGATGTGTGTTTTTAAATGAAGAGTAAGTGAATATAAATGTGACATGTTCTTTTACTTATTCTAGATCCTTACTTTTTAAAAATCAAGGTAATTAAATTAACTTAAAAGTTACATTTAGGTAAAATGCACAGTTTTCTAATTCTCAAACCCCCAACCCCATCATCAATAATTTAAGCAATTTTATATAAAACAGAAGAAAGTCATACTGCAGTTGCACTGGATCACCTTATAGAGATCAGGCCAGTAGTGATTCTTCTAATCAGTCAGTCAGTAAAGAGTTATTAAGCACCACTATGTTAAGTGCTAGGCATAAATACAGGAAAAAGACAGTTCCTGCCCTCGAAAAGCTCACAACCTAATGGACAAGTCAATTTGTTCCTTCAGCCTGGGAATCAAGAGACAGAAATAAGGAAAGCTGTTATTCATGTCATTATAAACATATTAGAAATAATTTCTCCTTTAAAAGAATTCTAAATTAAGGTAATCTCACTGTCTCTACAGATTAATGAACAAAAAATCATTTATTAAACATTAGTGGTCTGCCAAGTACCTATGCTTTTAACTGTTGGAAAGACAAAGGGATTATAATGTCTGCACTTAAGGAGCTCTTGTTCTAATTGGGGGATTCAGTGACTAGGAGTTAACTTTCAGAGGAGAAAGAATAATCTCCAACTCCTTTTGGCCATATTGGTTATTGGTGGTGCCCAGGGATCTGGAAGATGGAAAGGCTGGGCCAATAGTAAGGCCCAGTCAAGCTCCGTCTTACCATTAGGACTATATTTGTGAACTATTTTTTTCTTTTTTTTTTAATTTATTTTTATTAAAGATATTAAAGATATTATTTGAGTTTTACAGTCCCACCCCCCATCTTACTTCCGTTCTCTTCCCCCCCCCCCCCATGGGAAGCATTCTGTCAGTCTTTACTTTGTTTCCATGTTGTACCTTGATCCAAATTGGGTATGTTGAGAGAGAAATCATATCCTTAAAGAGAAGTTTAAGAAGTAACAAGATCAGACAATAAGATAGCTGTTTTTTTTTTTTTTTCTAAATTAAAGGGAATAGTCCTTGAACTTTGTTCAAACTCCACAGTTCTTTCTCTGGATACAGATGGTACTCTCCTTTGCAGACAGCCCCAAATTGTCCTGGTTGTTGCACTGATGGAATGAGTGAGTCCATCAGGGTTGATCATCTCTCCCATGTTGCTGTTAGGGTGTACAGTGTTTTTCTGGTTCTGCTCATCTCACTCAGCATCAGTGTGAACTCTTTTTTTCATGGAGCCAGTGTGGGCAGCCTTGTCTTTTTCCCATAGCTGTTAGCTAGAGAAGAAAGATATATTATCATTGAATTCATAAAATTATTGGGTTCGCTAATGAAGATTTTCGATTCTGCTTGTATCTAGTCTCTGTGACTACAAAAATAGGACATTACTCTATCCCCCCACCCTTAGGGAGCTTACATTCTAAGTGGAGGTGGAGGATACACAGCTAAGTAGAATCATAGGGTATTGTGTAATGGGACAGAGTAAACATCCAGGTGAAGAAAAGAGAACATGTTTAGATCCATATTCAATCAATTGACAACTATTGGTTCAGGGATTTTTGTTGTTATTATCGTTTAAAGAAATTTTGAGCAGGGAACTAGGTGGCACAGGGGGACCTGAATTCAAATCCCATCTCACATACACACCTAGCTGTGTGACCTTGGGCAAGTCACTTTAACCCCTTTGCCTTAAATAAAGTTTTTAAAAATATATTTTGATTTTATAATTAGAAAAAATAAAGGAAAAATGAATACATGCAAAAAAATCTAAAATATGTCGTATTACACACCTGTGCAACTTTCTTCTCTCATATTGCTGCCACCTCAACTTAGGCTCTCACTGCTTGCTAGACTGTTATGAATGGTCATTTCTGCAGTTACACTCTTCTTTAATTGATCTTTCACACATTTAACTCATGCTGAAAATTTTCAGTGACTCCACATGAACTGTTGGATAACGTAACATAAACTCCTTGGTCTGTAACATTTCGGTTTTGTTTCAGACTCATTTGCCCACACAACTTTTCAGTCCAGCTCACCTTGCCTGGAAAAACTCCTGTCTCCAAGTGGGCCCTCCATATCTGTCCTCTTGAAATCTCTTTCTTTAAGATCTGATTTCATAAGCCTTTCTTCCTATCCCTTCCTTTTTAGCTTTCTCATCACTCTCTTGAGACCTCCTCCTTTACCTTTGTTAAAGACACTCTCTATCATATCTCTTTAAACAATCCAATTGTTCCCTACAAATTCTAAGTACTTTAAATGTGTCCTGTTTTTTTTTTCATTTTTATATCTCCACTACTTAATACAGTGCCTTTTTACATATTAGGCACTTAATAAATATATGTCTTTAAATTTAATTGGAGCATGCTAATGTTGCTAATGGGAGGAAAGGAAGAAGGGAGGCATCAAAAAAATGGTGATGTTCTAATTTTTTAGTAGAGTCAAAATTCAAAAAATTATTTTTCCTATAATTTTTAAATTAGTACAATTTTTATCTTTTCCTATTTGAGTATCAAGTATATTTTCTAAAAATAATCTTTCTGTGATTTTTCAAAAAAGGTAAGTGGAAAATTAGATCCCACTTTACAGGAATTTTATCCTAATATATCTCCATTAAGGCTAACCTACATATTAACAGTGCCTCTGTATATGTATGTGTTTATCAACCCATATCAACCTGCATCTTACATGTGTGTATATATATAAAATTATTCAAGGTGCCTGTGGTTCATGCTTGAAGTTTTAATGACAAAGAATGAGAATAACAGCCACGCCTTTATGAAGAAGATGGCAGAAAACATCAAGTTAACCAGAGATGCCCAGTCTCCTGATGAGCCTAAGACTAATGAAGTATGATCTGTTGGGTGCTTTATTATTTTACAAGAGGGACCATTCTGTTTTTCCATGGCCATTGACTTTCTGTTAAATCAACAACTTTGATTTGGAAATTGTGAATGAAACCTTAGAATAGTGTGTTGTTTTTGCCCTTCACTGTAAACATATTCTAGCTTTATCGAATTTTGTAGTGCTATGGAAAAGAAACAAAATATTCTCTTTAGTTGTTCTGGGGGAGCACCATATTGAATGCCACCTCGTAAATGTGAGGCCCTAAATCTTTAGTAACAACATGGATCAACTGGGTTTAGCTTTCATGTCTTCAGTCCCTTACAGACATCAAATTGTAATCTCTAAGAATATTTCAGCATATTAGGAGACTACAGAAAAAAAAAAATATGCTCACAAACAGCAGAAACTTTTAGGCATTAGATGTGCAATCAGTAACCATATAATTTTTCTTTTATATGAATTGTTTTTTGTTTTTATGTGGATGGTACTAGTATATCTTGTAATCTCATGAAAATCTTTTTATGTTTTCTCCCTCAGAAACTTTATACAGTATGTGATGTTGCTCTCTGTGTTATAAATAGTAAAAGTGCTTTATGCAATGCAGATTCACCAAAGGACCCAGTCCTCCCAACCAAATTTTTCACTCAACCTGAAAAGGTAAGTATTTCCTATATACTGAAATTACTTAAATTTCATTTAGTTTCAACTCTGTTCTCTTGCATTAGTCATCAGAAGTTAGACCAAAAGCTTTCTTTTTAAAATGAATTCGTAGGCAGGTTTTTTTTCTGCTGCATTTCTTTTAGTTTTTGCAAGGCAATGGGGTTAAGTGGCTTGCCCAAGGACACACAGCTAGGTATTTATTAAATATCTGAGGCCAGATTTGAACTCAGGTACTCCTGACTCCAGGGCCGATGCTCTATCCACTGCGCCACCTGACCACCCCTTCTGCTGCATTTCTTGAAAAGCATGTTTTTATGCCATGCAAATTGGATGGAGACAAGAATAGTTCAGAGTAAAAAAATAGATGTCTTTAATCAGAGACTTTTTATTAATTAAAGTTGTTTAATTATACTTTTCATACTCTGTTGAATTATAATAGAATTAATATTCTTTATGTATGAAATTTTCAAGTGACTCAGCATTACCCCATTCACATACCAAAGATTTCCCCCACTTCATGAATATATTTTGCTTTTTTACATTATATACATTTGCAGATTTCTCCATTTCATGAAGAAGTCTCTTGTAGCAAAGTAAAACATAACTCAAATTAATAATTCATTGATCTTGAGTAGGAGTGTAAGCAACATTTCCTATCTTTAGTCATCCCCCTCTTGTAACATATATAGTCAAACAAATTACATTTCCTCAATGGCTGATAGAAAAAATATTTTCTCAGTTCTGCTACTCTAAATCTATTACCTGTTTAGTGAATAGCATCTTTCATCACTACTCAGCAATTAGGATTGCTATTGATCATAGTTCTTTATTACAGCTTTCAATTTTTCCTTTATAGTGTTAAAATGTATGCATGATTTTACTCACTTCATTTTAATCAGCTTTGCTTTTTTTTTTTTTTTGCAAGGCAAATGGGGTTAAGTGGCTTGCCCAAGGCCACACAGCTAGGTAATTATTAAGTGTCTGAGACCAGATTTGAACCCAGGTACTCCTTACTCCAAGGCCGGTGCTTTATCCACTACACCACCTAGCCGCCCCTAATCAGTTTTAAAAGTTTTTAAATATTTTCATTTTTGGAATACTGTTATTATAGAACAAATCTATTTCTGCTTCATTCAAACACCATAAATTTCCTCACTTGATGGGCAACCCCTTAGTTTACGTTTTTTGCCACCACCAAAAAAAAAAAAGATTTTTATACATAGGAGACCTTTTCCAACTTTTAAAGTCTCTTTTGAGTATAGACCTTGCGATTATAACTGAATCAAAACATAACACACTATTTATTTAGTAACTTTTTGTATAATATAATTCCAAATCACTTTCCAGAATGGTGGTACCCATTCACAGATAGTTATGCTTATCCCATGATTCCTTAAACAGAACAGATAGCACACTATAAATTTTATTAATAACACAGGGTTTTCAATATGAAAATTTATAATTATTCACTGATTCCATAACATAACAGTGCCTTCATATCCTATTAAATTATATGCAGTCATTTCCCTCTCCACAAGGTTGCCTATTTTTAGTACTTGGTTTCAGTATGCCTAGCTCCAGAAACCTCAGATACCATTTTAACTAATCTGTGGATTGGAAAGCCAGATTAAAAAAAGTATTTTGTGTTTGAGTTAAGATGACACTAGAGTCTCTTGGGTAAGGTCTTTCAAAATAAAGTCTTAATAAAAGACTAACAACAAAATAAATCAGTACATACTAACTTTTATTACTATTTATTTTTAAAACAGGATTTCTGTAATGACAGGAGTTATATTTCTGAAGAAACAAGAGTTCTCCTTTTAACAGGAAAGGTATTCTCAGATAATTTTAGTTCTTTGATTTCCCAAATACTTAACATATCTACTGTTCCTACAAAGTTCCCTAAAATAAATTTTTAAATGTTAATGTGGAATTTAAAATTCCAATAATGAGCATCATTTTATGATAATAGAAGAATAAATATGGCAAGTTTACATATATCTTCAACTTGTGTGTACAACAACGGAACTGTTTTATCCATGGTTACCATTTTACTCGAGCATAACAGAAAATTATATTTTTCTTCAGAATTCTTTTTAATTCCATTTAATCTAAGGTAGCAATAATCATTTGACTTTTTAAAATATCTGAACACTCTGTTTTTATTAGTAAAATAATAATACCTTTGTCCCTTTTAGCCAAAACCTGCTGGAGTACTAGGTGCTGTAAACAAGCCTTTATCTGCAACAGGAAGGAAACCATATGTCCGAAGCACAGGAACAGAACCTGGAAGCAATATTAATGTTAACTCGGAGCTGAACCCTTCAACAGGAAATCGATCAAGGCAATTTCCTTCTAATTGTTTCGTTTGTTTTGTTGACTTTTTTCATCTCTTGATTTATTCTGAAAGCACTATATCAAATCATGTTCTTTTGCCTTCAGGAAACGTGCTTGTGTGAAATAGTAATAAAGGGGGAGAGACAGAATAGATGCTACTTTTATACAATGTATACAGTGTGAAACATTTATATGTAATGAAGGCATTGTCTCTAAGAAAGAAAATGAGTAGGAACTTGATTTCAGATGTATCAGTCTCAGGTAATTGAACTTTACAACTATAATTATAATGTTCATAGTATATAAGATCAATTGAAAAAGCATGTATTCAGTGCATAGATTACTAAAATGGCATTATTGTGCATTGAGATCCTCCATCCCCATTTATTTTATAAGAATCATAAATCTGGTTATGTTGTCAACCATGTATAAGTGTAAGAAAAAATAGGGATTAAAAAAGTTAGGATTCAGTGATGTACTGCTTATTATGTGCATAAAAACATGTAAAACTAAAGTAAATGTTGATAGTGTTACCCACCTTTTAAATACTAAGTTTGAGTTTCCATTGAAAATGCTTAACAAAGTAGTAGCCAAATAAGATCTTTTAAGAATTTCGTTGGTAAAGATGATTACTTCTTTATCAGATAGTTTTCTCCCTCTCTGGAGAGATAAATGAAATAGTTGTTTTTGTAAAATACTATTTTTCCTATGCCTTTTCATTAGTCACTGACTTTTTGTCTTAGAATTTTTATCTAGTCAATGTTTTCTATACCTTAGCACAATGCCTGATTTTTATATATATATATGTATATATATATAAATAAATTTTTATGTCTTCTAAGGTGAAACAAATTATGAATCTTTAGCTTAGTATAGTCTAAAGTACCTTAGACTGAAAATCAAGTCACTGACCTCCTTTGGTTTTCCATATCCTTATTTGTAAAATGTCATGGATCACACTGTGATTTCTGAAGTCCTTCAAATTCCAAAATGTTATGTCTGAATTTTTATTTTCTAATATAATGTGTTGAAGTATATGTTGGAATTCATTGATGTTATTTCTTATTACCTGCACTACTCACTTTGTTCTGCTTGTATATGGTAAAGTTTTCTTAGTTAATGTTTTTTAACAGGGAACCAAATTCAGAAGCTTCAGAAACCGGAGTTAGTGAAAATGAAGAGAACCCTGTGAGAATCATCTCAGTAACACCAGTAAAGATTGAACCTGTAAAGAACAAGGTAATCATGTGTCCATTTGTGACTCTTCGGAGAATATTATGCAAACCTATTCAGGTTCCTTTTCACTGTAGGCAAGTTATTAGTAAAGATATTGTAGCTCTTCTTTTTCCCCAGTTTCACACACACACACACACACACACACACACAGCTGCCAACTAACTGGTGCCTCATTTTTGAAAGTTTTCCCCTGCTTCATGGACATGGTTGTAAACTAATTGTTTTATTTTTTATTCACTAAATTTTTTTTTACCTACTTTTAAATTTTTTTGGTTTGTTTTTCTTTGTTTTAACAGGTATATATGTCAGTCTCTGGGGTCTATTTTACAAAAATAGCCAAGTGAATAATATGATCTTCCTTATACACTTTAAACTGAAACAGACACTTAATCCCTATAGATACTCAAGTAAACATTCAGCCAGTATGAAATAGAAAGGTTATCAGTGATGAAATATGGTTTTGACTTATATTGCAGCTCCTATGTTTTTGAATTCATTTTATGCATAATAAATTTTCTTAGCCCTTCACTTTTATTCTGTAATAAAAAATAATAATCAAAATCTATTAAGTAGTCATATACTAACAAAACTAAAATTCTAAAAGAAATGACAAATACACCTTCAAAAATATTAAAAATACCCAAAATAACAGAAGTCCAACAGATGGATATCTTAAATTATCCCTTCTCAGAAAAGGCAATAGATCTAACTATAAAGAACTACCAAAGCAAAAAACATCCTTATGAATTCATAGGAGAATTCTATCAAACTTTTAAAGAATATTTGATATTATTCTCTAATTGTGAAGGAGAAAACACCTTTTCTGAATCCTTTATAAGGTATTAATATCTATTTATAAATTAATACCTAAACCAAGGAAGCATAAAACAATAGAATGAAAACTACAAAGCCATAAAATTCAAATTTTAAACAAAATCCTGTCAGACTTAGTATAGTTTGCATATGAAATCAGTGCCAGGTGACTTGAAGCTTTTCTCCTCTACTTATTAGCCATATGACTACTCAGAGTCTCAGTTTTCTTATTTTTGGAGTTTGTTTTTTTTTAAACAGCCCTTCATTTTATGAATATTGAATCCTGTTTGGGAGAGGAAAATGTACTAATTAGAAAATTAAAAACTAATATGAAGTTCTAACAGACCTTATCTGTAAACTGAGGCATTTTTTATTGATATCTTATTTTATTTTTCCATTTATAAAAGTTTTTCAGTATCCATCCACTTGCATGTTTATAAGGTACACATTTTTCTACCATTCCCCCTTTCCCATTAGTGGCAAAGAGTCTGGAAAAAGTTGTATATGCATATTTCTGTTTTGTGTTTGAGGTATTTAAGATCAGGGAATAGGAAAAAATCTTGGGATAAGAAGAAAAAAAACATAAGAGAAGATTTTAAAAATAAATACAGTGTCTATTCAGATTCTTTGGTTTTTTGGTTGAGTTTTATTTTTCCCCGCCTTCTGGTTGTGGATAGCATTTTTCATCAGGTCTCCCAGGGTTGTTTGAACTGCGTCCATCATAGTTGATCAACTCACAATCTTGTTAATGTGTTTGATGTTCTCTTGGTTCTGCCTGGGGCATTTTTTTAATCTTGTATTTTGTGTATTGGGATTTTAACAATAGAATCTGAAAATAGGATTCAGAATATAGCTTTTATGTCTGTCATCTCCCTCCCACACAATAATATTGACTATTGTAAAAATTGGCAGTGATCTGCCCTGCCTTGCTTCCCAATCTTCCCTCCCCCCAAAAAAAAAAATATTGGACTAGGAATCATATCTAAGTTGTTGTTCTGACTACACTATTAATAAGCCACTTATTGGAAATAAATAGATCAGAATTATTTAAACCCCAGAGTCTAATGATGATTGGTCTTCTTAAAACTCCAAAATTCAATTACTATAAAAATATCATTATATCTTGCTTTATATGTTATAGGTTTTTTTCTTCAATTGTATGTAAGCATAACTTTACAAATTAAATGTTTTTAATTAATTTTAATTTTACTTTTTTAATATATCTTCATTTTTTCTTCATTTCCTATTGCTCTTTTGTTTACTGTTGTTTCCAATCATATTTTTGAGTACTCTCTATATATATAGCTTTAATGTTATGTCAGAGTATTTTAGCAGACATTCAAATTATTGAATCTTAATGTTTAAACAACTCCCAGAGTAAATCCTTAAAAATTAGTAAAGTATTTGTATATACTGCACATAGACCATGTGTTTGGAAGTTATTATCCTCAACTGATCCCCTAGATGTTGATAAATGTTGTGTGAGAAATCGTCTAGAATTTATCTGCATTTCTTTTGAAATTCTAGATTTTTGGTGTTGGGAGTTTTTTTATATAATTTTTCCATTTTCAGTCAGTGCTAAATAAATTCAGTGAATTGGTTCTTATTTTGAAACTAATTTTAATTGGTATGATATTGGTATTATCCATATTTATTTTTTCAGACCCATAAGAATTTAATAAATTCTTTTCTTAAATAATAAGATAAAACGTTATCCCTGAGGAGATGATAGTCAGTTCAATTTATTTTGAATACGTTTCCTCTGCAGGTATACATATTAAGATAATGGGAAAAGTGTGAGTTGCTATTTCTTCTTCTTACCCCCAGACCTTCACAATCTCATCTCCTGCTTTAACATTTCCTTTTCAATAGCTTTTGATACAGATGGTTACTATGTGGGGAATGTATGTGTTCACCAGATTTTTATTTGGATTCTTGTAGGAGATTAACTCTGATCAGGCTACTCAGGGCAACATTAGCACTGACCGAGGAAAGAAAAGAACGGCAACAGCATCTGGAGCAGAGAATATCCAGCAGAAAACTGAAGAGAAGAAGGTAGATGAGACAGGACCACCTGTTCCTCCCAAGGCCAGACGAGGACGTCGGCCCAAGTCTGAATCTCAGGGCAGTGCAACAAAAAATGATGAGACAAATAAATCAGCTGGGAGGGGAAGAAAGAGGGCTGCCATTGGTCAGGAGAGTCCCGGGGGGCTGGAGGCAGGCAACGCCAAAGCACCCAAACTACAAGATGTAGCCAAAAAAGCAGCATCAGCAGAGAGGCAAATTGATTTACAAAGGTAAAATAAAGTAACTTCTCTCGAAATCTTGAATTGTAGAAACATTTTAAACATTTTTTAAGTTGCTAGCACATTTGAATCAACCTGTGAATAACTCCTATAGTCTGTTACTTTATAGAAGCAATAGAAAAAGATAAAACCCAGAAAAACGACCTACTTTTTCTTTCTACAATATTTTGTTTTCATCTCATTAATTTAGATCTTGATTCTAACATGTCAGTCAGTCAACCAAGAAATGTCTAATTACTTCTCGTGTATGGAGGAGCACTATGGTAGACACTGGAAATAAAAAGACAAAATCTTTTTTCTTGCACCAGTACTCAAGAAGTATTTTGATTATTGCATATTAATTGCCTTTATCAGCAAGGAAACAAGTTAATGGCAATTTTAAGTTCACTCCTGACTTGAACTTTTTGAATCTTTTGATTTTCAGAGACTGTTTCATTCATCAAGCTTCCCAATAAAATATATATTGTTCATAGAAATTATAATTAGCATTGTGTCAGGAATATTCCTAAGCATATTAATGAAGAACTTAATTTTATATTCACTTAGGAGTTTCCTAATTTGCATTTTTATTGGGAGCTAATTTTTAGATTGAAAATATTTAATCATTCAAATATAAATGCCTAACCAGAGGTTTAAATAAAAGGAATGTTGCTTGTTTGGAAATTAAGTTTAGCACAAAACATTACATGTAAAAAAGTTTATCTAATCTACTTAAGGCATTGTAAAACTATATATTTGACAGTATTTTTTTAGCTTTTCACTAAAATTTTATGAAAACTGTGATTAAGAGATTTTAAAGTGAGTATGCTTGAAAATGTGTACAAGTAGAATCAATTTTTTAACACTATCAAATTTAATTATTTATACAGAATTTATTGAGATTCAAATAATTAAGCATTTCAACTGTGGCTCCAAAAATCTATCTCATGGACTGTGGCCGCACCCCAATAAAACCATCTCAGCATATAGGATCAGCCAGCCTCAGGGTGACCCACAGACTTTTAAAGTCATTGTCTACCCCAACAGCCATAAAAGTAGCTGAAGCAGGTCCTGGGGAGCCCCTAAAGCTAGGGCAGATAGGTCATGGTACTGCAATCTAAGACCATCACCACTTTGTCTCAATTTTTGTGTTGCCACTAGATTTTGATTATACTACAAGAGCGAGTAAGCTGAGGACTTCTCAAAACTCTCTCACTCATAAATCAAGACATTACCTTCCTGATCTTAGAAGAGCTTTTCAAAAATGAAAAAATAACTGCAAGACTTTCAGAATACAAAAACAAAGGGGCAGCTAGGTGGCACAATGGATAGAGCACCAGCCCTGAGTCAGGAGTACTTGAGTTCAAATCCAGCCTCAAACATTAAATAATTACCTGGCTGTGTGGCCTTGGGCAAACCACTTAATCCCATTGCCTAGCAAAAACCTAAAAAAGAAGATAATAAGACTCTTGATTGAGCAAGCTGAGTTCTCAGCATCTGATTAGCTGAAAACAGTGTCAGTAAAGTATTAAGGTCAAAAGCCATATTGCCATGGAGATGAGAAGTGGGTGAGAGGAGAAGAACTGAAGTTGATTAGAGATGCCTGTCGAGAGTTGTTTGGCCATGAAAGTGAGAAGAGAAAGGATTTTAGCAGAGGAATCCTTCAGCAGATTTGTAGGCAGCTGAAAAGTAAAGATTTTTGAGAATGAAGAACTGATTAGGGAAGTGCAAGTCACAGAAATAGCAAAATAAGAAGTTGTGTTGAGATGAATTTCCCAGTACTAGATCATCATTTCTTGTTTTAATTAGGACAGGATTGGGTGGAAAGAGAATTGTCCCTATTAATTTAGTAGTTTGATGTCAAAAGATAAAACTAACCTTAAAAATGGAGCTGTTGACAGCAGCATTGGAGGGGACAGAAGATTGGAGGAGAGTGGTTTGTGCAAAATGATAAAAGCAATGTGAGGAACTTCTTAATTAAAGGAATTGTGGTAACAATAAAACCAGGATTCCAGAGAACACAGTGAAACTGGAGGGAAAAGCTGAATGAGCAAGAATAGGAGACAATGAGGATGGGGGAAGCAGGGAAGGATTTTTGTCTAGCCTTCCAGGAGCCCTGTTGGAAAAATACTACCAATTGCTACATCATAGAGGAACGAATAAATTGTTTGGAGATTAAAAGGATATAATTTTTCAGTTCTTTCTTTTCTACTTCCTAGTTATTAGTCATTTCTGTCATGTATCTGTTATTTCTTACTTTGTAAATTACTTTTGTCTTTACCCTACAATAGTGAGCCTTCTCATTCCCAACAGAAAATCCTTCTTGATAAGAGTGCTTCTCCCTCTGTCTTCATCACTATCACTTATTTTCCATCTCTCCCTCTCTTGCTGTTCTTGCTCATTCTCTACTGACTGTAAACATGCCCTTTTCTCCTCAATCCTAAGGAGATTGATCTATCCATTCCCCATCTCTGCTATTATCCTTTGTCTCTCTGGCCCATCTACATTAGGTGCTTCCACTTTATATCCTCTCACTTTCTTCTTAAAACTCTTACATTACTTCCTTTATTATTCCACTGAAACTGCTCCTTCTGCAGTTACTAATGATGTCTTAGTTGTCAAATCCAAAGGCCTTTTCCCAAATCTCATTCTCCTCAATTTCTCTGAAATCTTTGATATTGTTAATCACTTTCATTTTCTTCCTAATCATCTCTTCTCTATATATTAATTGCAATATTACTCTCTCCTAGTTCTCCTCTCCATCTGAATGATCCTGCTTTATCTTCTTTTGTTGGATCCTCAACCAGATCTCTCCCTTTGATTGACTATATAGGTGTCTTGCATGGTTCTGTCCTTCGTGCTCTTCTGTTCTCCCTTTATACAGTCTCAATATGTGGTCTCATCACACGGATTGTAATTATCATCTTTATGTTAATGATTCTCAAATTTACTTTTCCTGTTTCAATCTCTGATTGGCTTCATTCTTGCAACATCACCCTCCCAGAACCTCAGGCTTAAAACCTAGGAGTCATCCTGTGCTTCTTACCATCTCTCTAGCTATTGCCAAGATTTGTTGTTTTTCCCTTTTAAACATCCCTAGGATATACCCCACCCCCAATTTCCATCACCCTGATGCAGACCCTCCTCACTTCACGCCCTCATTATTGCACTGTCCTTCTGGTTAGTCTGCCTGCCTCCAGTGTTCACCATTTCAATCCATGCCCCTTTCAGCCCCTAAAGTGCAGGGCTGACATGTTGCCACCGTACTCCTACCTCCCTGCCAAGCATTATTCCATGGATACAGCAGGCTTGTGACTCCTCTGCTGTCCCCATGCCATGAATGCTTTCCCTTCTCCACACACTTGAGCTCTCAGGCACAGTTGTTACCATGTCCTACAGGTAGCCTTTTCCAGTCTTGTGCAGGTGTGCTTGTGCTCTGACCCACTGGAGTGGAGCTCCTGTTTGTGTCTCTGCCACTTAGCCTCTGGTTCATGGGCACTTTTCACTCTGACCATAGTCAAGAATAGCAAGATCCCTGAAGGGTAGAAGATGGATGAATGGAGACTTATAAGACTGATAAAATTCACTTTCTCATCTAGAAACCACCAGGAATTACCCTTCAAATGAGAACATTTATTTAATTTTTACTTCATTTTAATTTGAAACAGTGTATTTTTGTATTTCTCCTTACCTGTATTTCTTCCTAAACAAAGCAGCATTAAAAGAGTTGGTTCCCATATCCTATACACAGATTTCCTAGAATTCATTTCTTTTCACCTAGATATACTTTTTTACATTTCTCACCATTGAAGTAGAGACTGCCCTGTCTATTTATCTATGCTTAAAATGCAAACTGGCTCTTTGTAGAATAGAAGGGACTTAATGAATGGCTTTCTATTGTCCAGGTTATTAAGGAAAATGAAATGTTCCATTGTTCCTTGCTGAGGACAGATAGAATTTGGACAAACAGAGAAGATGGAACTAGAGCCAGATGAGTTCTGGAGCTTTTTTTCTGTGTATCATGTATCCCTTTGGTAATCAGGTGGAAATTGTGAACCCCTTTTAAAAATAGTTTTTAATAAGATTATGAAGAAAAACCCCATTTTATTGAGTGTTAATTCATCCAAAAAATGGCAACCAATCCATGAAAAGTCCCTGAACTAGAGCTTCTGGTGAAGCATCTTCTTGTCCTTTAATGGATGCTCTAAGAAGCCTTCGACAGAGGTGGTAGCCCCCAATGAATTTCCTTGAAGCAGTAAAAGGACCTTTTTTCTTGATGGAGTGTGTGTGCCAAGGCATGACAGAACTTTCTGAAACTTCTCAAACCATTTTTTTTTTTACAATGAGGTGGAGTTAAGTGACTTGCCCAAGGCCACACAATTATTAAGTGTCTGAGGCTGCATTTGAACTCCAGGTAACTCCTGACTCCAGGGCTGGTGCTCTATCCACTGTGTCACCTAGCTGCCCCCTCAAACCATTTCTTACAAAAAAGAAATGTCTTGCCCCATTTCTTACAATTCTCCTCAGGTAAAAAAAAAAAAATGTTTCTGCCAGAAGAAATCAAAGAAAGCATTCCTAAACAATGTGAAATCTCAAGCAAGAAACATAGAGCAAGATCTCATGACAGGCAGAAAAGAAAGGGAGATTTGGGAACTCAACAACTGAACTAGAATATCTAAGAACTTCATATTTCTGTAGCAATATGCATGTTCTCCACCCAACAATGGAGCATACCTATGTGCAAATCCCATGAAAAAGATTTGCCCTAGAGAGTGAGGGAAGTACTCCAGAATTGAACAGGGGCCAGTTTAATGTGCATTTATTTCACAAAAAAGAAAAGGAAGAGAAAAGCAAGAGAACTTGACTTCAATTTGTGGTTAAAAGGTTTTTTAGGGCAGCAATCGTGGTTAGCAAATAACTAAAAAAACATTGTTCACAGTGAAGTAACACGGTTTTTATTAAGACCAAGTCTTACTAGATTAAACTCATTTTATTATTGAATCATGTCATGTCATTAGACTTTTCCATTCAAGAGAGTGCTTTTAATGTATGTACATGTTTGCTCACCTAGATTTTAACAAAGCATTTAACAGTTAAGGCTGCTCTGACAGAGAACATGGAGAGGCAGATTATAGAAGCCAGTGGTGGGAATGGGCAGGCAAGAAGATCATCATGTAGAGGCAGCAAGTCAGTTTAAATTCTAGTAAGGACAAATTTTCCAGAAACAGAACTGAGGGCATTGGTATACTTCCTTAACTGTATTTCTTCATTAAAAATTTAGATGTAATATAGAGAGGATTCTTTTGGGAGTGTGAGTTAGATTAACTAGTTTTGCCCCTTCTATCTCTAAGATTCTTTAATTCTGAATTTTTTTTAAGAGGCAAAGTCATTAAGCAAGCATATATCAAGCACTGTGCTAAGAGCTGATATAAATATAAGGAAAAAGAACATCCATGTCCTCATTGTGTTTTTATTCTTAAAACAGCATGTAAAAATGGACCTGGGAAGGGGCAGGACAGAGGTACCAGTACCTGGCTCTGATGGGCCTTATCAGCAAATGAGACATGACTCGTGTGGACCTACAGGAGCAAAGTCTGGAGACAGGCATGATGGCTAAGTTAGAATCAAGAATGAAGATAAAGACTTAGAAATTTGGAGTTATCCAGATCGAATATGAATATTCCCAGGAACACAGCAGAAATTCATCTAGGACCTCTAATTTAGATGTAGAGTTTGTGTGTCATAATTCAGTATTTCAGTACCCTAAAACTAGAAAAAATTACTATGTAAGTGACCACCACTAACTTGAGATATTGCAGGCATAAAGAATTAATTAAATTAACAATGTATGTAATGTACTGATAAGTAAATGCTAAGATAGAAAGATAAAAATAAAATAATTTCTGCCCCCATAGTTTTTTCTATCCTCCTTTTCCTAGGCAGAAATGAACCCTGAATCATTCTGCACTATCTCAGACCTTAAGATGATTTTAGTGTAATTTTACTTGCTTTTACCTTTCTTGTAGTCCATTCTACTATGGGTCTCTCTTTCCCACCTCCCACTCTGCTTCCTTTGCTTTTATTACTTTATTCATCATCACCACTTTCTATTAGCATACCCTCCAGTAGATAGTTAAGCATTAACTTCCTTCTCTGTTTTGTCTGTTTTATGGCCCTGTTCACCTAAAATGCCTACAAAAGGTGATCCTCCTAAAACTAGAGGTAGCCAGTCCAGTCCCAGTCCTTGCCTTGCCTAGGCCAAAAGAATTTCTTTGGAGTTGTTTTTTTTTAAGCTTCTTTAGTTTTTTTGTTTATAACAGAGGTATCCAAATGTATTATATGATGACCACAGGATCATTATCTTAAGTTTAAAAGCCTAGCCACCCACATGTCTGTATTTCTATTTTCCCAAAATCATTCCCTTTCCTTTCCCCATTCTCCTACATAATCCTTCCACTTTTTAGTTTATCTTTTCCAAATAAATATTTTTAGCTACTCTTCAACTATCTGCTCCCAAAGCCCCTACTCTTGCCTTCAGCCTGTCCTCTACCTGTCAAACTAAATTCTCTTTTCCTGAGCTTATCTGTTTTTATGAGAAACTGATCTTTATTTGAATAATAAATTGCCTAAATCTTATTCTTTTCTTCAAGGCATTCTTGGATTAAAGGTATAACCTTTTAGGGCTTTATACCAAAAAAAAAAAATGAAGAATAAATAAATCAAGTGCATGTTAAGATTTAATAATGTCTATATAAATATTAAATTACATAGGTATAATCCTACCATTATTATATAAATAACATGCCAAATGTACATATTCATTAAATTCATTGACTTTGGTATATGCATGGGGACAAATAAGAACATTTTATGTTCAGAATTGTCTAGGCCAGTAGTATTAGGATGCTAAGCTGTTCCATATAATAGAATTCACTTCAATCATATACTATTTTCATTGGTTTTGTATTAAAATACAGGTCTTTTTTCTGATTATTGGCACTTTCTATAATATTTTATTTTTCTCCAGTTACATGTAAAAACAATTTTTACATTCATTGAAAAAAAAACAACCTTTCTTTCTCTGGAGTTGGAGAACACTTTTCATCTTGAGTCCTTTCGAATTATCTTGGGATTGTTTGGGGTTTGGGGTTTTTTTTTTTTCAACATCACTTTTTAACATCAGTCATCCCCTACTATTCTCTTTCTAGCGTAAAAGTTTAGTTAAGAAAAATACGTCAATACATTTTGACTGTTTCTGGAAAATAAATGTTTGAATCCTTACCTATAACCTCCCCACCTTTCTGGGCTTTTCTGGTTTACTTACACATTATTAAATTCATCATGTAGACCTTCCCCCCTATTTCTGCTGCCTTCACTATGCATTAGTTCATGCTGTTTTCTCATATTTCTTTGAGTTTGTCATGTTCGTTATTTGTTGTAGCATAAATTCATAAACTACTGTTTGCTGAACTGTTCTCTCAAAAATGGATTTGCACTTTACTTAAAATTTTTTGTTATGGAAGAAAAGGATGATTTTCTTTTTCTGTCTTTTTGAATCCATGGAACAAATGTCTGATAGTGGTATTCTAGAACAAAGACTCTAGAGAGTATAATACTAAGTTTCTTAGAAATGTTTCTAAACTGTTCACCACCACTGCTGGATCATTTTACAACTTTACCAACAATGTATTAGCAACTTTCTAATGTATTAGCAACTTTCTTCCCTAACACCCTCGCAACAGTTATCAATTTTGTTTGATAGTTTATATTTCTTTTGAAACTTGTCATAGAATAGCTCTTCTTATTAACTATATCACTTTCCTTCTGATTGTAGGTAGCTGACTTTTATCAAAGATGTTTACTTAACTTGGTAATTAACAGTATCTTCTGATTATAATGATTTTGTTACTGAAAAAGCTTTTAAATATAAATTTACTATATAATTTGA
This sequence comes from Macrotis lagotis, assembly GCF_037893015.1. Taxonomy (NCBI): domain Eukaryota; kingdom Metazoa; phylum Chordata; class Mammalia; order Peramelemorphia; family Peramelidae; genus Macrotis; species Macrotis lagotis. The sequence goes on from NC_133660.1 coordinate 175,885,178, forward strand.
CTATACAGTCAAAACTGCTTTTGTTTTCTAATGATCATCTCTAACTTTTCAATAATTTTGAATTTTATTCTACAAAACAGAATTTTATGTACAAAGAAACTAAAAGTTTATACTTCATATTTTAACATTTGAGTATTTCCAGGTTTCTTAAATAATCTTGGGCTGGAAACCAATCCCCCTAAATATACCACCTAACATCCTAGGCAACAATTTATGGCTTTCATTACAGTTATTCAGTCGTTGGACATAGGTGGGTAATAGAAAAATACTAACAGTACTGTGCTAGACCCTGGTGATAACATTCAGTCTACCTTAAAGAACCTTATAGGATATTATGATACAGCAGAGCAGGATGAGATTGAGAGAGAATGCTATGAGATATCTTGCAAGGATCATTTTCACCTGATAGCTTATTTGTTTGATTGCTTTTGGTGGGGTGAGGTTTTGTGACTTGGAGAAAGGTAAGAAAGGAGGGATCCATGGATCTTCGAAAAATGGTAAGGGGAATTGTCCATTCTGCATTGGGGAGGACTAGCATGAGCCAAGACTCCACAGTTTGTAAGCACATCAAGGAGGGGAGTTTCAAATTTGCTTCTCTCTCAAAATCTATCCTTTCAGCTCAAGGCCTCATTCATCCTCCATAGTAACTGGACTATTCAAAGGAGTTAATTACATGATTGCTCTGTGGAAAACTTGATATATATAGCTTTGAAGAATGTGACTTGACTCATGTGACCTAGTCATTCACAATATTTATATTTTACACTAATATACTTTTTTGTATAACTTTTGTTATTCAAAAAGATTAATATAACTTTTTGCCAAATTTTGGATAATTATATTTTGCAAATATTTAGTTTTGGGAAGTTGTCTTAGCATCTTAGAATTCTGACTCTGTTCAGGAATGTGGAATTAAGCTCAATTTCCCCTTTTGTAAAATGTGAATTATAATAATACCAGATTCACAAGGTTATATGAAAATCAACAGATAATACTTATATAATGATTTGCAAACCTAAAAGTGCTTTGTAAGTTTTGAACCTCCAGGGAAAAAAAAGGTATCCATGCCCTCAAATCATACAGGAATGAATGGGATCTAATTCATATTTATAATTAAAAGCTTAAGACCAGGTCAGGATTTAGCATAAAAAAAAAAGCTTTCCTCCAAATCTTTGGGAAGAAATTAGTACCTAGGATATCAAATTGGAACAGTTTTAGCAATTATCTGTTTCAGTCTTCATCCACCCCTCTAATTTTACTTATGAAAAATCCAAGACCAATTAGGTAAAATGACTTGTCAAATTCAAATAATAATAGTAACAGGATTTGAAGCCAGATCCTCTTGAATCCTCATGGGCACATTGCCTCCTTTAGTGTTATTTGAATATTTCTTATTTATTTGTCTTATTCTCTTTCACACAGAATTAGAGTTTTAAGTCTTTTTAAAGTAATCACTTCTCAATTGTTATTCTGATTCTTTCATCAAGGAGCTTATGTCACAATAATGTAAAATCTTTCAGAAACCAAGTACTGGAAAGTGATGGAGATTCATTTTGGGACATAGAGTCAAGTCCAGGAAATTCTCCCAGGGACCTGGATCATTTAAAAGTCTGTGAAAGCAGCCAGGAAGATACTGAGGATACAGAACTAGCAAAGGGAGGCTTCTTTAAGGTGCAGAAGGCAGCTTCTATAGGACTGTCATAGATACAAATGTTAATTTTGTTTCTATATAAGTATAATGATTTTAGCCATAAATCAGCCATAAATAATCAGAATAATTTTTCTCATGTTTTAATATCAAGAATTTTCTTAGCTTGCATTCTTTTAGGTTTTAGAGGTCAGATTTTGATTTGTTGTTTAAAATTGAAGTATATATAATCATCCTTTTGATACACTGTACTTGCACTTTTCTCCTGAACTTTTTGGAATAAATAGGTCTTTTCCCCCAATGCATAGTTGGAATATGTAAATATTAAATTTTATTGTTCTTAAGTTACCAAAAAAAAAACTTTCTTAAATAATGAGTTTGGGGTTGTTTTTCCAAAAAGATTTAAATGAAAAATGATATGATTCAAAATGTAAGTAGTTTTCTAGGGCAACCCTTTTGAATATGAAGCTTCCCTTTTTAACATCAAAAAACTATAGCTACTTCCATGCTGGTAGTTGTATTATTCTTTTTCATTGAGAAAAGATAAATTCAGAAGTATTTTGAAATGAATCTGTGTTTTCTCAAGTCCAGTAGCATCTAACTTTGTGCACAACATATCTTATTTAGTCTCCAGAAGAAGATACATTTATTCTGTAGAATCCCATATTGAATTCTCCATTATTTAGTGTCACAACCTAATGATTGAGTTTGGTCTTTGTGTATGGAGTTGCTTTATGTTACCCTTTCTTATGTCTATTCTAATATTAACTTTTTTCCTCTCTATAAGGTAAAAAGAAACCTCACTCAGAAAGGGAGGAAATGACGGTCAAATAAGACAGGCTCAAGCTTCTGCAAAAACTAGAATTCAAAGTGTACCTGTACAGAAACTGAGATTACTTCAAAATACCCAATTTCTGCCTTGAAAACTGAAAAACTATTCCCTTTCATACGACATCAATTCTTGAATGGAAATGTAAAGCAGAAACTCTTGAAAGAGTGCTAAAAGCAACTGTACTTATTTTCCCCTGAGACTTTTTTTTTATGAAAAGTCAATAATTAAGCAAATTGCTTAACACTTGGTTCCAGTTCCTGCATATCTGGAGTTTAAAGTGCATCACACCGTTCTTTTCCATGCTGCATTTTTTTTTAAAGAAAGTCACAGGATGTCCTTACACTGACACAGAAAATTCATAATTCTAGAGCCAGGAATGCCCATGTTACACAAGAAAAAAAAAGCCTACTGAATTAATTTTAAGGAGAAAAAAGATCGGAACAAGTACTTCTTGGCTTTTGAAGACTTTTATGTATAATTCTTTCCGCCTGTCTACTTTTCTGCAAAAATAAGATGTACAGATTTCATTTCCCTGCTATGAAAAGTCATGTGGTGGCAATTTTATAAATGTTGCTTTCTGATTTTTATCAGAATGAGAAAATAATTAAAATTATTGATTTGCAAGTAAACATTTCATTTTTTAATTTTCCCCTCACTTTAGTTTAATATAATTTACAATAAATGTACATATTGTTGTTTGTTTTATAAAGAATATCACTTTAAAAGGTTTTTACTCCAGTGTTTATTATGTTGGAATATTGCAAATTTTAAAGGAGTAAAGGCAATTCAGGATTTGGTTCTGTAATGTGCATCACCAGATTTTTTTTTTTATTGATGTAAAAAAGTCAATTTTAAGCAAATGGACTTTGGCAGCTTCATAAGGAAAATTGGAAATGTAAGAATGTTTGTTTTGCCTTTTGTTTCCTGGTATGAACCCCACACATACATACACACACACACACACACACACACCCTTTTTTTTTTTTTAAATTTTAGAAGACAACTGTTGCACCAATATTGTTTCCTGGAGTTGTTCGGCAAAGTTAAACGTGTACACTGTGTACACACGATCATATATTTAAGTTGGTTGCATAAAATAAATGCTTCTAGGTATCATATATAGTTCTTGCTTTTTAATCTCTCAATATGTTTTCTTGTCTTAAATGGATTTTTCTTATATGCAAAGGCTAGATGGATTCAGCATTAGCTGATGTGATTACAGTCAGCTCTCTGTTATCTGTGATAATGGAGGGTTAAGAGTAGTCAATTCACACATTACTTTGAACGATGTGTCTTATGACGTGGAAGCACCTCATACAAAAATGAAACGAAAGAGGGTCCTTGGATCATCCCCTGCTAGAGGGTCATCTCCTTAGAGTCATTAAGTACTGATCAAGCACCTCCACTGTGCTTTTAGCATGAGCCTCAATTGGAGTAGACTGTCAGGGTCCTTGCGCCATGTGTCTATACAGTTGATCAGAGGCGGTGGTGAAACAAGTGTGGAATTATTTAAACAAAGAATTAGCACCTGCTTTGTTCAATTATGTTCACATCAATTTGAAAGCAAGATCTAGATTAGACAAATCTCTACCACCCCCTCCCCCCCCAGGATAATCCAGAGTTGACTGTATATTAATAATGTATGTGGAAAATATAGGTGTTTAATTCAATTGTTTATAAGATGGACCTGTACTAATATTAGAAAATTATTGTTCTGGGAGACTGTAAAATTGGCCCTATACCACTTTTTACTGCCTTCTCTTTAAAGTATGGCTTTGTAATAATGCAAATCAAAAAATGAAGTTCAGACTTGATCCCTTGACTCTGGGGCAAGAAGAAAATCAAAAACTATGCAGAAGTTTATGACAGTGACTTTTGGTAATCCATGAAAAATGGGACACATCCTCATTGGAGTTTGTCAGGTTCTCTTATTATTAGACCAGTTAACTTCAGCACCCTCAAGCCCTTAAGGAGAGGAGGAGAACCTTTTTTTTTCCCCCTGGAACTCACTATTGAAAACCAAAAAGCAACTGATACAGGGACCTTGTCAAATATAGTGGGGTGTTGCTGCACTGACTTTTGAATTTTTGCAGTTGAATGTTGACTGGGAAAAGCAAGCAGAGAACCATAGTCTAGATTTTAATAGAAAGAATGGGCAGGACTGTGCACCTGACTTAATTATGGCATTCAAATGTTTAACCTAAAGGGAAGTAAAAAAAGGAAAATGGGATTAAGAAGAGATTAAGCGCTTTTGAATGGGGAAAAACCTAGTTGAACAAAAACTTGATTTCTTTTTAAGCAAAGTTAATTCCTCTTAAACTGTTGTTCACATCTCAAAATTAATCAAAATGGAAAAATTGAGATTTGCAATTAAGAGCTAAGAGCTTAATGTTAACCCTTTGTGTCTAATTTGAGAATCCTTGTAATTTGTCTAATACTGCAACCAGAATTTTATACTCTTTGATACAAAGCGTGTATAGTAGTTTTACATACTCTTGTGCTGCACATGGGCTGGATTTTTAGAATTTTCTTTTTAAGAATGAAGCAGAACATTGTAATTTGTGTAAATGCAGAGTGTAAAAACCATGAAACACTAAAAACATGGATTGTTTTGAATAAAACCAAGAAATGCAGCATTATGTTGTAGTAATGTTGACCCCTAAATGCTCCTGTATTTCTTAAGATAAAAGAAAATGTTTCAGTCTATTTGGTTAAATAGTAATCAATAATTAAATGCCAACCACTAGTTAAATGGTTGAATCAATTCTGTAAGCCAAGGAGAGCCTAAGGCTGGTAAGAGAACCTCAAAAATTATGCAATTGTGTAAAAAAAATTGGAACCTTCATTTTCTAGTTTGAGGAATCCCTCTAAAGCATTTCACAGTGCAGGTGAGTCATTGTTCACCCCCACTTTATCAATAGATCAAAATCCATGTGATTAATTACATGGCAGAGAGATCTCTGCTAGTAAGAAATCCAGAAGAAAGAGAATTTTTCGAGATTGATTCCCAGCAGTCATAATAGAGATTCTTTCAGAGCCAGGTTTCCCCCTAGCTGCTTTCTGACCACAAGCACAGTGTGCACTTACCACTGGATACACTGATTTCACCATCTGTAAGGAAAGGTAATTAGCTAAAACAATGTTTTTGCAAGGCACTACTAGGGTTAAGTGACTTTCCCCAAAGTCACACAGCCAGGGTAATTAAGTGCTAAGACTGGATTTGAACTCAGGTCCTCCTGACTCCAGGGCCAGTGCTCTATCCACTGCACCACCTAGCCAACCCTGCTTATGTTCTTTAGTGCCCAGCTAGTATTTGTTTGGAATATCAATTTTTCACTCCCCATGTAAAAGGTGATTTGAGGAAAAATGCCAGTTATAACCTACATTTAGTTTCATTTTCCACTTAAAAGCTGCTCAGGAATCTACTTGTAAAGTTTCTAGGTAAGGATTAAATATAAAAAAGTTGAGTTCTGTGATCTATCTCATAAAAAGTTCCTTAACTTTTAACAATAATTACTTAGAAATTCTACTTAATAAGCCGTTTTTCAGTAATAGACCTTTATCCTTTCCCAAGGCTACAAAGCAATTTCTCCTTGTCAAAGCAGCCAGTGGATTACAAAACACCTCAAAAAAAACTACACACACAATTAACAATGGGAAATGATAAAGATTTAGGAATGTCTGTGAAGCCAGATTTTTTTGCAAGTATATAGTCAGCTTGGTGAAAAAACACATTTCTCATAGGCCCACCAGAAGTCTTGGTGAAATTCAGAGATCTAGTATGAGTTAGGAGCCTGACTTCCCCCCACCCCCACCCCACCCCCTTACTCCCCCTGTCCTGGAGAAAGCTATCTAAGAAGACATTTAGGATAATCTCATTCAGTTTGTACCCAACATTTTAAGATTTATTCTTCTGTTCCACAAGAGCTTAGTGAAAGGTGTACTTCTGTATAGAAAATGTAATTAAATAACTGCATAATTGTTGCATATTGATGTATCTAATTCAATGTGTAGCCAGAGAGAATTTGATTATTTTATTCTTAAGACATTCTTTTTAGCTGTATGTGTTCTTTAAACAGTTCAGTATGCTTCTGATTCACTTTACATATTGAACTATAAGTGTGTGGACTAGATAAATCCTAAGCAAAATACACTGTTCAGTCTGAACACATTGTATTTGCTAATGTTTGGTTGAATTATTTAAATTCACTTAGAAAATTCAAATCAACATATGATTAGGAAAAGATATTTTTTTGAAAACTTCAGACCCAAAGTAGTCAGGAAAAATCATAAAATGGTTTCTGCAGCTCACTGAGGAAGGGATAAGATTTGGATAAGGGAGAAAAGAGGCATGTGGAACATTTTGTTCAAAATAAACCCAGGAAATGGGTATGTGTAAGTATTGGGAATTACAAGCAATATTGATCAGAGAAATAGGTCTCATTTGAAAACAGCTCACAGATATGGCATTCAAATGCAGGGAAGATGGAAAGACCCATCTGAGTATAGGGTAGAGAGTAGGAGGGGAAAAGCATCTGGAAGTTATAGCATGGATGAATGGTTTGGGTTGGGTTGGGTTGGGTTGGGAAGGCATGTGACTAGGGTCTAGTTGCTGTGAATATCCTTGAAAAGAGTCACTTGCAGTGTAGGAACAGTAACACAGAAAGCTACTCCTTGTAGAAGGAGCCAGTTGGAGGTGATAAAATTTCTCCAGAAGTTACAAAAACTACACATACAATTAGCAATTATCTTTAAGACAGGATAAGGATTTAGGACTGTCTATGAAGCCAGACTTTTGATACACATCTTCATGAAAAATATTTACACTTTCCCCTGTATCAATTATTTTCAGTGATTTATTCAACAGCTTTCTTTGAAAAGTAACTAGACAAGTAACAATGGGAATTCATTACTTAACATGAAAGGGGCGGCTAGGTGGTGCAGTGGATAAAGCACCGGGCCCTAGAGTCAGGAGTACCTGGGTTCAAATCCGGTCTCAGATACTTAATAATTACCTAGCTGTGTGGCCTTGGGCAAGCCACTTAACCCCATTTGCCTTGCAAAAAAAAAGAAAAAGAAAAGGAGATAAAAGCCAAGCATACTTTTGTCAGGCAGCCCTTGAGGGAGGAAGCTACCAAATCAAACTAGGACTTGCAAAAGCTAGAAATATTAAGAACCTATTAATGCATTCAGATCTAGTCTCCAGCAGCTGACATTCTACATGAAATTATGCAAAGTATCTTCAAGATAGAGAAAGCGCCCCCCCAGCTTTGAAGGAATTTAGAGATTATGAGGTACCAAAAATAGTTATGGAAGATGGCATTGAGGGGACAATTTGACTGAAGACTGAAGTCAGATAGGAATCCTAATGGCTATGCTGAGCATGCTGTAGGCACGTAGACCCGTAATGTTGAATCTTTTAGGTTCCTCCTAAATAAATCATGTCAGACAAGCAAAGGATTTATGAAATAGACCACAGAGTATTCATTCAAATTCCTTATTTTCCTTATTTCATAAAGTTGAGGAACCAGGCCCAGAACATATTGTCACTAGAACATGGTCTTCACTCTCCGGCACTTCCCCCACTGTAACACAAAGAAATCAAACGCAAAGGAAGGTTTTGAATGGATTTAGTGGGTATGATTGCTTTGATACTGTTCTACCAGAATACTGTCCATACAGCTAGTAAGTTAAGTATCTTGGGTCTTCATCATATGCATTGTGCCAATTAATTGCCCTATGGGGAAATCTGGGTTTAAATTTTTAAAAAAGTTAAAAAGTTTAAATGAAAACAAAAAAATAAATGCACTCCAACACAATGAAAGAATAGTGTAAATTTAGAAGACCATTAAAAAAAATTCATAGAAACACCAGAAACTAGGATTTCTTTGGAATGCAAGAATAATGTGAAATTTTAAAAAATCATGATAAACAGAATATAACTAAAATTCCAGTATAACAGTTTAGATATATCCAGGGAAAGAATTAAAATTTATTTGAAAATTAATTTTAAAAATTCAATGAAAAACAAAACTAGAGGGCAGAAGAGCAGGAAAAAAATAGTTCACATGGAAACTTTAAATCTATAAAAGCAAAAATAATAGATACAGAAGATGGAAAACATTTAGGCAATTTCTAAAAGATATAAAATAAGCAACTAATCCACTGTAAAACAGCATTAAGATTCAGAAAAATTCTATAACAATTGACCAAAACTGAGGTCATTCAATACAGAAATGTTCAACATTTGGGATTTTATATTCCCTATACAAATTCGGGGGGGGAGGGGGTATAACTTGACAACAACTTTAATTTTAGGATACAATGAGTGTATCAAAGTAGAAATTTTTTTTTAAATGGGGAAGGGGGCTTAAGAATACCATCAGTTGTGGATACATTTTTAAAAAGACTGAAAAATTTGAATGTTTCAGTATCATAAGGAAGCCAAATAGGATTGAGTAAGAGTTGCAAAGAGTAAAAGAGAGTCCTGGCTCCTAATCTTTCTGTCCCCTGGCCTGCCCTAAAGTAAAATGTGAGACATCCTGTTCCTGAGATTTTTACTTAGCCCACTCCAATGTTCTAGCAAGTCTGAAATCCCAAAGACAGACCATCATCACATTGCCTACTCGCCACTCGAGCTTCTTAAACCCCCATCCACTTTTGTGTTCTTTCTACACAATCAGTAAAATAATGACATTGGAGAGGTAGAGATAAAGAGAAAGGAAACATTTTTGCCTAGTTCTCACAAATCATCTCCATAGGAACTTAATGATGTTTGTCCTTCATTTTCAAATAAGACCATGACATCAGGTGGGTTATGCCATGACAAGCAACAGTTAGGATTTAGCTGCCACCACAATGAAGAAATAATATCCCAGAAAGCAAAATAACCTACCCACAAAAGTGAGTGTAATTCTACAAGAGAAAAAATTGATAATGAAATTCATTCCTCATGAAAAATTCATTCCTCATGAAAAGACAAGAAAAAAGAGAAAAACAGAAAACTAAAGACAATTGAGAATTCCTAAAATACTTAAAAAGGTCACTAATACATCCTTCTATAGGATAAAGATAAGTTTAACACTTCAGAACTAGGGGTCTTAGAGGAAATCTAATAAGGAAGCCTGTGTATTATGTTAGGATGATCTTAAAAGAAATTTGAAAAGGTAGGGAGGAAAAATACAGTGAAAGTATGAGGGAGAATGGGAAAAATTATCACACATAATTTGGGTATACCAGGAAGTGGGGATTTGGGAGGGCAGAAATAAATACTTGAATCTCATGCTTCTAAACTCAAGGAGGGAAGAATCCACACAAAGACCAGAAGGTACAGAAATTCATCTAACTAAATAGGAAAGTATGAGAGAGGATAAGAAAAAGGTGGGGAAGAAAATAGAGTCAAAGGGAGGATATAGATTAAGGGTCTTAAAGAGACTTAAAGACTCTTAAAGAATCTTTTAAAGAAAAAATTCAATGAGTTTTAAGAATAGACAGTAGTAGTTAGAAGAACTATAATTTCTCCCTCAGATCTAATTTATCTAAATAAAACCATGAAATAAAGAAAAAGAAGAAAATTTTAGAAAAGTTAGATATGATAGAACTTTGGAGAACTTTGAATGAGAATAGCTGTTATTCAACTGTGCATGACATCTTTACAAATGTGATCTGTGTTTGGAAACAAAAATCTCACTAATAAAGAAAAGCAGAAATATTAAACGCATTTTTTTGACAAAAATACAAATTAAATTCAGCAAAAGACCCTTGAAGCAGAGTTTGAAAATAAAAGGAAACTAAATAACTTAATCCACAGGAATAGGATGATAAAAAAAAAAGCCAATAATTTCATAAAAGATCAATGATAGGGTTGGCTAGGTAGCACAACGGATAGAGAACAGACCCTGAAGTCAGGGGTACTTGAGCTCAAATCTAGCTGTGTGGCCTTGGGCATAACTCCATTTGCCTTACCAAAAAAAAAAAGGTCCTAAAACAAAAAGGATCAAAAACAGCAATGAAGCAAAAAACCAAAATCTGTTTGAAGAAGGCAAACCAATATTTAGGGAAAGTTTTATATCTCTAGATGTCTACAGTAAAAAAGAGATCGATGAATTGAGCAGGCAACCAAAATAAAAATTAAGCCCCCCAAATAGAAATCCTTGATCCATTCAAAAGGAAGCAAGGGTCCTGTTAACATTTTCAAGGTAGAAAAGAACACTAGTCCTCACAGTTGCAGAAAATCAGAGGACTAGGCATCAGTTCCATGGCTTTCACAAGGAGTATTGGGAGTATAGGGAACCAGGGGCCCTTCTTAGCTAAAAACCAGGCACCTAACAGGAGAGTTGTAACCAAATCACTCTCAAGATCACCCACTTAGGGAGCACTGAAAACTGGCAGATACTTCCCCCACCTGCCCCAACCACCCCCAAGATAGCTCTGCAAACAAAAGTAGCCTTATGCTTGGAACAGTGCCTTCTCACAAGCAGGAAAAAAAGTCCAACATTAACATAAAACTAAAAGTCAAGAAATAGACTGAGAAAATGAGCAAACAAACAAAAAAAAACTTGACCATAAAAAGCTACTATTGTAGCAGGTAAGACCAAGCTATTAATTCAGAGGATGATAACAATGTGAAACAACTAAAACAAACATCTCAAAAAAAAAAAAAAAAAGCTAATTGGAACCAAGTCCAACAAGAATTTCTGAAAGAATTAAAGAAAGCACTAAGAGTGGTAGAAGAAAAATTGGGAAAAGAAATGAGTGATAAGAAGGGAGAAGGGTGAGGTAGAATGGGGAAATTTTCTGACATGAAAGAAGCATACAAGTTAGAGTTTTTAAGGTGCAAAGAAAAATGGGGGAGGAGTAATGCTTGAACTTCTCTCTTTGGAATTGGTTCAAAGAAGAAAGAATACATATTCATCTTACCTAGGAGGGAAACTGCAGAAGGGCAGGGGAGGGGTTGATAAAAGGAAGAGTGGATTAAGAGAGGCAACAGAAGCAAAACAGACTTTTGAGAAGGGATGAAAATATTAAGGATCAGCAGAAAAAAATAGGATACAAGTAAATACACAGTAATCATAATAATGAATGGGATGAGCTCACCCATAAAATGGAGGTGAAATACAAAATGGATTAGAAACCAGAATGTGTTGTTTACAAGAGAACACACAGTGTTAAAATAAAATGGCTGGGACAAAATCTATTTTGTTTCAATTAATGTAAAAAAAAATACAGGGATAGCAATAATGATCTCTGATAAAGCAAAAGTAAAAACAGATCTAATGAAAAGAGGAAATTTTGCTAAAAAGGTACCACAAACAATGAATTTTTATCAAAAACCTTTTACAAAAAAATTGTTTTTCTCATTTCTCAACTATAAAGAGAACTGATTCTAATTTATAGAAATAAGACCCATTCCCTAATTGATGACTGCTCAAAGGATATAACAGGCAACTTTCAGGGAAAAAAATCAAAGCTATCTATAAATCACAGGGGGAAAATGTTCTAAATCACTACTGATTATAGGAAGGTAAACTGAAACAACTTTAAGGTATAATCTCACAACTACCTATCAGAAATGACAACTGTTAGAGGGAAAATAGATACACTAACAATTGGTTCAGCTGTGAACCAGTCCAAACATTTCAGGAAATAATTTAGAATTATTATCCAAAGGGCTATAATACTGTGCATACCCTTTAACCCAGTAATATCACTGAGGTCTGTATCCAAAAGAGATTTTTTACAAAAGACCAAAAAGGTAAAAAATATTTATAATAGCTCTTTTTGTGGTGACAAAGAATTGGAAATTGAAAGGCTGCTCATTACTTGAGTAATGGCTAAAAATGTTGTAGAATATGACTGTGATGGCATATTTATTGTGCTATAAGAAATTATGAGGTAGGATGGTTTAGGGTGGTTTCAGAAAAAGAAATAAAACATGGCATTGAGTGAAGGGAAGTGAGAAGAACCTGGGAATCATCATGCACAGTAACAGAAATGATCATCAACTCCCAAGACAATTTCTAAAGGGCTCATGCTATCCATCTCCAAAAAGAGATAATAAATTCTGAGTGTAAACTGAAATATGACTTTCTTGCTTTGTTTTTTTTTGTGATGGGGTTAATATCAAAATAAGTTTTGCATGCTTTTTTATTTTTGGTATACAAATGTTATGGAGTCCTATTGTTCTGTAAGAAATCATGAGCAGGCCATCGTTGCCTCATCAGTAGCCCCGAGGGTCACTTATCCCGGGAAAGCAGCAGGTAGCACCATGCCTGCCCTCAGATCCCTCATGAAGCCCAAAATCATCAAGAAGAAAACCAAGAAGTTCATCTGATACCAGTCTGACAGATGTCGAGATCAAGAGAAAGTGGCCTAAAGGAAGAGGCAATGACAACAGAGTGCAAAGACTATTCAAGGGCTAGATCTTAATGCCCAATATTGGTTATGGAAGCAAAAAAGAAGACAAAATATATATTGCCAAGTGGATTCAGGAAGTTATATTACCAAGTGGATTCAGGGAGTTTTTGGTGCACAATGTCAGAGAATGAAGTGCTCGTGATGTGCAACAAATCTTACTGTGCTGAAATTGTTTCCTCTAAGAATTGCAAAGTCATTGCTGAGAGAACAGCTCAGCTAGCTATCAAGATCATCAATCCAGCTAGACTGAGTGAAGAAAAAGAGTAAAAAGCACGTTTTTATGTGTTAAACCCACAAACTACCAAAACAAAAAATCAGAAGGAGCTGGACTTGAGAAAAGGAAAGATCTACATGAACTGATGCTGGGTAAAATGAATAAAACCAAGAGAACAATGTACATATTGACAATATCGTAAAATGATCAACTATGATGGATCAGCAGTTCAGAGATCAAACAATCCTGAGAGCTATTTGTTAAGGAAAATGTCATCCATATCTAAAGAGAAAACTATAGTCCAAATGCAGAGCAAAGCATCCTATATTCACTTTTTGAAACTGCTTTTATGTTTTTTCTTCCTTAATGATTTTTCCCATACATTCTAATTCCTCTTTCATAATATGACTAATATGGAAATTTATGTAAAACACTATTGTAAATATACAACTTTTACCATGGGGGTGGGTGGGAAGGGAGGGTGATAGAAAAATTTAAAAAAAGGAAAATGCAAACTTAAATTCTCCCTAATTCTTTCTATAATACAAATATGGTTTTGAAGACTAAACCAGGGAGGGCAAAACAGAGAAAGAATATTACAGATCAATTTCCCTCATGAATATTGATGCAGAAATTTTAAATAAAACACTAGCAAAAAGATTGCAACAATATATCACAAAATTATACAATATAACTAGGCTAGACTTATAATAAAAATACTATTCACTTACAAAAATCATAAGCATAAACTGACCTAAATCATAAGCATAAAGTGACATGAACATGCCCTGGAGTCAGGAGGACCTGAGTTCAAATTCGACCTCAGACACTTCATAATGACCTAGCTGTGTGGCCTTGGGCAAGACACTTAATCCCACTGCCTTGCAAAAAAAAAAAAAAACTAAAAAAAAATTTAAAAAGTGAAAATATTATCTGAAATGAACATATTCTAAAAGGTTTTCCAGTAAGATAACTGGTGATGTTCATCCAAGAGAGTTCATTATCACCAATACTATTTAATATTGTATTACAAATGTTAAACATTTTAATAAGAAAAAAATGAGTTGATGGGTTAGAGAACACAAGAGAGCTAAAATACTACAATTAACTTCAGCAAAGTTATAGGGCATAAATGCTTAGCATTATCATTTCTGAATATTGCCAACAAAAATAGGAGGAAAAGGTAAGAAAATTCTATTTTAAACAGACATTGTAAAATACTCTAGAATTTAGCTGCATACACAAGAAGCACGTGAACACAATTACAAAACACTGCACAAAACCAGAAATTTTACTCTCAAGTTAATGGTGGCAAGAAATGCTACAGACAAGCTTCACCTTTTTCCAACTCTAGGTGGAGCGGGCAGCCAATGGCGAGCTCTGGTCTCCGGCCAACACCGTCAGCTCTCCCCACTTTCTTGTCCAGTTCAAGCTCTCAGTGAACTGCTTCTATTCACCAGCACGACTCCCCAGATTTTTCTTAACAGATTTTTAAAGGAATAACCCTCAGTCTCCAAATGTTTGGTTTTTAATTTTCTTAGGAAACGTGGTATAACTACTCATCTTGCCTTAGTTCTGAATTTTCCCAGCTAGGTTATATGTCTCTAATGCCATTGAGTTTCTTTATATTCAAAAAAAAAAGTCAATAACCCTTGGTCTAAAGGGTATTTTACTTTGTTTCCTCCTTAAAGAAACAGTGACATTTGTGATTTGAGATGAGAGTCGATTACAAGCTGTGTGAGTAATTTCTTCCTCTGGAAAACGGGGATACTTACCCCCCACCCATCTCACAGGGTTAGTATCTAATTAGATTTTGAAGATTTGTGAGACTCAAGCCTTAAAAGTATTAGTTAATATTAGTTGTTGTCATTTTATAAAGTCAAAAAAAGTGAAAACATCAAAAATATTGCACTGAGACTCCATATGGAAATTCAGTAAATTTAAATACCAAGCAAAATGCAGTATCTAGAAGTATACAGAAAAATGGGAACCGTCCCTAAATTCAGTTTACAATTGTAGAGAGGGTAAGAATACATTCATACATAATAAAGCAAAGAGTAAGAACAATTGAAGAAAGAATGATGAACAATTTTAAAAATTAGGATTAGCAACTGGAATTGCACCTTTTAAAAAAAAAAAGCAACATTTTTGAGACAAGGTGATAAAGATGGGAGTATATGTCCCAAGAGGGACCAGGGATCCAGGCTAAGTAGCACAGTTTGTAAAGAATGACAGCAAGCATTTATAAAGATTATTTTAAAATGTGCATCATACATGACAAATATTATCTAGGATATTTAGGAGAATCAAATGAGATATATCTAGATCTAGCTTTTAGCAGTGCTCAGCACTGTGACACTGAAGCAATGCTGGTTTCCTTTCTTCTTCTTTTGAGCCTCACAAGGACCCTGGGAAGCAGCTGCTGCTCTTATCCTCATAGATAAGGAAACTGAGACAAAGATTAAATGATGTGCCCAGTCAAATCAGTTAGCAACTGTTGAAGACAGATTTTTGAATTCAGAACCAATTCTAGCCTTCTATCCACTAAGTCAACTGCTGCTAGAAGGTGGGAGAGCTAGATTTCAGGGATATTAATTAATTAGCAGGCAATTTCTATTTTGCCCAACAGACCAGTGGTCCCAAACTTTTCTTGATTAAGCATATCAGTATGAAAATTATAAAATGAAAAAAATATTTTTTAAAAGTTGAGGAAATATTTAATACTGAAGAGAGATCTTAGTTTCTACATGTCATGGTCAAATTGTACTTTAGGAAAATCACTTTGGCAGAGAATGACAGGAAAAAATTTTAAATAGGGGAACTAAGTAGAAAACTATTGTAGGGCAGCTAGGTGACACAGTGGATAAAGCCCCGGCCTTGGTGTCAGGAGTACCTGGGCTCAAATCCGGTCTCAAACACTTAATAATTACCTAGCTGTGTGGCCTTGGGCAAGCCACTTAACCCCATTGCCTTGCAAAAACCTTAAAAAAAAAAAAAACTTGTCATAATGCAGTTGAGAAGTGATGACACGTGATGGTAAAACATGAGATTTTACAATTCATTAGATATAGGAATGTGAGTGGGGGGAAAAGAGACGTTAAAGATAACAAAATTATAAAAACTTGGATGACTGGAATAGTGGTGGCCATGACAGTAATGAAGTATGGAAGAGACATGATTTTGGGGTAAGATATTATTTATAATCCAAATCATAACCCATCCATATCTGTTCATCTCATGTGACTTTCTGCCCAGATCCTCTGCCCACCATCAAAAAATGAAGCCGAGGGGCGGCTAGGTGGCGCAGTGGATAAAGCACTGGCCCAGGAGTCAAGAGTACCTGGGTTCAAATCCAGTCTCAGACACTTAATAATTACCTAGCTGTGTGGCCTTGGGCAAGCCACTTAACCCCATTGCCTTGCAAAAACCTAAAAGAAGCCAAAAGGTTCTTGCACAGCAGAGGGAGATAGGACTGGAAGTTTGGGAGGATAAAGGTTAGGTGCAGGTATTCTGGAGTCAAGCCCAAGAATTGGCAATGTTGGGATCAGTGTGCTAGAACTCACTTCTATGATTTCAAGATAAGAATTCCTCGTTTCTGATTGGTTGATCATGTAAATCTTGGACTCAAACCAAAGCCCCAACTTTCCAAAGCCTAGACCAATAGACAATATGCCTCAGGACTATTACCTTAGAAAAATGTGATAAAAATGCATCAGATGAGAAGAGGATAAAAGTATACCCAGGTGAGAAGTGATAAGATGAATTAGGGTTGTAGGAAGACAGTAGGGGATGAATGTAATGAGAAATGAAGTTAAAATCATTAAGACTTAAGAACTGATTAGATTCTATGGGGGGAGGACATCAGTCTGCAAAATGAAGAACTACACATATATAATCACATAACTGAATGGCTTGTGTAGTTTTGGTTTTAGTCACCTCCCCATTAAGTACCTTTGTAGATGTTTCTTAAACTACCTGGTTCGGACAGTTCATCAATTGATGGAGAAAAGTTAACAGACTGAGCTAAGAAAAGAAACTATAGTTGTTCACAGAGGTTGTAAAAGTCAAAGAGCTTACTTGGGATACCTATCACAAGCTCCTATAAAAAATAAAGCATTGAGTTTAATGTCCAAGTAGACATGCATAGATTACTAAAACCTTTAAGAATAAAGCTTTGAGAATGAGGGAAAAGTGAAAAAAGCCTTAAAATCTCAAAAAATTTGAATCATTATCAAAGAGATATTTTGGCTGTTATGCTCATGATGTTGCTTTGAGGATATATATAATTCTGAGGCTTGCAAAGCACTTCTCATATATTTCCAACACATTTCTTTCATATATTGATCTTCACAACTCTGAGATAACTGTTATTAGCCCCATTTTGCACATAGGGAAAGGGTTGAGAAAAGGAAGGGATCTGCCACAGGATACACAATAAGTATAGATCTAAACTCATAAATATCTTCTCAAGTTTATAAAAACACTGAGTCTAGGATGGGATTTCCATAACATGCAACAACATCCCATTTATGATTTGGGAAAGCTTTCAAGAAAACACTTATTTCCATAACTCAATTAACTTAAAATCTTGTTTAAAAATTGGCAGATAACTGGTGTGGACTAATTTTCTGCTCAAAGTTCTTCTAAATGACACAAAATGTAATGACTCTTCAAATTTCACTTTTCAGCCATCCAAATGCTAAGAAAGAACTATGGAGTCTGAATACAGGTCAAAACACACTATTTTCAAATTTGTTTTTTTTCTTTCTCTTAGTTTTCCAAACCCTTTGTTCTTGTTTCACAGTATGACTAATATGGAAATATGCTGACATGACTGTGCAAGTATAAGCTCTATCAATCAGATTATTTGCTAAGGGTGGGGGGCGAAGTTGGGAGGGAGAAAATTTACAAAAATGAATATTGAAAACTATGCATATATAATAGGGGGAAAATAAATTTTTAAAAATTCCATTTTTCAATTTTTGAATAGAATCAACTTTTAAAAATCCAAGAATTGTGAAACTCAAGTATAAGCATTCATCCAGAAGCCTAGCAAAGGTGTGTTGTTACCTTTACCTAAGTCCTTTATCTTTTTCAAAGAGACTGCTAAGTAGTTCATCCATTCAAACTTTACTTGAGTTACGAAAATCTGAAGTCAAATTTTGCCCCAGATACACACGTAGCTCAGTGATCCTAGGCAACTCATTTAACCTCAATCTCTCATTTCCTCATCTGTTAAATGACAATGTTGTTGTCACATTATGCAATTGTATGATGGATTATAAAGACATTAAATGTATTATTGTACACATTATCAAATGCATGTGATTTAATAGTTCATTGTGCTCTAGAAGGCATCTATGTAACAAATACCAGGATTAGAGACTAAGACCTGGGTTTACTGACTGTGTGATTCTGGTAAAGGCAAAAGCTCTCAGCCTCTATTTCTTCATCTGTAAATCATTAATATCTAAGAATTTCAGAACAAGGTTGAAAGTCTTCCTGGTTGTTTTATGATTATGTAACAAGAGAAGCAGTATCAATAATCAGAATTTTAATTTTAATCTTTTCAGCAAATCAACTTTCAAAGAATTCCAATACATTTTAAGGGAAATTAGGATGGGAGGTAAAATATTAGGATATTGCTCCCACCAAGTCTATCCCCCTGGAAGTAAGGTCCTTAAGGTTTTCTGGAGTAGTGTCATTAAATTTAACTAGAAATAGAGTTCGCTAATTCATTCATAAAGATCCCTATAGGCCATATATTGACAGTATTGAAATGCAATGTTATCTATTTTTTATTTTGTTATTTTTAATTTCCCAATTACATTTTAATGTTTCAAGAAGCTTTGGAGGACTTTCCATCCCTTATATATAACCTTAGAGTTTGAGCAAGATGTTTCATGTAGAAAGCAATTAAGAGAAAAACTCAAACAGAAAGTCAGTAAAAACAAAAATATTTAACTACCCCCAAAGGAGTAACAGAATAGCAGAAAATGAAAATAACAAAATTTTTACCTATCCACCTTTTAAGGGCTGACCTGGGATCCAAATGATCCAGTTTATGTAGGGAATGATGCCAATCTTTACAGGTCCCAGTGGGTCTTTTGATATACAAAGGTGGCCTCAAGCAGGGGCAGAACCAAGAATGTCAAGATTATAGTAGAGTTAATTATTTCCTACATTGTTACTGCTCCAAACACAGCAGGTTAGAGAGAACTGCTTAGTCCCACCACCTCCTTTCCCTTGCAAACCAACCAGGATTCATGGGAGGTGGGAGGGGTAAGAGGGGCCCAAATATTAAATCTTTTTGTCCCATTAGAGGTTCCTAATGGACAGCCCCCATTCCAAGTACTTTCTCTTCCTCCTTGTTGCCAAAGAGCAATATCCTAACCAGAGCCCAACCTTAGTCCTAGAATTGTCCAATAAACACTGGATGTTGTACTGGCAACAACTTAGGAGAGGCCAATAAATTCTTGGATAATCCACATTATACTGGACCTGTTATTTACCATTGAGGCCAAACCTGCTGAAACTTGCTGCCACTGTCTATTCTACCAGAACAAGACAATAGTCATGTGATTGTCCTGATCCTGTCCCATTTAATTGAAGTTACTGCTACAACTGAACTCTGCCCCAAAATGCTGTAGTAATGCTGCCTCCCTATGGCAGGGAACAGGTCTCTACTGGGCCTTGAATCTCTCCCAGATGGTAGCAATAGGGCTTCCATTTGATGCCTGGTGATCACGAGTCTAACTGAAACCAATTCAACTTCACAGAACTGGGCTCTTGTTGCCCTCTAGACTAAAGTGAGCATCTTCCACTTTTTGCCCAGGCCTGACTCTGACCACTCATGCTGGGGGGCCCAGACATAAGCAAAAATAAAATAAGTCAGAGACCCCAGCAGGCCAGACACATGTTCTGGTTCTGTGCCAATAGCAATGCTCTTACAGTAAGGGAGAGTTCCTGAGCCCTTAGAAAATACTACAACACTCCATCCATGAAATCAACTGATACACAATTGGTATATATCCTCAAATCTAGAAATATTTCCCAATTACTGGGAAAAATAAAGCAGTTTCTTCTCTAATGCTTCTCTATAAAATACACGACTTCAGTGGCTTCCCAAATGTCACATTAAAGGCCCCAAACGGGCAGCTAGGTGGCTCGGTGGATTGAGCACCGGCCCTTTAGTCAGGAGTACCAGAGTTCAAATATGGCCTTAGACACTTAATTACCTGTGTGGCCTTGGGCAAGTCACTTAACCCTATTGCCTTGCAAAAACCTAAAAAAAAAAAGTCCCAAATGTTGAAAATGACAATCTAGAGAGTGAAAAGGGGGGTTCACACCTACCAATTAGAGGGAATGTATATTTATCAACACATAAAATATTATTACAAATTCAACTACCAACAGATTCTTCCAGTATTCTTCAGCATTTCTAACCACACTACAATCTTTTTGTTTCTGTGAGGCAATGAGGTTGAATGACTTGCTCAAGGTCACACAGCTAATCAGTATCAAGTGTCTGTAGCTGAATTTGAACTCAGGTCCTCCTGACTCCTTGACCAGTTCTCTATCCACTGCACGGCCTAGTTGCCCTTCAGGGAACACTCTGAATGACACTGAACGTGTTAAAAGCAGTCCTTAAGGGAGAGAGGCAGGGTGGAAGCCTTACAAACACACAACCTTTCTGGAAGTATTATTAAAAACACCATTAGAAGTATAGAGGCCAATCATGATTCATCTTCCGCTGCACTACAAGAATTCATTCCATTTTCAATCTTACAAAACTACTGCCAAATGTTCTGGGGCAGGTCTGACACAGGTCATTCTCTTGGTAGTTTGGGTTTAATATTGGAATAAGAAACATATGGATCACTCAACAATTACCAAAAGAAAATTTTCTTAACCATAGAAGAGAAAGGATGTTTCACCAAAATTACACAATGACGGGATGAGTTAATTTAGTTGAATGAAGCTCTTTGAATCCTGGATTATCAATCATGGTCCACCAGTCAAACCTGAGAAGAGTGGTTCTTAATTGTAACCCCTGATTATATTATTTTGATAGTTTTCTTTTAATGCAATCGGTTTACTTTGTGATCTTATGTACTTTTTATTAAAAGACTATCAAGAGTTAATGGCATAGCTTTCAGACAGAATTCTTCATCCTCTCTGCCATGCTATATGGTGTATAAAAAAATCATTTAAATTACTTTTTTGACTTGAGTACTTATATTCATCATAAATAAAACAATAAAAATTGCGAAAATGCAGAATGTTGATACATTTAGAAAAGAAAATGTAATAAAAGGCTCAAGCATGGGTCAAAGGAAATGAACAAGTAATTATCAAAATAAAAAATGTAATAAAATTAACTACTAATAATGAGGGATTATTATCATTACTATTATGAATAATAAATATTAAGAGCTTTGAACTGGGCTATTCATCAGGAAAACAATTTAAAATTTTGCACTTACCCCACTCCATTTCAAAAAAGTGCCACATTAACTACATATGACAGTGTCAGGAAGACATGGTTTCAAGTTTGACATAAACTGGATGCATAACTCCAGCTGGGTAAGTCACAACTTTAAAATATTCCAACTAACTATGTCTACAGAGCAGGTGACAATCTCCCTTAACAAAAAATTTACCAATACCAATGAAATCACAAATGCAGTTCAGAAAAATTATACTCACCTTATTACTCAAGTCAAAGATGCGGTCCTATAAATAAAAATTTACAACAGTACTCTTTGAAATAGTAACAAACTAAATGTTGATTGACAAGAAAGAGGGAAATGGTTGAATAAACCTGTACATAAATAAGAAATGACTGAAAATTTTAGGGAAACTATAGAGTTGCATGAATGGATATCACAAAGAAAAAAATTATATATGATGACCACAATAATTTCAACGAAACCAATAAAGAAACAATGATGCAGGAACAAGTCTCCCACCTTTTACTGGAAGTAGTTGGTTGATAACATTGTGTGTGATGGCATACATTTTCAGACATGGTCAATGTGTTGAATTTTTTTTGCTTGACTATCTTTACTTATTATGAGAAGAACAGATGGTGAGATGGGAGTTATTGAGAAATGTGAAGCGTTATTTTTAAAATAATATATAAGATTTAATAGCATAAAAATAAGTTAACACAATAGCAAAAAACTTAATATTGTCAATTAAGAAGTGGTGCTAGTTTCTTATGTTCTGTGCATATGATAAAGCTATAATGCTGTCAAGAATAAGCAGTGAGACTTAGTAATGAGAAAATATTCTCCTATGATCAGTCTTTAATGCCAAACATGTTTAGCCTTTAGACAAGTATTAAATAGTAATAGGCAATTTGGCAACAAAAGTCTTTTTCTCTACTAATGGTTATATTTATTGTTAGAGGAACCACTTATTCATACTTGACTCTAGTTTAACATCTTAATGTTTAACTAATAAACTGTTGGTTTACTGATATTCATAGAGACTGTACCTGTGATTTCAAAGGTACAAGAATTACTAGATCAGTCTACTCTCATCAAGTCTAAGAGAGGTCAGGGTCACCCAACCAGGTGTCAGGGGTGGCCTTAAGCCCAGGTTTTCTGGCATTGAGACCTGCTCTCTAACACATATTACACACAACTGAAAGCATTACAATGGCAAAATTGAATTTGGAGACCAACCTATACAAATATACAGTTAACTTGGCAACTGCTTCAAAACTTCAAGTTGATTCTCAAACAATACCCATTCTTTGGCCCATTTATGAAGATTTTCCCACTTGGCAGTATCTGTTCCCCCTCCCCTTCTATAGTCTTAAAAAAAAAATTCAAGGTCATCTATACCCTGCCATTTTATTTTATTTAAAGCAATGGGGTTAAGTAATTTGCCCAAGGTCACATAGCCAGGCTATTCTCATGAGGCTGAGGCTGGATTTGAAATCAGGTTTTCCTGACTCCAGAGCCAGTTCTCCTAGCTGCCCCAAGAATAAGTTTTGATGGAAGAATTTTTCAACAGCAAAAACATTAGTGAATCTCTATTATCACACATCTATCAATAGCTCCTATATATAATAAATACATGCTAGTGAATAAATCATTTTGATTTGATGTTCAGATTTCAAAACAGACATCTGACAGAAGATTAATTTTGAAAAAATACCACTTCAAAGAGAGATAGAAGGAATTGTTCACTAGTATATTAAACCATATACTCTCCATAAGGCATTTTTATTGACTCTTTCAATTATCCAACAGGAACTTCTCTGTTTTAGGCATTGCTCTAAATCAGGGGTGACCAACCTTTTTTTTCTGCCAGGGCCATTTGAATATTTATATCATCTGAGGGGCTATATCTGGTCAAAGATTTAACTAATACACCTCCCCCTCGCAAGAAAAGCTACTAGATTTATTGACCGTTGAGTCCTGACTGTGGTTGCTTTTGCAACAACAGACCAATTTGGACCATGGGCCAGAGGTTCCCTGCCCCTGCTCTAAATATATAAGGGATGGCATTGCCTTGAACATTATCAACCAGGGTCTCATTTCCATTTTTAAAAAAAGCAAGCAGCAGCCTGCCATACAATATTTATCAATAATCTGTGATATCAAGACATAAAAAAATGCATATACAAAATGAAAACTTATTTCTAAATCAAACAGTGAAGAAGTTTTACCTTCAATTATCTGTAGGGATGGAGATTTGGGAAGTTGCCTAACTCCTAAATCATTTAAATTTGGCTGTGGGAAACAGATACACATATAATGATACGCTTGGGCCTATATCCCCTCCCAAATGAGCTATGTTGTAGCTCTTGTTGACAAGCTGAGATGTGGTAAGGCAGTGATTATGAATCACCAACAGAAAAATACTATTAGATCTTTACCTACATACAGTCTGCTATGCAAAAAGGCCTGTCCAGAAAAGTAAGAGTTATGAGCTGTATAACGTATTATTTCTCAATCAAAGATCTGGAAACTAAGCAGAATATGTTTAAACAAACAAGACATACCAAAATTTTTAAAGCTCATCATCTTGTTGTTAAATATTTAATAAAAAATGACTATCTTGTACTTAGTAATCACTACAAATATCTGTCAAGCAGAAATTTTTGCCTGTTCTTTTCACATTTCATTGAATGGCCTAACCAAAATATAAATGTTCAGAAAGAAGATGAGAACTGTTTTCAGGGAAACATGCATTTATTATTAAGCATTCCCAGTGAAAAAAATCAACATCTTTTAAAATGTGTATTTATTTTTAAAAAATCATTTGTGTACAAAAGTGTATTGTAGTCTTTATTCTCAAGACAAATTCCAACCCCCCCCCACCCAACCCAACCCACTATCCCTCCACCTTCCCCTCCCCACCCACCAAGACAAAAGACACACATCCCCCCTCCACTACTTCAATGTTATATATGGTATTCTCCCTTTACAAGAAGTTAGTGGCTCAAAACAAAACCTCCTTATAAAATTCATTATCACTAACAATTTTAAAAATTTGGAGAAGCTAAGAAGCCAGGTTCTTTTTGGCTAGAGTTGAATATTCCTATAATGGCAGTAAGCTTCCAACAGACACCACAACAAAGCACCATCGGCTGCTGAAATCTGCAAAATTTATATATTTTCAATAGAATTTTTCTATTGAAAAGTCTTTAAATTACATTAAATAAATCTCTTTGCCCCAAAGAAATTGTCTAATTTTTATTATGATGCCTAGAAAAGGTAGGTAACAGCAAGCAGACAAGGATAACAGTACAGTGCAATGATTTGTATCCATTTATCCCCTGGAACCAATCAGCAATCTAGTGCCAAGCTTGATTATGTAGAATAGCATGAATGAATTAACCAAGCAAGAGGGAACACATTAACAACTGACATTTAAGCTGGTGATCATGTTTGTAATGGTAGATCAGACCAACAAAGCAATAAACAATAAAAATGGGGAAATGAGCTGTTAATTTTAGAAATGGTTCTGATTCATTTTGTAATTCTGAAAACATCATCATGTGGTACCATGTAGACATCACAGAAAAATCATACCTGGAAAAAGAGGCTATCTATCAGTACATACTTCAGGTTGCCTTCTTCCCCAGAAAGTCATTGCCTGACCTTATGTTTTTATTTTAAATTAATGCTAAAACCTGAAAAGGTAAAATTTTTAAATTAAGTTACTTTGTACATCAAAGTTGAAACTCCTAAAAACTAGAAAGAGCTATTAAGACTACATTTTCACAGGAATTCCATGAATTTAAAATCAACTGTGAACAAATAGCATCCTTTTGCACTTTTAAACCACCACCTATGTAGCCTATGTACAAAAAGAAGGTATATTTGGAACCGATCTTCTGGGCCTAATTCACCTTAATTATTTAAAGAGGACTGTATTCAATTCCCGTGCTTTATCCCTCAAAAATAAGTGTTCTCTACTTCTCTTGGAAGAGTGTCAATTCCCCATTGCATTTTTAAAAGTCCTATATCAGGTACACACTGACAGCAAAAGTTTGCTTTTTCCATTAAGCAGCAAGGTTCTCTCATCCACTACAGTGTGCTCCATTCTGTAGTGCATAAACAAAACCACTTCCCCTGTAAATGCCAGCTCTTCACAGTTTTTTTTAAAAGAACTTTGCATAGTTTTAAAGTATAGCCAACAACTACATTAACTGCCAGTATGATATGCTTCAAAATCAATCTTATTTTAGACTCAAAGGTTTTTCCTCAAAAAAGCAAAATACCAATGGACTCCCTAGCAAACTCTACTGAAGTTCATCTATTCTTGGAAAATGCATGTGTTTAAGTCAACTTATATTCACAACGATAAGCAGCTTTGGAAGTCAACTCTCAGCAGAATCAGATTCTTTTAAATATTTACATACTGCACTAATTCTTCTGTCACATACTGTTTTCCAGTCATTTGAAAAAAATACAGAAGTGAATGAATACTGTACAACTGACTATTCTGCTAAGTCAGGCACGTTCCACAAAATTTTTAACTTAACAATAATAAAACCTATTTAGTTGGAATGTCAATTTTCTCTAGTAACTATCTACTCCAAACAGATTTGCATTTTGTGATTGTTTTGTAAACTTTGAAAAATACCAAATATCCAAAAAAATGCAATTAGGAAACTACTATACAACCAGGCAGCTCTTTGTTCACCAATCTGCATTTTTTAAAAGTATCCTGGTTCCAGGCTTTTTTTTTAAAGACAGAGGACAAGACAAATTTATCAGTAATTAAATTTTGCAACAAGAAATCAATTTTATATCTGTATAGACATACATACATACATATATATATATATATATGTGTGTGTGTGTGTGTGTATGTGTATATATATATACACATACACACACACACACACACACACACACACATATATATGTAAAATACACAACAGAAACAAACCATGAAGGAAGAGAAAAGACAGACTATTGCAGTATTTAAAAGGTGTAAGATAAATTAAATTGTAGGCATGAGGACTTCCTTATGGAAAAACTCCTCAGTCCCAAGCATGATCACACTCTCAGACTCCCTGTACAGCCTTGAACTATGTAGTATATGACATGTACTTACTGAATGGGGTCGGTCCATTTGAGGCTAAAGCATCTAATCAAAGGCAAGATTCATCTGTCTTCAAAAATGAAGGCATTGTAATCCTTGTTCTTTAACAATCGCCCAGTTCTCTCTTTCATTTCTTTGATAAAAATTGACAATATTTATACCCTGGCAATACTTAGAAATAGTGAACTGGGCTATGTATTTTATTTGAGAAAAAAATAGAATGTTCACCACATAATCCTATGATCAAAGTTGTGTCACAAAAAAAAAAAAGCAAAATGAGATTTTACCAAGAGGAAATGAGGGTAGAAAACATTCATAATTCCATTCTATTCTGATACCTCAAATTACAAACTAAAAGTCCTTAACTATTAAAAATAAAGCAAAAAAAATCATTTCCTTTGGCATCATTAGAAAATAATTGGGATACAAAAGTAAAAGATAATTTCATGCTTAAAGAAACAGTACAGAAAAAAGAGACATGTTTAAAGTATGATAAACTGAAAGAGTTTACTGTTGATAGGAAAATTCTAAAAGATTTTAGAAGAACTAGGTTCCCTTTAATTTCTTATTCTAACCTTTGAATATATTTAATAATGGTTCTTATTGCTTCCAGTATCAAGAATAAAAAAAGTCAAATATGAAGTAATACCAAAGGTATGGTTCAAAAACAATTATGTCTACATCTTTTAAAATTTTTTGTGGTTTAGATAAATAATCTGTTGGAGAATGGAACCTTTTTATATCATATAACATAAACTAATCAAGACTGCCAAACTTTTACTTTCTTTATCTGACCTAAAAATTTCACACAATAGTTATATTAGAAATATAAGCCTGATTGCATAAAGTTAGTTCAACATTCAATAAATGGTCACACTGTATCTGAATTTGTAAAACTAATAATTTTCAAACTTTTGAATTCAGGATGAAATGTCATTTTAATACGAATAGAAAGTCTGACTGTATATACACAAGAAATTAAGATTTTCAATTCTTGTATTATCAGAAACATCATAAAGAAAGCTAGGTTTATAACACACTTCTATTTTGTTCTATGTGCATTTGAAGTATGTACAGGAAAACATTAACACAGCTTCCATGTGTCAACATGGGGAAAATGTAAGCGAAAGTGAAATTTTAAGTACCTGATAAGCAATCCCTACAATAAAGCCCCAAATAATAGAAAACAGTTGCAAACTGCTGATTGCATCAAAGCAAGTACTCAAAGAAAATCTTCAACTGCTAAGACAGTTTTTAAAAAGAGTGTCCAAACAGCGAAAATTAAGTTATGTTCTTCCCAAAATTACAGGGAAACCACAACATTAAGAATGTACTGGTCTTAGAAGAAATAAAATCAGTAGCCCCATTTTTGCACCACCTCTAATACATGAAAGTTCCAAGACTGTATTTTAAGTATAATGACAAAATATTCCAAATTTTTCATCTGAAAATGGAACATAAACTACTATAAATGGCACGTTCTCAACTAGAAACAAGAGAAAAATAAATTTACCAACAGAATTTAGATATGTAAAAATGAAGAGAAAGTACGTGTGGTGTCCCAATCCAATGAAAGGGTTGGAAAAGGTTCTGAATAGGTCACCATTTTCAACTTTGGGTAAATCTTTAATTTTCTAAGCACACAAATATTTAAAATGGTGCTCTCTTCAGCTACCAGGTTCTAAGAGGTCTAGCAAAGTACACGCATGCAAGTAAATTCACAGGCACAGAAGATCAATGTTAAAAACATTAAGGTAGCTGTGATGAATGATAGCAACAATTTGGATGGCCTTAAACACGTTCAAAATATTAATTAAATAATTATTCAACAAAATCCTGAAGCAAACTCTTGCTAGTCTTGGTCACACTGCTAAATGCTAAAGTAGCACATTTTGCTTTTCCATAGTCTTAGCTGAGCTTAAAGAATTTTTACACTATTTAGTAAGAAAAAAAATTAAAGTATTTCCCCTCTTTAAATTTACACAGACGTTTAATTAGCTTTATTTACAGAGCAGGGTTTTTTTTTTCAGTCTTCAATCATGCCTAGATAATAATTAGGCAAGAATGCCAGTTTTAAAAGAATCTATGCAGAATTCTAAAAATAACAGATGGTGATGCTCCTCAAGAAGGGGGCAAACTGGACTGGACTACAGCAGCAGCTTTCTCTCTATGCCTCAGTTACTCAGGAGCAATTCTGTTGCAGTTTCTACGTCCCATGATTTTGAAGACAAGGCCACTATTACTGCATTCTGAAGAGAAAAGAAATGAGGAAAAATCAAATACCAAAGAAACTTTAAAAAACACTTTCACAGTTACTGTTTTTGAATTAGAAATCTTATGTAAATTTCTTTTCTAAAATGTATTTATTTAGTACAACTGTATTATAAGTAGATACAACATAAATCTTTTAAAGCAAAGAACTGATTTGGTTGATAGGATTTTGATTTTTACTAAAATACAAAGAAAAATTGTTAGCAAATGTCAACAAAAATGATTGACAGAAACACTAAAGATCACCTCAGGATCCTTTCTAATTTCTCTCTATGCCACCAAGAAGTAATAAAAAAATCAAACATTAGCACACACATGATATTACTTACCCTATCAAAGCCCATAGCACATAGGTTTTCTATTTTTTTGGTGTATTCTGGACTAGAAACTGGTGCTCCAGCATACACATGTGCCCAAAGTCGAGCTGTCTGTTTGAACATTTCTGGATTTTGTTTGTACTATATAAAAACAAAATGAAACAACATTTGGTCGAAATAAAACTATCCAATACTAATTAATAACAAGTATTTCAGGTGCTAACACTTAAAAAGTAAGGAACACACTCAAAATGCTCCATGTTCCAGCAGATAGATCAGCATGTTAAGATTCCAAACTCATTAACTTTAAGACTCTGGGGAAGACTTTTTTTTACTTCTCTTGTAGTTGTTTCCTCATCTAAAAAATGTGGATAATAATGATTTCAAATACCTATCTGATATCAAAATCTGCTTTGAAAATAATTAAACACTACATAAATGTGTTCTTATTGTTCTTATTGTTCTTCTTATTATTATTATTTCATCATGGTTCTCTCTCCTCTTCCAGAGAGTATAATCTCTCAGTCTTCCATCCTGTGTGATTCAATTATAACTTTAATAAAGCCTTAACTAGTATTCAAATGCACTTGAGTAAATCGCAAATTATTTTTTTTAATCCTAAAAGGTACCAAGGAATCTACAACTTTGCCCCTTTGTTAAATAAATTACCACCAGCCCAACCTTTTTTTCTAAATCATATAGTTTCAATAAAATCTTTTCTACACTTAAGAGGAAGATCTTTATTAACGGGGTCACAAATACACATTAAGAATCTTTCAATCTCAAAAAAAAAAGAATCTTTCCAGTCTACTTTAATGTTTATAATTTTTATTTTTCTATGATAAGCAATTTTCATCATTACTTTTCATGACCCCAAACTTAAGAATAAATAATGGAAAAATCTGTACCACTGATTATCAAATTACTGCACAGTAATATTTACAAAGGAAAAAATCATTTAAGGGGGAAATTCAGCTGGTGACAGTTAAATGCTGGCAAACTAAAAAATTGGTACCTAAAAGCTAAAATAATAAAACTTTTAAATCAGACTTTTTTTCTAGTACCATTAACATGGAAAAAAAAAAAGAAATGCTAACATTCCAAACAAACTTTTTTTTTATTAAGTAATGAGTATTTATTGTGATTGTTTTCAACAAAAGTTACAGTTCAAATTTCAACAGGAACATTATATACATGTAATTTGCTTAAAGGAAATTAGCAATGTTTTAGCAAATATTTAGGAATAAGTACATTAGGTAATTTTTTTATCATTTAAAAATAGAGACAAATGCCCTCCTGCATTGTAATATGAAAAAAATGGTTTCTGAAAAGAAAATATCAATTCAATTCAGCAAATTTTAATTCAGGATCAGTAGATATTAGTCACTATTAGGTGCTTCGGCTACAAAGGTAAATAAATATGAAGCAGTTCCTGCCTTCATGGAGGTTTAATTCACACGCATTAATAGGCCTTTACAAAACTAATATAAGAGATTTTTAAGAAGGAGGGAGTGCATTCTAGTAAAGGAGTCACCCAATACAGTACAAAGGCTTAGAGACCAAAAATGGAGTTTTATGCGTGAAGAGCAAGTTAGGATTAAAACAAAAATTTCAAGAAGAGAAGTGATATATAACATAGGTTGTGAAGGGTTTTAAAACATTGAGAAGTTTGCATGGAATCCTGAAGGCAAAAGGGAATCGCTGAAGTGAACTGAGTAGATAATTACTTTAGTAAATGGATGATGGATAAGGTCTAATATGTGAAGAGATCGAGGCAGATACAAACTGGAAAACTAGTCTAATCATGATGAAGACCTAAATTAGGGTATGGACTATGTGAGTAGAGAAAAGGAAGTTATGAGAGAGATGTAAAGAATAAAATGACAAAATCTGGTATGCAAATAAAATACCCTTTAGCTCTTCATCAAGATTTTAATTAATGAAAAATAAATGTATTTTATTATTAATTCATTACAAAATTAAAATCCCCTTGGGGGGAACTCAGCTAGAGTGGTGTAGATCTCAAAAACAATCTCAAGAAAACTGCAACTGATACTGATAAGGAAAGAAGATATCATCTAAAGAGAACTATGTGTGGACACAAGGAATCCATCACCAACTCCAAAATTTTCAGAGACATGAAAGACTAAGAATAACAAACAGTAAGTTTTAAAAATCACAAAATCCGTAAGATATCAACAATAGGGCAGCTAGGTGGCACAGTGGATAGAGCACTGGCCTTGGAGTCAGGAGTACCTGAGTTCAATTCCAGCCTCAGACACTTAATAATTACCTAGCTGTGTGGCCTTGGGCAAGCCATTTAACCCTATTTGCCTTGCAAAAAACAAACAAAAAAAAACCTAAAAAAAGATATCAGTAATAACAAAACACAAAAAAACAAAATTAGGCAAGGAATAAATGCTAATGACAACAAAAACAGCTGTTTAAAGCTATGGAAGGATCAATAGAAATATGACTAGATTAGAATGCTATTCCACATTACTATTATATCAGAGTTGAAAGAACTAGTTCAATTTTTCTAATGTTATCTATGCTAGAGAAAAAATATTTTGGAGAACTAAGCACAAAACAAACTAGTTAATAAAAAATAGGAGTGGGAGGAGAGAAAGTAGTAGAAAATACAGAAAAGATGGTAAGAGAATATGAAACCAGTCAGTTTAAATTATCAAGTCCATTTGAACCATCTACGAGAGAACTGAAGTAATCTGGACATGTGCTTATTTAGTTGTTGACAATGACAAAAGGGATGTCTTAGGGATCTAGCTAAAATTTTTTATTTTTAAATTTTTTGAATTAATTAAAAGGAGATTGTTTATTTTTTTAGCAGAGAATAGTATGAGGGATTTCAAAAAAAATTAAGGTGCCATCTATGAATATTGGGAAATATAAACACTGAACAACATAAATTTTTATACTATGTGGAGGAATTAGGAGTTCCAAGGAACAATAAGAAATGGATGCTCAAGTATCACCAGAAAATTTAAATATAAAGGAGAGAGGCAGGAAATTTAGAAGGGATTATGAATAAAGAGAATATTTATATTATTACATAGAATTTAACACATGCTTTTTTGAAAGAATATCTATGAATAATACATCTTTATGGTTTCATATCCAAGTCTCTTTTTCTATTAATTTTATGTAGAAATAGTTGTGGTTGCATGTTTAAAGATAATAATAATAAAAGATGATTGGGGGGTTTCTAAAAATCTTGCTATAAACATTTTTTTTTAAATGTAGGTAGGGCGGCTAGGTGGCGCAGTGGATAAAGCACAGGCCCTGGAGTCAGGAGGTTCAAATCTAGTCTCAGACACTTAATAATGACCCAGCTGTGTGGCCTTGGGCAAGCCACTTAACCCCATTTGCCTTGCCAAAATCAAAATAAATAAATGAATGAATGAATGAATAAATGAATGAATAAAGTGTAGGTATATGAGCGTCAAGTTTATCTACTTAGTTCACACAGATCAACTTATCTCCCTCCTTCTGGGTCATGCAGCTATTAATAACAATAGCAGATAGCATGCATATGACCATTTCAAGTTTGCAAAGAACTTTAAAAATATCCCATTTATACTAACAACTCTGAGAATGAAGTGAAATTACAATCCCCATTAACAGATGAAGAAAATGGGGAAGTCAAAGGTTAAGTAACTTGGCCAATAGTCAACACAGCTAATAGTATCAGAGGCAGTAGCAAATACTAGCCTTAGTAGGTTACTAAGAGCTCAACAAATTCAAAAAACAAAGAAAAAGAAAATTAGAAGAAAATCAAGAGGTAAATACTATTTCAAGGAGACCAAGAAAAAGGAGTTGCAATATGAAAAGAGGTGTCAATTGGGTGATATCACTGATAAAGGATATAGTTTTTTGGGGTTTGGTTTTTTTTAGGTTTTTGCAAGGCAAATGGAGTTAAGTGGCTTGCCCAAGGCCACACAGCTGGGTCATTATTAAGTGTCTGAGACGGATATGAACCCAGGTACTCCTGACTCCAGGGCCGGTGCTTTATCCACTGCGACACCTAACCACCCCTAGGATATAGTTTTAAAAAGGCAGCCTCATTAGGGAACAAATCTTTTGATAAATTAAGTGTTAAGCCCATTTGAAGATGAGTAATAAAGGTGGCTAAGGAAAAATAATAAGACAGTGGTTTGTTTCTGAAGGAAGAAGAGAAATCAACAAGTCAAAAAAAAGAGAGCAGGACAGGATCAGGTAGTTAAAATACAGGGAAAAAGGAAAGGATTGTCTGGAAGAGAGTAGAAAGATCATGAGATGGCTATGGAGCTCAAATGGAAATATGTTTGTATATTGGGATATAAATCAAGTTGTCCATAAATTTTTGCTTTGGAAAAAATAGTAATACACACACACACACATATATATATATATATATATATATATATATATATATATATATATATATATATATATATATATATATACACACACATATATATGTATGTATGTATATATATAGTAATATATAGTTATACATATTACTATTTTTCCACATTATTCCATATTTTCCATATTATTCCATACTATTTTTTGCATATATATATATATATATGCGCAAAAAAACCCACAATAGGCTTTTTTAACAAGACAATGGGGTTAAGTAGCAACAAAGAGGTTTTAACAACTACTTCTGAACCAAACAAAAATAAGTAAATGGATGTAGGGTTAAAAAAAATTTTAAATTTGTGGATATGGAATACATCTAAAAACCTATATATTAAATGTACATGAAGGCAGACTTCTATCATCATAGTGTTTTACACTTTTCAAAGAGAAATGCTATTTATATTTGATTATAAGGCAGAAGAGAAAAAAGTATAATGCCTTAGTTATGTATTCTCTAATGCTATAATACAATAATGCTCAATAAATGGGGGGGAGAGGGTAAAATAAAGGGTGATGCAATAAAACTTACCCAAGATCACTAATCTAAAAAGTAGGTAAGTCCAAGAGACTCATCTTTGTGAATGCAAATCTAGCTAATGTGATCATGGGTTAAGTCACTTAACTCAGCCCCAGTTTCTTTATAAAATGATCTAAAGATCATCTTAATCAACTATTTAAAAAGGGGAACAGATAGATGGCATGGTGGATGAAATACCAGGCCTGACGTCAGAAAGACTTTTCAAATATGCACTCAGACACTAAATTCTTAGTTGTGTGACCTTGGGCAAATCACTTAACCCCATTGTCTTGCCCACTGCATAATAACCAAGGTAGGTCACAGGAAAAAGGGAAAGTTAATTGAGAAGGAGAGGGAGAATATAAAAACAAAAAATATGATCGTAAAGACCTAACAATCCTCAACAAGGTTACTGGGAAATGATAATCATACTACTTACTAAAGAGTAATACAATGGGATCATATGTAATTGAGTTCTAATCTGTTGGGGCACAAACTTAAGTGCTATAGATCTAACTACATTATTCTGCTTCAAAATCTCCTGTGGTTCCTCACTATTTAGAATTTTAATTTGAAATTTAAGGTTATTGGGGTGGCTAGGTGGCGTAGTGGATAAAACACCGGCCTTGGAGTCAGGAGTACCTGGGTTCAAATCCGGCCTCAGACACTTAATAACTACCTAGCTGTGTGGCCTTGGGCAAGCCACTTAACCCCATCTGCCTTGCCAAAAAAAAAAAAAAAAAAAAAAAGAAATTTAAGGTTATACACAATCTGGAACTACCCAATTTTTTGAGCTTTATCTCCTAGTACTATCCTTTTATGAACTCAAAATTCTAGCCAAATTTATGTATTTTTCTGTGCTCAGAATCTTTCAGGTTCCCTTGTCACCTCCATGTTTGTTTTTTTATTAAGTTATTATGCCCTATTTTGCAAAGTGGGTGTACTCTACTTTTTTAAATTTCCTGTCAGTTCCTTCTCAAGGCCTTTCCTTGATCCTCTTGCTTGGTAATGACTTTCCCTACAAC
The DNA here is from genome assembly GCF_037893015.1 of Macrotis lagotis. Lineage (NCBI taxonomy): Eukaryota > Metazoa > Chordata > Mammalia > Peramelemorphia > Peramelidae > Macrotis > Macrotis lagotis. The sequence goes on from NC_133660.1 coordinate 175,920,418, forward strand.
TCAATCCAAAGTGAAATTTCCAGGAAGTATCTTAAATGCAGAAAGTAAAAAACTCATTATTTTCCATCTTTGCTCTCTCACAAATTTCTCTATTTCTGCCAAAGCCATCACCATCCTTCCAAGTTTTCAAGTTCATAACCTCATTGACACCTTTATTTAAACAGTTTCTGTCAATAGACTGACCATTCTCCAAGTAACATCAGCATTAAAAAAAAATCAAACTATTGAGTCAAACTTTACCTTTTTCCTCACTTATTCCCAAACTTTCAATCATCAAGCTATATTCACTCTTCTGTCCAAATGTCTCTCAGCCTATTTCATTTTCCAAGCAATATCCGAATTCCAGGTCCCCATTATATATATCAAAACCCTTGTGATTTTCCTTAATCCTCCTTCCTCTTACTCTGTCAATACTGCTACCAGATTTAATCAATAATTAATGCTACTCACATCCTACTTCTAGAAACTTCTACTCTACTTCTCTGTTCAAAGGTCTATACAATACATCTCTACTACTATACTAAATTTATATTATTTGAGGCTAATTTATAACCATGTGATTTTGCTACTCTCTATAAATGCTTTCTTCCCACTACTGATCAGAACATAATCTCTGTTCTAATCGGGCAGATATTATTCAGTCTCTAAAGACAATGTCCACTTTCCTAACACCCTCTCCCCCCCAGTTTTTGCTATTACAAATTATCTCCTCTTTCTTACTTATAAAATTGTATATGTAAGAACAATCTACATTTACATAGTGTTTTACGGTCTACATGATTTTTTTTTCTCACAATGACTCTCTGAGACATAAGAGTACAAACACCATTACAATTTCTGTTTTGGGGCGGCTAGGTGGCACAGTGGATAGAGCACCAGTCCTGGAGTCAGGAGTACCTGAGTTCAAATCTGGCCTCAGACACTTAATAATTACCTAGCTGCGTGGCCTTGGGCAAGCCACTTAACCCCACTGCCTTACAAAAAAAACAAAAACAAACAAAAAAAAACAATTTCTGTTCTGACACTTCAGTCCTGTTCGACTCTTTGTGACCTCATTTAGAGTTTTCTTGGCAAAGATTCAGGAGGAAAAACCCCAGGAGGGGTTTTTCATTTCCCTCTCCAGTTCATTTCACAGATGAGGAACCAAGGCAAAGGTTAGATGTCTGGCCCAGAGTTACACAGTAAGAGTTTGAAGCCAGTTTTCAAATCAGGAAGATGAGGAATCTTGACTCTAGGTCCAGCACTCCATCTACTGTGCCACCAAGCCACCCCCATTCAAATTTTACTCAAGAAAAATTAAGCTCAAAAATGCCTGAGCGAACTGAACAAGGTCAAAGAATAAATTTCTGTGCCAAGATTCAAATACAAGACTTTACTATCCTTAACAGTGTACATATTAGACCATGATAAGCACAAGTACAGGTAGCAATTAGAATTTGAAAGATCTTAAAAAAAAAAATGAAAGTTCCAAGAACAAATCAATAGAGAATGACAACTGATAAGGAATCTAACATACCAAAGTAGCAAATCTATGAATCTGAAACTATTGTGCAGAATAAAAAGATGCAGCAATGACCAAGGCAATTCTGAAGATATTTTGTTAATGCAGTTATTAATAAGCAATAACAATATTTTGAAGTGTGCGAATTATTTCATTTTTGTCTTTGTGTATTTAAAAAAGGGCCTCAATATCAAACAGGTATTTAATAAATGTTTAGTATATTTTAATTAATATATTAAAAATATGTATTTTATAATCTCTACCCTTGATATTTGATTTATTTATTATATTTATGATTCATATTTCAATATTTAATTTTTAAAAGAAAATACACAAAAGATAGTTCATTGTGTTAAAGAAGTATACTTGATTGTCTTAATCTTCAAAAAATTTACAAATGAAATTATGAAAAAAAAACTTTGAATATAACACATGGAAGCCTTATTAAACTCTACTCAATAGAGTATAATTTGTTTAAGGTACATGTTTTTCTTCCTTATTCCTGGCTTTGGTTAGTAAATTACCAAAAACATTTAAATACTTCACAACTGTTCACATAAAATTATTCCTCTGAAATAAAAATGAATAAAAATCGTCAATAAACTAATGGTGGAGGTATCTAAATGATGCAATGCCTAGAACATTGGCTTAGAATCAGAACATCTCCTCTTACTGAGTTCAAATCTTGCCTTTTAGCTGTGTGACCTTGGCAAATCATTTAACAATGTCTGCCTGAGTTTTCTCATCTGTAAAATGGGCTAGAAAAGGAAATGACAAAACACTCAAGTACCACTGCCTAGAAAATCCCAAATGGAGTCACTAAGGGTCAGATATAACCAAAACACCTAAAGAATAATAAGAAGTTGATTTTTGCCCTTAAATAAAGGTTCTAAGCATATAATAGCTAAAAATTAACTGCCAATGCCAAAAAAAAAAAAGTTATGCCTTTAAACAAATATCAAATGGAATAAGAGACGTTGGTGAATTGTTAATTTTACATGCAGGATTTAAAAAGCTTAAAAACTTAAACCAAAACAACTTTAAAAATTTTTCAACCAAAGTTAAGGAAGTCAATTAAATTTCCATATTTATATCTGAGATATAACTAAAATAACCTAAAGAATAAATCTACTCCAAAGATAATATCATAGCATTATAACTAACAATCTTAAAAACTTTTAAAGAGAGAAAATTTAATTTTAATTTAAAAAGTAATAAAATGCAAAAGTTTCTTACTCTGTGTTAAAAGCTTCTAATTCCTTACCTGATTTGCTACTACTGCATCTTGTGGATCATCTGGTTCTGCAGCTGCCAATAATGCTTGTAATGAGAGCAATACTGTCCTTAGAGTCATTGCTGCTGCCCTAAAATTCAAGTATAAACATTTTTATTAAAAAGGTCTGTATATTTCAACAAGAAAATAAAACAAATTTTCTGTAAAGACCAATAATAAAATAGTGAAATTAAAGGTACATTTAAATACTCCTTTAACATTTTTTAATGAACCCAAACAAGATAGATCTCAGTTGGGTTTTCACAACTCTCTTATGTAACAAGGGGTTGGTCTAGTATTATACCCATTTAAGAGATGAGAAAACAGAGCTAAGATGTGTAGTGACTTACCTGAGACCTTGTATATGTAGAAAAACCAGAACTAAATCCATAAACTTCTGGCTCTACAATTAGTACCTTTTCCACTATACCAGGACTAAGGAAACATAGTGGCCTGTTTTATATTTCCTTCAAGTGGTGAATAATTTTTCCATGTATAAAGTTAATTGCATTTTAAAATGCAAGAATAATTCTGAGCTCCAAGGTCTTCCCCCCCCCCCAAAAAAAGCTCAAACTACTCTATTATAACATTATATGATTATATCATACTGAAGTAAATTGTTAATTTTTTTAATTTTACATGCTTTTCTACTTAAAGCCTCTTTCATTTCTCAAAAAATTTTAGTCAATATGAAATGATCTTATATTTTACCCAGGTGCCATCAATATGTTGTAAGACAGCAAAATTCTGGAAAGGAAACTGCTCTGAGTTTTCTTTACTGACTTCCTATTCAGTTCTGCAGGCAAAAAGCCAAAACATGAATCGATTAAAAAAAAAAAAAAAAAAAAAACTCCATACTATCCCTTCTGCAATGTTTTTTTTTAAATGGTACCTTAGGAAAATAACCTAAGCTAAATCAAAATCTGAAATATTTCTAAGAAAATCTGAAAGCATTGCATTCTGAAGTAATGGTTAGAGAAAGAAAAAGGCAAAAACAAAAAATAAGGTATCTATACACTCAAAATAACTTTTAGCTGACAGTTTTAAACATTTTGTAAATTAAATCAACACTGGAAATAACATTCTCTACCTACCAAGCAGGAGTTACTGTTAAAGTTCTAAAGAATATTTTAGGCCCTACAATATATATACTTTTTGGAAGGAAGAAAACTGCATGTTTAGCTTTCACAAGGCAAATCAGAAAACCTAAAACACAAAACTAAAATCAATATTGCATAGGTAGATCACAATAAGAAAAGAAATCCCTGTTTCTTTCTAACACAAGAGGATTATATGAATATGAAGCTAATTATTGACAATCAGAATAGAATGGAAGAATAACATCAATTTCATTTATCAGTGTCTCTAGGAACCTGCAAGAACAAAAAAAAAAAAAATGGAGCTTTATATTATACTCTCCCCACAATTTAAATGAAATATTTGTTTGTAGAGGGGAAAACGTAATATGTGCAAAATTGCTTAATTACTTCGACTATGAGTCAAACAATGCAAAATTTGTGAGCAAGGACAAGGAAAACATTTTAATGCATGGACAAAATTCTAAATTACCTTATAGGAATACAAAACAAAAATGTAAAGAGTAAAGTATGCTCTTACATTTTTTTAAGTGTTACTTGCCATAATTAAGATATGGAAAACCATTTATGTGAGAGGAAAGAAGAGAGATGGGGGAAGGAATTTATGGTAAATAAGTAACTCCCCACAAAGTGAAAACCATAAATACCACACTCTTATCAAATCAAAGTGGTATACAACAAAAATGTACATAGTTTATAAGTCAGCACCCCCCCCCGGGTGATAAGATTCTGCAAATATATTTTCATTTGTATAGAATTCCTGAAAAATCTTCCTGCCAATGCAAAGAAAGATGTTCAAGGGTCTACAGCTCTGAGTTTTAGAAAAGTCACCAAGGAGAGAATAAATAACTTGTTTAGATTCTAACCAAACACTACATACTTCTCAAGCAAAATTGAATTCATTCAAATATTTATTACACTAAATAATCTTAATGCTTATGAGTATGTATATACACATATACATATGTACACATTCACACACACACACACACACACACACACACACACACACACACACGAGTATGCCTGGTTTTGAATGCCATCAAGTATCAATTAGTCCATAAAGTTATCATCTTACAGAACAATACATCACTCTCCAATTAATTTAATTAATGTAAATTTCTTATTAATTTATTTAATCTAATTATTTAATTTAATTATTTTAAGAAAAATCGAGCGAATGTAACTCAATTTTGTCAGTTGAGATCTTGATAAGTTCATTTAGTTGGCCTTAAGCTGTCTTAAATTTTTACAAATAAGTGTACAACACATTATAAAAGACACAGAACTAAGTAAAGATTCATGAATTCTAAAATTCTAAAGAATCAATACTGCATTCATTTCCAGTGATTTCTTAAAAAATTAATTTCAAGATTCACAAAAAAATGATGATATAAAAAACACTCCCAATGGGAAAACTTAGGTCAAAAATAAATTATTATTATTATTATTATTAGTTTTTGAAAGGCAGTGGAGTTAAGTGACCTGCCCAAGGTCACATAGTAAGTATATCAAGTGTTGTCTGAGGCCATATTTGAACTTGGATTCTCCTGACTCAGGGTCAGCACTCTATAATCACCATGCCACCTAGCTGCCCCTAGAACTAATAAAAATTATGAATACAAAGAAAGGACCCACAGATTTAAACATACCAAGAGAAAAATACTATTGCATTTAAAAGTTTAAAAGATTTTACTTTATTCCCATTACATGCCATTTGCTTTTGGTTTTTTGGGGGGTTTTTTTTAGGTTTTTGCAAGGCAAATGGGGTTAAGTGGCTTACCCAAGGCCACACGGCTAGGTAGTTATTAAGCATCTGAGACCGGATTTGAACCCAGGTACTCCTGACTTCAGGGCCGGTGCTTTATCCACCGCACCACCTAGCCTCCCTGCCATTTGCTTTTAAAAATTTTCAAGTTCCAACTCCTTCTCTCATTTATCCCCTCCTCTCTGAAAAGGTAAGCGATTTGACATAATTTATGCATGATCAATAATGCAAAACATATTACAGCTGATAGTTTTTTAAATGGTTTCATTGAATGAAACTATCTGAGAAAAAATTTTTGTACCTTATGACCAATTTCACAGCAAACAAGCCTGATGAAACATTTTCATTAAAATCAGGTTACAAAATCTCTCCTACATAAATTAATCTTAAAACAAATTTATAAATTAAAATAGTAAATTATAGTAAACAGTAAATTAAAATATAACCCAGACAGAATATCTTCATCTAGTTCCACAATACTTCTGTTTATTATTAATACTCTCTCCTAATTAAAAGTATATTGCAATAAGAACAATTCTTAGCTCTCAGGCCTTCCCCAAAATAGGAAATCTCAACTAATTCTATGATATGACTGTATATGATTACTCCATGTGTGTGTGTATAAACTGTATGATTACATATATTATGTGTACATATATAATACATATAAAGAACAAACCTTACTATATATATATATATATATATACACACACACATATATATATATATATATATATAGCACAGTTATGAAATTATATTTCATTATCTGTGCACATTATATCTTGACAGTTAATTTTTAGGGTGTTTTTTTAGGGATAGTTAATTTTTAAAAGAAAATATATGAAAAACAGTTCTCTGTATCAAAAAAGGATACTTGATTATTGTCTGTCTTAATCTTCAAAAAATTTATAAATGAAACTGTTATATCATCAAATTCCACATCTACATTTTATTTATTATAAATTCCATCTTCCTGAACTATTATTATATACATGTATAAATATGTATACTATATATATTATAGATACAGATTATAGTGTGCTGATATACATAAATGAGAACATAGGAAATTAAATGACGTAGCTCTTCTCTTCTGGTGATGGCGATTGTAACCTATTTTAGGTTTACGCTAAAGAACACAGTGGGGGGGAGGGCTGAAAATCAGTACAGGGGATTTAAAGAAGGTTTAGCATGAATTCATACACTGTAATGTGAAATAATAAGTACCTATAAGTCACAGCCTCATCTTTCAATGAGTTTTTGGAGAGACATACATGAAAACATTAAAGCACTAAATATTGCATTTTGTGATAAAACGAAGTGTGACAATAGGCCAAAGATGGGCAAGACTGGGAACTATGGAGAAGTTTTCATGAAAGACATATGATCTGCTTTGGCCATAGATGAACTGAACAGTTAAAAGAGGGTGAACAAACTGGAGGAGAGGAATACATAAAAAAATCAATGCAATATAATTCCAGGGTCATGATGACACTAGTTTTAAATATGTGCACATGTTTTGGAGATGGGTGGGATAAATATACAGCAAATAGATTATGGAATGATTTTGAAAGCAAGATAGAGAATACTTTGCACATGACGCAGTCACTAGTTAATAAAGGCAATAAAAACTTAAGGAACCTAATGTGCTTCAAAGAGTATCTCTGAAAATATAGAGGTGTAAGGAATAAAAGCAGTGCTGTGAAATGCCTTATATGAGGTATATCTGACATAATTAGAGAAATTTGTTTTTGTATTGTTCTTTGAGTACATCTTCCAAAGTGCTAATACCTAGACTATTCCTATTCTTAATGCTCTATCATCTTTAGTTTAAGTATGTTGTGAACATGTGCTACATAAAGATTAGAAATGTTGTAGAAATTAAGAAGTTTTAGGATATGAGATATTCATTGAATTTCAGTCAGTTCCATCTCTTCCATATTGTTCATCAATTGCCTCAAATTCAAGAAGAAATAAATGAAATTATCTCTAATACATTCTTTTAAAAACTCCCACACAGCAAATTCTTATCTATTAATGAATGGATTAAGAGAACTTGGAGACTACAATAAATACAAGTTCAAATCCCTGTACTTTAAGGAATTTATATTCCACAGTGGCAGAAATAGGATATTTACAAATCATTCCTAGAACGTGTACTGTTACAAAATTCACAATTATTTCCTAAGGGATACTTATATCTTTTTTCAAGCATCTACTTCTATTTTCCCTACAGCACTTAACACATTAGATAATTTATAAATTGCAGATATACAGCAGATAGTTCACATTGGTTTAATTCTTCCTTGGATTCAGAGTGGGACTCTCATCAAAAAAACAGATGAGTTAAAATTCAATTTGATTTGACCCTTGAGTAGACTGATATTCTCTGTGTAGTCATTTTCACCCTGAATGAGTTCCACGTAAATTGTTGTTATTAATCTTCCTTCTCAAAGAGGACCAAAGAACATCACAAAAACGATGTCCTCTGATTTGTGTGTGAATTCAACTGAGTGAGGAGGAGTAATCAGTCTCCCTTCTCCTCCAGAGGCATCATAGTTCAGTGGCAAGATGACTTGGTGGTCCAGATCACCCACACAACCTAACTAACCTAACTAGTATATAGTATCTCTGGAAATATGTTTAAAATGATTATACATGTATATATCAGATTACTCACTTGTTAAGGGGAGAAGGGAAGGAAGCAAGGAAGAAAGAAAAATATGGAACTCAATCTTACAAAAATAAATGATGAAAACTATCTTTACATGAAATTGGAAAAAATTATAAAAGCAAATACAAATACAAAGACACACAAATATTCTCATTCTTTACTAATTGCTTCAAGAGCTGAACTCAACCCATATATAATTAGTGGTTCTCTATTACCCTTAGAATAAAAAGTTAAGAACTCAGTAGTTTGTATCCTGGAAGTTATCTTACTATTGGTAACCTTGGTTAAATATTTTAATCATCAATGCAGATTTTTTTTTTGTTTTTGCAAGGTAATAGAATTAAATGACTTATCCAAGGTCATACAGCTAAGTAAGTATAAGTGTGTGAGGCCAGATTTGAACTCAGGTCCTCCTGACTTCAGGGCCAGGTGCTCTATCCACTTCAATGCCCAGCTGCCCCCATAATCACAGATTTAGAGCTCAAAGGGACCTTGGGTCATCTAACCCAATACCCTCATTTACAATGGAAATAAACTAAGTCATAGAGAGGTCAAACAGGTAGTGAATGGAGGAGAGATTTGAAGCCAGGTCTTCTAATACCAAATCCAAGTCTATTTCTTTAAATTCATACAAGGTAGGGCGGCTAGGTGGCACAGTGGATAAAGCACTGGCCCTGGAGTCAGGAGTACCTGGGTTCAAATCTGGTCTCAGACACTTAATAACTACCTAGCTGTGTGGCCTTGGGCAAGCCACTTAACACCATTTGCCTTGCAAAATCCTAAAAAAAAAAAAAAAAAAAAAATTCATACAAAGTAAGAAAAAACTACATAAACACATAAAATACAAATTCCTAAATCTGTAAAAATAAGTTCCTCTGTAATAGAACAGCTTGAGTTTTCACTGAAAGGAAGGAAGACAATCAGTGATATATCCATACAGTACTTCTCAAACTGTGTCAAAAAATACCAAGAAAGACATTGGTAGAGCAGAGAGGTGGTTCAGAGAGGTTCTAGAGTCAGGCCTCAAACACTTGACTCTAGCTGTGGGATCCTGGGCAAGTCACTTAGCCTTAAATATTTCAAAAAAAAAAAAAGACACTGTAATACTAAACAAGCAAACCCAGAAAAACCAGGTTACACTTGTGTTGCCATTCAGTTGATGCAAAATCAGAGGTTAATTCAAATAGATATTGATGACCAAAAATTTGGCTTGCCAGTACTTTAAAACTGAATATATTTAAAGTATCAGAAATATCATTTGTTTCTTAATCTATTTCAAGAACTTCATGTTAAATCAGTGCAAAGGAAACACAATGTAATGTAGAGTTCAGGATATGTAATTTAAGATCTACAGACATTTCATGCTTTTTTACTTCTACCTATATGACTCTTGAGTAAGTCACCTAAACTAATAACTGTTTATAACACTTATAATGGCTAACATTTATAAAGCACTTACTAAATGGCGGACACTGTGTCTGTCAAAATTATCACCTTTGATCCTCATAAAAGAGGAGAAAACTGAGGCAAACTGTGATAACTTGTCCAAGTTACACAGCTGTTAAGTGTCTAAGCATGGATTTAAAATACAATTAGCTAGTCTAAATGGCCACAAATGTTGGGGAAACAAGAAGAAGCTCAAATGTATATAAGCTTAATGTAAACAATATATCATTTTTTTAAAAAAATCTAGATAAATGGCCAGATGCATCTTTTTGACCAAAGGTTTGAGGTGAAAACCCACAAAAGGATCTTACATAAAACAAAATGAACTAATTAAAATAAAAGAGTATGCCAACTGGAAGAAAATTCCTCATGTAAACTTGTCTGATGAAAGATCTGATTTCCAATATATCTAAGAAATGGATAAAAAATATATAAAATTAAGTCACACTCATAACAAAGTGCTCATATAAAAAACACTGTCATATTAAATGAAAATAACTATAAGGAAAAATATTCTAGTAAACAATAAGAGGAACACGAATTATAACTCTAAGAATTCATTTAGCAGAAAAATTACAATGATGATTAAAAAATATAAAGAACCAGAATAGTTGAGCTATGGAAAAAGAGTATATTAATACCTTCAAGATAGTACTGAAAAATCCATCTAAAATGTCTGGAAAATACATTGAAATTATCTAAAAGAGGGGAAAAATAAGGCACTAAATTATTCATATCCTTAAAGAATGAGTGATAGCATTTAGCAAGTAAACCAAGAATGTTACAGAATTCTTTGTGGTAGAAAAATAAAATGGAAACACAGTTCATGCCCAAAGATAGGGGAATGGATGAAGAAAATTTAAAATGTACTATTACATTACTGTGCCCTAAGAAAATACAGGGTTCACTACATATCAAAATATTTATAGAAGCACTAAAACCATAGTAGAGGTCTATCAACTGTGGATGACTGACCAAATAAACTTCATTACTTGAAGGTATTGTAAGAAACAATAAAGGATGATTACTGATGCAAAGGAAATTAAGCAGAGTAAGAAAATATGTTCAATGACAAACAATAAACAAGAAATTTTATAAAATTATGATGATTACTTATTTACATTCTCTCCCCCAATAATGAATGAGTGAATGACTGAATGAGCAAATAAATATTAGAAAATGTCTTAAGAGTTTTGCACAATATATGATTTTTTTCTTATGTTGAATGGTTTTGCTGAATTGTTCTCAAAATGGCTCTTTGGGGGCGGTAGGTGGCACAGTGGATAGAGCACCAGCCCTGGAGTCAGGAGTCCCTGAGTTCAAATCTGATCTCAGACACTTTAATAATTACCTAGCTGTGGGGCCTTGGGCAAGCCACTTAACCCCATTTGCCTTGCAAAAACATATATAATTACTATAAAATTTTATAAACTATTTCCTGGTCGAAGACTGATGTTTTCTTGGACATTATGAGGAAAAGAGAAGAGAAGAGAAGAGAAGAGAAGAGAAGAGAAGAGAAGAGAAGAGAAGAGAAGAGAAGAGAAGAGAAGAGAAGAGAAGAGAAGAGAAGAGAAGAGAAGAGAAGAGAAGAGAAGAGAAGAGAAGAGAAGAGAAGAGAAGAGAAGAGAAGGAAGAAAAAGAAACAAAGAAAGAAAAGAGAATAAAAAAGAAATGAAAAATGTGAGAAATTCAGAGAGTATTGAAAAAACTGTATTTGCAGTTACAGAGCAAAACAACAAAATCTAAATGATGAGTAGAAGAATGTAAAGGAAAACAATTATGAAAGACATAAAAATGCAATGCACTAAGTAATCTTGATTCCAAACATCTGAAAAAAAAGAAATATCCTTCCCATTATCCTTCTTCAATGGCAAAGTGGCAGTCTTTTGGTAAAAAAAAAAAAAAGATTCTTATTTAAAATTTTTGAGTTTCAAATTCCTCTTACCCCCCCCTTTCTTACCATCCTTGAGATGGTAAGCAATCAGATATATGCAATTATGTAAAACATTTCTACAATTATCATTTTGTACAGGAAGATTCCAATAAAAGAAAAAAAATTAAAAGAAGTGAAAAATAGCATGCTTCAGTCAATCAATTCAATCAATAAAAGTTGTTTCTCTGGAGGAAGATAATATCTTAATCATCAGTCCTTTGGGATTGTCTTAAGATTATTATATTTGTCATGGAACATTATTGTTCTATTAGAAACCTGGAGGGATGGGAATTCAGGGAAGCCTGGAGGGATCTGAATGAACTGATGCTGAGAGAGATGACTAGAATGAGAGAAACACTGTACACCCTAACAGCGGTGTGGAGGTGATGATCGGCCTTGATGGACTTGCTCATTCCATCAGTGCAACAATCAGAGACAATTTTGGGTTGTTTGCGACGGAGAATACCATCTGTATCCAGAGAAGGAATTATGGACTTTGAACAAGATCAAAGACTATCACCTTTAATTATGTAATTTTGCTATCTCTTATACTCTATTTTTCTTCCTCTCTTCTCTCTCATTACATTCAACTTATATCAGCATATAGCATGGAAGCAATGCAAAGACTAACAGACTGCATTCTGGGGCGGGGGGGGAAGCAAGATTAGGGGAAAAATTGCAACACTCAAACTAAAGAAAATCTTTAATAAAAAAAGATTATTACATTACTGAAAATAAGTTACTCACAGTTCCTCATCAAACAATATTGCTATCACTACATACAATATTCTGCTGATTCTGGTCATTTCACTATGCATCAGTTCAGGCAAGTCCTTCTGGATTTCTCTGAAATCATACTGCTTGTCATTCCTTAGAGCACATAATATTCCATTACAAGAGCACAATCACATTCCATTACAATCATATGCTAAAACTTGTTTGATTTCAAATTCTTAGCTAACAACAAAAAAGAATTGCTATATTTGTGTACAAATAGGTCTTTTCCCCCTTATTAGATGTCTTTGGAATACAGATCAAGCAGGATAAAATAGTAGGCAGTTTTATAGCCCTTTGGTTTTAATTCCAAATTGTTTTCTAAAATGGTTGGATCAATTCACAACTCCCAATACTGCATTAATAGTGTGCCAATTTGGGGCAGCTAGGTGGCACAGTGGATAGAGCACCGGCCCTGGAGTCAGGAGTACCTGAGTTCAAATCCGGTCTCAGACACTTAATAATTACCTAGCCGTGTGGCCTTGGGCAAGCCACTTAACCCCATTGCCTTGCAAAATCTTAAAAAAAAAAAAAAAGTGTCCCAATTTTCCCACATGCCCTCCAGCATCCAATATTTTTTGTCATATTATCTAATCTGATATAGCCTTAAGGTAGCACCTCGGAATTGCTTTAATTTTATTTCTCTTATCAATAGTGGTTTTAAGTATATATATTTTTTTAAAGGTTTTTGCAAGGCAAATGGAGTTAAGTAGCTTGCCCAAGGCCACACGGCTAGGTAATTATTAAGTGTCTGAGACCGGACCTGAACCCAGCTCCTGACTCCAGGGCCGGTGCTCTATCCACTGTGCCACCTAGCCGCCCCACATAATTTTTCATATAACTAGAACTTTGAAGTCTTTGTCTGAAAAACTGCTTGTTCATTTCCTTTGACCATTTATCAATTAGGGAATGATTTGTAATAGTTTTGTAAATTTGACTCAATTCTTTATATATTTGAGAAATGATACCTGTTGCAAAATTTTTCTCCCCCGTTTTTTGCTTTCCTTATGATTTTGTGTGAATTGGTTTTTATGTGCAAAAACTTCAATTTTGTAATCAAAATTATCTATTTTATAGTTTGTATTGCTTTCTTATCTTCTTTGGTTCTACAATTTCCCCTTATCCATAAATCTGACAGATAAACCATTCCATCCCCTTTTAATTTGCTTACGGTATAACCTGTTATGTCTAAGACATGTACCCATTTTAACCTTATCTTGGTATATACTGTGTATTAGTCTATACCTAGCTTCTGAAATAGTCTTCCATTTTTTAGCAGTTTTTGACAAATAATGAGCTTCTATTCTAAAAGCTTGAATCTTTGGGAATTATTATATATTAATTAATTTGTACCTAATTTGTTCCACTGATCCAGAAATGTGAATGAAATAAAGTGTCTGCTGTAAGGAAATAACGTTTCAGATTAGTTTACTTATATATTTCTCTTAAAAACAAAGGTAGGTGGGGGGGAGGTGCGGACAGCAAAGTGACATTAAATCAACACTGAAAAACAGGAGCAAGCAAGATGAGTCTTAAGACTGATTTCAGTTCTAAATCTATAATGCATACTCTTGCCTTTATGCCAGTTTCTATTTTAAATGATTAGCTAAGAATGGGAAGATTAAAGAAAAACAAAATGAACCTGCTATTAACCCAATACTAATGATTAAACAAAACATTAGACAAATCTAGTATCAAATCACAAATACAGAGGATGGTAGTGGTCTCCAATTTGGCTTTGTTTCTCTATGCACAAGTATATTACAAAAATTTTTTTTAAAAACTTGTGGTTCTGGAAAGAAATTATCAAATCACTTGAAAATACATTAAATTTGAAAATAAAAATTCATCAAACTTTTAAGCAAAAATAAATAATCTTCCAAAATCTGACTTGTATGAATGCAGACGAAAATTTAAAATGTTCCAAAGGTCCAAAAAAGGTAAACTATCATAACCAATATTGTTCCCAATTAGTGATACATTCTTCCAATCACCAATGATATAAAGCAATCACATTCTTAAGAAAACCATCTGATGTTCAAGAAAAAGAAATTCTTTCTGCCTTGCACTATATATCATCACCCATTCCTCAAAGCCTCTGCAATTCAGCTTGAATCCCTGCCACTCCACTTAGTGCTTAGAAGGGTCTGGCACACAGAAGGCATTTAATCAATGCTTGTTTCTGACCAAGACTACTGGAGTCATTCTTTCCCTAATCACCAAATCCGAAGTCAGTTGCCTTCTGCCAAATCCAGTTCAAAATGTAGGGATCTGTCACAGTCCCTGTTCTCCTCCAGGATCTTTCTGTAGTAGCAGATAACAATGACCACCCTCTCTGTCTTGACACCTGATCCTGCATTCTCCAGATTCATCTGCTGGGTCTTTTTCCATCAGTCAGCATCCAGTTCTCAGCCCCTGCCCCCATCTCTGCTTTCTTCTTGGCACCCTCATCTAGTCCATTCCCATGGTGTGAGTTATCAACTTTAGAGACATGACATCCAAACCAACCTGTACCTCCAACCCTGATCTTCCCCCTTGCTAGCATCTCCACCTCAGTGATCCATGGTCCTCTAAATGCATATAAAAATGGAAAATACAGCAGGTTTCCTCTTAAAACTTTCCCCACCTTACCAACCTATTAACTTCATTTTTCTACTGTCCTCTGCTTTGAGAATATATTACTCAATCTTTCTGACTCCTTCTTCCACAATGAAAAGAAATGCTGAATCCTGGGATGCAACTCGTGTCTCAAATATTTTCCAATAATCTTAAGCCGAGACTTTCCAATTACCATCTTTTTTATTGTTCCTTTCTCTAATGCTAGGAATGGTCACTACCCTCATCTCTTAAGTACTCATTCTTTGAGACCAATTTAGATATCACTTCTCATCTTTCTCCAAACTTACATTACACCCACATTTCCTATTAACATAGATCATATTTTTCTCTCATCACACTAAATTTGGTTCAATGTACAACATGGAAACAATGTAAAAACTGACAAATTGCTTTCTATGGGGGGTGGGGGGAGGTAAGCAAGACTGGGGGAAAAATTTTAACACTCAAAATAAATAAAATCTTTAAAAAAACAGATCATAAATTTATTTTTTTTTGTTTAGGGGGCTTTTTTTTAGGTTTTTACAAGGCAAATGGGGTTAAGTGGCTTGCCCAACGCCACACAGCTAGGTAATTATTAAGTATCTGAGACCGGATTTGAACCCAGGTACTCCTGACTCCAGGGCCGGTGCTTTATCCACTGCACCACCTAGCCACCCCGATCATAAATTCAGAGTTGGGATGAGTCCTTAGAAATCTTATGGTTATAGTTTTTCTTATAAACCTTTGTCTATAATATTCCCAGGAAGACATAGCCTCTGCTTAAAGACTACCCCATACTATTGGGAAGAACAGTATCTGCCTCCACTTTCAACTTTTTCCCATAGGCTGGAATGTAGTTAATCTGGACCTAGTGACCTGAGTTCATGGTGTATTCTCAAATTTTCTAAAAGATTAGTTACTCCTTCTCAATTTAAAAATTATATTCTTTTATGAGGAAAATTAAAGCAGGACAAGAATAATGTATCTTTTGACTTCTCCATTTATGGAGAGGGCCAAAAGAAGCTATCTTGTCACTGCCCACACCTGGTTGCTCTTCTGGACTTGATCACTGTCTCTAGAAAGCCTTATTTCTTAGGAAAAAAAAAATCACATTAACTTTGAAACTCAAATCTCCTCAGTATCCCTTGCTCCTAGGATTCCTCCCTCCCTTTAACTGGAGATGATGAACATTAAAGCATTCCTCCAAGAAGTTCCATATAGGGAAAGGGCCAAGAGCATTCTTTTCTACCAGGCCACATCACTGCATTATGCCTCTTTTCTCATTTCCTCCACCTCTCCCTTTTCAACTTCTCTTTTGTGTGGTCTTCTCCCATTATATTGTAAGCTCCTTAAAGAGTTTTTTCCCCCTTTACTTTGTAGCCTCAGCATTTAGCACAGCATCTGTCACACAGTAAGTACTTAAATATTTATTAACTAATTAATCAAGAAACGAATTTTAATCCATAACAGATCTTTCTCTTGCCCACAACATAGCAAAAATTGTTCTATGTTGTTTAGCCTTTTTCAGTCAGTAGCTTCAAAGAACAAAGTGAAAAACTAGGTTTATATTAAGGGAAATGCAAGTGGAACTCAGAGTTCACAATCTCTACATTTGCATATTTATAACAGAAAGACAAAGGAAGGAGGAGAAAACACTCTGACCAAGGACTCCCAAGGACACACAGAGTCCAGCCTGGGGTTCAAACAACAAATTAGGTTAGCAGGGATGAGGGTGGGAGGAAACCATCATTCTTGACAATCCTGCATACTCTTGAGTCTAAAATTTCTGGAAAATATGATAACATGAAAAGACAGGGTTCAGAGGATCCCATGACATTCCTTAACACAGACACTGCGCCAAGATAAAGTAAAACAATCTCTACTCTCAAAAAGCACATAATCAAATAGAAGAAAAAAAATCTGCAACAACTATATACAAAACACACAGGATAATACTGTGGTAACATCAAAGGAAAGCACTAGTATTAAAGGAGGGTGTGAGAAGGAAAGGGTGCATACAGTATCTTGCAAAATGAGTACTTTGGTTACAATCTGAAGGTAGTCAAGGAAGCCAGGAGATGAAGAAGAAGAGACATGGGGAAGAGTCAATGAAAATGCAAAGACATAGGATGTCTTCAAAGAATACCAAAGTCCAATATTACCAGGTTACAGAGTATGTTGATGGGAATAAGGCTTGTAATAAGATTGGAAAAGTGGAAAGGGCTCAAGTTATAACGGGCTTGAATAGTCAATTAAAAAGTGAATACCTGATCCTAGAGATGATAAATTTACAGAACAGAGGAGTGAGAGGTTGAGGGAAGAGAGTCAGACCTGAATTGGTTCAGTTTGTAAAAATACTAAAAAAAAATAGAAAGGGAAGATTATAAAGGTCTTTAAAAGCCATATAGACAATTTTCAGATTAAGCAGAAGCCCTAACACAATGATCATAAGAGCCAGTATGAAAGTGGCAGCAATGTCAAAAGAGAGAAGAAGAACATAAACTACACGTACTGGAAAGGTAGAATCATTAAGACTTGGTAAGAGATTGAATATGAAAACTTGAGGATAATACATAAGCTGTTAACTTTAGCCTGAGTAACTAGAGAAATAGCAGTACCTGAACCAATAGGAAGTTTGGAAGAGAGGAGAACTTGGGGAAAATGTGTTCAATTTTAGATATGTGGAATAATAAATATTTACAGAATATTCATTTCAGGATGTCCCAATGGAACCTGGGAAGAATTCAGGAGAGGTTAAGACAATATAATTATGACTGCCTAACGTGGAGATAATAACTGTATCAAATTAATATTGCACTGATAAAAATATTCAAGTAAAATACTTTAGAAGAAGATAAAAGGATGTGGGGTACAAAAAAAGACCCAAAGAGACTGAGAAAAGGTGACCAAGAAGGTAGAATGAAAAGAGACTATCAAGGAAAAAAGCTAACAATAAAAGGCTACAAACAAGTCAAAAAGAATAAAAATCATTTAAATAAAAATATTTAATTAAATTAACTAACTCAATATCTGTTGATGGAATAAGGCTTTACATGTTTTGTTTTCCTGTCTAATGGATCATAAGGGCTAAAAAAATGCATCATCTACTGGACAAGCTCTTGGCAATTATCCTCAATGAAATTAGCTAAGGCAGATCTTGAAGCTGCTCTTCCCATGGACAGAGGAGAAAGTATACCCCTGAGAATATACCCAAAGTCTTTCCAGCTTGCAAGAGTCTACTAAAGCATATAGACAGCTATCATCAAGAATTCAGTTGGAATGAGACAGCTAAGAAATGTTATAATTATTCAACAAATGCTAATCTATGTACTACAAAATATAAAATAATTTCAAAAGAGGAAAAAGCTCACATTATAATTAATTATGAAGGTAACACATAAAGTATTACTTGGATTGGGCCTGTAAGGATGGTTTGGAAAGATGTAGAAAGAAGGAAGGATATTCCAAGTAATTAAGTTAACATGAAATTTTAACATAGGAAACAACAAAATGTAGAAGATTCTTTGATTACTGTCTTGCAGTACTCTAGATCTAGGATTGACTTTTTCATGCTGGCTTTGCTGGGTTTCTGGAGCTGCTTCAGATGGAAGGAAACTGTTATTATGAAGATTAACAGATAATAAGAAGGGGCAGCAAGGTGCTTCAGTACATAAAACACTGGCCCTGGAGTCATGAAGACCTGAGTTTAAACCTGAACTAAAACACTTAATAATGGCCTGGCTTGTGTGACCTTGGGCAAATCACTTAACCCCATTGCCTTAAATAAATAAAATTTTTTTAAAAACAGATATTAGGGGCGGCTGGGTGGCACAGTGGATAAAGCACCAGCCCTGGAGTCAAGAGTACCTGGGTTCAAATCCGGTCTCAGACACTTAATAATTACCTAGCTGTGTGGCCTTGGGCAAGCCACTTAACCCCATTTGCCTTGCAAACCCCCCCCCAAAAAAAAACAGATATTAACACATGAGGACACAAGGAATTAATACCAAAATAAAAGCTCAGGTGGACTAAGTGAGCCTGGTGACTTTGTTCAAGCCTGCCTCACTTAAATCCAATTCACTTGTATGTCATGGCATCACCCCCCTGATATCAAGATTCTTTTCAAGAATGAAGATCAAACAACAACCTACTAGATTTTCTACACTTACAGCCATCACCCAGATCTCTAAAACACCTGGATCCCTTCAGATCTGACCTCAAGGGTATTACCTCCTTTAAGAGTCCCATCCAAAATAATCTCTTCCACCTCAACAACCAAATTAATTTTATATTTATTTTGTCATCATTTAATAAACAATAAGAGTCCCATCCAAAACAATAATATTCTTACAATCATATACCACAATTTGTTTATTCATTCCAATTGATGAGCTTAATGAAAAAAAAGTGCAACAGAAGGTAGCTTAGCCCTACCCAATCTAAAATTATATTATAAAGCATCAGTCATCAAAACTGTTTGGTATTGGCTAAGAAATAGAGCGGTGGACCAGTGGAATAGACTAGGTGTAAAAGCAGAAGATGATTATAGTAAGCTGCTGTTTGATAAACCCAAAGAGTCTGGCCATTGGGATAAAAACTCCCTCTTTGATAAAAATTGCTGGGATAATTGGAAGTTAGTATGGAAGAAACTTAGATTAGACCAACGCCTCACACCCTTTACCAAGATAAGATCCAAATGGTTACAGCACATAGACATAGAAAACAATACTATAAGCAAATTAGAAGGTCAAGGACTAGTCTACCTGTCAGATCTATGGAAAGGGGAGCAGTTTATGACTAAGGAAGAGTTGGAGAATATCACCAAAATCCAATTAGATGATTTCGATTACATTAAATTAAAAAGTTTTTGCACAGATAAAACCAATGTAACCAAGATCAAAAGAAATGTAAATTGGGAAACAATCTTTACAACTAATGATTCTGACAAAGGACTCATTTCTAAAATATACAGTGAACTGAGTCATATTTTTAAAACAAAAAGCCACTCCCCAATTGACAAATGGTTAAAGGATATGCAAAGGCAATTTACAGATGAGGAGATCAAAGTAATCTATAGCCATATGAAAAAATGCTCTAAATCATTAATTATTAGAGAAATGCAAATTAAAGCTTCTCTGAGGTACCACCTTACACCTCTCAGATTGGCCAATATGACTAGAAAGGATAGTGATCATTGTTGGAAGGGTTGTGGGAAATCTGGGACCCTAATAAATTGCTGGTGGAGTTGTGAAGTCATCTAATTCTGGAGAGCTATTTGGAACTATGCCCAAAGGGCAACAAATATGTGCATACTCTTTGATCCAGCAATACCACTACTGGGTCTATACCCTGAAGAGATGAGGAAAAAGGGTAAAAACATTACTTGTACAAAAATATTTATAACAGCCCTGTTTGTGGTGGCAAAGAATTGGAAATCCAGTAAATGTCCTTCAATTGGGGAATGGCTTAGCAAACTGTGGTATATGTATGTCATGGAACACTATTGTTCTATTAGAAACCAGGAGGGATGGGATTTCAGGGAAACCTGGAGGGATTTGCATGAACTGATGCTGAGTGAGATGAGCAGAACCAGAAAAACACCGTGCACCCTAACAGCAACATGGGAGTGATGTTCAACCTTGAAGGACTTGCTCATTCCATCAGGGCAACAATCGGGAACAATTTTGGGCTGTCTGCAAAGGAGAGTGCCATCTGTATCCAGATAAGGAGCTGTGGAGTTTGAACAAAGTACAAGGACTATTCCCTTTAATTTAGAAAAAAAACAAAACAGATAGCTTATTGTCTGATCTTGTTACCTCTTAGACTTCTCTTCTCTTTAAGGATATGATTTCTCTCTCATCACACCCAATTTGGATCAAGGTACAACATGGAAACAAAGTAAAGACTGACAGAGTGCTCTCTGTGGGGGGAAGCGGGGAGGGAAGCAAGATTGGGGGAAAATGTAAAACTCAAATAATATCTTTAATAAAAATAAATTTAAATTGAATCATTCCAATTGATGAAAATATTACCCCATCTCTTACATTCTTGGGTTTTTTTCCATTTCTAAGACTTTTCCATTTAGAATTTTAGGAAACAATTAGTGAAGTTTTATGCATGCTAACCTGAAAGATAATATCTTGACTTTTTTAATTATGATTTTCAGAAATCTGGTGTTTCCAAAACCATTCTTGACTTGCTCCCCAGACTAGTTGAATTTTATATCCTATAGCTCAGATATTTTTTTTTCCCTATTTCAGTCTTGATTTAGTTCTGTTTCTGGCAGTCTCAGAGATTGACTGATTTCTCTTTGATGTATTTTACCTTGCAGGGAATCAGTTCCTTAGGAAAAGCTTAGCACTATAAATTGTTTATTCTTTCTCTTTTTTTTGTAGAGTATTTTATCTTTGACCTCTTCATTTCTTTTGTTCCATGCAGTCCTTGCAGAAAATTCATTTTTTCCTAAGATTCTCTTAGATTGTTTTGTATTTTTTTTTAACATATAGTGGACTATAAACTCCATGGTGGCAAGGAGTATTTTTTTTTGAAGCCAAATTTACTGAAGACAAGCAAAGAATATATATTTATATAATAAGTCTGTGACATTGACACTTTTTTTTGCAAGGCAGTGGGGTTAAATGACTTGCCCAAGGCCACACAACTAGGTAATTATTAAGTGTCTGAGGCCGGATTTGAAATCAGGTACTCCTGACTCCAGGGCCGGTGCTCTATCCACTGTGGCACCTAGCCCCTACAGTGATACTCAAGTAGGTTCAATGTCAAGAAATGGACAAAGTTTGTCAGAGAAAATGAGTGAAAAAAAAATCACCTTTTCATCTTCCATTGTTCTCAGCATGGTAACTTGCTAAAGCAACCTAACAATTACTAGGGCTACAGGAACCCTACAATTTAGTTGTCTTCCTATAATAATAGCACAGCTATTAAACTGAAGTTCATGAAATTGTTTTTTGAATATTCTGATAACTGGTTTTCTTTCTAATTCTATGTACTTAAACACAACATTTTGAGGAGACAAGTGGCTTCACCAGATTTCCAAGAGGGTCTATGACACAAGATAAGTCCTTTCCCTAGTAAATATGAGCTTCTTTAGAGTAGGGACTATCAGTTTTCTATCCTTATTCCCAGTGTACAGCACAGTTTATGATACATGATAACACTTAATATTCATTCATTCATTCTGACTTTTTTTCAAGCCCTATTTCCCTTTTTGCACCTAGCATTGTGCCCGGTACATATTTTTTTTAATTTTATTTAAGGCAATGAGGTTAAGTGACTTGCCCAAGGTCACGCAGCTGGACAATTATTAAGAGTGTGAGGTCCGATTTGGACTCTGTTCCTCCTGACTCCAGGGCTTATGTTCTATCCACTGTGCCACCTAGCTGTCCCCTGGTACATATTTTTAACAAACATCTGCTGACTGAAATTCCAAACAAGCCCAAAAGTCATTGATCATCATCCATTTTTTAAAGTTCTGGAATTTTTAAAAAGGCATTTTGCTTAATGCATAGATTTGTAAATTTCTATAGTCAGGAATATATTCAAATAACAATAGATCCTGTTATACTGGATTTCATGTTCATTACTGAGCTAAAATTTATCCAATATTCAATAGCTCTATTAATTTTTATTTAATATCTCTTGAATGGCACAGCTAAGTAGTGCAGTGGATAAAACACCAGCCCTGGAGTCGGGAGTACCAGAGTTCAAATCCAGCCTCAGACACTTAATAATTACCTAGCTGTGTGGCCATGGGCAAGCCACTTAAACCCATTACCTTAACATATATATATATTGAG
Source organism: Macrotis lagotis (assembly GCF_037893015.1). Classification (NCBI taxonomy): domain Eukaryota; kingdom Metazoa; phylum Chordata; class Mammalia; order Peramelemorphia; family Peramelidae; genus Macrotis; species Macrotis lagotis. Next base: position 175,943,299 of record NC_133660.1, read on the forward strand.
AAAAATTATATTTATGTTCAAGGGTACAGTTTCCCAGGCACTCAAATATGTAGTGTCTAAGGCTTTCAAGTATAATAATTCCACCAATAACTTGGAGTGCAACCAGCTTCTGTCACCTAAATTTTCTATCTCTCAATGTTTTGCATTGCACAAAGTATTTCTTAATTGAAAAACTCATCCTAATAATCCTTTCCCTCTTACTTTGATCTGAATGTACCAAAAATCTGATCAGTATCCTCCATAAAATCTAACTGGTAATGAATCTTGTCTCCATTGCCACATAACAAAATTGATCCCTTTCTCATCCTCGGTAATTCCCATTTCTGAATTTCCACTGAATATTCACTATTTTAATATTATCCTTTATTCCAGGAATGATATACTTCATTTCCACAATCTTATATGTCCCTAGGGCTCACATCACATCACATATGGAAGTCAAAATCTAATGTTACCATATTGCTGCCTATGACAAAACTCCCTTTGGCAGATATATGCAATTGTAATTCTTCAATAATCACCTAAGTTCCATGATTCAATCACATATAAGCTCAACTGGGAAAATAACAGTGTTTAAAAACTGGGTTTCAACAAAAAGAATCACATTGGGATATCTGAAAAACTGCTCCAATGTAAACCAAAACAATTTCTCTCACTTGCACAATTTTGAGCCTAGATGAAAAATGTTCATCTACAACTCCTGAACTGTTTCTGTTTGTGTGTGTGTGTGTGTGTGTGTATCTCTCTCTCTCTCTCTCTCACACACACACACACACACACACACACACACACACAGACACACACACAGAGTAGCCTATTCAGGAACATGTCCTTTATATTTTAGCATACTACATTTTCTCATGCATTTTGTTTTTTTCATCACTGATTGCAAAGAATGCTTTTCTGGATGCCCAAGATCTAAAAAGTTCTTACAAAATTCTTAATGAAATTTGGACAAAGTCATTAATAAAAAGGACTATCTGGACAACTCTACCTAGAAAAGTCCTCTAAAATTTGGATTCTGTAAAGAGCATAATCCATTTCATTGATGAACACCTTTGATAATTGTGCATTTCCCATTCTCTAAAAGTGATGTTGATATCAAGAAAAACCCTGAAAAAAATTATTTTTATAGTCATGTTTGCCATAGACTGCTTAAATTACTTTATACTTTTTTGTTTGTTTTTGCAAGGCAATGGGGCTGCAATGGGGTTAAGTGGCTTGCCCAAAGCCACACATCTAGGCAATGATTAAGTAACTGAATCCAGATTTGAACCTAGGTCCTCCTGACTTCAAGGCCGGTGCTCTATCCACTGTGCCACATAGCCGCCCCTTTATATTACTTTAAACACATGTGACAGAAAGCCTTACTGGGGGAGAAAGACACCAGAATGCCCAAGTCTTGAAATACCACCTATTAGTCTTAGGGCTATGCCAAAAGCACAGATTTGAGTACAGCACCAACTAAAAAAGTTTGAGTGATTGCGTACTGCCTTGAGGGTAAATTACATTTAATTTCCTTAATAAACTGGGTGACCTTTCCAACCTTTATCACACATTATTCTCCTTCACAGAGAAAATTCTAATAAAACTTCCTTGATTCTAAAAAAAAATTATCTCTTTTCACCATGCCTTGAATCTATTTCCATGACCTCCAACTCTAGTTCCTTTCAAAATTTGATTCAAGTAAAGCTACCAGTTACATGAATTGTTTTCCCTGATAAAAAAGTAAATTCACTGGCAGAAACTGAAACACTGTCTTCTTTATATCCCTAGCACCTTGCACAGTGTTTGTCACATAATAAAAGCTTAGTAAATATATTCATTGTTGATACTGGTGAAGTCAGGACATAATTCTTTTTCCCCCCAATTGCATGCAAAGATAGTTTTCAACAATCATTTCTTGTAAGGTGTTGAGTTTTAACACACATACTATGTATAAAAACATAACATCTATGCTAATTACACACCTTATTAGGTTTGGCCCAAAGTTCTTACCAAATACGATCTTATTGGATTTTAATCATTATCAGACATGTTAATTATTCCTCTTTGTTTCACCTTCAAATTTCATAAACATGCCACGACTGTCTAAAAACAGAATTTTTTTTCTGGTAATCAATGAACACTCCTTGACACATTTGACAAGCACACATTAGGAGAAATCTGCAGAACCCCACAATGAGACATAAGTAAAAATCATTTCTTGCTGGGAAGAATGAGATGCTGAAATCCCTTTCACTGCCTCTTCCAGTTTGAAAAACAAATTGTAATTAAGCAAAAAATTGTTAGTTACTGTTATACAGCAGGCATCCAGAGAACTGAATTACATCATTAATAGTACAATCATGCTTTCACCCCAGACATGTGAACTGTTTCTCAAACTTGTCATCTTATACCTTTTGTTTTATCTACATCTTATATTGTATTGTTATTATTATCCATCAAGTAATAACTTCACTTCTATTTCTGTTTTCTAAGGAACATGTTTCTTGATTTCCTCAAAGTTTATTAATTCAATATACACTGCTACTTATTCCACTCCCCATCCTGCTCCTTTTTACTTTTTTTATTTATTTACTCTATTCCTCTGAAGTAAGACTACCTCTTCCAGAATCATATGTTGATGGTATCAATGTAGTCAAATATATTTCTTGGTCTCTTCTTACCCATTTTTTTATATATACAGCTAAGGCAGTGAGTTTCATTACTGACTACTTTCATTTTTTCCCCTACTGTGACTTTTTCCTACAATTATTTTCAGCAATTGTTGCTTATATACATAGGCAATTTTTATCTTTCTTTTCCATCACAGTACTTTAAATTAAATTTTTAAAACTTCAGACAATACAATTTTATCAACTTTTTTTAGTTATAGCTGGTTAGTCAAGAACCTATCATTACTCTATTTTAAGCCGATGTCCAAAAATCCAAAGCATATTCATAGAACACCTTCTAACAAACTATTTACTTTCAAATTATACCTTTCTTCTTGCCATCAATTAACAAAAGAAAGAGAATGTTAACTGAGCACTTAAAATTTTCGGTTTCTTAACCAAGATTTTGGAAAACAGCAACTAGCGGATAGAGGGCAAGGTGTCTGGAGTTAGGTTCAAAGCTGGCCGCAAATAGTAAGTATGAGCCTGGCAAGTGGGTCTGAGTTTCCTCAAATGTAATTTGGAAATCATAATAACCTTTATATCCTAGAGTTGTTATGAGAATCAAATAAGATACATGTAAACACTGAAGATAGTGTCTGGCACACATTAGAATCTTAAATGCTTATTTCCTTGCTCCCTCCTGACCTATAGCAATTATTTTCTGGATTCTTTTTAGCAGAACTATTTATACCCAAATGAAACCATCAGAAGTACACAGTAATCATTAGGTTTAACAAGTCATGAGGGGTTCTCTACCATGCCCCCCACCCACCAGAGGATAATCAAAAATTTTAGTAATAGTAGCTCTACAGATACACAAAGTAGTATAATGGAAAAGGTTACAGATGTAGGATGCTCAGGACCTTAGTTTCCCTGATCTGTGAGAGGAATGTATGAGTGAATTACTTCTTTAATTAATCTGGACTGTCAAGTTTTTTTTCCCCACATGAGTGAAAAGCCATTTCAAAATCAACAAACTGTCAAAGTTACATGCATCATGCACCCAAGACACCAGAACAAGCATAAGCAAGCAGATCCACATGGAAACAGGTAAACAAAGCATACAGAGATGGAGAAATATTCTATGAAAACAATGAAAAAAAAATCTTCCAAAGTAATTCAACATTATAACATTCTACTTAGTGACTTCACTCAAAAGAGAAGGCAACAAAGAAAGTTGGAAAATATGATTTGGAATTCAGATACCAAAGAAGATAAAGGCTTGTAGATGACTCAGAAATCTGCATGTCAGAAATATTTTTTTCCAAGAAAACAGAAGGTTCTAAATATGGTAATCATGCCAAAGAATTTTTCAAAATACTTTGACTATGTCAATAGGAAATAGTTATCAATGTGAAAATTATATCAGAATCAGAAATAAAAAAGACATGAACAAATCAGAAGATTAAACCCAATACTTAATTAGAAGAAAAAGACCTTGAATATAAATACAGTAAGCTAGCTCTTCCAAACTAACGTGAAGAGAGTTGAAAACTCCAAATAACAGGAAATGAATACAAGATAAATTTTTAATTACTGGATAAGACAAAATTAATTTTCTCAATGAAAATAACAAATGGGGGTGGCTAGGTGGCGCAGTGAATAGAGCACCAGCCTTGGAGTCAGGAGTACCTGGGTTCAAATCCGGCCTCAGACACTTAATAATTACCTAGCCGTGTGGCCTTGGGCAAGTCACTTAACCCCATTGCCTTTGAAAAGTCTTAAAAAAAAATAAATCCCACTCAATAGGCTGAGCCATCAATTTATCATCTAAGTTCAAAACTCTCAATAATAAAACTACTTACCTCTTCGTGCCCTTTCTAATCAATAAAAGAAAACAACAAAAATCCACATATTCCCTTTGAAGTTTTACATTTAATTATTTAGAATTGACCTGGCTTATATTACTGACTTTACAATATGTATTGCTTTTGTAATGACAAGATAAAATTTACAAAGAAATTTTAAAAACTGAATTAATTTCAAAATCATTCAGTAAAGTCAATTAATCTAGTTATCCAACAAGTCAATAAATGGTAATTTAAAATCTAATAAAAACAAAAAAGGAGTACTACAGAGATAACTTTTAGGTGAATAGTTAAAATAATACCAGTAAAATATAGTATTTAATGCTTAATGGCAGCATAATACAAAAGAACTGACAAATCTTGTCATACGTAGAAAAAAAAATTTCCTTATGGCTCTTCTCAAATAGTTCTGCCAAAAATGTGAAACATCTGCCATGTATTTAATTCATTTTATTAAAAGGGCACCAAATAATGTCTTTATCTGTTTTCTACTATGTCTATCTGTACTTTTAACCATGCTTATATAACTTATCAATTTGTACTGATGTCATGCTTACTTCTTTTTCTAAGATTAATTTCTTTCCTTTGTCCCTAAATAACTGATTTTTAACAAGTCATCCAACCCCTAGGGCTTCACTTTTAATGTATATTTCTAGCCCAATGCTGCTATGCCCCAGGAGGCAGTTTAGGTGACACAGATAAAGTACTGGGACCAGAGTCAAGAAGATACTTGTTCATGCCTGTCTTCAAGCACGTATTAGCTCTTTGATCATGGACAAGTCACTTAACCTCTTTGCCGCAGTTTCCTTAATTATAAAATGGGGATTAATAATAGCACCAAACTCCTACAGTTGCTATGACGATCAAAGAAAATCATATTAGTAAAGCCCCTAAACACAGTGCCAGGCACACATAACTACCGTTATTACTATTCATAATGTTGGTATAGTAAAGAGTCTGAATTCTCCAAATATTAGCATTAATAGGTCAAATCAAACTGTAAAAGCTCTGTAATATGTTTTTCTAACTCATTTGAGAATCAGTCTAACAAAATGTCACTGAGGTTCATCCTCAAAAGATAATGTTTGTGACCAAAAATAATTCAACTACTATATTTTGACATGAGAAGGAAGAGATGAGACTTGCATTCCATAGATCCAGGATCAAATTCATTTCTTTAAGAGATATTCCTTAAGTGTCCTTTCAAAAGAAGTCAACTGGGAGAAAAATGAATTTAGAAATAGCATATATGCTCATGAATTTTCAAAGTGGGAAATTAGAATTGTAAAGAATCTTTCATAGCTTCCAAACAAATCTCCTATTTCCAAATATATGGCTTTATAATAGCTGATTTTCTGATTATTATCCAAGTAAAGGACAAAAGAAAGCATAAAAAATTATTTTTTAATAGTCAAGAGAAATATAGTAGACAGTGTAATTTTCACTATTGGTATTCAAAGGAGGAAAGAAGGGAGAAAGGAAGAAGAGAAAAATAAAAATTTCTTACCATTGATCTTTCAGGATATCCAAACAAATGGCCCCAGTGACAGAACTAATATTAGGATGCCAAATTTTAGTAATAAACCGCACCTAGAATGATTATATAAAGCATTACTTGAGATTTTTATAAAAAGAAACACCCAATATAAAAATATGTATATATACAAAACCAAATTAATTTTAAAACTACTGTCACCTTCAGAAGCAAGTCAGTGAGCCCAGATTTTGCACTCACTTGTATGACCATCACAATGACATTTTAACTAGAACTCACAGTCATCATCAGAGGGGAGGAGGGGAGGGACGCATCACTTCAAAAAAGATCAAGAGTTTACCAACCATTCATTGTATGCTTTCCTTTTTCCAATTTCTACCCTTTTATTTAATTAATTCAACTTATCTAGAACTAAGCATCTATTTTAAATAGAATACAGAAGTCCCTTGCCTGTTAATAAGTCATACTATATACGGGGGAAGGAGGGGAGTGAGGGAAGGGGAATCGAAATACACAAAGAAATACCATCTACCAGATCTTTGTTGACTTCAATTTAAGTAAGGAAAATATATAAGAAATAGATTCTGGAGGAAGGTAAGAGTGATGAGCATGAGGTAGCCCCAACTTGCAATGCTCTTCTTAAACTTTTTCCTTTTCTCAATTTTATTAATGTCTAATGTTTTTACACCAATCAATTTCTACCCCATTTAACTATTTCCTTGCAACTAATGAAAATGGCAAACCAAAAACAACAAAGACTAAGTTGCAAAGATATGTCACATTATAAGCACTCACCCAAGCTCTAGTAAGAAAAGGGAAATTCATTTCATTTTCTATTCTTTGAGTTAGATGTCTATTACAATTAACAGCTTACCCTTTTTCATACTATTTACCCCTTTATAGTGAGACACCATGTATTAAACTGCCCTTCTATATTCTACTTTGTTTACTTAGCATCAAATATTCCAATATTTCTCTAAATTCATTATATTTTATACTTCTTATAGAACATAAAAATATAAATTTACAGATGTGTTAAGAAATATTTTATGTGGATTCTGCCCGGTTTGTGGTGGCAAAGAATTGGAAATTAAGTGAATGTCCTTCAAATGGGGAATGACTTAGCAAACTGTGGTATATGTGTGTCATGGAGCACTGTTGTTCTATTAGAAACCAAGAGGGATGGGAATTCAGGGAAGCCGAGAAGGATTTGCACAAAATAATAATGGTGAGCAAGATGAGCAGAATCAGAAAAACACTGTACACCCTAACAGCAACATGGGGTCGATGGACTCACTCATTTCATCAGTGCAATAATCAGGGACAATTATGGGCTATCTGCAATGGAGAATATACCATCTGTATCCAGAGGAAAGAATTAGGGACTTTGAAGAAAGACCAAAGACTATTACTTTCAAGTTAGAAAAAAAAACCGTTATCTTATTATGTAATTATACTATCTCATACTTTATTTTTCTTCCTTAAGGATATGATCTCTTCTCTGTCATCACATTCAACTGAGATCAATGTATAGCATGGAACCAAAGTAAACACTAACAGAATGCCTTCTGTGGGGGGGTAGGGGGAGGGAAGCAAGAATGGGGGGAAAAATAGTAAAACTCAAAATAAATAAATAAAGTAAAATGTTAACAGTGTGTCTTATTTTACTTTCTATGTTTTTGAAGCAAGATAAGTGCTGCTATAGACCCATATCCAATTTTTTGAAACTTTTTTCAATCCTGTCGAATAAAAAATATAGGAATAATTGACCACTTTTCACAGTGCTACTTCTCAGGAAATACAGTATTTTCAATTCTTTGAATATTCAAATATTTCTGAAGTAAAAAAATTACAATTATTACCAATACACAGGAGAATCAACAATCTGCCATATTTATGCCTCAAATTTAAGATGTTTGCGAAGAGCAACTAAATTCTGAGTATAATGAACAGCACTACAATGAGTCTATATAAAGCAAAAACATTTTTCTTATGTGAGAACTTACATTCTTCTTTAAATTTACTCTTGCCTCAAAAAAAGAAAATAATATTGACCTTACCTACTGTTTGCCACCAGAGCAGAATAGATGCTAAAATAATCATCCTTGGGGCGGGGCTAGGTGGCACAGTGGCTAAAGCACTGGCCCTGGAGTCAGGAGTACCTGGGTTCAAATCCAGTCTCAGACACTTAATAATTACCTAGCTGTGTGGCCTTGGGCAAGCCACTTAACCCCATTTGCCTTGCAAAAACAAACAAAAAAAAAAACCCTTAAAATAATCAACCTTCCATAATTTAAAGTTTTTATTTTTGCTTTTTGGGGGGCAAGACAATGGGGTTAAGTGACTTGCCCAAGATCACACAGCTAGGTAATTATTAAGTGTCTGAGGCCAGATTTGAACACAGGTTCCCCTGACCCTAGGGCCAGAGCTCTATCCACTGTGCCACCTAGCTGCCCCAAAAGTTTTCTTTTAAAAAGCAGAAACATTTTGTGTCATATAAAAAACTAAAAATTCTCATTTTCAGGGTGACAAAATACATACGTAGATCTGTCCAAACCAATTGTCAATTTTAGATTTTAAAATTTTCATTAAAAGATAAAGCAATGCTTGTTCCACTAATTCTTTAAATTTACATTATTTAGTTAATCTTTGCAAAAACCTTTTATGTGAAATTTTTATTACATCATGATCTGAAATACATCCATTTCTGCCTTTCTGAATATAATTGTAAGGTTTTGATGCCCTAGTTTTTGTGTAGGTTACATGTACTGCAGAGAAACAGGTATATTCCTTTCTATCCCCATTCAATTTTTTCCATAAGTCTATTATAAATGAATTTTCTAAAATTCTACTCCCATTTCTGAACTTCTTTGTTTATTTTATAGTTAAATTCATCATTTACCATTTGTCGGTTTACTGCTTTTCCCTTTGTTACCAGGAGAAGCAGCTAGGTGGCACAGTGGATAGATCACTGGCCTTGAAGTCAGGAGGATGGGAGTTTGAACTGGCCTCAGACAACTGAGTCTTACTAGCTGTGTGACTTTGGGCAAGTCACTTAACCCCAATTGCCTTGTCCCCAAAAAAAAAAATGATAAAAACTTTAAATTATGGAAGGATGATTATTTTAGTGCCATCTCCAGTCCCAGATGACTCTGGAGGAAAAAGTGAGGCTGGTGATTCAGCACAGCCCCCTCACTCAAATCCAATTCATATGTTTGTCATGGCCACCACCAACCTGATGTCATGATCTTCTTCGAAAATGAAGGACAAGGGGCAGCTAGGCGGCGCAGTGTATAGAGCACTGGCCCTGAAGTCAGGAGTACCTGAGTTCAAATTCAGCCTCAGACACTTAACAATTACCTAGCTGTGTGACCTTCAGGAAGTCACTTAATGCCATTGCCTTGCAAAAAAAAAAAGAAAGAAAGAAAATGAAAGACAAACATAATCACAGTAACTACTGGGGGAAAAAAGTAATTGATGCTAATTCACAGTACTGACTGCCAACTAGAGCTTTGATTTGCTCTATATCTATCTAAAACTTTCCTGAGGCAGTCGGATGATGCTGACTCATACTAACATCATACTGAATGTACACAGAAGAACTAGCAATGCCTATTGAAGGTTCAGAACAGACACATTCACGAGATCAACCACATGCAAATCTTCATTTCATTCCTGCTACCAAATGCATTTCTTATTTCCTTTGATGATGACTAATTCTCAATTCCAATAACTTCCATAAATGGTTTTTAAAAAAAAGAACAAATGAGGGTTAGCATATTAGAATGCTTTCAATTAATGTACTGTTCAATCAGAAGAAAACATATACTGTAATATAGAATGCTTTTAGTCTTATCAGAAAACGAATGATGAGTGGAAAAAATTCCATTGCTAAAATTCCATTACTTCAACAAATGTATATAATATTAAAGGCATGCATAGAAAAATGGTTTTAGAATTTCCACTGACCAAATTTACAGCTCACTCTAAAAGTGGTTAAACTACAAATATTCTGCAACCATTTTATAAGATTTATGTGTTCATGTTTTTCCTCTAACTTTGTGATCAATTCAGAAGTTAATCAGTTAACTTCAAGCTGTCTATATTATTAGTAAAAATACATTACAATAAATAAAAGCAAATGCTAGTAGCACAAGGACCAAGGAAACTACAAAACTGCTCTTAAATTTTGTGTTTTATCCATATTTACAAAGAATTTGAATTCAAGGTATTAATCTCACAGACCTGCAAATAAATTCATCCTGGGGCGGCTAGGTGGCGCAGTGAATAGAGCACCGGCCTTGGAATCAGGAGTACCTGGGTTCAAATCCGACCTCAGACACTTAATAATTATCTAGCCTTGTGGCCTTGAGCAAGCCACTTAACCCCATTGCCTTGAAAAATCTAAAAAAACAAACAAAAAAAACCCAATTCATCCTATCTATGCTTTAATACATAGTTTATATGCCCCAAGCTAACATACAGTCTACTAGAGAGAGAATAAGTAAAGTCAAATTAAATTAAAATCCAGGTTTTTCACTACATAATAATATTGTTATTATTACTATCTATGTGACTCTGTAGAAGAAAATTCCCTTCTCTGGACCTCAATTTCCATATATAAATACACACACACACACACACACACACACACACACATCAGGGAGTTGGACTAGATGACCTTTAAGGTCTCCTCCAGTTCTAAATTTAAGTATTTACTATCTCTTTCCTTTGTTTGCCAAATTTTATTATATCTGCATCATCAGCCTATTCACGTTTTAAAATATTTTGGGTGACAGGAAAGGACAGATTTTTTTTTTAGTTTTTTGGGGTTTTTTTTTTTTGCAAAGCAATGGGGTTAAGTGGCTTGCCCAAGGCCACACAACTAGGTAATTATTAAGTGTCTGAGGCCGGATTTGAATTCAGGTACTCCTGACTCCAAGGCCGGTGCTCTATCCACTCCATCACCTAGCTACCCCCAATGACAGATTTTTCAAATCTAATTTTTGTTCCATCAGAAAAGAAAAATATCCAAAATAAAAAATGTAAAAGATGCTGAAAAAGGAAACAAAGTTCAAGTTAGGTATGAAAGACATCTGATAGAAGCACTTTTTTATGTAAACTGATGTCTTTAATCCAAGAATAATTCTGTTTCATCGAACTGAAAGAACTTGTTCAGATAATTAAAGAATCATAAAGACTAATGTTAGAAAAACAATGGGGAATTATAAAGCTGTCAAATGATGACCTGGTTTCCAAATGATGCAAAATATTAAGAACAGAAAACTTGGGGCAGCTAGGTGGCACATTGATAGAGCACCGGCCCTGGAGTCAGGAGTACCCGAGTTCAAATCTGGACTCAGACACTTAAAAATTACCTGGCTGTGTGGCCTTGAGCAAGCCACTTAACCCCATTTGCCTTGAAAAAACCTAAAAAAAATAAAAAAAATTTAAAAAAGAACAGAAAACTTAACACTCATGCTCAACAAAATTCAATCGGTCTGGATTCACTAAGAACAAATCATTTTCTCTCCTATCACTAGGAGTTCAGTACCTGGTTCTCTTTGCCAAGGTCAACTGCTTTATATACCATCTTGTCCAAAAAAATCTCCACCTCAATTATCTTTCTTCTATCTAAACTTCAAGTTCTCTCTATCCTCCTGATAATCTAGTAATCTCAAAGATACCCAGTCTTCCCCAATTGTTTAAAAAAAAAAAAAAAAGACACTTCATTAGACCCTACTATCCCCTCAAGCTATTACCTACTTTTCCTTTTTTCTCAGTTAACAGTTCTAGGAAAATTGATCTCATTTCCTGCCCCAACTTTGCCTTTCATTCACTCCTCAATTTGTCTTCAAATGAAAGTAAACTTTCTCAGTCATATAGTACATCACAAAATGTCTTCATAAGCAAGTCTTGATCCAGTGTTGGAGTCAACAGCACAAAAGATATGTGAACTGAGAAGAGAATTTAGATTAGATTTAGCAATGAAGACTTTAGCAATCTTGAAGAAAGGCAGTTCCCAAAAAAGTAGGACACAGATCTGATTTTAACAACTTAAGAGAGAGGTGAGAAACAGAGTGCTAAGTTTAGGCAATAGCACAGAAGGTTTTTATTTTAAAAAAAAAGGGGAAATCTAAGCATATTTGTAGATAGAGAAGCCAGTGGAGTAGAGGGAAAAAAAGAATGAAAAAGATGACTGACCAATGGAATATGATACTGGGGGAAAAAAGAAGCAATTGGGGGAAGAAATTAATGTAGAATGAGATCTTCTCATTTTGTAAGATTTAAGAAAAAAAGGTCACATGAGAAACAGAAATATTAAGAATCAAGAGGAAGAATAAAGAATTGATCTAGAAATGATGGAATTGCAAAGAAAATTATGGAGAAGAAAGTACAAATAAAAGATTATTTAATATTACTGTATCTCAATTTATACTATCATCAAAAGTAATCATCAAAACTATCTGGGACATATCAAAAAATAAAAAAGCTAATTAATGGAACTTATTAGATAAACAAAAGACAGTCAAGTGACTTAGTAAACAGTGCATAGAACTTGAAGTCAGAAGACCCATGTTCCAAAACACGAATATGAAAAAATATTTTGTTCTATATAACCAATATTAATTGCTTACCATATACTAGGGAATGGGGAGAGAAGAGAGAAGAAAATAACTTGGAAACTAAAAAGTTTAAAAAAAACAAATGCTAAATATTGCTTTTTACATGCAATTGGACAAAAATAAGAAAATATTATTCAAAAAAGAAAAAACAAACCGTCTGTGTTCAAATCTTGCCTCAGACACATATTAGCTCTATGCTTTGGCGAAAGTCATTTAAACAGTTTCCTCATTCTTAAAAATGAGAATAATAGCAGTGCTGACCCAAGCAAGGTTATTTTAAGGATCAAGTAAGTGACTTTACAGATTTTTCTATATACATATTAACTATTAACATTATTACATAATCCAGAAATATGCAAAAATTATTGCAGGATCTAATAAGCCAAAGGACACCAACTCCAGGAATAAGACCTCTAGAAAAACTGAAAAGCAGATTGACAAGAGAATGACGTTAGGACTACAATAAGCTTTCCAAATTGAAATATGAAACAGAAATAAAAGGTCAAATGATTTTTTACAAAATTAAAGGAAATATCTTTCAAAACTATGGCTAAAATAATTTTTATTAAAAATTAAACATCTTTGGGGTGACTAGGTGGCACAGTGGATAGAGCACTGGCCCTAGAGTCAGGAGTACCCAAGTTCAAATCCAGCCTCAGACACTTAAGAATTACCTAGTTGTGTGGCCTTGGGCAAGCCACTTAACCCCACTGCCTTGCAAAAAAAAAAAAAAAACTTAAACATCTTCAAAATGACATGATTGGTCTTCCTCATCCATAAATTGAGGATAATAGAATTGAAAACTTCTAAGGTCTTTTTTAATCTATAAACTCTATAACTCTAGGCATTTATACCTGAATATTCACCATGTCTTGCCTGAATCCAGACTTTTCATTTCTAGCAATAACTACACCCTTACTATTTGCCCCATTCCAGATTCACTTTATGTGCTGTCTTTTCCTGCTAAATTATAAGCTATTTTGAGATAGGGGATTTATCTTCTTAGCCTATATTTGTATCCTCAGCATTCAGCACAATGACTGACATACAGCTTACTAAAAGTTTTACCTGTCTATCTAAAAAACGAAAGACAGGTGGCTCAAGCAATGAGAGAGAAAAGTTATTAATTGAGAAAAATCCTTATAGCAAGTATATCTGATAAAAATATTTTATCAAAGATATTTATAAAGATACAGGTATATGAAAGTGAACCAACTAGAAAACAATAATGACCGCCCAATAAACAACTTGTCAAAAAAAGTATAAACATAAATTTTTCATAACTATAAGACTATTGTTCTAAATCCATAAGAAGAAAAATGCAAAATATAAACATTCTAAGGATATATCACATATTTTATCAGTCTAGCAAGGATAAAAGGAAGAAGTAGGAAATATTACATGAATTAGATGTGGAGAATGAGAGATATTTTGTTTTATTTGACTAGACTTTTTTTGACTACCTAGGAGGATAGCCTCTATTGGGTTTATGTTAGTGAAAAATGATACTATAAAAAAAATAAAAAGCATCAATAAAATAAAAACTACAGTGAAAAACAAATTCAGATGAGGAAATAAATAGGGTGATTTAGTGTATATACTTTATTGTACAAATCATAATTAATGAAAATTTATAATTTCATATAATAATCCTCTTTTCTGTTCTTTGTTGGAATATTGAAAAATTTGTTCATGATTACTAAGAACATAAATTCTAAAAAATGTTAAAAAGAGGAAGGGAAGGGGCTGCTAGGTGACACATATAATTGCCTAGCTGTGTGACCTTGGGCAAGTCACTTAACCCCATTGCCTAAAATTTTTAAAAAGTTAAAAAAAAGAGGAAAGGAGATCAAAAAGAAGTAGAGTAAAAGGTTCATTTGAGGTTAGGTAACACAGAAGTAGACAGTCAACCTAATTTTATGACTCTCTAGCAGTCTTTGGTTCGTTGAAAGAAGTATTGGGGGGCAGTGAGTTGGCGCAGTGAATAGAGCACTGGCCCTAGAGTCAGGAGGACCTGAGTTCGAATTCAGACACAGACACTTAATAATTGCCCAGCTGTGTGACCTTAGGTAAGTCACTCTTAATCCCATTGCCTTAAATAAATTTTTTAAAAAAGGGATGGGGGGGACTAGGAATTACATACAGTTGAAAAAGTTCAAGAAAATGAGAGAAAGAAGAAAAGTGTATCACATTTAAATAACTGACCAAAGAGTAAAGCTGGTGAAAGTGATAGAATTGAGATGGAAAAATTCGATCTCATATTGAAGGTAAAGAGTAAACACAGAAATGTGTGGATAAATGAAAAAAAGAAATCAATGTCAGAGGTGAATTTCTGAGTAAAAAATCTTAAAAGGACTGAGCATCTTTAATTATAGGGAACTCTAGGGACAGGAAACTAAGGGTTATGGAAACCATTATTTGAGAAAAAGGGTCAAGTGTATAAGCATCCTACTTCTGGTAAAAATCTAACCAAAATAACCTTTTAAGGTCCCTTCCAACATTAAGATTCCATATTTTTAAGTTTATGTAGAAGATGAAAGGAAAAGAGACAGGGATGGGGGATTCACAGAGATTTGAACTGAACAATAGAAAAGAATCCTAACACAAAACATGAAAATCCCCACACTTCAGACACCCCCAAAAAAGAAAAGTTATGAACAACAAAATAGTTATAAGAGAAATTAGAGAATGGATGACAAAACAATAGCATATGAATATAATGGAAAACTACTGTGCTTAAATGATGAAGAGACAGTTTCAGAGAAACCTTTACAACTAGTAAAAAAATGATTCAATGACAACACTGCCAAAGATCAATTAATGGTCAATCACAATTAGGATGATGGATAATGAAGCATGTTACCCCTTGACAGAAATATTATACTGGAATCACAGAAGGAAAAATATATTTTTTGGCATGGTCAGAGGTGGAATTTGTTTTGCTTTATTCTACATATTTGATATAAGGTTTTTTTTTCGTTTTTTTTTTCTTTAAAGGAAGGGGTGGGGAGGAGTAAAAAGAAAGAAAAAGTAAAAATTTTAGAAATCATTTGAATTGGATCTCAAAATTTTCTAAACTCCACTATGCCTCTCATCAAGCAACATGACTACTAAGATTTACACCAAAGAAATCAAAGAAATGAGGAAAATTGTACCTATACAAAAATACTTATATCACATCAATTTTTGATGTAGCAAATTTGGAACTGCCCAATAAGAATAGCTGAAAAAATAACATAAACAAAAAATGATGAAAGAAACAAGTTTCAGAAAAATCTGCAGACTGGAATAAGCAGAACCAGGGGATTTATGCAAATTCAACATTATAAGAGAAAATAATTTTAAAAGAGTTAATGATCACCAAATGACAATACCAGAGGTTAGAAGCATCAAGCAAAAGACAAAGAAACAGAGATAGAGAACAAGACATAAATTTTAAAAAATCAAATGAGTAGTATTTGTAAATCCCTTAGCACAATGCCCAGCAGATAGTATCCACTTAATGAAATGCTTGTTCTCCACTTTAGGCAAAGGAAAATGAAAGAAGTTATTTTGCTTATCTACACTTATTTGTTATAATGAAGGGCTCTGAGAGACAGAGGGAATAAGAAGGTAGTGATAGAAACATCAGAAGAAAGAAAACAGCATTAGTTAAATATATTTTTATTGGGAATGTTTTTCCACTTTTTTTAAAACAAGCCCTAATATTTAAGATATTCATAAGCCATCTTTCAAACTTTCTAACAAATGTCTCTGATGGGGAAGCCTGGAGGGATTTGCATGAACTGATGCTGAGTGATCTGAGCAGAACCAGAAAAACACTCTACACCCTAACAGCAACATAGGGGCTATGATCAACCTTGATGGACTTGCTCATTCCATCAGTGCAACAATCAGGGACAATTTGGGGCTGTCTAAAATGGAGAATACCATCTGAATCCAGAGAAACAACTGTGGAGTTTGAACAAAGACCAAGGAATATTACCTTAAATTTAGGGGAAAAAACTGATATCTTATTGTCTGATCTTGCTGTCTCTTATACTTTATGTTTCTTCCTTAAGGATATGATTTCTCTCTCTTCACATTCAATTTGGATCAATATATACCATGGAAACAATGTAAATACTGATAAATTGCCTTCTGTGGGGGGTGGGGGGAGGGAAGTAAGATTATGGGAAAAATTGTAAAACTCAAAGTAAATAAAATCTTTTTAAAAATATGTCTCTGATGAAGGCATCATTTCTCAAATATAAGGAGAACTGAGTATAATTTATATGAATACAAGTTATTTATCAATTGATAAATGGACAAAGCATAGGAAGAGTCAGTTTTCAGAGGAAGAAATAAAATCTATCTACAGCCATTTGAAAAAATGTTCTAAATCATTACTGATTAGAGAAATGTAAATTAGAGAAAATACAACTATCTTTGGAAAGTATGACAGGAAAAGAAAATTATCAATGTTTGAGGGGATGAAGAAAAATTGGGACACTAATGCACTTTGGGTGGAGTTCTGATCCAATTATTGCAGAGAGCAATTTGGGATATGGCCATAGGGCGACAAAACTGCATTCATTTTGACCCCAAAATACCACTATTAGGGTCTGTATCCCTAAGAGATTTAAAAAAAAAGGGAAAGGAAAAGGACTTATATGTGTACAAAAATATTTAAAGCAGCTCTTTGTGGTGGTAGTGAAGAATTGAAAATTGGAGGGATGATCATTAATTGGAGAATAGTTTAACAAGCAAGGCATATATGATTGTGAGACAATATTTGTTGCTATAAGAAATGATATGGGGGGGCTGTTTCTAAAAAATGAGGAAGTTTCTATGAAATGATGCAAAGTAAAGTAAGCAGAATAAGAAGAACATTGTACATAATAAGAGCAATACTGTACAATGATCAACTATGAATGACTTAGCTATTCTCTCCAACAAATGATGCAAGACAATTCCAAAAGGCTTGTGTTGAAAAATGCTATCCACATCCAGCCAAAGAACTGATAGGCATGTGAGTGTGAAGATCAATGCAGATCAAAACATAGTATTTTTCACTTTTTTCTGGTGGGGGTTTTTTGTCCTTCCTTCATAACATGATTAATATAGAAATGTGTTTTGCATGACTACATATGGATAACTTGTATGAAATTATATACTGTCTCAGCAAAGAGGAAGGCCAAGAATTTGGAATTCAAAATTTTAAAAAGTAAATGGTAAAAATTGTCTTTACCTGTAATTAGAGAAAAAAATGTCACTTTTCTTTTTTTATTTCTTTTAGGCTTTTTGCAAGGCAAATGGGGTTAAGTGGCTTGCCCAAGGCCACACAGCTAGGTAATTATTAAGTGTCTGAGACCGGATTTGAACCCAGGTACTGCTGACTCCAGGGCTGGTGTTTTGTCTACTGCACCACCTAGCTGCCCCAAAAAAGTGTTATTTTTCAAAAAAGAAAAAAAGAAAATATTTTTCAGCCCCAACCTTATGGGCATACTTTCATTTCTTGTCTTTGACACTTACTACATACCCAGAATCCTGAAAGTGCCTTAATAAAATATATGTGTGCATATTTAATATTTAAAATAAAATTAATAAAATTAAAAATTTTAAAAATTATTCCTATACATTGTCTAGAAAATAAAGGCAAGAAGATATTTTATATTCGATATTCCTACCAGTGAGGCAGCCCCAAAGGTAACCTAAAGCTACTTTACAAATACTAACATTAATTACTATTATAAAAGAAATGATGAAATTTATTCATTCAGCCTAAAATAAGAAAGGCATAATTCTAGTCCTTCCAGAGGTTACCAAGGTGAAATCATAGCCCCTGTCCTGAAGGACCTCAGCATATAAAATATTGAGAGAAGAATTGTATATAAACATAAAACAAATGAAAGAAGGAGTCATAAGAGGATCAAAGTACATTAAAATAATTGAAAGGAGGAAATGGTAATGGTAACTTCCAATGTGAAGAAAGGAAAGAAGGATGATAAGGGGCGGGGGGACTGTGATGGGAGAATCAGGTTAAAATACTATGGAAGAGGCAGAATTTTAGTAAGACTTTCAAGGATGGTTATGAATTTGAAAGGCAGAAGACACAATTCCATTGAAAGGGAATGAAAAAGAGATTGGGGCCAAATGAAGAAAGAGCTTGATTTATCTGGTGAGAAATTATTATAAAATAAGTTTTAAAAAAAAGTCAAAAAATGTTGAAGTTTTTTCAACTGGAAAATTACAGTCTTGCAGTTTAGGACAATTAACCTAGTTGTGATATAGAGAATGAATTAGCAAGAAAAAGGACCAGAAGCTGGAGAATATTGTAATTGTTCACAAGAGAGGTAAAAGCTTCAATTAAATTGAGAGCATCAAGAGAAAAGAAGTTAGCAACATCAAAACCATAAACCTTTAGTTTAATACCACCTCCTGATCTATATTAAATCAGTATCTCCAAAGAAAATTAGAACTCCTTAATAATTTCCTCAGGTTTTTGGGTATATTGCCCATTCCACATCAAGAAGCTGAGCCAGCACTTCTGTTGCCTTCTAGCAAGTTTAGTGCTTTTAATTCTACCTTCATCAATTTCTAAAATCCTCTGCACATTCAGACTTTACATATGGCAAATAGTTCTGGAACTAGAATAGTAATAATTGCTGAAATATATGTTAACTTACTGGGCCAAAAAAATCTAAAATAACTTAAAAGGGCATGCACAAAAATATGTTTACAATACCTTAGGGGGATTAAATGGATATGTTTCTGGTATTTTTATCTCTAGTTGATATCTTCCTCCTAAAAAAAAAAAAATTAAGAAGTTAGCAATATTAAACCAAATAAAATTCCATAAATTCTTAAAATCAAATAACTTTTTGATCATAAGTCAATTTGAATAAAAATAAACCCAAAAGTTCAAAAAAGAATGCTTTTCTAAAAAAAAGGTGAGACTAATTTGATTATAATTCAAAGCAGACACCACCCATACCATTCAATATAGAAGGCATAGAGTTGATCTATTAACTAACATAGTCAAGACTAAAACAACATGAACATATTTATACTAAATTACCATCAACCCCTCCCACCCTGAAGCCAACTGTTTCAATTGACCAACTACTAGAGTTGTCATTGGGAAAAGTGATTGTTCTAAATTTTATCCCTTTTATTTCTCCTGCATCATTTGATAACTGTGCTAAATGAAGAATAAAAATAGAAAAAACTGAAAGGTAAAGAAAGAAAAGTAGTAGCTAACACTCAAATTGAACATTTGCACTTAATTTGAATTCAACCATCAATTATTTTAATTAAAATCTGTACAATGCAAAATAAAATTAAGTGAAATGATTAAAAAAGAAAGTTCTGCAAAAGTGTTTTTCATCAGTACCCTATGAAAATAACCTCCTCTCTACTGATCTACTGTCTCAAGAATAATGACCCCCTCTAAGTATACAACAGAAGACAAGTATCCATAATACATGGGATAGATAACTCACACTCTGATTTTTATAGTGTACTCCCTCTCCCGTACTGAATTAGAGGAATCCTCAACAACTCTTAAGATGTCTTTATCAATTACTATTCATAAACCAAGACTAGAAAAATTTAAAACGATGTACTAAGATAAACATTAGGTTTCCTCAAAACCATGAACATAGACTTATAAGAACCATCCAAAGCAGTGGTCTATACTATATTCAATCATTTATGCTTTCATTATGTTGGATCATTGAGTAAGGGAATAGGAAAGGAAAACTGTTTTCTTTATAATTTTTTCTGGACTATTTCTGCTTTTTCCTCTGAATTTTTTGATGCTGTCCCTTCAAGAGTCAAAACACATATGAGCTAACAGAACTCACCTATGACTGTGTGTTTGTATGGGTAAAATATCATGAAGAAAAAATAACAAAATAGTGGTAAAAGTTACAATTAAGAAGGGATTCAAAGAAATTTAATAAATATGGAAAAACATGCATATTAAAAAAACCTAGGAAAACTAAATCTGCCTATAAGAGATTTTTTAAACAGATTAATGCCTTTTTTTCTTATTTCAAAGATTCTATTATCATTTGATTAAATTCAAGTGCTTCCTCTCTCCATCTCCCATAAAACGAATGTTTAAGACAAGCCTTGTACCCTTGAGGTCTTAAAAAATCATCATTTTTAATACAATTCTACTGTCCTATTGTTTTAAAAAAAAATTCAAATTGGGCAAAGCTCTAACTATATTAATGGAGACATGTTGTCACTGTTTTTAAAAAGCAAAACTACTATCCAAAATTTTAAAAGAACAATGATACAACCCTTATATAAAATCAAATTGGAGAAGAAACAGTTCCTGATTACAGGATTATGAAATTCAAAAGATATGTAAGAAATCATTAGCAGTCTAGCTTTTATGATATTTATAAATAGACAGAAACTTCCATGCTATTCTAGTTACTAAGAGATAGTTTGCCATAATCCACTATCTCATCTGACAATTCCCATAATTAATACCGACCTAAATCAGCCCTTCAAAAATAATGGCCCTCCAAAGTAGATATTACAAAACTTAAAACACATTGTAAATATTTTATACATGTTAAACTTGTCATGAAGATTCTATATTTATTAACTCTATTTTATTTAGAATCTGAAAAAAAATCAAAATTTTTATTTTATCAGTTTT
Source organism: Macrotis lagotis (assembly GCF_037893015.1). NCBI lineage: Eukaryota > Metazoa > Chordata > Mammalia > Peramelemorphia > Peramelidae > Macrotis > Macrotis lagotis. The sequence goes on from NC_133660.1 coordinate 175,964,547, forward strand.
GGGATAAAAAATGAAACATTATTCAAGTTCATCTAAACTACAGCCAGTGTGACTGCAAATATCTCATCAATTCAAAAATTAATCTTATTTGAAGCATGTTGCTAAATGAGTGCTCCATTTCCTCCCATTTCACTTTCTCCTTGTCTTTACAGATTAGTTTTTAAAAGATACCTATTTCCAAAATCAGTAATAAGAAAAAGTATGGTACTTTATAATTCAGTAATCTTAGAGGTAAAAATGTATCCAAATAAAAAAGGTGTTATTCAAGATAATGAACACAATATTTGACCTCATAATTGAAATTAGGACCTGCCCTGCCTAATATATGTCTAATCTAGATCAATCATAATTCAAGGCAACTGCAAGATACTATGTATATAAATACTAAAGATTGCCAGTGAAGTTGGATCTAGCAAGAATTATATCAAATTTAATGGTTTATACCACATGATGATGTTTGACATTGAGAATTTATCATGAATTCTTCAGTAGACAGCTTCATAAATAAACATCTTCAGTACATAAGTTAATAAGCATATGCTACAGACTTCTAAACAAACTGCTAAGTAGTTTTGTATAATATTAGCTTTTCTGAAAGCTCTTTTTTCCCCATGGTTTTATCTTGAATCTTTTTAATGTTGTGTTGTTCAAAATCTAATTTTTTTTAAGTTTAGAAGGGTTTTATTTATTTTCAGTTTTACAATTTTTTGCCCCAATCTTGCTTCCCTCCCCCCCACTCCCACAGAAGGCAGTTTGCTGGTCTTTACATAATTCTGAAAGCTTTTAAGTATGATTATATCACTCTATAAAAAGGCCATAATTATAATAATATTCATAAACAGACATGTTTACATTTTCAACATTTGATAATCTGGATTCAATCTGACATATTTATTGAGCAATGTATGGATAAAGAAGGTTTTGCATTGAGGATCTGAGTGTGATATCATAAATAAAAATTCAAAACAATAAATTTCTTTTAAATCATGTGAAGTTTTAAATTTTTATGATAACTTTATATGTATAAACATTATCAGATTACTCACTATCATAAGGAGAGAAAGGTAGAGAAATATGAAACTCAAAATCTTACAAAAATGAACATTAAAAAACTATAAATATATGCAATTGGAAAAAAATTTTAAATTAAAATGAATAAAAAAAATTTTTTTAAGTTTCTGTATACCACTCATCTCTTTGACCCTAAATTCCTGAAGACTAATTTAACAGAAAGGAACTCTGGGTAAGGCCTATTAAATAGCAAAGGGTTCTAATAAGAAAGCAACAGAGTCCAAGCAACAACAGAGTCTAAACTGAGAAAAGGTTCAAAGGATAGCAGCACTGTAGCCTGAAGAAAGCATTAGATCTGCAATTAGAGGAGGTAGGTTCTAATCACGGTTCTGCTAAATTAACTTAACATCTGCATGATCTTAGATTAGCCATAACCTCTCAGGTCTATTTTGTCATTTATAAAATTTAGGGATTAGAATAAAAGATAATTAAGGTCTTTCCTAGCTCCAAATTCTGTGATTCTGCAAGTAGCATAGTTACAAGATGATCTTCAGGTAAGGAATATTTTTGCCATAGCACCTCATCAAAATATCTGTTATGGGCTGTGGTCTGTTTAGAAGGAAGTATCCAAACCACCACAATCGCAGATCTTTTGAAACACTAAATTTATTAATAAAATTTGAATGTGAAAAAAATAAATGAATGAATGAATAAAATTTGAACATGGATGTCTAATATTCCAGAAAGAATTCATCACAATTAATCTTGATCATTAAAATCTTTTACCATCAAAGTCTAAATATCATGTCCTCAATTCTACAGTTCAGATTAGAAATAAACATGCGGCAAATAAACCATAAGGAATAATTTGAATACAAAGATATATCTTTTCTCTATTTAAACTTCTCATTCATAACTTCTCTGTAGCAAAGAAAAATGTTTCATTTTCAATAGACATCTCCTTCCAGATTAGACTGTATACAAAAGAATAAAAAAACTTGCTAAATGTCAAAATTGGCTTAAATGAAAATGATGTAAATAAAAAAAGTTAATGCAGTACACATCACAGTTGACAAGTGGCTAATAATAATGTCTATACTTTTATAAGATAGGGACACATATATAATCTTATATAATCTTACACAAAATAATCAGAGGTCTGCTAAATCTTGCTTTTCTACATTAAAAATATAACCACTAAATCTTATATACTTAAATATAAAAAATGTATCTAGTTGAAGAGGAAGAAAAAAAATCTAGCCTAGATAAATAGCATTCAAACTAAAATCAAATTATATTAAACAGTTAAATTAGCATCGATTCAAGCAAACAAAATCTAATTTTGAAAAGATATTTTTAGAAGTCAATGTATATATATAGTTTTATCAACACAAATTCTACTTTGTAAAATATGTTATGCAAAAATATATTACTTGCCTTCATAAGGTGTGTCCGGCGGTCCCGCTATTTCTCCTCTTAATTCTGTAAAGTTTTCATCTACAAGATCTACTTTAATTTGATTTTTGCTCGTCTTAAAAATAAACAGAAAAAAATTAGTTAAATAAGCAACAAATAAATGATTTTTAAATGTCATAGCTTTAATTTTAAAGCTTTTTCTAAATTTAAAAAAAATTCTGCTAATTAAAATTCTTATTGAAGTTTTACCATCTTTTTCAAAAGCATAGAATTTATGCAAGTAAAATGTGATTTAGTTTCTTAGTATATTTAAACAGTGGAGTACGGGTGAGTGGTAGAAGAACTCAGCCCACCAACACCGGGAAGGGGGAGAGTAGGTCCAAATGTTGAAAATGAATTTAAGACAGAATTCCATTCCACAGGAAAAGGGGGATGGATTGGGAGTACAAACAATCTAACCTAGAGAAGGAAAGGAAGAAAGAACACAATGAATCATTGTGGGAGAGGGTTTCCCTTTAAGGTAACTTTTGCTGGGCACACTTGAAAGGATACTTAAACATATAAAAAGGTTGCATATTTTTTTCTTAAATCATTATAAGAGGAAAATGAATAGAAACTATCTTCCTAATTACACAAAGGAGATCACAAAAGACAAAACTGCAAAATCATATGCACAAAATCAATGCAGCTAGGAGAAAATTGTGGAGAGCAGGAAAAAAATCTTTGCATCAACTATCTATGCTAAATGGATCTGATGTCCAAGATAAACCTTGAAGTAGTACAAATATAAAAGCCAAGGAGCACAATGGATATGGAGGATCAAAAGTCAACATCAAAAACTACTCAAATGAAAAATTGTCAAGAATCATATGAAAGACCACACTCAAAGTCACTAAGAGAAATATATAAAAACAATTCTGAGGTTTCAACTAACACCAACTTTGGACACATGATAGCCATACATATGAATCTAGGCAAGTCAATTAACTTCTCTAAGACTCCATTTCTCCATATATAAAATGAGGATGTTAAAATAAATAATCTTATGATCTTCCTAATCTGGTACACTTAAAACCTTCCCCTTTCCCCCTTCCAGTATTCCCACAAAAACATATTTTATTTGAGGTGCCATCTCCCTTAAACTACTATACTATATTTATTCTTCAGAAGAAAAAACTTTTTAGTAAAAAATCACTATACACCCTTTATCTGTCTCAATCACTTCTTAATCTCATATAGTCTGGCCGTCTACCTAACAACCAAAAAATACCAATGATCTCTCAAATCTGATGGGCCAAATCTGATGGCCCTTTCTCATTCTTCTTGACCTCAATGAGACACTCATCTTTCCTCCTTCTGGATGCTCTCTTTCCACCCTGGCTTTTCATAGAAATGTTCTCTCATTTTACCTTCTCTAAATTGGGATCTTCAAACTGGGATGACCCCTTTTTATTCTTCTTGTGTTAATATCATCTCTAGCTTATTCCCATAGGGTACATACCAAAGATCCTCTTATCTTTTTTCTCTACCCTCTCTACTCTCTCTCTCTCTCTCTGCAAAGCGATGGGGTTAAGTGGCTTGCCCAAAGCCACAATTCTTAAGTGTCTGAGGTCAGATTTGAACTCAAGTACTCCTGACTCCAGGGCCAGTGCTCTATCCACTGAGCCACCTAGCTGCCCCACTTCTCTTCTTCTCTTAAACTAGCTAGCATTTGAATTACATGGAAAATTTAGCAAAGCCTTGGTTATGTGTTGCAATTAGTCCTATTTTACATAATAAGGTAACTGAGGCAAAGAGAAGTTAAAGACTACTCAAAAAATGACCTCCTCCAGGATCACACAGCTAGTTAAGGTATCTGATATCATATGAACTCAGGTCTTTCATACTCATGTCCAGAATTCTATTATGCTACCTAATTGCCTTATTATGTGCCCATGTATTTGATATCTTAAATAGTTTTCTCCCAGATCAATATAGCTCTAATTCTGAAAGATGTACTATGAGCATCTTAAATTCAAACAACATTCAAAAAAAAAGTATTTATCTGTCATCAAAACTTATTACTCTTCATTTCCCTATGTCCACACAAAGCACCACTATCCTAGCAGCCCAGTTTCACAACTTCATAGAGGAGCCTGACTCTTCAGTCTTACAAATTCTACTTTGATACCTCCTGTATCCTATGCCTATTTAAGATCTAATCGCTTCTTACCTAGACCATAGCAAGCCTTCTAATTCTTCATCCTTCTCAAGTCTCTCCTTTCTCCAATCCACCCTCCAAATATTCCCAAAGTACAGGTCTGACCATGTTACTTTCCTGCTCAAAAAGTTCCAGTGTTTCCCTACTGACTACAGGAAAATATTTTTAATATATTTTTAAAATTATATATTTAAGGCAATAGGGTTTTTATGTGACTTGCCCAGGGTCGCACAGCTAGGCAATTATTAAGTGTCTGAGGGCAGATTTGAAGTCAGGTCCTCCTGACTCCAGGGCTGGTGCTCTATCCATTCATTATGCCACCTAGCTGCCCCAAAAACAGAAATTTGTGATTCAAACTGCTCTCTAATCTGTGTCTTAACCATTTCTAGTCTTACTATGCATAACTCCACTTCATCAGCTCTAAATGCTCCAATCAAATTAACCGGCTTTCTGTTCTACACAAAAAACATCCTATTTCCTGGTCTCCACATCCTTGCCAAGGCCATTACCTCAAGAATGGAATGTACTCCCTCATAATTTCTGCTCTAAAGAATCCTAGTTCCACCTCCTCTAAGAAGATCAATGCCTTTCCTGATTGTCCCCTCCCAAAATGACAGTTTTCCTGATAAATAAAAAAAATACTTTTTATTTATTTATTACTTAAATGTTTATCTATTGTTTTCCCAGAACTCCAAGTAGATATGGACCACTTAGCTTTTGTCTTCATTAACTCCCCTGTCTAGCATAGTAAATGGTAAACATAAGTGCTTAAGTGAATAGTCATGATGATCTTAATTTGAGAATTTAGGTAAAATGAAGCTTGCAGTGGACTATTTCCTTCTATTTTTCCATATTTTTTTCAGGTACCCTTTCAAAATCATTATAAAATTTAGAAATTTAACAAGTAGAATCGAGAAATCCTTATTAGAAACCACAACAGGAAATATCTGTTACTCAGAAAGTTAAAATAGTTGAAGTCAAAAGATGAAAGGGGGAGTCAAAAATTATAGCTGATTACATACTGATTTAATCCAAAATGAAAACATCTGTGCAGCTGTTGCTAAAGTTCCTAAAACTTGAAAGTATAAGGGTAGTGATTTATACCAATAAAAAATAATTTTTAACAGTTCAATAAAGACTAAAGTTGAATATTAGGAACAGTAAATAACAATCCCATAATAATAATGATATAACTCTAGTTGTGTTCCAGTTAGCTTCAGCTAGCTACTAGATTTTATGGCATTATAAATGCTGGCTTGTAAACAGTCTTCTGGTTTATAAAATATTGAGAATATAAAATTATATAAAAATATAAAATATCACAGTGCAGACATGTGCTTTAGAAAATGATCTATAAAAATAGGAACCAGAATAATAATCTATAAATATTTATTAAATGCCTATATGCCATCCATTGAACTAAACCACTAATATCCAGATACAAAGTAGTTGCAATTAGATGAACAAAATACCACTACATTGAAGACTACCATTAACAAAGAACTTTCAGCACAACAAAATTATTTCCCTGCTATATGAATAGTTTGTAGATCAGTACTCTACAAAATAGGCAGAGAATAAGAAAGCTTGAGAGTTGATCCTTCCTATACATTAGCCAATTTTTCACCAAGAAAGCAATTTTCACTCTCTCCAATTTAATTTCAAACACCCAATCATCCTTCATTCTGAGAGGAAAAATAAACACAGAATACAAACCAAGATCTGGTTACTACCAAGACAGAAATGAACGTGGAAGTATACATACATGAAAGTTTTCTCCCAATAAATTCAGTACATTTTTTTTATTTATTATTACTTTACAGGACTTCATTTCCATTTTCAGGTTCTATGAACTAAGAACACAACTTTTACTTTTCTTTTTTTTTAATTATTTTTTCCAATTACTAAGCATGTTCTTTCCCTACAAAATGAATAACAAAAAAAAAGATCCTCACAACAAAACATGAATAGTAAAGTGAAGCAAGATTCATTTAGGTCTTCCAGAATCATGGTTTGTTATTGCAGTTTAACTTTTAACAACATATTCATTATAACAAAATTCCACAATAAAAAAAATGTTAAAATAGGACTTTGGGAATAATAATAGACTTTATACAGATCATTCCTTTGTTCATTTCCCAACACAAAATAAACAAAGAGGCTAGTAAAACATTTAGAGTCTCTAATTTGAATCTATTGGCTTCTGTAAGCTTCAGTCTTTGAATCACGAATTTTTCTTTATCATGGTAATACAAAATTTTGCAGTCCAAATTTTTCTGCTTAATTATCCTCCCTTCTCCTTATTTTTTCACTCTCTCCCATCAGAATGACACATAACAGGAGCTTAATGATTTCTAACTCGACATTTTTTTTAACTGTATACATACTCTATGAGGTTAAAGACTGCTTCAGTGTTTATTTTTGTATCTCCAAAGTCTATTCAAAGTGCTCAATAAAAGTAAAGTAACAGTATTACAAATATAAGCCTCTAGAAAGCAGGGATTATTTCAATTTTTGGTCTTCGTGTTTTTAGCACCAAGTGTTATTATCTGAAACATAATACACTAAATAGTTGTTGACTGAGATAATCCTAAAGCAGAGATTTCAGTATATCATTCCCCTGAACAATACCTCTTTTGAAGTCTAGTAAAGACTTAGTTGAACCTTTTTCAGAATGTTTTAAAATTCCTAAGTAGAAAGAATTTAAAAATTACATAGTTTATTAATTTCAGGGGCAGGGAGGTGGTGCAGTGGTCCTCCCTGGAGGGAGGACAACCTGAGTTCAAATCAGACATTCAATAATTACCTAGCTGTGTGACCTTGGGCAAATCACTTAACCCCATTGCCTTAAATTAATAAAAAAAAAATTAAATAATTTCAGTTCATAGAACCCAGACTAAGAAACCCTGCTCTAGGATAAACACAAACTCCTGGATTTGACATTTAAAGCCCTTCACAATTTGCTTCCAAAATCTTTCCAGGCATTTATTCCAGGCATCTATTGCTTTGCTTCACATACCTCAGTTCAAATTGGTCTTGCAGTTCTTCTCAAAATTCAAAGTAAATGCCCCAAAATATACTGCCTTATCTCCACATTCTAGCAATACCTTAGCTTTTTTCAAAACCCTAACTTGCTTTTTCTGATTCCTCCTTATATACTGCCTTTCCACCTCCACCTAGAACTTCCTTCCTTTCCAACCAAAATTATTTTGTATTAATTTAAATGTACATCTGGTCTTTCCACCAAATGAATGAAATCCTTAGAAGAAAGAGTTCTTTCATTTTTGTCTAGGTGATAAATTCTTGGTGACAATTTTCAACAAGAGATATAAAAAAATTTAAGAAATTATCACCAATAGCTGAACATAACAGATAAAAAGTCAATTAATATTGCAATAGAATCGTGGAGAAATTAAGTTTCCAAAGACCCAGGATATGAAAGACACTTTTATTACTCAAAAATCAATAAAGCTGTAGAAAATAAGATTTTAAAAAATATTTTAGGTCTATTTCTGCAAGGTTGTGGGCTTAAGTGATTTGCTCAAGATCACACAGCTAGGTAATTATTAAGTATCTGAGGCCGAATTTGAACTCAGGTCCTCCTGACTCCAGGGCCGGTGCTATATCCACTGTGCTACCTAGCTGCCCCAGAAAATAGGAATATTAATAAAAAATTTTAAATGATACTGAATTTCTTATAGGTTATAAATGTTCAATATAACTAAGATGCCATTAAAAGAATAACAATAATAATGTTTGTCCTTCATTTTTGAAGACCATGACATCAGGAATATGATGCCATAACAAGCATAGAATTTGAGAGTGGGGATGAAACTTTGCTAAGACACCAGCCTCACTGGCCTGATATGAATCAGGACAACTGGAGATGGCCCTGGATGTGAGGAAATCAGGGTTAAGTGACAACTTGCCCATGGTCATACAGTTAATAAGAGTCAAATGTCTGAATCTGGATTTGAACTCTCATCCTCCTGACTCCGAGGTCAGTGCTCTATCCATTGTACCACCAAGATGTCACCACTGATAATATAAGAAAAAATAGTAAGCAGACAAATAGTTAAGGGGAAAATAAATTTAGATAAATTTAATAATAAAATAAACAAGGAAGTTAAGAAGGTGAATAGAATTTGAGAAAAGGCACCAGCCCTGGAGTCAGAAGGACCTGAGTTAAAATCCTTGCCTCAGACACTTAATAATTACCTAGCTTTAAGACTTTGGGCAAGTCACTTAACCCACTGCCTTGCAAAAGCCAAAAGAAAAAGAAAGAAAGAAAGAAAGAAAGAAAGAAAGAAAGAAAGAAAGAAAGAAAGAAAGAAAGAAAGAAAGAAAGAGAAAAAAGAAAGAAAGAAAAACTTAGATATAGACTTCTGGAGAAAATTGAATGGGGATAGAAAGGAATATACCTTTTTTCTCTGCAGTACACAGTACCTACACAAAAACCAGGGCATCAAAACTTTACCATTAAATGCAGAAAGACAAAAATATTAAATTAAATACATCCTTTCCAGATCATGATGCAATTAAAAATTATATGTAATAAAGGGTCATGTAAAGAAAATTTAATTGGAAACTAAATAACCTAATTTTAAAGAATGAGTGGAACAAACAACAAATCATAGAAATAATAAATAATTTCATTCAAAATAATGATAATGATGAGACATCATAGCAAAACTTGTGGGATATAGTCAAAGCAGTTTTAGGAGAAACTTTACATCTCTAAATGTTTATATGAATAAAATAGAGAAAAAGGAAATCAATGAATTGGGCATACAACTAAAAAAGCTAGAAAAAGAATAAATAAAAAAATCCCCAATACCAAATTAGAAATTCTGAAAAATCAAAGGAGGGATTAATAAAAGTTGAAAGAAAATCATTAAATTAATATAAAAAACCCAATAAAATAGATAAATCTGATAGTGAATCTGATTATAAAAAATAAAGTATACCAAATTACCAGTTTCAAAAATAAAAAGGATAAACTCACCACCAATTAGAAGGAAATTAAAGTATTAATTCAGTTATTTTTATCCAACCATATGCCAAATGTGACAATCTAAGTGAAATGGATGAATATTTACAAAAATATAAGTTGCCCAGATTAATAGCAAAGGAAATAAAATACTTAAACCAATTTCAGAAAAAATAAAGAAACTATCAATAAACTCTATAAGAAAAAAATCTTCAGGGTCAAATGGATTTACAAGTGAATTCCACCAAACATTTAAGGAATAATTAATTCTAATGCTATATAAACTATTTTAAAATAGATGAGAAGTTTTGCCAAATTCCTTCTATGAGAACAATATGGCTGCCCCTACCTAAAGCAGTTAGTCAATAAAAGAAAATTATAAACCAATCTCCCTAATGAATAGTGATGCAAATATTTTAAATAAAATTTTAGCAAAGGGATTATTACAACAAGGTATTACTAGAATAATACATCAGGATCAGGTAGGATTTATATCAGGTAAGCAGGGGTAATTCAATATTAGGAAAACAATCAACATAATTGACCACATCAATGAACAAAATTAGCAAAAAATCATATGATTATCTCAAGAGATACCAAAAGAAGCTTTGACAAAATACAACACCCATTCCTATCAAAACTCTAGAGATATAAATGGAGTTTTTCTTAAAATGATAAGCAGTATCTAAAACCATCAGCAAGCATTTTATATATAATGGGGATAAACTTACAGTATTTCCAACAGGATCAAGGTTGAAACAAGGATGCCCATTATCACCACTATTATTCAATATTTTATTACAAATGTTAGCTTTAGAAATAAGAGAAGAAAAAGAAAGTGATGTAACTAGAATAGGCAAGGAGGAAACAAAAATTTTCACTCTTTGCATCGCATGATGGTATTCTTAAAGAAACCTAGAAAATCAACTAAAAAAAATTACTTGAAACAATTAACAACTTTAGCAAAGTAGCAGGATATAAAATAAACCAAATAAACCCACTTAAATCATGAGCATTTTTATACATAAATAATAAAACCTAAGATTAAGAAATATAAAATTTCATTTTATGTTGTAGAACAACATAAAATTCTTGGGAATCTACATCCCAAGACAACCCAGAAAGTATATAAATACAATTATAAAATACTTTTCATACAAATAAAGTCAGATCCAAACAACTGGAAAATTGTCAATGCTCATGGTTAGGCCCAGTTAATATAAAATAACAATTCTAACCAAATTCAATTACTTATTCAAAGCCATAACAATCAAACCCTCAAAAATCTTATTTTAAAGAGTTAGAAAAAGGGAAAAAATTCATCTGGAGCAACAAAAAAAATCAAGAATGTCAAGAGAATAGTTAAAAAAAAATTCAAAGGAAGGTGATGACCTAGCTGTATCAGATCTAAAACTATATTATAAAAGGCAGTCATCAAAACCATCTGGTAGTGGATAAGAAATACAGTAATAGATCAATGGATTAGATTGGTTCAAAAGATACAGTTGTACAGGGGCGGCTAGGTGGTGCAGTGGATAAAGCACTGGCCCTGGAGTCAGAAGTACCTGGGTTCAAATCTGGTCTCAGACACTTAATAATGTCTAGCTGTGTGGCCTTGGGCAAGCCACTTAACACCATTTGCCTTGCAAAAAAAAAAAAGATACAGTTGTAAATGACTACTAGTTTCTATGATAAGAACTCACTATTCAACAAAAACTCGTGGAAAAACTGGAAAATAGCATGGCAAAAACTCAGCATAGACCTACATTTCACACCCCATAGCAAAATAAGTCTGAAATGGGTACAGAATTTAAAGAAAAAGGGTGATACCATAGACATATTAATAGAACAGAAATTATCTATCAGATATACACACACACACACACACACACACACATAGAGAGACAGGAGAAGTTTATGATCAGAAATCAAGAATATTATAAATGTAAAATGGATGAATTTTTAAAAAGATTTTGTACAAATAAAACCAACGTAGCCAAGATTAAAGGCATGCAAAAAGCTGAGAAACAATTTTCACAGCTAGTGTTTCTGATGAGGAATTCACTTATAAAATATATAGAGAGATAACTGAATCAAATTTATGAGATTATAAATTGGGGCAATTAGTTGGTGCAGTGGATAGAGCACCAGCCCTAGAGTCAGGAGGACCTGAGTTCAAATATGACCTCAGACACTTAAGAATTACCTAGCTAAATTCCTTCAGTCCAACTGAAAGGCTCTTCAGCTCAGTTCCTGCACAAAAGAAGCTCTAGAAATAGGGTATTTGACATTTACTTGGAGAATTGGATTCCATAGCCACAGAGGAAAGGAAAAGTCCAGGAGTAGGAAGAGGAAAAGACACATTGGTCACCTCCTTCAGAGAGTAAAAATGGCTGCTTATATGGCATTCCAAGAAACTGCAGAGAGAACTCACCTGCAGAATCTGTAGGATGTACTTTTCTCAACCAGTTACCATTGATTGTGGGCACAGCTTTTGCAGACCATGTCTCTCCAGGAGCTGGAGAGTTGAAGCCATGGATTTTTCTTGTCCTGAATGCAGGCAACTTTGCCAGATCAGACAATTCCCAGAACTCAATGTGAGTCTGGAAAAGCTGACTGACATTGGGAGTCAGCTTAGCTCTTACCTTCTGCAAAGGACTGAAGGATAGCCCCAATGTCCCATCCATCAGAAGGTGGTCAAGCTCTTTTGTGAAGAGGACCAGGCATTTACTCTGTGTGCTCTGCAGCCAAACACCAGAGCATGGAACTCACATGCTCTATCCTTTAGAAAAAGCTGCTCACAACTATAGGGGGAAGTTCCAGAAGATTCTGAGTGACTTGGAGAAGGATTTTGAACAAAAAGAGAAACTTCTTTCTCAGATGGGGAAAGGAATGGAGAATGGGTGTCAGATGATTATTCTACTATATAAAAAAATGCAAAAGTTCTTGGAGGAAGAAAAGCTTCAATATCGGAAAGAGCAAAAGACCATCAAGGACAGACTGTCTCAGCATGTCCAAACCCTTAATGAAAACATGGGAGAGCTGCAAGAATCAAGGCATAAACACATTGTTGAACTGCTGCAGGATTTCAGAGAGCTGCTTGGAAGTAGTGAGTTTTTGCTCTCCCAAAAGTTCAAGTGTGTCATCCCATTCCCAATGGAACATCCCATCACTGGGATGACAGGTGTCTTCAACAAGTACAGGGTGGACCTCACAGTGAATCCTCGAATAACCTGTCGCTGTCTGATGATTTCTAAGGATCTGATTTCTAAGGATCTGAAGAGTATGAGGGCTGGAAAAGCCTGGCAGGCAGATCCCAACTCTGCTGACCATTCTGTAATCGCTGAGCAATCCTTCTGCTCAGGCAGACAGTATTGGGAGGTGGCTGTGACACAAATTCCTCAGTGGAAACTGGGGATCTCCACCACAGGCTTGCAGGGGAGAGAAAATAACCAGGACTCAGGTCCTTCTCTGATCCTTCTTTGCTGTATGAAGAAGGAAAATAATTACTATTTCTGCACCTATCCGGAAAGTGAACTGAGCTATGAAATAAAAGACCCTGTGCCCAGGGTCAGGGTGTACCTGGAACATCTTGCTGGCATTGTCAATTTTTGTAACGTTGTCAAATGCTCCCTCATTTTTAGATTTGACCACATTAACTTCAGAGAGCCTGTCACACCCACCTTTATTCCAGGACCCCCACTTCCTGGAATAAAGGCTGGTCCCATGACTATCTGTCCAGTCAACTCTCATCTTTGTGCTGCTGCAGTTCATCTCTGTAAGCATTTCTCCATGTAGGAATTTTCAGCTCACCAACAGGCTCCCTGCTTATTGTCTTTTGATTTCCAGATTTCCCCTGGCAGAAAAACATCACCTAGCTGATGAAGGAAAGAGTTGATGCTCAACAATTTGAGACTCCTCTTCATACTGGAAGCTGAAGGGGATCATTCCCAAATCTTTTCTAGTCTCTGATCCTAATCTCTTATGTATTTTCACAATTAATCACCCTGGTTTCAGTTAAAAAAATGCAAAAAACCATGAGCTACTCCTGGTTTTGGCAAGAGTAAAATCTCTACCAGATATCTGGATAATTACAATCCCCATGTCATGCCTCTGGGTCAGATTTTTAATTTACTTTTTGAATTCCTCATCTGTTTCTTTCTATTTAGGTGGACCATAGTACACGCTAAAGGCAAAATTACTTGTTTCTTGTGATCTTCTCTATGTTCTCTGGTTTCTGATTTCTTCACTGAGTGCACTTTTAAAAAAATCTGTAGTACAGCCCTTTCATACCAATCCAGAACAACATTCCAGTCATGAATATGAATGCCCCAAACCTCAGTGATACCAATGATGTCCAATTTGCCTTCTTCCTCTAGGTCTTCTAGTTTTCCTTGCTTGTGAAAATTGAATTTTGGGTTATTTCCTAAGTACCAGACAATAAAATCATCCTTATTACTTTAAAAAAAGAAAAATTACCTAGCTATGTGACCTGGGCAAGTCACTTTACCCCACTGCCTTGCAAAAAAAAAAAAAGTTATGACATTCCAAAACTGATAAATGACTAAAGGATAAAAACTGGTAATTTTCAGATGAAGAAATCAAGTTATTTATGAAATATGAAAAAAATGCTCCAAATCACTATGGATAAGAGAAATGTACATTAAAACAACTCTGAGGTACCACATCACACTTATAATATTGGTAAAGATGACCAAAAAAAGGTAATTGATCAGTGTGGGATAGGATACAAAAAAAATTGGGACACTAAGGCACAGTTGATGGAGTGGTGAACTGAGCCAGCCTTTCCGGAAAACAATATGGAACTATGCGCAAAGGACAATAAAACCGTGCCATATATCCTTTGATCCAGCAATATCACTAGCAGGTCTCTATCCCAAAAAGATCATAAAAAAGGGGAAAAGACAGTTATAAAAATATTTACTGTAGTTTGGGGGGGGCAGCAAAGAATTGGAAATTAAGGGAATGCTCAGTATTTGAGGAATAGCTGAACAAGTTGCTGTATGTGACTGTTATATTGCATTACTGTTATCATAAAAGGAAGAGCAGTTAAGTGGTGCAGTGGATAGAGCACTGGCCCTGAAGGACCTGAGTTAAAATCCTGGCCTCAGACACTTAATAATTATCTAGCTATGTGACCTTGGGCAAGCCACTTAACCCTATTTACTTACAAAAAACAAAAATTTTTTTTTCAATTAAAAAAATCATCATTGTCAAGTATCAACCAAATGTACATGGGCATAATAACATCTAATACATCACATATACTAAACCAAAAATCAGTATACAACACAGTATATTAGAGCTTAAAAGGAATAGAGAGCAATTGTGCTAAATCTTATCTCACAAGAGATAAGACACAAGTTCAATTAACTTATTAGAAAACATAAAAAGAACATAGCACAAGTACAAATCTCTATGTGAGATCCAGGAAGGAAAAGCAAAAAGAATTGGGATGGGAGAGAAGTGGAACCAAAATGGTGGAGAAAAGGCAGTAACATCTGAGCTCTACTCAAAATCTTTCCAAACACCTTTAACTAATGCCATAAAACAAAGGCAAAATCCACAAAAGGACAAAATGGAACAATATTCCAGCCCAAAACAACTTAGAAGAGGGGCAGGAAAGATCTGTTGCACCTGGGTGAGTGTGGCGCTGTTTGTGCACCAGCCTAGACCAGGACCCAGCAAACCAAGAGCAGACCTTGGCAGTCACTGAATCAGCAGTGGCAGAGGCTACATCCAGATGGTAAAGGGATCATACAACTGAAAAGAAGATTACAAAGATGTTTGCAGGCACAGGAGGCAGGACTCTTTTGCACCACCCATACTTGGATCTGGGGAGCAATCCTAGATAGCAGGCCCAAGGAGAAGGCACATTAGGACACTACACCTTGTGGCTGCAAGGGAGTGGGGTCCCTCATCAAGCAAGAAAAGTGCTTGTGGTTGATCACAAACCAGAATACAGATCAAGAAAGTAGCAAACACTCCCCTCCTTAGATCACCTATCACCTTGGAAAAACTGAAAAACATCCCTAGAAAAATCTCTAAAAACTTAAGTATGAACAAAACACCAAAAGTTTGGGATAGATTGCACTCCACCCTAGAATAGAGGCCCACCAAAACAAAGAGTTAAAAGTAAAGCAATAGTCTGGGAAAATGAGCAAACCAAATCTTCTGATCACTGTGGTGACAAGGAAGATGAACACTCAGAAGACAAGTTATGGTATATGACTAATTATGGAGTATTATTGTTTTAGAAAAACAATGAGTGGCCAGTCTTTAGAGAAGCCTAAAAAGATCTGTATGAATTGATGATGAGTGAGGTAAGCAGAAGAAAGAGAACACTGCACATTAACAACATTGTGATATGATCATCTATGATGGTTACAAATTCTCTCAGTGTTCAATGATCAAGGATAATCCTAAGAGAGCTGTTAAGGAAAATGCCATCCACATTTCAGATAAAAAACTATAGATTCTGAATACAGAACAAAGTATACGATGTTCATTTTTTAAAAACTCGTGATTTTTTTTTCATTCTAGTTCTAGTTCTTCTTTTACAGACTAATAAATACGTTAAACACGATTTTACATGTACAACTTATATCATATTGTTTGCCACTATCAATAGGGGTGTGAAGGAAGGGAAATGGCGGCTAGGTGGTGCAGTGGATAGAGTACTGGCCTTGGAGTCAGAAGTACCTGAGTTCAAATCCGGCCTTAGACACTTAATAATTACCTAGCTGTGTGGCCTTGGGCAAGCCACTTAACCCCATTGCCTAGCAAAAACTGGAAAAAAAAAAGTTGGATTGACCAAATGGAAAAGCACAAAAATTCACTGAAGAAAAATTCCTTAAAAATTAAAATTGATGGGCGGCTAGGTGGCACTAGGTGGGAAAATGTAGAACTCAAAAACTTGTTGGAAACTATCCTTGCATGTAGCAGATGAAGAGAGAGAGAGAGAGAGAGAGAGAGAGAGAGAGAGAGAGAGAGAGAGAGAGAACGAGAACGAACACTAGGAGTACCTGAGTTCAAATCCAGCCTCAGACACTTAATAATTACCTAGTCATGTGGCCTCGAGCAAGTCACTTAACCCTATTGCCTTGTAAAAACCAAAAGTAAAAAAAAAAAATTAGAACTGAGCAAATGAAAGCTAATGACTTTCTGAGAAATCAAGAAGCCATAAAAATCAAATGAATGAAACAATAGAAGACAATGTGAAATACTTCCTTGGAAAAACAACTGACCTAGAAAAAAGATTCAGTAGAGATAATTTTAAAATTACTGAAATATCTGAAAGCTATGATCAGAAAAAGAACCTAGACATCTTTCAGGAAACTATCAAGGAATACAGCTCTGACATTTAACCAGAGAGCAAAACAGAAATTGAAAAGAATCTAATGATCACCTCCAGAATAAGAAGATCCCAAAATGAAAACTCCCAGGAATAAAATTCCAGAGCTCTCAGGTTAAAGAGAAAGCAGTATACGCAACCAGAAAGAAACAATTCAAGTATCTTTAGTCTCACTCAGGATCACACATGATTTAGCAGCTTCCACATTGAAGGATCAGAGGGCTTGGAATTTGACATTTGAGGTCAAAGAAGGAAGAATTGCAACTAAGAAACACCTACCCAACAAAACTCAACAAAACAGAGAACTTACAAGCATTCTTGATGGGAAAAAACAGATCTGAAGAGAAAATTTGCCATTCAAATATAAAAGGCAAGAGAAGCATAAAAAGGTACATAGAAAAGAAAAATCAGGACTTAAATTTAATGGGATAAATTTAAACTGTCTACAATTCTACAGGGGAAGATGACACTTGTAACTCACAAGAACTATCTCATTATTAGGACAATTAAAAGGAGTATATACATATAAACAGATGGCACAAGATATGAGTTGCATATAACAGGATGATACGTTAAAAAATAAAATTAAGGGGTGAGAGAAATGCATTGGGAGAAATGGCAGGGTTGAATAGGGTAAATTATCTCACATAAATGAGGCAAGAAAAAGCTTTTACAATGGAGGAGGAAATGGAAGAGGAAGGGAGAAGAGTGAATGAACCTTATGCTCATCAGAATTGGCACAAAGAGGGAGTGTGTAAACATACACTCAATCGGGTATAGAAATCTATCTTAACCTCCAGAAAAGTAGGAAGGAAAGACAAGAGAAAGAGGAAAATAGAAGAGATTGACTAAAGAGAGGTCACACTGGGGAGGCAGTTGTCATAAGCAAAATACTTTTGAGGAAGGATATGGTGAACAGAGAGATTAGAATAAATGGGGTATAGGGGGAATAGGATAGCAATCATTAACTGCAACAAGTAATTTGAATCAAGTTTCTCTGACAGTGGCCTCATTTCTCAAACATATAGAGAACAGAATCAGATTTATGAAAATAGAGACATTCTCCAATTAATAAATGGCCAAAGATATGAATGGTTTTCAGATGCAGTAATCAAAGCAAGCTATTACCATTGGGAAAAAAATGGACTAAAATCACTACTGCTTGGAAAAATGCAATTTAAACAATTATTAATCTCATACCTGTTAGAGTAACTATTAGAACAAAAAAGGGAAATGATAAATGTTAGAGGGGATAGGGGAAAAATAAGTTAATGAGGTTGTGAACAGATTCAAACATTCTGTAGAGTACTTTAGACCAAGCAGTACCACTATTAGATATGTATCCAGGCTAGATTTCTTTCTTTTTTTTTTAGGTTGTTTTTTTCTGCAAGGCAAACGGGGTTAAGTGGCCTGCCCAAGGCCACACAGCTAGGTAATTATTAAGTGTCTGAGGGTGGATTTGAACTCAGGTACTCCTGACTCCAGGGCTGGTGCTTTATCCACTGCGCCACCTAGCCGCCCCTAGATTTCTTTCTTAAAAACTTAATACCTTCGCGCAGCTAGGTGGTACAGTGGATAGAGCACCAGCCCTGGAGTCAGGAGTACCTGAGTTCAAATCCACCCTCAGACACTTAATAATTACCTAGCTTGTGTGGCCTTGGGCAGGCCACTTAACCCCATTTGCCTTGTAAAAAAAAAAAAAAAACTAAAAAAAAAACTTAATACCTTCAACCCCAAATGACTCTGGTTTTCACTGATAGGTCAATAAGGTCCCAAGTCAAGACCCAATTGGTCACTGTTTGGTGATAAGGTCAGAGTGAATGTAAACAGCAATTATTTTAGTTTTGACCAGAAGACCTGAGGTCTCTCAGATGTATTTTTGACTAGGCAAAAGTGGCCCTGCTTTGCCTGATTTCTTTTTTCCTAGCCTTAATCACTGAATGAGCATTGCCTAAGTCAAGCTGTTTTAAGATCTTGGCTTAAAAAGGTCAACACTTCTCCCACTACATCCAGGGTCACCTCCAGTTGTCTCCAGAGGAAAAGTGAGACTGGAGTCTTTACAGTCCTCCCTCATTTAAATCCAATTCACTTGCATGTCATGGCATCACCTCCCTGATAAATGGCCAAGCATTCAAGAAAGAACAAACAACATCCAAAAAGATATAAAAAACAAAAAAGAAACTGTACCTATATGTACAAAAATATTTATAGCAGTTCTTTTCTGGGGGAAAGAAGAAAGAATGCCCATCAGTTGGGTAGTGGCTAAACAAATTATGGAATGTGATTGTCAGAATACTATTCAGCTATAATAAGAAAGGATGATCAGGATGCTCTTAGAAAAACTTGGAAAGAATTACATAACTTGATGCAAAATTAAATACACTGAGTACAAAGTAATAGCAACATTGTAAGATGATCAGCTGTGAATGACTAAACTATTCTCAGCAATACCAGTGATCCAGACAACTCTGATGAACACATGATGAAAAAATGCTCTCCATCCCCAGAAAAATAACTGGTAGCAGAGTTTTTTACTATTTTTATATTTCTTGAGGATTTTTGTGCATGTTTTCTTTCACAACATGACTAATATGGAAATATGTTTAGCATGACTATATATATGCATAACCTAAATGGAATTGCTAGCCTTCTCAATGAGAGAGGTAGAGAGAAAGAAACGGAGAGAGTTTGGCACATTCATTTTAAATGAATGTTAAAAAGGGGCAGCTAGGTGGCGCACTGTATAAAACACTGGCCCTGGAGTCAGGAGTACCTGGGTTCAAATCCGGTCTCAAACACTTAACAATTACCTAGCTGCAAAAAACTTAAAAAAAATAATAATAATGTTAAAAATTGTTTTCACATGTAATTGGGGAAAAATAAAATACTTAACAAATATGAAACAGAAAGAATTGGGATAGGAAAAATGGGTAGGTGGTAAGAAAGGAAATCAGGGAAGGCCTAATGAAGACAGATAAATTATAAATAGATAATTTATACAGGGTGCAACAACTTAAAACTGTACTAAGACTTTTGGGACATCACGTACCATTGTTTAAATGAGAAAGTCTTTCTGTCCTAGTAGAGCTTACAATTTAGTGGAGGGATATGACTTATAGAGCTGCCCAAGTGCAATGGATAGAGCACTGGCCTTGAAGTCAGGAGGATGGGAATGAGTCTTAGATACTTGAAACTTATTAGCTGCGTGACCCTGGGCAAGTCACTTAACCCTGATTGTCTCACACCCAGGGTCATCTCTAGTCATCCTGATTCATATCTGGCTACTGGATCCAGAGGGCTCTAGAGGAAAAAGTGGGGTTAGTGATCCAGCACAGCACCCCCTCACTCAAATCCAATTCATGTGCATGTCATGGCATCACCTCCCTGATGTTGTGGTCTTCTTTGCAAACAAGGGACAAACACCATAATTTATAAGGAAACTATGATACATAATCTAAGTATAATACAGTAGAAAATGCTAAATGAGACATAACCAAGGAAGTAGGAAGGCTTTTTGACATTGGAATTAAGTCTTTAAGTAGTTCTTAATAAAGTTTATAAACTTATTTCCCTGATATTTTGAAAATTATAGTTCAAGAAATGAAGAAATTAAAACTATATATAATCAGAAGAAAAAAATGCTCCAAATCATTATTGAATAGAAAAATGCAAATTAAAAATCTATCAGATAGGCCAAGATGAGAAAAAGGGAAAATGATCCATGAGGTTGTGGGAGGATTGGGACATTGATGCAATGCAGGTAGAGTTGTGAACGGATTCAACGATTCTGGAGAGCAATATGGAACTATGCCCAAAGAGCAAAAAAATTATTCGTACCCTCTGACCCAATTCTAGGTCTATATCCAGAAGAAATTATTAAAAAAAGGGAAAAGTCCCACTTTTCAAAATATTCATAGCTGCTCTTTTTGTAATGGCTAAGAACTGGAAATTGAGGAGATGCCCATCAATTAGGGAATGGCTAAACAAGTTATGGTACATAAATACTATGGAAAATTATTGTTCTATAAGAAACCATAATGGTCAGACTCTAGGACTTACAGGATCTGATGCCGAGTGAGGGAAGTAGAACCAAGAGAACAATGTACACATTAACCATATTGTGAGATGATCAACCTCAATGCAAGAAGCTCCTCTCAACAGTTCAGAGAGCTGGGACAATTGTATTACACGGGCTATGGACAATGTCATCCCCCATCCAGAGGGGGGAAAAAAAAGTCAAAACAAAACAAAACACACACAAAAAAAAACAACCCTACAGAAGCTGATTAAAGCTTTATAAAAATTATCTATTATGTATAATGAACGCTTTATAAAAATTATGTCTTATGTATGTATCTCTTTCCCTTAATCCTAATTCCTCATACTGAAAATAACTAATCTCTAAACATGTTTATCAAAAACATGTATATACAATGCTAACCTTATTGTTCACCACTAAGGGGGGGGGGGGAGAGTGGAAGGAAATTTTGTAACTAAAAAATATACATGTGCATGTATATTGCATGTATACATGTATAGATAAAAATAAATTAAAATAAATTAAAAAGAAAATTATAATTCAATATAATTGTTACATAAGTAAACACATATATACACATACACACAAACACATAACATATTTCATCTTATAAATTTTAAAGAATCCAATACATTTTACCAGAGTGCCAAAGGGATCCGTAACTAAAACACACACACACACCAAAATCAAAAAATAGAAAAAAGAAGCAAATGTATCATCAACAAAACCACTGAGCTCAAGAATAGATCGAGCTCAAGAATAGATCGAGGAGGGGCAACCTGAAAATTATAGGACTTCCAGGAAAACAATGAAGAGAAAAAAAGCCTGGACTTAATATTACAGGATCTAGTGATGGAAAACTGCCCTGATATCATGGAATCGGAGGGCAAAGTAGTTATTGAAAGAGTACATCGATCCCCACCAGAAAAAGATCCTAAAATGAAAACACCAAGGAATGTTGTGGCGAAACTCCAGAACTATCAGATAAAAAGAGAAAACACACACACACACACACACACACACAGTTGGGAACTCTGATAAAAGTATAGGGGAAGCGGAAGATAGAAGGCAAGGCTGGTCCATTTTGTGATTTCTTTGCTATTCAGAATGCCCAGGTAAAGAAATTCCTTCTAACAATACAAATTGGCAAGTAATTCCTTTGCAATTTATATTCTTAAGAGAGTACTTGGAGCACTGAGAGTTAAATGATTTTCTCAGAATTCTAAAATCAATGTGTAATAGAGGCAGAATTTGAACCCAACTTTGAGATCAGCTTTCTTTCCACTATATCATATTACTTCTCAAGGTACATCTTTTCAATAATAGATACTCAGTGACATTGTAAGATAACAGTCATAGAAAAACCACGACCGAATACTTAAAATTGCAATCACCAAAGAATAATGAATGCAATGCACAGACTTATGATGAACAAGAGTAGGTCACATATAGTATTAAAAAATACTTCTGCAAGCAAAGTAGTGTAAAGATCAAAGGCAAATTTATGAAGAGAAAAGACTGTACAATGAACAAGTCTTAAAAAGAAGCAGAAGCAAAAGGTCTGTCCTCTGTACCTGGAACAGGACTCTGGGGCTCTGACCACATTCAGATCCTGATCACAATCTAGGCCCCCCATAGAACAGCAGCCCCCCACCTCAGCCGGTAGCAAAGGGGTATGCTTGTGTTCATTCACAAACCAGGAGGGAAGACAGAACCTCACACACAGATAACCTTGGGGGGGGGGGGTCCCAATAATAATCAAAAGCTCAGGAAGCACCCCCAAAACCAGGTACAGGCTGGGGAAATGAGTAAACAGAGAAAAAAGAGGAACACCATTGAGAAATACTTTGCCTATGATCCCAAGAAGGATCAAATACTCAATCTGAAGATGACGAAGTCCAAGCTCCTGCATCTGAAGACTGTAAGAAAAACGGAAATTGGGTTCAGGCTTTGACAGAGCTCAAAAAAGATTTTGAGAGGGAGAGAAGAAAAATTGGGAAAAGAAATGAGAGAGATGCAGGAAAAACATGAAAAAGAAATCAGCAGCTTAGTCAGGGAGATCCAAAAAAATTTTGAAGAAAATAACATGTTAAAAATCAGCATAGGTCAAGTGGATAAAAGAATTCAAAAAATTATTGAGAAGAATGCTTTAAAAAGTAACATTGTTGAGATGGAAAACGAAATAAGAAAGCTTTCTGAGGAAAACAAATCCTTCTGATCTAGAATGGAGCTGAAAGAAGCTTCTGACTATGAGAATTTAAGACAATACTTCAAAACCAAAAGAATGAAAAATTAGAAGAAAATATAAAACATCTCATCAAAAAAAACAACTGATCTGGAAAACAGATTCAGGAAAGATAATTTAAAAATTATTGGGATACCTGAAGGTCATGATCAGGAAAAGAGCCTTGACCTAATTTTTAAAGAATTCTACAGGAAAACTGCCCTGATACCCTAGAAGCAGAGGGCAAAATAGAAATTGAGAGAATACACCAATCTCCCCCAGAAAGAGATGCAAAAAAACAACCTCCAGGAATATTATATAGCCAAGTTCCAGAACTCCCAAGTCAAAGAGATAATATTACAAGCAGCCAGAAGGACACAATTCAAATATCAAGGAGCTGCAGTCAGGACTTAGCAGCAACTACATTAAAAGTTCATAGGGCTTAGAATATAATGGAGTCAATGGCTAAAAGGAAAATATACTGGGAATAAGAGAAAGGAGAGGTGGAGTAGGTTAAGATATTTCATATAATAAGATTTTTTTTATTCCAATAAGCTATTGCAATGATATGGAAGGGGGGAAGGCAAGGGGAAATGAGGGAACCATCGCTCTCATCAGAGATGCCTAGGAGAGGAAACAGCATATATACTGATGGGGTATAGACATCTAATATAACACTTTTTTTTTTTAACTTCTTGCAAGGGGCTGGGATTGGGTGACTACAGGCCGGGTGGTTGCTGGGCTTTAGGGGTGGCAATGTGGCCTCAGGGCTTCTTGGCCCAGGGTCAGTGATCAGTCTGCTGTGCCACTCAGCTACACTACAGCACATTTAAGAAGAGGAACAGAACAAAAAGAGAGAGAAAATACAGTACATGATAGTGGGGAAGTACAAATGGAGGGAGTTGCAATCAGCAATGGCAACAGTGGAAAAATATGGAAGTAGCTTTTGTGATGGACTTATAAAGAATGTGATCCACCCACAACAAAGCTGGTGCTGTTACAACACAGACTGAAGCATATTATTATTGTTGTTATTGTTATTTGGGGGGGTTGCAGGGCAAGTAGGGTTGGGTGGCTTGCTCAGGGCTGTACAGCTGGGTGACTGCTGGGTGTCTGAGGCCGGATTTGAGCCCGGGTGCTCCTAGCCACCATTATTGTTGTTGTTGTTGTCGTTATTATTAATTATTTTATTATGGGGTTGTGTTTTTTTGTTTTTAGTTTTTGCAGGGCAGTGGGGTTGGGTAGCTAGCCAGGGGCCACACAACTGGATAATTGTTGGGTGTCTGGGGCCGGATTTGGGCTTGGGTGCTACTGACTCCAGGGTCGGTGCTCCAACCACTGAACCACCTAGCTGCCCCTACTGTTATTTTTTTTTTAATTTTAAATTTAATTTTTTTCCTCTTTCCTTTCCTCCTTTCATGAGGGTCTATATTTTTGGGGAGGAGAGGGTATTATGTTTACTCTTAAACAAGAATATTCTAGTAACATAAAAAAGCATCATTTGTACAAAATAAAAATAAATATTAAGAATTTATTTTTAACTCAAAAAAAAAAAAGAAATGATAAGCAGGATGCTTTCAGAAAAACCTGGAAAGACTTATATGTTGCAAAGTGAAGCAAGCAGAGACAGAATAGAGTGCATAATAACAGCAATATTGTACAATGATCCACTGTGAATGACTAAACTATTCTCAACAATACAATGATCCAAGACAATTCTGAAGGACTTATGATGAAGAACAATTCACCTCCAGAGAAAAAAGAATTGTTGGAGTCTGAATGTAGAGTGAACCATACTGTTTTTACTTTCTTTTCCTTGGATGTTGGGGGGGGGGGGCGTTTGATTTTTTGATCTATAGAAATATATTTTGCATGACTATACATATAAAATCTATTTCAAATTGCTTGCCTTCTCAATTGGGGACTGGAAAAAGAGGAAGAGAGAGAATTTGGAACTCAAAGTTTTAAAAAACATTCAAAATTGTTTTTACATGTAATTGTAAAATAAAATATTTAATCAGAAGTTGTTTTCGCACAATTAAATAAAAAGTCAACAAAACTATATAAAAGAAATGAATACATTTCTATAATATAAAATACTCAGTAAAAGAGATCAAGAAAGAGAATTGAACATCTAATTCCGGGGGGGGGGGGGGAACTGAACAAGTCATAAATGAATTCTCCCCCCAAAAAAACACCTAGAGTCAGACAGATTTACTAATTTCAATCATCAAAAAAACTGCTTGTAAAAATAGGAAAAGAAATGCTATTGAATTTCTTCTATCATAAACCAGAAAGAGAAATCAGAGACCACATACCATTATCTCCAATGAACACGCACAAAAATATTTAATAATACTAGTGTGTGTGTGTGTGTGTGTGTGTGTGTGTGTAACTCTTTTTAGAATGACTAAGTTATGACCAGGGAGAATTTACACCAGAGGTTTTTTTTAATAACAAATCACAATTCATTTCTGCTAAAAAAAAAACTAAAAAGTATAGGAGTTAATAAATAGTATCTATTTAAAACAAGAATCAGAGACCCCTCCAATAAGATCAGAGGTGAAGATGTCCATCATCACCACTATTATTTAACAGCGATAGAAACGGTAACTATAGCAATAAGAAAAAGAAATGAAAAAAGTATAAACAAAGAAAAAACAAAATTATTGCTTTTTGGCAAAGCAAATGATGATAGACAGAGCCCCAGAAAGTTAAAAATTCATTCAAACAATAGCTTCATCAAAATATTAAAATAAATCCACAGAAATCATTAGTATTTCTACGTAAACAAAAAAAAACAGCAGGATGAGATACAATAAGAAATTCCACTCAACTACAAAATGTATAAAATACATGAGGTTTCCCTACCTAGATATATATACACACCCACAGCAAGTTAAGAATATAGAGGGATCTATCTATAGATAGATAGATAGATAGATAGATAGATAGATATACTATAGGCAAACATGTTCTCATATATGCACTGAACTACAAAACACTGCTCAGAAATAAAAACATTCACATATATTCACATATGGAACATATCAATGTAATAAAAATAACAATACTACCTAAATGAATTTATTCAGTGTCACATCAAATTCCCAAAGGACTATTTTATACAACAAGAAAAAAATTAACAAAACTTATCTGGAGGAACAAAAAAGGTAAAAAAAATTCTCAAGGGAATAATTAAGAAAAAAATAAGAAGAATGGGAACCTAGTAGTATCAAATCTCACACTACACTATAAAGCAATAATCATAAAAGAAATTTGGCACTGGTTAAAAATAGAAAAGATGATATATGGTATCAATTAGGTACACAACATACAGAAGTAAATAAATATAGTTGCATAATGTTCAATAAACCCAAAGACTCCTATATTGAGGTAAGAAAGGTTTCATTTCAACAAAATCTGGTGAGAAAACTGAAAAGTTGCCTGATAATTAGATTGAGATCAAGATCTCACCCCTAAGATCAAAAGGTTTATGTAATAATGATCATATAATAACTACAGGAACAAAAAACAAAATAGCTTTTTCACCTATGCAGAAGTAGTCATAACTAGAGAAGGGAAAGAAGGGATTATATAGATAAAATGGATAAATTTAATAAAATAAAATTTTTAAATGGCTTTGCAAATAAAACCAATGATATTAAGTTCAAAAAGAAAAGTGTAACTGGTTAAAAAGTCATGGTAATAAGTTTCTGATAAAGTTCTGCTATCTGAGATGTATATGGAACTGATTTAAATATTAGGGAATCCCAAAAATATCTGTAAATATAATGAGCTGTATAGTTACACTAAGACTTTTGGGATATCTCGTTTATAAGAACTGCTATTCCCCAAGGGATATACTGTCAAAGGATATAAACAAAACAAAAACAAAACAAAAAAAAAAAAAAAAACGAAAAAGGAAAAGAATTACAAATCCATTTTTAGGCATGGATAAAGTATATTTTGCTCCACTCGGTTTATTTGATACAAGGGAAGTCCATCCTCCCCCTAAAAAAAGGCAGAAACATGAGGCGATCACTGAATAATTTTTTATAATAAACAGGGGCACAAAGGACTGCTTGAAATAACTTGCTGATTCTTTTTTTAAATTTATTTATTTTGAATTTTACAATTTTTTCCCCCTAATCTCACTTCCCTCCCCCCCACCACCCTCAGAAGGCAGTCTGTAAGTCTTTACATTGTTGTTGATTCTTAATTGTAAGGGATGTCTCTCTGGGAAAGTGGAGAAGGGCTACAGGGGGCATTTAGAGTATGTAAAAATCAAAAGATATCAATAAAATTATTTTTAAAAATAAAATGCTGAATTATACACTTCAAAAAACTGCAAGTTCCACAGAATACGGAAATATATTCACATACAATCCTCTTTTTCTGATCCAAATTTACATATAAAAATGTTCCCTTTTAATATGAAATTCAGAATAATTTTGTTATTAAATGTACAGAATAGAAAAAGGATGTTCAGAAGGAAACGGACAATTGAAACAGCTTTAAAACCAATGTGTTGTATACTAAAAAACAATTTAAACTAAACTATATGCAATGAAATTTGAATTTTCACATACAATTCTCTTTTTCTATTGTTTACAAAAATGCTCATATTTCCTGGTGTTTGTTAAGTTCAGAATCTTAAAAAATTTAAGAATCAAGTTTTTTTAAAAGAGTCTCAATCATGTAGCAGGAACACTGTTACCAGGTACTCAGGTTGCAAAGACAAAAGTAAAACAGTCCCTGCCCTCAAGGAATCAACATATACATAAATTAAGTATAAACATATACAAGGTAAATTTATAATGATATTAAGAGGAAAGAGGGTCAAGTAAAATGTCATGTAGAAAATAACCTTTGATCAGTTTTTAGTGAAATGAAATTTTAAGAGAGAGGTGAAGAAGTTCATTTCCCAGAATGGAGAACAAACAGGATAACAAATTGGCTTGGATAGATTGCCAGGTTAAAAAAAAAAAAAAAAAACAATCTGGGGACAGCTAGGTGGCGCAGTGGATAAAGCACCGGCCCTGGAGTCAGGAGTACCTGAGTTCAAATCAGACCTCAGACATTTAATAATTACCTAGCTGTGTGGCCTTGGGCAAGCCACTTTAACCCCATTTGCCTTACAAAAACCTAAAAAAAAAAAAATTTTTAAAAAAAAAACACAATCTGACAGAACTGTAGGGTGTGGGAAAGGAAAGAGTATATAATAATAATAAATAAGACTGAAAGGGGATGGGTTGTGATGTGCATTTTAAATGTTAAACAGAGGAGTGTATTTGATGTTATTTATAGATTAAAAATAGGGAGTCACTAGAGTTTATTAAATAGGGGAATGAAATATGATAACACTTGTACTTCAGGAAAATTACTTTGATAGTTTTTGTGTAGAATGGATTAGAAGGGAGAGATTTGAGGCAGGGAGGATCCATGTGAGTAAAGCGAAAAATTGCTGCAGCAAGTTTCTGAAGGTCTAATAACTAACATATATAAGGAGCTGTGTTTCCCAGAGGTAAACTGTACCAAGACTTTTGGGACACCCTGAATTTAAGGAAGAAGAGCCATTCCCAAAAAAAAGTTGTAGAGGCAAAAATGACAAAGTCTGGGAAATGACTGGTCATATGAGTGAGGGAGAATGAATAAAAGATAATGCCAAAGGTTGGCATTCTGGAAAGAAATAGAGAAATTCACGAGGGCTAAGTTAGATAAGAAAATGATTTCCATTTCAACAAACGAGTCAGTCAACAAGCATTTAATTAGATAACTATTTTTCAGGCACAATACCAAATTTTAGGGATAGAAATATAAGCACTAAATGAGTCCCTACCTTTAAGGAGCTTTCATCCCAATGGGGAAAGTAGGGAGAACATAAAAGGGAGTTTCTCACCAATGAGAAAGAGGCCACAGGGCTGGACTGATGTTTCAGACTGAAAAGGCCATTAATTCTGTGCTGAAGTGTGGAAAGTCATCAAGAGAGCCAAGACAGATGGAATTTTAAATGTCTATGTGAAAACCAATTTAAAATATTCAATAAAAAGCTGAGGAGAGCATTAAGGAGAAAAAGATTTGGATACACAGAACATAAAATTGGGAATAATTAATATAGCAATAATTAGTAAACAAAAGAGGGGGGAGGGAGCTGATGAGATCACCAAATGAGAACGTGTGAAAAGAGAAAAAAAAAGTCTATAGCCAGAAGAAATCATAAAAAATGGGAAAAGTTTCACATGTTCCAAAATATTCATAGTAGTTCTTTATGTCATGACAAAGAATTTGAAACTGAGGGAATAGAAATCAATTGAGGAACAGCTAAGCAAATTGTGCTATATGAATGTAATGAAGTACTATTGTTCTATAAGAAACCATGAACATTGTACACATTAGTAACATTGTGAGTTGATCAATCTTGATGGATGCAGCTCCTCTTAGCAGTTCAGGGAGCTAGGACAACCCAAGGATGCTAAATCCACATCCAGAGGAAGAAAAACAAAAAAAAAGAGCCCAGAATCTGAATGAACATTACATTCACTTTTTAAAAATTTTCTCATGTTTTCTTCCCTATCTCATGGTTTTTCTTTCCCCTTAATCCTAGTTTCTCATCCAGAAAATGATTAATCTGTGAACATGTTAAACACAAATGTGCATGTACAATATTCACCTATTTGTCACTGAGGGGAAAGAGGTAGGAAATTATGTAATTTAAAAATATGCACATAAACATGGATGAATGTTGAAAAGCTTTCATAAATGTAATTGGAAGAATAAAATAACAATTAAAAAAGAAAAAGAAAAGAGAATGACAGAAGATGCAAAGTTTAGGATCATGGAATGGAATGGAAAATAAACCAGCAAAGTACAATGAGGAGGAGCAGTCAGTCAGGTAGGAGGAGAACCAGTCAAACAAGAACAGTGTTATGAAAATTCAAAGGGGAAAGCACATCCAAAAGGTGGTGGACAGGGACAGAGCCAAGATGGCAGCATGAAGGCAGAACTTCCTGGAAACTCATTCCCCACAAAAACTCCAAAAGCTGTCAAATTAGGACTCTAGTCAAAATTTAGAGGGGAAGAACCCATGGAAAGACAGTGATAAAATTTCCCAGTCCAAGACAACTTAAAAGTTCTGCAGGAAAGGTCTGTTCCACTGGGACTGAGGGTTGGAAAAAGCCATAGCACAGCCAGGCTGGGTGCCTGGGTCCATGGCAGAGGGGGCAGTTTCCAGACCTCTTGGCCCAGGGATCATCAGGGACAACTTGAAGGGGTGGTGAGAGAATCCTGCCACACCAGAGTGAGTGCAAAGCTGAGCTCTGGCCTCAGAGCAGCCCTGTGGTGAGAATCTGCAGCAGGAGTTGGCAGAGCCACCCAAGACGTCCAGAGCTCCCAGTCCATAGATGATAAGGGGGTCGAGGGAGACTGCAAAGGCCTCTCTGCTCTCTCTGGGGCAGGACTCAGCTGTTGCCCACACTCAGATCCAGGTTGTAGTCTGGACCCCCACTACATCATCATAGCCAAGCAGAGATCATTCTCACAGCTCCAGGGCAGGGGGGGAGGGCCTAAACACAGGCAAGAGAGCAATTAGAGCCTTTCATAAAACCTTGGAGGAATTAAGGTCCCTGTGGGTTGTCCCACACCCCCCCCCCCAAAGCCTTGGAAGTGCAGTAAATCAGTCATAGGCTGAGGAGAAGAGCAAGCAACAGAAAAAGAAGAATATAACCATTGAAAATTACTTTGGTACCATGGAAGATCAAACACATAATCAGATGACAACAAAATCGAAGTTTCTTTAATCCAAAACCTCTAAGAGAAATAGAAAATGGGCTCAGGCTATGGATGAGCTCAAAAAAAGCCTCTGAAAAGCAATGAAGGTGGGGCAGCTAGGTGGCGCAGTGGATAGAGCACCGGCCCTGGAGTCAGGAGTACCAGAGTTCAAATCCAGCCTCAGACTCTTAATGACCTAGCTGTGTGGCTTTGGGCAAGCCACTTAACCCCATTTGCCTTTGCAAAAACCTAAAAAAAAAAAAAAAAAAAAAAAAAGCAATGAAGGGAGGTAGAAGAAAAATTGGGAGGAGAAATGAGAGCGATGCAGATAAATCATGAAAACCAAGTCAGCAACTTGGTGAAAGAAATACAAAAAAGTGAAGAAAATAATATGTTTAATGGTATAACATAGTAAAAAGATGGAGTCAATGGATGATAAAGCAAAGTACTGGGAAGAAGGGAAAGGAGATGAAGAAGCTAAGAAATTTCAAATAAGAGTCAAGAAAAAGCTATTTCAATGGAGTGGAAAGGCGAAAGGCAAGGGGGAATGAGTGAGCCTTCATTCTCATCAGAAATGGCTCAGAGAAGAAATAACATACACACTTAATAAGCGAGGAAATCTATCCTAGAGGAAAAATAGGAAGAAAGGGACAGGATGGGGGGAAAGGGGGGAATAGGGGATAGAAGAGAGGGAAAATTGAGGGAGTGGGTACTCAGATATAACACACTTTTGGACAGGCCAGGATGAAAGGAGAAAGAGAATAAATGAGAGTGGGGAGGAATAGAGTGGAGGGAAATACAGCTAGTAATAGCAACTGTGGGAAAAATACTGAAGCAACTTCTCTGGTGGACTTATGATAAAGAAAGCAACTCATCCCAGAGACAGAGCCATTGGAACCTGAACACAGACTGAAGTACATTTCTCTCTCTCTCTCTCTCTCTCTCTCTTCTTCTTGTGGGGGTTATGTTTATTCTTATGTTTACTCTTATAACACATTCAATTTACATCAATGTATGGCATGGAAACAATGTAGACACTATCAGACAGTCTTCTGTTGGGGGGAGGGGAGTTGTAGAATTCAGAGCCTTGCAAAAAATGATGGGTAAATATTACTATTATATATAATTGGAAAACAAATAAAATATTAAAATGTTTTTAAAAAAACAAAAGTTTGATAGAATTCTCTTTAAAAAAGAAAAAAAGAAAATAATATGTTAAAAACCAGTTTAGGCCAAATGGAAAAAGTAACACAAAAGTCAAATGAGGAGAAGAATGCCTTAAGAAGCAGAACTGACCAGCTGGAAAAGGAGATAAAAGAGCTCTTTAAAGAAAATAATTCTTTCAAAGGCAGAATGGAACTAAAGGAAACTGATGACTTTACAAGAACTCAGAAAGAAAGAAAACTATACCAAAAAAAAAAAAAATTAGAAGAAAATGTAATATATCTCATTGGAAAAAACAAATGATCTTGAAAACAGATCCAGAAGGGATAATTTAAAAATTATTGGACTACCTGAAAGTCATGACTGGGAAAAGAGCCTAGACTTCGACTTCATTTTTCAAGAAATAATACAGCATCAACTTAGATCAATGCATACTATGGGAATGATGTAAAAACTAACAAACTGCCTTCTATGGGGGGTAGGGGAGAAGTAGCAAGATGGGGGGGGGGGAGAATTATAAAACTCAAAATAAATAAAACCTTTCTAAAATAAAAAAGAAAAGAAATAATACAGCAAAATTGCCCTGAGATACTAGAAGCAGAGGATAAAACAGAAATTGAGGGAATTCACCAATCATCTCCTGAAAGATATCCCAAAAGAAAAACTTCCAGGAATATTATAGCCAAACTCCAAAACTCCCAAGTCAAAGAAAAAGTACTAAAAGCTGCCAAAATCAAGCTGGCTCTCTAGTCAGGATTACATAGGATCCGGCAGCATCTACATTAAGGGCTCATAGGGCTTGGGATATAATTATTACAGAAGGCAAAAGATCATGGTTTACATCTGAGATTCAACTAACCAGCAAAACTGAACATCCTCTTTCAGGAGAAAAGATGGACTTTCAGTGAAACAGGGGGCTTTTAAACTTTCCTATTCAAACAACCAGAGCTGAACAGAAAGTTTGATCTCCAAGTATAGAACTCGGGTGAACCATAGAGGGGGTGGACGAGAAGGACTAATTATGAGGAACTTAATAATGTTGAACTGCTCGTATTCCTGCATGGGAAGAAGATATTGATAACTCATATGAACTTTTGCATTTATAAGAGCTGTTAGAAGGAGCATATATAGACAAAATACAGGAAGGAGCAGAATATAATGGTATAATATAGTAAAAAGATGGAGTCAATGGATGATAAAGTAAAGAACCGTGAGGATGGGAAAGGAGGGGGGAAGAAGGGGCTAAGATATTTCACATAAGAGTCAAGAAAAAGCTTTTACAATGGAGTGGAACGGGGGAAGGAGAGGGAGAATAAGTGAGCATTCTCATCAGAAATGACTCAGAGGGGAATAATATACACACTTGAAAGGGTATAGAAATCTATCTTATCCTAGAGAAAAAATGAGAGAAAAGGGATGGGATAAGGGGGAATGGGGGCGGGAAGGGGAGAGAGAAGGTGGCAGAAGAGAGGGAAGGAAGATCATGGGAGAGGGTACTCAGATACAACACACTTCTGAACAGGGAAAGGATGAAAGGAGAGAGAGAGAGAGAAAATGGAATAGATGAGAGTAGAGGAAAAATATAGCTAGTGATAGCAACTGTGAAAAAATAATGAAGCAATTCTCTGTTGGCTATGATGGGGAAAGGCAACTCATCCCAGAGAGAGCCATTAGAATCTGAACACTGAAGTACACTTTTTTTTTTCTCTCTCACTATTCTTGAGACTTCTGATCTTCATTTTTGGGAGGAAGGGGGTTTATGATTATTCTCACAAAAAAATTATTGTAGTAATATAAAATAAAAAAACAAAAGGTGGTGAACAGTTCCAATCATGTCAAATGTTGCAGATATCATGCAGATTACAAACTGTAAAAAGGACGTCGATTTTGGCCATTTAAAAGATCATTGGTAACATTGGATAGAGTAACTTCGGTTGAGTGAGAAATCAAAAGTCAAAACAGAAAGCTGAGAAAACTGAGAGGAGACAAAAGTGAGGGAAGTTAGCTGTCAGGCTATGTACAATCTAGGGAGGATTTATTTGGTACAAAAGAGACTTGGGTATGTTTGTAAGCATTAGGAAACAAGCCAATGAATAAAGAAATACTGAAAATTAGAAAGATGAGATGATTTCAAGTACAATTACCTGAAGATTTGTTCCCTGACAAGGAACTTCAGAAACTAGAAAAGAAGGGATGAATTCAAGGGGTTTTGAAAGGCACAGAACAAGGAGGTGTTACCAAAGGGCTTTTATTTTCTTACTTAAATATGAAAATAAACTCAGCTGAGAACTTAGAGGTAAAATATTTTAGAAGGATTGAGAAGAGTGAGAAAAGAAGGCTATTGAGAGAGTAAAGCATAACTGAATACAGTATGTGCAACTTACACTGACAATTTGTCAAGAGTCCTAGAGGAGCTCCTATCACAATGGACAGATGCTATAGAAGATTTACAGGATAACAAGGAAAAGAGCTGCAAACTAAGTACATGCTTTGAGCCAAATTTATAAATTCATGTTCTCCTCTAAGACCATTAAGTAGTCCTTTCCTATTTCCTCCCAAAATTTCTCTCATTCTTAACCTTTAGCCTCTTTACTGCTTAAAAAAAAAACTCCTTATCTTCCATTTCTCATTCTCATCACATATATAGTCTTCAATATTTCAATAACTACTACTATCAAAAACCATTTTCATCCAAAGTACTATCTTCTCTCCCCTATTTATACTAATCTTCAAAAGACTTATATTGGCAGATTTTCTCTAACCCGTCTAATATTTGGGAAATGACGAACTTCAACAACCAGCAGTGACTGGAACAACAGGTCCTTAATAAAAAATTGTCTGACTATTCCATGGGAACACTTACTCAAATCCTAAGATTATGTGTTATTTCCATTCTGAAAGTTTAATGTCACAGGGGTAGATTTTTCCTGAAGAAGATGTACTGTGATCATTATTCTATCTGCATAAAAAAAAAAAATCATTTCCTAGCCGTGTGGCCTTGGGCAAGCCACTGAACCCCATTGCTTGAAAAAAAAAATCATTTTTTAGAAAAATGCCAAGTTACTTCCTGAGCTATTTATTCAAGATTGATGAAAATAGGGGCAGCTAGGTGGTGCAGTAGATAGAGCACCAGGCCTGGAGTCAGGAGTACCTGAGTTCAAATCCGGCCTCAGACACTTAATAATTGCCTAGCTGTGTGGCCTTGGGCAAGCCACTTAACCCCATCGCCTAGCAAAAAAACCTAAAAAAAAAATAAAAATGAAAATAAAAAAGAATTCTCCTTAATCTTTAAAAAAAAGATTGATGAAAATCAATTCAGTGATGGGAGTATGGTGGTGTTGATATCATAAACTAATAAAGGTTACTTAGTATTTTAGTTAGGTGTCTCTAGCTCCCTCTGAATTTTCCTTCCTGTTCATTTTCAGTAGATCTTTACCGGCGATTGGAAACTAATGTCCTATGGTTTGTGATACCTTTTTGCTATTTCTATAAAGTTATAAAAATCAAGTTCCCAAAACCAAACAATTTTTACTGCCAAGTTTATTGCAATTTACAACAAAATTCTCTTAATAACTGTGATTTCCTTATAAATTCAGCTAAAAAAATTATTCCCTCCAGCCCCTTGAATTTATTCTTTGGAGTCACGCAGAATATGTTTAATCCTAGCTCAACTTCTTCTTTTAAACAAAACATCAGAGTGTTTTTTATACATCTTATACATGTTTCCTCACTAAAGACTAGTTCAAATCTGACTAACCTGAAATTGAATCAGAACACTTTGGCCTTAGTTGAATTCTAAATGCCATTTACTGGCTCCAAATGAAGAAAAGAATATATTTTTATACACACACACACACACACACACCCGTGTGTGTATGTGTATAAAACCTATCAGGGAAATTTTGCTGAGTCCAAAGGACTTAAAAATAGGAAAAGTTCATTTCTAAGTTTATTTACAGAAAGTAGATCTGCTATGAGACCTAGTACCTATATTATTTTAATAATTATAGCTTTCATTTATAAAATTTTCAAAGTACTTGCAAAAATATGTGATTTCATTTGTTCCTCACAACCACCCAGTTAGAAAAAAAGTGCAACCTACTTTACAAAAAGTGCAACCTACTTTACAAATATACTAATTAAGTGACTTGGCTATTCATAAAGCTACTATTTAACACAGAATGTGAACTCAAATCTTTCTTTAGGTCATGCCCTTTTCTCACACTGCTTCTCTTAGGTTTAGTGTCTCTTTTTCCAAAAACTATTTTTGAGGGGGTAGCTAGGTGGCACAGTGAATAAAGTACTGAGCCTGGAGTCAGAAGGACCCGAGTTCAAATTTAGCTTCACACACTTAATAATTATCTAGCTGTGTGACCTTGGGGAAAAACAAAAACAAAACTATTTTGAGTAATAAGTGATAAAAATTCTATTTTACTGAATTTACATTTGTGCTTTATGAACATCATTCTTTCCTTGATTTGTGTTAAATTCTCATAATCAGTTGGAATAAATCCTAGTTTCTTTTGTATGTTTTCTAGACTTTATATTGCTTCCCTCTTAAAGAAGTAATGATACAGTTTAATTTATGATCTAACCAGAGTACAATAATGGCTGTATTACAGCAATCAAAAGCTACACATTTTATGCATGATGGCTCATGTGACTTCACAGTGACCAGTACATTTCAGTAAATGCAGTAAAAAAATTTTCCTATATGAATTAGTTCTGCCACCCTTTATATATCACCACCATTTATCCTCCCCAAATTCCCTGCCCATATACAAACATACATTTTTATTCTTGCTTTTAAATAGAAATTGTTGCAGCCCAAAAGGTTCTGGAAAAGCAATTTGTCCAAATCAGGTAAACAAAGGGTTCAACTCTAAACAACCCAGGAATGTTAAGTTAAAAATAAGCTAGTTGCTTTGGTGGTCAGTAGTGATACTTAAGGGTGATTGGTTAGAACAGCTAAAGAGAGATGAATAACCCCATAAAGTCAAGTAAAAGGAGGCATTATTTAAAGAAGTTAATGTTAATAATGGCTAACTGCTCAGTCTTCTCAGACTCTTTCACTTAGAGGAGAAAATTAAATTCTTGAAAATGGCATTCATTTCTTAAATTTCTGGTCCTCATTCCACCTCTCCATTTTTGGAGGCAAATTATCTACAAAAAAGAATTACTTGAATATGAAGTTTAATTTCTACCTTTCTGTTTAAACTTGGGCAATTCAAGGGCAAGTAGTTTTATCTTGCCTAAACTTCATACAAAATTGATACACAACAACTGGCAACTTAATAATTGCTAACATCAGAAGATACAAATAGATTTTTTTCAAACTCTTTTTTTAAGTTTTTGCAAGGTAAGTGGAGCTAAGTAGCTTGCCCAAGGCCACACAACTAGATAATTAAGTGTCTGAGACCGGATTTGAACCCAGGTACTCCTGACTCCAAGGTGCTTTATCCACTACGCCACCCTCAAACTCTTCAAAGAAAAATAACAGCTCTAAATTAATTAGTATTGTCCACATCAAATAACAAGTGACTATGAGTATGTAGACAACAATCAATTTCTATTCCAAAGTTTCACTATAATATTAACTCTACTCAAAGTAACAATAAAGATCCTTAAAAATCAAACACCCCTTTTTTCACACTGAGATCTACTTATACTTATTTTTAAAGTTCTGATCAATGAAAAAAAGTTTAGAAAAGGAAAAGGAAAAATAGGAAGGACAGTTAACAGTAACAGGTATAGTTAACCCAGCACACAGATGAGGATTGGCACAAGATAATCAAAATGATCAAGAAATAAATCCCAGGTGTTGCTCTGGAATCCAAACATAGACATTCTTAACTCCAACAATAAGTAAAAATATGGCACTTGCTAGGTGCAAGCAAGAAAGAATCATATTTCCCAGATAAGTTAGCTTGAAGACTAAATTCCACAAGTCAAGAATCCATAACAGTGAGACAAGTTCTAAACAGAAATTAGGAGGGTAAAAGAAGTAAAATAGTTTGCAATGTCTTTATATGCCAATAAACATCCTCATTAGACATCAACTTGTTGGAAGTAGGTAGAAATCAGAGATGATTTTGCAGTAATACTGTACCTGTAAAAATGTTTAACTTAAATTATGTTTTCACAGTTGACAACATCTATAGGTTTTTACTTCCAGAGTTTTCTCTTTTCACCTATCCTATGCCCAGTGATGCACAATAAAAATTCACCCCAACCCCAACATTTGCCAAGGAAGAGTTTGAATGCATGGAGGTAGAGTTTGAATGACAGGCATTCAAATTCTCCTGCAGAGAACACAAAGGCTGGCCACAGAGCCTGAATGCCAAAGGCACACTTAGCAAAAGACAATTTTACAGAACTCTTTTGGCAAGCACTCATTCTATGGTCAGAAGCTGAAGCACAAGGACACTCTCGAGGTCTCTCTCAAGAACTTTAGTATCAACTATGAGACAATAGCACAAGACTGCCTTTCGTGGTGTGTCCAAATCAATGAAGCCGCTGTACTCAGGAGCAAAAGAGAATCTCAGAAGCACACAGGAGAAATTCTGAGCTGTGAAAATCCAGAGCCACCTCCATTCCAAATTTTCTATCAGACCACTGGTGCCTGACCTGTGGTAGAGCCTTCCAAACTCAAAGTAGACCGATCAGCAACATTGTGATATCATTGTTCTTCTTTGAAAATGAAGGACGCACAACAGCTGAAAAAGGTTTCCAGGACTGCAAGATAATTCTCAGAGGAATAGAGGGAACTCAAGGTATCACAAAATGATAGTTTAAGAACCAGGACAGTCCTAAATCTATTGATCTAATGATACTGAGAGGTCATCCAGTTCAACTTTCTCATTTTATAGAAGAGAAAATTGAGATAAAGTGACTTTCTCAAGATTTGGCACAGCCAAGATTTAAACCTAGATCTTCTGACTCCAAATCTTTTTTTCCATTGTATCCTGTGGCCTCAGCTCTTAAGATTTTGACAGAAGTTCCTTAAAATAATGATCCTGGCAGGAATACTTCCAAGATCACAAAAAAGGGTTAACCTCCTACTGTTCAAGACCCACTTTAGTCCTTTGGATACTTTCCTGATAATAATACAATCTATTTGATCCAGACAACAATTCTATGAGGCAGATGTTACTATTACTTAAGAAAGCTTAAATGATTTCTTCAGACATATACATACACATTAGTAAGCTGTTAGTCAGGATATGAATTCCATGTCTTTTTGACCCCAAGTCCAGTACTCAATCCACTTGTCACTAGTAAAAATCAGAGAGATCTACAAGGAATAAAAAATGTTTAGACATCAGAAGTTTAGGGTCAGAATGCTTTCCAGGAATAGGAAAGCATGTGAGCAAAGGCAAGGAGATGGCAAAGCAGTCAGTAGTCCAGTGTAACTGAAGCATAGACTGCCTAAAAAAAAGAGTAATATGAGATAATGATAGAAAAGTAGGTTGGAACATGATTGTCTTTGTTCAGCAGGCATAGGAAGCCATTTAAAGTTTGATAAATATATGTTGATAGAGAGAGACATGTTTACAGGAGGAGGAGGAGGAGGAGGAGGAGGTGTGGAGGTGGAATACATCAGGTTTTAGGTTCACTTGTGCCCATACCAGTAGGACATCCATGACAGAAACATATCCAACACAATATTGTTAGTCCATGATACAACTTTCAATCAAACTTATAGGCTTCATTTTTTAATTATATACACAAAACTTCACTGAGCATTATGTGCGAGGCAACTAGTTAAGAATGTATTCATATCAGTGGATTAACACTAATTTTTCTTTAAAAGCAATTTTTCACTATATTTATTAAACAATATAATCACCTATCTTTCATGCAGTTTCATCCTTTGATGAAAAAACTTAATTAAGTTTTGAAAACTACATAACATCCAAGCTATCGTCTATGGCTTTTACTTAAGTAAGTAAACATTAGAAAGTGTGGAAATATCTATGTGACTTCCTCAGGTGCAAGTTTATTTGGGTTCCCACTATCATCAGTATCACTGACCTTCCAAAGTCTAATGAATATTCTAAAAACAAAGCCCAACAGCTAGCTTCAAATGAAGCAATCAATATCAATTTTAAAATTTAACAAGAATACCTAACATTAAAAACCATAGGGCATAAAAATTTGATATGTGGCAAATGTAATTAGTATATATTCAGTCTAGTTTCATTTTAACAGATTGCATTCTAAAAATTTAAATTTTCTCCAATCCAGTTCTATAAACGTTGTGAAATGTGCATAGATACAAATAAAAAATAAATACAACTTATTAACCTACAATCAGGAAAGCTAGGTGGCACAATAGATAGTGCACCAGCCCTGGAGTCAGGAGGACCTGAGTTCAAATCTATCCTCAGACACCTAATAATTGCCTAGCTGTGTGACCTAAGGCAAGTCACTCAACCCCATTGCCTTAAAACCAAAAGCTTATGTACTCTC
The DNA here is from genome assembly GCF_037893015.1 of Macrotis lagotis. Taxonomy (NCBI): domain Eukaryota; kingdom Metazoa; phylum Chordata; class Mammalia; order Peramelemorphia; family Peramelidae; genus Macrotis; species Macrotis lagotis. The sequence continues at coordinate 176,005,208 of NC_133660.1, forward strand.
TATAAATACAAAATATCTTGCTTACTTAACCACAAGTTTATAAACATACAAAAATATCACCACTCAAAATGAAAAAAAAGCAAATTTTTTTACATCTACTCATTTCTATGCTAATTTCAGATGTCATTTATCTCTTCAAAATCAGTGACCACATTCAAAACACTGAACTTAAAGATCCTTTAAAGATTCTATAAGAAGACCAAAAGCTCTTTTCAAATTTCAACAGCTTTAATTTTGTTTTTTAAATAAATCTACATTGGAAGAAAATCTGATCACAAAGTCTTGGATTCCAAGGTGAAAATCTCTAAGGTCACCTTTTCCCCCTTACTATTTCATGAATTCCATTTCAGTATCACTGAAAATAAACTTTTTTTTTTTGCAAGGAAAATGGGGTTAAGTGGCTTGCCAAGGCCACACAGCTAGGTAATTTATTAAGTGTCTGAGACCAGATTTGAACCCAGGTACTCCTGACTCCAGGGCCGGTGCTTTATCCACTATGCCACCTAGCCGCCCCTGAAAATAAACTTTGACCAAAAAAAAATAAAAAAATAAAATTTCATGGTTTTTATGATTGGCTTTGATATCAATAATGAAAGCAAACTAAATAATAAATTCTGATATATAATTCAAAGTTGACAGAGGTCCTCCCTTTACATCCTTTCCATTAATTTTGAGCTACAATTTCATTAAAAAAAAAATTTTGAACTCATTTGTTAAGAATAGATTTGGAGATCAAACGCAGATAAAAGTCTTAAAACAATGAATTTTAAATATTTGAAAAGACCACATCATTTAGATTTCTAAATTCATAACTAAAAAAAAAAATCAAGACTATCCTTTCATATGATATCAAGACTATCCTTTCATATGATAGTAAGTTAAGAATGCTTGTTATAAATTTTTTTTTTACAACTGCAAAGGCTGATCAGACATGCAGAATGCCTTTGTTATCTGTTGAAATTCTTGGTAAATATAAACTCATAATGCATGAACAAATTTTGGACAGAGAATCACCAAACCCAAAGTAGAGAAGGAATATGAATTTGACTACATAGTCAATTAACATGACTTAACATGACAAAGGAACATAAATATATATATATTAAATATATATATATATATATGCATTAAATTGGGAGTCCTCATCTAATAAACATAAGTGGTGTTAGAATCCTTTTTTGATTTGACCTATGGTCTGGAATTGGTTTTCAGCCAAGATTAAATGATGGGACCCTTATAAATATTCTATTCAACAGATCTGGAGGAAGAAAGAGAAAGAAAAAAAATGCTTGCTTTCAGATATACATGGATGGAGTGCAGATATTCCCAAAAGATAATGTGACCCAGCCAGCCATCTATGGTTTTTCTTCTGGACACAGCCAAGACAGTTTTCCCATTCTAATTTTACCACCCCAAATAACTCCCATGGGGACACAGAGCACATAGGAATAGCTGTATTCATTTAGTTAAGCATAAACAAGTATGTCTAGTAACCCCGAATTCAAGTCTTTAGACACTATAGTAATAAATCAGTCACCTTTAAAAGGTCAAGAAATCAATATTAGAATTTAGTGATAAGGAAATGGAAAAGGAAGTGTTAAATCCATATTAAGTGTTGTACAAACTTTGCTACACAAAATCTATTTTTAAAATAGCAATCTAATGTGTTAACACAAAGAAAACCTAACCTTTTACTATGACAACTCAGGTTAGATGTCCTGAAACACGCCTCCACTGCATTAAAGTTAGAATCACCTAATATTCTGTAGCAGTACATATATTTAGGTCTCTAGAGCACGCAGTGGTTTCTGCACTGTAGCACAAAAATACCAAGTCATTCTTCCATTCATTTTGGCACTAGAACAAACATACAGGTCAAAGTTCACACACATGCTCTATAGAAAAGACTCTTGTGGCCTACGAAAACCATACACAAGCACCTTAATTGTATAAAGTAGCTAGTCATTTTTTTAAAACATGAGATACTATGTCTATATGCAAAGATGTGACTTTTTTTTCATCCACTCATGGTAGACTCAGTGAGTTTTTAGGTCTAAATGTCAACTGATACTTATTCTTCATCATTGAAGTAGAATACTAAATTCCAAAAGTAACACTCCTACTTATTATCAAAGTACCATAATAACAAGCCATTAAAAAGGAAGGATCATGATCATAATGATGCTATTCTGTCTCTTTTGTAAGGAAGATACATAAAATTCCCAATTAAAGCTAATTCCATTCTTTCATTATCATATGGTAATAAGGAATGCAGTCTCTGTTTCTGTTGAAAATTGTGGAGATGGGCATTGTTTGAATTACATGACAAGCCCTAAGAACAGCCAGTCTGTTGCATCGAGGCAACACCAATCAGTGAGCATTATCTACAAGAAACAGGAAGAATTGTGACCAACTGAAAATTTCTAATCCTTCTTTGGACGGTCCACGATAATTCAATCACCTATCAGCCTTGTTCAGAAGACAGTCGGTGGACTTACACATTTTCAAATGCTCTTTTCCAAAATACTTCTACAAGTTAACGAAAAAAAGAAACATAATGAAGTTTGGGGCACAAGTGAAGTCACCGAGGCAATGTTTTAAGAGGAATGGCCTCCTGAGCTTGTAAAGATTATTTTAGAAGCTGGCCTAGGCGGTCTTCTCCTCCCTCCCCCGCTGTCATTGGCCAAAAATAAGGAATCCGGCGGAGAAGCGCCTTTCTTTCTGGAGCCCAGGCCCCGGAGGGGCCGGCGGCGAGGCCCGCTCCGTGCGGCGGCCTCCCGGCGCCCCGGGCCGGCGTGCACACAGGCCGGGCGCGCCCGGGCCCGGGGCCTCGGGAGGCCGCCCAGGGCCTCCCCGCCCCCCGCCCCGCGGCCTGCTCCCCGCGGCCGGGCCCCCGACCCCCCGCCGGCCCCGGGCCCCGGGCCCCGGGCGGGGGAGGGGCGGCGCCGGGCGGGGCGGGGGGCGGCCGGGCCGGGTTCCTGACCTCCTCGCTCTTCAGCACCTCCTTGAACTCTCGCTTGATCCGCTGCACCGCAATGTTGGCCATGTCTCCTCCCGCAGCCGTTTCGCGCCCCCCGCCGCCGCCGCCACGACCGCCGCCGCCGCCGCCACCTCCTCCGCCGCCGCCGCCTCCCTCAGCGCGTCAGAGCCGAGCCGGGGAGCCGTGCCGCCTCCGCCGCCGCCGCCTCCGCCGCCGCCGCCGCCTCCGCCGCCGCCGCGCTGCTCTCAGTGGACTCGCCTCCGCGCCCGGCCACCAAAATGGCGCCGGGGCCGCGCATGCGCACGGCGGCGGCCCGGCCGGGGGCCCCCAGGAGGCGGCCGAGCCCGGCGGCCGCGCGCGCCCCTCCCCCCGCCGCGAGGCCTGGCGGGGCGGCGGAGGGGCGAGGGCCGCAGGGGCGCCGCGGGGGGGCCATTCCGGGACGGCCCCCCCTGACCCCTTGACCCCGTCACAAGAGAGCGGGACGAGGCCGGGGCGGGGGCGGGGGTGAGCCAGGCCGGAACGGCGCGCCCTGCCCCCCGGCCGGCCTTCACTTTGTTACGCGGGGCAGCCCGGCACGGGGCACTGCCCCCCGCACCCGGGCCCGCACGGGCAGCCCGGCACGTGGGCACTGCCCCCCGCACCCGGGCCCGCACGGGCAGCCCGGCACGTGGGCACTGCCCCCCGCACCCGGGCCCGCACGGGCAGCCCGGCACGTGGGCACTGCCCCCGCACCCGGGCCCGCACGGGGCACTGCCCCCCGCACCCGGGCCCGCACGGGCAGCCCGGCACGGGGCACTGTCCCCCGCACCCGGGCCCGCACGGGCAGCCCGGCACGTGGGCACTGCCCCCCGCACCCGGGCCCGCACGGGCAGCCCGGCACGGGGCACTGTCCCCCGCACCCGGGCCCGCACGGGCAGCCCGGCACGGGGCACTGTCCCCCGCACCCGGGCCCGCACGGGCAGCCCGGCACGTGGGCACTGCCCCCCGCACCCGGGCCCGCACGGGCAGCCCGGCACGGGGCACTGTCCCCCGCACCCGGGCCCGCACGGGCAGCCCGGCACGGGGCACTGCCCCCCGCACCCAGGCCCGCACGGGCAGCCCGGCACGGGGCACTGCCCCCCGCACCCAGGCCCGCACGGGTAGCCCGGCACGGGGCACTGCCCCCCGCACCCGGGCCCGCACGGGGCACTGCCCCCCGCACCCGGGCCCGCACGGGCAGCCCGGCACGTGGGCACTGCCCCCGCACCCGGGGCTCCGGGCGAGCAGCGCTGTGCGCCCCAACAGCACCGCGGGGCGATGACCAGCCTGCGTGGACTCGGGCATCGCATCTCTGCAACACTTGGGCAGCGTGGGACCGTCTGCCATGGAGAATGCCATCTGTATCCGGAGAAGCCACTGCGGAGTTTGGACAGACCAAGGACCACTGCCTTTCATTTAGGGGAAACTGTTATCTTACTGTCTGACCTTGCTCTCCCTTACACTTTATGTTTCTTTCCTAAGGAGATGATTTCTCTCTCACCACATTCCATTTGGACCAATGGAAACAATGTAAAGTTTAGCAAATTGCCTTCTGTGGGGGGGAGGGAAGTAAAATTAGGGTAAAAATTATAAAACTCAAAATAAATAAAATCTTTAAAAAACTGATATCTTACTGTCTGAACTTATCTCTTATACTTTATGTTTCTTCCTTAAGATATGATTTTTCTCTCATCACATTCCATTTGGATCAATGTATACCATGTAAAGTTTGGCAAATTGCCTTCTGTTGGGGGGAGGGAAGTAAAATTAGGGGAAAAATTATAAAACTCTAAATAAAATCTTAAACTGATATCTTACTGTCTGAACTTATTTCTTATACTTTAATGTTTCTTCCTTAAGATATGATTTCTCTCTCATCACATTCCATTTGAATCAATGTATACCATGGAAACAATGTAAAGTTTGGCAAATTGCCTTCTGTGGGGGGAGGGAAGTAAAATTAGGGGAAAAATTATAAAACTCAAAATAAATAAAATCTTTAAAAAACTGATATCTTACTGTCTGAACTTATCTCTTATACTTTATGTTTCTTACTTAAGGAGATGATTTCTCTCTCATCACATTCCATTTGGATCAATGGAAACAATGTAAGGTTTGGCAAATTGCCTTCTGTTGGGGGGAGGGAAGTAAAATTACAGAGAAAATTATAAAACTCAAAATAAATAAAATCTTAAAAAAACTGATATCTTATTGTCTGAACTTTTCTCTTACACTTTGTTTCTTCCTTAAGGATATGATTTCTCTCTCATCACATTCCATTTCATTCAATGTATACCATGGAAACAATGTAAAGTTTGGCAAATTGCCTTCTGCAGGGGGTGGGGGAAGGGAAGTAAGATTAGAGGAAAAATTGTAAAACTCAATATCTTAAAAAAAAATCCTCATCAGAGACTACCCATGGTTCTCTACCAGGACTCAGGCTTTTCTATAAAGTCATCTGTCAATGCTAAACAGACCCTTCTAAAATACTGTCATTCACCAAGATGATCACCTTCTTATAATAATAATAATAATAATAGGCAGTATGAATGCTCTTGGGCCAATATGGTGTAACTCCTTTATTAAACTTTCACAAGGGCAAATTCATTTAATATTGAATTCCCCATACATACATCTACAGTAGGAAAATAGATGAATGACTATTGCCTTTAGTTTTCTAAAATGCCTTTTAAAGCAATGGGGTCATAGATTGAAAGCCACAAAGATATCTCATTTTAAAGATGAAGAAACTTAAGACCCAGAGGTGAAGAGACTCACCAGAAGTAAATGGCAAAACTGGGTTTTGAAACCCCCATCCTTGGATGCCGGACAAAGCAGCAGTTCCATAGTAGAAAGATATTTATTGAAGTATTTACTGAATTGAATTTCTAAGTGATTTAATTTTAAGGGCTTAGATTTCATTGAATTTCGTTGCTGCTGTGTAACTGCTTCAGATGAGGGGAAGAGTTTGAATTGAGAAAAGATTTTCAAATAGCTTGGGGAATACTGTGGTAACTTTTGTTTCTACTTAAAGATCTGTTGGTTTGGTTTTTTCCATGATACATTCTATTTTGACTTAACCAAAGCTTCCTACTAAACCATCCTCCAAACCTTCCCTCACTTCTCCAGTACAGTTCCCAAAAGTAGTTTAAATGAAAATGCCTTATAGAATGCTAGAAATTTTGACACAGACTAAATCAAGTGCCATGATGTTAAGGCATGCTTCTCTTTTACTGGTCCAAGTAGCCTCCACTATTTTGGAATACTAGAAGAAAATAGTCATTATTTTCATATTAAAGAGGAGTAAATAGCCATTATTTCTTTATTCTTTCATTGATCTTGCTGCTATTGCTACTCTGGGCACTGTGCTAAGGGCTAGGGATACAAAATAGCAAAAAAATAGAACCTGTAGGGGTGGCTAGGTGGCGCAGTGGATAAAGCACTGGCCTTGGAGTCAGGAGTACCTGGGTTCAAATCCGGTCTCAAACACCTAATAATTACCTAGCTGTGTGGCCTTGGGCAAGCCATTTAACCCCATTTGCCTTGCAAAAAAAAAAAAACAGACCCTGCCTTTAAGGAATTCACAGTCTATACTGAAAAAGAACGTTTCTCTTTCCCTTCAGTCTTTTCCTGACAAAAGACATCTGGTATTTTGCCAGATTCTTTACTTCTCTTTCTTTGCTTCTACTTCCTGCCCCCCTCATTTGATTCTCTTTGTAAAATTCCTTTGCTTCAAAACATTGAACTCTTGCTTTTTGCTGCACTGACTGACCTCTACCCTTTGCATACTATTAGGGTCCCATGGCAGCTGGAATGGGGAGCTCCAGCTGCAGGAGAAGGCTACTTTTAGTCCCAGACAGTCAAACATCTAAACTTAGCTCCAGGCCAGTGGGGCACCAGAGGATTGATCATGAAGCTTGTTGCATTATTCCAGACTCTGAATGCATTAGAAACCTGACCAATGTGACTTTTAAAAGATTTGCAGAGTGAAGCAGAAAGGCCAGTTTTGCCTAGATCAGGCTCCCAGCAGAGTTATAATGGTAATCATTATTAAGGTAGTAGAAAATATGCACATGTCTGAGAAAATTCAGAAGGCTTGAAATTCATAATAAAGCTTTTCACTCTTTTGTAATTAGACATTAACAATAATGTGGATTCTAATAAATTAACTTCTTACTATTTTTTTAGGGTTTTTTTTTGCAAGGCAAATGGGGTTAAGTGGCTTGCCCAAGGCCACACAGCTAGGTAATTATTAAGTGTCTGAGACAGGATTTGAACCCAGGTACTCCTGACTCCAGGGCCGGTGCTTTATCCACTGCGCCACCTAGCCACCCCTTTACTGTATTTATTAATTTGGATTTAGGAAATAGGTAACCAAAAGCTGAAATTATTTAAAAGTTTTTACTGGTCCAAGTAGGCTCCACTGTTTTGTAATACTAGAAGAAAATAGTCATTATTATGACTTTCAATACTTCTGTATACTTGCTTAACAAGGTGATCCTGATGGAGATTGCCCAGGATCAAGAACCTAGCTAATAACCATGTGCATTGTGTATTCCAGACCCACTGGACCTACATACCAACCCCCATAACCATCGTGAGAGGATAAATCATTATGGAAAGCAGGCCCACCTTTCATCAGCACCAGCAGTATCTGGCAGATAGGTCCTAACCTAGATTTCACAATCATCAGTGGTGGCTCCTATGAAAAAGGAACCAGTCATCTCCACCAACTGTCAACCAGCTACCACACACAGGACAGGCAAACTAAAGCAGTAATGGCAACCTGAAGGAGAGAGAGGATACTAGTAGGTGCTAGGCAAGAAGTTTTACTCTCCTATCCTATGCCCTCAGATCCCTGATGGAGAAGAGCCCAGGATCCTGAACCCAGAATGTGGGAAATAGTAACTCTTCTAACAGTATCCAAAAGCCATCATCTAGAGAGGAAGCTCTTCTGGACATGCAACCTGGCAACTGCTTCTGAAGGTAGTATAGCCACATCTTTTAAACACCACCAAATATTTCAGCATCAGAAACTGATATTTTACCAAAGGAAATTGTTTTTAAAAGAAGACACTCCCAAGAACTGTCTTCCTTTTTCTATTTGTGTTCTCAGTGCATTGCACATAGTGCTTCATAAATGCTTTATTCATTTATCCATTTATTCACCTTTACTTATGGCAATCGGCCAGTTAAATTTTCCAGATCCCAGTTGAAGTCTTCTGTAGAATGAGGAAATTTTTGCCCCAGGATCAGTTCATTTTTTCAGTTGACCTTTTCATAATGCAATTGAGACATATTCAAGCTTCAGAATCTTTCTTGGGTGTATAGTGCTTTATTTACTTTCTTTTCATTTCATAGTCTTTTGCCCCTAGCTGTAGGCAAAACTGACAGTGCTTTCACCATCAACCTTTTCTTTTCCAGACAAAATATCCCTGGTTTCTTCACTCAGTACTGGTATGACCTGACCTTCATGATGCTTCTGTCCCTGTAATGAATACCCTTTAGTTTGTAAATGTCCATATTAAAATGAAAATATCCTTATCCTCATTTTCCAGGCGAGATTGCTTAGATCTAGAGAATTGACTTGTTCAAATTCACAGGTATAGATTTAAATCCAGAGTCTCCTGAAAGGTAGTTCAACATTCTTAATACACTCAACTTCATCATGCATCAAATTTAGCTAGTCTGTAATGTTGAGTAAGAAAGCTTTTTTACTAAGAAAAATAGATTAATGAATCATTACCCATAGTATATAATGATATCAACTTAAAGTCATATGACTATATTTCTCATCTTTAATAGTCAGCATTTCCATTAGATTACCTAAAGATATTCCTACCTCTTTTTCTTCTGAGGCTAAGGAAAGGGGGGACAGACTGAGAAAAGTGAAGAATATACCCCCATTGTTAATTTTACTAAGTCTCTTCCTAAAAAGGTGAAAGAATAAGGCAAAGCACAGGTCTGAAAAATTATTTCATTATTACCTGGTTTCTCTTTCCTCTTTTAAGAATAGGGCAGCTACTGTTTGTGGTGGCAAAGAATTGGAAATCAAGTAAATGTCCTTCAATTGGGGAATGGTTTAGCAAACTGTGGCATATGTATGTCATGGAACACTATTGTTCTATTAGAAACCAGGAGGAGGGGCGGCTAGGTGGCATAGTGGATAGAGCACCAGCCTTGGAGTCAGGAGTACCTGGGTTCAAATCCGGTCTCATACACTTAATAATTACCTAGCTGTGTGGCCTTGGGCAAGCCACTTAACCCCATTTGCCTTGCAAAAACCTAAAAGAAAAAAAAAAACAGGAGGGATGGGATTTCAGGGAAGCCTGGAGGCATTTGCATGAACTAATGCTGAGTGAGATGAACAGAACCAGAAAAACACTGTACACCCTAACAGCAACATGGGGATGATGATCAACCTGGATGGACTTGCTCATCACATCAGCGCAACAAACAGGAACAATTTTGGGCTGTCTGCAAAGGAGAGTGCCAGCTGTATCCAGATAAGGAGCTGTGGAGTTTGAACAAAGTTCAAGGACTATTCCCTCTAATTTGGGGGGGGGGGAATCTTATTGCCAGATCTTGTTATTTCTTAGACTTTCTATCTCTTCCTTAAGGAAATGATTTCTCTCTCATCACACTCAATTTGGATCAATGTACAACATGGAAACAAAGTAAAGACTGACAGATTGCTTTCTGTGGGGGTGGGGGTGAAGTGAGGGAAGTAAGATGGAGGAAAACTGTAAAACTCAAATAATATCTTTAATAAAAATAAATTTTAAAAAATATATAATATCATTCCAGGGGCAGTTGGGTAGCACAGTGGATAGAGCACTGGCCCTGGAGTCAGGAGTACCTGAGTTCAAATGTGACCTCAGACACTTAATAATTACCTAGCTGTGTGGCCTTGGGCAAGCCACTTCACTCCATTGCCTAGCAAAAACCTTAAAAAAAAAAAAAGATAATATCTTTCCAAACCATTACTTTTTTCTGATATGATTACTAGATATTGCTTCTTGATCTTTTGGTTAAGAACAAATAATGATGTGATTACTGTACTAGTGAAGGAATGCTGTAAATATAGTTTACATGTATCTTTGAAAAGCATTTAACCAAGTTTCTCAAGCTATCCTTGTAAATAAGCTTTAGAGAAGTAAGCAAAACAGCAGGTTGGTGAATTTGAAAATACTAGACTGATCCAGTCATTGTTTTGATGTCTACTTGGAAAGGAGTCACTAGTGTAATACCTCAGGGATCTTTGCCTAATCCTAACCCTTTGCCTAACCCAATTATTATAAATGGATATTTTCCCCAATTTTTTTGTCAGTGACAAATATAAAAATAGATGTCATCCTTATCACAATTTCTTGTGACATGAAACTGGGAGGAATAAATAACACATTGCATAGTAAACTTAGAATTCAAAAAAATATTGCCTGGTTAGAATGCTGGACAGATTCTAAGAAAATGTAATTTAATAGGGATAAATGTAAAATATATTTATATTATGAACTCTAAAATTATAAGCACCTTAAAACGGTTAAATAACAACAGAAAAAAATGTGAATTAGACAAGACCTCTGGGATTTACCATTAACCTATAGATGGAGGCCAAAAATTCTATTAATGTAAGTTTTGGAAGAACAGAAAATTTATACAGCAAACAAAGGGAGGGGAAAGGAATATACATAAAAAGCGTAGAGAAAACCTTAAACTTGCCTGGAGACTATTCTATTATTTGATATCAAAGAGAACCATCCTTCTACAATGCTATTTTGCCTTAAGAAGATAACTTTTTTTTGAGTTTAAGGGCATATTTGAATTCCTTTCAAAGTCTAAGGAGGATGCCTTCCATTCCTCATATTAGCTAAGAAAAATCAATCTTTGATCAGAAATAGTTGTAAAAACTAATAGTAATTACTATAACTTTGACAATATTTTTTAAAATTTCACAAATACAAAATGAGAAAACTAACTAGACAATATTTTTCCTCATCAAAGATTTAGGTGTTTTCATGAGTTTGTCACTAAAATACATTTTGCTAAGCCACTGAGAAATCTTTACAAGAGCACAAAGAACAAGAATGACCTCAATATATGGGGTTTTTTGTTTGTTTGTTTTGTTTTTGCAATGCAAATGGGGTTAAGTGGCTTGCCCAAGGTCACACAGCTAGGTAATTATTAAGTGTCTGAAGCCGGATTTGAACCCAGGTACTCCTGACTCCAGGGCCAGTGCTTTATCCACTGCACCACCTAGGCGCCACCTAGCCGCCCCCTCAATATATGTTTTGTGGCAGCCAAGAAAGCAAATGTAACCTTAAACTGCATTAAGAGAGATATGGTATCCAAGACCAGGAAAATGATAGTACAGTTTACAATGCTACCAAACTGTTAAGTGCTTGGCAAACTTTAAATCACTATATACATGCTAGGTATGATATTGGGGACATTGCATTTATAGGATTTGGCAACTGTAATTGGATATTAGAGGTATGAGATAAAGGGAAGAGTCCAAAGTATCTCTAGTGTTATAGATATGACTAACCCAGAAGATGGAAATTCTACCAATCAATTAACAAATATTTATTAAGTATATTCCGTGTGCCAGGCATTGAAGATAAAGGCTCAGCTCCAACCATGTTATTCTCCCTATTCAATAAACACTTACAAAATCAAATGTCCAAAGTTCCTCATAATTTAATTCTATCTTGCTCCTCCCTCTACCACCACTATCTTTGGAGTCTTTTTATACCTTAGATTCCTATCACATACTTTTCAATCCAGTGCCACTGTCCTCCCTTACTGTTCCACAAACAAGCCATGCTCTTTCTCAGCTCTAGGCATTTTCTCTGGTGCATCCCCAATTCCTGGAATCTTCACCTTCCTCATTTCTGTTAATGGTTTCCTTCAAGGTTTTGTGTGTGTGTGTGTGTGTGTGTGTGTGTGTGTGTGTGTGTGTGTGTGTGCTCGCGATTTAGTTTTTGCAAGGCAATGGGGTTAAGTGGCTTGCCCAAGGCCACACAGCTAGGTAATTATTAAGTGTATGAGACCCATTTGAACTCAGGTACTCCTGACTCCAGGGCTGGTGCTCTATCCACTGTACCACCTAGCCGTCCCTCCTTCAAGTTTTTCAGTGAAAATCCCTTTTTCTACAGGAAGCCTTTCTCAACCCCACTTAATTCTGGTACCTTCCCTCTTTTAATTTCATATTTATCCTGTTTGTGGCTTGTTTCTACATATTTATTTGCTTATTGTCTCCGTCAATTGATTGAGAATTCCTTTGAGGGCATGGACTGACTTTTGCCTCTTTCAGTATCCCTAGCTTTTAGAATAGTCTAGGCACTTGATATTTATTGATTGCAGCAATTCAGTTTTAAATTTGTTGAGTTTGAATACCAGTGAACTTATAAAGATATAGATATCCATCAGGCAGGTAGGTATAAGTGATTTAGAGAAAGAGATTAATGGTTGTGTTATAGATTAGAGAGTTGTATTTTTGGATTGGTGAGTCCACCCAGTGGCCTCATCCTCAAGAAAGCAAGGTAGCAGGTGAAGAATAAATGAATGAATAAATGAATGCATCTATGTTAAGTGCTTATAATGAATCGAGTATTGGATTTGTTTTCTTATCCTTAGCAAGCAGAGGACCTTGTATCTACATAGTAGACACTGAATTAACTTATATTCAGTTGCAAATTGAAGATATATAGCATGTACAAACTATTCTAAAAATTTTAGTGCAATGTTAAGCTATTAAGGATAAAAATTACACTGAGAGGAGATACAAAGAAGTGATATAAAGGATAAGTGCCTGAGTTGATTTATGGTACTAGGTCGAAAAGAACATGGGGAAGAATGGGGTTGAGCTTGCAGACAGAGTTTAATTTTGGCAAAGAATAGAATTACTATTCTTGAGAAAAGAAAAAGAGGATAGATGAAAAAAGAAATTCAGAGGAACAGAGGAAGTCAGTCTTGGACTAAAGGACTTAAGATCTTGAAAAGACAAGAGAGTTGGAAGTTTTGTAGTAGGTGAAATAGACTCAGGAAAAGAAACCCTAAAGCCATCCTTCACTCCTTATAGTTAATTAAATACTCCACTTAGTTTTACACTTTACCTAGAAGAATTTTTTAAGAGTTTTTTAAACATCTATCTTTCTCCCAAAAGACTAAAAATCCAGACCTGCATCAAAACATGTTAATTTGCAAACTTTTCCTACATGAAGTTATGAGAAACTTAATGTTTTGTATTGGCTGGAAGAAAAGTTATGATGAAGTTTCTTTCCTTTTTTTTTTAATGCTTAAAGCATTTGTTACTGATTTTTGCTTATAATTTTTCATCACTTGGAAAAGTCTTTTCCTCCCCTCAACACTCTTTTGCTGTGATAAGGCAGATCTTCTTCCTATGCCTAGCTATGCCTAGACAAAGCTTTGGACTTACTAACAATTATCTATCATGAAATTATTCAGGATCCAGTTTGAGTGTTGTTTCTTCTGTACTTTATAACTCTAGTTATCACATGCTCTCTGTTGTAAATTCATTTGACTGTATTTCTAGGGTTAGTGCTTTTATCATCTCATAAATAGTTCTTACCTCTTATTATTACCACAGACATAAAGACTGCAGAGTTCCTATAGGTAATTTGTTACTAATTAAAAGAAAAATGAAATATTGAACATGGAAACTGGAAGGACTAATTACAATGAAAATGTAATTACAAGCAGAATAAACCCATATTTAGTGCAAGAGGACACTGTCTTTCCTAAATCAGACTGCCTCCAAAACAGTTTTTGGTTTCAGGAGAGAATTACTCCTTGAAAGATTGTGGCCTATGAATTCATGGGTGAAGATACTTCCAAAGGGCACTTTAATACAGGGAAATTATGAGTACCATAGAGTTCAGTTCAACTTAAACAATATTCAATCACACATGCTACTATAAACCTTTCCAGGATGAAGAACAAATTTATGCTTCCCTTTAAGAAGTTAGTATTCAGAATTTCCAGCCAGAGTCAGAACTGGGAATTCTGACATGAAAAGCAAATTTAATTGTGGAAGAGAGTAGATAGAGGAAAGAGGAAGAAAATAAGAGTTTGGGGGGTGGGGGTGGAAGGGAGCTAGGGATTCCAGGATACCACATCCAAGATATCCCACAAAATATGTGTTCTCAGGTCAGGTAGTATAGAGACAATCTCCCTTAGGCTGCATCCAGTCATGCTTGTGGGAGAAGATAGATCAGAATAGGGCATGTTGGTAACTTGATACACTATGGAGATTGTAAGAGGCAGACAAAGAGTAGGACCAGGGGAGGAGGGAACATGGTCCAGTAAGTAATCTCTATGTGGAGCATCCCAAAAGGGAGTAGGTGATCCATCCTTTCCACCTTTTCCTGATTTCTGTTAGAATAGAAATAACACATTAGTGCAAACTTAAATGTCCTTATGGTTCCTCATATTCAGTTATACCTACAAGGATAATCCAGATATCCAGATATCCAGTCCTAGTAAAAGTTTGAGATGTAGCTATCTTTGTCCATCTCTCAAGTCTAATGCATGGTAAAACATCCATGGACAGAGCACAATCTTAATTATTCCATAGAGCTGTTTTGTATTTTCTGAGGTGACATACTTAAAAAGCAGCTCCTTCCTTTGGGTTTCTTGGAATTTTAATTGGTAAGCATATGAAGTATATCTTTGCTTTCTGTTTCTTGTTTTCCAATTTAAGGGTTTATTACTTTTAAATTTATCATAGCCTTGGCTGGAAACTGGTTGTAACCCTTTAAGGCCCTTTTTATAAAGTAAAGAATTACCCCTAAGAAAGAAAAATCTTTGTACATATATTTCACCTAATAATATGGACACATTTTTAAAATCTGGGTTGGAATTTCCCAAATTAGAATAAGACCCAACACTTCTGCTTACAGAAGTTTTCTTAAATTGCAGGGTAGAATATAAAATCTATACAAGCAAATATTTATAGTAATCTTAAAAAGGGCTGGGGGGAAATTGAACTAGTGATTCCTTATCTGTATAGGGAAGCCATTTAGATTTTTCCATTACTCAGGAACAAAGGAATTTGCAGATACTGAGATTGAATTAACTTTCCTCAATCTTGGTCAGCCTACCTCACCCCTTCTACTCAGGTTTGGGTGGAAATAAACTCTTTATTAGATTGACTAAAGTAGTAGTGGTAGTGGTGGTGGCTGGTCTAGGGATAGGGATAGTCTCTTTTTCCAAGAGGGACATGATGCCACTCTCAGCCCCTCATTGGAGAGAGTGCACTTCTCATTGTAATGCTCTTTCTCTCATTGATCGTTAACCAATTAGGATCTGACCAAGATTGAGGAGAGTTAATTCAATCTCATTACCAGCAGACTGAACTTTGAAATGAAGAATATAGGAAAAAGGGAGAACTCTGGATCTCCACAAATCATTGTTTACTAATAATTTTTCTCATTTTAAAGGACTTAACAATCAATTGCTCTATGACGCCAATCACTAGCCCAGCAACTTTCCAGGCCAAAACTTTCCTTTCCAACCACCACTATCCTATATGTGTTATGTACCCCATTAAAATAAAACTTTCTTGAGCACAAGGATTATTATGTTTTATATTTATATCCTCAGTATTTAGCTTGGTAAATTGCAAACAGTTAATGATTTTCAGTCAAGTGCTTGAAGATAGCGATTATGTCCCCCCTCAACCTTTTCTTCTCCAGGCTAAACATCCCTAATTCATTCAGTTCACCCTCACATAGCAAAACTCAAAACTCTTCGCCATCGTGACACTTGTCCACTGGATTCTTTCCCATATCCTTCCCAAATCCAAAAGTGAGCACTATACTTCAAACATACATTGACCAGGGTAAATGATTTGTATAGTCTCAGACGATATGTGTCTCAATTTATAACAGTTTTGCACTAAAGAGTTCAGGGGTGGCTGGGTGGCACAGTGGATAGAGCACCAGCCCTGGAGTCAGGAGTACCCCAGTTCAAATCCAACCTCAGACACTTAATAATTACCTAGCTGTGTGGCCTTGGGTAAGTCACTTAACCCCACTGCCTTAAAAAAATAAAGAAAAATTCATATGCTTAAGGGATCTAAAAGAAGACAGACTTAATGATGATGAAGATGATAAAGACGACAATGACAATAATAATGATAACTGTTATTTCTCCAGTGCTTAAACCCACAAAACTACATAGCTGGGTATTAGTGGTATAACTAAGGAATGTTACCAACACCCAATTCTCTCAGATTTTTCTCCTTGGGCTGAGATTGCCTTCCTTACCCCACTTGCACCCTCTTCTGAAAGGTCATGGTGATATTCCTAGAGAGCTAACCTTGTGCCTATGTCTCAGACATCTCTCTCAAGAATCCTTGGAGGTAATTCTGATAAGGGGGAAATATGTCTCTAATTCCAACTAAAATTGCTAAACCTGTCCTGCTAAACTTAACATTTACACAATCAGTCATAACAGCAGCACTGATTTATCAAACATGAAACATTTACTAAAAATATGGCAAAAGCAAGAATAATTATAATATTGACTGTTTGGAAGGAAAACTCAATTTAAAAACTACATGAAACACTCCACCTATAAATCTAAGTCACATTCCTCTGCAATACTTACCAATGTCCACAGGGGAGAGAGGGAATACAGGTATGGAAAACTGACAGGAAGGCCTTTGGGTAGGGGAGCCTATTTACCTAAGGTAACTTATTACTGGGTGACAGACCCATCATTTACTTGTTCGTTTTATTTTTTTCCAAATACATGCAAAGGTAATCTTCAATATTCATTTTTGTATTATTCTGACTTCCAAAATTTTCTTCCTTCCTCCCTTCCCTTTCCCTACCTCAAGAAACAAGTATTCTGATACAGGTTATATGTACCTTTGTTCTTTTTAGATAACAGTTTACACTATGAGTCATCTGCTAAGCAAAATTACTTCTGGGTTATAAGTTCCCTTTCTGGTCTTTGCAGATCTCACAATGGGCAAAGCCACACCTATGCTATTCTGAGACTTTGGAGCTTTGACAAACTCTTTTAGCACATAGTCCCCATTGGCAGAGTGCTAGTTCAGTGACAAGCAATTCTCTTAAATTCACTAATTCTTTTCTGGGTTTTTGAGAACTTCTTCCTAAAAATAGCAATAGGATAAATTAACCTTTCCTAATAGCAGGGGATTCTGTTTTCTCCAAACAATTCTCAATCAAGTTATGACTCTTCACAGCAAATGTCTTTCTCTCTATGATTTTCCTTCTCAATCCAGAGAAGGTAGTAAAGAATAACAAATTCTGGAGCAGTTTCCCCTTTCTCCAGTGAGAAAGTTTGACTTTCTCCATCAATCAGTTCTTAATAATGTAATGCTATTTTTCCAATCTTCATGGCTCTCAAAAAAAAAAAAGGCAGTGTATCTTGTCCCATCAGATTTGATCAGCTTCTATCAGCTTCTGTAGTCTATGTTCTTTTGTCCCTAATATCCTCCTGTTAATTTCCTCTCTTGCTCTTATTTTCCTGTAGTCATTTCCTAGCATTCCAGTTTGGCTTCCAATGCCTCATATGAGTCTTTTCTAAGCAATGACTCAATTGCTTATAATGCAAAACTAAAAAGAGCTACTTTTCTGTCAGGTATTTTCCTAACAGTCTTCATATGAACTGCCTAATCTCCAAAGAGTGAGATAGTAATTAGCTTATCAGCTATTTTCTTCAATATTTTGAAAACAGCAATATGTAAAAACATATGCACTATAGCTCAGTCATTAATCCATCTGAGATCCTCTTATTACATTTATTTAAAGGCAATTCTCTTAGATTCTCCTAATGTCTCTCCTCAAGATTTTGTCTGAAAAGTTGTGTTTCTTCTAAAGTTGATTTCATCAATGATCCTTATACAAACTTTTTTTAAATCTCTTTTTAAAATGAATATACCCACATATGAAAGGGGTAAGTCAGAATTAATATGAGTCCAGGAATCAAGAAGAACTGAGTTCAAAGTTGACCTTAGGTGCCTGATACTTACTAGCTGTGTGACCTTGGGCACAGTGCTTTGCAAAAACTTAAAAAAAAAGAATATTAAAAAAAGAAATCTGGGAATTGACAACTGGCTAGGACTTCTTATGTGTCTTCACCCCTGTTTGATGGATAGGATTAATAAACCTGAGAGATTAATGCCCGGTACAGACTAACTTCTTGTATTCTTGTTCCTTATATCAGGACAGAAATATAACTAAATGAATACTGACAGATCAAAGAAGAGAGCAGAGACAGAGACTATTGGATCTGTGCTGTGGCCTTGGGCAAGCCATTGCCTTGCAAAAAAAAAAAACAACCTAAAAAAAAATCATTGTGGCAGAGTCTCCCCCAAAACTACTCCAAATATATCTAGAAAATGAATTCTTTTTTTTTGGGGGGGGGGTTGCAAGGCAATGGGGTTAAATCACTTTCCCAGGGTCATACAGCTAGGTAATTATTAAGTGTCTGAGGTGAAATTTGAACTCAACTACTCCTGACTCCATCGTCTATCTTCTATCCACTGCGCCACCTAGCTGTCCCTCAATTTCAAGTTCTTAAATACAGTTCCTGGTGTGGTTTGAATTTTATTAGTTTGGTAATAAATAAAATACATTTTAACCAAACTATTTAAGAGTATTTATTTTATTTAATATATTGAATCATCAAATGATAATTGCAATTGATGATTTAAACAGCATCAAATGATGATTTTAGGAAATTTTTAACAACTTCCTAGCTCATCTAGACTTCTAAGAATTTTATTAGCATCATCAAAACAAAATGAAATTTAGTACACTTTTAAATATTCAGTATTAAAGCTAAATAACTTAGACAGTAATAAATTAAAAATATACTCTACTATAGCTGACATTTCTTTATTTTTATTTTATTATTTATTTAGTATTTTGAATTTTTTTCAATTTTTTCCCCTAATCTTGCTTCCCTCCCCCCACCGCCCACAGAAGGCAGTCTTTACATTGTTTTTATGGTATACACTGATCTAAGTTGTACGTGATGAGAGAGAAATCATATCCTTAAGGAAGAAAATTAAGTATTGTGCCTGATTGTTGCACTAATGGAATGAACAAGTCAATCAAGTTTGATCATCACCCCCATGGACAACACTTCTTTAAAGCAACAACAATTATTACTATGGTAGTATTTATTGGACTGTGTACTGATTGTATTTATCAAGTAATTTGTAAAATTCCTGAAAAATTAACAATACACTCTTTTGAGTAGAAAAGAATTGACTCCACCTGACAAGAAAAATTTGTAGGTTTTCCAGGGCAGCAAAGGTGAGCCCTGCCTTCCTCCCACATTGTGAGCAGCACAGATAGAAGGAAGGACGCAGCTTGATGCTATTAGTATTTGACTACCTTTTGTGATAAATCTTTTGTAGAATATTGTGGCATAGGAGAAGGGAGAGAAGAGAATAGAAAAATGTAGTTACCAAGTTGGTGTGTTTTCCTAGATATTGTGGGTGGTGTGGTAGTGTTATCTCTCACTTGCTCAGGAGAGCTTGTTGTTAAATTTTCAGGAATTTTTTTGAGTCACTTGATAAACATAGTCACTGGCTGCAATGGCAATGTTATTTATCTCTTTAAAAGAATTGGTGTCGGGGAGGCTAGGTGGCAGTGGATAAAGCACCGGCCCTGGAGTCAGGAGTACCTTGGGTTCAAATCCGATCTCAAACACTTAATAATTACCTTAGCTGTGTGGCCTTGGGCAAGCCACTTAACCCCGTTTGCCTTGCAAAAAAAAAACAAACCTAAAAAAAAAAAAGAATTGGTGTTGAGGACAGTGGATCCAAACCTAGGTAAAGAATTTGCAGAGCTCAGTGAGAGAGCAATCAAACTTTATCCAGGTTCATAGTCCTTTAAAGAGAAAGAGGACTTCTAAGCATTCCTGTTAAAAAGACCAGAGTTGTGGAGAAACCTTGAGGATTAAATAGAGGAAAAAAGAGAAACATAAAAAGTGAGACTCTAGGATGATGATAAAAATTCAAGCAAAGTAGGTGGTTTGGTCAACAGTTCTCCATCTGTAATTATTCCTACAATGGTGCTAAAGCCATACAGCAGGAGAGTTATGAAGGGAAAATCTTTCTTTCCTAGAAGCCGTACTGGATCTCCTTATTCTCAACATTCATAGCATAAAATTATGCATATAAATTAAATTTTCAAACTTAAAAACAACCCCAATTCTTCTTTTATGCATAATTGAGAAAAGTATTTCTTGCCCTGCCCAAATTTCTTTAGGCTATGATCTTTTGCATCTAACATATCCATTCAGTTCTGATTTTGATATATGATAGAAGGGACTCCTCTCACCTTAATTTCTACCAAAATGCTTGAGGTTTTTTAACTTTGCTCCTCCAGAGGAATTTTGTTATTTTACTAGCTTTATAAAGTAATCTTTTGATAGTTTGGTATGCTACTGAATGATTACATTGATTTAGGTAGTATTGTCATTTTTATTATATTGACAAGACCCAAACATAAGCAATTATCTCTCAGGTATTCAGGTCTGTCTGTATTTCTGAAATAATGTTTTGTAGCTGTATAATTCATATATATATGTTGATGGGCAGACTTCAAAAAATCATCAATTAATTTTTTTAATAAAAGAAATATTCATTTATCACCTATTATGAAGCTAGTTAGGCTAAGCATGGGAAAGATATAAATGTAACATTTATGCCAGTTCTTTCCAAGGCTAATCACTATACCATGCTGCTTCTCATGCATCATTTACAAATATGATGGCTCTTCTGGTGAAATGTTTCTTCCAAAAGTACTTTCTTGACCTGCTGCTCTCTGCTGGTCAAAGGGATAAAGGGTTCTGTTTTTTATTAATTCTTTATGGCCTCCTAGTACCATATCAGATGCACCTAATTTACTAATTACTTAGGCAAGGTGAGAATCCTTACAGAGATTTCTTTGATTTTTTTTTGTGTGCAAATTGCCTATTACAAATGAGGCCAAACTTATTCAGTCTTAATTCTTGTGATGAATAAAAAGGTTTGAAAGATATAGATTTTGAATTTAATAATTTTATTAATAAGGCCATCTGGTTATTAGTAAAAGGATGGTTATTGGCTATCTCTCCTAGACCAAAGACAATTATAGTGGTGAGGATCACAGTTTATAAACCCAATAATGGGTTAATGACACCCAGAGATCATTCCCAGGTTTGGGTTAGAGTTAGACAATGGGTTACCCTACCTTAGATTAGATTACTTGTAAGGTTGGGTGGGATTTGATCAAGATCAGGAGAATTAATGCAATTTCATTATCAGTAATGTCCTTCAAGAAACTGAACTTTTTAAAAATGAGGATTTCTAAAAGAAGGGGAGAGCTCTGAATATCCCAAGATATTGATCATTATTAATATTCTCTTATTTTCCACAATGTTTTTTTTTTTATTTTCAATGGTTCTGGCCAGTGTGACTAGATATTAATGATACAAATACAATGAATGAAACAATCTCTACTCACAAGGATCTTATGTGCCATCCATGGGAAAAAACAAGGATATATAGTCTAATTGGGATAAATAAAAAGGATGAAATACAAATATAAACAATGAAGTTAATTATAAGATAGGGAGAAAAGGCATTAGCAGTTGGAGAGAATCAAGAAAGCCTTCCTGGAAAAGGGTAATAGTTAAGTTGTATCTTAGAGGGATTTTAGGTGGTAAAAGTGAAAGAAACTATAGTTCAGGGAAGAAGTGACCAAAGCAAAGGCACAAAGAAGAGAGATGGACAACAGAAATGAATAATTTAGTTGGATAACTATGTCAGAGAGGGAATAACATTCAACAAATCTGGAAAGAAAGGTCAGGATCAGATTGTAAATGTTAATTTAAATTAATTTAAATTTAAATGCTAAATAAAGGGAACATCAGAATTTGGCTAATATTTCTCAAACAAGCATTAAGATTGACAAGACTTTAAATATACTGATAGCTCACATCTCTTTTACTGTACTAAGCCCTTCAGAGTTATCTCATTTGATCCACAACAATTCTGCTTACCAGGGTGTCTATCATCCTCATTTTACAGATGAGGAAACTGAAGCAAACATTAAATGACTTGCTCAAGTGACACAGCTATTAAATGTCTGAGGCAGGATTTTTTAGCTCTGTTCTTTCTGACCCCAGGCATGGCACTTTAACCATTATGCCACATAGCTGCCCAACAGAGAGCTATTTTATTAAAATCAGCAAAGAAAAAATAGCTGATAACAGAGAGAGGATGTCTGTCTGAACTTCTTTAGCAAAGCAAGTTAGAGACTTCCTGATAAGGTCTGCCTGTGTCTCTCCCTTCAGACATAGTTTCTATCCCCATCCAGATCTATCATACAAGTTCATGATTTAGCATTTAATGAAATCCCATCAGCAGGAGTAAAATTGAGAACTTCACTAAAAAGGCCACATCTTTTTCTGAATGTTTGCCTTACTCCCTTTGGGGTTTGTCTGTTTGCTTGCCATGATCTCCATCTATTAGCCACTGCTTGGACACTCTCTCTTGGTCTGTGTCACTGTCTTCTCAGCACCATCCTGCAGCTCCTGAAGCCTGTCATTGTGGTTTCTGCAGTTCTCTGCTTGGCATCAGAATTTCTTGGCATTCACCCAGCAACGTGGCCATTTCCTCCAGCTAGCTCCGTATTCCTTCTTGCTGACCTCACCCAGAAGCCCAGTCTTCTTATTGTCCTTATGCTTCCATTTTCTTCTGTCTGTACAGAGAAGAAGCTGCTTGAGATTTTTCAGGAATGCCTTTCACATTCTTCCCCCAATTAAAGAATGTGTATGTTTTTGCAAATTATGCTAGTATGTGTAGTCTGTAAATTCTCATCATAGCACAGTGATATATGATATACAGCTCCCATACATGGACATACTATAAACATAACATAATACAGTTGGATATATTCAAACAGGTATGCTCTATCCTTCCTGTGATATCCTTCCCTGAAGACAGGATGTACCCTATTCATTATTGCATTTGCAATATTTGCCAAATATTTATAGATGTTGGTATACTTATTTCCCTACTAAAGCTTATGAAATATTTGTGAAGTGTTTAGCATAGTTCTTTTATTTTACTTTTTTTAAAATGTTATTTTTATTGTTTTTTGGATTTTACAATTTCCCCCAATCTCACTTCCCTCCCCCACCCCCCCACAGAAGGCAGTCAGATAGTCTTTACATTGTCTCCATGCTATACATTGATCAAAATTGAATGTGTTGAGAGAAAAATTATATCCTTGAAGAAAAAAATATATGAGATAGTAAAATTACATAATAAGATACCTTTTTAAAAAAATTTTAAATTAAAGGTAAAAGTCTTAGGTCTTTGTTTAAACTCCACAATTATTTTTCTGGCTACAGATAGTATTCTTCATTGCAGATACCCTAAAATTGTCCCTGATTGTTGCACTGATGAAATGAGCAAGTCCATTAAGGTTGATCATCACCCCCCCACATTGCTGTTATGGTATACAATGTTCTTCTGGTTCTAGAATAGAATTCTTTTTCTTTTTTATTTAAGGTTTTTGCAAGGCAAATGGGGTTAAGTGGCTTGCCCAAGGCCACACAGCTAGGTAATTATTAAGTGTCTGAGGCTGGATTTGAACTCAGGTACTCCTTACTCCAGGGCTGGTGCTCTGTCCACTGTGCCACCCAGCTGCCCCCTTTCCTGTCATCTCTTGAGAAAGAAATGGAGTCTTTTAGACTCACTGGCCTGAAATCCTACCCATATGACCATCATTGAATGGGTCTATCTCCAGCTTCTAAAGCATGAACTTTCCTAGGTGCCTACCTTCTCTACATGCTATTTCCTGAAGTCTTTTCTTGAAAAAAGAAACTGGAAACATATGTCTTTTCTCTAGAAATTGGAAGTCAACAAAACAAGGATTTCTTTTCTATCAGTCTAAAACTCCTCCCTTCACAGAGGTATGGAACACTGAGTAACCAATCTACCAAAGAAGAGAATCTTGCAGATACTTTTTCTTTGAGATCCAGGGTTTACTTGAGTCAAGTTATTTACTACTGGTAAATCTGTATACCTTCCCAGTCCTCAGAGACTTCAAATCACAGGTCAGTAGTTAATGGTCTCTCAGAAAAATCTCAAAACACAAAGTATCATTCCTACCGGTATTCATTATAAGCATGTACTGAGAAGGCATCTTGACTTCACCAAGTCTTCCACTGAATCCTTAGTGTCCCTGCATGTTTTGCAAAATGGAATTAGAATGCTCTAAGGTTCTAAGCATGGTACAATGTAATATATATATGTATATAAAACATATATGTTATATATTATTTAATATTATGTATCATGTATTATTATATATAGTTATATATAATAGAGTACATAATAATTCTGCAATTTTTGATTCTTGCAAGATGAAGCACCTCTTTCAATAGCCTCTCTAGACCCTGGTCTGACTGAATTGTAGCAGGGAAGGAAAATCCTTCTCCCATCATACTTTGGCACTGGTACTCTTCTGTCCCATAGGCAGCTTCCAGATGGTGAGTCCTTACTTAGAATCTCAAAGGTCCTCAGCTATCAGACTTCTTTCACTTCCCACTCATTCTCCTGTCCACTTAACCTTCACCCCAGCTGTTTTACTCCAATCACCATTTCCAACCGTCCCTTTTTGTTTTATTTACTTCTATTTGAATTTAAGCTCCTTAAATATAGGAACTCTTTTTGTTTGCATCCCCCAGGAGTTAGGAGTGCCTGACACAGTAAACTCTTTAATAACTCTATTTGTTTATTTTTTACACACTCTGTTTTCCTCATCTATTTATCTTGTTTGGTAGATCTATCCCAAGTGAGGTGGTTCATCCTTATTAGGAGTTGGCTCAGATGATTCCAATTCTCTTCAATGTATTAATAGTAATTTATGTAATAATTGAAGGTTTGCAAAATGCTTGACAAATACTATCTCATCTGATTTCCCTTGACTTAACAACTAAAATCCCATCTTCACAGGGAGCCTTTCTGAGCCTCTCAATTCTAGTGTCTTCCCTCTTTTCCCTCCCTTAATTATTCATATTTATCTTCTCTGTAGCTTGTTTGCATGTATTTGTTGTTTGTTGTCTAGCCTGTTAAACTGTGAGCTCCTTAAGGGCAAAGACTGTCTTTTACCTCTTTTTGTATCTCCAGTGCTTAGCACAATGTCTGGTTCCATTATAGGTACTTAATAAAATGTGTACTGAGAACATTATAATCTTGGCTAGTAAACTTGGAGGTGACCATAGAGATCAGCTTGTCTATCAACATCATTTACAACCAAGGAAGCATAGAGGTTAAGGGACCTGGAAAAGAAACTAGGTTTTGTTCCTTAAAGTTTAGACCCCCCCATCTTTTTTCCATCATCACTGTTTATATAGACTCTAATATTGAATATGAGTCTGGGGTCCATTGAGGCAAAAAAAAAGTTTAAATCTACAAATGTATTTCTTCCAATTGACCATCTCTAGTTTTGAACTCTTGGTTTTAGTTTCTGTTTTTAGTTGTCCTGCTTCCTTCAAGTTCCAGAATGTTTTAAAATTTTTCACTTTCCTTGTTTCTTACAGTGCTGTTTCACTACATTTACATGTCATGATTTGTTTAGTCATTATCCAACATTTCTTTTTTCAATTCCAGGAAATTCTACTCTCTTTGGCATGTTGCATGTTCATCCCATCTGTTTTAAGAGATTCTCCTTACTATTGTTCTATAAGAAACCATGAGTGAGATGGCGACAAGAAGGGATCGAGTCTTAGGAGCTCTCTGATAAAACTCATCAGCTAAGGACTCTAACTAAACTTTCGAGAGGCAGAACCCACAAAGGGACCCAGTGAGGCAGTTCTCCTACTCAAGATAACCTGGAAAAGAGCAGAAAGGCTCTGCTCCTTGGGTTCGGAGAGGCGGCCTGCCAGAGGGGTTGGCCCGCCAGAGCCAAAGAACTTCAGCCTCCCGGAGGCAGCCCCAGGGCGCTGGGAGCCACGGCTCACAGCAGTGGGGGAGTCTCCTGAGCTGCACCCAGAGGAGCACCGGGCACAAAGTAGGGGAACAGCAGGGGACCTTTGCCAGAGCGAGCACGTGAAGCCCAGCCCTCAGGGCGCACAGGGAGCAGCTTGGTCTTTCTGCAGCCCAGAGCTGGAAACAGAAGCAGGCAGGCAGAGCCGGTAAGCAGGAACCCCCAGGGCATGAGCCCATTGAGCTGAGGGAGAGGAGTGAAGAGAGAGAGACTGCAGAGCTCTGTCCTCTGCCCCTGGAACAGGACTCTGGGGCTCTGACCACATTCAGATCCTGATCTCAGTCTAGGCCCCCCATAGAACAGCAGGGCCCCCTCCACCTCAGCCTGGTGGCAGAGGGAGGTGCTTATGGTCATTCACAGACCAGGAGGGAGGACAGAGCCTCACACACTGAGACCCTTGTGGGAGTGTCCCAAAAGCTCAGAAGCACCGCCAAACCAGGCCCAGGCTGGGAAAATGAGCAAGCAGAGAAACAAAAAGAAGACTATTGAGAAATATTTTGCAAATGAGCCCAAGAAGGATAAAAATACTCAGTCTGAAGATGAGGAAGCACAAGCTCCTGCATCTAAAGACTCCAAGAAAAACAGAAATTGGGCTCAGGCTATGACAGAGCTCAAAAAAGACTTTGAAAATCAAATGAGGGAGTTGGAAGAAAAACTGGGAAAAGAAAGGAGAGAGATGCAGGAAAAACATGAAAATGAAGTCAGCAGCTTAGTCAAGGAAATCCAAAAAAATGCTGAAGAAAATAGCATGCTAAAAACCAGCTTAGGTCAAATGGATAAAACAGTTCATAAAGTTATTGAGGAGAAGAATGCTTTAAAAAGCAAAATTGGCCAGATGGAAAAAGAGATAAGAAAACTCTCTGAGGAGAACAAATCATCCAGACAAAGAATAGAATTCAGGGAGATTGATGAATTTACCAGAAATCAGGAATCAATACTTCAAAACTCAAAAAATGAAAAATTAGAAGAAAATGTGAAATATCTCATTGAAAAAACAACTGATATGGAAAACAGACTTAGGAAAGATAATTTAAAAATTATTGGAATACCTGAAAGTAATGATCAGGAAAAGAGCCTTGACATCATTTTCAAAGAATTACTACAGGAAAATTGCCCTGATATTCTAGAAGCAGAGGGCAAAATAGAAATGGAGAGAATCTACCGATCCCCCAGAGAAAGAGATCCCAAAAAACCAACCCCTAGGAATATTATAGCCAAGTTCCAGAAATCCCAAGTCAAAGAGAAAATATTACAAGCAGCCAGAAGGACACAGTTCAAATATCGTGGAGCTGCAGTCAGGATCACACAGGACTTAGCAGCAACTACATTGGAAGCTCGTAGGGCTTGGAATGCAATACCGGAAGGCAAAAGAGCTTAGAATGCAGCCAAGAATGAACTACCCAGCAAGGCTGAATGTCCTCTTCCAGGGAAAAAGATGGATTTTCAATGAACCAGGGGAATTTCAAATGTTCCTTTTGGAATGGCCAGAGCTGAACAGAAGGTTTGGTCTTCAGATACAGGACTCAGGTGAAGCAGGTAGAGAGAGCTTTTATAGTTGAAGCACAGGAGAAAGCTGAATTCGAAGATAAAATATAGTGTAAAAATGGAGTCAATAGAAAAAAAAGGAAATGGAATGGGAAAAAGAAAAAGGAGAGGGGGAATAGGTCAAGATATTTCACATAATAAGATTTTTTTTATTACAATGAGCTATTGCAATGACATGGAAGGGGGGAGGCAAGGGGGAATGAGGGAAGCTTTGCTCTCATCAGAGATAGCTAGGAGAGGAAACAGCATATATACTCAATGGAGTATAGACATCTGGAGTAAGAAGGAGGGGGGAGCAGGGGGAAGGGGTGGGGATGTGAATAAAGGAGGAGAGGATGGACCATGGGGGCAGAGTAGTCAGCTATAACACATTTTCTTTCTTACTTCTTGCAAGGGCCTGGGATTGGAAGGCCTGCCCAGGACCACAGGGCCAGGTGGATTCTGGGCCTAAGGGGTGGTATGGGGGCTCAGGGCTTCTTGGTCCCAGGACCAGGGATCTGTCTGCTGAGCCAATCAATGACCCTACAGCAGAGTCAGAGTGAAAGGAGAGAGAAAATAGAGTACATGGTAGTGGAGAAATAAGAAAGGAGGGAGTTGCGATCAGCAATGGCAAGGGTGGAAAAATATGGAAGTAACTTTTGTGATGGACTTATCATTAAGAATGAGATCCACCCATGACAGAGTTGTTGGTGTTGGAACAAAGACTCAAGCACATTTTTTGTTATTATCATTTGGGGGAGGGTGCAGGGCAAGTGGGGCTGGATGGCCTGCCTGGGGCCATATAGCGTGGTGATCTTTGGGTGTCTGGGGCCGGATTTGGACCCATGTGCTCCTGGCTCAAGGGTCAATGCTCTGTCTGCCACCAAGCCACCCCTACTATTATTACTATTTTATTTTATTTTGGGTCTTTTTTTTCTTTTTTTTGGTTTTTGCAGGGCAGTGGGGATCGGGTGGCTTGCATGTCACATAGCTGGGTGATTGTTGGGTTTACGAGGCTGGATATGGACTCCAGTGCTCATGGCTCCAGGCTGGTGCTTAGTCCATTGCGCCACCTGGTCATACCTACAATTATTACTAGTAATTTTTTTTTAATTTTAATTTTTTTCTCTCCCCTTTACTTTTTTCGCCCAAGCAAGTCTATCTATATTCATGGGGGAGGAGGAGTATTTTGTTTACTTGTAAATAAGAATATTTTATTAATGTAAAAAAACCTTTGTACAAAATGAGAATAAAAAAATAAATTTAAAAAAAAAGAAACCATGAGTGGTTGGATTTAGACAAGCATGAAAAGAATTACATGAACTGAAGCTGAACTAAGGGAGCAGAACCAAGAGAACATTGTATACATTAACAATAACATCGATCAACTATGATGGATGCAGCTCCTCTCAGCAGTTCAGAGAACAAGGACAACCTTGGAAGACCTGCTATGGACAATTCCATCTCCACATCCGGGGGGGGGAACCCCCAAAAACCAAAACCATAGAAACTGAATATATACTATAGTATACATTTAAAACATGTTTGTCCTTCCTATCTCATGATTTTCTTTTCTTTCCCTTAGTCCTAATTCCTTTTAAACAAAATGATTGATATGTAAATATGTAAAATAGAAATGTACATGCATGTATAACTTTTACCAGACTATTCACCACCAAGAGGAGGGAGGAGAGAAGGAAGGATGGCAGAAAAATATGTAACATAAATTTGCAAATGGGTAAATGTTGAAAAACTACTGAAGCATATAATTGGAAAAATAAAATAAAGTATGTTTTTGTTGAGAGAGAGAGAGAGAGAGAGAGAGAGAGAGAGAGAGATTCTTCTGTGGAAACCAACAGGGCACACACATTGGGGAATGTAGGGGATGGAGGTTGGAGGGAAAGTAGTCTAAAATTTTTAGACCTTGTCCTGGCTCCTTCCCTAAAGGAAATACCAAGAGAACCATTAGCTAACTACTTTGGAATTTGAGCATCTATGGAAGACAAACCATTCAAATAGCTTGTAAAAAGACAACCAAGAAAGATGCAAAGAGACTATGCTTCCTCATGCCTACCTAGTATCCAATAACAACCAGTTTTTGCAGTTATCATTGCCTTGATGGACATTGCATTGTCATCAGTCATATTGTGGGGGCCCCTCCTCCAACCCTGGACCTTGTCAAAGTTCAATGGCATACAAGTGTGTAATGTGTCAGATTGCTTAATTTTCTCTAGGCTTATTCACATGTCTGGTTTAGAGCATGTTTTGCAAATTTAGGATTCCAATCTGAGCTTGATTACTGACTCAAATTGCTTTTTAAAAATATTCTTCAATTTTATGGGATTCAATTTCTATATCTAAAAGATAGGGTCAATAACACTTTCTCTTAACTATCCATCTAACTCACAAATATACCTAGAGAAATAAAGAATGAAGTTTTACAATTGAGGTGTTGAGGTGTTTTCCTTTCAGATTCATATGATCTTTTCAAATAAAAATGTTATTGCAAGCAACACTAGAAGGCACTATTCCTCCACTGAGGCATGGAACAGACATAAAACAAATTACTAAGTCTTAAATTGCTCCTTCTCCTCAATTCCTATTAAAGACATGAAAAAAAGAAAATCCACTTTGCAAAAACTATTCACACAATGAACCAAGTAATGTGGAAGAGAAGAAGAAGAAAGGGAAAAAATTTCTGGAGAGATAACAGAAATTGGAGAGAAAGGAATGTAAATTCAATAGGATGAAACAATAGACACAAAAAAGCAACAGAGAAGAAATGAAAAGGTAAAAAAGTATAGGCAAGTTTCTTTAATTAAGCAGCAATATGAGAAAACTGCTGGCTATGAAAAATGTTTTTCCCCTTTACCTTGGCAAATACTAATTTATAATTGACTAAGATAATATTTTTGGCCTGCATAGTCATAGCTAGCCTATATTAGGGAATTTCATTAATTATATCCTGAGGCTAATGAGAATCAGCATAGTCTAGCTGACAGATTATTCTAGTGACAGAATCAGCTGATTTCTATAACTGTTAGTACTTATTCTTTAGAGAGTAGCTTAGAGTAGATAACTATTTTATTCTATAATTTCAAACATTGTTGTACTTGTTATTATTTATTATTAACACTTTCCTCCCTGGCCCCCACTTCTTTGAAGCTAAGAAAATTACTTTTAGTTCCTCCCCAGGGTTCTTCCTGTACCCTTACAGAATTAAGAGTTCACCCGCTATGGGAACTGGGACTGGTAGTGTTTCTCTACTATTTAGTCTTTCTGCCAGACTCCAGCCTTCACCAATGATGTTCTTCTACAGAGATGAATCTCCTACTCCTCAATTCCATTTATCCACTTAACAGTTGGATTAGCTTTTATAAAAAAATTATTTCAAGGGCAGCTAGGTGGTGCAATGGATAGAGCACTAGCCCTGGAGTCAGTAGTACCTGAGTTCAAATCCAACCTCAGACACTTAATAATTACTTAGCTATGTGGCCTTGGACAAGCCACTTAACCCCATTGTCTTGCAAAAAAAAAAAAGCTAAAAAAATTACTTCAAAAATATAATCATATGGGGACAGCTGGGTGGTGTAGTGAATAAAGCACTGGCCCTGGAGTCAGAAGTACCTGGGTTCAAATCTGGTCTCAGACACTTAATAATTACCTAGCTGTGTGGCCTTGGGCAAGCCACTTAACCCCGTTTGCCTTGCAAAAACCTAATATATATATATATATTTATATATATATATATAAATATATATATATATAATCATATGGAAACAATGGCAAATTGCCTTCTGTGGGGTGGGAGAAGGGAAGTAAGATTAGGGGGAAATTGTAAAACTCAAAATAAATAAAATCTCTATAATTCAAAAATATAATCATAAATCTATAAAGTTATTCCTCCAACACAAAGTTCTTAATTCTTCTCTGACCCCTACCTCCATGCCCACATTCAATTTCTGGAATGGTGAAGGAAATTAGAATCACATTTTAGCTGAGTTCCTGTAGAGCACAACTCCAGGTTAGTTTCCAAATTCCAAGTCCAAACTCCCCCATGGACTTCAGGCTCAGGCACCTTGACTTTTCAGGGTTTCTGTGGCTTGTGGCAACATTTTGCCTGAAATTTTGGCTTCAAGAATGTCATGGCTCACATGCCTGGTTTTGATGGGGATTGGGCCCTATACGTAAAAATGAGGAAAAGAGACAAAACAGAATAAATCCCCCAGACTAATTTCTTGCCATTGGGTAAAAAGCATCGGACAGTATTCCCTCCTCCCTATCTCCTCCACATGTGCTGGTTCATTTTATAGTACTCGTGAAATGTGTGTGATCTTCACATTCTGGTAGCAGCAGGAGAGAAAGAGAGAGACTGTGCCAGTCTGGCAGTTTTTGAAGACACAGGCTAGCTATCTTTGAGATCTGCAGACAGAGGCCACTCCCACTCTTATGGTAGGGGGACTGGGGAAAGCAGAGTGTCTCCATGGTAGGTCTTCAATCTGGTTATCCACAGGGCAAACCTCCTTATATTTAGGAATATAGCCTTATCATTTTGAAAAATATTTATAATTTTCAATATATCCTTTTGTTAAAAAATTTAGAATCACCTGGACCTCAGAGACGATCATTATCTAATCCAATTCCTTCATTTTCTAATGGATGAAATTAAAGCCCAAGGAAATTAAATGACTTGTTAAGGTCTGATGTAAATAGAACTTAGGTTTCTTGACTCCTAGCCCAGTACACTTTCTGCTATACTATACTCTATGAATATCTGTTTTAGACTTTTCTGAGGTCACCATATTATTATTCATCATTACCACAAATACCTGGCACTTCTCAGTAATTTAGCAGCAAGCGGTCTGAGGAATAAAATGCTAGGGTCTATGATTCTATGATCCATAATATATGTCTGCAAAGTCAAGTTAAAAATTAAATCTAAAAGCCTATAATCTCAGAGAGAGATTATATCATACTTTAGTGGAAAGAAGCAATAAGATCAGTCCTCTACAGTAACAAGATGAATCATTCCAATCCTTTCTCCACACTTTGCTCACTTTAGGTCAGTTGCAAGCTGTGATCTTTCTTTAAAGCTCAAAGTGCTACTTTCTAGAAGGGACTCTTCCTTATTGTTGCTCTCCCAGCTTCTCCAAAAATATTCCCTATTTTTTTATTAATTTATCTGTCTTTGTGACTTTCCCCTCCAAGTATAATGTAAGTTTCTTGAGGATAAGAATTGCTTGTTTTTTTGTCAGTTAATCTTCAGAGCCCAGCACAATGTTTGGCACATGGTGTCACTAGTTTATCTAAAAAAATGCAATCTTAATTATTCTCAACTTGATAAACACCAGAAAATATAAGCATTTTCATACACATATATTTTTTGGCCCAGATTTATGATTTCATTAATGTAAAGGATTCCCAATAAGGAAACCAAGACAAATTGCAATTATTCTGCAACTTATGTTTTCCCTGGGGAATAGAAAAGTTAAGCAATCTACTCAGGATCACCCAGTCAGCATTATGTCAGAGGCAAGAGTTGAACCCAAGTTTTCCTGGCTCTGAAACAGCTCTTTATTCACTACTCCACTAATATCAAACTCAAATATAAATGAATGCCACATATTGACTTAGTTTTAAAATATGGTCATATCTAGGTTTTAATATATTTTCATTTATTCTGTTATAGATTTCTGAATTATATTTTAATCTGGTTTGGTCTGCAATCAAGAGTGCTATGAGCACCATGGGGAAGCAGTTAACACTTCTGCAGTACAAGCTCCAGAAGATTTTAAGTTCCTTGAGAACAGAGACTTTTGTTTCTTTTCCTATCCTTATCACTTAGCTTATTGACTGACTGAACATGCTGATTCTCATAGTTTATACTTAATAACAAATGCTTATTTAATTGAATAAAAGTCACATATGGATGATTTTTTAAAACCTTTTCCCCCAATACTAAAGTGAAAATATTGTCACTATATAAAAATACCTCAACTACATGTAGAATTTAGAATTTAGAAATTCAAGATCTATTTGAATTTTTATTTTTAATCCTTTTCCATATGAACAAAGTGAAGTGGAAAATAGAAACAATTTGTTACCTGTATCATTAATGGGGTATATGAAGAAAGGTGAAGAGAATGGAGGGATAAAGGATGTGATAAGGGAAATAGGTTTTTTTAAATTTTTATTTTTTTTAATTTTTT
Source organism: Macrotis lagotis (assembly GCF_037893015.1). Taxonomy (NCBI): domain Eukaryota; kingdom Metazoa; phylum Chordata; class Mammalia; order Peramelemorphia; family Peramelidae; genus Macrotis; species Macrotis lagotis. Next base: position 176,038,993 of record NC_133660.1, read on the forward strand.
AGGTTTTTGCAAGGCAATGGGGTTAAGTGGCTTGCCCAAGGCCACACATCTAGGTAATTATTTAGTGTCTGAGGCTGAATTTGAACTCAGGTCCTCCTGACTCCAGGGCCAGTGCTCTATCCACTGAGCCACCTAGCCGCCCCCACTGAACCACCCAGCCTCCCTGAAATAGTTTACTTTTTAAAATATTCTTACCCATCTAAAACTAAGGTTCATACCACCATATGTATAGAAATTTTGAGATTATATTGCTTTTTATCCTAACATCTAGTCTTTTTTTTTTTCCATTTCCTTATTTGGTTTTTAACTGTTTTAAAATTATTCATATTAATATTTTTTCAGTTTTTTTCAATTATTTTTGCAAGACAGTAGGGTTAAGTGTCTTGTTCAAGGTCACACAGCTAAATAAGTATTAAGTATCTGAGGTTAGATTTGAACTCAGGCTCTCCTGACTCCAGGGCTGGTGCTCTATCCATTGCACCAGTAAGACACCCAAATTATTTCCTTCTTTCTTACCTGAAATTTGCAAAAATGCTAACTCCTGTATCTTAAGAAATGACTGATATGAGCAATTCAGAGAGACAAAGAAAGATTTATATTAGTTGACATTAAATTGATACGATTATTTGATAAGTAAAGAGAACCAAAGAACAATATAATCAATGACTATAATAATGTAAATGAAAAGTACACCCAAAAGAGACTAAATACAGAATGTTCAGTGTTGGCCCTGGAGACAAAACGGTTTGCCTTAGCAAACTACTTTTGGTAGAGAGGTTGGGATTATAAGTGTAGAATATGACATGTGCCATCAGATGTGAATACTATATCACTCGGCTTTGCTTAATTATTTTTCTTTTTATAAAGATAGTTTAGATAGTATAGAGGAGCATTTTAAAAAAAAAATCAAGAGTTAAATGGTACTTCCTTTGAATCTATTTTTTATCTTTCCTATGATTTAATTGATATATTTCCCCTAGACAACTTCCCAGAGGTATTACAAACACCTGTTGCAGCTGTTATGTGTTAAATAAGTCATATATATTACCTTATATCTGTAAGATAACACTGAAAATTTTAAAGCACTTTCACTTATACTATTTTATTTCATCCTCATAATAAATTTGTAAGATAGGCAATTATTACTTATAAAAATATTTTTTTCAAATAACAAACATTTATCTTCTCTCCCTTCAGTCCTCTTCCCCAGTAATTATTATTTCAGTGACCAGGTAGAAAAGAGGTCAGTGAGCACAGTAGTGACCAATAATTTTTTGTCATAACTAGAAAGAGGAAACTAAGATGCTAACACCTGAATATATTGTAGAAAAAAAATAGTGAGGCAAAGACTATGGAAAACTCACTTCTCCCAGGATACCCTGGGAAGGACAACACTTTCAGGTACTCTTGCCTGGAACTTTGTTATTCAGTCTGTCCTCAAGCAGCTTACTGTTTCCCCAGGAAAAGTTCAATCTATGATATTTTCAGGTTTGTGAAATAAAAATTTTGAGCTTTTTCTACATTCAGGGCTAATTGTGAGTTTTTCACTTTTTCACTTTCAAGAGCTCTCATCTTTTCTTTTAACCTACCAATTTCTCCTCCCCACATCAATAGGATCTAGATCTGGAAGGAACACTGTCTTATTCTGTCTAACACCATCATTTTACACACGAGGCAAATGAGGTAGAGAAGTTAAGTGACTTTCTAGAAGTCACCCAGCTATGGATAGCAAAGTCAGGAGTCTAACTCAGGTTCTCTAACTCCAAATCTTTTGCCTTTCCACTAATGTATTCCAATAATGTCTTATTTTGTTTTAGGTTCAATGATTTCTTTGGTAAGGAGTATCTTCTACCATTTTAGGTCATAGGATCATAGAACAATACCTTCCCCACAACTTACAGTCTTAGAGAGTTGCCTGGGCCATTGAATGGTTAATTAATTTTGTCCAGGGTCAAAGTCAGTCAGTATGTGTCAAACCCAAGACTTTCTGACACTAAGTTCAGCTTTCTCTGTCCACCACATCATGCTGCCGTTCTGTATTCCTATGTGTAGGCATTATACATATGGAGTTAAATATTAATTCATGTTGCATTACATCTGTTCCTTCTACTGGTGAGCAACATCTGTCTAGCCAGCCTTATCCTAATTAAAATTTGGTGCTTTATGACTTAGATATTTGGGTGGAGAATTGTTTATCTACTCCAGGAATTATGTGGTCAGTTTCTGGTGTCATATTGTTCAGTCATTCAGTAGTAACAAGATATTTGTCTTTGAATGTGTATTATTAAACAGACTTCATTTTTGAAACAGAAGAGGGTTGAACTGACCTTATAAGGAGGTTAAGTAATTGCAACACATAGGAACCTCCATGATACAGTTCCAGATTATGAGTTTTCTTTCCATTTTATAATTTTTAATCTTCCACCTTCCTGATGGTATTTCTGTAAATATAACACATAGATGGACTGGCTACCAGAAACTTTTCCTCGGAATATGTATAGTTATTCCCTGTCTGGATTCAGTCAACAAGAGAGAAACTTAAGGGAGAATTTATTTTTACTTAGGTGGTGATTCATCACTGAAGTTATTTGACATTTTATGATATGAGAGATCTTTAGTGATCTTACATTCTTTTGGGGGGATATATATAGCAAAACTTGAATGAACTTATAGAGGCATCCCAGGAAACATGCTCCAGAGGATTTCCTGGAAACTTTTGGCAACTTCTGAGAAATATTGATTCAGTGGCTCACTGTTGGGGCCATGTAGGAATGATGAACTTCTTAGCTATTTCTGGACATATAATGGCCCAATCCTGAAAGAACTTAGCATGGAATGCCATGGTAAATACTGAGTCATCCTTCAGTTCTCCCCCTATCTTGTGACAGCAGCATGGGGGGAAGATATTGTCTATTAAAAGAAAAGATAGCTTCTGCCTAGTGGCCTCTTGACTGGGAAGCACCAGGGAGCAAGATGGTTTTTCCATTGAGGAGTGGGGGAGGGCAGAGTTCTTTTCTACTCCAATAATTTAGCAAATTCCCCCACCCCACCCCAAATGGCCACTATTCAAACTTGCCTCTAGGTTTCTGGAAGCTGCTGCTTTTCTTGTATTTCCTTTGCTTCAGTATGTGACCTTGTAAATTTGAAATGTCTAGAGGTCTAACAAGAAGTGGTGAGAACATCTACCAGATTTTTGGTTGCAACTACTGGAGGAATAGCTGATGGTAGAGGAAACTTCTTCATTGGAGAATGGGCCAACAAAAGGGGGTCTAGCAGTCTTTGGCTATTTCATTGTCTTTCCTTTTTGAAGAAAACTATGACAACAGGGAGGTGACAACACTTGAATTAGATTCGAGGAGGGGGGTGCTGTGCTAAGTCACCAACCTCACTCTCTTCTCCAGAGCTATCTGAGTCTAGTGACCAGATGTGAATCAGGATGATGGAAGTTGACCTGGATGTAAGGCAATTGGGGTTAAGTGGTTTGCCCAAGGTCACCCAAGTACTAAGTCAATTGTCTGACATCAGCTTTGAACTTGGGTCCTCCTGACTCCAAGGCTGGTGCTCTATCCATTGTGCCACCTAGAATACCAAACAAAGGGAATTGGAGGCAGCACGGACTAATTCAGAAGATATTTAATACATAAGCAGAAAGACCTCTAAAAAGTGTATTTCAGGGGCAGCTAGGTTGCACAGTGGATAGGGCACCAGCCCTGGAGTCAGGAATACCTGAGCTCAAATCCGGCCTCAGACATTTAATAATTACCTAGCTGTGTGGCCTTGGGCAAGTCACTTAACCCCATTGCCTTGCAAAAAATAAAAAAAATTAAAAAAGAGTATATTTCATCATTAATCAAGGAGGATTAAGATTAAAAGGTCATTACAGATTTGCCATTTGGTGTTTTCATTTGCATTATTATAATCATTACATATATTGTTCTACAGGAACCACTTCATTCTGACTTAATTCATTGAAGTCTTTCCATTTTTTCTGTCTTTCTCATATTTTTTCTTTCCTATGAAACAACAATATCCAATTTAATTAATGTATCATGACTTGTTCAATTAATCCTCATTTAATAGGTTCATACTCTGTTTCTAGTTTTGCTATTGCAGAAAGTATTGCTGTTTATATTTTGGTGCATATAGAACCTTTCTTTATGTCTTTGATCTTGGGTTTTATGTCTAATAATGGAATGGAATTTTTATTTTTATTTACAAATTGAACATCTTTTTGTGTTCCAAATAATGTATATATCTTCCTGGAGAGGAAAGATCATGAAATCAAAAGAAATGAGTATGAATTCAGGCTTAGTTAGTTATTGCTTGTGTCTCCTGAGATAGATCACTTTATCACTCTTTTTTTAAGGTTTTTGCAAGGCAAACAGGATTAAGTGGTTTGCCCAAGGCCACACAGCTAGGTAATTATTAAGTGTCTGAGACCGGATTTGAACTCAGGTACTCCTGACTCCAGGGTTGGTGCTTTATCCACTATGCCACCTAGCTGCCCCTCACTTTATCACTCTTGAATCTTTTCACCTATAAAGTGCATGAGAGGGCTATATTATCTCTAACTTTAAAGTCTATGATAGTAATCACTCCTTCTTTTATTTGTTTTCTAAGTTCACATTGTGGCATTGCATGTCAGATTTTCTAAAGCTGTACACATATGAATGAATCTATAAATGTCAACTCTATATGATGGAAAAACTATGATTTATCATGGTATCTTAATAGGAGAGGGAAAGAACTTTATGGTTAGAATACACATTTCAAAATTGTTCTAGGTCCATTCTGAGAGTTGGGAACTATTTTAATTCAGTTCAGTTGTTATGCTAGCTTTAAATTAATAGTCAAACCTAGTCAAGTCTGTAAGGATTTATTAAGCTGTATGTTTCCAAAGCATTGCTCTAAGCAATGGAAATACAAATACAAGAAAAAAGAAAATCTCTTCCCTCAAGGCACTTACATTTTAGTGGGGTAAAACAGCTCATAAGAGGGGTAAATTTTGATGAATTCCAAAGAGTCAGAATCAGAGCCAGGAAAAAAAAATGAAAGGATGACTGCCCTGAGTCATTACTCAAAATGAGTGTTCCAGGAAGAACTCTCTACCTGTGGAAAACATGGCATCAAGAATATAAAGATATCTCAAGATAAGAAGGGCTGGGGAATAAAGGGAACTTCCAGAATGTGCAGGCACCTGAGGCTGACAATGAAATCTGGGGAGTTAGAAGAAAAGATGGGAGAGGGAGCATCTAATAGAGTAGACTATTATGTTTCAGAATTAATAAAATTTTAGGAAGCAGAGATAAATGAAAAACAGTTAATATAAACCATTGAAATGCCATTTATGGATATGAAACTATCAAACTCATGTATATGCGCTTTTGTGAAAATGGACTCAATGAATTAATTTACTTGTTTTTGATGAAGTTAGTCTATGCATAATTAATACTGTATATTATTAAATTTAATAATATGAATTAGTAAGAAATTTAAAATATGTTTTAAAACCAGTATAAGAGTTAATAGGAATATCTGAACAGTGAGGTTTAATCCTATTAACAGGGCTAGAAGTTAGGCATATTTAGCCAAGAGGCATCGGAAGCTGTATCATACAGAAAATGCAGGAAAATCTGAGATCAAGGCATCTCTTTTTAACCCTGAAAACACAATTATTTTTTTTTCTTAATTTTAAAAAGTAGTTACATTTATTAGTAGTATTCATTTTTCTTTGAAACATTTAACATTAAATTTTAGTTTGCCTTTTAGTCTTTTTTTTTATTTTTTATTTTTGAGAGGCAGTAGGGTTAAATAACTTGCCCAAGATCATATAGCTAGGTAACTATTAAGTGTGTGAGGTCACATTTGAACTCAGGTCCTCCTGACTCTTTTTTTTTTAGCCAGTGCTCTATCCATTGCACCCCCTAGCCACCCTGTAAAAATTCCTTTGTGAAAGCTACAGTTTCATAGATAGATGATAGATAGATAGATAGATAGATATATAGATATATATACATTTATATATAGAGAGATAAATTTATATATATATATCTACATATAAAATATAAGCTATAGTAGCTTAAATTTACATTAAAGTTTTTTAAAAACCTTGTAAATAACCACAGTTTCATTAGTATAGGTAATGCATGATGACAAAACTATCAGTGCAGATCAACAACTACTTAGAAACATATAGTATAAAAGTTGCTTGTAGAGCTAAGAGCTTTAAAACTTAAGTCTTGCCCAGAGTTATACAGCTACTCAGAGATGGACCTTTTTGATTCTGAGACCAGTTCTTTATTCATAATACTACTTTGCTTCTCATTTTATGTTATAGAATATATTACATTGATATAATCGAAAATAGAAAGGACTAGCATTTCATTCCCTTCAGTGAATTAAGAGGATATATATATATATGTATATGTATATATATATATGCCTATATGTGTGTATGTTGATATAGATATAGATAAATATCACTACTAGTAAGTGTTATTTATTATTGTCTCTTGCCATTAATGATTAACTTTGGGTACCCATAAACTTCATGCTACCCAAGGAAAATTCATACTGGTAGGAAAAGTTCAAAAGTTCTCAATGCAATGTGATCACTGTTTTTCTAAAAGGTTCTGCATTCATCTGCCATCCATTCTGCCCCTTGCCTCTGGGTCCCATTTACTAAATAATCTGACTCTGAGGTTAATGTTCTTTTTCATTGTCTCAAATCAATAAATATATATTAAACACCTGTTTTGGGATCTGAGGAGATAAATATTTTTAAATGTCATAAACTCTGAAATTATACTTTATTGAGCATTATATATACAGAGCATATATAAAATGCAAGGAAGATTATGATAGGAGCAAAAGAGAGATCTAGAAAAAAGTGGCCTGGTATTAATAACTCTAGAATAAGACTTTAAACTATTCTCATTCTCTCACTTTGATCAAAGATTTAGACAGTAGCATAGAAGTATGTTCATCAGATTTGCAGGTTAACACAAAACTGAGAGGAAAGAAAAGATAGAATACTGGATAATACTCAAGATCAATCCAAAAAGTTCTTGACAGTTTAGGGAATTGTGTTGAATTTACTAAGGTGCAATTTAACAAGATTAAATGTAGTCTTGCGCTTAAACAACTTCAGAACTTTACAGAATGGGAGAGGCATGGTTAGACAGTAATTTGTTTAAAAATATCTTAGGGAATTTATAATAAGAGCTGTTCTGAAGTTGATAAATGAGCAAAGGATAAAAATAGGTAATTTTCAGAAGATATCAAAGTTAACATATGAAAAACTGCTCTTAAAAACAATTGATTAGTGAAATACAAGTTAAAACTCTAAGGTACTATGTCACACATATAAAATTAGATAACTTAGAGAAAAGGAAAAGGAAAAATGCCGGAGAAGATGTGGAAGAATAGGGACACTAATGAATCTTTGTAAAATTCCACGTACTCTTTGGCCCAGCAAAACCAATACTAGGTCTGTATCCTAAAAAAGATTAACAGAAAAGGACCCACATGTACAAAAATATTTATAGAAGTTTTTTTCTATGGTGGTAAAGAAAGGAGATGTCCATTCATTAGGGAATGAGTGAACAAGTTGAGTAAGAAATGACAGGAAGGGGTGTGAGTGAGGCTTGTTTCAGAGAAAGCCAGAAAGACTTTTATGAACTGATCCAAAGTGAATTGAGCAAAGCCAGGAAAACAATGTACATTGTAACAGAAACATTATAGTGAAGACCCACAGAGAAACTCCATTGCCTTGCAAAAACCTAAAAAAAAAAATCATATGAGGGTTAAGGGAAGGATCTGAGGTTGTTTAACTTGGAAAAAAGCCCAGGGAGAACTTTATAGCTGAGTATTTGAAGGGCTTTTGAATGGGAAAAGATCATACCCATTCTGTTTGGTCCTGGAGAACAAAATCTGGAGCAAAAGGTAAAAGTTGCAAAGAAGTCAATTTAAGCTTGGCATCTGGGGGGAAAAACTTCTCAATAATTAGAACTATTCAAAAGTAGAATATATTAACTTTGAATGCAAAGGAAGACTGTTCTTAGATGAGTCTAGACATCAGGCAGAGGTCATCCAGACAAGGTACTCAGTAAAATTTCTGGTTTGCCACCCTTAATTCATTCACCTAATGAAAAGCCTCTTTTTCCATGACCTATCATATGCCTTTCCAAGGGTCCCCCCCCCCCAGGAGTTTAAAGGACTTTAGAAGAAAAATATTATTTCTGAATATTTCTAGTGAAACAAAAGAAGCTTTTAAATATGCTTCTCAGAAGACTGTCATATTTATTTTTTATGATCCACCCCTCCCCAGGACCCAGCACAGTGCCTTGGTTGTAGTAGGCATGAATAATAAACAGTTGTTGAATTGTTGGATGCATTTTAGAGATCTTCTAGTACTTTGCCAGTGAGGAAGCTGAGGCCCTGAAGAGATTAAACAGACTCAATGACTTGCTATTTAAGGATTTTTCCCCGGCTTTCTTGAGCTCTGCCTCACTTAAATTCAATTCACTCAAGCGTTCAGATATCACCCTCATGGTGACACTGATCCTCTTGGAGAACAAAGGATAACCAAAGAAGAACTTAGTGGCTAAGCCAGTGTCATCACTGCATTTTAGGCAAAAATAGAGAAAATGGAGAGTTGTGACAAAGCAAGGGAGATGGTCCCTCAATAGTTGTCTTCTTTTTGTCTTCCTATTGGCAAATTACTATTCAAAGAAACTCCTATATTGTAAGCATCATTAGGTAAAATTTAGTCTACAATGAGCAATATTCATATTTTTATTATCATGTTTTCTTAATAAATGCAACCACAGAGATAATTTAATTCAAGTATCCTCTGACTAGTACAGCATAAAACAAGGATATATTTGTGTGAATATCTTTGTGTATATACATATGTATGTTTACAAGTATGTCTATATATATGAATGTGTAAGCGCATATGTGTGTATACATATATATGTATATATGTGTATATATATGCTTGTATATATGTGTGTATACATATATATGTATATATGTATATATATATATACACACACATATATATATGTATATATATATATATATATGCTTGCCAAAGGTGTTCACCCTTGTCGAGGAAGACGTCCTGAGCAAAGTCCAAGAGGAAGGATTCCTTATTAAATAATTATTGAGTCATTTCAAATAAGTGCAAACAAGTTATGTCCAAGAAAATTTTGTTATTGTTAAGTAATTTTTTAGGTGAATCCCAACTAAAAAATGTTTCGGTTTGAGATTTTCTTGCCCATTATTGTAGTGGTTTGTCATTTCCTTTCCAGGTCATTTTATACATGAGGAAGTGTCAGAGGCAAGATTTGCACTCAGAGTCTAGTAATGACACTTTATCCAGCTGCTTTCTCCAAATAGAAAGTTTCTCCAAATGCTTCCATTTGAGTGTAACATTGTGGTAATTTGAATCATCAATAGATAAGCATCAATACCTGAAATGCTACAGGACCTCCCAAATGAAATACATAGGAACTCTAAAGAGATTTAACGGTACAGGAAAAACCAAGGGGGTGAAGAATCTATAATCTAAAAATAGTTTGTGATTGAAATTTTGAAGTAACACATGAAACTATGAATGTCAATGGACAATACACTTAATTGCATGAACATTTGTTAAGCACATAGTAGGTACCATAACATTTGTTAAGCACCTACTATGTGTGGGCTGCTAAGTAAAGCCTGGGGACACAAAAATAAAAAGTCTCTGCCTTCCAACAAACAAGTAAACAGATAAGCACGTACCAGATATTTTTAAGAGGGAGTGAGAGCTAATGATGAGGAAGGAATGTGTGTGGGAGGAGTAAAGTCTTCTGTAGCTTACCTATTTCATGGAACTTTAGTAGAGCTAGAAGGAACTTTAAAAGTAACTAGTTTGGCACTCCTTGTTAAATTTTACTTTATTTCCTCATTTTTAGTTGGTCCTATACATCTGAAACATGACTAATATGAGTATTTTTATGTGATCAGTAAAGGTGCTATAAAATGAAGGACTGCTCAGATGAAATAATTAATGAGGGAGCTAGGTAATACAGAGTATAGAATCCTGCTGCTTCTCAATTCTTGCTTCCAGCATGCATTAATTGTGTGACCCTGAGTATCTCACATAACTTGTTTCCTTCATCTTCCTCATCTGTTAAATAGGGATTCTATCATCCAAAACGTATGACTGTGAGGATCAAGTGAGATATTTGTAAAGTGCTATAATATTATTGTTATAATTTCCTTAATACCTCTAAAATTCTATTGTCCTAGGAGTCTCTGATGTTGTTTTATTAGCAAATTTCTCAAAAATGCTGGAGAAGACTCAAACAAAAAATGAATTCAGGAAGAATTTTGTTCTGAAATTTGTCGTTGTTCAGTTGTTTCAGTCTCTGACTCCTTGTGACTCCCTTTGGGGTTTTCTTGGCAAAGAAACAAGAATGATTTGCCATTTCCTTTTCCAGCTCTTTTTACACATGAGGCAACAGAAAAACAGAAGGTAAGTGATTTGCAAAGTGTCACAACGCTAGCATCTGAGGCACAATTTGAACTCCTGTCTTCCTTATTCATTCCAACCCCATTGGGCCGTGAGCATCCTTAGATTTTTGAGTCAGAGAACCTGCATTTAAATTGACATTGGGCAGCCCATTTAACTTTTGGAAGTCCCTTTTCCTATCTCTAAAATAAAGGGGATAGACTAGATCAGGGTTTCTTTTTTTTTGACTTTTAAATTTATTTAGAATTTTACAGTTTTTCACCTAATCTCATTCCCCCCCCTTCCATAAAAGGCAGTCTGTTAGTCTTTACATGGTATACATTGTAGATTAGGGTTCCTTTTTTTTTTTTTAGGTTTTTTCCAAGGAGATGGGGTTAAGTAGCTTGCCCAAGACCACACAGCTAGGTAATTATTATGTGTCTGAGTTCGGATTGGAACTCAGGTCCTCCTGACTCCAGGGCCGGTGAAGTTTGTGAATTTGCTTTTTAAAAAAGTATTTTCCCTTGATGGACTTGCTCGTTCTATCAGTGCAACAATCAGGGACAATTTGGTCTGTCTGCAGTGGAGAATACCAGCTGTATGCAGAGAAAGAATTGTGGAGTTTGAACGAAGTTTAAGGACTATTCCCTTTAATTTAGAAAAAAACAGATATCTTATTGTCTGATCTTGTTATCTCTTATACTTTTTGTTTCTTCCTTAAGGATGCGATTTCTCTCATCACACTCAATTTGGATCAATGTAGGACATAGAAACAATGTAAAGACTGACATTGCTTTCCGTGGGGAGGTGGGGAGAGGGAAATAAGATGGGGGGGATTGTAAAACTCAAAATAAATAAAATCTTTTTTTTTTCCCCGCAAGGCAAATAGGGTTAAGTGGCTTGCCCAAAGCCACACGGCTAGGTAATTATTAAGTGTCCAAGACCGGATTTGAACCCAGGTACTCCTGACTCCAAGGCTGGTGCTTTATCCACTACGCCACCTCGCCGCCCCAATAAAATCTTTAATAAAAAAGTATTTCCATATAATTGGTTTCTTTCGCCATAATATGTATTTTGTTTTATGCATTTATTAAAAATAAAAGCATTTGAGCCGCCCCAATAAAATCTTTAATAAAAAAGTATTTCCATATAATTGGTTTCTTTTGCCATAATATGTATTTTGTTTTATGCATTTATTAAAACTAAAAGTATTGGGGCGGCTAGATGGCGTACTGGATAAAAGCACCGGCCTTGGAGTCAGGGGTACCTGGGTTCAAATCCAACCTCGGACACTTAATAATGACTTCGCTGCGTGGCCTTGGGCAAGCCACTGAACCCTATTGTCTTGCAAAAAAAAAAGCTAAAAAAGTTACTTCAAAAATATAATCATACGCCTTGGGCAAGCCACTGAACCCTATTGTCTTGCAAAAAAAAAAAGCTAAAAAAATTGCTTCAAAAATATAATCATACGGGGGCAGCTAGGTGGCTCAGTGGATAAAGCACCGTACTTGGGTTCAAATCCGACCTCAGACACTTAACAATGACTTCGCTGCGTGGCCTTGGGCAAGCCACTTGAACCCTATTGTCTTGCAAAAATAAAAAAATAGCTAAAAAAGTTACTTCAAAAATATAATCATACGGGGGCAGCTAGGTGGCGCAGTGGATAAAGCACCGTACTTGGGTTCAAATCATAATGACCCAGCTGTGAGGCCTTGGGCAAGCCACTTCACCCCATTGCCTTGCAAAAAAAAAAAAAAAAAACGAAAAAAAAAATAAAAGCATTCTTCTGAGAAGGTATTCATAATAAATTAATTTGAATGTGATGAGAGAGAAGTCATATCCTTAAGGAAGAAACATAAAGTATAAGAGATAGCAAGATCAGACAATATGATTTTATGTTTTAATTTAAAGCTTTCATTCCGCCCCCTCCAGCCCCCAGCACGGGTCCAGGCCACCAGCCCCGGACTCGTCACTCCGCAGCCCGGCTTTGTTGATTTCTCCCGCCCCGCCCCCTTCCCCGTGGAGCGCCGGGCGGCTCGCACTGGGCACGCGCAGGGGCGCCGCGCATGCGCCCCGCGCACGCTTTTAGGGTGGCGGCGGCGGGGGGCGGGCTGCAGCCGGGCCTGTGGCTGCTGCGAGCCGGCAGATCCGGGTCTCGTGGCAGGGAGTGACGTGGGCGATCGAATCAAAACACAGGCGGCGGCGGCGGCTTGGCGGCGGCTTCGGCGGCGGTTCCTGCGGGCTCGGGCCCTCTTCCGTTCCCGCCTCTGCCCGGCCCGCTGGCTGTCCCGGAGGGTGAGTCTTGCCGCCGGCGCCCCCTGCCCCGCAGCCCCTCCCCCACGCCGGGCGCCCCTGCGGGCGCGATCGCCTAGGCCGGAGCAGCCGGAAGGGCGGAGCGGGGGGAGGGGAGGGACGCCCCCGGCCCCTCGGGCTCCCCCTCTTTAAATCCCCCTCCTTCTGCGCCAGCCGGGGCCCCGGATGGAGCCGGCTCCCCTTTGGGCTGAGGTCCCGACCCTACCCCCCACCCCGCCTCACTAAGCTGAAGGGGAAAAGGGGGCGCAGAAGCCGGGCGCTTGCCTGGGGCGGGGGGCGACCAGCTTGGAGCCTTGCCTTGGCAGCACCAGAGCATTTCCGGGAGCAGGCTGCACTTGCACCGGGCAGAGAGTTGTCGGGGTCCTCCAGAATGGGGGGTCCCTCGACCAGCGGCTATGCAGATTGCAGTTCTGTTTCAATTTTTCAGTTTTCAATTCACGGCCTTGGAGAAAGCAAAAAAAGCAACCCAAATATTTGTTGTCAAACGAAACCAGCACTAATTAATCATTTGCTGTATCCCAGGCAAAAAATAAAAACCACCTGACAACATTTTTTTCAGAGTGAATGTAAAGATTTTATTGATTTTAATCTTATTTCCCTCCCTCCACCCCCCCCACACAAAAGGCAATTTGCCAGTCTTTGCGTTGTTTCCATTGATCCAAATTGAGTGTGAAGAGAGACAAATCATATCCTTAAGGAAGAAACATAAAGTATAAGAGAGAGCAAGATCAGGCGATGTTTTTTTTAATTTAAGGATTTTATTGATTTTGACTTTTACAATTTTCCCCCTAATCTTACTTCCCTCCCTCCACCCCCCCAACAGAAGGCAATTTGCCAGTCTTTGCATTGTTTCCGTGTTTACATTGATTCAAATTGAGAGTGAAGAGAGAAAAATCATATCCTTAAGGAAGAAACATAAAGTATAAGAGAGAGCAAGATCAGGCGATGTTTTTTTAATTTAAGGATTTTATTGATTTTGACTTTTACAATTTTCCCCCTAATCTTACTTCCCTCCCCCCACCCCCACAGAAGGCGGTTTGTCAGTCTTTACATTATTTCCATGGTATACATTGATCCAAATTGAGTGTGATGAGAGAAAAATCATATCCTGAAGAAACAAAAAGTATTAAGAAATAGCAAGATTAGATAAAAAGATATCCGTTTTTTTCCTAAATTAAAGGTAATAGTCCTTGGTCTTTGTCCAAACTCCACAGGTGTTTCTCTGGATGCAGATGGCATTCTCCATCTCAGATACCCCAAAATTGTTTCTGATTGTTGCACTGATGGAATGAGCAAGTCCTTCAAGGTTGATCATCACTCCCATGTTGCTGTTAGGGTGTACAGTGTTTTTCTGGTTCTGCTCATCTCACTCAGCATCAGTTCATGCAAATCCCTCCAGGCTTCCCTGAATTCCCATCCCTCCTGGTTTCTAATAGAACAATAGTGTTCCGTGACATACATCTACCAGTTTGCTAAGCCATTCCCCAACTGAAGGACATTTATTTGATTTTGCCACCACAAACAGGGCTTCTATGAATATTTTTGTACAAGTGATGTTTTTATCCCTTTTCATCATATCTTCAGGGTATAGACCCAGTATTGCTGGATCAAAGGGTATGCACATTTTTGTTGCCCTTTGGGCATAGTTCCAAATTTCTCTCCAGAAAGGCTGGATGAGTTCACAGCTCCACCAACAGTGTAGTAATGTCCCAGATTTCCCACAACCCTTTGAACAATGATCATTATCCTTTCTGCTGACTCCACTCCTCTGTACTCCTTCATGCCCCACCAGGATCCCCATCATCAGCATACTCCTTATTCTTCCTATATTTCAATAGTCCTGGTATTTACTCATCAGTTTCCATTGCCCCTGTGATTTGAATGCCAGAGAGGAGCAAAGAATTGCTCTGGAAACCCCCATTTAAGGAAGGATCTCAACTCAGCCGTCTCCTTATTTTTCATCTGATCATACTCCTAAAGATCCCATCCTCTTCCCCCCCCCCCCTTCTTTTTCTTCTTCCATGGAGTATAACCTCATTTAGGAAGAAAGTTTACTACCTGATTAAAAGCAGCCCCTGATTAAAAGCAGGGAGCTCACAATCTAATGAAGGACAACTTAAATTGAAGGTGGATTCACTGGGAGTGAGTAAAGATTTGAGACCAACTAGAATACTATTGCAGTTGACTGGGTCTAAGGTGATGAGGGCCTGCTCCATGTCTAGGGGTGGCTGAGCAAGATTATTCACCTCTCTTGGTGGGCTCTCATGCTCTAACTTTCTTTTGGAGTATTTATGCTTTCTGCTTTTTCCATTGGTTCCCAGTGTTGTGCATGGTTTGGTTTGCTCCTCCAGGTCTCCAGACCATATAGGTCCCAAGACTGGATCCTGTCCCTTTGTGGCATTCTATTTTCTCAAAAGAGACTCTCCAAAAAAAAAAAGCCTCTTAGTCAATTTGTTCTCCACTGTATTTTATAGTTAACAAAGAGGAATTAGGAAAAAGTAGAAAAACAATAAAATGTGTATTAAACCCAAGAAGAGATAATTAAATAGATGACCTGAAGTGTTTACTATGTAGTAAGGTGACCATGGGTCCCTTTAATTGGTTTTACAGTAAACCCATGAGATCTTTACAAACTTTTTGTATTTTTAGGATCTCAGTTTGAAACCTCATTGAGACATGGGAATATATTACTTTTTTAGGTGTGCAGAAAATTTGACTTTTGATTGGTAAGGAATGGTGGAATTCAATATGGTTTTAAACTCATAGTTTTATGCTAAAGCATCAACCTAGTACATTAGCCTTACCATTTGTGCATAGTCTTCAATGTCATGTAAAAAATTAACTTAGCCATATTTACTTCCAGTTTACAATGTTATCTTGAGTTAATTCTTGGTCTAACTCGAGACTACCACCTTAGGAAAAGTAACTCAAAGAACTTATCTGTTAACACTGAATCTTGAGAAGACAAAATAATTTGTTCCACAGTATTGTTGGTCCAGTGTAGCAGCAAGGAGCATGTTGTCCTCTTTGATGTCCACCAGAGAAGATCAAGGACATAATCCCAAACATCCTTATTTATGTTAGTTAACCTCTGATATATATCTGTTGTATGTTCATGACAATCTTTGTTCTCTATTTTCAACCTGTAGCTTTGTGATAATGTGTTTCAGAAGTTTATGGATTTTGTGGAATAGCCCTTCCAAGTTTTTTTTTGTTTATCTCAGTCTTTAAAGGGGTGCCCTTTGTCATAGTCCTTTGAGATTTGGTACTAGACTGAATTTATCTCTTTTTAAAAAATTTGCCTTAATTAAATTGTTTTTAATTCCTTCTCAGCCTTCATTTCTCTAAATTGAAGAGTTCTGATCTATTAAATATATTCTCATGTGGTAAACCTCTGATTACCCGAATTAATATAGTTGCTCTTCTTTAGATGGTTGCTAGTTACATTATGACTTCTATGCAAAGGGATGTACAGGGTATTTTAGATGTAAAATGTACATCATATTTTTATGTGAAGGTGAGATTAAATGATCATAGTTGTAGTTGGAAGAGATCCTAGAGATGATTCTAACTTAACACCTTCATTTTACAAATGAGGAAATTGAGGACCAAAGAGATGAAGCAGCTTCTCCAAGGTTTCACCAGTACTATTATATATCTGAATCATTTCACCCAATTCCAAAGTCAGAGCTATTTCCACTGGTCCATGCTTTCTTTTGTTGTTTGTGACACTTCTCTTAATACCACCCAGCTTTGCTTGGACTTCTTGTCTGGGCAGCCATTTGGATGAATATCTTAGTTTGCAGTGACTTCCATGTTCATTTCCACATTATGGCTGATAGACAGATTTCATTATCGTGTGTGTGTGTGTGTGTGTGTGTGTGTGTGTGTGTGTGTGTATGGTTCAAGCTCCTTTTTTTCATTTAGGTTTTTTTTTTGCAAGGCAATGGGGTTAAGTGACTTGCCCAAGGCCACACGGCTAGGTAATTATTAAGTGTCTGAGATCGGATCTGAACCCAGGTACTCCTGACCCCCGGGGCTGGTGCTTTATCTACGCGCCACCTAGCTGCCCCTCTTTTTTTTTTTAAAGTATATTGATGCCTTTTTGTGTTTTTTTTTACATGAATCATTTTTAATGTATTTTCTTTTCTAGAACTTGACCATTTTTTAAATCTTTTATGTAGCTATTTTATTTTTTATTAAAGATTTTATTTCAGTTTTACACTTCCCCCCCCCAATCTTACTCCCCCCCCCCCCCACGGAAAGCAATCTGTCAGTCTTTACTTTGTTTCCATGTTGTACATTGATCCAAATTGAGTGTGATGAGAGAGAAAGGAAGAAACAAAAAGTCTAAGAGATAACAAGATCAGACAATAAGATAACTGTTTTTTCCCCCCTAAATTAAAGGGAATAGTTCTTGAACTTTGTTTAAACTCCATGGTTCTTTATCTGGATATAGATGGTATTCTCCATTTCAGACAGCCCAAAATTGTCCCTGATTGTTGCACTGATGGAATGAGCGAGTCCTTCAAGGTTGAACATCACTCCTATGTTGCTGGTAGGGTGTACAGTGTTTTTCTGGTTCTGCTCATCTCACTCAGCATCAGTTCATGCAAATCCCTCCAGGCTTCCCTGAATTCCCGTCCCTCTTGGTTTCTAATAGAACAATAGTGTTCCGTGACATACATCTACCAGTTTGCTAAGTCATTCCCCAATTGAAGGACATTTACTTGATTTACAGTTCTTTGCCATTACAAACAGGGCTGCTATGAATATTTTTGTACAAGTGATGTTTTTATCCCTTTTCATCATCTCTTCAGGGTATAGACCCAGTAGTGGTATTGCCAGGTTAAAGGGTATGCTCATTTTTGTTGCCCTTTGGACATTAGAACTTTCCCTTTTAACAAAGGTTCATGCAAAAGTCAACATCTGTACTGTTCTACCTTTCCACCAAGTAGAAAGAAGTACAGTTAATCATCCTTTTTCTTGGACAATCTTAATTTATTTTGTATCCATTTATACAGATCTCATGCTTATCTAAATTCCTTATCATTTCTTATGTCATAATTTTTATTATGTTCAGTTGCTATGCTTTAGACTCATTTGATGATGAACCATTTTATCTCCAGTTTTTTGCCATTACACAAAGAGGGGCTTCTATTTTGTTCTCTGTGGGAGTTTTCTGTAAATCTCCTGGGATTTTAGGTCATTTGGTGAAAGGATAAGAATTATTTGATTATTTTATTTGAATAATTATGAATTCAAGAATGATCGAACCAATTGACTATTGTATATATGCAATCCACAATGTGTATATTTTACCTGTTTCTTAATAGACCCTCAACTTTGATTGTTAAATAAATTTTTACCAGTTTACTGTCTGTAAAGTGAAAATATTTCTCATAATTGAATTGGGGCAGCCTGTCATAAGTTATTGATGATTGGCATTTCTTTTGAAAACTATTCATATCTTTTGATTACTCACCTATTGGGGAATTCATCTTAGTCATGTATGACAAAAATCTGAGACTTTTCATTTCATTTTTCTAAACAATGACTTTTCACCTTTTCCCAGTTTGCATTGAAGTTATTGAGAATGATCGTTGACTTAGTTTGGAAGGTTTTACAGAGTTGTAGATAGAATTTCTCTTCTTCATTTTGAGCAATTGATAATGGTACATAAACAGCAATTAATTTCTTAGTGATCTTTTTGGAAATACTCATCAGTTTTGTAGGAAGAGACGACCAGATAGCTCGTGATAATATTTTATTACCTTAAGGCATTGAACAATAGACTAAGACAGTAAAACTAATGCCTCCAATTCCTTTCTTAGCCTCACAGGAGTGACTGTCTCACAGCTCTCTTATTCTAATTTCATATTAGCAAGATTGTGAAAATTGACATTCAGTATCTCTAGCAGCATATCCCACTCATAGATCCTTGGACAAGGAGCTCACATTTAGAGTGTCAATAGTCAAAGATAATTGAAGATGCAAAAACTATGATTCTTAACATCCTCTCACTGAAGAAATAGAAGGGGAACAGAAAATTCGAGGGACTTTTTCTTCATTTAATGTCGTAGTAGGAAAGTTGTAAATGAATGCAGGTTGATATTTTTAATGCTGGTATAGCCCAACAAAGATCATTGAATATTGCTCCAAGTTATTTGTCTTTCTTCATTTCTGAAGAGTATTTTTGTGATTGTATTTTTATCAGTCTTGAGTATCTAGACTAACTCCTAGTTATTTCAGGCTTTTTTTTTTGTCTTCCATTTTATTTTCCTTTTTTTCCCAATTACATGCAAATATAGTTTTCAACAGTGATCCTTTTGCAAGATTTTGAGTTCCCCATTTTTTTGACCACCCTCCCATGGCAATGAGCGCTCCAATATAGACTATACATTACATACACAATCACGTTTAATATATTTCCTTATTAATTGTATTGTGAAAAAAGAACTAGAATTAAGGGGGGAAAACATGAGAAAAAAAAGAAAACTATAAAAAGAAGTTTTAAAAATGTCAATATAGAATGCTTGGTCTGTTTAGATACCATAGTTTCTTCTCTGGATATGGATGGCATTGCCCATATTAAGTTTCTCAGGATTGTACTCGTCACTGAACTGCAGAGAGGAGCTGCATCCATCGTAGTTGGTAGTTTCATGATATAACTGTTAATGTATACAGTGTTCTCTTGGTTCTGTTCACTTCATTCTTCATCAGTTCATACAAGTCTTTCTGAAGTCTGACTGCTCATGATTTCTTAAAGAACAAAAGCACTCCATCACATTCATATCATTACTTCTTCAGCCCATGCCCCAATTGATGGATGTCCCCTCAATTTCCATGTATTTATTTTTAATGATTTTTCTCCATTTCCTTCTGTTTTTATTATTTAGAAGTGCAGAAAAATTTTCTAGTACTATTTTGCAACTCATACCCTTTGCTAAAGTCATTAATCATATATATTTACTTAGCAAATCACTGTTCAAATGAATGCTTCTACTTCTATGTTATAATAACTATATATTAACTTTATCATTGAGTATTGGAGCCATAGCGATAGAAGGGGCCTTGGAGATCTTCAAATCTCTAAAGTGACTACATGAGTGGAGGCAGTGGCCACCTAATTACTAAATATATTTGCTCTGCCAATTTGAAGGGGAGGAAGATGACTTGCATGACCCACAGTACCCTCAAAATCTGTTATGGTCTTATTTCTAACATTGTTAGACTACTCAGTTCATTTGTTATAGATAATATTGCCCTCTTCACTCCTGCTCCACTCCAATTTCTTATGACTGCAACTGTATTTGCCCTTCAGCTCACATTCTACCAAACTGGCAGCCTTTTATCTCATAGCTACATCACAAGCCTCCTGGGCTCCTTACCATCTTACCACACAAACCTCTCCTCCTTGCCCTTTTTTAATTTTTCCAGTAAGAGAATGACTCAAATAGGATGATCAGACCTGATTGAATGGAGAATCTAAATTTAATCTAAATTTAAAAAAAAATGTTTTTTGCCCCAAACCCACTCCCCTTCCAAATTTGCCTATTTCCATTCTCAGCCATCTCCTGGACTTCTGTCTTCAAAGACAATCCATGAGCCCAGAGGGCTGATGATGATCTCTTTACACATATATTATGACCTTAAATTAATCCTGATCCTTCTTGACCTTTCTTTCTGGAACTGAAGCACTTGGACATTTGGGTTGCTAAATGTTACCTATAAAAATTCATTTCTATACTTAAAAGATTTTTAATGGGATATTTTAATTTGTTAAAATCTTCTAATTAGGGCGGCTAGGTGGTGCAGTAGATAGAGAACTGGCCCTGGAGTCAGGAGTACCTGAGTTCAAATCCAGCCTCATACATTTAATAATTGCCTGCCATTGTGGCCTCGGGCGAGCCACCCAATTGCCTAGCAAAAACTTAAAAAAAAAAACAACTTCTAATTAAATTTCTGTATAAATGTACTGAAATGAGTTTTATACTTAATTTGTGAAAAATGTTAAAATGTGGAAACAATGGATTATCATGAGGGAATTTGGAAATTAAGCTGATTTACAGGAAACAAAACTGAAATTTTTGAATGATTTGAATAGTGCCTGAGATTGAAAAACTGGTAATGATGATTGAGTGAGCACAACCAGTTATGTACTTCTTCCATTTCAATTTAATATAATTTTGTCATCTAATAGTCATTAAAGCCAGGTATTGAAATAAACTGAACTTAGAATTTCACCAACTTAAATTAATGATTGTTTAATTAGGATCAGATTTTGAAGTGGCTTTATCACAAAATGTTCAATAAAGAAAATGAAGTGTATTTAATCATGTTGATTTACCAGTAAAATACAAGTTTCTTATACTATTAAATAAAATATTGTATTAAATTTCATCTTTAGCTTTTAAAATTTCTAATTTTTTCTTAAGTTTTGCATTGTAGGTTACTAATATAAATAAGTAAAACAGATAAACATACACATATTCAGAATGCTTGCCCAAGCAAGAAAAGTGAAAGCCAAAACCATATAGATAGAAAGTGGCAGAATTAGAAATCAAATTCAGCTGCTATACCTCCAGATTACGTGTTGTTCCTATGATACCACACTGTTAAGAAGTAACCTAAGCTAAAAAAGCCTTGGTTAATGTCACAATCCTATATGATTTTCTTTCTAGAGTTGCCTTTTGTGGTAATACCAGAAAGATATAAATAAAGTAGTAATATATGGGGTGAACCCTCCCTTATATTGTGGAAAAATCAAGCAAAGACCATTATTCTAGTGACTCTCTCTGACAGTGTAGGCAGGCAGCATTCTCTCCTAGTACCAATCTTCTGCTTGGTTTCCAAGGGGAGAAGAAGATGCTTCTTGATTTTTTTTTTTTGTCTCCAAAGTTATTATTTGTATGTTGGTCCTCAGATTTGAAGCCCTCATATTTTATAGAGAAACTTACCTAGTTGTACAAAAGTCAAGATGTTTTTAAAATATATTTTTATGCAAAGATGATAGATTCATGTCACAAATGAGATAACGCTTTTAAGAACTGATCTAGATTTCTATTCAATTTTAATTTTTTATATACTATTAATGCCTCAATTATCTTGTTTTGGACAAAATTCCTTTCTCGTTAATTATTTTCATAGTAACTTCTTTCATTTCCTATTTTATAGCTCCACAGCTTAGATATATAAATACATATTTTAAAGCATCTGTATGAAACTGGTTGCTTGACTGAATTCAGTTTCAGATAACACATATGCAAAGCTACCAGCCTTTTTATAGATAACCATATTGGCTTGACCAAAATAGGAACTATATTGAGGTATTTATGAACCAAACTTAATGGCAAATATATTTGCTACTATCATGTTTGATTTTACATCTTCTTTTAGGCATGTGATTGCTGGTATTCCAAGCAAATAAAGTCATGACTTCTTGAAACTTGTGTGTTACAAAGCAGTGATATTGAACTCCACTCAGTCATTCCTTAAATGTGACTGTCAAATACTTTCCTCTTCCTACTTTAATCTGTTTTCCGACTGTTCTTAAAGACTCGAATGCCTTTCCCTATTATCCTTTTACCTATCTTTAAAGGCCAATTCAAATGCCACTCATCCATGAAGATCTTAGTATAAAGAGAAAAGTTATAAGGAATGTTAGTGTGAATTAAAAATTGTCTTGGTCTCCTCTCCTCTGTACAAGATTCTCCTCCCAGAACAAGCTGACCACTCCAGAGACTTGGCTTTGGATTTGGCTCCCCCCCCCCCCCGCCCCAGCTTCCTCTGCCCTCTGGTTTGTGGGGTGAAGGGGTGAAGGATGAAGCCCTAAACATCCCTCCCAGAGCCTTCCTGTTCCTTCCACTTTGCTTCTGCACTTCTGCTTGATTTCTACGGAACAGATTGGGGGGAGGGGGCTGGGATCCCCTAGTGTTCTCTTCTTCCTTAGTCCACCTTCCCCTGCAAGCTTCCTTTTGTGCATTGTCCCCCCATTAAATTGTAAGCTCTTCATGGGCAGGGACTGCCTTTTTTTGTATCCCCAGTTTTTAGCCCAGGGACTGTCATAGATTAGGTATCTAATAAAGATTTGTTGAATTGTTTTAAATTTTATGCTTTAATATTTGTTTTTGGTTCTTAGCCAAAATATATCCATGGCATTCCTTTATTTTTTTATTTTTATTTTTTGCAAGGCAAATGGGGTTAAGTGGCTTGCCCAAGGCCACACAACTAGGTAATTTTTAAGTGTCGGAGACTGGATTTGAATCCAGGTACCCCTGACTCCAGGGCCAGTGCTTTATCCACTGCGCCACCTAGGCGCCCCCATTCCTTTTTTTTTAAAGAGAAATTAGTGCTTCTACAATTGAAACTGTGACCTTAGTATTGAAAAAAATTTAGGACAGAATAATATGTTGAAAGCTCTAGCATCAATCAGAACAATTTTTCATGTTTACCTGGAGACTAATAACTAATTATAATGGTGGCAGTCTCCTTGAAATAAGCACATTTCATTGTAGAGCATAAAAATTAAAATTTTCAAAACAAAATTTATCAAATAGGAATGCTTTTTAGTTTTGGAGAGCTTGACAATTGTAGCATCTTTTCTTAGACATTTATTATTTATTCCTTGTGTGACCCTGGGAAAATTTTTTAAAACTGTGTGAATTCTATCACATGCATAAAACAAAAGGATGGGGCTAAAAGATCCAGGGCTCTTTCAGTTCTTAAACCAGTGATAGTATACTTACCATAATTATTATTATTATTATTATAAACTATTATTGATACCGAAGACCTTTTGTTAGCAACTTTTAAGTTCATATGTAACAAGATAAGCACTCAGCTTTCTGTCAAAAGTTTTTTAAAAAATTCTCAGATTTGAGTTAGAACAGTCCTCAGAAACGCTTAGCTTAATTTGTACCAAACAACGCTTAGCTTAATTTGTACCAAACCTCTATCATGTCACCAATAAATTGTCATCCAGTCTCTATTTGAAGAACTTTAGTAATGAGGAATCCATTCACTTCTAAGGTATTTTGTTATACTTTAGTACAATTCATATTGGAAAATTTTCTTCAATTTCTAGTCTTAATCTTCCTTTATGCAGTTTTTAACCATTGTTTCTAGAATGACCCCCCCCCCCCGGGGCCAAACAAAAAACCCCCTAAATAATAGCCCTTCAACTGTCAACCTGAAGTCAGATTATAAATCATCTTCTCTTGATTAAACATCTCCAATTTCTTGATTCAACGTCTCTAATTTCTTCATTTATCACTGTGGTCTTCTTCCCTCTGTGTTGATGTTGCTATAATGAAACTCCCAGAACTGAAAATAATAATACAGATGTGCAGTCTGGAAGCAGAATTCAAGAGAACTGCTTCTTCCCCTCATTCTGGACACTATGGATGTGTCTATTATTCAACATCAATTTACATTAGTTTTTTATTAATAGCAGCTAGGCAGCTCAGTGGATAGACTGCCAGGAAAACTCATCTTCCTGAGGTCAACTTTGATTTTTAAACACTAGGTGTGTGAACCTGATATTTGCCCTTATTCTGGAAGAAAATCCTGATGTCAGGGAGGTGATGCCATGTCAAGCACATGAATTGGATTTGAGTGAGGGGTCCTGTGCTAAGTCACCAGCCTCACTTTCTCCTCTAGAGTCATCTGGGTCCAGTGACTAAAAATGAGTCAGGATGATGGGAGTTAGACCTGAATGTGAGGCAGTCAGGGTGACACACTGGCTTGCCCAAGGTCACACAGCTGGTAAGTATTAAGTGTTTGAGGGTAGATTCAAACTCCTGACTCCTGTCCTACTGACTCCAAGACCAGTGTTCTATCCACTGTGCCAACCTAACTGACCCTCAATAAACACTTAACTCTGTTTGCCTTAGTTTCCTCATCTGTAAAATAACCTGGACAATGAAATGGCAAATCACTTCAGTATCTTTGCCAAGAAAACCCTAAACAGGGCCCCAAAAAATCAGATAATACTAAACAACAAAACATGATTTAATCAATTCTTATGGCATGGTAATCTGTTATTTTTATATACCATACTTGTTTCACATGCTGTCTGTCTAGCAGTTCACCAGTAAGAGGATACTACTTTAGTTTCCTATTTTTCACTACCACAAAAGAATCGTCTTGAATATTTTGGTATACATAGATCTATTTCTTCTTTCTTTTCTCCCTTTGAATTATAGGCCTAATAAGTGGTAAAACTGAGTCCAAGAATATGCAGAGTTTGGTAACTTTGTGGACAGATGGTTCTAGGATGACGAGATCAATTAACAGCTCTACCCACAGTGTGTGGTTGTACACATTTTCCCACTGCCAGCTCAGTGTACATAGAGGTCTTTTTATTTTTTAAAAATCTCTCTAGGAGTACAACTTGCTCTGGGTAAGTAAATTGGGTAGTATTGTCATTTTATTGTCTTGATGTACTATTTTTATTTCTACAGTGTTTTATAGTTAGATTTACATAATCTCTGTGTGAAGCTTGATAGATAATACTCTTGTTTTAGTAAAGCTTTTTGTACTTACTTTAACTGGAATTTTTCCTTTTCAAGTTATTCTTTTTTTTTAAGGTTTTGTTGTTGTTTTTTGTTTTGCAAGGCAATGGAGTTAAGTGGCTTGCCCAAGGCCACACAGCTAGGTAATTTGAACTCAGGTACTCCTGACACCAGGGTTGGTGCTCTATCTACTGCTCCACCTAGTCACCCCCTCAAGTATTCTTCCCGAGTTTTGTTGGGTATAATAAATAGGAAAGCTGAATATTTAGGTGGATTTATCTTATAACCTGCAACTTTGCTAAATTTTATTTCCTTTTTGGTTTTTGCAAGGGTTAAGTGATTTGCCCAAGTTTATACAGCTAGTCATTAAGTGACTTGAGTTCAGATTTAAGCTCAGGTCCTCCTGACTCCAGGGCTGGTGCTCTATCTACCGTGCCACCTAGCTGCCCCTGTTTTATTTCCTTAGCCCTTTAATTTCTTTTTCTTATTTTATTGTTATAGTTACCATTTCTAGCACTATATCGATGATAACAAATATCTTTCCTTTACCTTACTGGAAAGATCTTTTATGTCATTTTGTGTAATGTTGAATTCTCTTTAACATTAAAACATTTAGTTATAGTTGATAGAATTCCTAAACAAAAGAGAAATTTCACAGTGGGATAGAACACGGATTACCTGATTGAAATAAAAACTTATCCATCGGGACTGTTGCCTGATGGCTACATTTAAGATGTTGTTAGATCCCAGAAAATCATTTCATAAACTTTTCAGCCCTGTCAAGGATAAAGAGAGCAATGACTCTATTTAAAGATTAAGATTTTGCTAAAATCTGGTTATCACTCTTAATTTAATGGGTTCTTGATCTTTTACCTAGTTTTCTAAGAATTTCATTTCAGGCATTCTTTTCCTGGAAGGAAGTTTTCTTTCAGGTTAAGTCTGGAAAGGACTTAAGACAGGGAAAAATATTCATTTCTTAAAGTTTTCTTGAATAAAAAAAAGGAAGCCGTAATAATTCTCCCACAGTAAAGATAATATGTGTTCTCTCTTCTAATTTCTGTATTCTTTTTTACTTCACAGACATATCTGGGAAATTTTTCCTTTTATATTTTCATTTTACAGCTCTCTTAATCAGATTTGCCAGTCTTCAGGGAAATCTAGTTTTTTTAAAAACCTCTCCTCAATAAAGACACTGTTTCTGAGCAAGAATTTATGGTTTCATATTTTACCCTAGAAATCCAAGCCCAATTAGCATTTTCTTAAATGAGTGTAACATTTCTCAAATCTGCCTCATTCTGCTGAAATCCTCACCTTTAGTGAGGGAGTGATAAAATATATAGTTGCCTGTTTCTGATGAGAACATCATTATTTGTCCATTCATTCATATTTGTCTCTGCTTCCACAACTACCCTATTATAGGCCCTTATTACATATTATTAGTTATTCTAATATCTTTTTTAGATTTGATTATTTGTTTATATTATATTTTATTTTTTCCTTTCATTTGTAAAAGATAGTTTTTAACATTGATTTTTTTGTAAGATTTTGATTTACACATTTTTCTGCCTCCCTCTCCTCCCTCTCCATGAAAAGTAATCTGATATAGATTATATATGTACAATCATGTTTAACATATTTTCATACCAGTCATGTTGTAAAAGAAGAAGCACAGTAAAAGGGGGGGATCAGAATAATAGGGAGAAAAACTACAAGAAAGAAAAAATATAACAAATTTTAAAAAGTAAAAATAGTATGTGTTGGCCTGCATTCAGATTCCATGGCTCCCTTTCCGGATGTAGTTGACATTTTCCATCATAAGTCTTTTAGAATTACCTTTGCTCATTGAACTACTGAGAGGAATTAAATCTATCATAGTTGATAACATAATGTCATTGTTCAATTTGTTCATCCATTTCCCTATTGATGAGTATCCCCTCAGTTTCCAATTCTTTGCCACTGTGAAAAGAGCTGCTATTAATATTTTTGTATATGTATATCTTTTCTCCTTCTCCTTTCTCCTCCTCTCTTATATATCACCTAGTAGTGATATATAACTAATCAAAGAGCACAGTTTTATAGCCCTTTGGCTTTAGCTTCAAATTATTCTCCAGAATGATTGGATCAGTTCAAAACTCCACCAACAGTTCATTTTCCCCATTTTCCCACATCACTTCCAACATTTATTATTTTCCTTTTTGGTCATATTAACCAATCTGATAGATGTGAGGGGGGTACCTTAGAGTTGTTTTAATTTGCATTTCTCTAATCAATAATGATTTGGAGCATATTTTCATAAAACTATAGATAGCTTTGATTTCTTTGTCAGAAAACTGCCTATTAATATCCTCTGACCATTTATCAATTGGGGAAATGGCTTGTATTCTTTTAAATTTAACTCAGTTTTCTATTTATTTAGAAAGGAAGCCTTTATCAGAAACATTAACTGTAAAAAATTGTTTCCAGCTTTCTATATTCCTTCTATACATAGTTACATTGGTTTTATTTGTGAAAAAACTTTTTAATTGAATATAATCAAGATTATCTGTTTTGCATTTTTTAATGTTCTCTGTTTGATCATAAAGCCCTCCCCTTCTTCACAAATCTGACAGATAAACTATTCCTTGTTCTCCTTGATATCACCCTTTATGTCTAAATCATGTATATTTTTTTTTCCAGTACAGTGAGGTTGAGTGATTTGCCTAAGGTCACACAGCTAGGTAATTATTAAGTATCTATGGTTGGAGTTAAGTTCAGATCCTCCTGACTCCAGGGCCTGTGCTCTAGTCACTGCGCCACCTAGCTGCCCCTCATGTATCTATTTTTACTTTATTTTGGTTTAGTTTGTGAGATGTTGGTCTGTGTCTAATTTCTGCCCAACTGTTTTCTAGTTTTCCTGGCAGACTTGTCAAATAGTCAATTCTTGTTCCAGGAGCTCGAGTCTGGATTTATCAAACAATAGATTTTATGGTCATTTATTACATTACTTTTGTACCTAATCTATTCTATTGATCTAGTACTACTGAGATGGACCCGATGACTCTAGAGGAAGGTGACTTACCCAGCACCCCCTCACTAAAATCCAGTTCATTTGCATGTCATGGCATCATCTCCCTTATGTCGTAGTCTTCTTCCGGAATGAAGAATAAACATCAATCATTTCACTGATTTACCACTCTGTGTTTTAGCCAGTACCACATAGTTTTGATGACTGCTGCTTTATGGTATAGTTTTAGATCTTGTATGGCTACACCGTCTTCCTTTGCATTCTTTTTTCATTTATTCTCTCTCTCTTGTTTTTTTAGATTTTTTTTCAAGGCAATGGGGTTAAGTGGCTTGCCCAAGGCCACACAGCTAGGTAATTATTGTCTGAGACCGGATTTGAACCCAGGTACTCCTGACTCCAGGGCCGGTGCTTTATCCACTGCACCACCTAGCTGCCCCTGTTACTACTTTTTCTATCTCTATAAGCTAATTTTTTCTAGTTCACTTGGTATGGCACTGAAAAAATAATTTATGTCAAATTGTCATTTTTATTAAGTTGGCTCTCCCTATTGAGCAACTGACATTTTTCCAGTTGTTTAGATTTGACTTTTATTTGTGTGAAAAGTGTTTTGTAATTGTGTATAGTTTCTGGGTTTGTCCTGTTAGATAGACTCCCAAGTATTTTATGTTGTCCACAGTTGCTTTAAATGAAATTTCTCTTTCTATGTCTTACTGCTGCGCTTTGTTGGTAATATATAAAAATACTGATGATTTTGAGAGTTTATTTTATATCTTACAACTTTATACTAAAGTTGTTTCTGGATTTCTCTAAGTATACCATGAAATTATCTGCAAAGAGTGAGAG
Organism: Macrotis lagotis; assembly: GCF_037893015.1. Classification (NCBI taxonomy): domain Eukaryota; kingdom Metazoa; phylum Chordata; class Mammalia; order Peramelemorphia; family Peramelidae; genus Macrotis; species Macrotis lagotis. The sequence goes on from NC_133660.1 coordinate 176,068,169, forward strand.
TTTTGTTTCCTTGTTGCCTATTCTAATTCCTTCAGTTTTTTTCTTCTCTTTTTCTAAAGTGGATTTATTTATTTTTATTTTCTCTTCTGAAAATCTGGGCAAATTATTTTTATAAATATTCATCCATCAATTTGGGGCTGTCTGTAATGGAGAATACCATCTGTATCCAGAGAAAGAGCTGTGGAGTTTGAACAAAGACCAAGGACTATTACCTTTAATTTAGGAAAAAAATGGATATCTTTTTATCTGATCTTGCTATTTCTTATACTTTTTGTTTCTTCCTTAAGGATATGATTTCTCTCTCATCACACTCAATTTGGATCAATGTACAAGGATCATTATCCTTTCTGGTCATAGAGAGGTGTGAGGTGGTACCTCAGAGAAGCTTTAATTTGCATTCTCTAATAATGTATGATTTAGAGCAATTTTTCGTATGGCTTTGGATTGCTTTGATCTCCTCATTTGTAAATTGCCTTTGCATATCCTTGACCATTTGTCAATTGGAGAATGGCTTTTTTTTTTTAAATATGACTCAATTCTCTGTATATTTTAGAAATGAGTCCCTTGTCAGAATCATTAGTTGTAAAGATTGTTTCCCAATTTACTACATTTCTTTTGATCTTGGTTACAGTGGTTTTATCTGTGCAAAAGCTTTTTAATTTAACGTAATCGAAATCATCTAGCTTGTTTTTGGTGATGTTCTCCGTCTCTTCCTTAGTCATAAACTGCTCCCCTTTCCATAGATCTGACAGGCAAACTAGTCCTTGATCTTCTAATTTGCTTATAGTATTTTTTTTTTATGTCTAAATCCTGTATCCATTTGGATTAAAGGATGTGAAATGTTGGTCTAATCTAAGTTTCTTCCATACCAACTTTCAATTTTCCTGGCAGTTTTATCAAAGAGAGTTTTTATCCCAATAGCTGGACTCTTTGGGTTTATCAAACAGCAGATTACTATAATCATCTCCTGCTTTTGTGCCTAGTCTATTCCATTGGTCCACCACTCTATTTCTTAGCCAATACCAAACAGTTTTGATGACTGATACTTTATAATATAATTTTAGATTAGATAGAGCTAAGCCCCCTTCTTTTGTACTTTTTTTCATTAAATTCCTGGAAATTCTTGACTTTTTATTTCTCCATATGAATTTACTTACAACTTTTTCTAACTCATTAAAGTAGTTTTTTGGAATTTTGATTGGTAGGGCACTAAACAGGTAGTTTAGTTTTGGTACAATTGTCATTTTTATTATATTAGCTCTACCTATCTGTGAGCAGTTGATATTTGCCCAGTTATTTAAATCTGATTTAATTTGTGTGAGAAGTGTTTTAGAATTGTTTTCAAAATGTTTCTGAGTCTGCCTTGGCAAATAGACTCCCAGGTATTTTATCTTGTCTGAGGTTACTTTGAATAGGATTTCTCTTTCTAGCTCTTCCTGCTGTATCTTGCTAGACATTTTTGTCTTCACATTTTGATGTCTTCTTCACACAAAAAATATGTACTTAAGTGTAGAGACTTCAGTATCTTTGAAGAAATGTTGGCCAATCTGTTCCTTTTTCAGGCATTTCCATTTGTTTTTGTTTCTTTTAATTTTACTTTTTTTTAAAAAATATTTATTTTTAACATTCTGTTTAGATTTTGAATGCCATATTTTGTCTCTCCCTTATTTTCCATTCCAGCTACTGGATGTCAGGCAATATATCAATTACACCTGTGAAATCATGCAAATCATATCCATGTTAGGATAGTGAAGTGAAGCAGTGGATCCTGGAGTCTAGAGCATCTGAGTTCAAAACTAGGTGTGTGATCCTGGCAAGTCATTGCTATGGCTGTACACAGTGATCTTCTGGTTCACACTTTTAATTGGCATTCCCTCATTTCAAATTCTTGGTTGCCACAAAAAGAGCTGCTAAAAATATTTTTTGTACAAATAGGTCCTTTTTCCTTTTTGGGGGGACATGTTTGAGATATAGACTTAGAAATAGTATTGCTGGATCAGTGTACAGCTTTATAGCCCTTCTATTTTTTCTCATCTCCAGTTTATCATTTGTAATGAGTGTAAGATAGTACTTCAGAGTGGTTTTGATTTGCCTTTCTCTGATCAATAGTGATTTAGAGCATTTTTTTTCACACGACTATTACACAGTTGAGTTGACATTTAAACTTGAGCTTATGGGCAGCTAGGTGGCACAGTGGATAGAGCACCGACCCTGGAGTCAGGAGTACCTGAGTTCAAATCCGGCCTCAGACACTTAATTACCTATCTGTTTGACCTTGGGCAAGTCACTTAATCACATTGCCTTAAAATAACTAAAAAAAAAATTAGAAATTAACTTGAGTTTAACATACCTTAAGGTTTGGCCCTTACTGTGATGGCACACAAAACACATTGATGGGATTAGCCCTTTAACATCTTTAGCCAGCTGATATATCATGCTCTGTAGAGCACGCTTCAAGCTTGGAAACTGTGAATGCATAATATTGGAGCTTCTTTGTCATCATGGTCTCTGCTGCTCTGCAGACCGGCCTTCCTTCATTTTTTCTCTACTGCACAAAGCTGTGAATGTGCATGGTTGCTAGCTTGAAAGTGAAAATGACTTTACTAATGAAAGCTTGGAGTTGCCAAAGTTAAATTGAAGATTGAGGATTATATGTATTCTCTCAGAATTCTCATTACCAAGGGTCTTAGAGGGAATAGAATTATTTAGAAAGTTAAGTCTGGAACTGATTTTTATTACATTTTGATAATTTTAAGAGAAGAATGAAAAGACAAGGAAGAGGAATCTTTGGGAAGGGGGGATGGGGAAATGGTCACATAAATTGGGCCTGGAAATCAGAATTTTTACAATCAGGATGGGAAAGCAGAGGGGAGCAGATGACACTCGAACCTTACTCTTGTCTGTATTCTTCTTTACAAAATACATATTGGAAACAAAAAGATACACGCAGTTAAAATAAAGGGTTGGAGCCATGTATAGATTACATTGAAGTGATTAAAGTCCCAGCAGCCTCTCTTTTGCTTTTCAGAGCTTGGTGAAGGTAGAGAGGTTTATAGCAGTATATAAGGTACAGTACAGTGCCCTCATATTGCCACCTGACACAATAGAAAATAAGATTCAGATTAAAAAAGATTTGTTTTAAGAATTTCATTTGCTATATAGTATGTACTATAGATTTCATATGCAATGAAAAGTGAATATTGTCTGAAATCAGTTTTTTTTTAATTGAGATTGACCACAAAAGGTTACAGAATTCTAGGGAATTTAGTGAGAAAAAAGTTTTGCGTATTACCATTTTTATTTGGTTTGCTGAATCTTATGGGTTATCTTATTGTTACTTTCTTAGAAGTGTATATTATCAAGATCAGTGTTTTATTATAAAGACTTGTATTCAGAAAAGTTTATATTCAGCAAAATGTAGCAAGAGATCACTTTTTGAGTGATTGCAGAAATCTTTGTATTGTATTGACATCTTTTAATTTTAGCAGTTTTTTAGTTTTACCCCGCCAATGTTGAGTCTTAATTCTATCTTACCATCTCATGTAAGCTTGAAAAGAGTTTAATGTTTTGATTGCTCACTTTGATTGCTGACTTTTTTTATAATTCTCTTAACTTCTGTATTTGAATGTCACATTTTCTACTTGGCTGTGGTCCTCTAATTCATTAAAGATTCTAATTTTCATTTTATAGATAAGGAAATTAAGAATGACTTATCTAAGGTCCACTAGGTAGTAGTAAGATCTCTTGATTCCCAATCTTATACAATCCTTCAGTTTCCTCTAAGCATTAATGTAGCTTGAGATAATTTTTTGAGGAAATAAAGGAATATTCTTACCATCAGGAGTTATTTTTATATATTACATTTTTGCATATAATAATTATATCCAGATTTTTCTGTGTATTGTATGTATGTTTATTTTTTATTTTAACTACTCATTTATTAAAAGGAGATGTGGACAAGACTTGTATGTATGAAAAACCTCTAATATTAGCCCTCTCAAATTATTTCCCAACAATTTGATCTTAACAAATAGTACCAGTGTTGTTTTCTGTGTTATATCTGAATTTTATGGGCTGAATTCCAAATTCAGATACAAAACATCTATTTAAGGAGAGCTGCCTTTTTCATATCTTTCTTGGAGCAGGGAAAGGTCATTACATGTTTATTTCAGCTTTCCATGCTTTCTTTGCAATCTTATTCCCTTTCATATACTCCGAAATCTAAGGACTAGCCTTTTTACTCTTCCCTTGGGAAAATAAAAACAACCCCTTCCCAAATCTGTATATGTGTGTGTGTGTGTATCTGCAACCAAAAATCCCCCAAACCTTTATATGTATGTGTGTGTATGTGTGTGTGTGTGTGTATGATTTTCCTCACTTTCTTAAAGACTTAGCTAAAATCTTATTTTTTCCCAATTGATATTTTCTTTTCTTTTTTTCCAGTTACATGTTATGAAAGTTTTCAACATTAATCCACATACATGTACATATTTATAAGTTACATTATTTCCTTCCACCCTTCCTCCTCATCCCCATCCCCACTACAGGGAACAGTCTGGTGAACAATATACATATACATTTGTGTTTTAGATGTTTATAGATTAGTCATTTTTTGTACGAGGAATTAGAACTAAGGAAAAAGAAAACCATGAGATAGGAAAGAAAAGCACAAGACAAATTTTTTTTTAAAGTGAACAAGGTGTTCATTCAGCTTCTGTTTTTTGGTTTAGTTTTGTTTTGCTTCCTCTGAATGTGTATAATGTTCTCTATAACAGGTCTCCCAGGGTTATCCTAGCTCTCTGAACTGCTGAGAGGAGCTGCATCCATCAAGGATGTTAATGTGTACAATGTTCTCTTGTTTCTGCTTCTTTTGCACAGCACCAGTTCCTGTAACTCATTCCATGCTTCTTTAGAGTCAGACCATTCTTGGTTTCTTATAGAAAATAGTATTCCATAACATTCTTGTGCCATTACTAGTTTAACCATTTCCCGATTGATAGGCATCCCTCAATTTCTAATTCTTTGCTACTACAAAAAAGAATGGCTGTGAATATTTTGGAACATGTGGGACTTTTACCATTTTTTTATGATTTTTTTTTTCTGGATATAGACCTAGAATTGGAATTGCTGAATCAAAGGGATGATCAGTTTTATTGCTCTTTGCCAAAGTTCCATATTGCTCTTCAGAATGGTTGGATCTAAAATTTCATCTTCTCCAAAAAAATCTTTTCCAGTCTCCTTTCATGTTGGTGCCTTCCCTCTGTTGTGTTTCTGTATATTTATTTTGCTTATTGCCTTCCATGAACTCTTTGAGAGTAAGGAGCTGTACTAAACCCCACAGTGTTTGGTACTTAAAATCACCTTAATATGTGGTGACTGTTACTTTGATTTAACTGAATCCTATTCCCTCTAAAACCCATTTTTAGGTTGTTGTTATTATTAGTAGAGGTATTGGCAAGATGGTATTAGCATTTATCTTTTTATTTACCCTTATTACCTTTCATATTGACTTTACATTGTGTATTCTTTTGTCTTGAATTTCTTCTTTCTGTACTACTTGATATGTCTTCCCCATATTTCGATGAATTCATAGTCATCATTTATGCTGTAACTGATATTTCATTTATCATCCTTCAGTTTCCATCTTTTATAATGAAAATACTATGAACATTTTTGTATATATGAATCTTTACTTCCTCCTTATTAACCTCTTTTGGATATACAGTGGTACAAGAAATGGAATCACTGGGTTAAAGGATACAAAAATTTTAGTAACTTACCATTTCACTTACTTTCCAGAACTGTTTTTCACATAAATACATGTGGCATTTTCTTGCAAATTTTTTCTGTTGTTAAAAAGATGAATTATGATGAAATCTCCAGTTTTGAATTCTTCTCAGTTCAGTTCAATGATAGTGGATAGTGTAGCTTTTATTTCAGTAGTTTCTTGCCATTGTTTTCTTTATTTTTGAAATATTTATTAGTAACATTGGTTTATAGTTCATTATCATCATCTGCTTACCTCTATAAAATATTTTCTTGTTTTTATCATCAGGATTTGATAGTAGGAGTTTGGTAGAGTCCCTTATTTCTCTTTATTGGAAATAGTATAAGAGGTACAAGCATAATTTCAGGTCGAGAACCAAATATAAAACAAACCAGGACACTATGTAATTATGTTGTGTGTGTGGCATAGAGAAATGTCAGAATGAGACAAAGAAAAACTAGCAGGTCTGGTGTTGCAGCAGATGCAGCACCTATATGGGCCACGTACTCTGAGCTCCTCATAACAGCCCAGGGAAGAAGCTACTGAGGCACACAAAGGTCAAATGACTAGTAAGCATCCGAGGTCAGATTTGAACCCAGGTCTTCCTAAATCCAAGCACAGCACTCTAACCACTGTGCCTCTTATAGAAAAGACAAATGAAATATCAAAAGATCTAAGTAGATGTAGGTATTAATGCAGAAGGGAACCTATCCACGCTTGCCCATGAACTATTTCTTTACATTTTGGCTTAAGATTTTTTCCCCAGTGTATTAGAATTATACTGATATTTCAAGGATAACATTGGATCACAAAGGATGATCATTAGGCATCCTTTGCTCAGGTATAATTGTAGGCGACTTTAATATTTCTTTTTCTGGACTGGAAAAATCTGATTGGTAAGCAGCAAGGAAATTATGGGTTTAAATATAATATTGGCAAAAAAATCTGAATTTGAGAGATGTGATGAGAATCAATCATTTTAATTGATTAATTGATCATCCCCAAAATGAGACTATTATTTACATAAGGAGGCTCAGGAAAATGAAATAACAACAGTGGCTATAGAATAAAATAAAGACTAAAACATTATGCTTAAATATAATTTTGTTATCCTTGAATGGCTACATAAATAGGTAAAAAATTATTCCAAATTTCTGGAAAAATACTAAATTAAAGAATCAGTATTATAATATAACAATATTTTGAAGAAATAGATAAGACAATTGAATACTCTCAAAAGTTGAAAAACATTTTCATATTCTAAATTCTAATATCTTCATATTCTAAAATTAACCATTTTGCATTGTCATCTCGTAATTATCTTTTTTTAAACTTCTCTTTCTAATAGGTATAAACACTTTTGTTGAAATCATCTTTGGTAATCATGGCAGAAGGTGGATTTGATCCCTGTGAATGTGTTTGCTCTCATGAACATGCAATGAGACGACTGATCAATCTGGTAAGTTAAAGTGGGAAATTTTTATCCTAAGTTGGCAATGGGAAAATGTTCTATACTTAAATTTATCAGTTTTAAATTTATAAGTTTTTAAATATTAATTTTTTCTGATATGGCTAGCCAAAATATTCCACCTCTACATTCATCTACTCAGAGGTTAATAAGGGAGAGGTTTCTAGTACATGGCATTCACAAGTTACTGATCTGTGCTATTTCATTCAAATACCTTCAGCAAATTAAGATTATTTGTATGTTTAGTCATTGTCAAATTATTGCCTAATTTTAATACCAAAGCAACTTTGTAACATATTTTCAAGTTTAAACTTGTGACTTCTTTTGCATTCAGTGTATATTTGCTACAACAAAATTAAAGTATAAAAAATATTTGAAAAATCATAGCATTCATTTGTTATGATGGAATAATACATCCTGAATATTTGATATTTGCTTATTAGTTATAGGCATAGTATGAGTAAGATTATTTAAGTCTGTCAAGAATTTACATTATCTACTTTACTTATAAATTGATAATAATTTAGATTTACCTTAAAGTATGTAAAAATTACTTTTTTGTTTGCATTATTGTTGTGTAGTTAGATAAAAGTAATCTTAATCTTATACTTGTTAGGTTAATTATTAAGGAGCAAATATTCTTCTAATCCTGTGCTACCATATACTTAATTCAAGTATGCTTCTTTCAATTGTCTTTATTTGGGGATTAGTCTATACTGTACATTTATTACTAACTTTTAAAAAGGTGCCTTCTAGAATAAGGATTAAAGTTAGGAAACAGAATTTCAAGAGACAGAGTAAATGGGTGTGGAGCTAGAATGGGAACACTGCAATGGTAACACCTTTTTTTAGTTTCTGGTGAGCTCAAAAATATTATTTGTGTTAGTTGTCAATCATTTTTCATGGCTAGATCCATTAATCTATAGGGATATATTTTTCTTTGAAATTAAAAGAAGCTAGTCTATAATTTGTTTCACATTTTTCTCTTGTTTTTTATTTGAATCTTTGTAATACTGTTTTAAAAAGATGATGGCAACCATGGAAACAATGTAAAAACTAACAGACTGCCTTCTGTGGGGGGGGTAGAGGGAGAGAAGCAAGATTAGGGAAACAATTGTAAAATTCAAAATTAATAAATTCTTTCCTTAAGAAAAGATGATGGTAATTGATGTCCAAAAGTGTCTTGACAAGTTAGAGTATTGGGTTAAATCAAATAAGATGAAATTCAGTAGGGAGAAATATAAAGTGTTACTCTGGGGTATTGGATTCAGTTCTAGCTGCCTCATTTAAAGAAGAGTATCGGGATGGCTAGGTGGTACAATGGATAGAGCACCGGCCCTGGAGTCAGGAGTACCTGAGTTCAAATGGGGCCTCAGACACTTAATTACCTAGTTTGTGTGGCCTTGGGCAAGCCACTTAACCCCATTTGCCTTGCAAAAAACAAACAAACCAAAAAACCCTTAAAAAAAAAAAAAGAAGAGTATTGATAAATTGGAGAGGAGGACAAACTGAGTTCTTACCATATCCTGCCATTTGGTGACCCTTCAGTGTATTTAACTTGGAGAAGGAAAGACTCAGAGGATTGCAATTGTTTTAGGGATTTGAAAGACTTGTCTCACTGAGAAAGGATTAAGTTCTATTTGACCCTAAAAGGCAGAACAGAAAGTAATAGGTAGAAGTTGGAAAGAGGTCAATTTAGATTAGATTGATAAAAAAGTACTTCCTAACAATTAGGGCCTCCCTGGAGAGGTGGTGAGTTGGAGATTTTCAAGCAGAGACTGGTTTTTATTAATTAAGAGTAGAAGACTCATTTCAGGTATGATTTGAACTAATTTATTTTTTTTAGTTTTGTTTTTTTTTTTTTGCAAGGCAAATGGGGTTAAGTGGCTTGCCCAAGGCCACACAGCTAGGTAATTATTAAGTGTCTGAGGCCGGATTTGAACCCAGGTACTCCTGACTCCAGGGCCGGTGCTTTATCCACTAAGCCACCTAGCCCCGCCTGGTTTGGGCTAATTTAAATGAGGAGCACCTAGTTTGTTCAGTGGATAGAGTACTGGATCTGGAATCAGGAAAATCTTACTTAAAATTTGTCCTTAGACACTTAATGACCCTAGACTAGTCAGTTAACTTCTCTTTGCCTTAATACACTGGAGAAAAAAATGGCAAACAGTCCAGAATCTTTGCCAAGAAAACCCTGTGGACAGTACTTTGGGCAATGGGTTCACGAAGATTTGGACATGATTGAACAACGACAATGAAATTAAGTGATTATTGAAATCCCTTCCAACTTAATTTTGTAATATCTATGCTTATGCATATAAGGCATAACTGGAATATTTACGAGAGCAACATTTACTTATTCTCCAACTAACATGGCAAAAATGAATTATTTTTGTTATCAAATTAAATACTCTTAAAGGTATTGAGGGTTCCAAAAATCATATGATTGTCCCAGAAAAATTAAAAGTATCTTCATTACTGGCTGAGTTGGAGCCAGGATTCCAAAGAATGAGTCCATATATATAGCATAACAATTCAGGTTACAAATTAGATTGATATAGCAAGTAATAGTGAATGAACAGATTTTATTTTTAGGATTAGCAGACCCTTATACCATATCTGATTAATATTCTTAAAACATAAGAATATCTTTGAAATCATCTCCCTATCTTTTTTTCCTTAGTAAGAAAACATTTGATTTTCTGAACTTAGAAAAGGCTATCCTTCCAACTGCTCAAAGTAAAGATGAAAAATAACATTTAGAAGAACTACTGGGGGGCAGCTAGGTGGCACAGTGGATAGAGCACCCACCCTAAAGTCAGGAGTCAGGAGAAGAACCATTGCGGTCAGCACATTCTGCAACTATAACAGGATAAGAATTAGAGCTCTGTGGATGAAAATGTGTCAAAATGAGCAATTAGTCAAAAGTGATTCTATGTAGCATTGACTAGATTCTGCCTCAGAGACATTACAGTTACTGCTTTTTGGTCTCAGAGTACTCTTTGACACCATCACAATTGGCCCATATTTTTCCTCTCTGTTTTTTGCCTGAAGATAGATTCTAATCCCTACTCATGCCATTTTACTGTTTTTCTGCCGCTGGACCCAGATGGCTCTGGAGGAGAAAGTGAGGCTGATGAATGTAAACATTCCTCCCTCATTTAAAATCCACTTAAATCACTTTTCTTTAATTAAAGATTTTATTTTGAGTTTTACAATTTTTCCCCTAATCTTTCTTAACTCCCCCCATCCCCCTCAGAAAGCAATTTTTCAGTCTTTATTGTTTCCATGTAGTGTATTGATCCAAATTGAGTGTGATGAGCGAGAAATAATATCCTTAAAGAAGAAACAAGGGGCGGCTAGGTGGCGCAGTAGATAAACACCGGCCCCGGAGTCAGGAGTACCTGGGTTCAAATGTGGCCTCAGACACTTAATAATTACCTAGCCGTGTGGCCTTGGGCAAGCCACTTAACTCCATTGCCTTACAAAAAAAAAAGATAGTGATTTGATACTATTTGGGGTGGCTAGGTGGCCTAGTGGATAAAGCACCAGCCCTGGAGTCAGGAGTACCTGGGTTCAAATCTGGTCTCAGATGCTTAATAATTACCTAGCTGTGTGACCTTGAGCAAGCCACTTAACCCCGTTTGCCTTGCAAAAACCTAAAAAAAAATGAAGAAGAAGAAGAAGAAACATAAATTACAAGACCAGACAATAAGATATCAGGTTGTTTTTTTTTCCCCTAAATTAAAGGGAGTAGTCCTTGAACTTTGTTCAAACTCCATGATTCTTTATCTGTATACAGATGGTATTCTCCATTGTAGACAGTTAAATCACTTTCATGTCATGACATCACCTCCCTAATGGTCATGATCCTTTTGAGAAAGACAAACAATTAACTCTGTGAATAGTAGTAGGAACTGCCCCACTGGAAACTCAACTGGAACTGTGCATATTTACCCATCTTTCTTTCCCTTCCTTTTTCTTCCCTATATTCATCTAGCGTATCTTAACTTTTACCTGTAGGTTTTCTGCCTAAAGGAATGTAAATTTTGATTATTGAAACCACACTAGAAATCTTGGGGTTTACAGGATAGACTTTTTTCTTAACAACCATACCTTAAACCCAAATCATTGTGACTCTCCTTGATTGACTAACAGTAGATCCTAGGACAAGCCCCATTTGGTCATTGTCTGGGCCCTGATTGGTTCAGAATGAATGTAAATAGCATTTGTTTCTGTTTTGACCAGAAACCCTAAGGATATTCCCCTGGCAGAGTTATTTATTCATTCTTTCATTTATATAGACCAGGTAAAAGAAATCATACTTTGCCTCATTTCTTATCTGGCCTTTAATCACTGAATTGGCATTGCCTTAGATGAACTGTGACCTGTTATGGACCTTAGCTTAAAAAGGTGAAAGTTGGGGCGGCTAGGTGGCTAGTAGATAAAGCACTGGCCTTGGAGTCAGGAGGACCTGGGTTCAAATCTGGTCTCAGACACTTAATAATTACCTAGCTTGTGGCCTTGGGCAAGCCACTTAACCCCATTTGCCTTGCAAAAAAACCTTAAAAAAAAAGTGAAAATCTCCCAATACATCCAGGTTCATCTCCAGGCATCCTGATTCTACATCTGGCCACTGGTCCCAGATGACTCCTCTGTGGGAGAAAGTGAGACTAATGACTTTGGCTTTTTTTTTTTTTTTTTTTTTTTAGGTTTTTGCTAGGCAAACGGGGTTAAGTGGCTTGCCCAAGGCCACACAGGTAAGGTAATTATTATGTGTCTGAAGCCGGATATGAACTCTGTCCTCCTGACTTCAGGGCCTGTGTTCTATCCACTGGGCCACCTAGCTGCCCTGAGACTAATGACTTTGCATAGCTCTCCTTTGCTGTCATCACCTTCCAGATGTAATGGTCCTCTTTTTTGTTTTTAAACCAAGCTGATGAAAATATATTTTAGATTGGTTGAAGAAAAAATAAAATATTAGAGATAGCAAAATTATGTAGTACATAAGACAACTTTTAAAAAAATTGAAGGTAATAGTCTTTAAACTGCACAGTTCTTTCTCTGGATACAGATGGCATTTTTTGTTGCAGATACCCTAAAATTGTCCTTGATTGTTGCACTGATGGAATGAGCAAGTCTATTAACATTGATCATCACCCCCATGTTGCTGTTAGGATGTTCAGTGTTCTGGTTCTGCTCATCTTGCTCAATATCAATTCATGCCATGATCCTCTTTCAGAATATATGACAAGCAGAAGTCTTATTAGGGCTTGGATGTATTGAATGAATATTGCTAGTGGGTTTACTGCTGCCACTTCAAACCCTCATCATCACTCTGTATGTGTGTGTGTGTGAGAGAGAGAGAGAGAGAGAGAGAGAGAGAATGCTTTTGCTTTTATCCGTTCATAACCAGTGATAATAATGTACCTGATTTAGATAGTTGATGTCAGAAAAATCAAACATCATCAGTTTTAGCAGCTTCTTGGTGATGTGAACAAAGGATGCTAAAAAAAGAAGTGATCTTATAGCTTTCTGCTTGCTTAATAACTGCCTTTTGTTTCTCTGCCAAAGGTAACCTCAATTCTAACAGACTTGTCATGCTAAAAGAATATATGCCCCTAAAAAAAAGGGAATGTTGGTACATTTTTACACTGGCACTAGATGTGAGAGAATGATAAGAGTTGTAAAGACAAATGGAAGCATAAATTCTTAGCTTAAGCCTCAAAAAGACTGTACAGTATGTCTTATCTGTGTGAGGGGACTACACTTTGAAGCAGAGAAGAGGTAAATGAAATTCAGTCACCTTAACTCAGCTAATTATATTAATCATATTAAAAATAATAACAGGGGCAGCTAGGTGGCGCAGTGGATAAAGCACCGGCCCTGGAGTCAGGAGTACCTGAGTTCAAATTCAGTCTCAGACACTTAATAATTACCTAGCTGGTGGCCTTGGGCAAACCACTTAACCCCATTTGCCTTGCAAAAACCTAAAAAAAAAAAATAACAGTACACTTTAACATTTTTTAAGGCTTACAAAAGCACTTTATCTTTTGCTTTTTGCCACAATCCTGTAAGGTACATACTATTATTATCTCCATTTTACAAATGAAGAAACTGAGGCCAAATGAGATTAAGAAACTTCCTTAGGATCACACAGCTAATGATCAAGGGAGACTAAGAGTAATTTTTCGTCTATTCTGTGCTAGTAGTCAAGTCTGGGGTAGTTGTGTGGGCCACTAAAGAAGACAAGTCACCTAAGGAAAGTGCTTCCTTATCTGTTTATGGGTGAGTGGCTACTTGTTCTACATGCCTGTAGCTTGGTATTGGCAAGGTGATTGAAGACATCTCAATCAGAATAAGAATAACTAAATCTTGGTTTTTCCAGGCATGCCCTGACTTGGGACAAGGGTCCAACGAGGTGTATTTACCAAAGAATATAACACAAATGTGAATTTAAGAGGCTAGTAGTGTTGACTCTACTTGCCTGCACAATATTCACAAAACATTTGACCATTTTTGATCTGAAGAATATAGAGTTAGAAACTAGATAATAGAATATTTCGTTGACTTTAGTTTGAATATCTAGACCTCAAAGAATAGCCAGTCAGTCATTAATAATTCAGGGATCTCAAATAGGATGTTCCACACACATCTCGAATTCGACATGGCCAACACAAAACTCACTGTCTTCCTCCCTGCCCACCCCATACCACTTATCGTATCTGTCCTTCCAACAAATCTGTGAGGTAGGTGTTATTATTATTTCCACTTTATAGATTAGTTCATTGAGACTTAGAGTCCATGAAGGAGAGTAACTTATAGAGGTCTGGAAAGGGACCAAGGATATGAATAGCCTTAAAGTCATATTTGATCCTAGAGATAAAAAGAATGCTGAGATAATAGAGAGCCACCAAAGGTTCAGAAAATTCCCTCTACTAGTGTGAATCATCAGCTTCTGTTCTACAATGTAGTTTTGTTTTTTCTTTTTATTGTTTTTATTTAAATTTTCTTTTTTTCAGTTGCATGTTAAGATAGTTTTCAGCATTCATTTTCTTAATTTTGAGTTTCACATTTCTGTCTTACTCTCTTTCCTCCCTCTCCCTATAATTATAATTACTCCTCCCAAGTAATAAAGATTATACATTATACATGTATAATCATGTTAAACATATTTCCATAATAGAACATGACCAGTGAAGACAAGGAATACTCCCAATTTCTCTGCCTTGATCAGCAAGCTGCATAGTAATTTTATGGGGGGGGGAAGGGTAGTCAGTACTAGAAAGGGTGGTGAGGAAAACTGTCTTTGGAAAAGAATTGGGTCTTAGTGAGTGCCAAAAAATGAAAGTAGCAAGTAAAGAAGATGAAAGAAATTACTTAATTATTCTTGAGACATGAGGAAGACATGAGGAAGGAATTACCATGTTAAATATAATTATTAAAAACTAAATTTATGTAAGAATATCAGACTCATATAGTATGTTTTTTCTAGGCTTTATATGCCAAATGTATAATCATAATACAAGAAAATGTTAAAAATTACATCACTACTGGATTCATGATTCAGTCTAAATCATATGTAATGATTTAAATTTTTCTTGTAAAACTGCCTGATTATGACCATTACACCCTTTCCCAAGAGAACTGTGTTGTACATTTTGTCTCTTTTAAAAAATCCAATTTGTACTGCCAAAGTTTAAGCACTATTATTGGAAACTTGTGTATCATAGACATTTGAATACTAGTGCTTAAAATCTTTGGATACTAAGGAAAATATGTAGTCCTATTTCTTCATTGATTACAAAGACAATATGTATATATGTTTAAATCTATATATGAAAGGAATAAGATGATTTGGAATGATTAGAAATAAGTCTTTTTGAGAAACCTTACTTCTCTGAATGCTTATTCATTTGAAACATGTTCGAGAACATAATGGTAATTCCCACATATTTCTTAAAAGTTTACGTAACTTTTTCCCAAGTTATATTGTGAGGTAAAAGTAGTGTACATATATGTATTTGAATCTATTAGTTAAAGATGTTTCTGTCTTATTTCTCTAGTAGAGTAATCCATTATGTAGAAGTAAACTATTATATCATTTAGTTTTTCTCCAGCCTCTTAAAGCTTGCATCAAAACTTAACCTCATAGAGGCAGCTGGGTAGTGCAGTGAATAGAGCACTGGCCTTGGAGTCAGGAGGACCTGAGTTCAAATCCAGCCTCAGACACTTAATAATTACCTAGCTGTGTGGCTTTTGGAAAGCCGCTTAACCCCACTGCCTTGCAACAAAAAGTTAAAAAAAAAAACTTAACTCAGTTTTGGGGATGGAGGTTAGAGTTAGAATCAATAAACATTTTTAAGAGCCTCTATGCTGGGCATTCTACTAAGCCCTGGCGTCCCAAGCAATGGCAGGGTCCATCCTTGCCCTCCAGGAGTTCACAGTTTAATGACATAGAATATATCAAAGAAGATGAAAGTGGGGTAGAAGGGACATGACATGAGGTGAGTGCCCTGGAGTATCTGGGAGGGACCCTCCTTCCCTACCCTCTCCACTCAAATAGAAGAAGGGACTCCAAAGGTAGGAGGGAGATTCCAGAGCTCAGAAAATCCAGGAGAGAAGCCAGGTTGGGATAATATAAAAATACTATTTGGGAAAATTGACTGACCACAGTTAAATTGATATTATGCTAGTTTAACAAGTATAGTTATGGAACCCGTGGAAGTTGTCCTAATGCAGCAGTAGGAAGCAGAGCAGCAAAGATTCCCCTCTCCAAACTCCTCCAGATACAGAAAACACACCAGATTGAATCCTGAGGGGTGAATCCAAAAATTTTGCATTCTCAATCAATGTAGAGAGACAAAGAGATCTATGAGCTCATGGGATAGGGGGCTAGTGTGAGCCACACCACATGTGGAACCAACCAGTGCCTAGGGAAATTCTGTGAACCAAAGCAAGAAGTGGGGTTCTCAGATCCGTTCTGAAGCACCTCTTGTCCTATATCCAGGCACCACAACAGGGATAGGTATGAACTGATAGCTTTGTTGCCCACTCTCCATTCCAGGTCATAGATCCAGGGCAGACTGACCAGGGCTTCTGTGCCCACCTTGCCAACCTGATGTTGGTGCAGGCCTTTGGTCCAGTCTGAAACTTGCAGAAGGATAATTCAGTCTCTGTCACAGGACCTAGAAGAGCTTCCCAGCTGGCCAACAGAGGACAAGTGTATAGTAGTCAACTTTGCTCAGACCCAATGCCAAGTCAGAGCTTAGACCACAGAGGTGCAACCATCAGATCTTGCCCTGGATCACGTCACTTTGGAAGAGATGCAAACTCTCAGGTCTGGAAACTGAGCTGTCCTTAAGATTTGTTATCCCAAGAAAAAAGCAATAGGACCAGTTCACCTGCCCTACAGAAGAGCATAGAGCCTGGCCTTAATATCAAGTTAGAAGTCAGAAAGCGAGGTGGGGGGGAATACCATTTCATAAAAAAGCTATTTTGGTGACTCTAAAAAACTATTAGCAAAACCTCAAAGATAAATACAACTTAAGCAAAAATGTAACTAAATTTTCTGAAAAAAAAATAGGAGTTAAAAATGTTTTTGTCAACAAAATGAAAGTACTCAAGGAAGAAATGGAAAAGAAATAAGAACTGTAGGGCTGGCTAGGTGGTGCAGTGGAAAAAAGCACTGGCTCAGGAGTCAGGAGTATCTGGGTTCAAATCCTGTCTCAGACACTTAATAATTACCTAGCTGTGTGGCCTTGGGCAAGCCACTTAACCCCCTTTGCCTTGCAAAAACCTAAAAATAAAAAAATAAGAACTGTAGAAGAACAAACCAGAAAGGTAACTGACAGCCTGGCACAAGAGGTAAGAAACCCAACCAGCCTTTTCCTTAAAAATTATAAAGGAATGATAAAAGCAATAACTACATAAGAAAAGAAGAAATGTTTTTTTAAAAATCAAGACAAAAAAATGGAGAAAATGCAAAGTATCTCCTAACAAAAACAACTACCTGATCTGGAAAATGAATCAGAGAGAATACTAGCTTATCTGAACATCAGTCATACAAAAGTCTAAACATTATATTTATTGTTTGCTGTTGACTCTTGAAGAAAACTAATGGAGTCACAATGGGTGATGTATAGACTCACTCTCGAATCACAAAATGTCGTCAGTCTCACTCTCTTCCCAGATTCATCAAATCCTGTGTCAAGAAAAAATAATTCAAGATGACTGACAGTGGCCTGTACAGTGAATGAACTTGGCAGCTCTGATGTCTGACCAAGCCCTGTTCTTTCCACAGTACCTGCTTCAGGCACCTTCCTGGCCATTGGAACAAATTGTTCTCATCTGCCTATTGTGAACATCATATTTGATGAAAACTGTACAGATATCTTAAAGCCAGAAGGCAGTGTGAAAATTGAAGGAATCTACTGGTCACCTCCAGAAAGAACCCCCCCCCCCTCCAAATGAAAGCTCTCAGGAAAGAGAATGCTAAAATCAGGAGCTTCCAGGTCAAAGAAGACATGCCGTTCTCTGCCAGTAAGAATTCAAGTACTGAGGAGCCACAGTCAGATTCACGTATGATTTTGCAGCCACCACTCTAAAGGAGCCAAGAGTTTGGATTGTGTTATTCCTGATTTCCCCAAGGAGGGGAATCCTTGGGTAAGCCAAAATTAACTTACTCAGCAAAACAAAGTAGAATCCTACAACAGGAAAAACAAAGAATCTTTAATGAAATCAGAGACTTGAAGTATTCCTGATGAAAGCAACATAGCTGCATAGAAAATTTGAAGGAGGTAAGAGAAGCATTAAAAGGTAAACATGACCAATGCTAAAAAACTAAACAAGGATGAACTGCTTACATTCTAATACGGGGAGATGATATATATGTCTCCTCTGAACAAGATCACCAGGACTCAGAGGGAGTCCTAATTAAAAAGAGGAGTTGGTTTGTGATATCTTGGTATTAAAAGAAGAATAAAAAGGAAGGAGGGGAGAGATACACTGGGAAGTGGGGAGGTCAGGGAAAATTATATGATTTCAGAATGCACAAGGAGATATTGGTAGAAACGAGAAGTTAAGGGGAGCAGCTATTAAAGCTTATAAGGGCACAAAGAATTTTGGGACAACCCATATGTTTTCACTGAGGTGGTATTAGTATTATCTACTTTAGAAATTAGTTTAACTGAGGCTGAAAGATGTGAAAGGCCAGAGTCACCCAAGTAGTGAGTATCAGAGTCAGCAATCATACTCAGGTTTTTCTTATTCCAAGTCCAATTTTCATACCCACTGTTGCCATCTGGTGGCTTCAAAGTAGGGTGAAGGAAGGGCAAGGAAGCTAAATAGGGAACCATGTCAATAATCTAGGTGTCCAGATGTTGAGAGCTCTAGGGGCTGGTGGGCATGAAAGGTTTTTAAAAGCCTTTTAAAAGTTGTTTGAGTTACTATATATACTGGAAGGTCATTGCAAGAACTAAAAATAAAAGCAGAGGAGTACCAAATGTTTTCTGGTTTAATCATGAACTGATAAGAAAACTTAAGAGAAGTAGCTTCTGGGATACTTGCAGAAAACAAGTATTTAGCCTTATCTTGATATGTGTGTGAGATATTGGTACATATCTAGTAATTGCCAGAGTGTACTCCCATTTTTGTCAAATGGCGAGTTGTTGGCCCCCAAAGCTTGGATTTTTGGATTTATCACACCTTAGATTACATGATCATTTATTTATTATACACCTAATCTAGTCCACTGAGTGCCAGTAATTGTTTTGATAACTTCTGCTTTGTTAATAGAGTTTGAAATCTGGAACTGCAAAGCCTTCTCCTTTCACATTTTAAAAAATTGACTTTGTTGATATTCTTGACCTTTTGTTCATTCCAATGAAAAATTTTATTTTATTTTTCTAGTTGTATAAAATCATTCTTTGGTAGTTTGATTGGTGAAAGCCAGTTTTGTTGTAACTGCTTGCAGTGTGCCTCCCCTGGTGAACCTTCTTGGGGAAAATTAGAGGCTGAGTTGTTTGAAGAAGCATCCTCACTTTGCTTCTGCCTTACTAGGGAGATGAGAAAGGATCTTTTAGTTTTTGCTTTGACATCTATTTCATCCACTTTGAGTTGGAATTTTTAAATTTAACAGTAAAGATGTTTGATTCCTCCCCTCTTTCTCCTGTTTTTTTAAACAGATGTCAAGTTTGTTTTTAAAGGGCAAGGATGATTGTATAATTTGCTTTGTATACACTTTTGCAGGTTTTTGCTCTTTGGTAAGTTATTATACCATGATAATTATTCTAAAAATATTTTTCATCTCTTTAAAAAGATTTTTGGTTCTATGTAAAAGCCAGCTGGAACAGATGATATTATTTTCATTTCTTCTGACTCACCCCAGATATTTGAGGGTTACTTTTTATCACTGTGAAAGGACATTTTAGGTCTTAAAGTAATAGTTTTATGCATTTTTGATTTTATATAATGAATTTTTTCTTTTCATTATTGATACTCCTTCCCCACCTACCCTCCTTGGTTTTCCCATCTAGGACTATAGCAGAAATAACTGCCCCTGCACTTAGGGGGTAGTCTTCATCTAGAAGGGGAGGCTTTGACCTTTGCCACTGACTCCCCAAATATGGGTGTCTCTAATTTGACTGATTTTGAAGGAACTTAATAGAAATGTTTAAAGAAAATGTTTCAGGAAAACATGAAAGCACAAAGTGCCAAATTGTGATTAGGAATCCCAAGGGATACCAGCTTCAATATCAATACATTGAGACATTGTCTGACTTGAGTCAAACCAAGTTGACTCAAAACAAGTTTCAGAGCTCATTGATGGCTGAAATTCTAACCCACAAATGAAGAGATTAGCTGCTTCTAAAGCTAGAAAAAGGCTATTTTGTTAAAGGAACCATTTAACCTGTCCCACATAATTGATTTCTCTTCTTAAGAGAAATTCACTTTACACCAAGGATGGTTGCAAGTTTAGGCTTGGGACTAATTCTTGCTTTGAAATGAAAGGATTACCAACGTTTTGATATCAGTGATGGAAAAAGACATTTAGACAAAAAATGACTAACTTCAATTGTCAATGAAGAAATGTTTCCTTTGTAAGGAAATTACAAAAGTTCCTTCCAGCAATTACAAAGAATCTTCAATGATTGATTCTTGAAATAACGATCCATGATGTACATTAGGGGCCATGCTGAAGGAAGAGTCCAGTCCCTGGATAGTTATGGAAATATGGAAGAAAGACATTATGTTCAATGTTGGTGTGGGTTATTGGAAATCATTTGTCACCATTTCAAGAGTTATTGTTGGTATGAATTCAGCAAAGATTCAAATTGTGAATAATTTAGGAATAGGTATATGACAGTTCAATAAAGTATTATTTCTGAAGTCTAATTAGGGCACAAGTGAACATTGAAATGTGAATGGTTTTAATGTAAAAATAATTATTTTTTGTAATAGTCGTAACCCTTTAAAATATAATCAGTTATCAGATCATCCTATCTCTAACACTTTTTTCATATTCATCCACTTCCCTCTAATGACACTGCTAGTATTTTAGTTTAAACCCTCATCACTTCTTGTTGGCATCCCAATTGTTTCCTTGCTTCTAGTTTATTAGCCATGGAATCATCAACTATTCTTATGAGTCAGTCCTGTTCCCAAAATCTTTATCTTCCTCTTCTTCTAGGTTAAAAATCTCAACCTAGATTCCAAGACCTTCTGCAATCTGCTTCTAATCTTCCATTTTCTCCTTACTCAGTGGTACTTCATTTCATATATCTGGTCAAACTTTAGTATTAACTAGTTGATTCTCTAGACACAACAGTCTGTTTCCTACTTTTCAGCATTTCCATAAGTCCTCTCCATGCCTGAAATGCACTTTTGCATAATTGATATTTGCATCATTGATATTACCTTCCTTCAAGTTCAGTCACCTCTTCCTTGAAACCTCTGATCTTCCCAATGTTAAATGTTTTTTTCTTTAAATTATCTAGTATTTACTTACCTTTGGCACTGCATCCTCTCTTTTCTAACCCCAGTAGGGAGTATAAGCTCTTAGGGGGCAAGCATTGTTTGTTTTTACATTTGTAAGGACACATTTGAAAATTACTTATGGTACTGTCAAGTCAAAAGACAATTACTAATGTCAGCAATATCTTGATATCATTTATAAATGGGGCAGGGGAGGAATTGCTAGTATGTCTATGAACACTGTATTGTCTTCCTTATGCATATAACTATCAGTATTCTCAACTGTAATGTAACTTAAAAGTACATATAATGGTGGTTCTTAATAAAATCTAACACTTATGTAATATGTAATTTCGCTATCTCTAATGTTTTCTTTCTTCATTTTGAATCTGATTCTTCTCTCATGAAAAGTTCAGTTTTGATTTTTGCCTATTATGGATGCAAATGTAAAGTCTTTATCAGATTGACTTCTGTTGGGGGAGGGAGGAGGGAAGGAGGAAAACTATAAAACTCATAGCCTCGCAAAAAAAATGATTGGTAGAAACTACCATTGAATGTAATTGGAAAACAAAGAAAATTTTATGTAATAAAAAAAATTTAAAATAAAATCTTAACATTGACTTGATAAGCATAAGTAAATAGAGCTTAGTGTAATGAAATTCATAGGCTTATATGCATAATCATTGTTGGATGCATAATTACGGAAAAATATTTTTATTATTGTTATTACATAAATATTTTATTTTTCATTACATACATTGGGAGTTTCTACCAATCATTTTTTTTGCAAGGTTTTGAATTTTACAATTTTTTTTCTCCCTCTCCTTCCTCCCCCAACAGAAGGCAATCTGATTTAGGTTTAACTTTGCATCCTTGATAAGCTTAGATTGAAATTGAACTTGTTGTGAAAGAAGAATCAGATCCAAAAGGAAGAAAGAAAACAGAGATAGCAAAATTATGTAATATGTAAGACAACTTTTAAAAATTGAAGATATTAATCTTTGGTCTTCCTTTAAACCCCACAGTTTTTCCTCTGGATACAGATGGTATTCTCCATCACAAATACCCTAAAATTGTCCCTGATTGTTGCACTGATGGAATGAGCAAGTCCACAGTGTTCTTCCTGTTCTGCTTATCTCACTCAGTATCAGTTCATGCAAATCTTTCCAGGCTTCTCTAAATTCCCATCCCTCCTGGTTTCTGATAGAACAATAGTATTCCATAATGTACATATAATGCAGTTTGTTCAACCATTTCTGTAGTTGATGGGCATCCCCTCAATTTTCAATTCTTTGCCACTACAAAATAAAGCTGCTATGAATATTTTTTGTCCATGTGGCATTTGTGCCCTTTTTCATGATCTTTTTGGAATTCAGACTTAGCAGTGGTATTGCTATAACAAAGGGTATGTATACTTTTCTTGCCCTTTGGGCATAATTCCAAATTGCTCTCCTAAATGGTTGGATCAGTTCACAGCTCCTCCAACAATATATTAAGTGTCCCAGATTTCCCACATCCCTTTCAAAATTAGTCATTATCCTTTCTGATCATATTGGCCAGTCTGAGAGGTGTGAGGTAGTACCCCAGAGTTGCTTTTATTTGCTTTTTTTTCCCTAATCATAATGATTTAGAGCAATTTTTCATATGACTATAGATAGTTTTGATTTCTTCATCTAAGAATTACCTTTTCATACCCTTTGACCATTTGTCAATTATAGAGAATGACTTGTTTTTTTATAAAATTGACTCAATTTTCTATATATTTTAGAAATGAATCATTTGTCAGAAACACCAAAGTACCTTTCAAATGTACTTTTTTTGAACAAAGATTTTATTTATTTTGAGTTTTACAATTCTTCCCCTATTTTTGCTTCCCTCCCCTACCCCCCACAGAAGACATTGTTAGTGTGTTTACATCGGATCCATGTTGTACATTGATCTCACTTGAATATGATGACAGAGAAATCATATCCTTAAGGAAGAAAAATAAAGTGTGAGATAGTAAAATTACATAATAATATAATGCTTTTTTTTCCCTAATCAAATGCACTTTCTATAAATGCACTATTTGTTTGTTGAGCAGTCAAAGGTTGTGGATCCTATTTGCCAGCAACTAGGCTATCCTCCTTCATCTTTGGGAAGAGTACTGAGGTTCACTATGACTTTTCCTTTGCCACCTTTGAATTTGAGAGGTACTAAATCAGTAGGAGTAGGGAGAGGTCAGAGGAGGAGGGAGCCTGGAAGAAATCAGTATTGATATGTGGATCTTTAAAAAATAGACTTCTGATGACTTTATGAGAAATCAAGACACAATACTTCAACACCAAAAGAATGAAAAATTAGGAGAGAATGGAAAACATCTCATTGAAAAAACAACTGATCTGAAAAACAGATTCAGTAAAGATAATTTAAAAATTATTGGAATACCTGAAAGTCATGATCAGGAAAAGAGCCTTGACCACATTTTTAAAGAAATCCTACAGGAAAATTGCCCTGATATCCTAGAAGCAGAGGGCAAAATAGAAATTGAGAGAATCCACCAATCTTCCCCAGAAAGAGATCCAAAAAAAAAAACCCAACCCCCAGTAATATTATAGCCAAGTTCCAGAACTTCCAAGCCAACGAGAAAATATTATAAGCAGCCAGAATGACACAATTCAAATATGGAGCTGCAGTCGGGATCACACAGGATTTAGCATCAACTACATTAAGGGCTCGTAGGGCTTAGCATATAATATTCAGAAGGCAAAAGAGCTTGGAATGCAACCAAAAATCAACTACCCAGGAAAACTGAACATCCTCTTCCAGGGAAAAAGGATGGACTTTCAGTGAAACCGGAATTTCAAATGTTCCTGTTGAAACGACCAGCTGAACAGACCTTAAATACAGGACTCAGGTGAAGCATAGAAAGCAGAGAAGGGACTTAATGAGGGATTTAATGATGATGAACTGTGTATTCCTGCATAGAAAAATGATGCTGATAATGCTCATATGAGCTTCCTCATTTGGTAGAGCAGGTAGAAGGAGCTTTTATAGATGAAACACAAGAGAGAGCTGAATTTGAAGATATAAGATATTGTAAAAATGGATTTAAATAGCCAAAAGGGAAATGTACTGGGAGTAAGAAAAAGGAGAGGTGGAATAGGCTAAGATACTTCATATAAAAGACATTATTTTTTTTAAGTTTTTTGTAAGGCAGTGGGGTTAAGTAGCTTGCCCAGGGCCACACAGCTAGATAATTATTAAGTGTCTGAGGCTGGATTTGAACTCAGGTACTCCTGATTCCAGGGCTGGCATTCTATCCACTGCGCCACCTAGCCACCCCTAAAAGACATTTTTTTTGCAATGAAATGGAAGGGGAAAGGCATGGGGGAATGAGGGAACCTTCACTCTTATCAGAAATGGCTTAGAGAGGAAACAGCATACACATTCAATAGGGTAAAGACATCTGAAGTGAGGAGAGAAGGGGGACAGGGGGAAGAGGGGGGGATGTGAGTGATGGAGGAGGAGAGGGTAGATCATGGGAGAGAATAGATATAATGCACTATCTTTTTTTTTTATTTTTTGCAAGGTGCTGGAATTGGGTGACCTGTCCAGGATCATGGGGCTGGTTGCTTGCTAGGTCTCGGGTGGTATGTGGGCTTGGGGCCCTCTAGGCCCCAGGGCCAGTGCTTTGTCTACTGTGCCACTAGGCTGCCCTACAGCACATTTTGGAAGAGGGATGGGGTGAAGGGAGAGAGAGAATATAGTATATATAGTATATGGTAGTGGGGAGGAATGGATGGAGGGAGTTACAGTCAGTGGTGGCAACTGTGGAGAAAGTATAGAGGTGGCTTCTGTGATGGACTTACAATGAAGAATGCGATCCACCCAAGACAGAGCTGATGGTATCAGAACACAGACTGAAACACTTTTTTTTTCTCTTTCTTTTACTTTATTTCTCATGAGGTTCTATATTTTTGTGGGGGAGGGGTATTGTTTGCTCTTAAACAAGAATATTTTAGCAATGTATAAAGAAATGTAGAGTTTGAACAGAGACCAAAGACTATTACCTTTAGGATATGATTTCTCATTACATTCAACTTGGATCAATGTATACCATGGAAACAGTGTAAAGACTAGGACTGCCTTCGGGGTGGGGGTGGGGGAGCAAGATTGGGGGAAAGGTTGTGGAATTCAAAATAAATAAATAGACACAGATACAATGAAGAAATCCTGCCTTCAAGAAGTGACATTTGGATGGAGAACCCCGCCAATCAACTAAATCAAGGTCATTTGAGAGGAGAGAGGGGGTATTGGAGTGACTGTTGTGAAAGGTCTACATTTTTTTTCTTTTTCGCATTTCTTCCCTACCCGCATTGGGGGGGGGGGTAGATTCTTCCCTTGGCCTCATACAAAGACTGTTTTTGAGCAGTCCTTGGCATGATTCGTTGTAGCCATGTGGTATGTTCCATTATAGATATGTGCTGCAGTTTGTTAGACTTGACATGTCCCTAAATGCTAACAGTTTGCTTCTTTATGCCTCCAGAACATCCTGGGATACATGTTCTTTTTCGCTCTTTAGAAGCCTTGAAAGTGGAGAGGCCTACAGGGGTCATAGTCTCTAACTGCTAGGGAGGACACACAAGGGCCTCATGGTTTCCCAAAATGTTACACTGATTTGCAGCTCCCCCAACAATGTGTGAGGGTGCCCCTGCAATGGCTGTTAGGTCCTTTGGTCCTTTTTGTGAACTTTGATAACTCAACAGGTGTGATGGGGCATTTCCAAGTTGCTATAGTTACCATTTTTCTAATTAGTTGAGTATTTTTAAATATTTGTCATAGTTTAGATAGCTTTCTTTTGAAATCTGTCTATTCTTATACTCCTTATATTTTTTTATTATACATTTGATTACATTTTTTAGATAACTTTTATAAAGATTTGATAGCCTTATCCCAGCTGATGTGCAGCAAGTCTTCAGTTCCTCTCAAGGTTCTAAGGATCCCTTGAGAGATTGGAGATATATTTTTCTAATACCAGTTCCCATTCTAGTGTATTCTCTTCATTGTCAAGCCTCAGTGATTTGAATCCTACTATTATAACCAATTAACATGTTAGCTTTTACAAAGTCATCTTTATTGCACAGATAGATAGAGCAAGAAACAGCAGTTGAGAACCATTTCCCTCTGAACCAACATCATATTCTATCACTTCAGTCTTTAGGAAGGAATGCTTTTATACTTAAAACATTTGTTATAAAACATTAACCCCACTAAGTTCACTCAAATATATCATCACTGATGAACAAGTCCTGATTCTGGGCCATTGACCTAGATTCTGTTGATTACTCTTCATTGCCTGCTGGTACTTCTGCTCTCATCCTCTTGGCACTGGTCATTCTGACTTTTCAAAGGTCACAAGATTTTTATCCATCTCCAGGGTTTGTTCACTACAGAGCAGAAAGAATAGACAAAAACATACAGGAATAATAGCGGAGCCCCTACAACTGGTAGACCACTTGGAGGGACTGGGGTAGAATAATGAAGGCCTGAGGGGTCCTGTCTTTCCCCCAAGGGCTTATGTCCTGGCCTAGGGAAGAGGAAAAAAGAAATGATGTGTGGTGTGTGTGTGTGTGTGTGTGTGTGTGTGTGTGTGTGTGTGTGTGTGTGTGTGTGAGAGAGAGAGAGAGAGAGAGAGAGAGAGAGAGAGAGAGAGAGAGTGAGTGAGTGAGTGAGTGAATGAGCAGGGCCTCACTTCACATTCTCTGGCTTCTCCAGAAGAAGGCTTTTTAATTTCTTCCATGTGGGAGCCAGGGTGGAGCCAAGATCGTGACATGAAACTGACCTGCTTCCTGGAGCCTTTCCCTACCAAAGATAAATGAATCCTCTACTCTGACATTCAAACTACAGATCCCACCAAGAAAAAGAGAAGATTCAAAGAAGTTTTCAACATTAGAAGTCCTGGAGGATCTTCAGTGAAGGGCTCGATGTTTTGGGGGAAAAGTGGAAGTAAAGTCCAGGAGGTGGGAGAGTGGGAAAGCCAGGAGGAGGCTTTTAGCCAGCTTCAATCCAGGTCCTGACAGCTTAACAACAGCAGAGGTCTCAGCACCTAGATAGCAAGCCAACAAGGAGGCCTGCCGCCCCAAACAGTCTGAACCCCGAGAGCACCAGGGTAAAAGGTAAGACTGGGTTGGAAAACAAACCACTGTTATGTCAGAACCTGGAAATAGATGGGGAGGGAAAAAACCTCTGTAAAAGCAAGGTCTGGACTGCATAGGTAACATCTTGGATCACACCCCAGGCCCAGGAAAAAAGGGCTTGAATCTATACTCCCTGTACCCCAGAAGCATAGTAAAAACAGCAAAGATGAACAAAAAAAGCTAAAAAAGCGTTCACTATAGAAAACCACTTTACAGACAAAGATGACAGCAATGCTATGTCTGAAGAAAGCAGTGAAAAATCACTCACAGGGGCCATAACAAAACAGTCTATAAATTGGACTCAAATACAAAAGCTCATCAAAAAGCTTAAAAAGGAATTTAAAAAACAAGAAGAGAGGAAGAAGAAAAATGGAAAAAAGAAATTAGTCATGAAGGAGAATTATGAAAAATTTATCATAGAAATGAACTCTGTTAAAAGTAAAAATAACCAACTGGAAAAGGAAGCACAGAAGCTAATTGAAGAAAATAAAACACTTAAAATTAGCATTGAATAAATAGAAACCAATGAATCTACAAGTCTATAAGATTGCATCAAACAAAATAAAAAGGCTGAAAAAATTGAAAAAAATGTAAAGTACCTTTTAGGGAGAATGAATGATCTGGAAAACGGATCCAGGAGAGATAATCTGCGAATCATAGGAATACCAGAAAGCCTGGATCAAGAAAAGAACCTGGAAAATATTATGCAGGAAATTAGAAGGGAAAACTGTCCAAATATACCAGAACAAGATAACAATATAACCATTGAAAGAATCCACAGAACTCCTCCACAAAGAGACCCCAGATTAAAAACTCCAAGGGCTGTAATAGCTAAATTCCAGAACTCTCAAATAAAAGAGAATATTGCAAGCAGCAAAAAGAAAGCAATTCAGATATAAAGGAAATACAAACAGTGTTTCAAACAGGACCTATCAGCCTCAACATTGAAGGATCACAAGACCTGGAATAGCATATTTCAGAGAGAAAAGGACCTGGGATTACAAGCCAGAATATATTACCCTGCAAAATTCAGTGTATAGTGTCAGGGGAAAAGGTGGATGTTCAACAAAATACAGGACTTCCAGAATTTCCTGACACAAAAAAAACCCAGAACTGAACAGAGAATTCAATCATCTAATATGCAACTCCTAAAAAAAAGGTGAAGGAAAAAACAAAACAAGTGTTGGTCAA
Source organism: Macrotis lagotis (assembly GCF_037893015.1). Classification (NCBI taxonomy): domain Eukaryota; kingdom Metazoa; phylum Chordata; class Mammalia; order Peramelemorphia; family Peramelidae; genus Macrotis; species Macrotis lagotis. Next base: position 176,096,748 of record NC_133660.1, read on the forward strand.
GACAGTCAAATTGTGTACAACTCTAAAAGGGAAGCTATTACGCTTCTAATTCTTTAGAACTTTATTTCTCTAAGAATGATTAGAGGGTAGAATATAATGGAAGAAAATGAACCTAAAAAATATGGATATAATTAGATCATATCTCTCCATTATAGAAGTCCATCACTGAAGAAAAGCAGGGCTGTTTGTTAACTTTAACTTAAGTGTCTCATTATCTTTTGACTCACTTTAATCACAAGATGCTTAGCACCTTGTCTAATGAGAGCATCATGAACTGTGAGGACCTCAGTCAGTGTCTCTATAACTTAAGAATCATTTGTGAAGTTCTCAGGTGAGACCTCCCAGAGCCTTCCAGTACTTAGAGATCTTTAAGATTCTCACAATTATATCAGGGTTTGACTTAAAAGATTCTTCACTTAACAAGGGGTTAAATGTGGTGGGGTGGCGCTAAAGTGTGAAAGAACATAGGCCTGAGGGGAGGGGCACTTGAACTATTGTTCAAGAAAGGATATGACTTTGGCTGATGCTTTAGCTCATGATGAGGATTGTGGGTACTTGAAAGATACTTGAAAAGGGGGAAAAGTAAAAAATGATTTGAGTCAATGTTGCTTATCAAACAGTCAAGTAAGCAATCTGAGATAACTTGGTAACAGTAGGAGTTTATCAAGCCTTCAAATAATCTAACTGTGATTGATGATACCTAATTAATAATATTAGAGCAATAAATAACACCAAGGGAAGAGGCACAAAGGTTTATAATTTTAGAGGGAAAGAATGTGAATGCTGAGTAAATTCTATTCAATAAATTTAGCCCAGTGAGGGAATAAGATACATTCTCACTTGGGTTTAAAACTCGAACTTAATCTATAAGGAAGGGGTGGGAACTGGGAAAGGGAAAGATAAGAGAAGGGACTGTTAAAAGGCAAGGAAAGGTATGTGAAAATAAACTGAAAGTTAAATTTTTAAAAGAAAAGTCAAAGGGAAAAGGTAATAAAATTTTGATAAGGAATAAGAGAAAAGGAAAGCGAAATATAAATGGAGAAAGCATGGAGGGAAATACAGAATTAGTTATTTTAACTGTAAATGTGAATGAGATAAACTTTCCCATAAAAGGGGAAACAAATAGCAGAATGGATTAAAAAACCAGAATCCTTCAATATGTTGTTTACAAGAAGCATATTTGAAGCAGAGAAACAGTCAGGGTAAAGGTAAAAAGGTTAGAGCAAAATATATTATGCCTTAGCTGAAGTAAAAAAATCTGGGGTAGCAATCCTAATCTTAGACAAAGTAAAAGCAAAACTCAATTTCATTAACAGGGATAAAGAAGGAAACTACATCTTCTTAAAAGGCACCATTGGTAATGGAGCTCTATCATTACTAAATATGTATGCACCTAGTTGTATAGCATCCAGATTCCTGGAGGAAAAGCTGAGTGAATTACAAGGAGACATAGACAGCAACATTTTATTAGTGGGAGACCTCAATCTCCCTTTCTCAGAACTAGATAAGTCTAACAAAAATAAACAAGAAGGAAGTTAAGAAGAAATGAAATCTTAGAAAACTTAGATATGATAGATCTCTGGAGAAAACTTAATGGGGATAGAAAAGAATAAACCTTTTTCTCAGCAGTACCTGGCATCTTCATCAAAATTGACCAAGAACTAGGGCAAAAAAATCTTATAAACAAATGCAGAAGGGCAGAAATAATAAATACTTCTCAGGCCATGATCCAATAAAAATTACATGTAATAAAGGGTCAGGAAAAGATAAACCAAGAACTAATTAGAAATTAAATAACTTTATCATAAATATGGGTAGATTAAACAGCAAATGATAGAAATAATCAGTAATTATATCCAAGAAAATGATAATAAAGAGACATCATACTAAAATTTGTGGGATACAGTCAAGGCAGTTTTGAGAGGAAACTTTATATCTTTAAATGTCTATATGAATAAATAGAGAAAGAGGAGATCAATGAATTGGGTATGCAATTTAAAAAGCTAGAAAAAGAACAAATTTAAACATCTCCAATTAAATACCAAATTAGAAAGTCTAAAAATCAAGGAAGAAATTAAAAAATTGAAAACAAGAAAACCACTTATTTTATAAATAAAATTGAGTTGGTTTTATGAAAAACCAATAAAATAGATAAACCTTCGATTAATTTGATTTAAAAAAAGATAACCAGATTACCAGTATCAAAAATGAAAAGGTTGAAGTAACCACCAATGATGAGGAAATTTAAAGAGATAATTTGGAGCTACTTTGCTGAATTATATGCCAATAAATTGGATAACGAGTGAAAAGAATAAATATTTACAAAAATACAAACTGCCCAGATTAACAAAAGAGGAAACAAAGTGTTTAAATAATGCCATCTCAGAAAAAAGAAAGCGAAGAAACCATCAATGAAAAAAGTCTTGGGGTCCAGATGGATTTACAAGTGAATTCTACCAAACATTTAAGGAACAATTAATTCCTATTCTACAAAAACTTTTAAAAATAGGAAAGGAAGGCGTTCCACCAAACTCCTTTTATGACTCCAACATGATGCTGATACCTAAATCAGGAAGAACCAAAGCAGACAAAGAAAATTACAGACCAATCTCCCTAATGAATATTGATGCAAAAATCTTAAATAAAATTTTACCAGTGAGACCTCAGCAAATTATTACCAGGATAATATACCATGGTTAGGTTGGATTTATACCAGGAAAGGATGGTTCAACATTAGGAAAACGCTCAACATAATTAAATGTATCAATAGCAAAACCAGCAGAAATCATATGATTATCTCAATAGATGATGAAAAAGCCTTTGTTAAAATACAACAGCCATTCCTATTTAAAGCACTAGAAAGTTTAGGAATAAAATGGATTATTCCTTAAAGTAATAAATGGCAACTATCTAGAACCATCAACAAGTATTATATTTAATGGGAATAAATTCAGAGCATTGCCAATAAAATCAGGGGTGAAAAACAAGGTTGTCCATTATCACCATTACTATTCAATATAATATTGAAAATGCTATCAGTAGCAGTAAAAGAAGAAAAAGAAATTAAAGGAATCAGAATTGGCAATGAGGAAATAAAGCTTCCACTCTTTGCAGATGGTTTGATGGTATATCTAGAGAACCTGAGAAAACCAACTAAAAAACTCCTTGAATCAATTAACAAATTCAGCAAAGTAGCAAGATTTAAAATACACCTACATAAATCATCAGCATTTCTCTATATGAAGAACAAAGCCCAAGAGCAAAAGATAGAGAAATTCCATTTAAAATAATTGTAGACAACATTAAATCCTGGGGAATCTCCCTCCCAAGACAAACCCAGAAACTGTATGGACACAATTATAAAGCAGTCCTCACCCAAATAAAGGCTGATCTAAATAGTAGGAAAAGTGTCAAATGGTTATGGTGAGATTGAGCTAATATAATAAAATAAATGTGCTAAAATTAGAAGGAAAGTAGAAAGCTGGGAAACAATCTTCATAACCAGGAGTTCTAATAAAGGTCTCATTTCTAAAATATATAGAGAATTGCATCAAATTTACAAGTCATTTCCCAATTAATATATATGGTTAATGGATATGAAAAGACAGTTTTCAAATGAAGAAATTAAAACTATATATAATTATGAAAAAATGCTCGATTGCTATTATTTAGAGAAATGCAAATTAAAACAACTGAGATATCATCTCAACATCTATTCAGTTAGCCCAGATGAGAAAAAGGGAAGATGATCAATATTGGAGAGCTTGTGAGAGATTTGGCACATTGATGCAATACTGGTGGAGTTGTGAACAGATCCAACCTTTCTGGAGAGCAATATGGAACTATGCCCAAAGAGCAATAAAACTGTTTATATACCCTTTGACCTAGCAATTCCAATTCTAGTTCTATATCCAGAAGAAATGACAAAAATTGGGAAAAGTCTTACATGTTCCAAAATATTCATAGCAGCTCTTTTTTGTAGTGCAAAGAATTGGAAATTTGAGGGGATGCCCAACAATTGGGGAATGGCTAAACAATGAAGACTGTGGAATACTGTTGTTGTATAAGAAACCACGAATGGTCAGACTCTAGAGAAGCATGGAATGACTTAATGGGATTTGATGTTGACGGAAGGGAGTAGAACCAAGAGAACAATGTATACATTAACAACATTATGAGATGTTCAACCTTAATGGAAGCAACTCCCCTCGACAGTCCAGAGAGCTAGGACACCTATATTTGACAGGTTATGGACTATGTTATCCCTAATCAGATGAAGAAAAACAAAACAAAACACGAGGCAAAAAAACCACCCTTCCAATTTGATGTTTACACTATGTAAAAATTATCTCTTATGTATCTCTTTCCCTTAATCCTAATTCCTCATGCCAAAAATTACTAATTTGTAAACATATTTAATAAAATATGCATGTAAAATGCTAACTTGACTGTTCCCAGCTGAGGGGAGGGTGGAGGGAAATGTTGTAACTTGAGAATATGCATGTGTGTGTATATAGATGAAAATAAATAAATTATTTTTAAAAAAATACTTTTTTCCATGTAGTCTGATACCAAGCAGGATATTGTGGCCCATGCTCTGAGGCTGAGTTCCATTGATCAGACTTGTTTTCCCAGTGACTTCTTTCTTTTTTTCTTTTTTTCCAGTGACTTCTTTCAAAAGTGTTTTTGTTTGTTTTGTGAAAAGACTTTTGGGATTCAGGGAGAAGGAAGGGAAAGAGGCAATGGAAAATGTGAAAGATGAGATGAGATGGGGAGATGAGAAAGGGAGAATATTTTTTAGAAATTGTGATTGTAATAAATAACTGTTTTAGAAGTGTATTACTCAAAGTAACCCTGTGAGGGCAGTGCAGGGTTAACACTTTCTTCTTCTAGGTATCTAAGTAGGCTGGTAATGGTGCCATGACTTAACGCACCTACAAAAAAGGGTTCAACTCTCAGACTGTAATGTTATCATAAAATAACAAGCTTGGGCTGATGTCCTGTGGGAACAGAATGGGGAGCATATTCCTTAGTAGTATCTCAGTGGTTTAAAAGACTTCACACGAGTAAAGGTGACTGAACAGATACCACAAGAAATTTTATGTCCTTCGTAGAATATTTACTGATATTTTTAAACTCTGTGATTAACTCACCTTTCCTTTTTTATTCTAGTTGAGACAGTCCCAGTCCTACTGCACAGACACAGAATGCCTTCAGGAATGTGAGTAAATTGTGCTTCTGGTGGTGGCGGTATAAGGGGTAAGAAGTCAGATAACTATGGAAAATTTCAATATTTGGAGAGAGAAAAAATAACTTGTACTTACTCCTTGTTCTAAGGCTGCTTTGGGGAAATAGAATTTCAGCTTGACAAGCTCAGTAAGAGCCACCCACACTCCTGGTTAGACAGTATCAAATGATGTCTCTTCAGAGATAGCAGGGAAGAAGCTTGATCCAATACTGGCCTTGTAGATTATTGTTTTCCCTAGCATGAGCTTTATAGGGAAGTTCTTCTATGTTAAATCTGGAAACAGCATTTGTCCGAATATCTTTATCCCTTTTTGTCTACGTGTGTGAAATTAGAACATGGAGAAAGCTGCCCTTATGAATAGTTTTAAATATATCAAACTTCATAGGCAGCTCTAGTATGGTGGAGAAAGACAAGAATGTGAAATCAGAAAACTGATTCGGTGGCTTTGGGTTGTCATGTAAGTCCATTGAGCCTCCGCCTCCTCTGTCATTGTGGAGAATTGTACTTTCTGTCTTTCCAGATTGTTAGGATCCAGTGAGATCGTGTCACAATTTAGAGTGCATGCCCTTACCCAACAATATCACTTAATAGAGGGGTACACAAAGAGATCAGAGAACAATAAAAAGGACCTATATTCATAAAAATAATTATAGCACCTTTTTTTGTGATGACCAAAAATTAAAATTTGAGAGGATACTCTGTCAATTTAGGAATGGCTTGAACAAGGTGTAGTATGATTGTGATGGAATACTTTTGGAAATTATGAGCAAAATGCTTATGGGAAGACCTATAGAGAGTTATATTAACTGCTGAAAAGTGAAGGGAGCAGAAGCAGGAGAATATTACACACAGTAACAGCAATACCGTATAATGATCAACTGTGAATGACTTAGCTATTCTCAGCAATACAGTGATCCAAGACAGTTCCAAAAGACTTAGGATGAAAAATGCTATCTACTTTCAGAGAAAAAAAAGTGATGGAGTTTATGTGCAGACAGATTGAAGCATATTAAATTTTCTTTTATTATTCTTAGAGTTCTGGGAGGGGGGGTTTGGTCTGTTTTATTTTACAGTATGCTAACATGGGAAATTTTTTCCTGACTGCAACATGTATAATCTCTATCAAATTGCTTGGGGGGGGGGGGAAGTAAAGAGAAAATATGGGATACAGAATTTGTAAAAAGGTTATAAAGTTTTTGTTTGCCTGTAATTGAGAAAAGTAAAATAAAAATTAAATGTAAAAAATGTTGAAGGCATGGTTAAAAAAAAGAATCTTGGAAGACTTACATAAGTCGAGTGAAGTGAACAGATGCAGGAGAACATTGTATACAATAACATCCATTTTGTAATGATGTTCATCTGATAAAGACTTAGATACTCTGTGATCAGTTCAATGATCCATGACAATTTCAAGGGTCTTAGGATGAAAAAGTTTCCTCTCCTTCCTCAGAGAGAAATTATGGACTCTGGGTTCAAATTGAAACATTTGAGGAAGGGGGCATCTAGAGGGGAGTAATGTGGTTAATGTAGAAATGTTTTGCATAACTTCATGTGTATAATTGGTATAGAATTTCTTGCCATCTCAATATATAGGGAAGGCCTGATGGAAGGGAAAGATTTAGAACTGAATATAAAAATAAAAAAAACTTAAAAGAAAAATAAAATGCTTATCTGAGAATAATTTTTACATTATTAGTCTTAACCAGTGGAAGTGATCATCACATAGATATCTTTTTGTTTGTTTAGGTGTTAATGCTCAAACTAGTTATTCCAGTTGAAAAATAATCTTGTGTGCCTGTTATGGGAAATAAGGATCTTTTTTAAAAAAATATATTTGTGGTATTCTGTGACCTTTTGAGCCAACAGCACCTGGGAAACCAAATAAATCCCCCATTCTTTTAAATGAAAAGTTTCTTAATCTAAATTATATAATGTTAATGCTTCTGTTTTTCTGTCATTTTAGAGGTGTCCCAACTCTTTATGATTCCATTTAGGGTTTCTTGGGAAAGAGACTGGAGTGGTTTGCCATTTCCTTTTCCAGCTCACTTTACAGATGAGGAAATTGAGGCAAACAGGATTGAGTGACTTTCCCAGAGTCACCTGGCTAGTGACAGATTTGAACTCACTGTGGAGTTCCTGACTCCAGGCCTAGCACACTCCCAACTGTGCCATCCAACTGCCCCAATCATATGACTGATCCCTATAGTTGGAATCTCCCTGTGGTTTCATTGGCATTTTGTTTTTAGTTGGCAGTCATTTTGGTGTTTGAACTACCACCTTCATTAGGTTTTTAGCTTCTCCTGGTCCACAGGCCTAAGATGGAGAATTTAGAGTAGTACATCAGTATAAAACAACTCTTGGCTAAATTATAGTCTCCAATCTAACCTCTCTTTTATGACTCCCATTTAGCCTCTTCTTTTACAAGTTCAGGTTATTTTTGAGCATATTTCCTATTTTACAGTTGTATTTGCTGTAAGTAAAGCCTGGACAACCACTTATTAGCAGTGTGCTAGAGTCAGGATAGATGATGGGGAAGAAGTTGAACTGGAAGAGAGCTCTAAAATCCGAGGCCCTTCTGCTTCCAGTTATATTTTAGTAACTGGACATCAGAAACATTAATATCATAGCTTTGGGTCTCTAGGCAGTGTACCTTGGCAGGCAGCTGGGGGTGGGGGCCATTCATTCCTTTGCAAAATTTGCAGTGCTGCGCAGTGGGAGCTTTTCCCAGTTCTGTATAAAGCCCATCTGCCTTTTTTTTTTTTTTTTTTTTTTTTTTTTTTTTTTAAGGCAATGGGTTTAAGTGGCTTGCCCAAGGCTAGGTAATTCTTAAGTGTCTGAGGCTGGATTTGAACTCAGGTGCTCGTGACTTCAACACCAGTGCTCTATCCACTGCCACCACCTAGCTGCCCCCATTTGCCTTTTTGATGGTGGTAGAGCATGCTCATTTTGCCTGAATCTAATGGCCTTTTATCACACTTTTTTGGTTGGTCTTTTGCATCTGATCCTGTTCAAGTAAGCTTCTTGAAATGCTTTCCTGGGTCCCTTGGATACTGGACTGCTTTTCTTGCTCTTCATCATCTTGGCCCTTCACCTGATTGTACCAGTCTTCAGCCTTTATGATGCTACTTCCCTCTTGTGTTTGTAGCCCCCCCCCCGCAACAAATTTCTAGCTTTGTTTAGTTGGGGGGCTGGAAACTTGTTTCTCTTGCTCTTTCTGTGGGTTCTGCTGCTCTAGAATTTTGTTCGAGTCATAATTTGATGGTACTTGGAGATTGCTTCCAGGCTGCCATCCTGGCTCCACCCCCTCTAGCTTTGCTTAGGACATAAACATTTAAGAGGGAATTTTCTATGTCTTCAAATAAGATAGGGAGAAACAATTATTCCCATTCCATGATTCCCACCAAATGAAATATCTTCCCCCAACACCCTCATTTCTGACCTCTCCACTGCAGTTCTTGTTTTCTCAGGCCCCAAATATTTCATTAAAAATTAAAAACTTTTCCTTCTTTCACCACTTTTTATCTTGTAGTCCAGGCTTTGTCCTGTCCTTTGCATTACACTCACCACCTAACTGGTCTAGAGTATTATAACCTCACTGCAGTAGATTATTAGTACCACCTGTCTCCAGGAAATTTGCTAATTCATTCTACTCACTATTGTAAATTAATCTTTCTGAAATACTACATTCAGAATCTACTTAGTTAAAAAAAAACTCATACAAAATGAAACCTGCCTTCATAAATTTATCGACCTTTGTCTCCCATTATTCTTGACTTTGGTCTAACTTGAATACAGATTCAATCTCCTTAATTAAGTTCCTTATGGTATCTAGCTACAATAATAATAATAGCAACTTACATTCATGGAGTGCTTTCAGGTGTGTGTAACATTTTTCTCATGTCATGCTCCCAACAGTTCTATGAGAAGATATCATCCCTCTTTACATTTGGAGAAACTGAGGCTCAAAGAAATTAAGTATCTTGCTCAGGATCACATATATAGTAAGCCCTGAGGTGGGATTTAAGCTTCTCTAAGCCCCAACACAAGTCATTTATAACCTTGTTAAAGTCCTTCATAATAATAATTTTAACACATTTAACACAACAAGTTCCACAAAATTACCTTTTGTGGTTGTTAAATATTGCGAAACTGTTGGGAAGCAAAAAACTAATGTTAAATTGAACTCTAATATTCACAATTAAATTCATTATTTAAATCTTACTAAATTTAAAAAGTATATCAGGTTAGTATATATATCCTTCAAGATGAAATACATTTCTAGAAAAATTACCTCTTCCAACATTATTCTTTTGATTAAGTTTGCATATTTAAATACATTTAAATATTTAGTCACAAATTGGATATTTTGTTTTTTTGTTTTTTAGGTTTTTGCAAGGCAAACAGGGTTAAGTGGCTTGCCCAAGGCCACACAGCTAGGTAATTATTAAGTGTCTAAGACCGGGTTTGAACCCAGGTATTCCTGAAGGCTGGTGCTTTATCCACTATGCCACCTAGCCGCCCCCACAAATTAGATATTTTAAGTGGACATTTATTGACCCAGTAGATGATACATATTTTAATTTTTGCTCATTCAAATCCCAAAGAATGACCATCTTGTCTCCTCTTTATTTTATTCATAATCATAGGAATATAAATAAATATACATACACTCAAATACATTGTATATATGTATATCTTTTACACACACACACACACCTGTGTGTGTATGTTGGTTCGTTCTTGTTCTTCATTATCAAAGACCAAATGACAGTACTATGTTAGAGATACATATATATGGGGGTGGGGGTCTGTGTACAGGGCCTCAAAGGATCTTAGAGGTTTTGTCTGCTTTTATAGGCACAGTGACTGAGACCCAGAAAGCTTAAATACATTAACCAAGGTTAGGCAGACATGAAGTAACAGGGCCAGATCATCAGTGCAGCTAGTATTCGAACCTTCTAGTTTTACATACAGAGCTGATTCTAATTCATCAGTCATTTGGACCGGGTCTTTCCTTACTGCTTTACCCATTGGTTATCTTCTTTCCTCCAAGATCTTTAGGACACTTGAAGGATGGACTCTTTTTCAGAATCATGATTTTAAATTATTGAAGAAAATGCTTAATTTCAGTTAGAGATTAGAGAAAGTAAAAATGTCACCTTTTCCTATCCAAATTTATGGACCTCCTGAAATATTTCTGCTGCTTTTTGATCCCCAGTTAGGAGCCCTGAGTTTGAGTCTCTCCTGCAGCAGCCCCATTTATTTATTGAGTTCATTTCTCTTATTATTTTTAGCATTTAGTTACTTGAAAACAGGAAACATCCTGTTTCTGGTGTATCCTGTCATGGTATATGGGACTTTACTGGGCACATAAAAGACTCATTAATTTCATTTCCTTAGTTTTGAAGAAATTCCATGGAATCCACAGCATTTTAGATAAGAGTGACCAGTGAAGGGACAGTCACAGTGATGTTATCAGTGTTATCATTGGAGTCTGCTCTCTTTTTTTTTTTTTTAAGGTTTTTGCAAGGCAAATGGGGTTAAGTGGCTTGCCCAAGGCCACACAGCTAGGTAATTATTAAGTGTTTGAGACCAGATTTGAACCCAGGTACTCCTGACTCCAGGGCCAGCGCTTTATCCACTGTGCCACCCGGCCCCCCAGTGTCTGCTTTTAATGACTTAATTGATTAAACCTTAAGTCAAAATACTCCAGTAGAGATGGTTGGGTGTCAGAGCAGATGGAGCACTAAGGCTTAGTGTCAAAAAGTCCTGAGTTCAAATGTGGCCTGAGACACTTTTCTAGTTCTCTGACTCTGGACATGTCTTTTAGGTTTGTTTTTTTGCAAGGCAAATGGAGTTGAGTGGCTTGCCCAAGGCCACACAGCTAGGTAATTATGAAGTGTCTGGGGCCGGATTTGAACCCAGGTACTCCTGACTCCAGAGCTGGTGCTTTATCCACTGCACCACCTAGCCGCCCCTCTGGACATGTCTGCCTTAGTTTCTTCAACTGCAAAATCAAGATAATTATATTAACTACCATCCTAGGGTTGTGGGTGAGATAGCATTTGAAAAGCAGTTAACCCAGAGCCCAATACATAGTGTAGAGGATTGAAAAATGCTTAATTTTCTTTCTATTCTTCCCTTCTATTTTATTTGTTTTTGTTTTTTAGGTTTTTGCAAGGCAAATGGGGTTAAGTGGCTTGCCCAAGGCCACACAGCTAGGTAATTATTAAGTTTCTGAGAACGGATTTGAACCCAGGTACTCCTGACTCCAAGGCCGGTGCTTTATCCATTATGCCACCTAGCCACCCCCTTTCCTTCTATTTTAGTGCACTGGTGAGAGGTTGATCACCATTCAACCCAAATTTCACTGTGCTAAAAAAAAAATCATATGCTTTAATATGCTCTGTTTTTTTCTAAACATGGATATAATGGGTCATTTTTTTCTTTGTTATTTTAAATATGTTTATGATGTGACCTCTTATATCTAGATCTTTTATCCATTTAGACATCATCTTGTTTTTGTTTTTTTAATTAAAAAATACTTTATTTTCCAATTATATACAATAGTAGTTTCTACCAACCATTTTTTTTTTTGCAAGGTTTTGAATTTTATAAATTTTTCCTCCTCACACCAACGGAAGGCAATCTGATAGTCTTTACATTTGTTTCCATGATATGCATAGATCAAAACTGAATGTGTTGAGAGGGGGAAAAAAACCTATCCTTAAGGAAGAAAGAAAATGTTGGTGACAGCAAAATTATGTAATAAATAAAACAACTTTTTAAAAATTGAAGATAATAATCTTTGGTCTTTAAACTCCCTAGTTCCTTCTCTGGTTAGAGATGATATTTCCTATCCAAGATCCCCTAAAATTGTCCCTGATCATTCCACCGATGGGGTGAGCAAGTCCCTCAGGGCTGATCATCACCTCTGCGATGTTATGGTGTACAGTGTTCTGGTTCTGCTCATCTCACTCAACATCAATTCATGCAAGTTTTTCCAGGTTTCTCTGAAATCCCCTCCCTCCTGATTTCTAATAGAACAATAGTGTTCGATAAACATACATATACCACAATTTGTCCAACCATTCCCAATTGATGGGCATCCCCTCAATTTCCAATTCTTTGCCCCAACCAACAGAGCTGCTATGAATGTTTTTGTCCATGTGGGGTTTTCCCCCCCTTTTCCATGATCTCTTCAGGGTCTAGACCCAGTAGTGGTATTGCTGGATCAAAGCATATGTATGCACAGTTTTCTCACCCTTTGGGTGTAATTCCAAATTGTCCTCTAGAAAGGCTGGTTCAGTTCACAGCTCCATCAACAATGTATTAGTGTCCCAGATTTCCCACATCCCTTCCAACATTGATCATTGTCCTTCTTGGTCACATTGGCCAATCTGAAAGGTGTGAAGTGGTATCTCAAAGATGCTTTAATTTGCATTTCCCTATCACAGTAATGATTTAGAGCAGTTTTTCATTGCTCATAGATAGCTTTGATTTCCTCACTGAAAATTGTTTTTGTATATCCTTTGACCGTTTGTTAATTGGGGAATGGCTTGTTTCTTTTTTTTTTTTTATAAATTTGACAAAGTTCTTCATATATTTTAGAAATGAATGGGGTGGCTGGGTGGCGCAGTGGATAAAGCACCAGCCCTGGAGTCAGGAGTACCTGAGTTCAAATCTGGTCTCAGACGCTTAATAATTACCTAGCTGTGTGGCCTTGGGCAAGCCACTTGGCCCCATTTACCTTGCAAAAACCTAAAAAAAAAAACTATTAAAAAAAAAGAAATGAGTCCTTTGTCAGAAACACTAGTTGTAAAAATTGTTTCCCAATTTACATTTCTTTTGATCTTGGTTAGAATGATTTTGTTTGTGCAAAAAGCCTTTTAATTTAATGTAATCAAAATTATCCAGTTTGTTTTTTATAATGTTCTCTATCTCTTCCTTGGTCAAAAACTGTTCCCCTTTCCTTAGATCTAACAGGTAAACTATTCCTTGTAGAACTCATCTTGTTATATAAAATATTGGGCTAAAAACCTTCCATATTGCTGTCCAGTTTTCACAGAGGTTTTTATGTACCTGTGGGGAGAAAGGGGAGGAGAAGGGTCACTTCATATAATAGGTCCTGAATTAGAACCCAGCTTTAGCCTTCACTATTCCGGGGCCCAGTGTTTAGAAGGTGATGGATTTAAATCATTTGGGGACCTCCACAAAGAATTGATTCCCAATTTGATATTAAGTAATTCAGAGATATTTTGGGCTGGTTCCATTTCCCTGAGGTTGCTGATAACGGAAAAACTGACTTATTTCAAGGATTGTGCCTTCATCTCTCCTCAGCCCTATCACCCCTATGTTCTTTAGTTTATCACCCCTTCTGTGATTTCATTCTCTAATCCCATCCTTTTAACTTTATAGTTAACCAATTCATCTGTATATTTATAGTATCTCCTACCTTTATATCTGTTTTCTTCTCACCTTTGCTCAATCCTGCATGATTCCTCCATTTGACTTCTATGCTGTTTAACAGGAGGGTAGTTTAATAGCTTAAGGATTAAAAGTAAGGAAAATTTTTGGATTTTTTTATCATCATCATTATTGGTTGGGTGGGGTTTTTTAAGGGTGAGGAAGTACTGAGAATCTGAGAATCTATAGGAAAAATACAAGGAAATGAAGAAAGATTAGGCATTCAGAGAGATCAGGAAGGAAGGGAATGTGTCCTTTTGAAGGAGAAGAAAAATTTAGGTAATCTATCTTACAATAAGGAAATTCATCTGCTCAGAATGAGAGAACAAAGGATGGAGGACAGACAGACTAAATAAGGGATTAAAATGAGTTCCCCTGGTTAAGTATAAGAACCATTAAATTTGGCATACCATGACAAAGCTTCCCCCCCCCAATAAAAGTCATAAAGTGTGAGATCTAAATTGAATCATTGACATTCCAAGATCCTTCACTTTGTAAATAACAGACTTGTATAGAATAATTTCATGTAAGGTTACTTTTTTCTTAAATAAGGAACACAAACATTTCTCCATATTGTCAGGTTCATAGAAAGTTAAACTTAACAGACTATTACCAGGTCAGATGTGGGGGAAAAAAGATGGTTGCTTTCATCAACATCAAACCTTAAAAGTACCAGCAACAACCTACTGTGTGGCTCCTAACTTGAATTGACAGCATTTTTATGTGTAAAGCACCACTCTAAGTACTGTAGAAACAAGCAATTTCAAGACAAAGATGTCATGAGGCGTTTTGATGCTTAGTCAAATGCCACCAGAGCTTCACTAGCAGCACCGAAGTATTCGATTTAGAGGCAGGGAGGCTGTCCAGACACTGTGACCTGGACCCACTCCAAACACATCTACTCTCTACCCCCAGAATGATTGATGAGGGAAGGGAGGGAGCTCACCCTAACTTACTTAGCTTCTTGTTTTCACAATTTTTGCTTAACTGTTTAGCTAAGCTCCTATTTCTCCCTGCTAAGAGTTTTTAATCTCTTAAATTCGTGCCCTAGTGCAAAATTTCAATTGCCTTTAGATATAGGACTTGGGAAGCAGGAAATGTTATATATATTCATAACCTGCCTCTATCATGAAACATCACATAAGGGATTTAAACTTATAAGAACAAGAGTTATACTCCAGAATGATCAAACAATACAAATAGTTTTCAAAGGAAGAAATTCAAGTGAGCAATAACTAAATGAAAAAATGTTCCAAATTATTAATAGAGAAATGCAAGTTAAAGCGAATCTCAGATTTCACCTCTGTATGTCTTGGTAGGTGATCTGCAAATTTTTTTATATTTAGCCTGTTTTAAGAGCAGTTTTTATTTTATTTCTATTGGTTTTTTGTTCGTAGCATACAGAAAAGCTGAAGACATGTAGATATATTTTATATCCTGAAATTTTGCTGAAGTTATTGCTTTAAATCAAGTTTTTAATTGACTCTTTAGGGTCCTCTAAACAAAATCATTTGTATAGATAATAGTTAAATCTATGGGAGCTAAGTGGTAAGAAGAGATGGCAAGTCCCAGCCTAGAGCCTTTAATAACAACTCACAATTAGGAGGCAATATATGGATAATGTGGCAGCATAGGAGACTGAGGTAAGGAGGAGAACCAAGAAGATGATATCATAAAATTCAAGTAGAAAGATTATCCAGAAGGAGAAGGTGCTCAAGAAGTATGAGGATTGATTTTTTTAAGAGATCATTGAAGGGGCAACTAGGTGGTGCAGTAGATAGAGAACTGGTCCTAGAGTCAGGAGAACCTGAGTTCAAATTCTGCCTCAGACACTTAATAATTACTTAGCTGTGTAATCTTAGTCTAGTCACTTGACCCCCCACTACCTCACAAAAACAGCAAAAAAAAAAAGAGATCATTGATTACTTTGGAGACAAAGCTTATTAATAAATATTTTTTGGCTGTTAACTGACAAAAGGTTTTTTATTCACTTTATTTTTCAATTAATTAGCATTTGTTTTTCTCCTTTCTCAAATTTAAAAGAAAAAAGTTCTTTTTAATGAACATATGGTCAGGCAAAACAAATTTCCACATAGACCAAGTCCAGAAATGTTAGGTTTTGTTCTGTCTTTTGCATTCATCACTTCTATCAGGAGCTGGGTAACATAAATCATTTCTCCAGAATCATGATAGATGCAATGATAGATCTTGTTTTTGACAGTTACTTGTATTTATATTTTACTGCTATAAATTGTTCTTATACTTTTCCTTACCTGCAGCATGCATTAGTTCATGTAAGTCTTCCCAGATTTCTCTGAACCCATCCCTTTCATCATTTTTTCTCTCTCCTCTCTCTCTCTCTCTCTCTCTCTCTCTCTCTCTCTCTCTCTCTCTCTCTCTCTCTCTCCCTTTTTGTTAGGTTTTTGCAAGGCAGTGGGGTTAAGTGGCTTGCCCAAGGCCACACAGCTAGGTGTCATTAATAAGTATCTGAAGCAGGATTTGAATTCAGGTACTCCTGACTCCAGGGCCAGTGCTCTATCCACTGCATAATTTATTCAGCCATTCCCCAATTAATGGATATTCTTTTAATTTCAAGTTCTTTCCTATAAAAAGCCACCATAAATATTTTTATAGTATACTTTTCCTTTGATTTCTGGAGTATAGACTTAATAGAGGTATTTCTGGGTCAAAGTATTTTCGTAATCTGTCAACTTTGTGGGAATAATACCCAAATAATTGCTTTCTACAATAACAGTATACACAATTCCACTTGACCGTTGTGCTTATTTTCCATTAACTCTTATAAATTGAAAAAGTAGCTTAAGAGTTTGGAAGAGGGGCGCAGTGGATAGAGCACCCTGGAGTCAGGAGTACCTGAGTTCAAATTTGGCCTCAGACACTTAATAATTACCTAGCTGTGTGGCCTTGGGCAAGCCACTTAACCCCACTGCCTTGCAAAAATCTTTAAAAAAAAAAGCGTTTGGAAGCTAGGGTTAACAGGGGAGTGAGAAGTGAGAAAAGGGAAACAGAGAAGATAGCTTTTTATTTCCACAGAGTTTGACTGAAAGAGAAGAGAGAAAAGAATAACAAACCTTGAGAAAATGAGAGGGTTTTTTCATATTGAAGTCTTCTCAGTCTCCCTCTGAATTTTCTTCAGTTTGATTTGATTGTTGTTTTTTTTTAATTCTGGATTTAATGAAAACCAAATCTCTTATTACATACAGCTCTGCTACACACACACAGATTGAACCTACCTTCCTTTTTGATAAAGATTAAAAAAAAGAAAATCAGTTTAACAAAACCAAACATCTTTTCAGTCAATTGAGAAAAGATCATTTTCTTACCTCTTCTCTCTGGGATATATATAATATGCTTAAGTTAGTTCCATTTCTGTCCACAATATTATCCTGTTTGTTTTAATTATATGCATATATTTTTTCACAAATCTTTGAATTAAATGAAATGATCATTTTTTTCTCATCTTTAATTTTGAATAAAATTGCTAAGCTCTTTTGGTGTAACCTTTATGCTTATGTGTACTTCAGTAGATATTCTCTTTCTCAAACCATAATTTTCTGTCTTCTAGTAGGCAGCTCTAGGTGGTACAAGAATAATGAGATGTAGCTGGAACCAACAAGAGTGCATCTCTCAAAGTCATTTTACTCATTTGTAAACTGGAGCTAGTAATAGCACTCACCTCCCAGGGTTGTTGTGAGGATGAAGTGAGATGATGTTTGTGATGTGTTTTATGAATCTTAAAGATATAATAATTATCATTAGTCATGGCCTTTTAATTTATCATTTTTATTCAGCATGGAAACAAAACCATTCTGTAATTTTCTATAAGAATTATTATTTTTAATACTGATGTATTAAACCTGATAGATTATATATGAACCTGATAGTGACCCTTTCTTTAGATATATTCTAGGACATTATTTGATTTAAGCCAAGACATTATTTGTATTTATACAAAAATAGAACTATTACATTAGAGATTTCATTTTTTTAAATAAAACTTTTTGTTTGTTTGATTTTAGTACCAGGACCTAATTCTTCTGTTGACCCTGGCCTCAGTGTTACCATGATAATCATGTTCTGGGTGGCCATTGCAATGGTTTTGTTCCTAATGAGACCTTTTAATCTGAGAGGATCCATCATAGCTGGAAAACCAACCAGTCCACATAATGTAAGTGTGATGGATTAGGAAACTTGATTTGTTTGATTGTTATTGTTGTTAGATAGGGAACTAGATAATGTGTGTATTGACATATATCCAACTAAAATATCTAAGTCACCAAATATAAACGAGATTCATCTTTTATGTAGTAGTTTCTTTTTTTTTAAATGGTGTAATTTCTATTTGTCTCATTAGTATTAAGAAAGATCACTTTCCCAGTGTGCCCATTTAAAAGACCATCTCGATTTTTTTGGAGACTGAGCAGCATTAGAAAGCTTCAAAGTTGTAACTTTTTTCAGGACTGCAGAAAGTGTCATTTTTGGAGCCAATATTCAAACTTCATTCCCATTTTATTTAAATAATTCCTTTCATTTCCTATAGCAGATTTTTAAATTTTACATGATATGGTATCCCACTTATTTGTTTTCCTAGCCCCTCCATTTGTGGTGATGTTTAGTGGTCAGTAAGACTGCTCTTATTTCCCAAGAAATAAGTATTGGTAGTAATTATTCTAGTATTATTAAGAAAGAAAATATTAGGAAAGTACCTTTGTTATTTGGGAATGTTTATGGGCTATGCTAAGTTATTACTGAAAGTAAACCTTAAACCTGTAGTTTTCTCAATATTTGCAAGCCCAAGCAAAGCCCATCCCCCAATTTTTTTTCTTGTCAGTTCTCTCTGTTGTGTTTGAATTGCCTGTCTTGTAGTTTCTAAAAAAATTATATTTCACTATGTTTTGGATTTTTTTTTCTTTTGCCAGGGACAAGACCCACCAGCTCCTCCTGTGGACTAGACTTTGTATGATAGAAAATGAAAACAGCTAACACCTTGCACGACCAAATGAAAGAAAACGACCAGAGTACTCTTAACCCAATTAGTACTATTTTTCCCTTTGCATTACAGCATAGGATGGTATTGTTTTCATGAGCTACTAGAAATTTTACTGTGATCTAATTTTTGCTTCCTGTGTTGCCATCATTCCTATTTAGAGTATATTTGAGTAAATGATTTTTTTTTCTTAAAAGAGTCACATGGGATTCTGGGATTTCCAGACCTTAAACATTCCACCTATTCTCTTTGTAATGGTTATGATTTTTTGTGTGTGTATGTGATAATTTCTGGCGTAATTGAAGGAGAATTGCAGTCTTGGAATTTAAACTGATGAAATGGTTTTGATAGTTTTTTAAGATTGATTTTTTTTTTGCATAAGGTATACTTTTAAAGTTATTTGAATTCAACTGGGAAAATTAGAACCACATTATATTTATATTCAACCTGGTAATGACCCTTTCTGTGGATGGTGGTCTTCTTCCTATCCTCCAGACTTTTTAACCTCATGGAATTTTTACCATTAGAAGTGACTTGTATGCTTGGAAAAAGAAAGAAGAAATTATATGGTTGTTTACTAAGTTTTTACTACCTTCCATGAAATTATTTTACATTAAAAAATTCAATAAATGTAATGGATTGATGAAGTATATATTTAACTGTCCGTTACATAAAATATTTGTAAGCCATTGAGCACTGACTTACAAGATTTATAAAAAAGTGAAAATTTAACAATTCCTGTCTATACTGGGAGTAACCTATATCATTTTAATTTAAACTATAATTTATTGTTTATGATGAGAACCTGTTAAAATTGAAAATACCTTTTGACTTATTGACTCTTAAGTTTTAGAACTAAAACTTGGATTACTGCTTTTTCTTTCTGTGAGCATGATTTTAAAGCTATATAAGTGCCTATTTGGCCACTGGTTTTCAAATATGGTTTTACTTGCTAATATGGTTTTACGCTAATTCTCTGTCCTTGAAAATTGTTTTGATTTCTCTGCCTTTCTAACATTTTAACAGAACTTTATGAATTCTTTGTTGATTCCAGGGAAAGATAAGACAGGTAGGGAAGAAGGAGTGATACCTGTTCTCTCGCCTTACTCAGTTGAGTCTTATTTTAGCTAATGGAAGGAATGTTTTGTGATTATTAATTTAAGATAATTTTTTGAAATGTACAGAAAAATAAAGTTGTATGTTTTTCTTGGTCAGTTTGAAAAATGAGTGAGAATGATATGACAAATATGTGTACATGACTTTCTAGGTTATGGAATTTTTCCTAGTGAGTGAGAACAACTTATGGGGACCTGGGGTGTACACATCTATCCAATATTAGACTTTTTTCATCATAAATGCAAAATCAGCATAGCCTCTCATTGTATAATCTTGCACTTGTTTAAGTTGAATAAAATTCTCTCTTGCTGTACTGTCTAATATAGTCTCTGATATAGTCCTGTGACACTTAAAGGAGTATTTTTTTTTAAAAGATTGCATTCTAGATGGCTACACTATGTAAGGTCATAATTTTAAATATACAATCTGATATTCCTACCTTAAATTATTTCTTGTATATTTTAGTATTCTGACCAACTTGGTGAAATAGTACAACCAACTCTTAATTACTTATGCTAATAGAGGGGGATCTTTATCCCAGGAAGCCTGCAAATACTAGAAGTCTTCATCCCTCAAAATTATGGTTTCCCTCTGCTGTGATCCACTGGACAATCAGACTCTGCTTTCCCAGCTGTACACTTAAAGAGAGTGAATCACCCAGGGTAGTAACACCCACGATGAAAGGTGGGGACCCTTGTGCCCTCACTTCTGAAAACTGTCCCTTCATAAGCTTCCCTCTTCTTCCTAGTGTCCATATCTTCTCAAGTCACTGGGAGGCCTGCTATTGGCAAATATAATGTATACAGTATTCCAACAGTACCTAAGTAATTGAGAGTTTGGAACATTTTAAGCAATATTGAACCAGAGTGGTCATCCTGGGCCCTGGAAATCAGGACTCTTCTTTCTGTTCAAGACCTTAGGACCTACTGCCCTATTACTGGTATTTATTTGATACCTGATATGAAGCATATTTTTTTCTTTTTCTTTGTATCAGATTTCTTATGTACAAATTAGTTAACAGCAGCTCTTTTCTCCACAGAGTATTGATTCTAATTAGGTTGCTTGTAAAATTCCTCAGCTACCTTGATAGGAGGGGTGGGTGAGGTATATAGACTATTAAAAGAGTTATTTACAATGCAACAAATATAACCCTTAAAAGCTTCTGCATGATTGATGCCTTTTTGTTGAACAGACTAGGAAGTCATTTGCCTTATAAGCATTAACTTGAGACCATCACTACAATCCCACAAACATTTTTTTTAATATGCTGGAAAATAAAAAGATTAGAGCTTCATCTTTTAACATTACCAGTGGCACTTAAAACACTGCAAATAGTATGATGCTGAGAAATCATTTGGTCTGTTATCATGTGATTAGTTTCATTTATGCAAAACAATTCTTTTGGCTTTACATATGGGAAAAGCTAAAGTAGGAAATGTTTTATAGTAAATTGTTTTATGATGTATCAGGCCATGATCCCATGTTCAGCAAGTCAGATTTTTAAACTTGCCAAAATCTAAATTACCTGTCAGTCACAGCCTATCACAAGGTTACTTTCAATGTCTTTTGTGATTTGTGAATTGGAAGTGTACCATCATGGTTATTTGGAATTGATATAGCTCACTTTTTAGAAGGAACCTTGGAAGATATTAAAATCTCGAAAGTCTTTCACTAATCAGATGTGTTTCAAAACATTGCCAGCTGAATTCTTACAGTAACCTGAAGAAGCAATGGAGAGTTTGAAGTTAATGGATTAAATCTTTGTTGTTGCGGTAGTAGGTTTAGTCTCTTACTATATTATATTCTTAAATGAAGAATCATGTGTGTTACTCTGTCTGAAGATCACTTTGTTTAAAAACAAACAAAAAAAGGAAAAGTTGTCATGTGATGTACTAAATGTTAATTGCTGGTTTAAATGTTTAAATTATGCCAAACAAATCATGTCTGTGCCATCCAGGGTTTCCTGTTCATCTTTTATTGAGTACTTGGATTGGGGTAAAGGGCTTGTACTATGCACTTTTTATTAATGAATAAATAGAAAACATTAGTAACCCTCTTGTTTCTGTTTGGTTGGCTTTTGTGGTGATAGTTGATCATTTTAATTTGTTAAAAATTAGCATCTCATATGCTAATAATAAATTCTACTCACCTCTTGCTAACTGAAATCAGAGTATTTAAGAATGAGACGGACAAAGTGTTTTTATATGTTAATATATTTTATTCCAGGAAAGACTGCATGTTTGGGATTAGAGAACAAAACGCAGGATTTTGGATTGACAAAACTCTTTCTGTTAATAATCCCTAACAGTTGCTTTTGAATAAGCAAAAGTTGACCTATATGTGCGAAAAATAGTTTCTATCTTTTAGCACATGTGTGTTGTATAAGCAATAAACAAAGACTGACTATGGCAAACTTAGCTCCTTTCTTGAGTAAAAAGTTTAAATTTTTCTAAGAACTAAGAAAAAAATGGTCATCACAACATCATAGATATATACAAAACAAGACCACTTAAAAAGGATAATCGATGGAATTCTACCTTCTATCTACCCATAAATGAATTCTACAAACTGAGATCCTGAACTATCTCAACAAGTGGTTAGAAAGACTACAATTCACTTCGGTTGAAATCCATTATTTTGAAAGAAACACCTTTTCTAGGAATGCTTATATAATTTCTATTAAAAATTTCAGATATTTTCACATACATACATCAACTGATATCTCTTGTGTGGGAATTTAAGGGCTCCACTTTAATACCTGGCTTACATTATACTTATGCCAAAGCAGCAACACTGACTACTCCTATAAAGTCTTTCATGCCTGCCTGCTGTCTTGACAATCAGAAAGTGAAAGTTAGTTCCTCAAATTTTTTTGGCACTTAAGAATAGAATCCTAAATACCCTTCACACTTCATAAAGAAAATTTGAAATGCTCTAAAAAACAAAAAGCTTTTGATTTGGGGAACATGAGAATATTCTTGCGATATAAAGGTAAACAATTGAAGGAATTCTGTATGAGACACTTATCTCCCATACCATTGTTTACTGCTTCTGAACTTTTAACTGCAAAATGAAAATGCTACTAATTCAGAGGTATGTACAAAGGAAGGAACTGTAGGACTTCAAGCATGTTGCCTAGTACAATCCCTGGTTGCAAAGTGGGATTCCAGGACAAGAAGAAAAACACTGGAAAATTAGGCAATGGGAATTAAAACAAGTCCATACCTTCAAGGAACTTACATTTTAAGAGAAAGCGCATTTTGCACGTATAAGTGCATGTATACACACACACACACACGTGTGTGTGTGTGTATATATATATATATATAATGTAATAGATGATTTTTGGGGGGGAGGTACATAAATATATATGTGATTATCTGGGGAAAGCTGCTTGGTGGGAGGTCATCTGGGAGACTCATTTTACTTTTCCCTGGTTACATGTAAAAACAAGTTTTAACATTCATTTATAAAACATCATCTGGTGATGCTTGAGCCGAGTCTTCATGAGATTTTAGAGTTGGCATGAGAGTGGAGGGTTACTGTGTTCAGTCATAAGGACATAGTTCAAAGGCAGAAACCAGCATGGAATTCAGTGTATAAGAAACAGGATTGATAAAGCAGATTCTCAGAAAGTAAAGTGTGAGTTGGACTGAATTAATGGTTAGCTTTACAAATCCAATTAAATTACTTCTTGGGGAATTTATTTTCAAGTCACTTATATAAAACACCACTGAAGAAAAACGTAAGGAAAATGAAATCAGGTTTTGACTAAAGAGAATTGATGGGTGTTTATGACTAGGGACAAAAGATCCTCCTGGATGGGTTTTTTTTTTAATATGGTTTCTATCTCTATTACAGAAATGATTATATCCTGTATTAGTTACATATCAAAAGTCTAAAATCAAATCTTTGTTTTTAATAGAACAAGATTTACTACCAAGTAGCAGGATAGCTGTGTAGGTTGAGGTCCAGAAGGTCAGATCACTAGGGCTCATTAGCATGAGCTAGAAGGCTTCCTTTTCACCACCTATTTATTCTCTGCTACTTTCCCTTCCTAGTCTTCCCATGAAATATCTGCAAATCTGGAGTAGAAAAATCTCCAGCAAACCAGAACTTTGAGCTTCATTTTCTTCATCCTCAAAATACACACGAGAAGCAGGCTGATGTCAGGAAGCCCTAGGTTTGAGACCTCCATCTGAAAATACTGGCTCTGTGTGTAACTTCTCAGTGCTCCAGACATTTCTCTTTAAGACTAAAAGTTGCAAAATAGTTGCCGATTTCTTGTTTCCTCACTGAGCGTTGCCAACCCCAAAATGCAATGACATCTCAATAAAAAGCCAAAAACCTTGTATTACCTTCCTCATAAGGCTATTGGAAGGAAAGCACTTTGCAAACTTAAACAATATATATGTATGTATGTGTGTATATATATATATATATATATATATATATATATATATATATATATATATACTAAAAATAAAATGTGTAAATATGAAATATTGTAGCAACCCTGTTAATGAAGTTAGGACAAATATAATTATCCCCATTTAAGAGGCAATGAAACAGGTTAAGGGAGTTGTCCATGACACAGTTGGTAATAAAACCCAGGTTTTCCTTGCCATATAGCTACACTCTTTCCTTTGCTATACTTAAAAGTCAGAAGTTGGGATACTAAACAGCAATTTAGTAATTTTCGATTTTCGATTTTTTTTAGATTTTTTTTTTGCAAGGCAAATGAGGTTAAGTGGCTTGCCCAAGGCCACACAGCTAGGCAATTATTAAGTGTCTGAGACCAGATTTGAACCCAGGTGCTCCTGACTCCAGGGCTGGTGCTTTAGCCACTACACCACCTAGCCACCCCATCTATTTTCTATTCTGCCTAAAATACCAAGACTATCTCCATTTCTCCCATGGAATTAGCAGAATGGTGCATACATCATCCTAGTCCATTTCATTTGCTATTTCCTTGGCCTTCCAGCAGCATTCAAATTATTTCCCAGCTAATGGGCCTGGATTTCTTCAAGGAGTGTTGTCTTTTCCATCTTAGAGTTGCTTAATCGTTTGAGAAAAAGTGGCAAATATTTCCCAGCTGAAGTCCTATTGCTCAGTCACAGAAAATTCTAGGTTGGGCATTGTGCCCATCAGTATGCAGCTCTCCTCCCGCTAGGCACATGAATGCTTCTAAAACTAGTCATCTTTGAATTTACCTCTTCCCTTTATCCCCACCTCAGAAACATATCCAATTAGTTGTTAAGTCAAGTCAATTTTACTTCTATAATGGCTCTAACATCTTTTCCTTTGTCTTCACACTCAATACGTGCTATTTCTGGCCTTTGTTTTTGCCTCTTACCTTATAATAATAACTGACATTCATATAGCTCTATATAGTTTGCAAAAAGATTTTCCATCATGAAAATATTTCTGTCCAGAAGCTTACTCTCCTGACTACTCTGTTTTCATTAAAACAATTTTTCCCAATTACATGTACATATTTTTAATACTCATTTTTTAAATTTTGATTTGAAGGGAGGGGCAGCTAATTAGCACAGAGCACTAGCCCTGGAGTCAGGAGGACCTGAGTTCAAATGTGACCTCAGACACTTAATAATTACCTGTGTGATCTTGGGCAAGACACTTAGCCCCATGAAGTGTAAAAAAAAATTCTTTTTGATTTGCAAATTCCCTTCCTCCCTCTTTCCACCCTCCTTGAGAAGGCAAGCAATTTTATATTGATAATACATGTGAATTAATGCAAAAGATATTTTCATATCAGTTATGTTGCAAAAGAAAAATAAAATTTTTAAAATGCTTTGATCAGCATTCACAGTCCATTAGTTCCTTCTCATGCAGATGAATAATATTTGTCATTGTAAATCCTTCAAAATTGCTTTGGACCATTGAATTGTTCAAAATAGCTAAATCATTGACAGTTGGTCATTGTACAATATTTTTGTTCCTATGTACAATATTTTCTTGGTTTTGCTCATTTCACTTTGCATCATTTCATATAAGGCTTCCCATGTTTTGTTGAAATCAGAATTTCTCATATCAAAATAGTGTACCATCACAATCATATACCATGACTTCTTCAGCCATTCCCCAATTGGTGGGCATCCCCTCAATTTCCAATTCTTGAACCATCAAAAATAGCTGCTATCGATATTTTTGCACTTTTATTTCCTTTTTTCTTTGATCTCTTTGGAATACATTAGACCTGTCATGTTATTATTGGGTCAAAGGGTATGCATGGTTTGATAGCCCTTTGGGCATAATTCCAAATTGTGCTCCAGAATGATTGGATCAGTTCACAACTCCATTAATGGTGAATTGGTTGGAACTGTTGATTCCCCAACTTCCCAATTTCATAAAAGGTCCTAGCTTCACTCAATTCACCCTGGCTACCACTTATCTCAAGTTTATCCTTGTCCTTTCTCCTTCTCCCCTGACCTCAGTCTCCCCTCTTGTACTCCCCTCCACTGGGATCAAAGTACCTCTTAATGCAAAGAGTGCTTATCTGTGTATCCCCAGCACTTAGCCCTACCCCTTTAATAAATGCTTTATCATTCCATTTGATCCTTGCTCAGCCCGTGTGGTAAATATTTTTATCCCTGTTTTATTGATCAGCAATCTGACTAATGTTAAATATTACATGATGTGTCCAGTTACACAGCTCCTACATGATTCAGGGCTTCTTGACTCCACGACTCATGCTCTATTCATTGCACCACCTAGCTAATTGATCTCCTTGCCTTCAGTCTCTCCTTCTCCAGGCTCCCTCCTGAGAGCACCAGCCCTCAAAAGCCGGTGAGAGCAGGTACTGTGGAGAAGGGGCCCATCTTCTCTGCCTCAAAGGAGCAGCCCCTTCCAGCCCTGCTACCAGCCCAGTCTTTGTATCCATTGTGTCAGGAAGCAACCTCTGAAAAAATACCACCTAGATGGCTTCTACGAGTGCAAGAATCAATGGCCACCACTAAGGATTAAAGTCCTAGAAAATAAAATGCTTGATGCCAAAACCTTGGCATTGAGTCATCAGAAATTGATATGATTATTAGTAAAAACCACATTAAAAATGTGAATTATCACCTGTTTAGAACCTTTCCATCTGACTTTATGCTGAAGCCTCACATATATGTTCTTTCAGAACTCTTTTAGTCTTTCAGGACCAGAATTGTTTTGCTTTTCTATATTGAAGGCATAGTGCACCTCACAGAGTAAGCATTTAATAGGTCATTCATAACACACAACTTTAGTCATGTTAGTTATGGTATTTAAGTTCCTGTATGTTCTGGCTCCAACCTGCCTTTTTCAACAGTTTCATTTTTTCCCCTTTGGTGAAATCTTTATTCCAGCTTAACTAGATTTAGTTATTCCCCAATCTTGATATTCTGTCTCTCACATTCTGTGCTGACTATCCCAGATATGGAAAGCATCCTTGCCAATCTCAGTATAATCAAATTCCTTGCTTCAAGAGAGCTCAAGCATCATCTTCAAGAAACCCTCCCCAAGATTTTCCCTTCCTTACCTTTTCTTAGGGCACATGGTCTTGAGTAAGTTTAGTATGGGGAGAGAAGTTGCTGTGACAAACTTGCATTGGAAGATGTAGTCTCATCTGGAAGTTCTATCTTAGTGAAATCATAAGTCCGATATCTATTTATGAAATTTGAGAATACCCCCATCACAGGCAGGGTGTTGTTACTGCTCTTCTAAGGAGTCTGAGAGGGGCTATAGCTGACTGAAGACCAGTTGGACCAGTTTCCAAAGAACATAAAGAAGAGGATCTGGGAATCAGAGGGAATAAGGAGAGACAGTAAACAGGAAAACCATAGTCACTGAAACTAGGGCTTTTAGAATAATCTCTTAAAGGTTGTTAATATTGATTTCACCTTGATCTGTACTTCCAGTGCAATGTCTATGATCAGCCAACCTAACAATACCAAAAAGCATGAAATCAGAATGAGAGAGAGGAATCTTTTAAAAAGCAGAATTCTGAGACTACACAAATAGGGTCTCAGCAGTAGCTTTAGTCACCCAGAACAATGGCATCAAACTTAAAAAGAAATGAGACCACTAATCCACTCAAGTCTTCCTGCAGGTCACATATTGACTTAACTTTATAATATAATGTATATAATTTATTTATTAAATATCAAACCACCAAATTATTAAAAAGGAAACCAACACTAATTAGTAATATTAAATTACTGAATATTCCTCAATTGGATTTTAATATGGTTGGGGTCCTTAGGAGCAATCTATTTTGGACATCTCTGGCCTGTGTTTCCAGTGAGGTGGTCTTAATTGAACCTGGCCTACTAGTACAGGAAACATACCTGGAAAAAGTGTGGTGGGGGATAGACATTAGAAAAGGTAATACTTTTAACAAGGAAGGCAATGTAGTCATTCTTGATTTGGGAAGGTTTCTGTCCCAAATAATGTGCCTTTTAGAGATACTCTTTTTCCTTAAGATCACATTGGTTTCAGAGGTTGGAAAGCATGATAACCAGAGGAAAGTGGAATAGGACCTATTCAATAAATTCAGGCAAATAAACATAATTCATCCAGAATATTTTTTGTTTATTTACACAGAATTCTTTCACATTAACCTCTCATGATGATGTTTGTTGTTTGTTCTCAAAGAAGACCATAATCTCAGGGAGATGATGCCATGACAAGTTCATGAATTGGATTTGAGTGAGGGGGACTGTACTACATCACCAGCCTCACTTTCTCCTCCAGAGGCATCTGGGTCCAATGACCAGATATGAATCAGGACAAGTGGACATCCCCTGGAATGCGAAATCTGGGACATCCAGTCCTGGGATGTGAGGCAATTGCGGTTAAGTGACTTGTCCAGGATCACACAACTTCTAAGTGTCTGAGGCTGAGTTGAAACTACTATTCTCCTGACTCCAAGGCTAGTGTTCTGTCCACTGTGCCACCTAGCTGCCCCCAACCTCTCATATAGAAGGTAGTAGAATATAGTGTAAAAATCAGTGGGGCAAAACAAAACAAACAAAAAAAAGGGCAGCTAGGTGGCGCAGTGGATAAAGCACCAGCCCTGGAGTCAGGAGTACCTGGGTTCAAATCTGGTCTCAGACACTTAATAATTACCTCGCTATGTGGCCTTGGGCAAGCCACACCCCCATTTGCCTTGCAAAAACCTAAAAAAAACCAAAACAAACAAAAAAAATCAGTGGGGCATTTTCAACTATAGACAATGAATTTATTTGTTGTACTTGACAATACTCTCCACTGTGCACCACAAAAGTTAATTTTTTAAAAGAAGCCTTGTATCTAGAATCAGGAAGTTGGGGTGGCTAGGTGGCACAGTGGATAGAGCACCGGCCCTGGAGTCAGGAGCACCTGAGTTCAAATCCAGTCTCAGACACTTAATTACCTAGCTATGTGGCCTTGGGCAAGTCACTTAACACTTGCAAAAACCTAAAAGAAAAAAAAAGATATCTTTAGAATCAGGAAATTATTGTTTGGTTGTGCCAAACTCTTTGTGTCCCCATATGGGGTATTCTTGAAATGAACCCGCCATCTGGGATAAGAACTTAGTATTTGACAAAAACTGCTAGGAAAATAGGAAAATAATATGGCAGAAACTAAGTATACATCAACATCTTATACCATATACCAAGATAAATCAAACTGGGTCCGTGATTTAGACATAAAGGGTGATACTAGCAAATCAGGACAGCAAGGGATAGTTTATCTGTCAGATCTTTGTAGAAGGGAAGAATTTATGACCAAACTATAAAGAGCATTCTGAAATGTAAAATGGATAATTTTGATTACATTAAATTAAGGTTCTGCACAATCAAACTCAATGCAACTAAGATTAAAAAGGAAAGTAGACAGCTGGGAAGAAACAATTTTTAAAGCAGATGTCTCTGATTAAGGTCTTATTTCTCAAATATATAGACAATTAAGTCAAATTTATAAGAATACAATTCATTGTCCATTGATAAATGGTCAAAGAATATGAACAGTAGTATTCAGATAAAGAAATCAAAGTTATTTATAGTCATATCAAAAAATGTTCTAAATCACTATTGATTAGAGAAATGCAAATTAAAACTACTTTGAGGTACCACCTCACTCATCAGATTGGCTAATATTTTCCTTTCAGATAAGAAAAATGATATTGAAGAAAGTGTGAAAAATCAGGATACTAATGCACTGTTGCTGGTGTTATGGACTGATCCTATCATTGTGGAGAGTAATCTTGAACTATGTCTAAAGAAACTGTAAAACTACATATCCTTTGAACCAGTAATACCAATACTAGGTCTGTATTTGAAAAAGATCAAAAGAAAGGGTTTAAAAACCCACATATACAAAAATATTTATAGTAGCTCTTTTTGTAGTGGCAAAGAATTGGAAACTGAGGGGGATGCCCATCAATTGGGGAATGGTAGAACAAGCTACATTATATAAAAGTTATGGAACATTATTGTTCTGTAAGAAATAATGAATGAGCAGACTTCAGAAAAGCCTGTAAGGACTTATAAAAACTGATTTAAAGTGAAATGAGCACAGACACAATACATAATGACAGCAGCCAGTGGGTGATGATCAACTATGACAGATTTAGCTCTTCTCAGCAATACAGTGATCAAAGACGATTCCAAAAGACTCAAGATGGAAAATGCTTTCCATATTCAGAGAAAGACCTGATGGGGGTTCAGATCCCACCTGACTTTTACTGGTTTATAACCATCAGATCAGTTTTGTCATCAGTAAAATGGGAGTAATATCTGTATTCTTAACTAATGGAGATACTGTTCAGTTGTTTCAGTCTTGTCTGACTGACTCTTTGTGACCCCTTTTGAAGGTACTGCAGTGGTTTTCCCATATCATTTTCTAGCTTATTTTACAAATAAGGAGACATGTTAAAGACAGAATTTGAACTCAGGTCTTCCTGACTCTGGACTCAGCATTCAATCCACTGTGCCAACCAGCTCCCCAATGTATATGTTACATGTTACAAATCCATCTATCCTTCCTGAGAACTATCCCATATAAGAAATCAAAATTTTTTTAAAAATGAAAACATTTTAAAGAAAAAAATGAACACAATAAGTATTATTGAAAAAAGTCAAAAAACAAGTACAATATGCCTTCCCTGTGGATAGATTGGAATGCCTTCTCATGTTGTTTTTTTTACTCCGATTTGATTTATTTACCCTAATAAATCTTTTTTTTATATTTATTCTCATTTTGTACAAATAATTTTTATACATTAATAAAAGTATTCTTGCTTAAGAGAAAAAAAAATACCCCCTCCCCCAAAAAATATAGATTCACTTGAGTGATAAAGGGGAGAGAAAAAAATTAAAATTAAAAGAAATAATAGTAATAATTGTAGGTATGGCCAGGTGGCATAGTGGACAGAGCCCCAGCCCTGGAGCCAGGATCACCCGAGCCCATATCTGGCCCCATACACCCAACAATCACCCAGCTGTGTGACATGCAAGCTACCCCAACCCCACTGCCCTGCAAAAACCAAAAAAAAGAAAAAAAAGACCCAAAATAAAATAAAATAGTAATAATAGTAGGGGTGGCTGGGTGGCAGACAGAGCATTAGCCCTTCAGCCAGGAGCACCCAGGTCCAAATCTGGCACCCAACAATCACCCTGCTATGAGGCCCCAGGCAGGCCACCCAGCCCCATTTGCCCTGCACCCCCCCCCAAATAATAATAGTAAAAAATGTGCGTCAGTCTTTGTTCCAACACCAACAACTCTGTTGCGGGTGGATTACATTCTTTATGATAAGTCCATCACAGAAGTTACTTCCATATTTTTCCACCATTGCCATTGCTGATCGCAACTCCCTCCTTTCATATTTCTCCACTACCATGTACTATATTTTCTCTCTCCTTTCACTCTGACTCTGCTGTAGGGTCGCTGAGTGGCACAGCAGACAGATCCCTGGTCCTGGGTCCAAGAAGCCCTGAGCCCCCATACCACCCCTTAGGCCCAGAATCCACCTGGCCCTGTGGTCCTGGGCAGACCTTCCAATCCCAGCCCCTTGCAAGAAGTAAAAAAAGAAATGTGTTATATCTGACCACTCTCCCCCCATGGTCCATCCTCTCCATCACTCACATCCCCCCATTCCCCCTGTACCCCCCTCTCCTTCTTACTCCAGATGCCTATACCCCATTGAGTATATATGCTGTTTCCTCTCCTAACCACCTCTGATGAGAGTGAAGATTCCCTCATCCCCCCTTGCCTCCCCCCTTCCATATCATTGCAATAGCTCATTGTAGTAAAGAAAAATCTTATTATATGAAATATCTTGGCCTATTCCCCCCTCTCCTTTTTCTTTCTCCCGTTACATTTCCCTTTTTTCTATTGACTCCATTTTTACACCATATTTTATCTTCAAATTCAGCTTTCTCCTATGCTTCATCTATAAAAGCTCCCTCTACCTGCTCTATAAACTGAGAAGGTTCATATAAGTATTATCAATGTCATTTTTCTATACAGGAATACATGTAGTTCATCATCATTAAGTCTCTCATATTTTCCCCTTCTCCTCCAATCTCCATGCTTCACCTGAGTCCTGTATCTGAAGATCAAACCTTCTGTTCAGTTCTGGCCATTCCAACAGGAACATTTGAAATTCCCCTGGTTCATTGAAAGTCCATCTTTTTCCCTGGAAGAGGACATTCAGTTTTGTTGGGTAGTTGATTCTCGGTTGCATTCTAAGTTCTTTTGTCTTCCGGTATATTATATTTCAAGCCCTATGACCTTTTAATGTAGTTGCTGCTAAGTCCTGTGTGATCCTAACTGCAACTCCATGATATTTGAACTGTGTACTTCTGGCTGCTTGTAATATTTTCTCTTTGGCTTGGGAGTTCTGGAACTTGGCTATAATATTCCTAGGG
Organism: Macrotis lagotis; assembly: GCF_037893015.1. Lineage (NCBI taxonomy): Eukaryota > Metazoa > Chordata > Mammalia > Peramelemorphia > Peramelidae > Macrotis > Macrotis lagotis. Next base: position 176,129,488 of record NC_133660.1, read on the forward strand.
GTTGGTTTTTTGGGATCTTTTTTTTCTGGGGGATAGGTAGATTCTCTCCATTTCTATTTTGCCCTCTGCTTCTAGAATATCAGGGAAATTTTCCTGTAGTAATTCTTTGAAAATGATGTCAAGGCTCTTTTCCTGATCATGACTTTCAGGTATTCCAATAATTTTTAAATTATCTTTCCTAAATCTGTTTTCCATATCAGTTGTTTTTTCAATGAGATGTTTCACATTTTCTTCTAATTTTTCATTCTTTTGGTTTTGAAGTAATGAGTCCTGATTTCTGGTAAATTCATCAATCTCCCTGAGTTCTATTCTTTGTCTGGATGATTTGTTCTCCTCAGAGTTTTCTTATCTCTTTTTCCATCTGGCCAATTCTGCTTTTTAAAGCATTCTCCTCAATTAACTTTTTGAACTGTTTTATCCATTTGACCTAAGCTGGTTTTTAGCATGCTATTTTCTTCAGTATTTTTTTGGATTTTCTTGACTAAGCTGCTGACTTCATTTTCATGTTTTTCCTGTATCTCTCTCATTTCTTTTCCCAGTTTTTCTTCTAACTCCCTCATTTGATTTTCAAAGTCTTTTTTGAGCTCTGTCATAGCCTGAGCCCAATTTCTGTTTTTCTTAGAGTCTTTAGATGCAGGAGCTTGTGCTTCCTCATCTTCAGACTGAGTATATTGATCCTTCTTGGGCTCACAGGCAAAATATTTCTCAATGGTGTTCCTCTTGTTTCTCTGCTTGCTCATTTTCCCAGCCTAAGCATATTTTGGGGTGCTTCCTGAGCTTTTGGGACACTCCCACAAGGGTCTCAGTGTATGAGGCTCTGTCCTCCCTCCTGGTCTGTGAATGACCATATGTAACACCCCCCCCCCCCGCCACAGGGCTGAGGTGGTAGTGGGGGACTCTGCCGTTCTATGGCGGGGCCTAGACTGCGATCAGGATCTGAATGTGGTCAGAGTCCCAGAGTCCTGTTCCAGGGGCAGAGGACAGAGCTCTGCAGTCTCTCTCTTCATTCCCCTCCCTAGGTTCAATGGGCTCATGCCCTGGGGGCTCCTGGCTCTACCTGCTTCTGTTTCCTGGATCTGGACTGCCCAGGCCAAGCTGTTTGCTGTGTGCCTTGAGGGCTGGGCTCTGGCAGTGGTCCCCCACTGTTCCCCCAATTTGTGCCTGGTGCTCCCCAGGCATAGGTCAGGAAACTCCCCCACTGCTGTGAGCCACAGCTCCCAGCGCCCTGGGGCTGCCTCCAGGAGGCTGAAGTTCTTTTGCTCTGGTGGGCCACCCCTCCGGCGGGCTGGCCCTTCGACCTGGGGAGAAAGCCTTTCTGCTCTTTTCCAGGTTACCTTGAGTAGGAGAACTGCTGCACTGGGTTCCTCTGTGGGTTCTGTCTCTTGAAAATTTAGAGTCCTTAGTTTGTAAGTTTTATGAGAGAGTGCCTAAGAGAGGATCCTCTCTTGTTGCCAGTGTGGCTCTGCCCCTCTCATATCTTTTCCTTGAGCACGCTTGATATTTATAATTTTTCCAACATTTACTTTGATTTTTTTTTTTGTGTGTGTGTGTGTGTATATGGTCATTCTTTCCATTTACATTGTTGTTGCCAGTATCCATATTGGCTTTTTTTTCTTGGCTCTATTTACCTTATTCTCCATTTATTCATGTCTTCCCAAACTTCTCTGTTGTCATCATATTCATCATTTTTTGTAGGACAGTAATATTCCATTACATTTATGTATTACAATATGTTTAGACATTTGTTTCCCAATAAATGACCAACTACTTTGTTTCCCATTCTTTGCTACAACAAAAAGTTTTGTTATAAATACTTTGGTGGATACAGGGACTTTCTTCTTATCAATGGTGGCTTTTGTGGGATTTAAGCTCAGTAATGGGAGTCTCTAGTTCAAAGAATATGAACAGAGTCACTTTAGTGACTTTTTTTTAGTCACTCTAATTGTATTTTTCCTAATTTCTTTCCACATAGTTCTATTTTTTCCATTAAGTTATTTTTCTTTTCTTTCCTTTGGAACTGGGTGATTAATAAACCCTACCAAAAAACTCACATGGCTTTGGTGTTAATGAATTGCCCTTAAGTAAGACTGGCAAATTTGAGTGTAATAAAAATTATGTTCTTATTTGCAGACTGATTTCTCTAGGAAACATTAATTTTATGACAAACCAAGATGATTGCTATATGCACAACTCACCATGGTCATAGCCATGAAAAATGAAAACAGGATATGGGCAGGGAAAAGCCAGGGGATGAGAAAGTCTAGACTGCTAGGGTCATTCATTACTCATTATGAATGCACCACTCCTGGAAACTGTTCTGACTGATCTCTTAGCAGAAATGCATCACAGCCCAGTCTCTGGTGTTTATTGTCTAAGATCTCAGGCAGCTCTGCAAGTCCACCCAGAACATTAAGTACTTCCAAATTAAAACAGGAAAAATACAATCTTAGATACATAGAGAAAAATGAAAAATTATGAGACTCTTGCCTTGAGACTTCTTGCTCAAACTATTCTTTTCACAATTTTCTAATTCAATTCCATTTACCTAAGTACGATGTACATATCTATGAACTTGCATGATACTTACAGGCTAAGATGTATATATACATGTGTATCAGTACAGATAGATGCCTTGATGACAAAGTTATCCATACTTTCAAAGAGCTTTTACTGAAGGAGATAAAAATGTATACATAATACAAAATCATTTAAGAAGAGAAATATCACTAATAATGGGGGGAGGGTGGGGAAGGGAATCTTAGAAGAATTCACCAAGGAAGAGGCACCTGAGCTGATCCTTTGAAGATAGACAAGGATTCTGTAAGGCTAAGGTTAGGTGTACATTGCAGGAATGGAAAATAAATTATGCAAAGGGATAGAGATTGGAGATGGTGTGTTTAGTCCTCCAAACTTTTTGTAATGTGAATTTAAAGGGAAATAATATGAAATAAGGATGGAAAGATAGCTTGGAACAAGATGGTTGGGGGTTTTAAATTCCAAGCTGAGAAGTATGTAATTTTATCCCAGAGGCAATAGGAAACCAGTAAAGGTTTTTTGAGAGTAAGTGACATTTTTACGTCTTTTTTTTGTAAAAGAAAAAAAAAATTTTAATGGAAAAAAGAGGCTCTTTCTTTTTTTAAAAAAAAAACACCTCTCTCTCTCTCTCTCTCTCTCTCTGCAGAAGTCAAGAATTTGCTAGAAGCTGGAAATAAATATTTACTCTAGAGTTCCCTCTGAAATGAGGATGATTATTTCATCAGGACGAAGTCCAAAACCTGGAATCGTATTTGCTGTACTATTTAATTGTGCAACTTGGTTCAAGTTAGTTACCTCTCTCAGATTCCTCATCTGCAACATAATAATACTTGTCCAACCTATCTCACAGTATTGTGAAGATTAAATGAGAAAGTCTAAGTACTTAACAAACTTTATTATGTTATAAAAATTATGGCACTTCGATCTCTCTAAACTCTTAATCACCCTCTCCACCCTTAGGTTTCTTTAAAATATATGGAAATGACCTTTATTCAAAATATGAACTATGCTGGTTGATATAACACTGCCCTTAAAATAAAGAAAAGGATACCTGTACTTAGAGATAAGAGTCTTGATACTGATTTTAAAGCACAAGGTGCCTTAAAGTTATAAAAATGGAACATTTTAACTTTTTTCTCCATGTCCAGGCCAAATTTTTACCTTTATAACTTTTCTTCTCCCTACATATCTTCCTCCTACATATGAGATATTCCATAACAGTTCATTCTCCATTTGTAATGTTTTGTGTGTGTGTGTGTGTGTGTGTGTGTGTGTATGTGTGTGCACACACGCCAATTTCTTGGTTTGAAGTCCTCCCTAGAAACCTTGAAAAATTTCTCTACTGTATGAAGAATCCAGAAGGCTATCTCAGCTCCCTATCTATTATATGCCTACAGGACTAGTTGAGAGCTCATATTTCAAGTCAGAGATCTTGAGTTCCCATCCTGACTTGTGCTGCCTGAGTAATCTTGAGCAAATCACTTATTCTTCTGCTCCCTGGTTTTCTCATCCAAAAAATGAGAAGGAACTAGATGATTGGTTCTTAACTTGGGGTCCAAGGACCTCTTGAATAGATCTCAGTATTCCTGAACTTAAATGGGAAAAATACATCTTAATTTTCATTAATATTTATCTAAAATTTAGTATTCCCTTCAGTTATAAGTATAGGCTACAAACTATTTTGAGAAGAGGTCCATGTTTTACCAGAATGCCAAACCTGTCTGACACAAAATTATTAAGACTACCTAATCCTAGAGGATCTTCTAGCATAACAAAATAGAAAGGTCAGATCATGGTTAGTGTGAACAGGTGAACCATGTCGGGGGTTCATTATTGGCACTAATGGTGGCATACCCTAGAATGATGGTCTTGGAATGCAGAAGACAAACATTCATCTCTTGCCTCTGATAAGAGCTGTGTCAACATTAGCAAGTCTCAACTTTTCTGACCCATAATTTCTTCTCGCCTAGTTCACAGATTTATTATGTGGTTCACTGGGAGATATGTATGTAAGGTATTCTACTAACCTTAAGAGCTATATCAATGTCAGTTAGTATTCCAAATTTAAATCTATGTATAACCAGAGGAAGATTTCATTAAAAGGAAATCAAACAGCATTCTGTAAATACCTAGAGTCTAAAGTCTAGAGACCCCACAGCCTCTGTAACCAGCATCATTTAGAGTTCTCATGGAAAGTCTTCTTATCCCTCAGAATACTTGTACTTTTCTAACCCTGGGCAATGATCCTTCTTAGCTATCCAGGAAATCCCAGCCTCTTTCACTAGGTACTGTAGAAGGTAGTAGGTGAAACTACTATGTAGCTCACTTTTGGCAAGTTTATTTGCCAAGTTAGTGAAGTGCGTGTAACTTTTGCCTACATTTTACTGGGTGCAACCAGAGGCAAAGATTTCAAATCACCTTCAGTCAAGGGTGTGTCAATACATGTTTATCAACCACCTTTAAAAAAAAGGCATGTTATACTTCTAAGTTTAATCTGCATTATTAACATTTTCTCCATAACTTTAGGTTTACCAAGAAGTAAATAAAGCCCTGAATTGTAGCATTTGCCATTTCTAAAATGTAAATGTTCACATTGAACAATCCAGCTGTGTCAAGTTTTATCCAACACACCTCTACCTTCCATCTTAGACTCCCTTAGAGTTTCTTTGGCATAGTAATATTCACCTAATAATGTTTTTTGCAGAGGATCACACAATAGCTGTTTTGGAGCTTGCTCTTTGATGCACAGAGGTTCACTGGAAGATACATTTTTAGCGTTATTCCCAGAGTAATATGCTTTCTTCAGAATGACCCACTGCTGAAACTTGCTCCTATCTTACTTTGGGTGACTATGGTACTAGAGGTCTTACACAGACAGTAGCCAATGTTTCACCTCCAATCAAGGGTGAAGGGTCTTTCTATAAAGAACCAAAAGATATACATTTAATATGTACAAAATATTTGGGAGTCTACTGACCACACCTTTACACAGAGGAATTATATGAATACAACTGTCAATCAATCAATAATCATTAAGTACCAATTATGTGTTAGACAGCGTAGGGAGTACTAGTTAAGTAAGCCTGCACAGCAATAAAGACAAACCCAAATACATAGAAAAATACATAGAAAAATCTTCATTAGGAGGCTGAGGCAATGTGAAGCTAGGTGGCACAGTGGATAGTGTGTCTGGACTGAAGATAGGAAGCCTTTTCTTCCTAATATTAAAATTGGTCTCAGACATTTACTAGCTGTGTGACCCTGAGCAGGTCACTTAACCCTGTTTGCCTCAGTGTCCTCATCTGTGAAATGATCTGGAGAAGGAAATGGCAAACCTCTACCAAGAAAACCTGAAATGGGGGTCATGAAGGATCAGGACTGAAAACAACTGAATAACAATAGGCTGAATCAATATAATAAAAATGACAATAGTCCTCAAATTAACTTACAAATTAATTCACAAAGTCATATCAGTCAAACAACTATGGGATTAATTTGTAGAATTAAAAAACCAATAATGAAATTCATCTTAAAGAATAAAAGGTTATGACAGATCCCTGGCTCGGGGCCAGGTTATGAATCTCAAGAGCATTAATGAAAAAAAGTGAAGAGGGGGCTTAACAGATCTAAGAGAAGTAATAATAAAAATTATTTGGTATTGGTTAAGGGAGAGACAGGTTAACCAATCAAACACATTAGACATACAATAGATAGAAACCAATAAACCTAGTAACCCAAAGACCCCTGCTGCTGCTCTAAGGCCTCACTCTGACAAAACACTCTCTTGGAAGAAATCAAATATAGACTAACATCTCAAACCAAAAATATACAAAAAGGAGACATACAGGATAAATTGGAGATAATCACAGAGGAAAGATACTAACTTTTAAGTAGGAATTTTATCTAAGACTTAAAGCAATCAAATGAGATCAGATAGTATGGGACCCAACTGAATAACCTCAACAACAACATAAAATAAAGGAAGCAAGAAAAACCAGAAGCAGACAGGGAGAAGAGAAAGTATCCTGAGAGTGTTGTAGGCACCGGGGAGAGGCACTGAAGGAGGCAAGAGTTAGGAGATGGAGTGTTTTGTGTAAGAAACTTAGGAGATGGAGTGTTTTGTGTAAGAAAGTGCAAGGAGGCCAGTGTCACTGGGTCATAGATAAGGGAGTAAGATGTAAGAAGATTGGAAAGATAGAAAGGACTTTAAAACACTAAATAAGGATTTTATATTTGATTCTGGAGGTGATAAGGAGCCAGGTGAGTTTATTGAACAGGAAGGTCATGTAGATTTAGGAAGAATATCTGTGGCGTAATGGATAAGGCACCGGCCCTGGAGTCAGGAGTACCTGGGTTCAAATCCGGTCTCAGACACTTAATAATGACTAGCTGTGTGACCATGGGCAAGCCGCTTAACCCCATTGCCTTGCAGAAAACTAAAAAAAAAAAGAGGATGAAGGATATTATTACTATACTAATTATTATTATTAAACTAACGTCTGATGGGTGCAAAAAACGGCAAAAGGCATTCAAAAAGGTTACAATGTAATGGCGGACGCTTGTCCAGGCTGACTTTGGAGTGCAGCCCCCCTGCTCCGGAGGCCGCCGCGCCCCCCAGGGGCCTCCTGCCCGGCTCCGGCCCGCCGGGCCCAGCGCCGCGGCGCCAGCCGAGCCCGGGGCCCCCGCGGGGCCACGCCCCCCCAGGCCGCCCCCCCCCCCCCCGGGCTCGGAGGGGCGGGGCCCCAAGTGGCCTCCGGCGATTGGCCGCCGCGCCGCGGGGCGGGGCCAGGCTCCGGCCCCGCCCCCGGCGGCCCGAGGGCGCCTGCGTCCCGCCACGGCCGCGGGGGGCGGGGCCACGGCCGCGGGGGCGGGGCGGCCAGACCGCCGCCTTCCAGCCCCGGGGCCGCGCGGCGCCAGCTCTGCCTGGGAGCGGCGGGAGGAGGCCGCGGGCCGGAGCGAGCCGGAGCCGGTGAGCCCCGCGGGCCGTGCAGGTGAGCCCCGCCGCGCCCCCGCGCCCCCGTGCAGGTGAGCCCCGCCGCGCCCCCGCGCCCCCGCGCCGGCCGTGCAGGTGAGCCCCGCCGCGCCCCCGCGCCCCCGCGCCCGCCGTGCAGGTGAGCCCCGCCGCGCCCCCGCGCCCGCCGTGCAGGTGAGCCCCGCCGTGCGCCGCGGCCCCCGCGCCCCCGCGCCCGCCGTGCAGGGTCCGGCGGCTCGGGGGTCTGCCCGCGGGGGCGCGGGGGGGCGCCCGGGGCCGCGGCCTCCGGCCTGGACAAGGGGGCGGGGGGTGCGCGGGGCCGGCCTCGGGGTGCGCGGGTAGTGGTGGGGGGCTCGGGGGGCCGGCCCGCCCCGGCAGCGCGGCCGGGGGGCGGCGTAGGTGTGGCTGGAGACACACAGAGAGCGCCCTAGTGTGTGCGCAGATGTGTACGTGTGTATACGCGTGTGTGTGTGTGTGTATAGCACCCTAGTAGTTACACACAGGTGTACATGTGTGTACGTGTGAGTATGTGTGTGTATACGTGTGTGTGTGTCTGTGTGTGTAGCACCCTAGTTGTTACACACAGGTGTACATGTGTGTACGTGTGAGTATGTGTGTGTATATGTGTGTATGTGTCTGTGTGTGTAGCACCCTAGTAGTTACACACAGATGTATATGTGTATGCGTGTGTGTATGTGTGTGTATACGTGTGTGTGTAGCACCCTAGTAGTTACACACAGGTGTATATGTGTATACGTGTGTGTATGTGTGTGTATGTGTATAGCACCCTAGTAGTTACACACAGATGTGTATGTGTATACATGTGTGTATGTGTGTGTATATAGCACCCTAGTAGTTACACAGATATATATGTGTATACGTGTGTGTATGTGTGTGTGTATAGCACTCTAGTAGTTACACACAGATGTATGTGTGTATGCATGTGTGTATGTATATAGCACCCTAGTAGTTACACACAGATGTATATGTGTATATGTGTATGTGTGTATCTGTGTGTGTATATAGCACCCTAGTGTGTACACAGATGTATATGTGTGTATACATGTGTGTATGTGTGTGTATATGTGTGTATAGTACCCTAGTAGTTACACACAGATGTATATGTGTGTATACGTGTGTATGTGTGTGTATATAGCACCCTAGTGTATACACAGATGTATGTGTGTATACATGTGTGTGTGTGTGTATAGCACCCTAGTAGTTACACACAGATGTATATTTGTGTATACGTGTGTATATGTGTGTATATAGCACCCTAGTAGTTATAGACATATAATATACATAATAATTATGATATATACAATAGATACACTATATAATATTATATATAACTTATCATAACTATAGTATAGTTATATTATGTATAATATATATATAAAGGTCAAAATAACAGTAAAAGTAAAATAACGATTGATTTAGTGGTTTTGTGTAATTTGAAGTAGACAAAGAGAAGTCAGGGTTGAGCGGGAGTGAAAGAAGCCGGGACACTCACCCCGAGGTGTGATGCAGGGGCCCGGCGCTGCTTTGCCTTTCAGTGCGGGATGCGCTTCACAGGGACCCCACATGCCACAGTGGGTGCCGTGGGAGGCCGGGGCTCCGGGCCCCACTTGAGGCAGGGGCGTGCAGCAGAGTGCATAGTTGGGCCGGCTTTGCTCTGGACTCAGAGCCGAAGGAAGGACAAGAAAGCACAGGTTTTGAGAAGGCTAGGACAAGAAAGGTGAGGAAAAGCAATGGAGGTAACTAGGACCAGGGAAAGATGTAAGAGGAAGAAATAGTAACACGAGAGTGTGTTTATGTCTCCTGGGCTTCTACTTCTAATAGTCTATTCATTTATGAATTTGGGTCATAGTTTTTGATGAAATGCAGGAATTGGTAACATTGCATTTGATTTCTCTGAAAAGTTGAATCTTTGTTATCCACTTTGGATTCAAATGTCACCTTGGACTTTTACTAGACCTTGGGTAAATTAGCCTTAAGTTTCTTTGTTTCCTTATAACCGTAGTATCTGCCTCACACTGTGGATTGGAGGGCTAAATGAAATAACGCCTATAATGTACTTTTCAAATCTTAGAAGTCTGTAAACATTAGAGTTGTTTTAATTTGCCTTTCTCTGCTTTAGTAAGCCATCTTTAAAATTTCTTTTAAAGAAAGATTTTATTTATTTTGAGTTTTACAATTTTCCCCCATTCTTGCTTCCCACCCCCCACAGAAGGCACTCTGTTAGTCTTTACATTGGTTCCATGTTATACGTTGATCTCAGTTGAATGTGATGAGAGAGAAATCATATCCTTAAGGAAGAAAAATAAAGTATAAGACATACTAAATTACATAATAATATAACACTTTTTTTTTCTAATTTGACAGAAATAGTCTTTGTTCAAACTCCACAATTCTTTCTCTGGATACAGATGGTATTCTCCATTGCAGACAATGTCCGTAGTTGTTGCACTGTTAGTAAACCATTATTAATCAGGTCCTAAAACGCACCTAAAGCACCTATGTATTGGCACGAGAAGCAATGGTTCTGACATGAGAGTTCTTTGGGTCCAAGTTACCTTTGATAAGACAGTTTGAAATGATTGCAATCCCTGCATAGCTGCCTAGTTTATCTGACAAAGGAATTGATGCCAGTGGGCCACTTAGAGCGAGCAACAGGGTGCTGAACATTCTAGTCTACTGCCTTCACTCACAAGGTTAGTCGTTGGGGTAAAGCGTTGTGTTAGATATATTTGCCTGCCATTTAATTGAGTCCTCTATATGAATGACTATTTGGCTCAGTAGGAAGATGATGATTCTGTCTACAGAGGAGCAACAGGATCATCAGTTGTTATGAGACTGACTTTGTATCCCCTGTGTTGTGTGGTCTGAGGAATGCTACTGAAAGAAACACCTTCCTTCTGTGAGACTCCAAACAATTGTTAATTTATCAACATGGTTACTCTATCCATTGAAACAAATTGTACACTGCTGTGACCTGGACTTTGCAGGGTTATGATGGCCATTCTTTGTTCAGGGAAGGCAAAGGGCATGAAACTTTAGGAGAGTGGGAGTTTCAGGATCTCTCAGCTGTGTCTGATTGTTCCCCATCTCTGATGTTAAAAGCACAAAGATAGAGGCCCCAGCTGTATAGTCAGGGGACTTGCAAGTTTTCAGATCTACATGATCTATAAAAGGAATGTGGAAACAAGGAGGAAGAAGGATCAGGTTCTAAATCAGAGGCAGCTTATAAGATTCTAGGCCTCCCCCAAGCCTGAAGGTTTTTCATTTTTTTTTTTTGACCACCACAACTACTAAATCTCTGATCTAAGCTTTAGGACCAAGTTACCAGTTAATTAGATAGCAAAAATCTCCTAATTTGTAGATCCAATCTTCTCCCTAATTCAAATCTCCTTATATACAAAATAGTAGTGGTTCATCATCAATTAATTAACACATATTTATCAGTCACTTGTTTTATGACAGGCATTTTTCCAGGGTCTGGGTCTATAATGAATATAACAGTCTTTGCCGGCAAGGAGCTTCCATTCTAATAGGGTGGGCAATAGATAAATCAGTCATCATTTATTAAATACCTACCATGTGCCAGACTAATCCACATTAATGGTGAGACAGAAAGAGTAAAGTTCAGAAGAGGAACCAAAATTCTACCATCTAACATCCCAGCTGTTTTCTAACCTTCCCAGCAATTTTTCATCAGTAGTTTATGTTTTCAGGTATATTAATTACTGGGCTTTTGAATTCTATTTTTTTATTATTCTCCCTTTCTTGTCTGTTCCATTGATCTGCTTTTCAAGTTTTAGCCAATACCAAGTCATTTTGATGTCTATAATTTGCAGAGCAGTTGCTGAAATATTGATAGTTTTCTCACTGGAAGTTCCATATACTAATGTTAGATTAGACTAGGCTGGATAGGTTAGATATCTTAAAATAAACCAAAAAAATGACCAAGAAAGGAAGTAAAGTAGAGGAAAAAGTTAACATGGTCAGCCTGAATATTGCATTGATGAAAACCACTGAATGTTAAAAAACAAACAAAAAAATAGGCTTAAACCAGTATTTTCAACTATATTACATATTCAAAATAACTATATGACTTGAATATTAAAGATGATACCATCTTTAACATGTAGGTAATGAATTATATGTGTGTGTATAATCAAGTATTTCCCAATTCCATGTTAAAGTTTTTTTAATAATCACTCTTTAAAATGTTGGGTTCCAAATTCTCTCCTTTTTGCTTCTCTCCCATCCTTGAGAAGGCAAGCAATATAGCTATTATACATGTGAAATCATGCAGAACATTTCCATATTAGTCATGTTACAAAAGAAAAGATGCAAAAAAAAAGTAAAAAAATGCTTTTTAGTTTATTAGTTCTTTTTGGAAGTGAATAGCAAGAAATGAATTCTTAAATAAAAAAGACAATTACCAAAACAGACAATTTTGATTTTTTTGAAAATAAAAAGCTTTTGTATAAGTGAAATTAAGGCTAAGAAGAGAAATGATTGACTAAGGAGAGAACTTTATCAAATTTCTCAGATAAAACTTTGATAGCCAAGCTATATAAATAACTACTATAGAAACAAAATCCATTCCCCATTAGAGACAGTCAAATGATATGAACAAATAATTCTCAAAAGATATAAACTGTTAATAGGAAAGAATTCTCCAAATAATAATCTGAACAACCTGAGGTTTTTTGCCTTGAAGGCAGCTAATGAGTAAAGATGACAGAATAAGGGAATAATATTGGAGGGTATGTGGAAGGACAGACACACTAATGCATTGTTTTATTTGTTTTGTTTTGTTTTGTTTAGATGTTTCAAGGCAATGGGGTTAAGTGGCTTTCTCAAGGCCACATGGTAATTATTAAGTGTCTGAGGTTGAATTTGAACCCAGGTACTCCAGACTCCAAGGCCAGTGCTCTATTCACTGTGCCACCTGGCTATCCCAACACTAATGCATTGTTGCTGTAGCTCTGGTGTAGCAGTATAACTGTCCTGAAAAGTAGTTTGAAAATTATGCAAATCAAATGGTTAAAATATGCACATTTTTTGACCCAGAGATTATATAGTTAGACTTAAATAGCATAAAGGGATAATTAACAAAGAGGTTCTCTATGTATATAAAAAATTAATAGTAGCACTTTTTGTGGTAGCAAAGAACTGGATACCCATTGATAAGGTATGGCTAAAAAAAATTGTGATACAGGAAAATGTAATATTACTGTGCTGTATGAAATTATAAAAATAAAAAATGCAAACAAGGATGGAAAAATTTACATGAACTGATCCAAAAGGAAGTAAGCAGAACCAGGGGGACAATTTACACAATAAGAACAGCAACCACAAAATATTTTGAAATGAATAGTGCAAAATAAAAACAAACATGGCTTCAAAGAATAGAATTGAGATGACAAAGTTCCTCTTTTGCAGAAGTAGGAATATGGTAAATTTGCATGTGTAAGATTATTTTTTTAATGAATTAGTTGGTTTTGCTAATTTATTTCATCTTTCACCTAAAACTTTATTTTTTTTAATAAAAGGCAGTCCTTAAGGAATTTTAAGGGAAAAGTATAAAGGGAAAAATATAGATGGTATAAAAATAAAAGATACCAATAAAATTCTATTTTAAAAACAGAGAAAGGCCTTTAGTACGTCAAGTAAATCTTCTTTGGAAGATTTATGAAAGCACATAGATATTGGTGAGATAGATCCCTTGAAAAAAAATTTTAATTCATTAGGTAGTCATACCTTACTGAATTGATTCTTGCCTATCAAACTCACAAGAAACTCTTAGATAAATGAGAATATTATTTTATTCATTTACCATGATTCTTATAAAGCAGACCATAATATTTGTGACCAGTCTATTCATTTTTTCACCAGTCATATTTGAAAAATAAACTAAAATTGGGATATTAGTTAATATTTATAAAATCAGTACAAAGGCAATTGAATGGAATTTCAGAGAAATTGGCATGAAAGCTGTAACTTTCACACACACACACACACACACACACACACACACTTTTTTTTTACAGTAGAATAAACCTGTCAGGATGACTAAGCAGAACTGCAAATAGAATAACACATTTTTAAAATTTGTTTAAAATTAAGATTTTTAATCTTTTTCTACATTTAAATAAAGATTTCAGAACTTTGAAACATAACACTTTGCTCTTCTGATTCTCTTTGCTGCTCTTTCTCAGTGTCCTTTATTTATTCAGCGGTATACCAACTAATTGTTAGTGTTCCCTAGGTCTCTGTTCTGGAACTCCCCCCCTTTCTCTCTCTCTTATCTCCTAGGGGAATCTCATCTGGGTTTTCAGTTATCATCTTTAGATAAGGATCTCTCTATCTAGTCATCTCTCTCTTCCAAGCATGCACCTGGGGCAGTCTTTTGGTCATCTTAGACAGAAAGGCTGAAGGCACCTCAGGCTTGGTATGTTCTGATCAGAACTGATCTTTCCTCCCAAACTCACCTTCTCAGGCACCTTCCACCTCCGTGTGTATCATCCCTGACTCTTTGCTCTCACTAGCCTTTTGCATGGTGACCCAGCCTAAAGACTTCCCACTCACTAAGCCACTTTTTTGGAATTCTTTTTTTTTTTTTGTCTTATCCTGGTCACAATTTATTTTCTTCATTCCTCATCTCACAGTTGTCTTTCAACTTACGTTTTCATAAAATTGAAGAAATATGTAACTTATCCAGATTTTTTTCCTAAAATTTCATTTTTTTTCCTAAAATTTTAATAATATCTTCAATGTCTTTTGTCTTTCTTTTCTAGTATAATCATGTTTGAAATCAAGAAGATCTGTTGCATTGGAGCAGGTTATGTTGGAGGACCCACCTGTAGTGTCATTGCACATATGTGCCCAGAAATTAGGGTCACAGTTGTTGATGTTAATGAATCTCGAATCAATGCATGGAATTCAGCAACACTACCAATTTATGAGGTAAAGTGTACTAAAAACATATATTTTCTCTTCTACCCAGAAATTTGTTTTTCTTGTTTTTACCAGCCTGCTTCCCACTTCTAAAGAACTTATCGTATAAAACTGTAGTAGAGAACATAACATCATTTAAACATGTCCACTAATTTGATAATCATAGTTGTTTTTGGTAGATGATCTTGAAAGTTGTTTCATTGGAATTACAGGAATTCTTGCTGTTTGGGAAAATTTTCAGATTAAAAAGAGAGTACCTTAATATTTTTGAATATTTAGCAGAACTGTGGGCTTCTCATTTTCAACCCTTTTTATAAAGGATTAGGCCTTTCTTTTATTTGCAGTCTAGAAGCACAGCAAGAAAGTAAATGAATATTATAGTGTAAGATTTTCTTGTATATCAGTATAATCTTTTTTGCAAAGAAACTCACTTACATACAGTGTTTTCATAACTTTCACAATATCTAGGTATGCTAGATATGAGATAAATATTATCCCTCAGATTTCTCTTAATTTTAGAATGGAGAATTGCATCAGTCTGTAAAAGAGCATCCCCAAAGTTGTAATCTGTTAAGGACTTAACTGTTCAGGATTAGATTTTATATTTTTAGAAATTCCATCTTTTATAAATTATGGGAAATGGTTATCTGGGTGTGGTGGTTTGCATTTGGTGTGATCTTTTTTTTGTTTCTATTTTCTAATAATTGAAATCCTGTTTAAAATGCCTCAACTTGGGGGCAGCTAGGTGGCGTAGTGGATAAAACACTGGCCCTGGAGTCAGGAGTACCTGGGTTCAAATTCAGTCTCAGACAATTAATAATTACCTAGCTGTGTGGCCTTGGGCAAGCCACTTAACCCCGTTTGCCTTGCAAAAAAAAAAAAGAATTGTCTTATTAAATTTTCTGGAATATTATGTAGGAAATGACATTATAAGAAAGTGAAAAGAAAATAAAGTGATACTTTAAGAAGTTCCTAAGTAAAACAATACTTATTCTGATCTTTTTGGCTAATCCTTGATCAGGCATCATGAATTTATAATTGCCTGTTGTGTAGCTGGCACAATGCTGCATATTAGTGATAAATACAGAGAAGAAAACAGCCCTTTCTCTTAATAGCTTACATTTTAATAGGGGAAGATGGCAATTCCTTAAATATTTACTGAATCAATAGAAAGACAATAAATACAAATAGTTAAAGTAATTTGGGAGGAAAGGCATTAGCAGTTGGAAGAGTTACAAAGGCTTATTTGCTGTTGTTTCAAATAAAACTATATAATGATTTTTAACAGTCTGGACAATTTACTTTTCTTCATTGGAAAATGAAAGACAATTCTGTTTGCATGAAAGCTGCCATGTCAATACTAACTGCTAATAATAATTATATAATGAATTAAAAATTGAGAATAACTGTGTTAATCCTCAAAGATAAGAGTAGTATTGCTTTTTTTGTATATATATTAATTACCCTTTAATTTTCAGAGAAGTATGGCTATTTTTTTTTGAGATCCCATGTTGATTGGGGAAAAGAATCATGTCTAGTGGGTAGAAGAACAGCTTTGAAGTTTAAAAGACCCCATCTAAAGTATCTTGTCTCTGACATATTTTATTTTTTATTTTGATTTTCTGCAAGGCAGTGGGGTCAAGTGACTTGCCCAGGGTCACACAGCTAGGGAATTACCAAGTGTTTGAGGCTAAACTTGAGCTCAGGTCTGACACATTTTAGATGTGTGACTCCAGGCAGGATTAATATCTCAATGACCCAGTCAGCTTTCTTACACCTCAATTCAGATGATTTTAGTTTGGCATCACATATTCTAATAGCTTAAAACAAAAAAGTATAGTTCTCTATATGCTGATTTTATTATTGATATAGGAGTTTAATACATATTTGTGACACTGTGTGGTAAAAAAAATTTTCTTTTTATGAAGCAATTGGAAATAATTTTCCTAAGGTTAAAACAGATAACTTCAGAATTAGAAAAAAAATTTGAGAAGCAACATGACCTGAGCTAATTTTGAATCAATTTTTACTTCCCTGCTTGGATCTGTTTCTAATACACGTTCATATTATAGAAAGTTGTATTCCATGTTGGTAAATCTCCACAAAATTGAGTGGGGAAGAAAATAGTGAGTTTTGTTAGGATTTAAGTTGTACATTGATAGAAATTAAAAGGGCATAAATTAGCTGTTTTATAACCAAAGTTCAGAGTATGGATTATTGGAGAAAAACCATCATGACAGTGCAAAATTAAATATTGGCTTAGAAGCACTTTAATCTTTTGATCGGTTTCATCGATGTGAGGAAATTTTTTAAAAATAGCTGACTTTTAAAAAACAATCTGGTACATAGCAAACAGTGACACAGCATTAAATATTTAATTAAGCTTAAATTCTGGGTGCTGGAGGTGCAAAAACCAAACCAAGCAAAAAACATTCTCTGCTCTCTGGGAACCTAGATTCCACTGACACTTGCTTGATATTTATTGACTTTTTTCACAAAATGAGGCACCTTATTGTAAATAAATCTGGGCTAGAAAATCAGTATCTACTGATTATAGCAAAACTGGTTAAATGGGATCATATATAATGACTAGAACAAAACTGAAGGTGTGTAATCATAACGACCAGTTTTGGTCTAAGAAGATAAGACGCCTTTCCTTAGAAAGATGGGGAGTGGGGCAGAACTATGAGTGTCAGATAGTATGTTTACCTTTAGATGTGGTTGGTATATTAGTTGCTTTGATTACTTGCTTTGTTAAAAGAGAAAGTTGCATTTTCTAAATGTATTGATTTATTATGGGTTTTTTCCTTTTTTATATCTTTTAAAAAACACTTTGTTAAATTGCTCTCTAGGAGGGGTAGGGAGAGGCATACTATGATGTCAAAAAAGACAACAATTAAAAACTTCAAAAAAATCACAAAGGAGAAGATTAAAGGTGGAGGGAGGAGACATGATCATGACATGAAAATAAAAGGTTTCAAAGCAGTACTTTTTAAAAAAAATTTAATTTTTATTGAATTTTATAATTTTTCCCCTAATCTCATTTCCTTCCCCCCCACCCCCAATAGAAGGCAGTCTGATAGTCTTTACATCATTTCTATGCTATACATCGATCAAAATTGAATCTATTGAGAGAAAAATCATATCCTAAAGGAAAAAAATAAAAGGGATAGCAAAAGTACATAAGATAACTTTTTTAAAAAAATTAAAGGTAATAGTCTTTGGTTTTTGTTTAAACTCCACAATTCTTTCTTTGGATACAGATGGTATTCTCCATTTTAGATACCCTTAAATTGTCCCTGATTGGTGCACTGATGGAATGAGTAAGTCCATCAACCCCATGTTGCTGTTATGATGTACAATGTTCTTCTGGTTCTGCTCATATCACTCAGTATCAGTTTGTGCAGATCCTTCCAGGATTCCTTGAATTCCCATTCCTCCTGGTTTCTAATAGAACAATAGTGTTCCATGGCATACATATACCACTGTTTGTTCAGCCATTTCCCAATTGATGGACATTCACTCAATTTCCAATTCTTTGCCACCGCAAACAGAATATTTTTGTGAAGTACTGTTTTTATCCTTTTTCATAATCTCCTCAGGGTATGGACCCAATAAAGTATCGGTATTGCTGAATCAAAGGGTGTGCACATTTTTATTGCCCTTTGGGTGTAATTCCAAATTGCTCTCCAGAAAGGCTGGATGAGTTCACAGCTCTACCAACAATGTATTAGTGTACCAGATTTCTCACATCCCTTCCAGCATCAATCTCTGAGAGGTGTGAGATGGTACCTCAGAGATGAAAAGCATTACTTTTAACCAAAAAAAAGCCATTAATTTACAAGTTTTTTTAAGAAAGTAGAACTTTCACTGCTATGCTCCCAAATTTAGCTAGTTAAGTACTTTGTTTATAACTTTTGTTTTTCCCCCTCCCAGCCAGGACTAAAAGAAGTAGTTGAATCTTGTCGAGGGAAGAATCTCTTTTTTTCTACTGATATTGATGCTGCCATCAAAGATGCTGATCTTGTGTTTATTTCTGTAAGTATCATCCTCTTGTTGTGGGACATGTACTACATTCTTAGTCCTAAAACTTTAGTAATAAACCAATTGATCTAAGGATAACATTTTGAGCCCTGTGAAATGTTTTGATCCTTTTTTTTCCCTTCATCCTTTATAATAAGCAAAGTTTCCTCTTAAAAGACTTTAGAAAGTCAAAGCAGGAGGGACCTTAGTCCTATAATTAATGCATCTAGTACAGCCTCCTTTTGCATGAGACTGAGCCATAATAAAGTCATGGCTGGAAGGGCCAGACTTAATAATAGGGGATAATAACTAGTTCTACCCATACCCAGGGAAGAATCCCTTCCTTCCATGTTCCTGCTGACCAGTGGTCAAAAAGCCTTTGTTTATAAATCTCTAATGAGAAGGGGATGACTATAAAGATTACCAAATTTTTTCCCCTTACATCAATTCAAAATCTTTGCAGCTTACAGGACTACAGAATGATGCAGAATTGGAGGCTGTCTATACTCATACCCCAATTTTGTAGATGAAGAAATTGTGATTCAAAAAACTCACACAGCCTAGTAAATGTAAGAGGCAGAATATGAATCTTGGCCTTCAAGTCCAGCATTCTGTCCGACATGCCATGGTTCTGCTGTCTAGGGTAGATCCCAAGCTAATCCCTCTCTTTGACATGATAGCCCTTCACATGTTTAAAAACTTCTATCCTCTTTTACTCTCTTCTCTCTCGTGCCCCCCACCCAAAATCTTTTCTTCTCAAAATTAATCATCTCCAGTTCCTCCAAATACCCTCTCATGTATTATGACTCTGGGGTCTTTCCCCATCTGCATTATCTTTCCTTCCACCTTATCAATGTCCTTTTTGAAATGTGCTCTCTGGGAACACTTTTATTTTTGTACAGCATCTAGAATATAAGCTTAATTAAATATTTACATTGAACTTAAATGAATGTTTGTATAAACTATTAAAAAATTCATAAGCAAAAATGAATTTGCCCCAAGATAAAAATGTACTTCCAACATAAATGAACAGATCACTTTAATATTGTGTCACTATTTGTTATGTACCTGATTTTTTAAAATTTGAATATTCCTTGATCTCGCTCATGATTTTCCACATGATCATGAGATCAAACATTTAACTCTGTGGGAATAGCAGACAAGTATTAAACTGGAGATTCAGAATCAGAAAGTGCTGATTCATATAAATCTGTGCTGTGATATCTTGGATAATTTCAGCACTTCTGATGGTTCCTGGTTCTTTTCTGGTGAGAGGAAGGTTCTATTTGCTGTACACAATTTTTGACAAGTAGGGAACCAGCAAAATTCAATTTATTATTTTTTTTAAGATTTTTTTTTTTTGTGTGAGTGTTAAAAAAGATTTGTTTGAAATTATTTATTTGAAACATAGTATGTTTTCCCATGGAAGTGTTGTAGGTGATCATTAGGTTCTCAGCCTAGCCTACAGAAATCTATTTCACCCCCAAGTCCAGGGGAAACAAATGAATAAAATTTTAAAATTTCACTTGAAATTTTCTTTGACTATAAAGCAGATTTGATTAGAGGGTGATGAATAGGATAGATAGAGGCTTAAAGGGATTTCTAAAGAGATTCTGAGGCTGACTTGCTCTTTTTCCACGTGTGATGCTATCTTTATCCTCTGTCACTGTCTAAAGCCATTATTAATACAAGTTTCCTTTGAATGGACAGAGATGTATAGAGCTTTGAATTGATAGAAATTTATATAGTTACTAAATAAAGTAACTACTAGCAAAGTTTTCCCTCCTTAACATGCTAATAAAATTATTGCATTTATGAAACATTCTTTAAAGATCAGTAACATTAAAATTTCTTTCCAACCTTTATCTTTTCATTAGGTTAACACACCAACAAAAACTTATGGAATGGGAAAAGGTCGGGCAGCTGATCTAAAGTATATTGAAGCCTGTGCTAGACGGATTGTACAGAATTCCAATGGATACAAAATTGTGACGGAGAAAAGCACTGTCCCAGTTAGGGCAGCAGAAAGTATACGGAGAATATTTGATGCCAACACAAAACCCAACTTGAACTTACAGGTATGAAAAATGAAGACTTTAGACTAGTGGTGGGGAACCTTTTTTCTGCCAGAGGTTGAACTTAAAAATTAGCCTGCTATATTTGATCAAACATGTAATTAATTCACCCCTCAAAAGTTCCTATTGTTGAATTTCCAGTCCCACTGTTTTAGAAATTGGTCGGTTATATTCATGTGACTCTTGCTACTCTAATAAAATAATGTTCATAATAATAATAATAATAATATCAGTAATAATAAATAAAATCTTAGTTTTAAACTCTTGCTCTTCCATCTTAGGTGCTCTCCAACCCTGAATTCTTAGCAGAAGGCACAGCAATCAAAGACCTAAAGAACCCTGATCGAGTGCTGATTGGTGGTGATGAGACCCCTGAGGGGCAGAAAGCTGTCCATGCTTTGTCTGCTGTCTATGAACACTGGGTTCCCAAAGAAAAGATCCTCACAACCAACACTTGGTCCTCAGAGCTTTCTAAATTGGTTGGTATCTTTTTAAAAATAACCGTTAAGTTAAATTTATTATAATTCTTTTTTTTGTTGTTTTTGTTTTTGCAAGGCGAAAATAAATGCTGGACCCAGTTAGTTGGTGCAGTGGATAGAGCACCAGCCCTGGAGTCAGGATTGAGTTCAAATCCAGCTTCAGATACTTAATAATTACCTAGTTGTGTGACCTTGGCCACGTCATTTAACCCCATTGCCTTGCCAAAAAAAAATTCTGAAAAACAAAGAAATTTTCCACACATGATTAAAAGATACTATTTATGAATATAACCTTCTTTTACCTTGGAATAATTTTGTATTACAAAATAATTTTCACTAGGAATATTAAATTGCAAAATATAAAGTGATCCAGACTTTTGTAGCAGGACATAAAAATGCAGTTGGAAGTTGATCAGAGTTGTGAATCTTTGCTTTGTTTGTCATTTCTCTTTATTCTCCATTTCCCTAAAATCATTTCCAACACAAAACCTTCTCTGAGATGACTCAGTCGTTAGCTTCTCCCTCTGTGAATTATTTTACCTTATAGTGAGTTTGCTTCTCTAATATGTTCTCTGAATTTATAAAATATGTTTTTGTTTTATGGTATTTTTTTTTTTAGGCAGCTAATGCTTTTCTTGCTCAGAGAATCAGCAGCATTAATTCTATCAGTGCTCTGTGTGAAGCAACGGGAGCTGATGTTGAAGAGGTTGCAACAGCCATTGGGATGGACCAGAGAATTGGAAATAAATTTCTGAAGGCCAGTGTTGGTGAGTCGAAAATACTCTCAGAAGTATAGTAGGAGGTTTTGTCAAGGTGGGTCTGGAGCTCAAGTTTATGCTTGTTTGGTTAAAGTCTTTTAGATACTTTATATACAGTCTTCAGTGAGGTTCATCCTGCCTAGAACTTTCTAGTATCAACTGAGAAAAGAAAGAAAGATAAAAATACTTCAGCCTGTTAACAGGGATGCAACACCTGAGGAGATGGTTTGTAAACAGGTTAAGTGTGAAATTGCTTTCTGTAATTGAGTAGTAGTTTATTCCAAACAAGAACCTCAGTTTTCTCAACTGTAAAATGATAGATTTGAGCTAGAAGATACTTCTTTAACTGTTTTCTTATGACCAAGTTGCTGAGGTGTGAGAAAGGAGGGCCTACTTTTCTATTAATGTTTGCTACCAATTTTTTGTGCCTTTGATTGCAAAGTAGGCTATTAATATTCTTGTGGGATACTAAAAATTTACCTCCGTGTATACATATATATGATGCTCAAAAATTGAGAATAATATTCTTAAAACTACGGAACATTGGTGACCTTGTAAGGATTTCTGGGCAGGCACCCAAGTCATTTCCTCCTCCCTACATTTCTGGAATAAGAGTTTCATCTGTCTGAATGAGAAGTAGAGCCAAGTTTTCTTTTTTTGTTTTGTTTTTACAAAGCAATGGGGTTAAGTGACTTTGCCCAAGGTCACTATTAAGTGTCTGAGGTCAGATTTGAACTCAGATCTTCCTAACTCCAGGGTTGACACTGTGCTACCTCCTGCCCTAGAGCCAATTTTAAATAGATAGTCCTTAGGATAGCTTTGACTCAAGTATATTGTTGACTCGATGTGACCCTCACATCTCACATATTTTATTTACAAGGTTGAATTTATTGGTTTAGAATTTTATTCTGGAGTGAAACTAGTTCTTAATTGAAATTTTTTTTTAAATCAGGTTTTGGTGGGAGCTGTTTCCAGAAAGATGTTTTAAATTTGGTTTATCTCTGTGAAGCTCTGAATTTGCCTGAAGTAGCTCGTTATTGGCAACAGGTAGGAATATTTGTGATGATTAAAAAAGAGCTCCATGATTCTGCCTCATATAAATCTGAAACCTTTTAATTCTGAAGCATATTTTGCTATATTAAGTGCCTCATGAGAATGCCACTATTATTATGTTCATAATGAATGATATAGTTTTACTTATCAAGCTTCTAAAGTTGTAGCATCTTGTTGTTAACGCTGTTGGAAAATT
Organism: Macrotis lagotis; assembly: GCF_037893015.1. Classification (NCBI taxonomy): domain Eukaryota; kingdom Metazoa; phylum Chordata; class Mammalia; order Peramelemorphia; family Peramelidae; genus Macrotis; species Macrotis lagotis. The sequence goes on from NC_133660.1 coordinate 176,152,548, forward strand.
TATGACAATTCAATCTTTCTTCTTCTAATTTTAAATGAAACTTGTCCATGAGCGTAAGTCAGTTGTAGTTAATCATGAAAGTACCTAAAGTTCTAAACTCTTGTGTGTGCATTTTTGACTGAATGTGCTCAAAATTATTTATGTAGTTTAACCAGAAGTCATTTACTTGTGTTTAAAGAAACACCCTGGAATAGTGGAAAGAGGATTGCCTTATTCAGAATATGAGTCCTGGCTCTGATACTTCCTGTTAGACAAGTCACTCTCCTTTCTTCAATTTACAAAATGACAGACGTAATACTCTCAATACCTGTCTTGCATTGTTGAAGGGAAAGCTCTTTTTAAACTGTAGATCTTATTATAAATAAGACTTTTACTGTTTCTGTTATTTCATTTGGTTTCATAGATCTTCTAAGTAGGGAATGAATGAGCCTAAGGATTATGAACCTAAGAGGCATTGAGAAATCACTGGGGGAAAATTTTTTTTCCTTGAATCTTTAGCCTTTTCTCTTTTAAAAAAAATTTCTCAGATTTCATCAAAAAAACAGGATCTAAAAAATATATATACTAAAATCCAGAATTTTTTCCAATAATTTTACCTAGTCTTTGCAGACCTCAGTATTTGCAGTGAATTTGGCATCCTGAATTTGTCCTTGCATTACATCATACCAGACATCCACATCTGGGTCTTTTTTTCTTTTTTAGAGTTTTAACCTCATTTCTCAAACCTTTTAACAAAACCAACTTGTAATCAAGTAGATGAATTCCATTTAAGAAACACTTAAGTGGGAAAAAAAAAGAAAAAACCCTTAATATACCGCTATGTACCAAGATAAATTGGTGGTGGGCAACACAGTTGAATTTGAAGGAGTTTTCAGACAGGAGAAATAAAGAAATCTTAATGGAGGACTTTACCAGTAAAGATATTAGGGATAATGCAATTTAGTGATGGGGAATGGTTTGCATGAATGTACAGATTGGAAAGCCACTGAAAATTTTTGAACACAGAAGTAACCTGGTCATACCTCTCTATTGGGAAGTTTCTTTTGAAAATTGAGTGAAGGATGGTGAAAATAGACAGAAAGCAGAGAGATGAGGGCATGAAATTGACTGAAGATATTCACTAGACTGGGCATTCCCTTTTCTATCCAGCAATAGTATTATAGTACTAGACATATATCCTGAAGAGATTGCATAAAACTAGGGAAGAAAAGTCATGTAAAAATTATTCTTAACAATATTTTATGTTATGGCAAATAACTGGAAACTAAGAGAGTGTCCCATCATTTGTAGAATGATTAAATAAATTATTATATATGAAGATAGTAGCATAGTTTTGTGCTGTGAGAAGTGAAAGGATAGATTCAGAGAACCTGGAAATATTTGTATGAACTGATAAGAAAGAAAACTAATCCAGGAAGATTAAGTGGTAAGTGACCAAAGGCAAGATTTGAATTCAGAAACGGAGAGAGTTAGTTAATTTGAGTATTTATTCATAAGACTAACTTGATAACATTTAAAGCAATGTCAACAATAAAATACTAAGTATGAGCATTCTTAACATACTTATTTAATTATAATTTTGTATATAATTATAGGTAATAGATATGAATGACTACCAGAGAAGAAGGTTTGCTTCCCGAATTATTGACAGTCTGTTTAATACAGTCACTGATAAGAAGATTGCTATTTTGGGATTTGCATTCAAAAAGGACACTGGAGATACAAGGTATTTATTCTTTAAAATTATGCTTCTTTTTGGAAATATTCTGATTGTAAAAAGAAACTGGCTATGTTGTTCAATATTCCTTTATATCTGAATTAAAACTCATATATTATGTTCTCAATAATACTGTTTTGAATTTACTATTTTTTGTATTGATATTGTGCTTGTAATTATGATCAGAATTACTAGAATGATGACTTGTACAGAATTTTTTGGTTATAGATACAAAACAGCATGGATTAGTTTAATTTTCAGGTTAAATCTATTTCCTTTAAAGAGCTGCTATTGCAGTACCTAATTACCTGAATATTAGTGATTTTTTTCCCCTCAGAGAATCCTCTAGTATCTACATAAGCAAATATTTGATGGATGAAGGAGCACATCTCCATATCTATGATCCTAAAGTACCAAGGGAACAAATAGTTGTAGATCTCTCCCATCCTGGTGTTTCAGAGGATGACCAAGGTGAGTCTTTGAGGTCTACTCAGATCACATTTATTTTTCTTTAGATATCCCTTTGAGAGTCATTCATGAATTAAAATCCTACATATTGGAGAGCTTATTGATAATTTTGTCATTGAAACCAAAACAGTTTACAACATAATGAGAGCTGAATTTCAAATGGGTTGTAATTTGAACTTGCAATTTAAATGCTTACCAAAAAAAAAGCAACATTTCACCCAGGGTAAAAATTTTATTAGCCAGCAAGTGTTAATTAAGCATCTACTAATTATAGGCTATGATCTACCATGATAATTTCAAGCAACCTCCCTCTCCTGTCTTACACCTCCTTTTTTCATGTTTTCAGTGTCCCGACTGGTGACCATTACAAAGGATCCATATGAGGCATGTGATGGGGCCCATGCTGTTGTCATTTGTACTGAATGGGATATGTTTAAGGTGAGGGGATACCAGCTTAACAAAGCAAAATGTGGAGATGCCCTACCATTTGGAGTTGTGATGGCCATTGTACATTTTAACACTTTTTTTTTTTTGTGACTTTACAGGAATTGGATTACGAACGAATTCACAAAAAAATGCTGAAGCCTGCATTTATCTTTGATGGACGGCGTGTCCTCGATGACCTTCACAATGAGTTACAAACCATTGGCTTCCAGGTAATCCTGATTTTTTGGGGTTTTGTTTTGTTTTGGGTTTTTGGTTTTGGAGGATTTTGGGAGGAGGGAAGGTTCTGGGATTTAAATTTTTTTCTTTTTAGACATTTTTCTTTCAGTTTAGCAACACAGTATAGCTCTTTGTCAGTTTTTTCAGGGAGTATTGCTTGTGGTTTTTCAAGCTATTTCAATCTTTGGTTAAATTTAACAGTGGGAGGATAGAGCTAAAATAAAGTCAGTGTTGTTTGTATATTTGGTAGGTAGAATTGTGGGAAATTGCAGGCACATAGGACTGAGGTTCTCAGAAACTGAGGTTTAATTCAGGCTTCTTCACTTAAGAACTATTTAAACTTGAATAGTCATTGACTCATAGAATATTAACATTTGGAGTTTCTAGTCCAGTGGTGCCAGACTCACAAAGAAGCAAGATAATCTGCAGGATGCATGTTGACTTTGAAAACTTAATATTAACATTATCTGTGCTTGTGTTTTGTTTTTGTTAATTTTTTTTTCCAATTACATTTTCATATGATTCAGGCTGCACAGAGGCATGTTGTAGATAATATGAGACCCATGAACCAGATACCTCTGATTTAGTCTAACAGTCTCTTAAGTCACCATTTTCTCACCTATAGATTACTAAGAATAACTTATACTAACATGGATCATCAAATTTTATAAAGCTCTTGCTTTAAACCACCTCCTATTTTTTTTTTTTTTTGGCAAGGCAATGGGGTTAGATAATTAAGTGTCTGAGGCCAGATTTGCATTCAGATCCTCCTGACTCCTGCACCACCTAGCTGCCCCAACCTTCTTTCTTCATGGAACAATATCGCAGACTCATAGATGATAGAATTCAGAACTGGAAAGGATGTTTAGAAGAAGGGTCCAGCTTGCTCTTTTTGCAGATGAGGATCCTAAGGTCATTTTCCCCGGGTCATGAAGGTAGTAGGTAACAAGTCTCCTGTCTGTCAGATCTGTTCTTCCTTCTACAATGTTTTCGGGCTCTTGTCTCCATATGTGGTGTCCTTTTCACTAGGGCCTCACAGAGTGGTCATGATAGTCCAACAGGGTAATATCCAGGGTGTCCCCAAAGCCTCATTAGCTTAAAACTGCATTAAGACTTTTGTACCTTGGGAGGCTAGGTGGCACAGTAGATAAAGCACTGGCCCTGGAGTCAGGAATATCTGGGTTCAAATCCGGTCTCAGACACTTAATAATTACCTAGCTGTGTGGCCTTGGGCAAGCCACTTTAACCCCATTGCCTTGCAAAAACCTAAAAAAAGACTTTTGTACCACCTGGATATGAAGGCACTCTTTAAGCTATAAAGCATTATATAATCTTATTCCTAAAGAGATCCCAGTTCCCAGTTATTTCAGGTCATTACTTCCCCTTCCCTAGTTAAGGAGATTTGGTGACTGGTAACTGGGAAAATTCCATCCTCCCTGAATGGTGATTCCACCATGCATTTCCCTTATGGAAAGTAGCTAGCCACTGTCCAAGCCACCACTACAAGCTTGGGCAGCCAGTTACTGAAGGATCTCTGTAAATCAGAAAGCATCTTTGCATATTTTACCATGTCTCTTGCTTTGCTGGGTGCTGGTAAGGAAATAGTCAGCTGACAATGTAGGATGTGAAGGCAAGGAGGAGATTGGGACCAGGTGTCTAGATAGCTGGCTCTTCCATTCACCATTATTGTTAAAGGTAAAGTTCTCATAAATGTCACCTTCACATCTGCTATTCATAAGGGATTTTTCTTGAGATTTGGGTACCTAATTTTTTTATTTTTATTTTTAGTTTTTTTTTTTTTTTAAGTTTTGCAAGGCAGTGGGGTTAAGTGATTTGTCTCAGGTCACACAGCTAGGTAATTATAATGTCTCTGAGGCCAGAGTTGAACTCAGGTTGTCCTGACTCCTGGGCCAGTGCTCTATCCACTGTGCCACCTAGGTGCCCCTGGGTGCCTAATTTTTAGAGAGAGATTAAACTGAACTAAGCAGCTAGTGGCAAGAACAGAGGATCTTAGTTTCTTGATCTTTCCTTGTGGATGTTCTCAAGAATGGACTTAATGAGGATGAATTATGAAAGAGCAATATATCTCATATGTTAACTTACTTAATGTTTTCACATGGAACTAAAACAGCAGTTGTATAAATTTTTTTTCTTTTTTGTTAGGAGGCACAGATGTTGGAGAGAGGGATGTAAATAAAATAAATGAGTTTTTTGTTTATATCAAATTAGACAATTTGAGAAGCAAATTTTGCACTTAGTAAAAATTAAATATTTAAATTCTTTTCCTCTTATATTCAGTAGTTTAAAGGATTTAACAGTTCTCAGTTGTATTTTGCAGTAACTCTTTATCTTCTTTTTTTAGATTGAAACAATTGGCAAGAAGGTATCTTCAAAGAGAATTCCATATGCACCTTCATGTGAAATTCCAAAGTTTAGTCTACAGGACCCACCAAACAAGAAGCCAAGAGTATAGAAATTAGCATTTTTGTATTTTAAGTATTGGAGAATCATGATACCCATATTATGTTAAATAGCAAGCCAATGGAGTATTTTTAAGGAAACAAAACCTTATTTTTTTAGTGATTTTCAATCAAGTTTTTAAAAGCCACAAAGCTAGTAGCATACCTAGTCATCTTAAATCTAGAATCTATTTTCTCTATATTTTTATAATATTTTATCAGTTGTTGAATAAGTAAATGGAAAATAATCATGATGATTTTACTGGCATACCTTTTTGTAAAAATTAAACTTCAGAGATCACTTGCTTTAAAATATGTTCAATACTTGTACTTCAATTTTATACCTTTCTATATTTTGTTCATCAGTATATTTTTTAAAAACTAGATGTTTTGTTAATGACTTAAAATTTTTATGTTAAATTCCAAACTGACTCTTGAATTCATCAGAAATGCCATGAAATGAGGATAATTGTGTAGTGTGTGATTGTCAGTACTGTTTGATATATAAACCATGGACCATAGAGAAAAGTAGTAAAATGAACATTCTTGGGCCTTTTGTGTTATCATCTTTATATACATAGCAAACTTATTCTCCTGGTTATGAATCCGAAGTTCCATTTTTCATGGTAATTTTTTTTTTTTTAGAATTTTTCAAGACAGTGGGGTTAAGTGGCTTGCCCAAGGCCACATGGCTAGGTAATCATTAAGTGTCTGAGGTCGGATTTGAACCCAGGTACTCCTGACTCCAAGGCTGGTGCTCTTATCCACTGCGCCACCTAGCCACCCCTCATGGTAATTTTCATAGTGAAAAAATGGATAAAAACATTCCATAAAACGTTAGTGGGAGAGTATGGAGAGCACATTGAGTCACACTTTTGTTCCAAAGAGTCAGTCAGTTGTCATCTCTTTGATAAGTTAAAATGTGTCAAATTAATTATTCATCAGAAGAGAAAAATAAATAAATAGCCTGGTCATTTTGTTCCTGTCTTCCCATAATTTTTGTTGTTAAAATTTTCTTTCTGAAAATCTGAACTTAAATACCTCCCAACCCCCAAAAGAAAGAATTTCCAAATATATAGCAGAATGCAAAAATGTGGATTATTTATGAAACTGAGTCTCAATTTCAGAACTTGCTTTTTTAAAGGATATAATAAATTCCACACATTGCTTTCAAAATTACCCTGCTTGTTTGTCCTTATTTCTAAATTTTCTTTTGTCTACTTCTTTATATTTAAAAAAATTTTTCAATCACTTCCCCTGCCATTTTTTGTCTTCATATTGCTTTTTCCCTATCCCATATAATCAATCAAAACCAATCCACCAAGGTAGTCATTTTAAAAAATATAGCTGTCTTCCTCCCCTTTGAATCCATCATTTCTCCATCAGAAGGGAGGCAAGTAACATGCTTTATGGTTAATTATTGGATTGATTACAGCTTAAAACAGCTTTTAAAATTATGTTTATTTATATTGTCTTTTTTTATTTTATTTATATTGTCTTTTAGCAAATTGTTCTGCATCAATTCATCTGATCTAAAATTTCACTGAAATTGTCTCATCATTTTTTTATACTCGACTTTGTTCAGCTTCCTCCCAGTCTTTGCCTCTCTATTTTATCTTCAACATCAGGAAGCCTATTTTCCTTGTGACTATTCTGTATGCATTATTATTCTTCCCTTTGATCCCTGCCATTTTTTCATCTACTTGTCTCCCGGTTGAGTTTAATGTACTGTCTCCACTCAGCAGTGTGCATATTTGGGAAGGCATGTCTATCCTTTATGTTTCAGATAAGAGTGAGGTTCTTCTGTTACCCTTCCTGCCACCTTTTCCTTCCTATTTGTATGCGTTTCTCACATCTGACATTCTCTTTTCTCAATGATCTTAGAACATTACTAATCCACCTCCAAGTCTTCTAATTTAAACTTCTTCCAACCCTTTGAGGACATTACCTTTTTCAAGAGAATGTATTTCTTTTTACTTCTTAGAATGTTAGTACTTTGTCATATTGCCTTATTAAGTTATTTTGCTGGCCTAGGATCCTCTTCACTTTTCTACTTGAATTTCAAAGTGCTGGTTTAGTTTCTGGTCTTGTATCAGAAATATTTGAAAGTCCTTTATTCCAATAATGTCCATTTTCCTCTCTATGTGATTAAACTCAGTTCTTTAAGGTAAATGATTAGTTGTAAAACTATCTCTTTTTATCCATTTGGAATGTTGCATTACACAGTCTCTTTCATTTATAGTAAATTCTGCCACATCTCATTAGATCTTGATATTTCCTTTGTACTTGACCTACTTCTAGATATGTGAAGTATTTTTTTCTTTGCCTTGATTGCTCTGAATTTTGGCAAAGATAATTCTGGAATTTTTGCCTTAGGTTTTTTTAATAAATTCCATTTTATTTTATTTTCAGTTCAAATTCTCTCCCTCCTATCTACCCCACCCCACTTATTGAGAAAGCAAGAAAAATAAAACCCATTACAAATATGTTTGGTCTGTTTTAGATCCGAAAAAAGAGAAAGGGAAAAAAATACATCCTGTTTCAGTTAGTCCTTCAACTCTAGATGTAGATAACATATTTCAATCATTAGTACTTTGGAATTGAGGTTGGTAATTGGGGTGATCAGAGTTCCAAAGTCCTTTAGAATTGATTACCTTTACAAACTTTTGTTTTGTTTTTTTGCAAGGCAATGGGGTTAAGTGGCTTGCCCAAGGCCTCATAACTAGGTAATTATTAAGTGTCTGAGACAGGATTTGAACCCAGGTACTCCTGACTCCAGGGCCAGTGGTCTATCCACTGCATCACCTAGCTGCCCCTTGTTCTCAGACTCTAAAAGATCTCAACAGCTTCATTTATTTCTTGATTTAAATTTTCTCTTTCTTCATTTTATTTTGCTCTGATCTTTGTCTCATGGAGTAACTGATTTCTGTTTGGTCCTTTCTACTTTTCAGGAAGTTCAGTACTTGAGTAATATATATTTTCTACTTCCCTTCCAATTACTTCATCTTGTCCTTTGAATTCTTTTTTGAACTTTTTTTTTAAGAGATCCATATAGTTTTTGTGGTTTTTTTCAATGAATCTCTGCTTAGAGTTGTTATGGAGTTGCTCTTTCTCCAAAGCTACAAAAAAAAATGTGATACTAATATTTTCTTTGATTTATTCATTCCTTGTGGTTTAGATCCTGAATTGAGGTTTAGATCCTGAATTGGGGCTTGTTTTGCCCTATGCTGTACTTGTGGGGTGGTGTTTGAAGCAATATCTAGACTCTCCTGTGTTTCTGGACTGACATACCCAGAATTAGGTCTCCCTGGATCATTAGGCTCAAGCACAGGCTCCTCAGGGCCCTCTCAGGGCAGTGATGGGGACCCTGGGGCACCTGGGCTGTCCTGGTCTAATCACTGATCTACCATAGAGGTTGCTGCTACTCCCTGGTCTCCAGGAACCTCTTGTCTTCTGTGCGTTTTTTCACATTCCAGGGGATTTTTGATCCCATCACCACCACCCCTTTTCTTACAGTCTTCCATTCTCCACCCGTAACTGGTTACTTAGGAAGAATGACTCAGCTCTGCTTTCACTGAGAGGCCTCTGGGTTTGTTTTCTGTGAGAAAATTCACTCTAATGTCTCATTGGATATCTTGTTTATTATTTGTTCTGGTTTTTCCTGGACTTGATAGGTAAATGGGAACTAGGCAGGGCCCATCTTGGTGAGAAGAGCTCACTTATTTAACCAATCCAACCTATTCCAATAATCATTAATTAAGCACCTACTATAACCAGGCACTCTACTAAGCATTGATGATATAATTAATAAAAAAGATAATCTCTGTCCCCAAGGAGTTTACAGTTTAAGGTGGGGGGGAAGCAAAACAAACATGGAATCAGGAAAGCTGGGAGGGGGTGGTTATGAGGAAACCAGGGGCATTTTGTGGTAAAAAAATATAAATGTAAATGTTAGGAAAAAAAGGTAAAAGCAAGCTGAGCAGCCAAGTGAGGTGAGATGAGTTCAATTTCTACCCTCTATAAAGAAATGCATTGGGAGGAGTTTGGTTCTCCATTCTCCAGCCTGCAATCAGAGAGGAAAAGAGACCTAGGGATATAGAGTTAATCCAAGTTTGAGTAAACAGCCTGGTGATGAGGTCAGTGCAATGACCTTGATCTGGGAGGGATGCCTTGTTTTGTGGAATTGAAACCAGGAAGAACCATAGATACTAGAGGAATGAATCCAAAATATCAGTTAACACCCCTAGAAAGGATTGCTGCTTTTCTAACACTTAAAACTTTTACATTAAGACATCATTTTATGATCATCAAACTTCCTTAATGCCTTCTTTATTATTGTGCTTTGTTATTCTGTCAAGTGAATAGTCCCCTGCCTCTCAAAGCAGATATATACATATAGATATATAAAATACATGTATATACAGATATACATGTATTTTATTTTATGTTTATAAGGTGATGAAAGTATACTTTCTATGATGGGTGATATACCTGCAAATTTTGACTCCTATGCTCAGAAGGGGTGATGTTGAAACTAGGAGAAATCACTCCCTTGATTCCTATTAACTGGAAAGGGCTTTGAGAAATTCCCGGGACTCTCTTGAGTGATGCAATAAAGGGAGGGAATATTAGAAAACTTCTAAACACTGAAGAGCTAGGCATGTTGATGAGTCACTATATTCATAAGCTGGGATGAGAATGGGATAGTTTTCTGAAGGAGCAGTGAGACATCCTTAAGCGCTTTTACAAAAAAATTAGAAGTCTAAATGTAGCTTAAAGAAAAAATATAGTAAATGAAAGCTCCACTGCTAAAGCATCTTGAACTTAACTTTTGGAAAAATTGTAGTTTTTACTGTATAATGAATAAACTCATGTTTTAAGCAATTAAATGGAAAGGTGATTGGGAAATTGGGAGTGTTTTAAAAAGCTAAATTTTTTTTCCATCCACAATCAAACATTGAAAGACTTACACAATCATGTTTTCTGTTCATGCCAGCTGTAATAGTTTATATATCTTTAAGCTTAGTCATAAATATAAAATGATCAGAGGTAGGGAAATAGGACCTTTCCTCTGATTTTGTTCTCTAGCCAAAGAAATTCAAGCCTTTGGGACAAGAGTTCAAAAACTGGGATCATGAACTTTTTTTGTTATATTTTGGTAGCCTTTTCAATCTACTGGGTTTTATTTGTAATCCTGTGTATTTTATATACATTTGAAGACATTCTGAGAAGAGCCTTCACTAGAATGCAAGGGGGATCCTTGGAGAAAAAAAAACACTAGGAAGAAAAAAAATTCCATAAGAATTTTTATGCTATTTTTCCCTGAATATGATGGCTATCTATGCAAATATATATATATACCCTAGAAGACCTACCACTAGAAATATGAAAATTCAGAGGGAACCGAAAGAATCATTCTATTCAAAGTTTTTTTCAGCAAAACAAGTAGTGATTAATGACAATGAATAATGTGATTCCCTTTAGATCTATTCTGTTTGATGAGGAAGGGGTGGTACTGACAAGCAAATGGAAGGCCACTTTCCATTTGTGAAGACCAATAGCAATGGGTTAATTTATATAAGGCAGGAAGACAAGTTGCTGGAGTAGTAAGTATGAAATATGAAACAAAAAAAGACCTGAGGCAAAAAATCTGTACATTTGCACAAGAGTAGGGTTAGGTACAGGAGTATTGGTATAGTCTATGAGATAAAAGGGCTAGCCAGGTCATGAAGTGACCTTGGGTTTTTAAAGACCCCTAATTGGGGTTCAAAGACATCTGACAAAAACAAAGTCTCTTGAACAAAACTCAAATAGTATTTGCCAACGATAGTAATGAACATCTTTACTTTTAAGTTGTTCTTTATTTCTTTAAGGAGAACTTACGTTATGTCTTTACCATTTTTTTAACAAATTATTTTGTTGAATATTTTCCAATTATAGTAAAAAAAATCATACTTTTTTAAAAATTGAGTTCCAAATCCTCTTTCCTTCCCCATTTCTAAGGTATTCAATATATTAATTATACATGTTTTGTCATATAGAACATATTACCATACTATCTGTTATAAAAGGAAACATGCATGTTTTCTTTTACAATATGAATAATAGATTCATATTATTCATGTTGTTGAAAGAAGAATCATGTCCAAATGGAAATGTTTTGCATTATTTCAGATATGACCTATATCAAATTGCTTACTATCTCAGGGAGAGAGAGGAGAGGGAAGAAGAAAGGAAATTTAGAGATCACAATTTCTTTTTCTTTAACAATTTATAATTTTCTTTCTTTTCTTTCTTTTTTCTTTTTTTGGTAAGGCAATGGGCTTAAGTGGCTTGCCCAAGGCCCCACAGCTAGGTAATTATTAAGTGTCTGAGGCCGGATTTGAACTCAGGTACTCCTGACTCCAGGGCCGGTGTTCTATCCACTGCACCACTTAGCCACCCTTTAATTTTATTTCTTAGGAGTATATTCCTGGTTTCACATCATATATACTATTTCATTCATAAACCATTGATATTAAAAGGTGTTTTTAAAGTACCTTCTTTGCTTATCAGATATAAACTCTTCTAATTATCTTCTTGAACAATATATTTATAATAGAGAGTAACAACTCTTATGAATAACCTATAATCTTATTTCATTCCTTGATAATGAACCATAATTCCCTTTAGTTTTCGCTGTCCCTCCTCTGCTCCCTCCTTCCCCCCTCAGGCTTATAGTGAACTGAAGTATATGTAGATCTGCTGAGGACTTTATCATGTTTACCACAGAAGCTTTCTACTTTAACCCCTGCAATTTGTACAGTGATTACAATTGCCTTAATAGTTTGTTTACATATTTTCAGCATGAACATTGGAAAGCAAGAATATCCAATGTCCCCATGATATTACTTTTCCTTCAGTGATCATAATATCTACACCACATATTCCTTTACTAAACTCTCCAAGAAGAACCTCTTAGCCATACTTGATTTGCCGTTGGTTGCTTTATATCTTCATTTCATTTATAGTCAGATTGTAAATGGGAATATGTTTCCCTTTCTCCCTTATTAATTTATTTGTAATTAGAGATCACATGCTAAGTGTACTATCAGTAGTTATCTCTGTTGATGGTTTAAAACATGTGAAATCCTCATTGTCCTCTACTCTTTTTTACCTACAGGGAGCCAGCCTTTCAAGTTAGCTATAAATAATCTGTTCTTTATTTCCTCAGTCTGTTTAACTTGACCTCTTGTAATACACTTTAACTATTTTTCAATTTGTCTTAAATCTGTTGAAAATTCCTACAGAAAGCTACATAATCAGTCTCATTTCTCCTGTTACCTTTCTATTTTATTTTGTTTTTCCTCATTGCTTTATTTTTTTTCCAATTTCTAAGTTTTCAACAATCTTTTTTTAGTTTTCTACCCTCCCTTTCTCTTCCCCCTGACAGAAAGAAATTTAATATAGGCTCTACATGTATAACTATGCTAAACATAAATCCATATTATTCATGTTGTAAAAGAAGAATCATGTCCAAATGGAAGAGAAAAAAATTAGAGAGAAAAATCACAACATAAATAATAATAAAATTTTTTAAAAATTGAAGTTAATAAGCTTTGGTCTTCTTTGAGCTCCACAGTTCCCTCTCTGGATATGGATGGTGTTCTCCATCACAAGTCTTTTAGAACTGTCTCTGTCACTGAAATGATCACATAGCTGATTATAGCTGATCATCACCCAATGTTGCTCTTAAGTGTATACAGTGTATACAGTGCTCATTTCACTTAGCATCAATTCATGCAAGTCTTTCCAGGATTTTGTGAAGTCTCATTCCTCATTATTTCTTACAGAACAATAGTGTTCCATCACATACATATACCACAACTTATTCCACCATTCTCCAGTTGATGGGCATTACTTCAATTTCCAATTCTTTGCCACCATGAAAAGAGATACTACAAATATTTTTGTATATGTGGAGTTTTTTTACCCTTTTTCATGATCTCTTTGGGATAATGATGTTGCTAGAACAAAGGTTATGCATAGTTTTCTTATCCTTGGGCATAATTCCAAATTGCTTTCCAGAAAGGTTGGATCAGTTCACAACTCCACCAACAATGCATTAAATGTCCCAGTTTTCCCACATCCCCTCCAACACTGATCATTTACTTCTTTAATCATATTGGCTGGGGCAGCTAGGTGGCAGAGTGGATAGAGCACCGACCTGGAGTCAGGAGCACCTGAGTTCATATCCAACCTCAGACACTTAATACTTCTCTAGCTGGACAAGTAACCCCATTAAGGTAACCCCATTACCTTAAATAAAATTTTTAAAAATTTAATCATATTGTTCAATCTAAGAGGTGTGAGATGATAGTATCTCAGAGTTGCTTTAATTTGCATTTCTCTATTCAATAATGATTTAGAGCATTTTTCATATTATTATAGTTTTAATTCATCTGAGAATTGCTTTTTCATATCCTTTGATCATTTATCAATTGGAGAATGATTTGTATTCTTTTTTTAAAATCTTTTTTGTTTGATTTTCACATTACCACAATAATCTGGTAATCACAATAATCTTGTGAAAGTAAACATAATCCCCCCCCCTTCCCTCCAAATTAAAGAGAAATAAAGTGAGTTTTTAAGAAAGGGTACTTCAGTCTGTGTTCAGATACTTGGTTCTTTCTCTGGGATAGACTGCATTCTTTATCATAAGTCCATCAGAGAAGTTACTTCAGTATTTTTTCCCACAGTTGCTATTGTTAACTGTAGTTCCCTGTTGAGTCTAGTAGGAGGAAACTCAAGCCGACACCAATATGATGCATAAGCTGGTTCGTTTATTGATCACAGGATACATACTTTTATACTCTACATTTACATAACCAATTACATAAGCGTTTTAGCAAGCATTTTTTTCACATGCATACCTTGTGTATGTCTTAGGTGATTGTTTTGAGAACCAAACAGTGTTTTGATAAACAGAATGCAGATTGTTTTGAGAACAGTGCAGAAGGTAATTATCTCAGAATGTGCTTTCTTATCTGAGCCTGGGAATACATCTTGTTAGCTCAGACATGCAGCTACTCCCTTATCTAAGCTTTGAAGTATATCTTGCTCGTTAAAGCACATAGCTATTTCTGTGTTAACTCTTCATAGCTCTTAGCCTGGAACACATATGACACCACAAGTTCCCTCCCTCTTCCTCCCCATTCCTATTTATTCTATTCTCTCTCCTTTCACCCTGTCCCTCCTCAAAAGTCTGACTACCCTCTCCCATGATCTTCCCTCTCTTCTCTCATCTACATCCCTCTCCCTCCTGCGGTCCCCTTTCTCCCATCCCTTTCCTCTCCTTTTTTCCTCTAGGGTAAGATGGATTTCTATACCCTACTGAGTGTATATGTTATTTTTTCTCTGAGCCACTTCTGATGAGAATGAAGGCTCACTGGTTTCCACTCACCTCCCCCCTTCACTCCATTGCAAAAGTTTTTTCTTGACTCTTTTACATGAACTATCTTAGCCCATTCTACCTTTCCTTTCCCTTTCTCCTAGTACATTCCTTTCTTGCCCATAGATTCCATCTTTTTTTTTTTTAGGCCTTTGCAAGGCAATGGGGTTAAGTGGCTTGCCCAAGGCCACACAGCTAAGTCATTATTAAGTGTCTGAGGCAGGATTTGAACTCAGGTACTCCTGACTCCAGGGCTGGTGCTCTATCCACTGAGTCACCTAGCCGCTCAGATTCCTTCTTTGTCTTCATATCCAGTTCCCTCCTGTGCCTTGTCTATATATGCTACTTCTAACTACCCTAATAAATGAGTTTTCATATGAGCATCACATGAGTTAACATTTTCCCATGCCAGAATACATACAATTCAACAGCATTAGGTCCCTCATAATTAGCTCTTTCTGTTCAACCTCTCTATGCTCTACCTGAGTCCTGTACTTGAAGATCAACAGGTTTGAAAAGCCTGTTTCATTGAATATCCATCTTTCCCCCCCCTGAAAGATGATGTTCGGGTTTGCTGGGTAGTTGATTCTCGGTTGTAATCCAAGTTCTTTTGCCTTCTAGATCATATTCCAAGACTGACAAGCCCTTGATATAAACACTGCTGCAATCCTGACTACAGTGCCACAATAATTGAATTGTTTCTTTCTGTAATATTTTTTGACTTGCGAGTTCTGGAATTTGTCTTTAATATTCCTGGGGATGGTTATTTTGCAATGTCTTTCAGGAAAACTGGTGGATTCCCTCAGTTTCTATTTTATCCCCTGCTTCTAGGATATCAGGGCCGTTTTACTGGATTATTTCTTGAAAAATGAAGTCTATGCTCTTTTCCTAGTCACAACTTTCAGGTAGTCCAATAAATTTTCTCTCTTGAATCTGTTTTCCAGGTCAGTTGTTTTTCCAGTAAGACATTTCACTTTGAATTCTAGGTTTTCATTCTTCTGGTTTTGTTTTATTGTTTCTTGATTTCTCACAAAGTCATTAGCTTCCCTTAGCTCCAGTCACATTTGAAGGAGTGTTTCCTTCAGAGAATTTTTGTATCTCCTTTTTGATCTGGCCAATTTTAAGGAATTCTTCTCCTCACTCACCTTTTGGACTTGCTTTGTCCATTTGATCTAAACTGTTTTTTTGTTTTGTTTTAGGTTTTTGCAAGGCAAATGGGGTTAAGTGGCTTGCCCAAGGCCACAGCTAGGTAATTATTCAAGTGTCTGAGGTCAAATTTGAACTAAGGTATTCCTGACTCCAGGGCTGGTGCTTTATCCACTGTGCCACCTAGCCGCCCCCAAACTGGTTTTTAAGATGTTATTTTCTTCAGTATTTTTCTGTATTTCTTTCATCTAGCTGCTGACTAGGTTTTCATGATTTACTTGCATCGCTCTCATTTCTCTTCCCAATTTTTCCTCTACCTCCCTTACTTGATTTTCGAAGCCTTTTTTGAGCTCTTCTATTTCCTGAGACCAATTCCTATTTTTCTTGGAGCCTTTGGTTACAGAAGATTTAACTCTTTCATCTTCTGAGTGAATATTTTGATCCTCCATGGGAGGTCAGATTCCTTCTCTTCTGTACTTTGCTCATTTCTCCAGTCTATGACCTGATTTTAATGTACTTCCAAAGCTTTTTATTTTGGGGGGGGGTTGGGGACACCCATCGGGGACCTTAATTCCTTCAAGGTCTTATGAGTGGCTCTGATTGCTCTCCTGGCCTGTACTGTAGTCTGAGGATAACCACTGGCATTCCACCCTGCCCTGGAGCGGGGAGGAGGGTCCCTGCTTCACTACGGCAGTATGGAACCCCACACTGCGACCAGGATTTGAGAATGTGTAAAGCAGCAGAGTCCTGCAGACTTCTGCAGCCTCACTCCCGCCCCATTACTGTTGTGGGCTGAGCGCTCTGGAAGCAAATGCTGGTTTGGTTCTGCAGGTTGCCGGGGCAGTGGTGCCTGAGGCCCGTGCTGGACTGGACTCTGCGCTCACTCTGGTGCTGCAGTTTTCCTGCTGATCTATCAAGTTCTCTGTCCTTTAAGATCCTTGGACTAAGAGAGCTGGAAACTACTCCCATTGCCACAGACTCAGATGCCTCCAGGGACCCATGACTTGCATTCTTATAAATTTGATTCAGTTCTCTCTATATATTTTATCAGAAATACTAGTTGTAAAAATTATTTCCCAGCTTATTGAGTTCCTTTTGATCTTGGCTGAATTGGTTTTATTTGTGGAAAAACTTTGCAATTTAATTATCCAGTTTGTTTTTTATAATGTTCTCTATCTCTTCTTTGGTCATAAATTATTCCACTTTCCATAGATCTGACAGGTAAACTATTCCTTGTTCTCCTAATTGGTTTAATTGCCTTTTACATCTAAATCCTGTACCCATTTTGATCTTATATTGGCATAGGGTGTGAGATGTTAGTCTGTGCCTAGTTTCTACTGTATTATCTTCCAGTTTTTGCAATTTTTATTAGATTGAGTTCTAATCCCAGAAACTGAAATCTTTGGGTTTGTGAAACAGATTACTATAGTCATTTACTATTGTTTATTTTGTACCTAGTTGACACTACTGATCCACTACTCTGTTTCTTAACCAGTACCAAACAGTTTTGATAACTGATGATTTATAATGTAATTTTAAATCTGGTATGCCTTGGCCTCCTTCCTTTAGTTTTTTTTTACTTCCTTTGTTATTCTTGACCTTTTGTTCCTTCTCAATTTTTTAAAAAAAATGTTAAAAATTATTTTTACATTTTATTGGGGAATATATTATTGGTAGTGATTGTAGGACTCTCTAATCCAAATATGAAATCCATATGTGGCTCCAGGTTGCAGTTCCAGGGTGAGGAGAAGCACTAACATACCAGAGTTCGTGATCTCAGGGTTAAGAGACCCCGTTGTCGGAAGCAGTTTATGACTAAGGAAGAGATGGAGAATGTCACTAAAAACAAACTAGATGATTTCGATTACATTAAGTTAAAAAGCTTTTGCACAGACAAAACCACTGTAACCAAGATCAAAAGAAATGTAGCAAACTGGGAAACAATCTTTACAACTAATGTTTCTGACAAAGGACTCATTTCTAAAATATAGAGAACTGTCATATTTTAAAAAAAAGCCAGTCCCCAATTGACAAATGGTTAAAGGATATGCAAAGGCAATTTACAGAAGAGATCAAAGCAATCCAGTCATATGAAAAATTTCTCTAAATTATTACTTATTAGAGAAATGTAAATTAAACTTCTCTGAGGTACCACCTCATACCTCTCAGACTGGCCAATATGACCAGAAAGGATAATGATCATTGTTGGAAGGGTTGTGGGAGAAATTTGGAACTACGCCCAAAGGGCAACAAAAATGAGCATACCCTTTGATTGAGCAATACCACTACTGTGTCTATACCCTGAAGAGATTATGAAAAAGGGTAAAAACATCACTTGTACAAAAATATGCATAGCAGCCCTGTTTGTGGTGGGAAAGAATTGGAAATCAAACTGTGGCATACGTATGTCATGGAACACTATTGTTCGATTAGGAACCAGGAGGGATGGGAATTCAGGGAAGCCTAGAGGGATCTGCATGAACTGATGCTGAGTGAGATGAGCAGAACCAGAAAAAAACACTGTACACCCTAACAGCAACATGGGGGTGATGTTCAACCTTGAAGGACTCGCTCATTCCATCAGTGCAACAACCAGGGACAATTTGGGGGTATCTGCAATGGAGAATACCATCTGTATCCAGAGAAAGAATTGTGGAATTTGAAAAATGACCAAGGACTATTACCTTAAATTTAGAAAAAACAAAAACCAACCTGATATGTTATTGTCTGATCCTGTTATCTCTTATACTTTATTTTTCTTCCTTAAGGATATGATTTCTCTCTTATCACATTCAATTTGGATCAATGTATACCATGGAAACAGTGTAAAGATTGGCAAATTGCCTTCTGTGGGGGGTGGGGGGAGAGAAGTAAGATTAGGGGAAAAATTGTAAAACTCAAAATAAATAAAATCTTTAAAAAAGAGAGACCCTTGTTGCTCACTCATTCCATCAAGTGCAACAATCAGGTACAATTTTGGGGTATCTGCGATGGAGAATACTATCTGTATCCAGAAAAAGAATTGTGGAGTTTGACAAAGACCAAAGACTATTACCTTTAACTTAAAGAAAACCCTGTTACCTTATTATGTAATTTTGCTATCTCTTATACTTTTTTTCCTTAAGGTTATGATTTGTCTTTCATCACATTCAACTTTTATCAGTATATACCATGGAAACAATGTAAAGATTAACAGACTGCCTTCTGCAGGGGGTGGGGGGGAGGGAAGCGAGATTGGGGGGGGCGGGATTGTAAAATTCAAAATAAATAAATAAATTTCCTTAAATTAAAAACAAAGAGTCGCAGTTTCAAGGCAGAGAAAAGAGCTTGTGGTCAGTCACAGATGAGAGGACAAGCCAGGAAAGTAGTAAACATTTCTCCTTAGCTCATATCACTTTGAAAGAACTAAAAACTTACAGATCTCTAAAATTAGCTCTAAAAAGCAACTGCACCAAAACTCTGAAATTTGGGACAGTTCACCTGCCACCCCAGAAGCAGAGCTCAATTTTAACAAAGTTAAAAGGCAAGAAATAGACTGGAAATTCGACAAATAACAACAAAAAACCTCAATCATAGACAGACCAAGACAGGGAAAATCAAAACACAAATTTAGAAGAAGTCAAAGTTAAAACTGTGTCATCCAAAAACTCAAAGAAAAATGTAAATTGGTCTCAAGCTCAAAAAGGATTGCAAAAATCAAATAAGAAAGGTAGACTATTTGAGAAAAGAAATGAGTGATCTATGAAAAGGTCTACTTAGTCATAGCAAATAAATACTCCTTAAGAAAAATATAACAGATATAAAAAATGATGCTTTCAGAAAAACCTGGGAAACCCTTAATGAAGTAATGCAAAGGGAAGAGAGCAGATACAAGTTAGCCCCTCAATCACTCAATGCCAATAAAATCTCAAGGATAGTTTCAATACCTTTTAAAGAAAAACTAGCTTGACCTCAATGGAAGTGTCTTAGAAAAAAGGTAATTTAGACTCCCATAGCAGAGGTCTCTGATATATAAAGAAAGTTTGCTGTGAATTGCTTTTAAGGTCAATTCAGTTCATTGAACTAGAATGGTGTGCAACAGATCAAGGTAAAAATGGAATTTTTAGTGTAAAAGCATTATAATTATGAATTCCATAAAATGACCACTTTCCTTAACATTGTTAGATCTTTTTTTATTGATGGACTTGTGGAGGACACCTCTCATGAAATTTACTGCTAACATAATATGGTTTCTGCAACCTGAGAATTGTGCTGAGCAGAAAATATTTGCAGTTATACCCTTGAAATCAAACTTTAGCGTTGCAGCTTTAACCTAGTTGTTTTTTTTAAACACACAGCAAACACAAACAAACCTCAGAGTATATGTCTCTCTAAAATCAAGCAAAACTATGATGAATTTACTTAAACTTACCCATTTTTTTAGGGTTTTTTTTTTTTTGCAAGGCAATTGGGTTAAGTGGCTTGCCCAAGGCCACACAGCTAGGTAATTGAGTGTCTGAGGCCAGATTGGAAATCAGGTACTCCTAACCTCAGGGCTGGTGTTCTATCCACTGCGCCACCTTAGCCGCCCCTTAAATTTACCCATTGTTAAAAAGGAAGGCCATGTGTTTTAACTGAGATGGTTTACTGTATTTAATCTGAGTTTTGTTGCCTTTTGATATGTAATTAATGGATATTTTATTCTTCAGTATGGATATATTTACACAATATCACTTTAGGCATATTTCTTTGAATTATTCTCATTTGTCATTTCTTAAGACAGAATAACTGTTATTAGCTATGATTTGTTCAAATATTTCCTACTTGGGCATAAAAGTGCTTTTCTTTTTCATCAATTTCTTATCAGTAATGCTGCTATTAAAAATCTATATATGTATAATCTAGTTTTTGTGATCTCCTAATCATTGCAGATGAGTAAAAGAAAAGACCAATAAAGGAATCATTCCTGGTTTCAAAAGACCAGAAAGCAAACTATTAACAAGAACTCTTATTCATAGGGTTTCTCCCTTGAGGGAAGATTACAAGCTTACCATAGATAGTGTAGGCTTTCTGCTCTGTGCAAGGGAAAGCTTTGTACTGTGACTCCTGTCATGTCCCTTGGGAACAAATAACTAAGGCTTACAACAAATAGAATTTGAAGTCTTATGAAAATCATATTTTCTGCCCTTCCTAACTAAAAGAACTCATTCCTTGATTTGTCATGCCTGTAAAATTACTGTAAACATTCTAAAACTTTGGTGGACACACTTTCACAACTGTGTTCTACCCACACAGATTTACTCATAATAGTGTCATGATATGGAATGCACAGTAACAAATAGTAATCTACTCTTGTTCTTTCTTATCTTCTCCTCCCTCAAAAACTGAACTGCCAAACTGTTAAATATGTGGTGAGATAAGATTTTGTGTCTTATGAATAAGCCATAAAAAAAAATTACTGATAGGAAATGCAAACTAATGTTACCACAATCTATACTGGCTTTCCATTATTTTTACCTCACTTCTTACTATTTTGTTCTGTTTTAGTAAAGAAAAAACTATAACTTTCACTTTTCCGAGGATTAAGTACTTTAATTGAACACCCAAGTGAATAAATTTAAAATATGCATCAGACATTCTTACAATCTAAACATTCTCTGATTGGGAAATAACTGATGGAGTCTGAACCCAAATCAAAGCACACTATTTTCACTTTATTTTTACAGACTGGATTTTTTTTTGGGGTGGTTTAACTTTACCTTTCACAACATGACAAATGTAGAAGTATCTTTGGCATGATTACAATATATAACCTATACTGAATTGCTTACCATTTTGTGGAGGAAGGAAGGGAAAAAATTTGGAACTCAAAATTAAAAATTGACTTTACATCTAATTTGGAAAAAAACAAAATGCTATTTAAAAAGGAAAGAAATAAATCTCCTAACAATCATGATTTACTTATATCATCAGAGTTCTTTTAAACTCTCCCCACAGACAACTTAAATAACAATGTAAAATTATCTTTCACAATATAATACTCATATTAATGTAAAATTGCTATTCAAAACTTGAAGAAACAAACCTTTTCCAAATTATTTCAGTGCTGATGGATAACTTTACAAGGGCAAGTCAACTGATCATCATCATGATTAAAGAGGAGCATTGCTTTAGAGCCTGTTTTTAAAATTAAGATGTAATGATGCAACAGCTGGATGAAAGGTCTTTGTGAGCTCCTAACATAACTTTAATTATGCTGTTAAAATCAAATTGTTACCAAGGTGTTTTATACTTTTATTTCAGTAAGCTAAAGTTCAAGGGAAAGATGAGGAAAAACTAATCCTCAAATGATTCACTAAAAAAAAAACCCACCACCTCACTACTTGAAGAATGTTAAATGAAGTTGGGGCATTTTCCATCAGATGTTGTCATTTCTAGAGTTAAGGATGCCTAATGGTGTGGGATCAATAATATCAGGAACTTTAAGATGCTGGATTAATTTACAGATTCATATGGTTCTTCTCTTCCTTTTTGCCACTAGATTTTTCAGGAAAAATTCACCTATTGAAAGAAAACAATTTATATTAATATTCTAATGATCAATTCCATTTGATAAAAAAATCTTTATTTGATAAAAAAATCTTTAAGTGTGTAGAATGTCATTATTCAATTGCAATGATTCTCAGTTGTTGAATTTCCTATCTTGAGAAATTTTCAAGCCAGAATTTTTCAAATTCCAAAGCCTATATTTTTCTAACTTAATAGAACTGCTTGTTTCTTTATCTTTATCATTCTCTAGCTGTCTTTTTTGCCCTTATAATTACTGCCAGCCCTCAATCCTTCCCTTAATATATCTCCTTTTAATCTGTTATTCTTTCTAGCAACCTAATAATAGAAATGTAAAAGATATCCCTATTCTGTAAGTCTGCAATTATAGATTTAATTTGCCACTGAACCCCAATGCCTTGCAAAAACAAAACAAAACAAAACAAACAAACCTCATACTTGGGCAGCCAGAAGGTGCAGGGGATAGAGTATTGGTCCTTAAGTCACGAGGCCCTGAGTTCAAATTTGCCTTCAGATACTTAATAATTACCTAGCTGTGTGACCTTGGGCAAGTCACTTAACCCCATTGCCTTGCAAAAAAACAAAAAATAAAAAAAAATCATACAATACCCTACAAAACAAATATATATATATATATTTTGGTTTTTTCAAGGCATTGGGGCTAAGTGGCTTGCCCAAGGCCACACAGCTACGTAATTATTAGGTGGCTGAGGCTGCATTTGAAGTCAGGTACTCCTGACTCCAAGAGCAGTGCTCTATCCACTGCCACCTAGCTGCCCCACCAAAACAAATATTTAAAAAAAAATAATCACAACTGCAATTTACTGCAGAACTTTAGTTCAGGAATTTATATTGCATAAAACTTAATTTAAGCAAAAATCCTAAACTTAAATTTATAACTTAAACAAAAAAAGTCCTGTATTCCTTACCTGCTTTATATGAGGAGCGTACTAATGGTCCACTGGCAGTATAATAAAATCCAAGTTCCTTTCCTACTTTTTCCCAGTACTTGAACTTCTCAGGCGTAATATACTCCTCCACCTGAATTTAAGGAAGTATTTAAAATCATTTTTTATTAATTCTTCAAAATGATACAACAGAAAAATAATGTCCTTGTATTTTCCTCTTGATTATTTACTTTCTGAAGAAAAGGACTGAATTTCTGAGATGGCAAAGATTGTGCCCTAATCAATCTAACCTCTCCAAACTTCAAAGAGGAAGCCCCAAGACCAAAAGAATTTAGTAGAGTTGAGAACCTAGTTTCTTGTCTTCTCATTCACTACTTTCTCTACTATATTATACTGCCCTTTAAGTTTCTGCTTTTCCCCTTTTATTAGTTTGCTATCTATCTGTGCCTTCTAGTGATTTCATGGTCTGATGTCTACCTTACTAAAACTAAGGCAGGGAAAGAGAGGAGATACAAAATTCAATTTTACTCTTAATATCCAAAATTCCAATGAATGGAAAGGGTCAGAGAAGATAATCACATCTGTAAATCTTCTTTTCCTATTCTGCCACTACAGAAGGAAAAATCAAGATCTAGTGAAGTTGGGCTCTGCTAATATAATAAAAATGATAATACATAAATTATATTTATAGATTTAGAGACAAAGATAACTGCTAAAGGTTTTACAGAATTAGAAAAAAAAATTCATCCAGAGGAAAAAAGGCATAGGTGGGATCCTTCTTAAAAGAGTCCTCTGAGGGACAACTAGGTGTTGCAGTGGATAGAGCACCAGCCCTGGAGTGAGGAGGACCTGAATTCAAATCCAGCCTCAGAATCTTAAAAACTGCTTAACGTGTGACCTTAGGCAAGTTACTTAACCCCATTGCCTAAATAAAATTAAAGAAAATTAAATAAATGAAAAACTTTTTTTTTTTTTTAAAAAGACAGATCAATTAGGAGAAAAGGATCTAAGCTGTTGTTTGGTCATTTTAGTTGTGTCTGACTTTTCATAATCCCATTTGGGGTTATCATGGAGAAGATACTTTCATGGCTTGCCATTTCCCTCTTCAGCACACTTTACAAGTGAGGAACCTGAGGCAAACAGAAGTAATTGACCTGTTCAGGGTCAAGTTGTAAAGATCTAAGAACGAATTTGACTCTAGATCTAGCACTTTATCCACCTAACTACCTTTTAAGGTCTAAGTACCAGATATTGCTATATTAATCAAACAGTAATCATTTAAATTTCCTAATATTATTTAAAAAGCAGAAAAGTTGAACAGTGCACAGACTAGGTATTTTAGACCTAGAAGCAACTGAACTCAGAAGTTCAGAGTTCAAATTCTAAGGGTTCAAATATGAACTCTTGATGAAAACTACCTGGAAGCCAGAAAACAGTAGTAAAAACTGGATGTAGACAATAACTCACATTGTATACCCAAATAAGCTCCAAATTACATAGAGGTATAAAGTCAGGAAAGGAAATAGAAAGGAAATAGCTTTCACAACTATGGAAAGGAGGAGAGTTCTTGCCTAAATAAAGGGTAGTAAAACTTACAAGAGATAAAACAGAAAACTTGGATCACAAAAACTTAAAGCTTTTTGCTCAAACAAAATCAATGCAATTAGAAAGGAAACACTAATAAAAAAGAATCTTTGTACCAAATTTCTCTTATCAAAGTGTCTTATCCAAGAGATACAGGGAAATGAAACACTTAAGAAAAAGCACTCTTACTAACTCACACCTCTCAGACTGGCCAACATGACCAGAAAGGAAAATGATCAATGTTGGAAGGGTTGTGGGAAATCTGGGACCCTAATAAATTGCTGGTGGAGTTGTGAAGTCATCTAATTCTGGAGAGCAGTTTGGAATTATGCCCAAAAGGCAACAAAAATGTGCATACCCTTTGATCCAGCAATACCACTACTAGGCCTATACCCTGAAGAGATTATGAAAAAGGGTAAAAACATCACTTGTATAAAAATATTCATAGCAGTCCTGTCTGTGGTGGAAAAGAATTGGAAATTTAAAAAATGTCCTTCAATTGGGGAATGGCTTAGCAAACTGTGGTATATGTATGTCATGGAACACTATTGTTCTATTAGAAACCAGGAGGGATGGGATTTCAGGGAAGCCTGGAGGGATTTGCACGAACTGATGCTGAGTGAGATGAGCAGAACCAGAAAATCACTGTACACCCTAACAGCAACATGGGGGTGATGATCAACCTTGAAGGACTCACTCATTCCATCAGTGCAACAATCAGAGACAATTTGGGGCTCTCTGCAATGGAGAATCCCATCTGTATTCAGAGAAAGAATTGTGGAGTTTAAATACTATTAATATAAACATCTTTTTTTTTTTTTTTAGGCCTTTGCAAGGCAATGGGGTTAAGTGGCTTGCCCAAGGCCACACAGTTAGGTAATTATTAAGTGTCTGAGGCTGCATTTGAACTCAGGTACTTCTGACTCCAGGGCTGGTGCTCTATCTACTGCTCCACCTAGCTGCCCCTAATATAAACAATATTAAAGACTATTACCTTTAACTTAGGGGAAAAAACTGTCTTTTATATAATTTTCTATCTCTTACATTTTATTTTTCTTCTTTAAGGATATGATTTATCTCTCATCACATTCAACTCAGATCAGTGTATACCATGGAAACAATGTAAAGACTAACAGACTGTCTTCTCTGGGGAGTGGGGGAAGGGAAGCAAGATTAGGAGAAAACTTGTAAAACTCAAAATAAATAAAATCTTTCTTGAATGGGGGAAAAAAAAAGAAAAAAGCATTCCCTGAGAGATAAATGGTAAAAAAATATGAACAGGCAGTTACTTCTTAAGATTAAACTATCAACAACCATATGAAAAAATGACCCAGATCATTAACATGAGAAAAAAGAAATGGAAGCAACCCAGAGAGGTTCTACCCCATACCCTTCAGATTGGCAAAGATGACAAAAGAGATGACAATTGTTGCAGTAAAGGCATTCTAATGCTGCTGTATTATGCAATGCATTCTGGAAGGCAATTTGGAACCATACCAACTGTATATGCCCTTTGACCCAGTGATACCAGTACATATGCTATACATATACTATGCCCCAGAGATCAAAGAAAGAGGGAAAGGTACCATATGTAGAAAAATTATTTGTAGAACATTTTTATTGTTGCAAAGAACTGGAATATAAGAGGATGCTCATCAATTGGGAAATGGTTAAACAAATTATGGCATTTGAATATAATGATATAATGAAATGTTTTTGAACTATAAGAAAGATTCATTAAGAGAAACATGCCAGGAATTATATGAATTGATACAGAGTGAAATATGTAGAATCAGAAGAACAATTTATACAAAGACCATAACACTGTAAGCCATAACACTGTAAGAAAAAGAACAATGACTAATGCAGTTACCAATCCCAATTCCATAGAACAAAGGTTGGATCAAGCTTTTCACCTCCTAACAGAGAAGTGACTGTCACTTTCAGATGTGGCCCATAACATAATTGGCTTAGCTTAGATGTACTAATTTTTTGGTGGGAAGGAGGCATTTTCTTCTGGTGGGGTGGGTGAGGGGTCCAGGAAGAAAAGGAGTATCAGTGAAAAATTTTAAAAATACACGGAAAAAAGCAGAAGGAAATTCAGAAGGGAACAAAGACAAGCAGGGCAATGCAGGAACTACTATGTTAAATTAATGTGTACTTCCATAAAAAACTCTCTAATAGAGAATCATTATGTCACATACAATCCTTTCTGTTTTACTCTGTATAATGAGATGTTCATTTTTACTGATGTTAACAAGTTCAAACAATAAAAAAAAAAAATTTCTTAAAAGATTAAAAAAAGAATTAACCAAATCGAGGTCAAAAGCATCAACTCAGAGATCCTGTCCTTTGCACCTCACTTCTCTGCTGTCATATAATTCCTGGTCAAGTACATTGGACTGGGTATCAGGAACATCTGGATTCAAAACACATGTGTCTCTATTCGTTTGTAAAATAAAACACTTGATAACCTTTAAGGTCCAGTTCTAGAGCTAAGATTCTGTGAATGGGTTTTTTCCCATTTCCTTTGCATATGTTTATTTAATATTACAAACTTTGGCATGAGTAAGTCATTTCTATGTAGAATAAAATGAAGATGAGGTCTCTCTTAAATACACAAAATGTATCATATGCAGAATTTTGACTGTAAAGCTTCTAAGCTGAAAACCCAATTTAAATTACTAAGAAGTTTCCAGAAAAGATAAAGATACTGTACCTTAAGGTGACGTTTTGTTGGTTGCATATATTGTCCTAAAGTCAAACAGTCCACATCTGCCTCACGTAGTGCTACAGAAAGAAGCACAAATTGCCTTAGCAGATGTTATGACAATGTACATTTAGATCTAGTACTTTTTTTTAAGGTTTTTTGCAAGGCAATGGGGTTAAGTGACTTGCCCAAAGCCACACAGCAAGATAATTATTAAGTGTCTGAGGCCAGATTTGAACTCAGGTACTGCTGACTCCAGGGCTGGTGCTCTATGCACTGCACCACCTAGCCACCCCTGATCTAGTACTTTCTAAAGAGTGCTTCAGAACAGTGTGGGCAATAACTTTCATTTATTTATTCATTTATTTTGGTTTTTGCAAGGCAATGGAGTTAAGTGGCTTGCCCAAGGCCACACAGCTAGGTTATTAAGTGTCTGAGGCTGGATTTGAACTCAGATACTCCTGACTCCAGGGCCAGTGCTCTATCCATTGCACCACCTAGCTGCCCCAGGCAATAACTTTTAAACTGATCTATAATTAACTCTGTTGATCAGACCTACCTTGCATGCAATTAATTAATCATGTTAAAACAAGTTCTTACTCTATGGAGTATTTATATTAGGTGAGACATGGTTTGATCTTTGATATATCAGAATAATGAACTGTTTTAAAAAGATTTCTACTATAAAGGTTAATAATGGTTAATTACTTAAGTTTCAAAATTAGAGATCAAATGTTTTCAAATAAGATATGAGTATACAGGAGAAACTAACAAAATTAAAGTTTTTTCAAACAAAAAAACCAAAACTTAACCCAGAAATTTTAGGACCAAAATTCAACAAAGTTCAGAATCTTGGGATGCTATGTGATTATATGAATGAGAAATAATGTTATGTTCTAACTTGATTCAAGGATAGAGAGAAAAGTAATATAAAAGACACATAAAGATGAACAGAAAATACATTCAAAGTAGTATTTTCTTTTTGCTCATGACTGAGACCACTTTCAGTATAGGACAGTTATAATTAGACTACAGAAATATGAGAAGCAGCATAGGGTATGATGGTTCAATGTAGACTTCTCTCAATTACCATATTAAATAAGAAATGATTCCTGTTTTTTTCATTTCATTAATTTACCTTTCATTGTTGAATATACTTGTTCATCAGTCTCTCCTAAACCCAGCATTATGGATGTTTTAGAAATGACATCAGGCTGAACATTCTTGGCATGTTTCAATACTTGCAGAGATTGGTTAAAATTGGCTCGGGGATCACGTACTTTCCTTTAAAAAGATCAGTATTACCGATTTAAATTAAAAGTTCAAGAATAGAAAACTTGTAAATGTCATGTTAATTAGTGGTAGGAATTCTACATAAATATTGTGTTGATAAATAAGAAGAAAACAAGATGTTGTTGGCGACCTGGGGTCCTCCTTTGGTGATATGCTTTTGGTAAAGGAGGGAAGACTGGGCAAAGTGTCCAAGGAAAGTGCTTCTCGCATCAAACCCATTTGGGTATTGAAAACATCAGCCATTAGGATAAATAAAAAGAAATGGTCAGAGTGTTTGTGTATGGGAATTTGGAGAAGATAAGGAAAGCCTTGTAACAGAACAAAGAAAAACCAGCTGACTACTGTTTCAAGATCAGAGCAATTTTAATGCTCATTCTCTTTATAAAGAACAAGCTGCCCTCTGCTGGTTAAATAAAAAACAACCAAATGATCTAGGCTTTAAAAGAAAAAAATGATTCTGGAATTTTCAGTGAAAAGAATGTTACAAGTGGAGCTCGTCAACTGGCAACAACTGGTAGAGGGGAGATCTAGAACAAAGGAAAGCTTTCCTGGGCTGTGCCAGGATTAAATGACAAGAAAATTAAAAAAAAAAAAAATTCTAAGCAAGCTACATACCAGAAAGTTGCTAATATAAATCAGAAAACTTTCTAGTGTTTTCATACTAAATATGGTTGATTTATGTGATATGAAACCAATTAGTAGGGGAGAGACAAAGAAAAACTTAGTGACTCTAACACAATTACTGAAGAAAGACTAATTACTTCTGAAAAGACTTCTGATTTAAATTAATTCTTCCATATGTTTGTGATTTAGTTAAAATGCTGATAACTGCTTGTAATGACTGCTCCTTTCAAGTTGTGCTGCACTGAATATAAAGTGAACAGCTCCACAAAAAATCACTGCAAAATACTTTCCCAGAATATCAAGAAAATGAAAGTGTTTCAAAATTAATTCTGACTCAAGATAAAAGAATTTTTTTAAACGTCCAACAAAATCTAAATGTGTTATCTTAAAGGTTCAGCAATTGTTTCTAATACTGAATGAAAAGGGGAAAAAGTGACTGTTGCTTTTTCGAAGCCAAAGGCTAAATATATTTGAAAGGAAAATTCTTTACAAAGGCCTTTAGCATCATTAAAGTGAGGGCTCCCTTGCTTTTTAACCTGCCATCTTCATCATTAGAATAATGATTAACTGGAGTTGTCACTCATAAAATGAGAGACATTTAAAAAAAATGACAGAAAATAATCCCATGATATTACAAAGGGGCAGCATGACCCAGCAGCCTTGAGTCCTTTCTCTGATTATGGCTAACTTGGGCAAGTCATGTGGTGTTCTGTGTGTGTGTGTGTGTGTGTGTGTGTGTGTGTGTGTGTTGTGTGTGTGCGTGTGTGCCTGCATGCACATAATCACCTCTGTAATTCTGGAACAGTTTCCACATTATGGGCATACACATCTAATCCTGAGAGTGCAACTTTCTCTACAGATTTAAGATCTCCTCGGAAATCAGGGGTCAGGCATTCCACTAATATATTTGAATTCCTAGAGAAAAATAGGGAAAATAGAAATGACCAGTAAACTGTTAATATTATTTTGCTCAGATCCAAGATTTCTAGAACTTGTTCAATGGAAATTTTAATACTCTCTACTGTCTCAGCATGTTTCAAAAATAAAGTTTACATGGTTAAACAGCATATACTCAGGAAAGAGAATAAGGATGTATTTCATCTGCAGGGAGTTAAAAGGAAAAGTGAGAGGAAGGATGGGGGAAAATTATCTCGTATAATTAGGATAAAAAAGTAGCACTCTATAGAAATATGGAGAGGGTAGGTATTAGAACTTCCTCACATTTCAACTGATTAGAGCCCAGTACCATTCCTTACACATAGCAGAAACTTACTGATTGATTCATTAAAGGAAGAAAACACATCTGAATATACATATACACACAGAAACACACTTTATGGAGCATACAGAAATACATTTATTACACAGAACAGGACAGAAAGGGGAGAAGGGAGAGAAAATGAGATGTAGAGTAAGTTAAGGGAGAGATTAAAAACAACTTGAATTCAGGGTTTATAAAAAGCACAGCAGAGCCAGCTAGATGGCACCAGCCCTGGAATCTAGAGGAGCTGAGTTCAAATTCGAGCCCCAGACACTTAATCATTACCGCTGTGTGACCTTTGGTAAGTCACTTAACCTTGCCAAAGCTGTGTTGCCAAAAAAAAAAAAAAAAGGCACAGCGGTTAGATGATTCAGTGAGAGAGCACCTAACCTGACTTCAAATCTGTCCACTTGACACTTATTAACTGTGTGACCCTGGGCAAATTACTTAACTTTAATTGTCTCTTTAAAAAAAAAAAGCAAGTCAGCTCTTTTTGTGTTTGTAAAGAATTGGAAACTGGGGGATGGGGGAACCATTAATTGAGGAATGGCTGAAAATTTTGATACATGAATTTGATGGAATATGATTGTGTTGTAAGAAATGATGATCAGGGCATGCTAAGAAGACAAAGGAACTGGTACTGAGTAAAGGAAGCAGAAGAAGAATTTATACAGCAACACTAATGTAACAAAGACATCTTTCAATAACTTAGAAATTTTGAATAATGCCATGACCTACCACATTTCAGAAAACTCATGATGAAACTCATGGATGATGTTTTTGTCCTGACATCAGAAGGTGATGACAAGCACATGAACTGGTGTAAGGGGAGCTGTGATAAGTCACCAGCCTCACTTTCTCCTCCACAGCCATCTGGGGCCAGTGGCCAGATATGAATCAGGACGACTGAAGTTGGTCTGGGATGCAAGGCAATCAGGGTTAAGTGACTTGCTCAAGGTCACTAAGTGGCAAGTGTCTGAGGTTGGATTTGAACTCCAGGCCTCCTGACTCCAAGATCAGTGCTCTATCCACTGTGCCACCTGGCTGCCCTATTTTATTCAAATTGTGACAGATTCAGAGTGTAAACTGGGACTTTTTTTGGACATGGAAAATGTGGGGATTTGTTTTGCTTAACTATATATGTTTTTTACCAGAGAATTTCTTTTTCTTTTTCTCAACAGTTTATGGTAGAGAGGAGAGAGATAAGAGGTAAAGAATTCTTGTTAAGCAGATAATTTCTTTTTTGTTTTGTTTTTTTTAGGTTTTTGCAAGGCAAATGGGGTTAAGTGGCTTGCCCAAGGCCACACAGCTAGGTAATTATTAAGTGTCTGAGACCGGCTTTGAACCCAGGTACTCCTGACTCCAAGGCCAGTGCTTCATCCAATATGCCACCTAGCCGCCCCAGAAAATTTTTTTAAAAACTCCAATTATAATATTTGCATTGCTTTTTTCAGTTCTTTTCTCAGATTCTTTTTTCTTTCACTATTATCTTATCATAAAATTATCAAACTCAATTCAAATACACTGCCAACTTATTTTTTAGACAATGAATCAATTTCTAACACAAAAAATCAATGACAATCATAACATTCTTGTTCCCATAAGATTTATTTTTAATAATAAGTTGCTAGGTAGCACTACATTTATCAAAAAACAAACTGAAATCAAAATAACTGACTTGTGCCCAATCATTTCAAGAACACTGGAGATCTTTCAGTAGATGGTGGGTGACCACCTTGTAGAGAACACTGCAGAGATCATTCCTGGTCAGGTAGGTATGAGTTGCAACTATGACATATAAACTCTGAAGTTCCACTCAATTCTCAGATTGTATTATTATGTGCCATAATGACTTGTTACAACAAACAAAGATAGGAGTAAGACACAGTTAATCATCAGAAAAACTCTGAATTTCTAAATCTGTTGGTTCTCCATTTTCTTTTTCCTAGACCTAAAGATATTTTAGAGCAGCTGGATGGCATAGTAGATTGAGTGCTAGGCCTGAGGTCAGGAAGTCTCATCATCCTGAGATCAAATCCAGGCTCAGACATTTATTAGCTGTTGACACTGGGCAAATCATTTAATCCTGTTTGCCTCAGTTTTCTCATCTATAATACAAAATAAAGAAGGAAATGGCAAATGACTCCAATATCTTTGCCCAAAAAAATCCAAAATGGATCATAAATCAGACATAATTGAAAAACAATTCAACAGCAACAATATTCTAAGACAAATATGACATGATTATAAACATTAGGAGAAATATAAATATGGAATACGTCCTTTGTATCCCCTTGATTTGTCTATTTTTTTCTAAATATACGTCGGGCCTTTTGGTCCAAATATTCCTGCTTGTCAGATTCCCTTCAAGTATCAAATATAATATACCTTGTCTATTACCTAGATATGCTTAATCATTTTTACCTCTAGCTCTTCACTAGATAGGGGAGAAACTCAGGTATTACAAAATAACGAATGGTAACTAAAATGATTCATAACATTGTAAGAAACTGTACACTTAAATAGAACTGAGCACTCAGGAGGACCTGAGTTCTAAATATGTGGTAAATGTCTGTAATAGACTACTAATTTATCACAAGACATGATGAATGTGAGAAATTCAAAGAAATCAAGGAAGATTTATTTGAAATGGCACAGAGTTATAAGTAAGCAGAACCAAGAAAGGAATATCCATAATAAGCACAAGAAAATTAAAGAAAATAATACTAAAAGACAAGATGATTCAAATCAATGCAATAACCAATCTTGACTGCAGACCAGTAATAACGAAACATATCTTCTTCTCTCAGAAAGACAATAGACTACAGGTAAAGCATGAGGCACATATTGTCAATCTTCCAGTTTATTTTGCTTAAATGTGGTTCTTTATTAGAAGGGAAGATTTTATTAGGTATGGGGAATGGTTCTGAGAAGTGAGAGTAGTACAAAAATTCTCTAAAAGCATGAATAAAATTTTTCTTAATGGAAAAAGCAAAAAAATAATTGTCCATAAATATGAGATTAAGTGGTTGTGGATACATCTCTACCCTTTCAACATCATGGATACCAACTATCATTCCACCCACAAAATATCTCTTGGAGTTATGCCAAGAAAGAAACTTAAGATGTTATTAGACATTAATATGACTCTCCTTTGGGAATACAGACTGTGAGTAAAATGAAGTCAGTAATCATGCATATATGGATAACAGTCAGGTGGGATTTAGCATATTTTGAAAAATGCAGTTACTAACCTTACACTCTAACCACTAAATGCTCAGGTAACAACTAAATAACCACTAAACACTCAGAATACTCAAAATGTTAATAGTATAATTGAGGGCTTCAATTGTCTAATGGGAATCTTGACTAAATGCATTATTTGTTATCAGATTTTTAGATTTTGAATTTCCTACAAGTCCTGACCACATGAATCAAAGAGAAAAACACTCACCTTTCCTTTAAATGGGAAACTGTCTTTGCAAAATGTTCAGCACCTCCATCAGCTAGATCTAGGAATAAAAGATGATTCATTATGTCATAGCACCCAGCAAATTTTTCCATTATGGAAAAAACTAATCAGAAACCATTAGACACATACATTCAGTTTGGTTTACAGAAAGTTGTGGATTATAGGACTGGTTCTATTACTACATGATTTTGTTTAAGTCAATCAATTCCTCTAAGTTCCAGTTTTCTTCTCAATAAATGTTTAAAACAAAATTCTTTAAATATTCACATCACCTAATTCACAAGGTAAATGAAAATAATTTACAAAGAACATAAAGGATACTTAAGAGTTGAAATGACCTTAGAGACCATTGAATGCCACTCACTTTACAGATAAGGAAATTGAGTCACAAAGAAATTTAAGTGCCCAGGGTCAATCCAATCAATAGACAAAACATTTTTCAAGAATCCACTATGTGTACAGGCATTGGAGATACAAGTATAAAAAGAAACAATACCTATTTGGAAGGAGCTTACAAGGGGACAAGAAGCATATATATAAAATATATACCATCTAAAGTTAATAATGTAAATTAAAATACAAAATATAAAGAATATAAACATAAGATAATTTGAGAAGGAAAGGCTTCATGCTGAAACAGTACCTGACCTGTATGTAAAAGGAAGAGAGGAAAAATAGGTAAGGAAGGATCCATTCCTTGCATGAGGGATGATCAGGGCAAAGAAAGAGAGATGTGTATGTGATGGAGCGTTTTAAGAATGGAACAGACAGGGACAGTGAAGTGGTACAGTGGATAGAGCACCAGCCCTGGAATCAGGAGACTTAATACTTACCTAGCTGTGTGACCCTGGGCAAGTCACTTAACCCCATTGTCTTAAATAAATTTTTTTTAAGAATGGAACAGACAGAAGCCCAGTCTGCCTAGAATGAAGAGTATAGGAAGAGAAATAATGTCTAGTGATGTTGCAAAGAGAGATTTGGACTTGAAAAAGCTAAACAGGAGTTTCTCTTTTATCCCATAGAAATTAGAAAACTGTTGGAATTAACTGAGCAGGAGAATCACATGGTAAGAACTGTGTTTAAGGAAAAGGACTTTGGCAGTAATATGTGGGATGTAGTAGAGGTAGGAGAGGACAATTAGGAGACTATTGCAATAATCTAAATTAGAGATGATTTGGTGTTGCTGGTTGCTTGAGCGAATTTGGGTTGGAAAGTCAGTTATGACTAAAAAACCTAAGCTCTGGTGACCCTCGAGGTGAAGGCTTTTCATGGAACTCTGATTAGATAACACAACTGAATCATTCGTGGCCTCACGTGTTGATAGCCCTAACTTCTTGGCCTGAATTACATCCTGCGCAAATTATAGTTACATCATTGTTTTTATCCTGTATGCTAATTTTGTGGTTTTCTGCTATAAGAACTGTTTGATACTTTCAATAAACAGCTCTGCTAGTTGTTCTGCTAGAACTCCCACCTGAGTGTATGCATGGTTCTTTTCTCTCCTGAGCAGAATGAATCCCCTGGTAGACAGGGGTATTCAACAATTTCGGTCCAAACTAAGACAGGTTTGTGAGTAGAGAGATCTGAAAGATGATGTGAAAATAGAAAGAGTTGGTTTTGTAAAAAAAACATTAAAATTGATAAACCTCTGATTAATTTAATTTAAAAAAAAAGAAAGAATAAAACTAAATTGCTATTATCATAAATGAAAAAGGTGAACTCACCACCAATGAGGAGGAAATTAAAAGTAATAATTCAGAATTATTTTGCCCAACTCTATGACAATAAATTTGATAATCTATGTGAAATGGATGAAAATTTACAAAAACATAATTTGCCCAGGTTAAATGAAGAGGAAATTAAATACCTAAATAATCTATCTCAGAAAAAGAAATTCAACAAGCCATTATTGAACAGGGCCTGATGAATTCACAAGTGAATTCCATCAAACATTTAAGGAATAATTGGTTCCAATTCTATATAAACTCTTTGGAAAAATAGGTGAAGATGGAACTCTGTTTCTATGACACCAATATGGAGCTGATACCTAAAACAGGAAGAGTTATAATAGAAAAAGAAAATTATAGACCTATCTCCCTGATGAATATAGATGCAAAAATCGTAAATAAAATCTTAGCAAAATTATTACAAGTTATCACTAGGATGATACATTATGACCAAGTAGGATTTAGCCCAAGGATGCAGGGTTGGTTCAATATTAGGAAAGCTGTTAGTACAATTAATTACATCAATAACAAACCTATCAGAAATCATATGATTATATCAGTAGATGCTGAAAAAGCTTTTGACAAAATACAGCACCCATTCCTACTAAAAACACTAGAGAGTGTAAGGAATAAGTGGATTGTTCCTTAGAATAATAAGCAGTATCTATCTGAAATCATCAACAAGCATTATATACAATGGGGAGAGGCTAGAGGCATTCCCAATAAGATCAGGGGTGAAACAAGGTTGCCTATTATCACCACTACTATTCAATATAGTATTAAAAATATTAGCTTCAGCAATAACAGGAGAAAAAAGAAATAGAATCAGAATTGGGAAAGAAGAGACAAAACTCTCACTCTTTGCAGATGACATGATGGTATACCTAGAGAATCCCCAAAAATCATCTAAAAAGCTACTAGAAATAATTACCAACTTTAGCAAAGTCGCAAGATATAAAATAAACCCTCATAAATAGGACTAGCAAGATACAGCAGAAAGAAGTAGAAAAGGCAGCTAGGTGGCGCAGTGGATAGAGCACCGACCCTGGAGTCAGGAGTACCTGAGTTCAAATCCAGCCTCAGACACTTAAAAATTACTTAGCTGTGTTGGCCTTGGCCAAGACACTTAACCCCATTTGCCTTGCAAAAGCCAAAAAAAAAAAAAGAGGTAGAAAGAGAAATCCCATTCAAAGTAACTTCAGACAATATAAAATTCTTGGGAGTCTACTGCCAAGGCAGACTCAGAAACTTGTTGAAAACAATTACAAAACACTTCTCACACAAATAAAATCAGATTTAAGTAACAGGGCAAATATCAACTGCTCCTAGATAGGTAGAGCTAACATAATAAAAATGACAATTCTACCAAAACTAAACTACTTGTTAGTGCCCTACCAATCAAAATTCCAAAAAATTACTTTAATGAGTTAAAAAAAATTGTAAGTAAATTCATATGGAGAAATAAAAAGTTGAGAATTTCCAGGGATTTAATGGAAAAAGTGCAAAAGATGGTGGCTTATCTCTACCAGATCTAAAATTACATTATAAAGCATCAGCCATCAAAACTATCTGGTATTGGCTAAGAAATAGAGTGGTGGATCAGTGGAATAGACTATGTGCAATATCAGGAAATGATTATAGAAATATGCTGTTTGATAAAGCCAAAGAGTCCAGTTATTGGGATAAAAACTTTCTTTGATTAAAAACTGTTGGGGGGGCGGCTAGGTGGCGTAGTGGATAAAGCACCGGCCTTGGAGTCAGGAGTACCTGGGTTCAAATCCGGCCTTAGACACTTAATAATTACCTAGCTGTGTGACCTTGGGCAAGCCACTTAACCCCATCTGCCTTGCTAAAACCTAAAAAAAAAAAACCTGTTGGGAAAATTGAAGTATGACAGAAACTTGGATTAGACCAACAAAAAAAAAAAACCTGTTGGGAAAACTGAAGTATGACAGAAACTTGGATTAGACCAACACCTCACACCCTATATACCATGACAAGATCAAAATGAATATAGGGTTTAGACATAAAAAAAAACCATATTATAAGCAAACTAGGAGATCAAGGAATAGTTTACCTGTCAGATCCATGGAAAGGGAAGTAGTTGATGACCAAGGAAGAGATGGAGAACATCATTAAAAAGAAACTAGATAATTTTGAATACATTAAATTAAAAAGCTCCTGTACAGATAAAACCACTGTAACCAAGATCAAAAAATGTAGTAAATTGGGAAACAATTTTTTACAACTAAATTTCTAAAATACACAGAGAACTGAGTCAAATTTTTAAAAGGACAAGACATTCCTCAACTGCCAAACAGTCAAAGGATATGCAAAGGCAATTTACAGATAAGGAAATCAAAGCAATTCATATTCATATGAAAAAATTGCTCTCAATCACTAATTATTAGAGAAATGCAAACTAAAACATTTCTGATGTACCACTTCACACCTCTCACACTGGTCAATATAACCAG
The DNA here is from genome assembly GCF_037893015.1 of Macrotis lagotis. NCBI lineage: Eukaryota > Metazoa > Chordata > Mammalia > Peramelemorphia > Peramelidae > Macrotis > Macrotis lagotis. Next base: position 176,191,033 of record NC_133660.1, read on the forward strand.
AAAGGACAATGATCAATGTTGAAAGGGATGTGGGAAATCTGGGACACTAATACATTATTGGTGGAGCTGTGAACTCATCCAACCTTTCTGGAGAGCAAAACTGGAAATTAAGTGAATGCCCTTCAATTGGAGAATGGCTGAACAAATCGTGGTATATGTACATGATGGAACACTATTGCTCCTTTAGAAGCCAAGGAGGGATGGGAATTCAGGGAAGCCTGGAAGGATTTGGATGAAATGATGCTGAGTGAGATGAGGAGAACCAGAAAAACACTGTACACCCTAACAGCAACATGGGGGTGATTATCAACCTTAATGGACTTGCTCATTCCATCAGTGCAACAATCAGGCACAATTCGGGGCTATCTGCAATGGGGAATACCGTCTGCATCCAGAGAAAGAATTGTGGAGTTTAAACAAAGACCAAAGACTATTACCTTTAATTTAAAAAAAAAACACCTGTTGCCTTATTATGTAATTTTGCTATACTTTATTTTTTCCTTAAAGATATGATTTCTCTCTCATCACATTCAACTTAGATCAATGTGAAACAATGTAAAGACTAACAGATTGCCTTCTGTGGGGAGTGGGGAAAGGGAAGCAAGATTAGGAAAAAAAATTGTAAAATTCAAAATAAATAAATTCATAAAAAAAGAAACATCATGACTTAACAAACAATAGGATATGTACAGTAAGGAAGAGTAAAGAGAAGAGGATAATGCTGAAATAATGAAATTGGTTATGAATTCTTTATCTGTGAAACAAAAAATATAGCACTAAGAAATTTTCTTTTTTGGTAAGGGAAGGGGGAGGGACAGAGCAATAGAGAGAATCAGACAGATACACATAAGAAAGATGAAAAAGGAAGGAATGATTGTGCATACAATTTGTTAAAGAAGATGTGATCACACACAGGAAAAAGAGTTGGTCTTGCCAAGAAGGGCTACCTCTTTTCCAGAGACTGGGAGAAAAGAGTGATGCCAATGGATTTTAAGATTTAAAAAAAAAAAAGAAGGTGCAGCTAGGTAGTGTAGTAGATAAAGCACAGGCCCTGGAGTCAGGAGTGCGTGGGTTCAGGTCCAGTCTCAGACACTTAATAATTGACTAGCTGTGTGGACTTGGGCAAGCCACTTGCCCTGGCTTGCCTTGCAAAAAAAAAAAAAAAAAAAAAAACCCTAAAAAAAAACTAAAAAAAAAAAAAAAGAAAAATGGTAAAACAAAGAGCTCCATCAAATGGTGATATAAGACATAGCCCCTAATCCTAGGGAGTTCATTATATAGTTGGGGAAAGTCGACAAAAATTTAGTAAAAATTAAATAATTACAACCTTAAGTATTAATTCAATACAACAATGAGGAAGAACTTCATAACTACAACTTTGCAAAAAAAAAAAAAAGGAATTATTATGACTAACCATCTCGATCCACTGATGTTAGCACCACATAATCAAGTCCCCATTCTGCAATTGCTTTTGCTGTATTGTAGGGCTCATCAGAATCCAGAGGAGGTGGTTTTCTTGCAGTCTTAACAGAACAAAATCTGCAACCTCTTGTACAAGTGTCCCCCATCAACTAGAATGAAAATGTTCTAATTTAAATTATCAAGCACCAAACCCATAAATATTTACTGAGTGTTTCTTTTTGTACTGGAGAGAGTAGGAAAGAAGACATATAAGACATACTCCTTGCCTTAGAGACTTTAAAATCTATTTGAGGAAGATTAAAAATAAATATACCAAAAGTCAAACAAAAAATAGTTTAAGATATATCACAAAGTATTATAACTGCAAAATAATAAGGATAGACGGTAAGGGCTGGTTAAGATTATAGATATTATCAACATTTGTCTTTAAATCCACCAAAATAAAATTAAAACCCTGAATAATGGTTACATTATTTTAGTCTGCATGGTTCTGCTGAGCTCACAAATTCTGTGTTTCCCTTCTTAGATGGAAGACTACAGGAAAACAATGCTGGACTCACCATGATTGTAGCTGTTGCAGTGGCATACTCTCCTCCTCCCCAGCACTCTCCAATGTTGGGGCAACGTGCTTCTTCACATACCTATAATCAGAACATGAATGACAGTAAACAATAACCTGAAATTATTCATCAAACAAATACCTAATGATTATGAATTTCAATATAACAGTAATAATTTTTTTTTTTATAGATTTTTCAAGGCAAGGAATGGGGTTAAGTGGCTTGCCCAAGGCCACACAGCTAGGTAATTATTAAGTGTCTGAGGTCGGATTTGAACCCAGGTACTCCTGACTCCAAGGCCGGTGCTCTATTCATTGTACCACCTAGCTGCCCCAACAGTAATAATTTTAATAATAACCCTTTTCCCCAGGAGCAGGACAATCACTTCAAGTTGTATTTTATTCCAATAAATGTGAAGCAATTATAACTTTAAATAGATTCTTAATATTGAGTAGATAGCTCAATGCAGATCTATGGTAAAACATGACAAAAATTTCATGGGATGAGAATGTATACAAATTGCAAATGTGCAAACTGAACTATAAGAAGGAATACCATCAATGAAATCAGGGATTCATTAAAGGATTGATCCTTTGGGACTCAAGTTTTGAAGGGAAAAGGTTTTAAATTTGTTTCCATTCTACACAGCAAGACAAAATGTAAATTTAAATTTAAAACCTAAGAAAAGCAATTTAGCAAAGTGGATAGAACATAGGCAATGGAATCAAGAAGAACCGAGTTCAAATCTTGCTTTGGGAAAACATGCTTGATGAACCCCATGGTGAAAATTTATGGGAAGATATGGACAAAAGTTGCATAGGATGAGTAGGTAGGGATGAATTATGATCTGTATCATTGGAGGAAGCCCCTATATCAATCATAGATCCATTAGTGCATTGGAAAATTAGAATACTATTAAGGAAAATTTTTATAAGAAGATATAAAGAATATAACATACTTACTGTATGGAGATTTAAATTCCTCAAAGTATTTTTCAGCTTATTGTAATTTTTTCCAATAGGAATTTCTGTTTTTAGCCATGGTGGCAATCTTAGCCTAAGTAAAGACAAAAAAAACTTTTAGGAAATATTAGTCTAAATAGATATTGTTGTTAAATTATTTTGCTCTTCCGTATTTCCAAGGTAAGAAAAATTTTCCTTCGCTCTAGATCACCCTTTCTATACATAGAGTTGGCTAACCTCTAACAAAGGAGGAAAACCAGATAATGAGAATCATATCTGCTAAAACATCTCAAAACTAATCATAGTTAAAGAATTTGGCACCATTACCATTTCTAGAGATTTAAGTTTTTTAATGAGTTTATAATAAAAAAGAGAAGGTCCCAGTGTAGCCCTAATAAAATTTATTTTTAAAACATAATATTCAACATTTAAAATTGTAACTACAAAGTATTATGGAATGTAAAGGACATTCAGATTGCATGAAATTACAATTACCTCTCTCCTTTCTGACGTTTCAAAATTCCTTTATATTCAGCCCAAGTGTTCTTATCTGAAAGTTCACCAGATATAAAATCCTGAAGGTCTGGTCCATTCTGTAGAAAATCTTTCTTTTTGTCTGGCAAAGAACTTAATGTTTTGTATTGGCTACACAAATAGTTTCCAAGTACCTAGGAAGAGTTAAGTGTGTTATCACAGGAGCAGTTCTTTGAATTTAATTTACCTAAGAGGAAATGATCCCATCAACAGATTATATCTACTACTTGTGGACAAGAATAGAAACTCTTCAGAAAAACAAGAAAGTTACCTGTATTTTCTATTCTCTGTAGTTTAAAATCTAAGATATAAAAGCACACAATGCCCATAAATACTAATGAAAAGAAAGGAAAATTTGGTTATCACTTGGATCCCCAGACCCAGTAAAAAATACCACAGATTTTGTTGTTGAATAGATTTATGTATTTATTAAAGCCAGTTCTGGCTATATTTTGTTGGTCTCATTGAAGTTCTTGTGAAAATGTATATATATGAAAGTAACAAAACTTCCATTTGAAAAACAATTCCATAATCAGAAATTTTCTTGTTCGATCTCATTTGGGTGGCTAGGTGGGGCAGTGGAGCACCCACCAGCCCTAGAGTCAGGAGGACCCTAGGTCAAATCCGGCCCCATTTGCCTTGCAAAAACCTAAAAAACAATCTCATTTGCCTAAACTGGTAAGATTTAATTAAATTGCTAAGGTTAATCATTCTTTAAGAGAAATAAAAAAAAAAACCCAAAACACTGCAGAAACACAAAATTTCAGAATTGGGAAGACCTCACTGGTTACTTTGTCCATATCCTTCCTGAAAAAGAATCCTTCTTTTAAATAGATGCTTTTAGATTTGATGTTATTGGGGGGGGAGGGGGGCAGTTAAGTGGCACAGTGGATAGAGTACTGGATCTGGAGTCAGGAGGACCTGAGTTCAAAATCAGGCTCAGATACTTAATAATGCCTACCTGTGTAACCCTGGGCAAGTCACTCTTAAAACCCCATTGCCTTAAATAAAGAAAATTAAGTAGATTTTGTGATAGGTGAAATAGCTTTGAAAAATTATTAAATCTAGTTATAAATCTGAATAAGACATATTTCTCCACTTATGTTTAAAAACAAAAGCAAAAATCAGAAACCTGATACAAATTTCAGATCATTTGGACAAACTTCTACATAGAAGAATATTATTGTTTTTAAAAAAACAAGGAGGCTTAAGTGTCTTGCTCAGAATCACAGAGTAAGAAAGCATCAAGTGTTTGAGGCCAGTGTTCTATCCACTTTACCACTTAGCTGTCTCAAGATTATCATTCATTTTTTACCAACACTTTACTTATTTATTTATTTATGGGGTTAAGTTGCTTGCCCAAGGTCACACAGCTAGGTAATTATTAAGTGTCTGAGGCCGGATTTGGGTGCTCTATTATCCACTGTGCCACCTAGCCACCCCTCACCAACACATCATTAATGTCTACTGTGAGATTATGTTTTCAGCCTAGTAAATATTCATCAATAATCCAACCTGGGAATATAGTTTTATGACCATGGGCAAGTAATTTCACCCCTTTCACCATCAGTTTTCTGTATGCAAAATGAAGATACTTTTACACTTGTCTCACAAGACTGTTTTAAGGAATCAACTACTCAATCAAGAAGTATTGAGCTTGGTACTAAGGAATAAAACAAAAAATGTAGCAGTCCCTGCTCTCAAAAAACTTATGATTCTTTTAGACACAGAGAAGTCAACACAAGCCAAGAGGGAAGGAAGACCCTCGGGAAAAACCACTTGTAGAAAGTAGTTCATTAAGCTTTAAAGGAAGCTAAGGATACTGAGAGGTACAGTAGGGGTTCTTTGCCTTTGACCCATTAGCTTAGTTTTTAAAAAAAATCAATTCTGAAAATTCATAGGTTTAACGAAACTGTCAAAACCTTAAATCAAGATTAAGAATAGGGGCAGCTAGGTGGTGCAGTGGATAGAGCACCAGCCATGGAGTCAGGAGTCCCTGAGTTCAAATCTGGCCTCAGACACTTAATTACATTGCTGTGTGTCCTTGCAAAAAAAAACACAACTAAAAAAAAAAAAGATTAAGAATCGTGAATTCCAGACATATTAGAACCAGCAGATGGACTGGTTCATAGGAAGGACATATTTGGGTAGAATGTGGAGTATGTGAAATGTGTTAATTAGTTTCATAAGGTAGACAAGATCCAGATCACTACTACCTATGAAAGCCATTTGGTTAATTTGGGTGTTAAGTGGAGTATGGGCAATGTGCAATGAATAGTATTATAGTATGTATTTCAGCCCAGAGGCTGCAGGAAGTTTAGGGAGTAGTAAGATTAGATATCTCCGAGGGTCTATGTTTTTTTGGGGGGGAGGGGGTATTATGTTTACTTTTTTTTTTAAGGTTTTTTGCAAGGCAAATGGGGTTAAGTGGCTTGCCCAAGGCCATACAGCTAGGTAATTATTAAATGTCTGAGACCAGATTTGAACCCAGGGACTCCTGACTCCAGGGCTGGTGCTTTATCCACTGTGCCACGTAGCCACCCCTATGCTTACTCTTAAACAAGAATATTTTAATAAAGTATAAAAAAAAATCATTTGTACAAAATAATAAATAAATTAAAAAGATTAGATTTCTCCTCTCAAACAAATTAATGTACTTCCTAAGGGTTTTTTATAAATGTCAATTATTATTATAATATTTTTGAAAAAGCCTGCCCTACCTCCCTGAGTTGCTGGGAGCCATAAAAGGTCCTTCCTCATGCTTCTCCTTGTTTTCCTTAATCACTTTGTTCTAACTTTGTAAGTCCACTTGTTTACTTCTCAGCTCCACCCTGAATGGTATTTTTCCAATCTTTTTTTTATATTTACGTCCCCCTAGTCGTTATCTGATAAATGTTGACTGGTCGATGAATGAGAAAACGTGTAGAAATGTTTCCTTGAAAACCATATACGCAAGTGAGTGATAAATACCACTAATGACTTTTAGTAATTAGTAATAAGTCGTCAATACTTATTACGGTTATTTTTCATCCTTCATAGAAGCGCCCTCGTCGCTCCTGCGCGTCTCTCACAGCCCCAGGCTGCAGCGCCGGCCGTGGCTTTGGCCGGGTGGGTGAGGGTCAGCGGTGGGGCGGGGAGGAGCGGGCAGGGCCGGGCAGGGCCAGCTCGCCCCGGCGGCCTCCGGGGTCCTTCACTCACCCGGGCCCCAAGGATGCCGGAGACCCCGCTGCAGCGGAGAGACATCCCGAGAAAAGAGGTTGACGGGCCCGGCCGGCCGGCCACCGACTCCACTAGAGCTGTCACGCGGGGCGGGAAGTGACGGGGAAGCAGGAAGCATTCTCAAAGCGCCGTCCAGCGGAAGGACAAAGTCCCGATCGTCGCAGGAGAAACGCGTAACCGCACGGAAGGCGGACGTCAAACTCCCGCCCCTCGCCCTGCTAGAGAGCTCGCGATACGGAAAGCCGTCAGGGGATTGGTTGCTGTAGGGCGAGTCGTTATGACGCAAGACGCAGACTGTGCGTGTAGGTACAAAAGCGTGATGACGGAGTACGTTCTCTCTTTGGCCCATTCACGATCAGGTGAGCTGCTCTTCGTCTTATGTGGCTTTTTTTTCATCCTAATCCATCGCTTTTGGGGAAGCCGTTCTCGGGGGTCCTTGGCTCCACATCTGCACCCCAGTTGTTCCTCTGTGCAGCAAGCATTGTGTGGGTCCTCCTGCCCTTGCCTAACCACGCTAATACAGGCTTCTTGTCCGCGCCCCCATCCTCTGCTCGTGTGCCGGACATTCACTTCCGGTCGAGCTTGAGGGAAAGGCGACTCCAAGGCGTCTGCGTGTCCGCTCCTTCCCGGGGCCCCAGCTTGGGCTCCCGAGCCGCGGGCAGCCCCCCTCCGGCGCCTCCTGGCCCCCCTCAAGTTGAGGCTGGCTCCCCGGGGGCTTCCCTCCCTGGCCGGTTTTCCCACCTTCACTTTGTGTTTTTCAGGATGAAGACCATTTTAAGCAACCAGACTGTGGACATTCCAGAAAATGGTAAAGTTGGTTTATTTTAGGAACAACATAAACACATTTGCAGCGTTGCTTTATCTGTATAAGGAATTACTCAGTTAAGGCTGCATCCAGTCGCCTGAAAATTTTTCTTTGGGGAATTTTGAACCGATCTTTTGGCAATTCTCCATCTTAGTTACAGAGTAGAAACTTGTACGTTTATGGGCTTTGCTTCTCCATGAACTCGTTGTGAAATTGTTTTATCTTTCCTAGTTGACATTTCTCTGAAGGGTCGGACAGTTATTGTGAAGGGGCCCAGAGGAATCCTCCGCAGGGATTTCAATCATATCAATGTGGAACTCAGTCTCCTTGGAAAGAAGAAAAAAAGGGTAATGCACTTATCAATATTGCTTCAAAAGATCACCCCCTCCCTGAAGAATGGGGGCTCTCCTGTTTAATTGTAACATGCATCTTATCTCCATAAACTAATTCTGGAAATCAAGATTTAAAGCTTCCTTTTATCCTCTCAGTTATTTTTTTAAACGTGATCAGTTAGCAACCAGTTATCCAGCACATATTGTGCCTCATTTGCTTTTTCCTGTTTCTTCTGTTTTTCTAGCTGCCATTCAGGGGGCATGGAGTCAACTCATGATTTCATTACCACATTTCTTCTACTTAACACCAGAAAAATGAATTTAAAATTGACCTCCCCCCTCCCATTTGATGACTATATTCATTGAATTCTCATTAACTTTTAATTCAGAATGAGGGGCAGATTAGTGCATATGAAATAACTTAAATTACATATTAGAAAGGACTCTAGAAGTTAATTATTCTGTCTGTCTCCATAACTTAGGCATCCCAGTACTCTAGTGAAATAATTAACTTCTAGAGGTTAAGCTTCACTATAGCTTAAAATGCCTTCAGATCCTAGTCCAATTCTTTGACCCCTGAATTCTTAAAACTGCATATTCTGATTGGTCTATAACTATAAAATATGCCATTGGCTGGTGGAGCTTTTAGCTACAGCAGTTCTGAAAGACCATTTATTGTTTTAAAGGGACTGCAGTTGAAATTTGTGGGGAGTTTACATGTCTTTTGAATTAATAAAACCTATATTTATTGTCCTCTGGAAAAGGTCTTATGAAATCATTTTCTGTTGCAGCTCCGGGTGGACAAGTGGTGGGGAAATCGAAAAGAACTTGCAACTGTACGCACAATCTGTAGTCATGTGCAGAACATGATCAAAGGTGTTACTCTGGTAAGGAAATAAATGATTTTGTGGGTTCGGGGTGACTTTCCTATGCCTCACTGACTGGACAACTATTGTTCTAAATGTACTGTATAAATTTGTTTTCTTGGTAGCTTTTCCAAGTTAGGAAAGCCAAATGTTTGAGCAAGTTTAAACAAGAATTTCTGATTATTCCTCCATCATTGTTCCTTTCAAGTCTTCTCTAATTCATCATCTACAATTGCCAAAGTAATTTTTGTGTTTCTATGTTGGAGAAATGTAGCTTTAGCCTGTACTGAAAAGTATTTAGCTGTTTTGCAAAATTCTGATGTTCTAAATTTGTTTTATATACAGGGTTTTCGTTACAAGATGAGGTCTGTGTATGCTCACTTCCCCATCAATGTTGTTATTCAAGAGAATGGCTCACTTGTTGAAATCAGAAATTTCTTGGGTGAAAAATATATCCGAAGAGTGCGTATGAGACCAGGTATGTGCATTGTTTCATTTGAACTAGATTTTCATATATTGACAAATGTATGTTTGCCTCAAGAGAATCATGTCATCTCTGTACTAGCTTTAGCTTTAATGTAGGTCTGCACAGTTGGAATTTTGCGTTCTCTATTATAAAAACTATATCCAAATAATTAAAAAATATAATTTTCTGACCTAAACATCCTTAGATGATGCTTACTTCTCAAATCCCAGCCTCTTGGCTTCATTCTAGCTTCTAAGACTCTTTCATTGGATTTTTCTTTGTGTATAATACTGTGAATAACTATGGTCGTAAGTTAACTGCTTATAACCACCTTATGGGAATGTTCTTTATTATGCCTCCTGTGTCTTACACATACGTAGTTAATTGAATGAATAAATGATTGGAGCATTTGGTCCAAGTCACTTGCCTTTTGGTACTTCAGTTTGATGTTTTGATATATTTTTTTTAATTTCAAAAATACATCTTTGCAACCAGTCAGACTTGTGTTGAATTATTCTAGGTTACAATCACCTAGGCATAGAACACCTTGGAGTTGTAATATGAGTGGAATTTAATCTCTAACGCTCATATATAAGTAGCTCTTTTGGGCAGAGCTTTGTGCTTGATAGTTTTCTTAAGATACAGTCATTAGTGTTGATAAAAAAAAAAAAATCCTTACTGAAGAGTATTACGGTTGAGAATTGTTTTTAAATATACTCTTTCATTATTTTCCCCCCATATTAGGTGTGGCTTGTGCGGTTTCTCAAGCCCAGAAAGATGAGTTGATTCTTGAAGGAAATGATATTGAACTTGTATCAAACTCAGGTTAGTATATTTTTGGTTTATAATGTATTTTGAAATTTTGCCTATGTCATATATGTCAATGTCTCCAATGCACAATCATTGTATGTTATTCTATTAAAATGAAGAAATTAATTTAATTTTTTTTGTCCAATAAAATTAAGAGTGGCCTTAGAGGGACTACTGGTTATACTCAATGGTTTTATTTGATAATTTGTGTTTCATCCTCTTGAATTTTTATTTAATAACTTTTGAAGAAGGCTGTTTCTATTATGGGAAAGGACATAATGGGTGCATTATTCATTTGACTAATAACCTTGTATTGAGCTTTTTATATCTTGTTATCTTATAGCTGCCCTGATCCAACAGGCCACTACAGTCAAAAACAAGGATATCAGAAAGTTTTTGGATGGTATCTATGTTTCTGAGAAAGGCACAGTGCAACAAGCTGATGAATAAGTTGGAAAAGGTAAACAGGTGTTAGTTTCTTCAGTGTGAATGTGTCCTCTGGAGGTGACCTGATGTCTGAAATATTCAGGCACTAGTAGTTCCAAGAGGGAAATGAACTGCAGTTTTTCTAATACAAAACTTTAATTTTATTTCTAAGTGATTAGGTGGTATAAAGCATTTTGAAATTTTTGGAGGACTATAAAATATTTATATGGATTATATTGTGTATGTGTGTATAGTCAATATTGGGATGTCCTTTGTCATGGCTTTATGTGATCTACAAATATTTCCCATGGTTTGCTGGCTAATTAAGAATTTTTTCTTTCTACAGATGCCAAAGGCTGTGTCCTGAGGAATCAACACTTATTCAGATGTCAAAATAAAAATACTTTTTTGTCATTTGAGGACTTTTCTTGAATTTTTTCCCGCTAATCCATTGCCACCCCAAGAGGTTTTTTTTTGTTATTATATTTAACTGGACCAGTGGTGGGAAGAATTAATAGGTGACCCTAGATTCTTGAAAGCAAAGCTCCAGAGGATCCTTGAAATATGAAAGTTCTAAGACAACCTTCTGTTTCTGATTGGAGTGGAAAGGTAGTACTCTGATAACAAAATTAATACAAAGAGTTGACAGAGAATACTGCAGTTTGAGATGTAGGGTTGGTCTTTGGTGATCATCATATGTAACAAGAGGAGGCTTCCATATTGTTCTTAGTTTGATATGTTCTTATTTGTACTGATTCTTTGTAACAAAATCTGAGATCCTTCACCTATTTGGTAAAGTGAAGTATAAGGTGGAACCACACATAGCCTTGTAGAAACAAAATTATGTATAAATCCAAATGAGCAAAAATCTACAATTGAAGGGATAATTTGGGGAATATAGCATTCTATTGTAAAGGTATAGACTGAAAAGATAAAATAGCTGAGATTTCTGGGGAGAGGGGATTGGGTGTGAGATGGTTTTCAGAATGCAGAGACGAACAAATAAAATGAAATTTTCTGATATCAAATTCATTAAGAATGGAGACCTTTGTTGAGAAAGTTATTTTGAGACTGGAAGCATTGGTTGTACACATGCACAACTCATCTAGAGAAGGGTAGTTTCCTCAGTGGTGGCTGTGGAAGCAGGACACTGCCATTGAGTTTAGATATCTATTCTTACTCCATGACTTAATCTGTTAACCAAGTCTCAAATGTATATATATCTGTAAGTACCCCCTCTCTTAACTATCATGACCTTGGTGCAGGTCTTTGTTTCCTCATTCCTGGATTGTTACAATAAGCCTTGTGATGAACCTCCTCACTCTGGACATCTAACACTTTACTGCCGAATGTTTTCCCAATACAACTGTGTGATGTCACGCCCCATTCCCTTCTCAGTTATCCATTAGCTCCTCCTTAATGCCAGGAAAGGGTCAAAGGCATTTTTAAGTAGTTCCAATCTTAATTCTCTCCCTCATTGCTGTGCAATGCTTCATATTAAAGACTTACATAAGAAAGGACTGTTCTCAATCATGAATGCCCAGATCTTAGGTGACTCCCAAGAGATGAATCTGCTCCCTGTTAACCAGCTGGGTACAAGTGCAAAGGAGATACTTTGATCTCCATCATCCTAAACTAATCACATATTTCAGTTCCAAAGTCTATTGTTCATCCTTTGTTTTCATGACAACCTGTGATATGGTGGGATATTTTGACATACACATGAATTGGGTTTTAGTATATTAGCTATAGAATCTTCACCCTCAACTCCCAGAATCATTGAAGTCCAGTGGCAAGATGTAAATCAAGACTGGTAACATCCAGTGTGAAGTGGGTGACCTTGGGGTCCTGGATGTCTGACCAAGTTTGAAGAGATTTAACTACCTACATTGCATTTGGAACAAAATTTTTTCATCTGCCTCTGTTAGTATGTCCTCCTAACTCATCCAAGGAGTTTGAGACTTCAGGGATACGTGACAGTTGAGAGGTGGACACCATGAAAGGATGAGCAGAAGTGCTAGTGTCCTTTAACTCCCCATGCATGTAGTAGGCATTCTGCCTGGCACGTTATAAATAAGGATTTTATATTACGTGGACCTCAGGGATTGGATCCCACAAGGGACAATCCCAACTCAATACTTGTTCACCTAAGATCTGGAAAAATAGACAAAAATGCTTTAATGTACTCCAGAACACAAGTACACAGCATTGTTCCTTAATGTGAATTCAGTCCTGGCTCTACTTGAGTTGTCAGTACTTAACAACCCTAAAGGCAATTTAGAAGACCATCTCACCAAACTTACTCACTCATGGCCAGAAACGGGCACCCCCAAAGGTTCATGTGTTGACATGGAACCAGGCAGGGACTTGCCAGGTTCAGTATATCCCTCCAGAAGCGCTCAAGACTTTTTAGTCCCCCTGGATATGTGATCTGAGCCTCCCAGATGTTAAGAAGGGGAGTAAAGTATAGTTGGTAAACACAGAGTAAAAGCTTAATTTTTGCAAATGGAGAAAGATTTTAGATTAAGGGATTTATCCAGGGTTCATTGTATATGTCAGTCAATTCAAATTCAGGTCTTTCCGACTCTTAATTACTTCACCATTCATTCAGCAAAAATTGATTATTATGTTAATGGCAGTGTGCTTAGCAAGAGGATGCAAAACTACTCCCTCTGCCTGAGGAGTTTATAATCTGCTAGAGAGACCCCTAATTAGAACTCTCAGATCTCAGTCTTGACAGAATTCTTGAATGCTTAATCTGTGATGAGGCTATTCTCAAATCTCAACTTTCTTCCCTTCTAAAATGTGCTCTGGAACCAGATCTTTCTCTTCTAACCTTACTTCCCCATTCACTGGCAGTATCCCCACCCATTCCTGCATTAATTCCCCAGAGAATCTACTGATTGCAACCTAATCCTTCCCTACCTTTTTCACTTCACTCTCAGAATAGAATTCCTAGATTCTCTAATCTAAATCCCTTAATACTTTTCGCCATTAAGATTCTAAAGGGATATACCTCTTCCTCTAGCCTATGAAAATGTCCTCACTTTGTCAGGACATGGACCTTCCCATTTTCAAGGTCTAAATTTATTCTCATTGAGACTTGAAAAGGTGAACATCCTTAGGCATGTTGGATAAATCATACTTTTTTTATGAAGATGCACCCATCTAAGACAGTCTTGAAACAAAGTCCCCCCCAAATGACCTTGTCCCTTTTCACTACCCACATCTTTTCCTTAGTGATGGGTAAAGGAGTCTTACAATGGTTGAGGAGCCATCAATTGTCCCACCTACAATAAAGGACTTCAGGCAGAATTCTGAATGGCATTTAAAGGGTCCAGGGTCCCCTCCAATGAAGTGAATCTCAGATCTTACCCATGATTTGAGATGCTCCCTTCTTCTGGGACCTTATTTTTAAAGGGTTTGATGTCCAAATATGCAAAAAAAGATGATGAAACGCAGAATCTCATTGGTTGATAGACCTTGTTCTTAAGGGCCAAAAATTACATATTGGCAGTGGGATCATAGATTGAGTGAGGTGTGAAGCATGAGGCATCTCTACTGACCATAAAATAGTCATAAGATAGATGGGCTACTTCTTAGGTTAGGCAGGAGGAGATGGCACAGAGTACATCATGACTTGGTGGTCAAAAGATGGTTACTTCTCGGGGGCAGAGCCAAGGTAGTGATAAGAGTAGATCATGTCTTAGGCGCTCTCTCATAAATCTTTGAAACTAAGGACTTTAACTAAATTTTCAAGAGACAGAATCAGCAGTGGGGGAGCTTCCTCATATATGCCCTGCGGAGCACCAGGCACAAATTGGGGGAACAGTGGGGGACCTCTGCCAGAGAGAGCACTGAAGCTCAGCCCTCAGGGCACACAGCAAGCAGAGTGGCCACTGCATTCCAGATTCAGGAACAGAAACAGGCATAGCCAGTAAGCAGGAGCCCCCCAGGGCATGAGCCCATTGAACCTAGGGAGGAGAGTGAAGAGAGAGACTGCCAAGTTCTGTCCTCTGCCCCTGGAACAGGACTCTGGGGCTCTGACCACATTCAGATCCTGATCCCAGTCTAGGCCCCCCCATAGAACAACAGGGCCCCCCACCTCAGCCCTGTGGCAGAGGGGTGCATATGGTCATTCACAGACCAGGAGGGAGGACAGAGCCTCACACACTGAGACCCCTTGTGGGAGTGTCCCAAAAGCTTAGGAAGCACCCCCCAAAACAGGCTTAGGCTGGGAAAATGAGCAAGCAGAGAAAAAAAAGAGGAACACCATTGACAAATACATTATCTATGATCCCAAGAAGGATCAATACACTCAGTCTGAAGATGAGGAAGCACAAGCTCCTGCATCTAAAGACTCCAAGAAAAACAAATTGGGATCAGGCTATGATAGAGCTCAAAAAAGACTTTGAAAATCAAATGAGGGAGTTAGAAGGAAAAACTGGGAAAAGAAATGAGAGAGATGCAGGAAGCACATGAAAATGAAGTCAGCAGCTTAGTCAAGGAAATCCAAAAAAATACTGAAGAAAATAGCATGCTAAAAACCAGCTTAGGTCAAATGGATAAAATAGTTCAGGGAGATTGATGAATTTATGCGAAATCAGGACTGAATACTTCAAAACCAAAAAAATGAAAAATTAGAAGAAAATATGAAACATCTCATTGAAAAAACAACTGATATGGAAAACAGATTTAGGAAAGATAATTTAAAAATTCTTGGAATACCTGAAAGTCATGATCAGGAAAAGAGCCTTGACATAATTTTCAAAGAATTACTACAGGAAAATTGCCCTGATATCCTAGAAGCAGAGGGCAAAATAGAAATGGAGAGAATCCACTGATCCCCCTGAGAGAGATCCCAAAAAACCAACCCCTAGAAATATTATAGCCAAGTTCCAGAACTCCCAATTCAAAGAGAAAATATTACAAGCAGCCAGAAGGACACAGTTCAAATATCGTGGAGCTGCAGTCAGGATCACACAGGACTTAGCAGCAACTACATTGGAAGCTCGTAGGGCTTAGAATACAATATACCAGAAGGCAAAAAAGCTTAGAATGCAACCAAGAATCAGCTACCCAGCAAAACTGAATGTCCTCTTCCAGGGAAAAAGATGGACTTTCAATGCACCAGGGGAATTTCACATGTTCCTGTTGGAATGGCCAGAATTGAACAGAAGGTTTGATCTTCAGATACAGGACTCAGGCGAAGCATGGAGATTGGAGGAGAGGGGGGAAATATGAGGGACTTAATTAGGCTGAACTGCATGTATAGAAAAATGATACTGATAATACTCATATGAACCTTCTCAGTTAATAGAGCAGGTAGAGGGAGCTTTTATAGTCGAAGCACAGGAGAAAGTTGAATTTGAAGATAAAATATGGTGTAAAAATGGAGTCAATAGAAAAAAGGGAAATGTAACAGGAGAAAGAAAAAGGAGAGGGTTCATATAATAAGATTTTTCTTTATTCCAATGAGCTATTGCAATGATATGGAAGGGGGGAAGGCAAGGGGGAATGAGGGAATCTTCGCTCTCATCAGAGGTGGCTAGGAGAGGAAATATACTCAATGGGGTATAGACATCTGGAGTAAGAAGGGGGGGAGCAGGGGGAAGGGGTGGGGATGTGAATAAAGGAGGAGAGGATGGACCAAGGGGGGAGAGTGGTCAGATATAACACATTTTCTTTTTTACTTCTTGCAAGGGGCTGGGATTGCCTGTCTGGGACTGTAGGGCCAGGTGGATGCTAGGCCTAAGGGGTGGTATGGGGGCTCTGGGCCTCTTGGCCCCAGGGCCGGGGATCTGTCTGCTGTGCCACTCAGATACCCTACAGCAGAGACGGAATGAAAGGAGAGAGAAAATATAGTACATGGTAGTGGAGAAATACGAAAGGAGGGAGTTGCGATCAGCAATGGCAACGGTGGAAAAATGTGGAAGTAACTTTTGCGATGGACTTATCATAAAGAATGTGATCCACCCACGACAGAATTGTTGGTGTTGGAACAAAAACTGGAGCACATTTTTTTTTATTATTATTATTTTTGGGGGGGATGCAGGGCAAATGGGGCTGGGTGGTCTGCCTGGGGCCACATAGCAGGCTGATCATTGGGTGTCTGAGGCTGGATTTGGACCTGGGTGCTCCTGGCTCAAGGGCCAATACTCTGTCTGCCACCCAGCCACCCCTGCTATTATTACGATTTTATTTTATTTTGGGTCTTTTTTTTCTTTCTTTTGGTTTTTGCAGGGCAGTGGGGTTGGGGTGGCTTGCATGTCACACGGCTGGGTGATTGTTGGGTGTGTGGGGCCAGATGTGGGCTCGGGTGCTCCTGGCTCCAGGGCTGGTGCACCGTCCATTGCACCACCTGGCCATACCTACAATTATTACTATTATTTTTTTAATTTTAATTTTTTCTCTCCCCTTTACTTTATTGCTCAAGTGAGTCTATATTTTGGGGGGGAGGGGGTATTTTGTTTACTCTTAAACAAGAATATTTTTTTAATGTATTAAAAACATTATTTGTAAAAAAAAAATGTGCATACCCTTTGATCCAGCATACCACTCCTCAGTCTATACCCTGAAGAGATGATGAAAAAGGGTAAGAACATCACTTGTACAAAAGTATTCATAGCAGCCCTGTTTGTGGTGGCAAAGAACTGGAAATCGAGTAAATGTCCTTCAATTAGGGAATGGCTTAGCAAACTGTGGTATATGTATGTCTTGGAACACTATTGTTCTATTAGAAACCAGGAGAGATGGGAATTCAGGGAAGCCTGGAGGGATTTGCATGAACTGATGCTGAGTGAGATCAGCAGAACCAGAAAAACACTGTACATCCTAACAGCAACATGGGAGTGATGTTTTACCTTGAAGGACTTGCTCATTCCATCAGGGCAACAATCGGGGACAATTCGGGGCTGTCTGCTATGGAGAATATCATCTGTATCCAGAGAAAGAACTGCAGAGTTTGAACAAAGACCAAGGACTATTACCTTAAATTTAGAAAAAAACCCTCTGATATCTTATTGTCTGATCTTGCTATCTCTTATACTTTATGTTTCTTCCTTAAGGATATGATTTCTCTCTCATCACACCCAATTTAGATCAATGTTTACCATGGAAACAATGTAAAGACTGGCAAATTACCTTCTGTGTGGGTGAGGGGATGGGGGGGAGGGAAGTAAGATTAGGGGAAAAATTGTAAAACTCAAAATAAATAAAATCTTTAATAAAAAAAAAGAAAAAATCTGAAAAAAAAAGATGGTTACTTGTTGGTCCTGAAGCACAAAAATAAATTGGAGAACTTTCCATGTAGTTGGGCACTTCAACTGCATGGGGTTTATTGGAGGGTCTCTTGCTATTTTCCTATGAATACAGAAGTGATCTTATTCTCTGGATTTCACAGCTCTGGGACTCAATATACAGAGCTTAGAATCCTAAATTTGATTGATAGTAATTAGAATTTGAGTAGGGGGTCCTCATTTGCTAAATTTGCTTGCAAAGATTTATAAAATAGCAGGTTGTCCCAAAAGTCTTAGTGAAATTTTAAATTTCAATAACTTCTGAAATATAAATGCTTCAAACATAAAAACATTTGAAAATTATTTAATTTCCTTAGTTTTGTGAATTTTGAATAACTAATATTTGCTTTAGAAAAGATACTGGTTTTCTCAAAATTATAGTGGAATTTTTTCCCTCTACATGATAGGCAGTTCTTAGAAAACAGGGATCTGACTTTAATAATAATTCACATTTATATAGTGTACTAAAAGTTTCACAATTGATGAGATAAATAGTACAAGCAAGTTGAAATGACATTCAGTTTCATACAGCTAGTCTAAGAGCTAGGATTTAAGGCCAGGTGTCCTGATTCTAAATCAGCATCTATAAACAACTACATGATCTGGATTGCTGAGCCAGGATGATAGGTAGGGGAAGATCATTCCCTGCTTACAGAAACAGTAAACTTTGTGCAGACACTCTTTCAAATGCTACGAAGACCTCCTGATTCTATCCCTTCTTTGTGCCTCTATACTTCAATAGGGAAAAATATTTTTGAGGTTGAGTGATTGGGTCAAATCTGGTGAAGGGGCTGAATATGAGTAATAGACATTATTTATTTAGAATAAATTATATCAAAATTAAGCACATTTTGTTAACAACAATGCACATGCCTTTTTCACCCAGAGACTTTTTAAACATTAAAGTTTTACTGCAGTACTTTAATTTATACACAACACCTGTTGTACAAAAATCATTTTAAGGTCAGTACTTTGCATAAAATATGAACACAATTTACTTACTTGACTTCAAAAGGATGTGGTGTTGCAAGTTTATAGCAAACAAGCATACAAAAATAACAACATTTTTTCTCATTTGCAAAATGAGAGAATTGCTTGAACTAGATTGCCTGAATTCCCTTTTCAACCTTTTATTATGTTCCTATGCTCCTCCATTTACCGCCTTCCCTTCCAAATGCAACATGGTAACTGATAAGCCAATGGTTTTCTAATCAGCTAATATATTTTGATGGGAAATATGCAGCATGACTTAAGTAGAAAGTTTTGAATCAAAGACTAGCAAGAAACTGCCTGAAATTGGCAAGAATAAGTGGCTGAAAAAATACTGGTAGCAGAAAAAACAGAAAATAGGAAATAGGTGACCTCCCCCCTCCCCCATTGTCAATACAATAATAAGCTTTAAAATAAAAATTTTAAGAAGCAAAATATATCTTCAAAATAGTTAAGTTATGAATTTAAATAGACACTAGGTACACTAAAAGCTGTGCAAAATCTTTAAAATTAAATTAAAGCTAAAAATATTCTGAATTTTTGTATTGCTTACAACTTGAATATCTGGTAGAATATAAGTTCCCTGCCACCTAATGTGGTGCCTAGAACAGTGGCACAGAATTGCCCTCAATAAATGTTTGTTGAATGATATTCCTTTTCCACACTTTGTATAGTAGGGGCATGTTATTTGACTGCCTAGGATTTCTTATAGAAAATATACTTGAAGGGGCAGCTAGATGGCACAGTGGATAGAGCACTGACCCTGAAGTCAGGAGGACCTGAGTTCAAATGCAGTCTCAGACACTTAATAATTGCCTAGTGTGTGACCTTGGACAAGTCAGTTAACCTCATTACCTTGCAACCCCCCCCCCCAAAAAAAAAAGAAAGAAAGAAAATATACTTGAGTTCTAGATAGGGCAGTGTCTCAATGGCATATACCACCAGTTAAAAAGTAAAAACTACATCAATCGCTGCTCACTACTGTATGGCTTCCCAAAAAGGTGCTCAATATGTATTTGTTGAAGGAGTGAATCTAAGCTCATTTTCATGAAAATAGAAATTCACAGGGCCTCACATACAGTCCGTTAGGCAAATAAATATTATTTTCATTCTCTGGGCCTGTTTCCTTTTCTATTAACATTAGAGAGTTAAACTAGACCTCTGTGGATCCTTTTTAGGTCTAAATCTAAAATCCAGTTAGATGATTGCTAAGGTCCCTTTCACTATTTTCATCCTATAATTTTGTATTAGGTACTCAATGAATATTTGAGTGAAAATTGATGTCTTTCTTCATGGAAAACTGGATGGCATAGTAGAAAGGGCAGGATTTGGAGCCAGAGGGCATAAGTTCAAATCCTGATTCTATTTACCTACCAATACCTCTCTTTTAAAAATATAGGAATTAGGGGGCAGCTAGGTGGCATAGTGGACAGAGCACTGGCCTTGGGGTCAGGAGGACCTGAGTTCAAATACAGCCTCAGACACTTAATAATTACCTAGCTGTGTGACTTTGGGCAAGTCACTTAATTCTACTACCTTGCAAAAACAAAAAAAAATGAATTAAAATATAGGAATTAGACTAGACTAGACTAGCTTAAAGTTATTTGTAGCTTTAAATATATAATGTTATTAACTGACTTAAAAAAAAGATTCAATTTTTCATAAACTGAGTTGACCAGTTTTTGATGCTATAAACAGTCAGACTCAGATTAATGTACCTTGAGGCTCTAGGGAGAAAATACTGAAAAATTAAGTACTATTTTTTCTATCCACAGAAGAGAAATTCAGCAAAATATACTGTAGAGATGAACTATCTTTGACTCACTCTTAGGCAGCATAAATGAGTAAATATAAAATCAGCACTAAAAGTTCATTTTCCTTCAGGCAGTCCTTTATATGAGTAGACCAGGCCAGTTATTTTAATTATGTATATCTTATCAAGGTAACTTTTTATTCCAAAATTAATATTTTTTGAGATCAGTGGGAGAATAATTCATACAATTACTTGCCTTGACAAAATAATTTCTTGCTGAGATCCTTTAGACAGGAGAATTGTCCTATATTTCAGAACAGGGTTCTTAACCTGTAATCGGGAGAGGGTCTATGAACTTAATTGGGGGAAAAAATTATATCTTTATTTTTAATAACTTCTAAATGAAATTTAGCATTTTCTTCAAGTATGAATGACTATAGTATTAGCAGTACCTGTAACTTTATCACTAATATAAATCACAAGTATTTTCATATCCTAAAATATTCTTTATGCTCATCATTTCTTAAAGATTACTAGTTATTAGATTATTTTAAAATGTTTTATCTTGTAATTTAATGTATTAACAAAGAAGATTTATCACAAATTTATTTTTAATAATTTGATAATTTTCAATATAGTTGGTTTACTTTATAATACCATGTTTTCAAATGCATGAAATCAAATATATTTTATTTGGTTCATTAATATTATTTATTTTGTACTTTTAAATTGTTCTGAGGAATCCAAAGGCTTTAGCTTTGATTCCCAAGGAATCATTGACATTCCAAGGTTAAGAATTCCTGATCTAGCAATTTAGCTACTGATAGACAGAACCAATGTCCCTACAGAGAGTTGGCATTAATAAATGCTAAGCTCACTATTTTTGTGGTGTTTACTTATAGGAAGGAACAATAGGATGGCATAAAGTCAAGGTTTCTCTTAATTTTGCCAAAGACATTTAGAGAACATTATCATGTTTTATCTTGGAGGCTCCTTTAGAAAGTCTTTCTTTTTTCAACAAAAATTGAAATATTGAATTCACCTGATTTCAGTTCCTAGACAGTGAGCGTTGAGGAAAGATTATCTACATTTTTAATTGCCCTATTACAATAACAATTTGCTAAACTCAGATATTGTTAATACCAGAAGAAAGGCCACATCTGAACATAGCATTAGAAATAGTCTTAGTCAAGGAAAAGGGATCATTTTACAATTTGGGTTTATTTAGACTAATCTAGATGTGTTTTTAAGTTTTTTTAAAGTACTTTTTTTGTCTATTATCATTATTCAGCTTGGAAAGATTGATAAGGCAAGGATTATTACCAGTATTTATCAAAGGAATAAATTAAGGTCCTTGCCTAAAGTTACAAAGCAGTGGTGGGACCAGAATCCAGGTCTCCCTACTAATAACCATGATTTCATAGATAACCAAAGATTTCATTATGTTTTACATCTTGTAGTCAGTGTCCAGATAAATTTATTACTCAAATGATGGATTTCAGATAATTGACATTGTTTTCTTATCCCTTTTTCCCTTAATGGAAAGATATCCGAGGGAGTGTGCAGTTTGGGACAAATTTTGGAAGAACATCAATAAACTGGAGCATATCCAGAGAAAAGTAACCAAGGTGGTAAAAATTCTTAAGATCCTGCCATTTTTGTGTGAAGGAACTGAGGATGCTTTTCCTAAAGAAGACAGGGGAAACCAGATAGCTTTCTTGAAGTACTTGAAAAGTTTTCAAGTAAAAGAGGATGATGATTTATTTTCTTTGTCTCCAAAAAACAGAACTAGAAACATTTCATCTCGGCTTGATGTAAGGGAAGACCACCTCACAATTAGAGCTATTCAGAAATGGATTGGGTAGAGAATACCCCTTTGCTTAGGTCTTTACAAGCAATGACTGGATAATCCTTGGATCTCCTTCAAGTACAGGTTATATTAGTTAGTTTCTGAGGCCCTTCCGATTATGAGAAGCTATATTGTAAAAGAACAGCCAGTTTCCATATTCTTTATTTTTTCTACTTATGTCTCCTCTCTCTCCTCTCATTTTGGAAGTATGCTCTGACATAAAGAGAAAGTGCCTTATGGAAATGAATAAAATGGAATTTATAAACAAGTTATGTTGTTGCTTCTCTGATTTAAGGAAGAATTAAAAATCTATGGTATAGAATTGAACCCAGAACCCAATTTTGAATTTTAAAGGTTCTGATTATGTTATAACCACCAACCCTCATCTACACACATAAAAGTAGAGTGACCCAAGGGAACTTATTAGAATTTACAAGACGCCTAAGTTATAACAGGTACAGGACACTTCTTATAACTTAAAGTCGGCTCAAGTGACGAGTTTATCTTCAACCTCACCACTAATTTGTTGACATCAGCTCCTAAGGGAAAATTAATGTGGACCACCCTGCAAAACCATGGCCATTCCCTTGTTTCAACCAAGATCCCAGCATTTCTTCCTGTATGTATTTGTTTCCTGTAACCTACTTGGAATGGGGAAAGTGGAGTGAACTGATTCATTGCCTTTTGAAGGCGGATAGAAATAAAACTGGATTAGCTGAGGACATTCTTATGACCTTTCTTCAGTGGAATTGCAATATGTTGTTTCAAGTTCTTTGCCTTATAATATTTTTTTTTCTTTCTCTTGTGGAAAATGGTAGCTGTTAAAAGTAGGGTCACAGTGGAAACAAGACAACAACCAAAGAATATCATGGGTTTCTTCTTCTCAAAAAATAGGCAGAAATTGCACTGTTTGTCTTGGTGACTCTTCCCACATCCAAAACTGGTATGCTCAGAAGGGAAGCCCCTGCTGCTGATCAGGTTGTTGTAAAACTGTATTGAGGACTTTGCTTTTAAATCAGATGTAAAGAATCCAAATCTGGGTTTAAATTTTTCTTCTGTTAATTTAAATGCATAATAGCCTTTGATCTTGACTTTATCAATTAAGTAAGCTGAAAAAGAGAGATTGGAATATGTGTTAGTAAACCATTCCACTTTTTTAAAAAAAATAGATAAAAGGGGTGTCTAGGTGGTGCAGTGGATAAAGCACTGGCCCTGGAGTCAGGAGTACCTTGGTTCAAATCTGGTCTCAGACACTTAATAATTACCTAGCTGTGTGGCCTTGGGCAAGCCACTTAACCCTGTTTGCCTTGCAAAAAAAAAACAACCTAAAAAAATAGATGAAATATGTAAACACCTTAGTAGAATATAAATTTCCTGGAGGACAGATTCAGTTTTGTGTTTCTATTTCTTTCTCCATCACCTAGCCCAGTGCTTAAATAAATTCTAAATTTATATGGCTAGGAGAAATGCTTCCCTTTAAATGAATAAGCTATAGTCATAATCACCAATTCACTCATCCAATATCCCTTTGACATAATAATAGTAATAATAATAATAATAATAATAATAATAAGTAACATTCATGTAACTTTGAGGCACAGTGTCTAGACCATGGTATATATCCTTCCTCAATTTCTTATTATTTCTATGACACTGAGCAAATCACTTCCTTGTGCTTCTGGGTTTGTTTTTTTTAAAACTGAAAATAAGGGGGAATTGGACTAAATCATTTCTGAGATCCCTTCCTGTTCTAAATCTATTTATTCTGTTCCATAAAACCAGAGAATATCGGGTTTGGGAGAGACCTCAGGAGTTCTCTGATCCAATTTATTCCCAAACAAATATCACCAAAATGTACTTGTTCCGGCTCTGCTTGAGGACCTGTAGTAATGGGGCACCATCCAGTCTACTTTTAAACAGATATAATGGTGAGGACAATTTTCCTTAATATAATATGGTCTCTTGGTCTCTCACTATCTTGGTTGCCCACCAGAGGGACTCTGGTATGTCAGTGTCCTCTCTAAAATATGTGCTCAGAGCCAAACACGGTTCTCTAGATGTGGTCTGGCAGGGACACTGTGCTTCCATGAATATAGCCTGTGCCACCTGTTGACTCATATAGAGTTTGAAATATACTAAAATTAGTTTTCCAATATAATGCCCAGGTTTTGGGTCAAAAAGTTCCAATTTCCAGGTACTAAGATCATTCTATCCAAAGTGTAATCCCTAATTACAAGATCTTCCTCACAAGTTTTCCCTAGAGCAAATTTTCTCGTTTTCTCCTTTGCACTTATTATATTCTACTTTTTGTCAAACATATTCAATACATGTCATGCCTTCCCTGTTAGACTGTAAACCCCACTCAGGTGGGCATTTGTTAAATGACTACAGTGTGCAAATCATTAGGCTAGACCTTAGAAATACAAGAACAGGGGAGGCTAGGTGGTACAGTGGGTAGAGCACTGGCCCTGGAGTCAGGAGGACCTGAGTTCAAATCCGGCCTCAGACACTTAATAATTACCTAGCTGTGTGGCCTTGGGCAAGTCACTTAACCCCATTGCCTTGCAACAAAAAAAAGCCTAAAAAAAAAAAAAGAAATACAGAGACAAAATGACAAAATACCTTCCTCCTCAAAAAGCTTATTTTCTAATCGAGGGACAAAGCATATTCGCAGAAAGTAAATTTTTGATAACTTGAAGAAGAAAAAAAGCTTAGGAAAAGCTTTTTTTTCTAGTAGGTGGCCCAAGAGCTAGAGGAAGCTTGGATTTTTAAGGGTCAGAGTTGAAGGGGGGAGAGAGAATGTCAAGATCCCAGTCAACAGCTGATGAGGGGCCGGACCATGTTCTTTCCTGTTTTTGTATTCCTAGTACTCTCCTCCTAGATTTCTTCTATCATCTGAGGCTAAAGTCCTCAAAAAGGTTGTCCTTAATAGTTTCCTCCACTCCCCCCCCCACATTCTCTTCTTAATCTCTTACTATCTTGCTTCCTAGCTCATCATTCCACAGAAACTGCTCTCTCAAGAATTACCTTATTACTGTATATTTGTTTTTCAGTTGTGTCTGACTCTTTGTGTCTCTTTTGGGGTTATCTTGCCAAAGATAGTGGAGTGGCTTGCCATGTTCTTCTCCAGTTCATTTTACAGATGAGGAAACTGAGGAATGCCTGGTTAAGTGACTTGGCCAGGGTCACACAGTTACTAAGTGTGTGAGACTAGATTTAAACTCAGGGAAATGAGTCTTCCCGACTCGGGGTACAGTGTAAGGAATTCTAACAGTCTTCAGTTATGGTGCCATACAGATGACTTTTTTTTTAGGTTTTTTGCAAGGCAAATGGGGTTAAGTGGCTTGGCTAAGGCCACACAGCTAGGTAATTATTAAGTGTCTGAGGCTGGATTTGAACTCAGGCACTCCTGACTCCACTATGCCACCTAGCCACCCAACAGATGACTTTTAAATGAAAAAACTTGGATTCAAGTTGTGGTTCTGCCACTAACTTGTTATACAACCTTGGGCAAGTAACTTCCCTTATTCTTAATTTTTCTTATCTTTAAAATGAGTGTAATAATATTTGAAATATTTACTCTATGAGGTTATTTTGTGGATCAACTTAAATGTATGTAACACATTTTATATATTGTGAAATGTTCAGTGTAAATGTGAATTGTTAACCTTACTTCCTAAGTCATTTCTATTCTGGTGTGCCTAGGATTTCTTACAACTATCTTCTATTCTTTCCTACTCACTTTTTTTTTTTTTAGGTTTTTGCAAGGCAAATGGGGTTAAGTGGCTTGCCCAAGGCCACACAGCTAGGTAATTATTAAGTGTCTGAGACCGGATTTGAACCCAGGTACTCTTGACACACCACCTAACCCCGCCCCCCTCACTGTTTTAATTATTGTTGTCTGAATCTTGGATACTCATTCCTTTAACTATTCTTGTCTAAAAATAGACATCTTAGATACTTCACTAAATACTTCTCTAAATCCAGAATATTCTAGATCTGCTCTCCTTCCCTGGGGATTACCTTTTAGAACTTCCTGAATGTATTTTTCTAAGTAGTATTTTCGGAGTTCATCATTTTCCAAGGACTGGTCATCGATCCCATTGGATGTGATATAGATATCTACATCACCATAATTTTTCTGGATCCAGTTGAGAATCTTTCGCTGTCCCCATGGCAACACTGTCTGGCGGGTGGGGGAGCTCAGGCAAGTAATATCCTGCAGAAATTGGACATCTCGGTCAAAATTATAATGACTACCATTCTGCTGCTCATGGATGACAAACCTCGTGGTAAAGTGGTTTAGGGCAAAGAAGTCGGCTGAACCTTGGACAAGCTTCCTTTCCTCCTCTGTGAAGCGTGGTAGCACAGAACTGGAGAGCCCCTCCTTGTTTTTGAAGGCAATGTGCTCCTTCATTGCTTCTGGGTAGTCTCCTGTCTTGAAAATGGGTTCTGCAAACCATGCAATTTCAAACTGGAGAAATCGCTCGGCTGCTTTCAGGTGGGAGTCAGCAAAAGGATTGGCAGGTTCAGCCCAGTCTGCATGCAGAGACAGAGAGACTGCCCCATGCTGGGGTAGTCTATACCGGCTATCGTAGACATGCCAGGCCAGGGCATGGGCAATCAGTAAATTGTGAGCGGCTCTGTACGTATCATTGCTGCTGCTGTTGTATATGTCACTCAATCTGTTGGGTTCATTGATAGTGATCCAGAGCTTGACCAAATCTCCAAGTTCCTGAAAACATAGATTTGCATAGTCCCGAAAAGCATGAACAGTTGACTGGTTTAGCCATCCTCCATTCTGGAGCAAAGGTGCAGGGAGGCCTAAGTAAGTGTGAGTTGGATAGTATAAAGTGACCATGGATGAAATGTTGAGTTTTAGCACCTCGCTGATCACACATCTGTAATACCTAAGAACTTGTCTGTTAACTCCAGACAAGTCTCCATTGGGTAAAATTAGGGACCAGTTCAGGGCAAACCTATACTGGGTGATTTTCATTTTTGCCAACAATTCAAGTTGTTTTTTAATGCTGACAAAATCTGTGCATTGAGCAGCTCTTGTTTTTATTGTCACGCCTTTTATTTGGTGGAGCAATCCATTGCCAGAGACATTCCATGAGTAAAGGTGAGGGTCATTGAACTGTGGAGAAGAAGCTACTGACTCGGCCTGTGAAATGCAAGAAACACATTCAGATGAGGCAAAGAAGGAAAAGTTCAAGACTTTATTTTTGTCTCTAATCGAAACCTGAGAAGGAATATATGATGCTTATCTTGACCTATATTCTGGGACTTTTCATTTCCATGAGACCAGTTCTTGATATTTTTTAAAATTAGTTTTTGTCATTTAACAAAAGTCTTCAACCTCCATCCTCCCAAATAAAAAAGAGGAAAAACAAAACCCTTATAACAAATATAACAAATGCCAAGCAGTATCCAAAAATATATTTGTATCAGTTTGACTCTATCCCTCTCTATTAGGAGGTGGTAGCATGATCCTTGACATTTTCTAGGGAAACCAGAAAAGGTGGACATGGAACTGGATCTGATATTGCAAACTACTCATTCCACCAGAAATCACTGAGTAACTGTTCCTAGGTTATTATCTCTTCATTCTCAAATACTTTCCTTCATTTTTACTTTCCTTTACTTCCCAAGCTAAGACAAAATCAAGCATCTGGCTTCATGCTCTGACTTGACATTTTAAAAATTGATTATTTAATCAAATATTTATTTATAAACAGAAATATTATTAATTAAATAATATAATTTATTAAATTGTTAATAATAAAAATATTAATTATTTGATTAAAAATTGGGGGGAAAAAGCTAACTCTAGAAAACTGCTGCAGGATGACAATGTGAACTTGGTCAATCATAATAAGGATTCAATATAGATTAAGAGTGTGGAAATGCTTCCAGGGGCAGCCATGAATATAGTGTTGACTTCAAGTTAGGAAGACCTGAGTTCAAATTCTGCCTGTTGTGCTACTCTGGGCAAGTCACTTAACTTCTCTTCAGTTTCCCAAATTTGACTTCAGTTTCCTCATCTGCAAAATGGGGATGATAATTGTGCCTATTTTATAGGGCTGTTATGGGGGTCCACAAGAGATGATAGTTGTGTAAAGTGCATTGTAAACCCTAAAGTATTATACAAATTTTAACTGTTATTTTTGGGCTCAGTTGTGTAATCTGAAGATGGACTTTGTAATGACTATACTATATATTAGAACTTCTCCAGAGGGAACAAGACAATGGAGTTACATAATAATCAGCTAGTTAGAGGGATTTCTGAGACTCAGAACTGTTTGACCTACCACTGATCCTTTTTAAGTGAAATCTAACTGAATTTGGAGATATCTGTAGCTGTTGGAAACCACAGATTGACCAGCTCAAGGGCAACACAGAACAAGACTTGTTTGGGACTTTATAAACTACCTGGCTTATTGTGTCTATGGATGTATCTCTCGCCTTAACCTAGTTTCCCCCTTGAAACCTCTAGAAACTATATCATCGGGGGCGGCTAAGTGGCACAGTGGATAGAGCAGCGGCCCTGGAGTCAGGAGTCCCTGAGTTCAAATCCGGCCTCAGACACTTAATAATTACCTAGCTGTGTGGCCTTGGGCAAGCCACTTAACCCCACTGTCTTGAAAAATCTAAAAAAAAAAAAAAAGAAACTATATCATCTTCTCTGAAAATAAATGCTTTTATAATTGGAGATCAGACTATATTTCATTTAGGACCTCTGGGGGCCTGCCTTTAACATTTATGCAATATTAAAAAATAGTATTTTGACAGTATCCTAGAAGTCCTTGTCTCAATTAAATTAGACTTAATTTGATCAGTCCTCCTTGAACAGATGACTTAATCAGTTTTAGGGAGGGTCCAGATTCCCTAAAACTGAAGCAATCTTTTTAAAAGAATTTTTAATTAATTTATTTATTTTGAATTTTACAATATTACCCCCCCACAGAAGGCAGTCTGTTACTCTTTATATTGTTTCCATGCTATACAATGATCTAAATTGAATGTTCTGAAAGAGAAATTATATCATTAAGGAAAAAAATAAAATATAAGAGATAGCAAATTGCATAATAATATAACTTTTTTTTGTTTGTTTTCTTTTAAATTAGAGGCAATAGTCTTTGGTCTTTGTTCAAACTCCACAATTCTTTCTCTGGATACAGATGGTATTCTCCATCACAGATACCCCCAAATTGTCCCTGATTGATGTGCACTGATGGAATGAGCAAGACCATTGAGATTGAGCATCAACCCCATGTTGCTTCTGGATCTGCTCATCTCGCTCAGCATCAATTCATGCAAATTCAGGCTTCTCTGAATTTCCATCCTCCTGGTTTCTAATAGAGCAATAGTGTTCTATAACATACATATAGCACAACTTGTTCAGCCATTCCCTAATTGATGCACATTCACTCAATTTCCAATTCTTTTGCATGAAGCAATCTTTTTTGATTTCCGATTAGAAATGACTGATGAATTTGATCAAAAAAAGTATCTTTTTGTTCATCTTTGACCTGATTGAAAGGGTTCTAGTAAACTGGGGGGATAGAGGGAGTTGGTAATTAGTTCCTGAAAGATGGTTCTCTGAGGTATCAGCATTAAGATTACTATTGTTCTATTTAAATAAATCGGAACCAAGTCAAGTTAAACTACTTTTTTTTACACCTTTTATGCCTTTTTTTAACTTTGCTGAAAAATCTTGTCTTTTGTTTTAGTTACTATAAAACATAAGTGGAAATTGCTCAGGAAGAACAGCATTCCAATTAGCTGGGGAAACTTTGTTGGTTAGCACCTCTCTCAAGCAAGAGTGTTTCTAAGGATAGGGATAAGAACTAGATTTGTGATTTCATTGATGAACCACTTAAAGTCTTAAACTACTGAGGACTTTGAAGGGTAAAGTCACTATGTCTCTCTCAGGTGGGACAATGCCAGGTATTTCTTGGTTCCAAACAGCTTTCTTTTCATTAAGTCACTTTGCCTACAATACTTGTATATTACAATAAATTTTCCTTGACACACTTTGGCTAAAACACAATCCAGAGCTTCTCCTCCACAGGGGCAGTTGCCAGAGACAGAAATAACCAAAACCCCTTTCACTTCTTCCACTTAAAAGAAACCAAGATTTCTCT
The DNA here is from genome assembly GCF_037893015.1 of Macrotis lagotis. NCBI lineage: Eukaryota > Metazoa > Chordata > Mammalia > Peramelemorphia > Peramelidae > Macrotis > Macrotis lagotis. The sequence continues at coordinate 176,221,475 of NC_133660.1, forward strand.
GCCACTTTCATCTCCCCACAACAATTGGAAATAGGAAATTTCAAGTCAAATCTCTACAATCAAGTCACCTGCAACTATGTGCTATCAAGGGGGCGGAGCCAAGATGGCAACAAGAGAGGAACATCTCTTAGGTGCTCTCTAATAAAACTTATAAACTAAGGAATCTAACTAAATTTTTGAGAGACAGAACCCACAGAGGGACTCAGTGAGGCAGTTCTCCTACTCAAGGTAACCTGGAAAAGAGCAGAAAGGCTCTGCTCTCCGGGTTGGAGGGGCGGCCCGCCAGAGTGAAAGAACTTCAGCCTCCCGGAGGCAGCCCCAGGGCACTGGGAGTCTCAGCTCACAGCAGCAAGGGAGTTTCCTGACCTACGCCCGGGCACAAATTGGGGGAACAGCGGGGGACCTCTGCCAGAGCGAGCACATGGAGTCCAGCCCTCAGGGCACACAGCAATCAGCTTGGCCAGCACAGCCCAGATCCAGAAACAGAAGCAGGTGGAGCCTAAGCAGGAGCCCCCAGGGCATGAGCCCATTGAGCTGAGGGAGGGGAGTGAAGAGAGAGATTGCAGAGCTCTGTCCTCTGCCTCTGGAACAGGACTCTGGGGCTCTGACCACATTCAGATCCTGATCGCAGTCTAGGCCCCCCATAGAACAGCAGGCCCCCCCCCACCTCGCTCCGTGGCAGAGGGAGGTGCTTATGGTCATTCACAGACCAGGAGGGAGGACAGAGAGTGTCCCAAAAGCTCTGGAAGCACCCCAAAAACAGTCTCAGGCTGGGAAAATGAGCAAGCAGAGAAACAAGAGGAACACCATTGAGAAATATTTTGCATATGAGCCCAAGAAGGATCAAAACACTCAGTCTGAAGATGAGGAAGCAAAAGCTCCTGCATCTAAAGACTCCAAGAAAAACAGACATTGGGCTCAGGCTATGACAGAGCTCAAAAAAAGACTTTGAAAATCAAATGAGGGGGGCGGCTAGGTGGTACAGTGGATAGAGCACCGGCCCTGGAGTCAGGAGTACCTGAGTCCAAATCTAGCCTCAGACACATATTAATTACCTAGCTGTGTGGCCTTGGGCAAGCCACTTAACCCTATTTACCTTGCAAAAAAAAAAATCAAATGAGGGAGATAGAAGAAAAACTAGGAAAAGAAATGAGAGAGATGCAGGAAAAACATGAAAATCAAGTCAGCAGCCTAGTCAAGAAAATCCAAAAAAAATGCTGAAGAAAATAGCATGCTAAAAACCAGCTTAGGTCAAATGGATAAAACAGTTCAAGAAGTTATTGAGGAGAAGAATGATTTAAAAAGCAGAATTGGCCAGGTGGAAAAAGAGATAAGAAAGCTCTCTGAGGAAAACAAACCCTTCAGACAAAGAATGGAACTCAGGGAGATTGATGAATTTTCGAGAAATCAGGACTCATTACTTCAAAACCAAAAGAATGAAAAATTAGAAGAAAATGTGAAACATCTCATTGAAAAAACAACTGATATGGAAAATAGATTTAGGAAAGATAATCTAAAAATTCTTGGAATACCTGAAAGTCATGATCAGGAAAAGAGCCTTGACATCATTTTCAAAGAATTACTACAGGAAAATTGCCCTGATATCCTAGAAGCAGAGAGCAAAATAGAAATGAAGAGAATCCACTGATCCCCCTGAAAAAGAGATCCCAAAAAAACCAACCCCTAGGAATATTATAGCCAAGTCCCAGAACTCCCAAGTCAAAGAGAAAATATTACAAGCAGCCACAATTACAAGCAGGACACAATTCAAATACCGTGGAGCTGCAGTCAGGATCACACAGGACTTAGCAGCAACTACATTAAAAGCTCGTAGGGCTTGGACTATAATATACTGGAAGGCAAAAGAGCTTAGAATGCAACTGAGAATCAACTACCCAGAAAGGCTGAATGTCCTCTTCCAGGGGAAAAAGATGGACTTTCAATGAACCGGGGGATTTCAAATGTTCCTGTTGAAACAACCAGAGCTGAACAGAAGGTTTGATCTTCAAATACAGGACTCAGGTGAAGCATAGAGAGTGGAGGGGCGGCTAGGTGGCACAGTGGATAAAGCACCAACCCTGGAGTCAGGAGTACCTGGGTTCAAATCTGGTCTCAGACACTAATAATTACCTAGCTGTGTGGCTTTGGGCAAGCCACTTAACCCCGTTTGCCTTGCAAAAAAAAAAAATTAGAGAGTGGAGAAGGGGAAAATATGAGGAATTTAATAATGATGAACTACATGTATTCCTGTATAGAAAAATGACACTGATAATATTCATATGAACCTTCTCAATTAACAGAGCAGGTAGAAGGAGCTTTTATAGTTGAAGCACAGGAGAAAACTGAATTTGAAGATATATTGTGGTGTAAAAATGTAATCAATAGATAAAAGGGAAATGTAATGGGAGAAAGAAAAAGAAGAGGAGGAATAGCCTAAGATATTTCATATAATAAGTTTTTTCTTTATTACAAGGAGCTATTGCAATGATATGGAAGGGGGGAAGGCAAGGGGAATGAGGGAATCTTCACTCTCATCAGAGGTGGCTAGGAGAGGAAACAGCATATATACTCAATGGGGTATAGACATCTGGAGTAAGAAGGAGAGAGGGGGGACAGGGGGAAGGGGGGGATGTAAATGAAGGAGGAAAGGATGGACCATGGGGGGAGAGCGGTCAGATATAACACATTTTCTTTTTTACTTCTTGCAAGGGGCTGGGATTGGATGACCTGTCTGGGACCATAGGGCCAGGTGGATTCTGGGTCTAAGGGGTGGTATGGGGGCTCAGGGCCTCTTGGCCCCAGGACCAGGGATCTGTCTGCTGTGCCACTCAGCAACCCTACAGCAGAGTCAGAGTGAAAGGAGAGAAAAAATATAGAACATGGTAGTGGAAAAATACAAAAGGAGGGGGTTGAGATTAGCAATGGCAACGGTGGAAAAATATGGAAGTAACTTTTGTGATGGACTTATCATAAAGAATGTGATCCACCTGTGACAGAGTTGTTGGTGTTGGAACACAGACTGAAGCACATTTATTATTATTATTATTATAATTTTGGGGGTGTGTGCAGGGCAAATGGGGCTGGGTGGCCTGCCTGGGGCTGCATAGCAGGGTGACCATTGGGTGTCTGAGGCGGGTGCTCTGTCCGCCACCCAACCGTACCTACTATTATTACTATTTTATTTTATTTTGGGTCTTTTTTTTTCTTTTCTTGGTTTTTGCAGGGCAGTGGGGTTGGGGTGGCTTGCATGTCACACAGCTGGGTGATTGTTGAATGTACGGGGCTGGATATGGGCTTGGGTGCTCCTGGCTCCAGGGCTGGTTCTCCATCTACTGTGCCACCTGGCCATACCTACAATTATTACTATTATTTTTTATTTTAATTTTAATTTTCCTCTCCCCTTTATCACTCAAGCAAGTCTATATTTTTTGGGAGAGGGGTATTTTGTTTACTCTTAAACAAGAATATTTTATTAATGTATAAAAAACTATTTGTACAAAATTAGAATAAATAAATATTAAATTTTAAAAAAAGAATTGTATGGTCAGCATCTAAAGCATATGTTTGATAAAACAAGTTGCAGAAAATTTACATGAATTTCAAATAGTTATATTTTGAATCTTTCCTAAAATCTTACTTTGATTTTGCTATGGAGGTTACTCTAGAATTCTCAAAGGTGATGTCTTCTGAGCACAAAAGCTGGCAGGTCCTACCTAACTTGCTTTAAGCATTGGCTCAGTGATCAACTAAATGTTCATTCATATCCTCATTTGGAGGATCAACTAAGCAAAGTTCAGAGAAGTTCATCACAAGTTTGGCAATGGAGTACGGACACTTTTGACCACATCAGCTCTTAAATATATAAATTGAGGATGGTATTTAATTTGTATTGACAGAACACTGAATAAACTAACCACAGATTATTGTCTTATTTTGACATTTTTATCACATTTTGTTACTAAAGTAGGAGTGATTCATTATTGTAAGTATAACTTCTTTTGTTCATAGTATTTCTAATCTAACTGCATAATTAAATTGGAATTATTAAACTGCCTACTAAGATAAAAAAAAGCCTATGTGCTGTCAACCACCCTTATCACCTCCTAGACCTGAGTCATCAGATAAAGTAAAACTTTTCTAAGTCTCAGGACCCCATCAGTTCCTTGCCAGTCTGAAACTAGCTTAGATATAAAAACTGCTTCTTGTGACCCTAGGCCTGAAACAACTATTAGAAAAAAACATTTTCCAAATTTGGTTCTAAATAACAAAGAATTTCTTGATCTTCTGTGAAAAGCTTCCTCACCTGCAGAGTGAAATTAAATGTATCTGGATTAAATGACAATTAGCTTTTCAGTAAATATTTCTCACACATACACCTCACCTGTCATCTTCCATAGTCTAATTATAAAACTGCACACTTGCCATCTGTCAGATAGTTACCTGGGACATTAAACTCTAAGAACATTGATTATCAATGTATACATTAACCTAAATCTGTATGTACATAGCTATTAAGTAAATTTCTAACCTGGATGATGGCCAAGTTCAATGTGATTTGAAAGTTTATGAAATTAATTTTGGAAATAGGTTATTGGAAGTCATCTTATTCCTCATCATACTAATTCTCCTGTCTTTAGACAGCACCACATGTAAGCCACCCTGAAGAAAAATGTTTAGCTGACTTTTAGAAATCTTCAAAAATTGTCACTTGTCCATGTGAGAAGATAATAAGACTTTTAGAAATTTTCAAAAATTAATCACTTGTCCATGTGAGAAGATAATAGTTGTACATAGGCAGGGGATTTAGCAAAAATTAAAGGAGATGCATGTCAATCCCAACCTTATCAGCAATCCTCTTAGGGTCTGGATAAATGAAAGAAGGATGTAGAAGAGATGCTGTATTCCTCTTCCTAAGACAGTGTTCCTTGTGTTTCTGGTACAAATACTTTTAAGAGCTCTTCACTATAAGTTAACTTCCAATCTCCTTGGGCCATCACATGTGACCTGACCCCAAACTACATTATAAGCTCCTCTTCTCCTGCTTCCTTGCATGAACCTTCCATTCCAGCTAAAGTGACCTATTCCTGGCTCCCAATTATTATGCTTGCCTTTCATATGTGCCATGATTTCTCCTCAGAATATTCATCCCACTTCAAAACCTCTACATCCTTCAAATAAATGTAAGGTCTTATCTTACAATTTTCATAAAGCCTCCCTACTAAATTGTAAATAAGTTCCTTGAGTTCAGAGACCATACTTCTTTATGTCTCCCACAAAGTTTAGGATACAGCCTTGCCTCTTGTAGCTTTATAGCTCTACTATGGTGACTGATTGACAGATAAAAAATCATCCAGAATAAAAAAAAACTTTGTTGTAATAATATCAATCCTCATAGCTTCAGAGCTGTAAGAGATCCTTAGAAGCCATAATTTTTACGGATGATATAATAGGTTCAGATAAGTGAAATGAACTGCTTCAGGATCATACTGGAATTAAGCATCAAAAATTTTAGAGATTTCTAATGAATCAAATTCATCCTTCATTCTTTTAAACAGTGGTGACAGTTTAAAAATAGAATGAGGGCCACCAATTTGTATAAAAGGATCCAGGTTGAATTCTGACTTGTTTTAAAGTGTGCTATTTTCTATGTATTTTTATTTATTTTGTTAAATATTTCTCAGTTACGAATCTACCTCCCAAGGCTAACCCAGAAATACAACTTCTCACACAAATAAAATCAGATATAAACAATTGTAAAAATGTCGATTGCTCATGCTTAGAGTGAGCCAATATAATAAAAATGACAATTCTAATCAAATTAAGTTACTTATTCAGTACCATACCAAACTACCAAATAACTGTTTTACTGAACTAGGAAAAATAGTAACAAAATTCATCTGGAGTAAGAAAAGGTCAAAGGTGGCTTAACTCTACAGATCTAAAACTATATTATAAAGTGACAGTCATCAAAACTTCCTAGGTTTGGTTAAGAAATAAGAGTAATGGATAGGGGCAGAGCCAAGATGGTGACAGGAGGAGAGCCTCTCCTAGGTGTTCTCTCCATAATATTTCAAAAATCTTAAAATTATGACTCTAACTAAATTTTTGAGGGACAGAACCCACAGAAAGATCCCGTGAGGTAATTCTTCAGACCAAGGTAACCTGGAAAATAGTGGAAAGGCTCTGCTCCACAGGGTTAAAGTGGCAACCCACCAGAGTGAAGAAACTTCAGCCTCTGGGAGGCAGCCCCAGGGCACCTCTGAGCTCAGGGCAGCGGGGCAGTTTCCTGACCTACACTTGGGGGAGCACCCGGCACATCTTGGAGGATCAGCGGGGGACCTTTGCCAGAGTGAGCATGCCAAACCCAGGTCCTCAGGGAGGTTGAGGCAGTCAGTGAGGTTAGCGCAGGAGCAGCGGTCACAGTAGTTCAGATCCAGAAAATGGAAGTAGGCATGGAGCTGGCAAGCAGGAGCCTCTAGGCATCTGAGCCCTGAGTGCTCAGCCCACCAAAGGTAGGGGAGACTTCTGAGGTTTGTCTTCTGTACCTGGAACAGGACTCTGGGACTCTGACCACATTCAGATCCTGATCGCAGTCTAGGCCGCCCCATAGAACAGGACCCCCCCACCTCAGCCCCGTGGCAGAGGGGGGCGCTTATGGTCATTCACAGACTAGGAGGGTAGTCAGAGCTTCACACACTGAAATTGTTGTGTGTGTGGGTGTCCCAAAAATACTCAAAAGCTCAGAAAGCACCCCCAAAACCAGGCACAGACTGGAGAAATGAGTAAACAGAGAAAAAAGAGGAACACCATTGAGAAATACACTGTCTATGATCCCAAGAAGGATCAAAACACTCAATCTGAAGATAAGGAAGTACAAGCTCCTGCATCTAAAGACTCCAGGAAAAACAGAAGTTGGGCTCAGGCCATTACAAAGCTCAAAAAAGATTTTGAAAATCAAGCAAGGGAGATAGAAGAAAAATTGGGAAAAGAAATGAGAAAGATATAAGAAAAACATGAAAAAGAAGTCAGCAGTTTGGTCAAGGAAATCCAAAAAAATGCTGAAGAAAATAACATGTTACAAACCAGCATGGGTCAAATGGATAAAACAGTTCAAAAAGTTATTGAGAAGAATGCTTTAAAAAGCAAAATTGACCAGATGAAAAAAAGAGATAAAAAAGCTCTCTGAGGAAAACAAATCCCTCAGATGTAGAAGGGAGCTAAAGGAAGCTGATGACTTTACAAGAAGTCAAAACACAATACTTCAACACCAAAAGAATGAAAAATTAGAAGAAAATATGAAACATCTCATTGAAAAAACAACTGATCTAGAAAACAAATTTAGGAAATATAATTTTAAAAATATTGGGATACCTGAAAGTCATGATCAGGAAAAGAGCTTTGACCTCATTTTTAAAGAATTCCTACAGGAAAATTGCCCAGATATTCTAGAAGCATAGGGCAAAATGGAAATTGAGAGAACCCACCAATCTCCCCTGGAAAGAGATCCAAAATAAACAAGCCCCAGGACTATTATAGCCAAGTTCCAGAACTACCAAGTCAAAAGAAAATAATACAAGCAGCCAGAAGGACATAATTCAAATATCGTGGAGATGCAGTCATAATCACATAGGACTTAGCAGCGACTACATTAAGGGCTCATAAGGGCTTGGAATATAATATTTCAGAAGGCAAAAGAACTTGGAATGCAACCAAAAATCAACTACTCAGCAAAACTGAACATCCTCTTCCGGGGAAAAGATGGACTTTCAGTAAACCAGGGGAATTTCAAATGTTCCTGTTGAAACAACCAAAGCTGAAAAGAAGGTTTGATCTTCAGATACAGGACTCAGGTGAAGCATAGAGATTGGAGGAGAAGGGGAAAATATGAGGGATTTAATGATGATGAACTGCATATATTCCTGTATAGAAAAATGACACTGATAATACTCATATGAAACCTCTCATTAAATAGAGCAGGTAGAAGGAGCTTTTATAGATGAAGCACAGGAGAGAGCTGAATTTGAAGATATAATATATTGTAAAAATGGCATCAGTGGTTAAAAGGGAAATGTACTGGGAGTGAAGGAAAGTAGAGGTGGAATAGGCTAAGATATTTTGTATAAAAGATTTTTTTTTAGGTTTTTGCAAGGCAAACGGGGTTAAGTGTTTTGCCCAAGGCCACACAGCTAGGTAATTAGTAAGTGTCTGAAACTGGATTTGAACCCAGGTACTCCTGACTCCAGGGCTGGTGCTTTATCCACTGCACCACCTAGCCGCCTGAAAAGATTTTTTTTTTATTGCAATGAGCTATTGCAATGATATGGAAGGGGGGAAGGTGAGGGGGAATGAGGGAATCTTCACCATCATCAAAGGTGCCTCAGAGAGGAAACAGTATATACACTCAAAGGGGTATAGACTTCTAGAGTAAAAAGGAGAGAAGGGGGAAAGGGGGAAGAGGAAGATGTAAGTGATGGAGGAGAGGGTGGACTGTGGGGGAGAGTGGTCAGATATAACACATTTTCTTTTTTACTTCTTGCAAGGGGCTGGAATTGAGTGGCTTGGCCAGGACCATGGGGCTAGGTGGTTGCTGGGTCTCAGGGGTGCTATGTGGGTTTGGGGCCTCTTGGCTCCAGGGATGGTGATCAGTCCACTGTGCCACTCAACTACTCTACAGCACATTTTAGAAGAGGGACAGAGTGAAAGGAGAGAGAAAATATAGTATATGGTATTGGGGAAGTATGGATGGAGGGAGTGACGATTAGCAATGGCAATGGTGGGAAAATAGTGGAAAGGCTTCAAAGGAGCTGAGACAGAGTTGATGGTGTCAGAACACAGACTGAAGCACATTTTTTTCTGCTTTCCTTTATTTTATTTCTCATGAAGTTCTATATTTTTGGAGGGAGGGGGTATTATGGTATTATATGTACTCTTTTTTTTCTTTTTAAGTTTTTTACAAGGCAATGTGGTTAAGTGGCTTGCCCAAGGCCACACGGATAGGCAATTATTAAGTGTCTCAGGCCGGATTTGAACTCAGGTACTCCTGACTCCAGGGGTGGTGCTCTATCCACTGTGCCACCTAGCCGCCCCCATGTTTACTCTTAAGAATATTTTAGCAATGTATAAAAAAATCACTTGTACAAAAATTAAAAAATAAAAATAGTAATAATAAAAAAGAATGGCATGAGATACTTTATCAAAAGGTATTTGTTAAGATTTGCAGGATGCTTAGGTGGCGCAGTGGATAGAGTACCGCCCCTGGAGTCAGGAGTACCTGAGTTCAAATCTGGCCTCAGACACTTAATAATTACCTAGCTGTGTGGCCTTGGGCAAGCCACTTAACCCCATTGCCTTGCAAAAACCAAAAAAAAAAAAAAAGATTTGCTAAAAATCTATGTAAACTACTTAAAAAAATAAATAAGAATAATGGGGTGCAGTTAGGTGGTACAGTGAATAGAGCACCAGCCCTGGAGTCAGGAGGTCCTGAGTTCAAATCTGATCTCAGAGACCTTGGGCAAATCACTTAACCCCACTGCCTTACCAAAAAAAAAAAAAAGCTAAAAAAAGAAATAAGAGTAATGGATCAGTGGATTAGGATAGGTCCAAAAGCAACATAATAAAAGACTATAAAAATCTACTATTTGACAAACCCAAAGACATAAGCTTCTGGGATAAGAATTATTTGACAAAAATTTTTGGGAAACCTGGAAAGTAATTTGGTGAAAACTAGGCATAGACCCACATCTCATACCCTATACCAAAATAAGATCAAAATGGGTACAGGATTTAGACATAAAGTACAACACCATAGACCAATTAACAAACCAAGAAATACTCTCTGTTGTATCTATGAAAAGGGGAGAAATTTGTGATCAAGCAAGAAATAGAGTACATTGTAAATTACAAAATGGATGGTTTTTACTATATTAAATTAAAACGGGTTTGTGCTAATAAAACCAATGCTGCCAAAATGAGAAGGAAAACAGAAAACTGGGAAACAATTTTCACAGCTAGGGGTTCTGATTAATGCATTGTTGGTGGAGTTGTAAACTGATCCAACCAATCTGGAGAGCAATATGGAATTATGCCCAAAGAGCAATAAAACTGTTCATACCCTTTGATCAACAATTCCAATATTAAGCCTATATCCAGAAGAAATCATAGAAAATTGGAAAAATTCCACATTCCAAAATATTCACAATTTTAAAAATATTTTAAATTATTCAAATATTCTTTTTGTAGCAGCAAAGAATTAGAAATTGAGGGGATGTCCATCAATTGAGGAATGACTGAACAAGTTATGGTATATGAAATGTTAATAGTATTCCATTGCTCTATAAGAAACCATGACTGGTCAGACTCTAGAAAATGGAGTATTCCATTCTAGAAAATATAGTTCATGGAATGAATCACAGGAACTGAAGTGAAAGGAGAAGAACTAAGAGAATACTACACATTAACAACAACACTGTGAGTTGATCAGCTTTGATGGATGCAGTTCCTCTTAGCAATTCAGAGATCTATGGACAGTGTTTTCCTCATTCAGAGGAAGAAAAACAAAACAAATCAAAAAGCCGTATAGAATCTGAGTGAACACTAAATTCACTTTTTAAAACTTTCTCTTATATATTTCCTTCCTATCTCATGGTTTTCTTTCTTTTCCCTTAATCCTAATTCCTGGGGCAGCTAGGTAGTGCATTGAATAGAGCTGTGGAGTCAGAAGGTCCTGAGTTCAAATCCTAACTCAGAATTTATTAAATACCTAGCTGTGTGACCTTGGGCAACTCACTGAACCCCATAGCCTTAATAAAAAAGAAAAAATTCTAATTCCACATATCAAAAGTGACTAATCTGTAAACATGTAAAACAAAAATATGTATTTACAATATTCACCTGACTGTAGCTGAGGGGAAGGAGGTTGGAAGAAAATATATAACTTAAAATTATACAATGATGAATGTTAAAAAACTTTCATAAAATATAATTGGAAAAAATAAGATAAAATATCAATTAAAATAAAAAATTTCCTAATTATTATTATTTTTTTTTAGGTTTTTGCAAGGCAAATGGGGTTAAGTGGTTTGCCCAAGGCCACACAGCTAGGTAATTATTAAGTGTCTGAGACTGGATTTGAACCCAGGTACTTCTGACTCCAGGGTCGGTGCTTTATCCACTGTGCCACCTAGATGATCCCCAATTACTTTTTAATGTGATTCTATCCCCATTCAAGGCCAGGGAGTTTAACTCTGCTTTAGAAGACCTATTAGAGATTTAGGGAAACTGAAAGCAGTCACTAAGTGACATACCTCCCCTCTTCCACAATTTTAGGCTGCCCACTGTGAGAAGCATTCCTGGACTCAGAAATATACTAGTTGTTTGACCCTGGACAAATCCCTTATCCCTGTTTGCTTCAGTTTCTTATCTGTAAAATGAGCTGGAGAAGGAAATGATAAACCACTTCACTATCTTTGCCAAGAAGAGTCTCGAAGAGGACTGCAAAACGACTGAACAACAAACTATAACAATTCCTCCAAATCTCTGTCTCTATGTATCTCTGTTTCTCTGTCTGTGTCTGTCTATCTGTCCGTCTCTTTTTCTTTTTCCTCATCAGCAGAATGAAATCTTGGTAAACTAGCCTGAGAATGAGTAAGTATGAACTCCCTTCTCCCTTCCCCAAAAGTAGTGCTGTCCTTTGTTTGCAAAGATGGCACTATTGATCTATGCTTATTGATCTACTGCAAATAGAGTTGTTTTTCCCCAGAAAGGTTTGCATAGATGCAACCCCATATGAACCCTCAGAATTGCTTAAGATATATAGGGTGTTTTGTGTCTTTTTTTAACAATTGTTTAGCACCAGCCCTGGCTTCTGGATGACCTCAGACCCTTGATACTTACAGTATAAGTCACTTAATCCTGACTGCCTTGAATTCAGAGCCATCTCCAATCATCCTGAGTCATATCTTTTGTTTTGTTGTGGTTTTTTTTTTTTTTTTTTGCAAGGTATTTAAAATCCAATTTGCTTGCATGTCATGGCATCATTTCCCTGATGTCATGATCTTCAAGGATGAAGGACAAATATCAGCATCAGCTATGGCTAAAAGTTGATGACCATGAATAGGGGAGAGCAAACAGGTTCATATAGACTTCTTAGTCCTCATGAACTCATATTGCATTGGACCATCCACTCATAAGAAGCTCCCAAAGTACTCTACTTACCTTGGTACAGCTAATGACCATCCCAGATAACCAGAAGAGTGTTTTAGTTTTAATTTTAATTTTATTTATTTAAGGCAATGGGGTTAAGTGACTTGCCCAAGGCCACACAGGCAATTATTAAGTGTTTGAGGTTGGATTTGAACTCAGGTCCTCCTGACTTCAGGGATGGTTCTCTATCGGTGTGCTACCTAGCTGCCTGAGTGTTTTAGTCTTAAAGGTCAGCAGCTGGATTTAAATTCCAAATGGCCTCTCCAAGTTTGCTTTTAAAAAAAGAATGGAAAAAAATTATCCAGATATCTTCTCTTCAGTTGTTCATCAGGTTATTGTTGCATATTTTTTTGCCATGGTCTCTGACAACTTCCAATAATAATAACAACTGACATTTAGATAGCCCTTTAATGTTTACAAAACATTTGCCATAACCTCATAAGCTCCTCACATTCCTGTCCCATCAGTAAAGCAGATAGTCATCCTCATTTTAGAGATGGGGAAGCTATGTTTCAGAAAGGTCATTTGCTATCATATAGTAAGAATTGGAATATTCCAGGCTCCATTCACCACATTGTGCTGCCTGCCCTAGAGTCAGGGAATTGAGTCCTAGTTACCAATATCCTACAACAATCTCCTGTACATTCCATTTTGCAGTTAACATGTATCATGTATTCATGGCCACTTACCTTTAGAACAGATTCAGTAATGCCCCAGGAAAAGTCACAGGGAAATTGAGCCTGCACATTGGGGCTGGCCTCTTTTAAGATGAATCCATTTTCTTTTATGATTTGCTTATAGTAATGCGCAGAGGATTTGGGTTTTCTTTCCTTCTGTTTGCTACTGAAATCCACATAAAACAATCCCCGTCTGGTGGTATAAGCATCTTGCCATTCAAAGCCATCCAGTAGGGACCAAGCTGTGTAACCAAACACCCTTACTTTATCATATTTTATTGCTGCAGGGGAAAAAAAAGAAATTGGAACTGAATTGAGCGTTCTTAAATCAGTGTAAACATGTAATAATGGATAGGGCACTTGGCAGAGTGCTTGGTTGCAAAGAAAGGCAAAGGATAGTTCCTCCCTTCAATGAGCTTATGCTCTAATGGGGGAGAGGCAATACAGACATCTATGTATAAACAAAATATATTTAGGATAAATATATTTAGGATAATCAACAGAAGAAAGGCAATACCCATCATGTCTGGGCAGTAGATGCTGTGAAATTACCTAATCCTAAACATGTCACCTGAGTATATTCGATTATGGGCAAGAAACAAATAACTAAGAATCTCAATTCCTTCCCCATTACTCCGGTTCCTCCTTCCAGCTGAAAACATCCTCTCTTTCACCTGATCCCTAGCCTTTTGTACTGCTCTAATGAGTTAAATCCAATTCACTTACAAGTCAAGACATCACCTTACTGATGTCACTGATCCTCATTTGAGAATGAAGGACAAAGGACAACAACAATGAATTAAATATATTATTATAAGAATGTATTATTTTATTATTATTTGACTGAATGAATATCTTGGGAAAGGAACACATCTTTATATTTTCCTCCAATGCCCAAGTCAGTGAATTAATTATAGTAGGTATTTAATAAATGTTTGTTGAATGAATGTACTTTGCCTATGAATTTAGGGGACAAGTTGTCTTATACTTTTAAACTTATACTTTTAAGCATTTATTTTCTACTAAACATGTCTCCTTAAAAGAGCCAGTGTGATTTTAGCAATTAAAAAAAGTCCTTGGGACAAGGGTGAGAAAGAAGGGCAGTAATAAAACAGAAAAACTCTTGACCTGGGTACTAGTTCCAAATATCTGCTATTTGTAATCACGAGCAAGACACTTAAGCTCTGTGAGTTTCATTTGTAAAATAGGGTGTTGGGCTAGATGAGGTCCCTTCCAGGGCTAAAATACTATGATTCATAAACATTAATGGTTTGAGTGAGAATGAAATATTATCATCAACATCCAGACTTGTGATTTAACTGGTTTAGGGAATTCTCTTTATCTATATACACAGGCAAATGTTCTATACTTTTTTTTTTTTTAGGTTTCTTGGAAGGCAAATGGGGTTAAGTGGCTTGCCCAAGGTCACACAGCTAGGTAATTAGTAAGTGTCTGAGACTGGATTTGAACCCAGGTACTCCTGACTCCAGGGCTGGTGCTTTATCCATTGCGCCACCTAGCCACCCCTGTTCTATACTTTTTTTTTTCCAAGGCAGTGGGGTTAAGTGGCTTGCCCAAGGCCACATGGCTAGGTAATTATCAAGTGTCTGAGGTCGGATTTGAACCCAGATACTCCTGACTCCAAGGCCGGTGCTCTATTCACTGCGCCACCTAGCCACCCCTGTTCTATACTTCTTAACCTCAGAGTTGCACAGGGGCATGGAAATTAAATTTGAACTTGAATGTTAAATAATACAGGCAATATGTGTCATGAATAGGACTTTACTTCCCACCCCTAAACCATCCACTCTTTTCCTAACTCTGAGGCCAAGTCGGTACTATGAAAAATCTTTATGAAATAGTGATAGAGTGAGGGAGCAGCTAGGTGATGCAGTGGAGAGTGAGGCTATATGTTTACATTTTTAGGGAATATCTTAATTTCCCTTCCTCCCTTTTATAGCAATAGATTTCAGGGGGATGAATATCTCAGTATAGACTTTGAAGAAATCTGCTCCTTTGGTCCTGTGAGACCTGGAAGAGAATTCATCTGTTCCCTTTGCACTCCTAGAGATTTGAGTGTGTGAGTATTCCTATAGACATTGCTCCTGATTTAAACTTCATCCCCGCATAAGATCTGGAAGCCCTATGTGTCTCACTTGTCTTCCTTGCACAGATTATGACTTTTTCTTGGCATAGCAGAGAACATATTTTTAAGTTCCACTAAAACATGTATAGGATATGCCAGATTAAGTCATTGCAAAATCTTGCAAATTGTACTGAGATTTCATTAATTTGAATGAGTTGGTACAGAACAAGAATTAACTTGTCTTCCTTCCATCACATTTGAGTTAAAAAAAAAAAAACTTGTAGATGTCACTGTATACATGATGTCTGGAAATAAGGAATAAAATATTAACCAATGAGGCTTCAACCTCCATATTGATTTCTGTAAGTTTATCTTCAATTTATCCTACATCTATTTTGTTTGTCCATAGCTCTTTGTATCTTGTCCACCATTAGATTATAAATTACTTGAGGACAGAGACTGCTTTTGCCTTTTTTTCATCCTTTGTATCCTTCGCATTTGGATCTGGGATATAACTGTTGACTAACTGATCAATCAGGAGCTCTGGCCATCGAAAAAGGTCAAACATTGAAAATTATGCAGTTTTTTTTATATGCTATATTCCTTACTCTCAGGATATTTTTATTACTGTGATCTCTGTCATAGTAAAAGGATCCATAATTTAAAAAAAAGTTGTACCTAACACATGATAAATAGAAAATTTTTAACTGCCGTCTTTAAATATAACAACTCACATTTATGTAATCTAAAAGTTTATAAAATTCCTTCCTATCTATAACCTTATGACATGGATAATTTAATCAAGCCTTATTAAATCTGTTTAACAGATGAGGAAACTGAGATTCAAAGATCAAGTAACTTGTTCAGAAGTCATATAGCTAGTGAGTGATGGGTTAGGATTCTACCTCAGGTCTTCTGATCTCCAAAACAGTGCTGTCTGCACTATGCCATTTTGCCCAGTTTTCAAATATATTTTGTTAATTTGCAATAATAAAATAAGAATTAGCTGTTTCTGTAGCCTCAATTCAACTCAGCAAATAATTGTTAACATTTATGACAGGGTAGCTAGGTGGCACAGTGGATAGAGCACTGGCCCTGGAGTCAGGAGGACCTGAGTTCAAATCCAATCTCAGACACTTAATAATTTGCCTAGCTGTGTGCCCTTGGGCAAGTCTCTTAACCCCATTCCCTTAAAAAAATTCATAGTTAATATTTATGACAATTGTCTAGCTTCTAAAGAACATTATGAGAACATTTACAACATTATGAGGAAATTTAAATTTAATTTTTTTCAGAGTATATTAAAATCAACTTCTCAAAATCAAACTTATTTTGACTTAAAAAAAAACTCCAGCCTTCAAGTTTTTTAAGTCTCCATGATGTCAACAATTAAGAAATTTTGAGCTGATTTTTCAACTAACCTTGAAGAACCTTATTAAGGAAATTCTTCATCATGTAGATTGCTGTCGTGTCTTCTGTTTTCACGTGATTGTCTGTGAACCAGCCATTCTCAGTTATGAGGATCTCTGGGTTGTTGTATTCCAGTTTAATCCACTTTAGTACTTCTCTTAAATCGAGTGATACATTTTGTCCCATTTTTGCCATGGTGCTTGGAGGTTTGAAATTATTGGGTCCAAAGGAAAAGGCAAAGAAATCAGCTGTGCCCTTTACCTCAGTTTTTTCAGCTTCAGAGAACTGAGGGAGAAGGGGAAATAATTTCTTCATTATTTTTGGATAGTCCCCATCCCCATGGATAGGGTTGGCAAACCATCCCATCACAGAAGTCATGGATTGTTGGCACTTAAGGACATCCAGACTGTTTTCTGATTTGTTTGGTACAATCCAGTGGGATCCCAAGGTGATCGATATTAAACCTTTTTGATGTGGCCGAAAGTTTGTATTGTAGTTATGCCAGACTTTGGCATGAGCCTGATAAGAAGAAAGTATTATTAGAATTTATTGTATCACTACGTCAATAAATTTGTTTCTGGAAGGTCTCTTCATTGGCTGTATTAGTGATATGGAAGGGGGGGGAGGGTATTATCATGGGGAATCCTGCACAGGCAGGATCTTGGCTATGGGACAACTTCTAACCAAAGTCTACAATCCCTACTACCTCCCTACTACCTCCCTGCCCCCACCTTCCTTGAAGCCAGAAGAGTAAAATTGAATCCTATTTAAGGGAAGAATTATCCTAGAATATTCTTGCTGATTCCCCAATCAATCAGCCTTTATTAAGTACCTACTGTGTACTAGCCATTGCGTTAAACACTTTACGTACATTATATCATTTAATCCTCATAACAAACTTGTCAGGTACTATTATTATTATTATCCCTTTTTCATTGTGGTGGAAACTGAGGCAAGCACAGGTAATGTGATTTGCTCAGTATCATACAGCAAGGCTGTGTGGGAGATCAGATTTGATTTCAAGTCTTCCTAACCCAGACCCACCGCTTTATCCACTGAGTCACCTATCACAGAAAAGTTCATTAAATATGTGTATATATATATATATATATATATATATATATATACATATATACACACACACACACATACAAAATAAATGATAAATATTTTGGTGGTCAGGTACAATAGTTGGGGTGTGTGTGTGTGTAACTACCAACAGGGGGACAATCAAGGAAGGTCTCCAAGATGGCACTGCAGTGGAGCCTTCAGAAGGAGGGATTTTAAGAAGCAGAGGTGAAGGAGAGCATCCCACACCCAGAAGGAGAGATAGCCAAAGGCCCTTAGAGGAGAGATGGAATGGACTGTGTCCCCTTTCTACTGTGCATCCCTGAGGGTTAAGGTTAGAGTTAGGGTTCCAAGTAGAATGGGAGGTTAGAAGCAGGATTAAGATTAGAAACAATAGAATTGGAATGTGCTAAAAATCATAAGATGGAGATAATACTATCCCTGTCTCTTATTCGTGGGCATCAAATGAAGAGGGAGAAAAGAGAATAATCATTTATTAAGAACTTCCACTGTGCTAAGCGCTTGACAATTATTTTCTCATTTGATCCTTTCACCAGTATTGGGAGGTAGGTGCTCTCCCTATTCACATTTTACAGTTGAGAAAACTGATGTAGACAGAGGTTAAGTGACTTGCCCAGGGTCACATAGCTAGCCTCTGAGTCTGCATTTGAACCCAGATCTTCCTGACTTCAGGCCCTGTGCTCTCTACACTGTGTTGCCACCTAGCAGTCTATAAGAGGCAATATAATAAAGATATACTATTTGTTCTTAGCACGTAGAAGGTGCTTAATCCATGATTATTTTTCCTTCTTTCCTTCCTTTAATCATTCAGAGAGTATTATTTATTGAACCCCTCCTGTATACTAGCAACAGGCATTGTGAGGCTTTTATAGCAAAAGTGTCAAAACACTCTCAGTGGGGCTAGAGCAAGATGAAAATGGGATTGGGAAATATTTAAAATATTAAAAATATAATAGAACAGATAATGCTAATATGTATTTTTCAAAATCAATAGGCAGGTAACAGACTGCTTAGGTATGATTTAGTGTCTCCTTTCTCTGAGACTGATCAACTGATTGATAGCATCTGCCTTTACTATTAGGAATTTTAAAATATTTATGGGAAGACAATATTCAGATTCACTAAACAAATTATAGACTAATACAATAATAGCTAACACATGTAATAGCTTTAATATTTACAAAGTGCTTTACATATTTTACCTTATTTGATGCTTTCAGTTTTCCTATGAAGTAGGTATTATTATTCTGAACCTCATATTAGAGATGGGAAAAACTGAGATTAAGAGCTTCATCTATTTAGAGCTAGAAATGGCTTTAAGATTATCAAGTCTAGGGGTGGCTAGGTGGCACAGTGGATAAAGCACCGGCCCTGCAGTCAGGAGTACCTGGGTTCAAATCCAGTCTCAGACACTTAATAATTACCTAGCTGTGTGGCCTTGGGCAAGCCACTTAGCCCTGTTTGCCTTGCAAAAACCTAAAAAAAAATTTATCAAGCTTGGGGCAGCTAGGTTGTGCAATGGATAGAATATCAGCCCTGGAGTCAGGAGGACCTGAGTTCAAATCCAGCTTCAGACACTTAATAATTACCTAGGTGTGTGACCTTGGGCAAGTCACTTAACCCCATTGCCTTGCAAAAAACTAAAAAAAAAAAGATTTTCAAGTCTAACCCCTGGTTTTACAAAGGAAGAAATCAAGGCCCAGCAGAATTTAAACCCCCTGGGTCTCCTAAGCATAGTTCCAATACTTTATACACTAAATGTCCTGATACAGACTATAGTAAAGCATTCAAAGGAAAAACAAAACAAAACAAGAATAGGCCATGTATGTGGGTACAGATAATAAACAGTGGTTTAGGCAGTGAAGAAGGGGAGAAATTGTTGCTGAATGAAATTATCATGAAAGGTTTTATGAAGTAGATAGCTTGCCATATCCTACCACACAGAATTTGAGAATTCACGTAATGCTTTAAAGCAGCATATACAAGTATATTATTTTTATTTTTATTATTATTTCATGGAATCAAATTTTAATTTTCCAATGGAAATTCTAAGATTCTTGGGCCAGTTCTGACTAGTTTTGAAGGTCAACATTTAAAATATGAAAAAATTATCACTATATATATATATATATATAATATATATATATTATCTACTTATCTACACACACACACACACACACACACACACACACACACACACACACACACACAGTCAAAGACTCCCAGCGGATCTCCTAAGAGCTAGAACTAATTAATGATCTTGATGGAAGCTTCTGGAAGCTTTCCTTTTCTAGGTTTTTGAAGTCTCTATTGGGATTTTTAATAAGAATACAAGAAACAATTCTCTTCTTTATTTTATAAATCTGTCTTCAACAGACTTAGGTATTCAAGGCTTGTTTTTAGCCATGAGAAAGATATAGTGACCTGAACAATGAGATCTAGTATCTCTAGAGCTGTCTACCAAACTATAAGGCAGACAAGTTTTCAAACTGGAATACAAACAGCATCAAATTTAAAAATAAATTGGGTTATAGGACCTAGTACTGGCAATTGCAAGGCTTCAGGTTTATTCCTTGTATAAGAAAGCTAGTTTTCCTCTGTTTCTAGTTCATAGATTCTAATCCCTAGCCTACTGGACATCACACAAAATGTAAGACAATGTAAATTTATCACTCATGGCTACTAGAGAGGCAGTTTAAATCTTTAATATGAATTCTGTTTTTAATGATGCTTCCTTCAGTAGTATATATAAAAGTTGACATATTAGTAAAAGCTATGGTAAAACCTTGTTTCTAATCAGGAACCCTACTGAAAACACTGCTAGCATTTGCTGCCACAGGCCTTCTTCAAGTCAGCTTTCTAAGAAAATCTAAGAAAATCATATACTGTATATATATATATGTGTATATATGTGCATATATATATATATATATTTATCACTTTGCAGGATGACCTTGATGTACTTTGGAGTTTCTTTCACCTTCTTTGTTATATTTGAAGAGGCTATCATTGTATCTAAGGTCATCTTTACTTTGGATTGGAGAGAGCTTCTCTATTCACATGCAAAGAAGGGGGATGGGTTGGAAGCACCATAGTAGTTAGAAGTTTATAGTATTTGCCAAATAACAAGGTGAAAGTATTACTTAGAGATAGTGAGTTTGAAATTTATTTTGATCAAGCAGTAAAACCTATTTAATGCTTCTAGACTGTAGATTATTACGTGGTCAACTGAGAAAAGAAAATTAAGGGATATGGGGAAGTATGACTGTATCCTTAGCATTACACAACAGTTTTTATGATTTTTTCCCCCCAAGGTTGCCATTTCCCTTGTACAAGGCCATCCACCTTTGGAATGATTGATTTAAGTCAGCTTCAACCTTTGTTCCTTGGATTCAATAGCTTAAAGGGGAAGTTAGCAGTCTTTCTTTTTTTTTTTTTAAGCTGGCTGTTAGGTGCTATGTCATAAGGGAAAGACAATGAGTTAATTTCTCATCCTGTTCTTTCCTATTCCAACATTTTAGCTCCCTTTGATGATGCTGTATGCTTCATGACTAGACACATCTTATGGGAGATGAGAGCAAATCGGGTAGCTAATCCAAATTTTAAAATCAGAAGTGAAGAAAGGGATGAATATCAGGAAGAAATCAGAATAATTGACTGAAAGGGAAGGGCTGTATATGGGATAAACTGAGTAATAATTATAAATCTCACTTTGGCATATTTATTGTGATCCCAGCTCAGTTATCTTATTCCCTGTGAGACCTTGAATAAATCACTTAACCTTCCCTAAAACTCAATTTCCTCCCTTGTAACATGAGATGGTTGGTCTAGACAACCTCTACGATCCTTTTGTAACTTTTAATTTATGATCTACAAACCCAAATGTTATAATATTTGAAAGTCCCCCAATCATAAGTCAAAGTTGAACTTCCAAATCTGTAAATTATTTTGTTCCCATGCAATATTATCTTAGAAATAATTGCATTTAGAGTGTAACAATTCATTTTTAACTTGCTTTTGGGGTTGGTTTGATTCTGCAATTAAAGATTAATGCCTATGAGTGCCAGAACCCTGTTTTTTTTTTTTAATTTTCCCCATAGCATCTAGTACACCACAATGCATGGCATAGGGTAGGACTAGGGACAGGATCTATGATTTCATTGCCATTGGGGACTTGATGATGAGGAAACTCCCTCTACCAAGGCAGGTGAATCAATTAGCACCTTCTCTGCAATTCAGTCTTAGTTGCCTAGAGAGTATGAAGAGAACAAATGACTTTCCCTGATGTTTCAGAGGAATCATGGTTTCATGCATATATTACTTGACTGGCTAATTTGTTAAGTAAATCACTGAGTGAACTAATGAATTCATATGAATTCACTTTGATATAGTTTCTCTGATGTAGTTTGATATATATGGCACTAATAGAGCAGACATAATGCCTATAAAACAAAGCTGATGTCAAAAGAGCAATTTTGTTCTCTACTGTACTTTTAAATCTTTTGGGGTTTTTAAAAATGAGCTCAAGCTTTTGGCTCAAGGAGCATCCTGATTTGTGTTGAAATGGGCAAGTTCATAAAACTCAGGAAGGTGGTGCTGGTCCTGACTGGGTTCAAAGCTATCATCATGAAGAACACTGATGACGGGCCTTGGACAGGCCCTACAGCCATGCCTTGGTGGCAGAGTATCGACTGCTACCCTGGCAAAGTGACTGCAGCAATGGGCAAAAAGATTGCCAAGATATCAAAAATCAAGTCCTTTGTGAAGGTTTATAACTGCAAACACCTGATGCCCACCAGATACACTGTGAATATCCCATTGGACAAAACAGTTGTCAATGAAGATGTGTTCCATGTAAGGCCAGGAGGGAGGCCAAGGTCAAGTTTGAGGAAAGGTACAAGACCGGAAAAAAATAAGTGGTTCTTTCAGAAGCTACAGTTTTAGAACTACTCTAATGGTCAGTAAATAAAAAGTTTATTAAAAATGAAAAAAAATGAGTTCAAGCAACTTTTCAGGGAAAAAAACAAAGAACTTAATGTATATTAAGCTCTATATAATTTCACCTTCTCTTCTGATATTTTGTGTTATGTTTTTACAAAACTGTAATAAACATGATCCTACTATATCCTGCTCTGCCTTTCTTACTTAAACATTATTCTGTTTGCATATTTCTAAGTAACAACATAGTCCAAGTCATTTTCTAGTTTATTTTTAAGCCAGTGTATCGAAACATTTCCAGAGCAGCCAAGTGTGGGTACAGACAGCTGGGTGCACAGTATTTGACATGTTGGACTTCTGAGGTGGAGTGGCTTCCAGCTCCACATTTGTTTTTGCACACTGTGTATTATTCCTTTTTATTGATTTTTCATGATGCCAGATGCTTTAGTAAACAAATACTAATTTATTCTTGAGCAACACTTTTGATGAATTTCCAATACAATAAACTATATTTGGGATCAATGGCCAGCAAAATAAAAGTGAAATTAATTATCACCCAATGGGCAAACCAAAACAACTTCCCTTACGTTGATATAATAGTGCTAGGGTTAAGGTGAGCATGAATTCTCTGGCAATGTTTTTTTCAGGTTTGCAGGTGAACACTTTTAGCCTCAATGATTTTTTTTTAAAAATGCTTTTCATTGGATAGTTATGCAACTTTATTCACTGGAAATGCTTCATTTTCTTTTGATTCATTCCCCCCTCTTCCCATCATGGTTCGGCATTTCTGAACAATATGTCTAGACTCACATTAATTGCAATTATTAAAGTGGACTAAATGCTAGCCTGAAATAGTAACTGTTGAATGCTATTAGATTATGTGAATACTGTTTGTCAACCTTAATGGATTTGCTCATTCCATCAGTGCAACAATCAGTGACAATTCTGGGCTATCGGTGATGGACAATACCATCGGTATCCAGAGCAAGAATTGTGCAGTTTGAACAAAGACCAAAGACTATTGCCTTCAATTTAAGGGGGGAACCGTTATCTTATTATGTAATTTTACTATCTCTCTTACTCTTTATTTTTCTTCCTTAAGGATATGATTTCTCTCTCATCACATTCAACTTAGATCAATGGTATACATTGGAAACAATGTAAAGACTAACAGAATACCTTCTGTGGGGGGTGGGTGGGAGGGAAGCAAAAATGGGGGAAAATTGTAAAACTCAAAATAAATAAAGTCTTTCTTTAAAAAAAAATATGGTTTGTTGCCTTAAATGGGTTTTTTTTTTTTTAGGTTTTTGCAAGTCAATGGGGTTAAGTGGCTTGCCCAAGGCCACACAGCTAGGTAATTATTAAGTGTCTGAGGCTGGATTTGAACCCAGGTACTCCTGACTCCAGGGCCAGTGCTTTATCCACTGTGCCACCTAGTTGCCCTGCCTTAAATGTTTTAATGACCTTTAAACTATCTTTTTTTATTCATTCTGATCTATAACTAGCAATTATGTTAAGTGAAGCAAAAATTGACAAGGGAGATGGAGGGAGGGAAGGGAAGAGGAGACTGGCCTCAGAAAAAAAGCCCTGGACCCTAGGTTACAAAAGCCTCATGCAATGGCTGAACAAATTGTGATATATATGTATGACATGGAACACTATTGTCCTATTAGAAACCAAGAAGGATGGGATTTCAGAGAAGCCTGGAAAGACTTGCATAAACTGGTGTTGAGCGAGATGAGCAGAACCAAAAGAACATTGTACATCCTCACAACAACATGGGAGTGATGATCAACCTTAATGGACCTGCTCATTCCATCAATGCAATAATGAGGGAAAATTTTAGAGTACCTGAAATGGAGAATACCACCTGAATCTAGAGAAAGAACTGTGGAATTTAAACAAAGACCAGTCTCTTACCTTCAATTTTTTTTTTTAAAAGTGTCTTATGTACAACATAATTTTGCTATCTCTAATATTTTATTTTCTCCTCAAGGATATAATTTTTCTCTCAACAAATTCAATTTCTTTTTTTTGTACTTAAAAATTTTATTTATTTTAAGTTTTACAATTTTTCCCCTTAATCTTTGTTCCCCCCCCCCACAGAAAGCAATTTGATAGTCTTTACATTGTTTCCATGGTATACATTGATCCAAATTGAATGTGATGAGAGAGAAATCTTAACCTTAAGGAAGAAACATAAAGTATAAGAGATAGCAAGATTAGACAATAAGATATCAGGTTTTTTCCCTAAATTAAAGTTAATAGTCCTTAGTCTTTGTTCAAACTCCACAGTTCTTTCTCTGGATTACAGATGGTATTCTCCATTGCAGACAGCCCCAAATTGTCCCTGATTAACACATTCAATTTGGATCAATGTATAGCAATGGAAATAATGTAAAAATGATCAGACTGCCTTCTGTGGGGGGATGGGGGAGGGAAGGGAGGGTGGGGGAAAATTGTAAAATTCAAAACCTTACAAAAAGTGATAGGTAGAAGCTACTATTGTATATAATTGGAAAACTAATAAAATATTTAAAACAAAACAAAAGAAAAAAAACAAGATCCCATGAAAGGGAGCCAGAAACCTTGTAAAAACTCTAAGGTCGCAGCTGAAGAAGTCTTCTTTGGGGATTGAGAGGGGAAGGAAGGTACCTGCCAGCATGCACCAACCTTCTCCCAGTAAGTGGTTTTCATGTGGGTCACTAGGGAGGGGATACATTGGTACTGAAGAAAAGAAGACATTCTGTGCATAGCAGGGTGATCATTGGATGTCTGAGGCTGTATTTGGACCTGGGTGCTCTGGGCTCAAGGACCAGTGCTCTGTCCGCCACCCAACCGCCCCTACTATTATTACTATTTTATTTTTATTTTGGGTCTTTTTTCTTTTTTTTTTTTTTTTGGTTTTTGCAGGGCAGTGGGGTTGGGGTGGCTTGCATGTCACACAGCTGGGTGATTGTTGGGTTTAAGGGGCCAGATATGGACTCGGGTGCTCCTGGCTCCAGGGCTGGTGCTCCATCCACTGTGCAACCTGGCCATACCTACAATTATTACTATTATTTTTTTTAAATTTTGATTTTAATTTTTTCTCTCCCCTTTATCGCTCAAGCAAAGTCTATATTTTTTTGGGAGAGGGGGTATTTTCTTTACTCTTAAACAAGAATATTTTATTAATGTATAAAAAAACATTATTTGTACAAAATGAGAATAAATATTAAATTAAAAAAAGAAAAGAAGACATTCTGTATCAGGTCTGATTTAAGTGTTGGGTATATAAAAAAAGTTACAAGATAGTCCTTGCTCTCAAGGACCTTCCATTCTAAAGAAGGAGCCAACTTGCAAATAACTATGAAGATTAGATCAATTCAGTTTATTCATTGTTTTTAGGTTTTTGCAAGGCAATGGGATTAAATGACTTGTCCAAGGCCACACAGTTGGGTAATTATTATGTGTCTAAGACCATATTTGAACTCAGGTACTCCTGACTACAGGGCAGGTGCTCTATCCACTGTGCCACTTAGCTTCCTCCAATTCAGTTTATTCATGACAATGGAATACTTTAGGAAATACTTCTTGGCACTTACTGAAGGATCCTTGTGACGGGATAAAACAATATGAATGTTATTTTAATGGACTCATTTTCTTAAAGTGACTCTTCTTCCATACAAATATATTTTAGAACCCATGAATATCTTTTCATTCTATTTGATTCTTGTTTATATACTTTCATTAATCTTTCTTCAAAGAGTCTGGACTGGTAACCCCAGGTTTGTTGTAAGGTTCAAATGAAATAACAGGTATTAAAGCATTTTACCCCAAAGTCATAAATAAATAACAACTATTTTTATTATTAGCCTCCTCTTCTCCTGTTGAGCTCAAGCAATGCTTATAAGAACAAGATAGGGATGTTCTAGTAAATACTTATCAATTGGACTTTCTGGAAGAAAATATGTAAACTACACACACACACACACACACACACACACAAACACACACACACACACACACACACACACACACACACACATATATTAATCTGTTTTATTAACACTTTCTTAAATCTAGACAATAAACAATACAGTAAATTAAGCACTTTTTGTAGTTTGCAGATTTCAGAAGTGTAAATGCTCATTGAAATTTAACAGTTTTGACTTCAGCCGGAGCAGAGGAGTGGCCAGTGGAGGCCTGGGTGGCGCTGACTGGAGGGCATAATGAAGCTCATCATTCTAGAAGATTACCTTCAGGCCAGTGAATGGACTGCCAAATATATTGGAAATCTAATTATTCAGTTTGGTCCGGGACCCAACAAGCATTTCATTTTGGGACTTCCTATAGGGAGATCTCCTCTTGAGTGCCACAAGAAGCTGATCCAGTATTATAAGAATGGGGACCCCTCCTTCAAGTACATGAAGATATTTAACCTGAATGAGTATGTGGGCCTCCTGAGAGCTACCATTCTTTCATGTGGAACAATTGCTTCAAGCGCATAGACATTTGCCCTACAAATACCCATATCCTCGATGGAAATGGAGCTGATCTGCAGGCAGAATGTGATGCTTTTGAAAATAAGGTGGAGGAAGCTGGAGGGACTGAGTTTTTTCTTGGAGGTATTGGTCCTGATGGGCACATCGCATTCAAGGAACCTGGCTCGAGTCTGGTGTCTAGAACTCAAGTGAAGACTCTGGCCATGGATACCATCCTAGCCAATTCCCAGTTCTTCAATGGAGATCTCTCAAAAGTCCCTACGATGGCTCTGACTGTGGGTGTGGGTACAGTCCTGGATGCCAAGGAGGTTGTAGTCCTAATTATGGGAGCCCACAAAGCATTTGCTCTGCACAAGGCCATTGAGGAAGGGATTAGTCATATGTGGACTGTATCTGCTTCCAGCAGCATCCCTGGGCAGTATTTATGTGTGATGAAGATGCTACACTGGAGCTTAAAGTGAAAACTGTTAAGTATTTCAAAGGGTTGATGCTTGTTCATAACAAACTAGTAGAACCACTGTACAATATAAAAGAAACTGAGAAAAGTCAATCTTCAAAGAAACTATATAGTGACTAACTTGCCCTTGGAACCAGATGTCTAATCCCCCAAAGACATATAGACTTTGAGGGAACAGGTCTTTAGAAAAAAAAATTTATTTCATTGAACAGTCCACTTCAATGTTTTATCTGCCTTTGATGAAAATGAGTGTACATGAGTATTCTGTATTCAGCTGTAAGTGTTGAAGCTTACAGAAATGGGTGTTTTATACTGTAATTTGATTTTCTCTGAAGTATGTTTTCCTTATTTTCTACCTGCTAAGTAAAGGAAAATATCTAATACAAGTACCCCCAAGGCACAGGGAAAGAGGAAAAAGAATGGTAACATATGAAAGAGTAGACCTGGAGAGAGTGGGCATTTTGGACCTCAACAGGATTACAAGTATAGGTAGGATGGGTAGTCTTGCTTCTCTCTCTTTCCCAGCATACCCTTCACTTCTTAGAGTTGGGTTTAGTAGAACAAAAAGAATGTTTCACTCTTAATATTTGTGACTACAAAGCTAAACCTTTCACTTTGTGGTCATGTAATATTCAATCACTATAGACAATGTATAGGGCACTGTGGGAGATATGACAATAGACCAGGTAGACTGTCCTCTGCTCCCTAGGATCTTTCTCCATTAGGTGTGACTAGTCATATACCCCAGTGTTATTTCTCTCTTCGCTGTTGCTCATTCCACTCATTCTTGTGTGCCTATGACAAGTTACTACTGGCTCCTTTTCTGGGGAAAAAAATTTTGTGAGTGATTCAGGTGCCTCTGACAGAACTTTTTGAATACTATATTTTCTACTTGTATTTCAATTTTAGCTAATATGAGATTAGAAAAATTCTGTTTTAAGCTGATGGATAAATGGATTTGTTTATAATGATGTATTTTGTATTAAATTCAATATTTTCAAATGAAAAAAAAAACTTAACAGTTGAGGGGCAGCTAGGTGGTGCAGTGGATAGAGCACTGGCCCTGGAATCAGGAGTACCTGAGTTCAAATCTGACCTCAGACACTTAATAATTACCTAGCTGTGTGGCCTTGGGCAAGCCACTTAACCCCATTGCTTTGCAAAAAACCTAAAAAAAAAAAAAAAAAGAAATTTAACAGTTGACTCTTCCAATTACCTGAGAGCCAGCTTGAGCACATTCCTGATGCTAGTAATATTCATTCAGCCATTTTTGACCTATCCCCATTTTCATAATAAACCCTCATTAGTCCATACTCCTAATTTCTCCAAGGAGGAAGAGCTGGGAACAAGTTTGACAATGGGGAAGGATCTTTTTTGCAGTTTTCCTCACTATAGCAGGTTAATATCTGTGGCAGCCTGTGGAACTAGATGAAGGTATCACTGAAGTGTGCAAAAGTTAACAAGGATGGAGAAAAAAGCATCATCATCTGATCAGGTCCCATGCCACTATATTATTCTCAGAACACAGTCAAAATGTAAGTTTTAAAAATTCATTCTATTAGCTAGAAAATATCTCTGCAGACACAACTCCTCTGAACATTTCAGTGATCAAGGACTATCCTGAGAGACTTGTTAAGGAAAATGCCATCCATGTCCAGAGAAAAAACTATGGATTTTGAATGCAGAGCAAAGCATACTATGTTTACTTTTTAAAACTTCTATGTTTTTACTTTTTGCCTCAAATTTTATTTCTCCTTAGTTCTAATTCTTTCACAACATAACTTATATGGAAATATATTAAATACCTTTGTACATATAGCCTATATTGGAGTGTTTGCTGCCATGGGAATTGCAATGGAATGGGTAGTGACGTGGGGGAGAGTAGTAGAAAAATGTGGAACTCCAGAGATTGTAAAAATATGAATGTTAAATTATTTTGTAATTGGGAAAAAATATTTGGAGTCATTAAAAAATAAAAGAAAAATATCTTTGTATCTCAATAGTTTTATTTTGAATATTCTAAATTCATATTTTTTATTCCTTGATTCTATTATTATAATTTTTTGTTTTATTATATATCTTTCCATTGTTTGAGCCTATTCAATTATCTTATTCATCATTTTTCTATATTTTCAAGTTTTTCTTTGAAATATATTGCCTATCCTTAAATATATTTTTAAAAAAGATTTCCCCTGAAATCTCATGGAAAACTGAGTCCTAGCACACTTATTGCTTTTAAAACATTTGCCTGGCTCATCTGAAAGTGTCCTCATTATTATACAATTCAAATGACTGAGTCAAAAATTAATTATAACAAAAGGAAAAAATGGAAGAGTGGGAGTTCATAATTTAATTAAGTGAAAATGTGGTTTTCCTCACATATTAGGAGACATTAAAAAATCAATATTAGGCAATTGATGCTTTGCTAAGGTTTTCCCTTGCCTAAGGGATAATATTTACATGCCAACTTTTTATGAGGGTTTAAGTTCTTTACCATTATTATGTTAGTGATTGTGATATTGGTGGTCATTCTTTCATGTAAAATAGTTGGAAGACTCAGAGCTTCAATCAGGTCAAATTGAACAAGATAGGTAACTTGAAGGAGCTTTTCAAGGCAGAAAAAATAAAAAAACAAAAACTATCAATCAGTTCCATGTTGTTGAAAGAATTATAAAATCATAGAATTTTAGAGTTGGAAGGAAACTCAGATATCATATTTTCTTTTCTCTATCCCAAACCAAGCATGAATTATGTCCCACCCTAATTGTCTTTTTACAGATATGCACTGTTTTTAATATCAAAGTGTCTCATTTGGTCCTTTAGTTTTTTAAATTTAAGAAAGTAGTTTCTGTCTCTATTTGATTTTCAACACAGTACTGAAGAACTCAGCACGTGATTCTACTGGCATTACCACCCATCCAGCTGCTTCATCTCCAGGAGAAAAAGATCTATGCCTATGGCAATCAGAAGCATCTGGAAAGATTCCAGCAGACTTCCATGAAAGTTAGAACTGTTGGCAAGGCTAAGATGCCTGGTATTTAAAATAATGTTTTGGGAACTCTCCAGAGCCAAAGATCATCTGAAACCGCTAGGGAGCATTGCTGCACCTCCCTATCTCCCTGTTGGTGATGATAGTCTTAGAAATCTTAGATTACAAGAGCAGGATCATTCTTTTACTTCTTATAGAGCTTAGCTCAATTCCAGTATAAATATTAGATAATAGGTTCTTGGTAATAATTTCTCTGTTTCTAGGGTTTTTAACAATACAGAATTTTGCATTTTTGATGAATACTTTGACACCCCTGAACCACACTTACACCTAGTGAGTAACACTTGGACACACTATAACTTGAACTACTGACATTGGAGATACAGAATCATTCAACCACCTACCTCTTTGTCTCTTCTCTATATTTCTTTCCCCACTGTCTCTTTCTATATTCTTCTCTCTGTCTCTCTCCCTCTGTCTTCCTGTGCTTTTATCTCTTGACTTTACCAGGGTTAAATAGCCCATTTTTGGCAAAAATGTCACTAGAGACTGACTCTTACAAATTCAGTGTACAAAATTTATATGATTTCATCTAGTTTTCACTTTGACTTCTGTTGACTGAACAAGTAATGGAAAAGTTCATATTTAATTGAAATTACAGGGGATGATAAAGTATAGAATGAATGACAAAGCTGAATTTCAATTTGGGTAACAGTGCACTTAGAAAATTACTTAGAATAATGATCCTGATTTTAAAATATGATATACGAAATGGTATTACACCTCGTCTCTTCCCTTAACCCTCCAAATAATGGAGTTAAAGTTCAGCACTCACTAAAAGGAAGAATTCATCAATAGTACTTTGAGTTTTGGGCAGCTCTGTGGCACAGTGGAGAGTGTCTAACCTACCATCAGGGAGACATCTTCCTGAATTCAAATCTGGTCTCATTGCTTTGTACCCCCTGGGCAAGTCACTTAACCCTGTTTGCCTCAGTTTCCTCATCTGTAAAATGAGCTGGAGAAGGAATTACCAAATCATTCCAATATTTTTTCCAAGAAACCCAAATGTATCACAATAATAATTACTTTCAGTTCTACTGTGTTTTCAAGGAAACATAGAGACCAGTAATGGATAAAGTAAAGTCATCACTATATTTACCTAAATTTCCTTCCATCCCTTGTATTACTTCTTCTTCCTTATTGCCAGATGTTTTATTTGAATCATCAAAACTGGAGAAGGGTTTTTTTGTTGGGTTTTTTGGCATTTTGTTATTAAAGAATTTATTTATTTTGAGTTTTACAATTTTCCCCCTAATCTTACTTCCCTCCCCCCACCCCTCCATAGAAAGCAATTTGTCAGTCTTTACATTGTTTCCATGTTGTACATTGATCCAAATTGAGTGTGATGAGAGAGAAATCATATCCTTAAGGAAGAAACATAAAATATAAGAGATAACAAGATCAGACAATAAGATATCAGTTTCTTTCTAAATTAAAGGAAATAGTCTTTGGACTTTGTTCAAACTCTGCGGTTCTTTATCTGGATACAGATGGTATACTCCATTGGAGACAGCCCAAAATTGTCCCTGAGTGAGTCCATCAAGGTTGAACATCACCCCATGTTGCTTTTTTTTGGCACTTTGAATAAACCACAAAAGACAACTAAAGCCAAGTAAAATTTCTAAGTCTGTGAGCTTAATTGCTTTCCCATTTTCACCTGTTATTCCCTTCCTTAGTTTCACACATTTCAGAGGCAAGACCAAGGATCAAAGACAAAGTCCAGTTAATCCTTATTTTAATCTATGATGAATCATTTTTTTTTCACTCTATAAAAGGCTACAATGGCATTGTAAATAGGAAGCTAAAGTATGCTAAAAAGATAAATACAGCATCCAATAAGATGCAAAAGAAATAAGCAATAAAGTTCTAACCTTTTTGTTTAAAACAATCATATAGTGACTTATAGCCTGTGTTTCATTGGTATGAGTGCTCGCAGTAAGGGGATTTCTTTAATATTTCAGGCCAGCAACTATTCTGTGACCTATAGTGTTTGAGAGTTTCCTAGTGGGCTGAGGGGTTGCAGAACTTGAACTGGTGGTATACTGCAAACTGAAACAGGTTCTTGTGAGCCTGTTGTTAAATTTTTTTCTGTGAACCTCAGAAACTGGCAAATGCTAGTTATAACTAGATTTATCGTTTTGTTGATATTATGCTTAATGCAGATTAAATTTACAAGGATGTCTTGGGTAACAAAAAGGTTGTTGTTAAACATTTTACTAGCATACTGCTGACTTGAACCCAGGTCTCCCTGACTCCAAAGAAAACTTTCTAACAAAGTATATCTACAGCTTCATGGATGTATATGAAATATCAAAACAATATACTCCATCCAAATATTGAAACTAGTTTTCATTGTGTTCAGTGTTTTTTTGGAAACTGTTTCATATACTATTACCAGATCTGATTAATCTCTTTAATTTGAGGTCAAATAATTAATACTATCTTGCTAGTTATTACTTGTGTAGGCTGGAATAAGTCATATAAGCTCTCTGGGTCTCAGT
Source organism: Macrotis lagotis (assembly GCF_037893015.1). Classification (NCBI taxonomy): domain Eukaryota; kingdom Metazoa; phylum Chordata; class Mammalia; order Peramelemorphia; family Peramelidae; genus Macrotis; species Macrotis lagotis. Next base: position 176,254,367 of record NC_133660.1, read on the forward strand.
TTCTCCTTCCATAAAATGAACAGGTTGGGCTAAAATGGCCTCTGTGATGTTCTCCAGCTCTATAATTCATGATGTAAGCATCCCATTGTTTTTCAACCAGTGGTCTAAACATGAAGTTTTGCTTGTTAAATAGTTTTAATTATTTTTCTTTGAACTTAAATCATTTTCTAAAACTAAAGTTTCTTGCTAAGGTCTTTTTTTAATTGAATGTTAAATTAAACGAATTCTCAAATAATGATATACTCTTTTTGTCAGTTCAAAATTTTGCTCTGTAAGTCCCTTTAATAGCTGGTGTGTTTTTCCTTATTTATTCATGACATTTTCTGATCCAGTTGAGTTTGATTTTTTATGAACACTTATGAGAATGCTCATATTAAATCAAGCTGTTTAAATAGAAAAGCAATATCATTCACAGTGTATTTATAATTACGTTTATTTAAACTTTTGTTAATCATTCATCTAACTACAATTTTTTCTACTTAGTAGATATTTAGAAAGAGTAAATGTTGCTTTGCTAAAGGATTTATAACACTTTTGTAGTTTAACTGTTGCTTACCTATTTTTTGCCTGAAATATAAATATCTAAATGTAGAATTTCAATGTTTGAAGCTGCCTTTGAGATCTTTTGTCCACCCTGCAAAGTTTAAGTCTATTTATGCATATTTAGCTAAGAAGTCAATGATTCTTCCTTAACTCATTTAGTCAATAAATACTTATTAAAGGCATGCTATAATACCAAGTTTTAACTTGTTGGTCATTAATTTCTGGCGATATCTATGTAAAGTCTTTCTTTTTCCTGGAGGCCTTTAAATTTTATGAAGGAATGATTGAGAGGCTTTTAAATTAAAAGTGAAGTGTAGGGAGAAATTGATGACATATATCTATGGAGCTCGAATCACAGGCACAGCACAGGAAAAATAAACATAAAACACCTTTACTATTTTCTGTTTTGGGTCAGACAGTTAAATTCTGTACAAAAAACTACCAAAATAAAAAAAAAAAGTGAGAGGACCAGTAATTCACAGGGGATATGCAAGAAAAAATGGTTAAGAAAAATGGTGCAGAAAAAATATTGAGGCAGATTTCAGATTGATGAAAGGAAAATTTCCTAAAAATTACAACTAGAGCTATTCAAAAGTGGCCAATGGCTTCCTCAGGCAGCCCTTTGTTGGATTCCTCTTTATTGGAGGCCTTAAAGGAGAACCTAGACCACCCCATTGGGGCTATTATAGGGGGCATTTCTCCTCAGCTGCAGCTTAGATGAGATGTCCTCTAAGCCCATCTCATTGTGAGATTCTTTTATTTTAAATTTAAGGCAATGGGATTAAGTGACTTGCCCAAGTCACACAGGTAGGTAATTATTAAGTGTCTGAGGTTGGATTTGAACTCAGGTCCTCCTGATTCCAGGGTCAATGCTCTATCCACTGCATCACCTGACAACCCTTCTTTGTGAGATTCTTTAATTTTCTGACTCTAATAGAAAAAAAATCACCTAAAAGACAAATACTGTCCAGTGAATTAAATATACTTTTGCAAAATAAAAATCCTAAATCGGGCGGCTAGGTGGCGTAGTGGATAAAGCACCAGCCTTGGAATTAGGAGTACCTGGGTTCAAATCTGGTCTCAGACACTTAATAATTACCTAGCTGTGTGGCCTTGGGCAAGCCACTTAACCCCATTTGCCTTGCCGAAAACCTAAAAAAAAAAAAAAATCCTAAATCCCCAAACAAAACAAAAACCAAAGGAGAACTAATTTAATAGTTAAATCAACTAACTGATACAAAACCAAGATACTGTCAAAGATTTGGTGTCCATATACATAATTTAGCATCATATTAATAAGAACTTAAAAGTTATTTTAGCAAATAATTAAAATAAAAAAGTCATTATTAGAATATTTTGTACCCTGGGCCAAATATCACAAACTTCTCTCAGAATAAGTGGCATGAATTCCACCCTTAGTTGAGAAGGGATTGAGTGATGGGATACAGTTACTAGCCCTTGCAGGGGTTACTAATACATAGGGATGGTGGTGGGTGTCTCATTCAGGTAGATACTTGTTTTAACTAAGTATTTTTTTTAGGTTTTTTTTTGCAAGGCAAATGGGGTTAAGTGGCTTACCCAAGCCCACACAGCTAGGTAATTATTAAGTGTCTGAGGTTGGATTTGAACTCAGGTACTCCTGTCTCCAGGGCCAATGCTCTATCCACTGTGCCACCTAGCCGCCCCCTTAAATAAATATTCTTGCTCACTAAAACTGCTGAAATTCTAAAAATATCCTTTAAATTCAGAATCTTGAGGGGAAACTCCAGATGAATGTGATCACCAAGTATATAAAGATATTCTTGATGGCTGTGATCTAATTGCTAAAACTTTCTTTTTTGTTTAATATCATAGTGATCATTTTGTAACTATTTGGAGTAGTTGTCCAAATACTTTTAATTTTACATTTACCTTCAGAGATTTAGCAGATACATACTTCTCTTTGCCTCAGGCTCCTGGGCATTTTTCTTTTTTTGAGGAGTAGAAAATAAGAAGATATCTTTCTACTCTGTCATTCACTGGTAACTGTCCCTCAAGGACAGGAAGAAAGCAGGTTAAACAAGCAGTTATCAGACTCCTATTATGTGTCTGGCACTTGAATATTATCTCAATTGGTCATCCAAACCATCCTAGGAGGTAGGTGCTCTTGTCATTCACAGTTTACAGCTGAGGAAATTGAAGTAATTATTATCTCATTTTATCCTTGCCACAACCCTGGGAGATAGGATCATCCCCACTTTACAGATGAGAAAACTGAGGCAACCAGCTGCTAAGTGACTTGCCCAATCACATAGTTAATCAGTGTCTGAGGATGGATTTGTACTCGGATCTTAAAGCTTCTAGGCCCAGTATACTATCTAGCCCTCTAGCTACTTATGAGACACAACTTGAACCAATTATTTAGCTATTTTTGAACACAATAACCCATAGTACATCAATCTTCTAATAATCCAGTAGCATATAAATAAATTCAGATTGGATTTGAGCAGCTAAATAACCAATGAAAAGAGCTCTGAACTTGATGTCAGGGAGACCTAAATTAAAATCCAATCTCAGACACTTACTAGTTGTGTTACTTAAATTCTACTTGTCTCAGTTTCCTCAGCTGTAAAGGAGGGATAATATATTCCAGGTTGTTGTAAGGATAAAATGAGATAATAACTGTAAAGTGTTCAGTACAGAGTAAGACACATGATAAGCACCACATGAATGTTCACTATCATTTTTATTATTTTCTAATTCCTTTTACTTTTTCAAATTAAAAAAAATTAACATGATAATTGTGGAGTTTTTTCCTTTCCTTTATAACCAGGAGTTAACTAGAGAATGAACCTGTAAATACTTTCATTTTAAATTATCAGTACCTGGTTATGAATGTTAGGAAGTACTAGAGTGCAATGTAAATGTTTTATTCCTTTTAGGTTCCCATAAACCCTTATATTAGATTGCAATAATTTCTGATATGTGGATAGTTGTCCAATGTAGCTTTTTTTATAGTAATAAAACAACTGATTCTATAATACTAATGATATTTGTTCTCCATTGGCAACATAATGAAATAGATCTTGGGTATATTACTATACTTGTTTTACATCAAAGAAACCTGAGGCTTCCAGAGCTTCAGTGATTTTCCTAAGAATATTTGGCTAATGAAGGGATTTGACTCCAAGTCTTTTTTTTTCCTTTATTTAAGGCAATGGGGTGACTTGCCCAAGATCACACAGCTAGGTAATTATCAAGTATCTGAGGTCACATTTGAACTCAAGTCTTCCTGACTCCAGGGCCAGTGCTCTATCCAATGAGCCACTTAGCTACCCCGTGACTTTAAGTCTTTTGACCACAGATGTTTCCTCTCCATTTCTTGTGAAAGACTCCTTCACTGCTTACTGATAACTAATACACCATACAGTTTCAACTTATTTCTAACAACTAGTAAAAGGCCTTAAATATTCCATTCTATATATCTTAATGTAATTCTGAAACCCTGAAGCTATTATGATATTAACAAAAGGCATTGACAAAGAAGGTTTAAACATGGATCATAGTGATAGTAACTTCACAGCTTTTCTTTTATTTTGAGGTTCTTACATTAAATTTTTGGTAATACTACTATTCCTTTAGGATGGTCACAGTGTGAAAATATTTTAATAATAAAATTATTAATAGAGAGTAGTGTTTGTGATTTGTTTTTTTACATTTTAAAAAAATGAAAAATGCTTAAATTCAATGTAACTATGTGTATGCAATTCAATCCAAGTATTTATCGAGTTTTTGTTTACTGGGCTAGGTCCTGATGAGAATTCAAAAGAAGTATTGACACAAACCCTCAAAGAACTTACAGTCTAGTTGGGGGTGAGGCAAAAGAAATAAAGTCCACCCATAGACTAAAGAAAAAGTAGACAAGGAACTCACCCATTTGATCACAAAGCTTTCTAAAATATAAATTCACTCTAATTTATAAAGTAGACTTAATGCATAAATTATTAGTAAACTAGCCAGATAAAGCCAAAAATAAGTTCAGAACAAACTATATATTTTTTAGAACAAACTACTTTAACCAAAATCTAGTCTCTCTCTCTCTCCCTCTCTTTATAGTAAGGTCCTTAGTTAAATAAAAATTATAGTAGAGAATCATCACAGACTCATCAAAAAACTTTTATAAGACTAGGAAAATTAACAATAATGCAATGAAATTAAGACTATATTCTCAGAAGCCAAGTTTAAAATGTAAAATCTAAACTACATTTTCATGGTTCTAATGTTTTAGAAAGAACACGTGGTGAAAAATACCCTGAAATTCTGTAATTTTGTGATTCTAAATGAGGAGAGTCCACCAAAGGACTAAACTTTGGCTCCTGAATCTGCAAGGCTTCTGTTAGGGAATACTGACACTTTCATGAAATTAAACTAGCCAGTGTAGGCTGGGATCTAACTATTTTATTTTATAGTGAGTCTATAGCAGTCTAGAATTATATCTCATAAACTTTCACTATCCCCAGGAGAAAAAATTCCTTACATATCACAATCTGTCAACCAAGTTTGTTCTGCTTATTTTAAATATGCCTTGAAATGAGGTAGATTTCAGTAGGTTTTTGCTAGTGGTGTTTTTGATTTCTGAGATGTGACTTCATTATAAATTAACTAATTCTGGGATTAGGAGATACAGACCAGCCCTGGGTAAACTCATTTAGAGAATTCCCCTGAAGGTGTGGTGGTGGATTTGAGCCTAATCTCAACATTTTGGCCTTTAGGTCTGACTGCCTTTGGGGAGTTCCTAATCAAGTCAGTTAATTGCACAACCATTTTAACCTTTCCTGTGTCCTTAGGACAAGGACTGGATTAGGGCTGTGTTAAGAAACTATCCCAGTTAGGAAGGTGAAGATCACTCATTGCTGAATTTTGAGTCCATCTCTTAGAGATTTTCTTTGCTTTTCTAACTGACCTTGAAGACACAATACCTTGAACTGGTTCTTGTCCTTCATTTTTGAAGAAGACCAAATAGATCAAAGACCAAAAATAAGGCCAAAAAAAGTCCCCCCCCCAAAAAAAAAGACCAGAAAAAAAATCCCAAAGACCAAAAGACCACAAAGAAGACCTTGAACTATTGTGGTGGTGGTTCCTCTATCTTTGTTGCCAGGAGTGTCTATCTTCCTAGATTTGGTGAAGACAAGTCTCTTTAACCTTTGGTTAACTGAGACAAAGAATGAGTTTTTCATTAAAGAATTTCATTGGAAACCAAGAGGAAGGGAGAAGGAAATAATCAGTGGACATTCATTCAATCTCCTTCATAGGTCACATTCTCAGTCACTCAACAAGTATTTATTAATACTTATGTGCCAAGCATGGACAAATAAAAGCAGAATGACATTCCTTGACCTTAAAGAGTTTATATTTTAATGAAGAAAAAAATGATATCAAAGGAAGCTTGAAAAGGACTTAGGGTGAGGAGGATTCACATGCATAAAAATTTTCATAGCAACTCTTTTTTTTGTGGTGACAAAATTAGAAATTAAGACAGTACCCATGAATTGAGAAATAAAACAAATTATGGTAACCGCATGATAGCAAGATATTTTAGAAGAAGACCCCAGAACATTGACCAGAAGCCTGTGAAGAATTTACACAAAGACAGAGGCAAAAGTCACCTAGAACAACAAGATATGGTTGAATTTCAGGTTACACCTTTGAAGAAAATGTCTACGCTGGTAAAATCACAGCTCCATTATTATCAAAGTATAGACCTGAAGAGCTTATAGAGCCTGGAAATCTTATCTTCAAATGTTTTAGTATGGTCTTACCAAGGGATAACTAATCCTCTTCCCTATCTGACTAGCATAAAGGCTTTTCCTGAGACATATGTAAAAAGATGGTCCAAGTAAGAACTAGTGGCAGTGAAGACAGGGACTACTAATCCAGCAGTCCAAGATTGTAGGCATATTAGAGAAGCAGAGACAATCTCAGGTCTGGGATTTGGTTGTGAGTGCTTTTCCATTTCCTATTGAGGGTCACTTCTTTTTTAGCTGTGAAAGATGAATCAATTGAACTTTTAAATGAAATAAAATTTAATTTTTTTAAAAATTTATATTTTTAATCAAATAAATTTTCTTGAATTACAAATTTTAACCTCCTAAATTGGACTAAATAACCCAGGACACAAACTGGAGCACTAAGGAGGAAATCGCCCATTTCATTACATGGAATTAAATTTATATTTTTTCTGTTAAACATCTACCATCCTGCAATAAGTCCTCAGTGAAGAGGGTTGTGGGAAAGAGACAACCTGGAGGTATTGGTTCCAAGGATCCTTGGCATTTCAGGTTATGAAACCATTAGACTTTCTCTCCATTTCTCTCTGGTGTAGCCTATCATTAAGGTAGGCAACAAGTTTCATGATACAATTTTGATTGACTCAGAAAGTATAGTCCATAATCTCTAAATTATATTCAATTAAGTTTATTATTTAGGATTTTTAAAGAGATAAAAGGAGTAATATAGGAGGCATGATTGTAATTAAAATAAATCTTTGAATTTTAAACTTTTAAGAAGCTTTCAAAGAAATAGAACTTTTAAGTTTAGAATATTCTTTAATGATATAAATGTCTAACTTGAGTAATGAGTTAGTTTTTTCTGTTAACTTCATTCTCGTGTAAAATTAATTTTGCTAAATCATAATATATTTACACATACTCTAAGTATATGAAATACAGAGGTACAGAAATATATAACAATCCTTTTTTATGTAAAGCTGATACTGCTCATGAGAAGGTGGTTGAAATAATATCTATATATGTGGGTGTGGCTGGAAATCATAATGTGTATAGATACTTTTCTGTAAAAAATAAAAAATATACAGAAAACATAACTAGAATTACTAGATAATTTTATGTTGAAAAATGATAAATGAAAGTTAATGTTTGTATACATAGCTTATATAATAGGCAATTAATAAATACTTGACTATCATGGCACAATTTTAATTACATCCATTACTAGATTATATCATTTTATGACTAATCATTTTTAACCCCATTATCAAAATGTTCCTGGTATTCTATGTAATTGACGCTCAAATAGTAATCTGATACAAATTTTTAAACTTTTTTTTCAAGGTATTGGTAAATTTAATGTGAAATTAAATTTTTGGATTTGGTTTTTTTTTTGCCATTGGAAATTTTGGAACCCTTTTTTAAGGTCCTTAATGAAACTTTTCCTGTCTAATTATGTGATTATACTATGGGAAAATAACTACATTCCTGTTTTTGTTAGCATTTTCTCATTAGCATAACTTAAATGTTTTTTTAAAGATACACTTTACTTTTATAGATATTTAAAAACCCTTTGACTTTTGATGTTTTCATTGTATTAAGAGAATGACTACAATATACCATTTCTCATATACTTCACAATTTTTCTTTAATAACTTTAATTTGAACATGACTTAATGGAACTCAGTTTTTTATCCCATGTAACAAAAAACAAGGTAAATTAAAAATGGCATAGTTTCAATGCCTGCATTTGGAATTTCACACATTATTGCAAGTAAGCATCACTAATCATAAACTGGAAGTCATAGACTTCAGATTTTTAAGCATTTTTATTCTAACAGAATTATGAAGTAGTTGACTGGGCCTTTGGCAAGAAAAGATTCTTTTGTCTTCAGGAATAGGTTTTGTATAATCTTTACTCTGATTTTGGGGAAGAAGATAGACATTTTTACTACCATCATGTAAAATGAGGTATAGAGTTTCTTAAAGCACAAATCATAATGACACATTTTAGGAATCGAATAGGATTGAGAAATTGAATTTAAGAAAAACTACCATTGAAAAAGATTGGAAATAGACAATTAGTAATCATAAATATTCATGGAAAAGAGCAATGGCAGTAAAAACAATTTTAAAATTCATCTTTTCCTAGTCTATGCTTTTTTCATTTTGGTATTGCAATTTAAAAAATTCTAAAGTTCTAATATGAAACCAGCTGTACTGTACCTTGATCAGGTTGTGTCCCACAGCATAAACAGCTGCTAAGTTCCCTTTCTCTCCTGGTGCATGCATTCCTGTACCATAGCCATGCCAAGCAACTAGATATGGGTTGTGAATTGTAATCCAGTATTTAACACGGTCCCCAAATGTCTGGAAACAGTAAGTTGCATAGTCGTTGAAAATACTTATTATGGTTTCATTTTTCCACCCCCCATATTTTTCTTGTAGCGCTAGAGGCAAGTCCCAGTGATATAAAGTAACTACAGGCTCAATGTTTCTATGTACAAGAGAGTCAAGGAGAGTGTTATAATATTGCAGTCCTTTCTCATTGGCAGCTGATACTATCCCATTTGGAAAGAGCCTTGGCCAGGAAATTGAAAACTGATAAAAAGAAACTCCCAAAAACTCCAGTGCAGACAAATCTTTCCCCAGAAAAGCGTAGCTGTCACCGGAATCATCTGTGTTGTTGACATCTTTAAGGTGTGTGCTGATGAAGTGATCCCATATTGAGGGTCCCTTACCATCTTTTTTCCGACTTCCTTCCACTTGAAATGCTCCAGTTCCTACACCCCAGAAGAAGTTTTTTGGGAAAGTGTCATATAGAAACATTTGGGTTTCATTCATGGGGTTAAAATTACGATCCTTTTCCCATAGATTTTGTCCTTCTCCTGGGAATCCAGTGACAGCTCTTGTGAGGAAAAATGCCCAGAGGATGACAGAGCCTTTCAGTCCTTGGATGAACATTGTTTTCTTCTAGTGTGTATTTTAAAAGTCAGTTTTCTTTTATCATTACTGAAGAAAAACCATTCATTCCCTTGAGATCCTGCTGCACAGTCTGCCTTCATTTGCTACTAACTGCTGGACTGTCTTATCAAAGCTTCAGCAAAAGCTTGTGATTGTAAAGGTCTGTCAATGATTAGCTTGAACTGTGAGACCTAGGATGGGTTATATAGAGCAATGTAATTTGAGGGAGGTAGCCTTCTTACAGTAACTAAAAAAATCTAGTTATTCTTTATTATGGGAAAAATATTAAAATATGTAAATATAAAATATTATCATTGAGTTTTGTATGTTTAAGGTTGTAGAGAAACGATGTATTGAGAATGAACAAAAAACATCATGGACATTTTCTATTCAAGCTTTCCAACTAATATGATAAAATAATGTTTTGAAGAAAGTATATTATATATATTTCAGTTTTATAGTTTTTTTTTTAGGTTGAGTGGTTTTGCAATTTCATCTTTAGGAAAATCCCTTCTTAACATCAAATAGAAATTCTAACAAAAGCAATGGTATACAATTTCTCAATATTTATAACTAATCCACTATTTCATCATTAAAACATTTCCATCTTCATGTAGAAGAAATAAAGGAAAGAGATAATTGCCTAGGAACTATCATTACATTGATTTATACAGATAATAAGTGGATAAAATATAAAGTTATTTACTAGTTACATATTTAGAAACATAATAAATTTGAAGGTACTAGAAAGAAAAGAAAATCTGTCTTCTAATGAATGTGCCTGAAAATTTATCAAAATTATTATAGTTTATGAAAGATAGCTTTACCTAAGACTGTTGGGTGAGGTAGGATAAGGGCAAAGCTAGTATTAACTCTCAATTCACCTGTTCTCTTAATCAACAAACGTTTATTGAAGAGTTCTGTATTAAATGAGTATAAGATTCTCTATTTTCTAGAAGCTTACAGTATAGTTGAGGAGACAAGACATAGACCAAAAAAAGATAACTAAGAATACAAGGTAGTATATGAGAAGTGCAAAATGAATGGTTCAGACAATATTTGTAAGAGAATTGTGCCCAAAGTATTAGCAATTACTTCTATAATCATAGAATCACAGAATACTAGAAGAAACCTTGGAAGTCATTCTAATCTACCTCCTTCATTTAACAGTTGAGAAAACTGAGGCTCAGTTAGGAGGGGACTTGCCCAGTATTACACAGGTGCTAAGTGGCAGAATTGAGAGTCAAACATGTCCTTTGACATAAGCTGCAGTGTTCTGTCTTTCCTACAATTCTTTCTTAGGATCTCAAAAAATGGAAAATACTGTTTTTAGGCAATTAGTTCAGTGGATAGAACACTGGGCTGGAATCAAGAAGATCTAATTTCAGATGAATTTGTGTGACAGCTGTGTGATCCTCGGCAAGTCACTTAACTGTTCTCTGCCTTAATTTCCTCAACTCTAAAATAGGGATAATAGCAGCTACCTTTGAGGGTTATTATGAATGTCAAATGAGATAATATTTGTCAAGTCTAGCACATAGTAAGCATTTAATAAATGCTCATTCCCTTCCTTACATATTTTTTCATATTCCTCTAAGATTGACTATGGCGGTATCATTACTATTAAACAGACAGAAAAATATTGCAGAGAAATTAGGTGAATCGTCAGTTTTTTCTAAAATAAATAGCAAAATTGGCAGAATTCAAAATTTTCTTCCATTTCATTCCATTGCTCACTGAATAACTGAATAACATTTTATATAAATATATATAATAATTATTATAATTATCAATTCATCTAGTAATTCTATTAGGGCTGTTTGAATTAGCTGCACATTTGCTCTTATAGTAATAATAATAATAATAATATTTAAATGTTCCTTCTATCCATATATGAAACCAAACTTCTTAACAGGACACTAAAATTGCTAGTGAGAAAAATAGTTCTTAATTTTGATAATAATTCTGTTATTCAAGCATAATTGTTTGATTACCTGTCTTCTTAGCCTTTCTTGAATATTTTTATTGATCATTAGCACGTTAAATAGAGAAAAGTAAGGAGGGAAGATGAATTTCAAGGTTTGTTGGGCCTCCCAAAGTCACATTGTAAAGTGAAGTTTTTTTTTTTTTTTGTCTGGGCTATAATCCTGGAATTGCCATTGGATGGGTTTCTTCTATCCTACTGAATGGTTGTGTTTTATTTTGTTTTTTACTTATTCTGAAGTTTTTTAATTTGGGTGTGGGGAACCAAGGACCAACTTTTATAATGCAAGAATAGGAGTATATACTGACCATATAAGCAAGACTGGCAGACCTTTCTTACAGTTCAACATGTAGTTTTAATGAAAATGATAATAAAAATTTTGTTTGCTTTCAGGTTGTGATTATCTGCTCCATACTTTAACTGTATAACTGCAATAATGATGATGATGATGACAAACATTTATTAAGAGCCAGATATGATGTTTAGTGTAAGTACTCTATACATATTTATCCAATTACATCCTTGCAACAACCCTGGGAGATACCTGCTATTATTACCTCCATTTTATGCATGAAGAAACTGAGGCAGATATAGGTTGCCCAGGATCACTCAGCTAGGAAGAATCTGATACTGAATTTGAACTGAGTTCTTCCTGACTCCAAATCCTGCGCTCTATGTGCTGTGATACCTCACTCAGTTTAAATTATTTTGTTATATTTCTTTAAAATTTTGACCATGTATTCATTAAAAAAAAGTTTTATTGACACTTTTTTATAATGCTGTTCTTTCCTAATATGTCCTGGTTCCAACAGAACTCTCCCACGTGACAGTAAAGTAAAGTAGCACAATTCAGCCAAGCAGATACCTTGATGATGTCTAAGAGCATATGACTAATTATTCCTCAGGTGTAATTCATGCCCTTTTTACTGAGATATAGTCGATCAGTCCTCCACAATCAAGACTGGTCATTGCCTTATAGATTGGAGTTCTGTACTGCCTGGTGCATAGTAGGCACTTGGTAATATTTATAGATGTATTGATTCATTAGCATCTTTTAGGTTTTTCCCCTTCATATTATTTTGATAATTATATATGTATATATATATGTATATATATATATATATCTCCTGAATCTCTTTGTTTTGTATCAGTTCATACAAATTTTTTCAAGTTCCCATAAATTCTTCATGCTCATCATATATTATGTCATGATACTGTTCCAATTTATTCATATGTTATCATTTATTTTATTCATTCTCTAATCATTGAATAACTGGGAGGCAGTAGGCAGTGTTTTGTGGTTACAAGTCTTCAAGTTTGAATTCTGAGTTTGACAATTGCTATTTGTGTGACCTTGGGCAAACTTTCCATGTCTCAGTTCCCTCAATTGTAGAAAGAGGGGGTTAGATTGGATGATGTCAAAGATGTCCTTTATCTCTGAACTAATGACCCTAAGATTTTCTGAGCTTGGTTACTTCTTAAAGCCCTTTTTTAAGTCCAAATAACTAGGAGACATAATGAATATGATGTTGATCCTGGAGTCAGAAAGACCTGACTTTCACTCCTGCCTCAGAGGCTTATGAGTTATGTCACTCTGGGCATGTCATTAAATCTCTCTGTGCCTCAACTTCCTCAGCAGTAAATAAGGAGGTTGAATTTAATGTCCTCCTAAGGTCTCTTCTATCTCTCTCAGATCATTGAGACCAGTGTTGTCAAACTCAAAAAGAAACCAGAGTCACTAAACTAATAGTAACTTAGAAAATGATATAGGCATTATCTGTTTTATTATATTTTAAAATTTATCTTATTATTTATTTCCCAATTATATTTTAATCTGGTTCAAGGGGAGGATATTCAGTAGTATCAGGTACTTCATGCAGTCTTTGATTAGATTATTTCATTTATTTACTATTTTTTTTATGGATTGTGATAACTTTAATCAAAATCTATGTAACTAGACAGAATTCATGGGATTTTTATGGAAATTTAAAATACTTGCTTAACAACTATGGTTGAATGGAGAGGAAAGTTCTAAGTAGGATTCATTATAGTGACATTTTCAAATGATAGTTTTTTAAAAATGATTTTATTTTTTTAATTAATTTTTTTCTTTATTTAAGACAATGGGGTTAAGTGACTTGCCCAAGTCACACAGCTAGGCAATTATTAAGTGTCTGAGGTTGGATTTGAATTCAGGTACTCCTGACTGCAGGGCTGGTGCTCTATCCACTGTACCATCTAGCTGTCCCCCTAATTATTTTATGTTTAATTGATTTTTAAAATTCTAAATTTAACAAACATCAAATAAAATGAACATTTCTATATACAAAGTAGAAGAGGAAAAAGATGAATATAAATGAGACCATGAGAATCTTATTATGTATGAATAATTTGCTTTTTTCTTCTATTCAAAATAACAAAATCATACAATTTGAGTGTGAAGGCCCTGTAGTCCCTCTTTAGTCCAATTCATACACAAAAAGAATCCTAACTTATTTGACAATTAAACCTTCAGCTTTTGCTTGAAGATTTCCAAGCCAGGATAACTTAATTCTTCCAGTTCATTTTTGAGCATCTCTAATTGTTAGGAAATTTTTCCAGATGTTGAACCTAAGTTTGCTTCTTTGATCCATTGTTGCTGATTTTCCATTCTACCCTCTAAAAGACTTCAGTCCTTTCATATGACAAATACTTAAATATTTAAAGGTAATGATCACGTTCGCTTTGAATATTCTCTTCTACTTAAGCATGCTCAGTTTCTTCCAATGATACTATCACTTCCCTATTTCCGGAGGCCATATCACACTTGAGTCATATTGACCTTGTAGTACACTAAAATTCTTATACTTTTTTAGTACAATTTCTGTCCATTCTTGTCTCTACTATCTTATCCTTTGGGAAGTGAATTTTTTTTTTATATCCAAGTGCAAGACTTTACTTCATTCCTATTTGGATTTCATCTTCTTAGATTTGGCCCAAAGTTCTAGTCTTTCTATATACTTTGAGAACCTGTGTCATATACTGTATTAGCTATTTCTTCCAACTTTGAGTTATCTGAACATCTGAACATGCCATTCATACCTTTATAAAAGTCATCACTAAAACCCTTAAATAGTTTAAGTTCGAGAGATCCCTATGGTATTCACTGTAGATCCCCTCCACATTGACATTTGAACCATTAACAACTATTCTGAGTCTGGCCATTCAACCAGTTTTGAAATCATCTGATTGTACTATCATCTAATCCATATCTCTATCTTCTTTACAAGAATAGCAAGAGGCACTTTATCAAAAGCTTTGTTAAAGTTTAGCTAAACTATATCTATAGCCTTCTGTTCATCTAAAAATATAGTAAGTTTGTCAAACAAGAAAATATAACCTCCAAAGTTTTCCTGCTAAGTTAATTTTCCTTTCATTCTCTTGTGTATACATACATACATACGCATATATATATATATATATATAAATATATTTTTTTTTCTTTTTTGTTTTTGTAAGGCAATGGGGTTGTGACTTGCCCAAGGCAACATAGATAAGTATTACATATCTGAGGCTGTATTTGAACTCAGGTCTTCCTGGCTCCAGGACCAGTGCTCTATTTTTTGTACCATCTAACTTCCCCTCTTCTGTATATTTTTAAAAAATGTGTCAATGACTCTCTTTTCTTTCCTTTTCTTGGGGATAACTCTACTTCTACTCTTTTTCCTGAAAATTCCTCCTCTTCCATTAAAAAAATTGTCACAAAACATGTATATTCAAGCTAAATATTTCCACACTGGCTTTATACAGTATCTCATTCTGTCCATCACCTCTTTGTCAGGAGGTGGGAAACATGCATTTTCATCAACCTTCTAGAATCATGGTTGGTCACCGCAGTCAACCCAGTTCTTAAGTTTTTCAAAAATTTTTTAAAAAGATGGAAATTAAATGTATTTATATACACACATGAAATTTACACTTGAGAGTTAAAAAAATCAACTTCATAATTGAAAGATGTGGGAAGTATGTTTAAGATCAGGTTTTTCAGCAAAAGATCTGTGGATTTTAATGGTCTGCAAGTCCAATGTGCCAACAGTTTGCTATGACAACCAAAACAGCCAATGCTTGCGTATGCTGCATTAAGGTCATAGCTTCCTTGAAATGGGAGGCAACAGTTCCACTGAATTCTGGAGTACTAAGACTATACACAGGGTACTGTATTAGTTCCAAGGACCATGCTTCAAAAAAATATACAAACAGTAGTTAAAATGCATAACTGTTGCCTTTTGTCTTCCATTATATCTCATTTTGATAGCTCTGCACTCTCACTCTGAGCTATTCCATAGGAGAATGGGCTGCCTCAAGTTGTGGTTCACCCCTTATGAAACATCTTCAAGTGAAAGTTGAATGATCACTTCATGGGTATGTCTGGTAGTCAGATTCCTTTAAAAGTATAGGTTACATTAAATAGCTACTGAAGTCATTTCCAATTCTGAAATTCTTTGTGGACTAGGCATGAATAAAATTGTTTTTCTTTGCAATACTGTATAAATTATAACAGAGATATTCAAGTCTTTTCACTTTATGATTCTCAATAGTCAGTGATTCACCAAATTCTAAAATAATCCCAATGTAACTTTTTAAGCCTAGCTGAAGATTTAAAACACTTGGAGAAAATCTTCTGCTGCCTTTGTAGTACATACATCCTAATGCTTCTGCAAAATGTTCATTGGTATTAAGAGACTGGTCTCCACATACCTCCTGAAACTTTCTATTAATTGCTTTAGTGTCCTGACTTCTAGTTTGAGAAACATTATACATATTTATCAAGATATGTAGAGAGGCAGCATTATGTGGTATATAGAGGTCTGGCTTTGGAGTCATGCAGAACCACCTTCAAGTTTGGCTTGTGGTACAGTCCTTCATTTCATTACCATTGTAAAAAAAAACCCTCTAAAAACAAAATCAACAGAATATTCCATCATTCAAGATTATATACTTTTGGTTAAATCTTAGTGTTCCACAGGTTTTTCATGTCATTTGTTATCTTCCAAGTAAAAATCACAGTTATATCTGGGAAAACTTTCTATTTTTCATTTGCAAGGAGATGGAGTATACATTCTTATGATATAAGACATCAACTATCAGGCGAGTTTATACATATCCAGATTACTCACACATAATCACATTAAGAAGATTATTTGGACTTCAATTCTGCATTAAGATAAATGATATACTTAGTACTTAATTTCCTAAAGTACAAAGCATGTAGTCTAATAGTGATAGATTGTGACTTAATGATTCTTTTAGTGTATAAATAGATTATATGTCCACTGTTGTTGATCTGGATCTGCAGTCACCACAAACACAGAAAAGGAAAAGCTGGTTAATCAACTCTTTTCTATATGGAAAATATTCTAATAAACAGATAAACCAGGACATGCTAATATTTATCCAGGGAGCAGGAAGCTACAATTATTATCGCAGGATGAAAATTCCCAAATGAATACAAATTTTTAATTATTTCTGTATTTTGAATTTTTAAATTCTGTAAATGTGAGCCATTTTGAATGGACAGGGGACTTCTGGTGGTTATGGATAAGTTTTATCTTTATTATACAGGAATTTCACAGAGGCATTTGCATGCAAAGAATTTACACCAGTTAGTTTACCACTAAAACACTAATTGAACCGCTTATAAAGGGAAATCAGAGTTCAGTTTTTAATCTGTGTATACTAATCATTTGACATAGTTATTAATTTCAAAAGTACAATGCTTTCCCTTTCTTGGTATATTTTATGGAAATAAGAGGTTTTATTATTATTATTTTTTTTAATTTGTTTATATTTCCTATTATGGGCAAGGTGCTGCACCCATATCTTTTAATCTTACAGATAAATCCAAGCTAATTGCATTGAGTCCTGGAACATAAAGTCTTCCCAGTAAAACCCTGAATGACATGCATACAAACTGGTTGCAGTATTTTATCCAGGATGTTTCCATTAAAGTCTCATCTTAATGAGTTCAAATCTTGCCTCTGCTACTTAGTAGCTGTGTGACCCTTGATAAGCTTCTTAACTCTTCTTTCCATTTCCTCATCTCTAAACTGAGTTGGAGAAAGAAAGGGTAAACTACTACATTGTCCTTGCCAAAAAAAAAACCTTAAATAGGGTCATATAGAATTGGACACTACTGAATGGCAAGGGCATTCTTGACTCCAGTTCTAGTTCAGATGGAGATCTATTGAACTGGAGCTCTTTTTTTTTTTGTAAGGCAAATAGGGTTAAGTGGCTTGCCCTAGGCCACACGGCTAGGTAATTATTAAGTGTCTGAAGTTGGATTTGAACCCAGGTCCTCCTGACTCCAGGGCACGTGCTCTATCTACTGCGCCACCTAGCCCCCCCTTTTTTTTCTTTTCTTCAAGATTTTATTTGAGTTTTACAATTTTCCCCCTAATCTTACTTCCCTCCCCCCACCCCCCACAGAAGGCAATTTGCCAGTCTTTACATTGTTTTCATGGTATAATATGATGAGACAGAAATCACATCCTTAAGGAAGAAACATAAGGCATGAGAGATACTGCTAGCTGTAGGTATAAGTATAGTAATGCAATCTCCGGGTCAAAGGCTATGGATAGTTATTTTATTTGCATAATTTTTTTTTGCAACGCAAGGGCGGATTTGACTCCACAGGCCACCTAGCTGCCCCCATTTGCATAATTCCAAATTGCTTTCCAATGTACTGATTCTAAGAGTCCCCATGTGTAGGCATTTCCACCAGCTGCTTCCCCCCTTGCTTGTAATGCTTTCTGGCCTCCTTCAAATGGCAGCTAAAGTTCTTGGGGTTGGGGTGACTAGGTGGCGCAGTGGATAGAGCGCCGGCTCTGGAGTCAGGAGGACCTGGGTTCAAATCCGACCTCCAGAGACTTAATAATGACCTAGCCGTGTGGCTTTGGGCAAGCCACTGAACCCCATCTGCCTTGAAAAATCTAAAAAAAAAAAAATAAAGTTTTTGGGGTGCCTGGGCTAGTCAAGGCCTGACCCCTCTGGTGTGATGGCTTGCCCAGTCCACCTCTGGTGCCCAACTTGAACTTGTGGTTTCTGGAAGCTGGCAGCCAGGCACGGGGAGGCTCCCCTAGTGGAATGGGAGGATGACAACAATTCCCAAGGGCGACCGGAGGCATGACGTCACCGGCCGCCCCGCCTACTTCCTGCCCCCTTCCTCCCCCACCCCCCGCCCCTTCCCTCGCTGTTCTGCTTCTGCGCAGTGCGCGCGTCGCCTCGGCCCTGGAAGGCCCGGCGCTCAGTGAGTTCTCTACATAGCGTTCCCGCCCGAGAGGGTCACGACCTGACGAACTTGAACTTAGGGGAATGGAAGCTCCCTGAGGGCAGGGCCCAGAGCGCATGCGCGGTGGAGGCCGGTCCGCGGCCTCGGTCTGAGCGTGCGCAGCGCGCGCTCTTGCGTCATCACGGGGCGCCGTCGCCCCTGCCCCCATTTCGCGGGAGAACTTGTTGGCGCCAATGGAACCGGAGCCCCGTTAAGGGCCTCCAGCCGCCGTCGCCCTCTCTCTCTGCCCCCCGCGCCCCCGGACAGCTATGGTGAGCAGCGGAGCGGGTTGGGCGTTCGGGCCCCCGGGAGAGTGTCCAGAAAGGGGGCCCCCGGGGCGGCGGGAGAGGCGAGGACCGGCTGCCCTTGGGCTTCCCATGACTCCGTAGGACGGGGAAGGAGAGCTGCGGTTTGTTTTGTTTTTTCCTTTGCGCGGTGGGGGAGAGGTTAATTTTATCTTCTCGGATCCCAGCTCCTTGGGGGGGGTCCCTCACGTTGCGTCCGGCCTCCCGCCGCGGCCCCTTCAGCGGGGGTGACCCGAGGCGCGCCCCTTAAAGCTGAAGGAGGGGCGCAGCTTGCCGTCCGAGTGAAACCCGAGAAAAAGGCGAGCGTGGGCCCCGGAGTGGGGCGAGACCCCCGGCTCGCCGCCCGCGTTGGGGGGGGGGCAGCCGCGCTTTTCCACGGCGCGCGCCCGACCCCGCGGAAGTCCGACCCGAACTTGAGAACGGGGGTGCTGGGTGAGAGGAGCAGGAGCACAAACAGCCGCGCTGGGCGCTGATGCCAGCGCCGGTCACCGGGCGCCGTGCCATCGCGCCCCTCGGCGGCCGGCGCCTGCGCGGCCCGCGCCTTTCCGGAGCCCCCAAGGTCCGGCCAGCCCCGGAGGCCTTGCCTAGGAGGGGAGGAGAAGGAAGAAACTCAACCCTGTCGACTCATCCTTTTCTTGCGCTGGAAGGAGGGTCTGATTTTGGTTTTGGTTTTTTTTGCAAGTCAGTGGTGTTAAGCGGCTTGCCCAAGGCCACGCAGCTAGGTCATCATTAAGTGTCTGAGGCCGGATTTGAACCCAGGTACTCCTGACTCCGCTCTATCCACTGCTTGTTTTTTTTTTTTTTTAACATTTATTTTTTTCCACCTACAGTGGAACGATAGTTTTCAGTATTCATTTTTTTTGCAAGGTTCTGAGTTTCACATTTTTCTCCCTCCCTCTCCTCCCTGCCCCTGACAGAAAGCAATCTAATATAGTTTATACATGCACAATTATGTTAAACATACATCCATAAGAAGCATGTTGCGAATTCGAGGGGAAAAAGTATTAGGGGAAAAAAAATACTGTGCCTAAGTGGCACACCGGCTCTGGAGGAGCTCAAATCTGGCCTCAGACACTTAATAATGACCTAGCTGTGTAGTCTTGGGCAAGCCGCTTAACCCCATTTGTCTTGCAAAAACATTAAAAAAAAAAAGATTGAGGATAACTTTGGTCTGTATTTAAACTCCATTAGTTTCTTCTTTGGATTTAGATGACATTTCCATCATAAGTCTTTTAGAATTGTCTTTGATTATCGTACTGCTGAAATGAATAAGTTGATCATCATCATCCAATATTGCTGTTCCTGTATAAAATGTTCTTCTGGTTCTGCTCATTTCACTCAGCATCAGGCCATTCTGAAGTTTGGGTTTGACTTTTTGTAAACTCCAGTACATCAAAGTTAACCGTCATATGGAAAAAAAAAAGTATGACATTATCTTCACTGTTCCATTATCCATAACGGCAAGCTTCTGCACAGAATGGCAAGTCAGGAGTCTTCTCATAACTTTGGAGCCCATGCTTATTTTTTCCTCAGGTTTCACTTAGACGACAAGCATTTATATTACTATGTGCTAGGTACTCTTGGTAAATCCAGACATTCAGAAAAAGGCAAAAACAGTCTCTGCCCTTGAAATTATAACATGGATAAAAAGTTTGGCTTTTTAAATTCTTTTGCTTTTATATCCTTTATAGTCTTATTACATTTGTGTATCAGTTTGTTAGGCATTCTCCAGTTGAATGGCATCTACTTTGTTTCCAGGTCTTTACTAAGACAGAATACTAGTATAAATATTTTGATGAATGTGGTGTTTTTTTGTCAGCGAGCAAAGAAGTCACATTCTTTTATGGTTTTTTTGAATTTTACAATTTTCCCCCCAATCTCACTCCCCCCCCCCAGAAAGTAGTCTGATAGTCTTTTTTTATTTTTAAAACTATTTTTTAGCATTCTTTACTTTTTTTTGTCTTAAAGATTTTATTTATTTTGAGTTTTACAATTTTCCCCCATCTTACTTCCCTCCCCTCCTCCCCACAGAAAGTAATTTGACAGTCTTTACATTGTTTCCATGGTATAAATTGATCAAAATTGAATGTGTTGAGAGAGAAATTATATCCTTAAGGAAAACATGAAATATAAGAGATAACAAAATTACATATCCTTATCATTTATGCCTTGATTAAAAAAGGGGATAGTAATAAATTATATTCTTATTTTAAGAAATTTGGGCAGTTTTCATTTTTTCTTTTATTATTGATATCTTCTGTTTCTCATATCATCATTCTTTCCCCTTTTTCTCTCTGAGAGGGCTATCCCATATGACAAATAATATTTTTAGAGAGGAAAAAGAAAGGCAGCGCAACTGATATAATGAATAAAGGTCTCAAAACATGTGCAGTGTGTAAGACCTGGAGCCCTCCCACCTCCACCAAGGGATAGGTTGGTGGCATCTTTATCTTTCTCTGTTCAAGAACTTGTTGAATTTTTTTTTTTTACTTTTTTACAGCATTTTTTGCATTTATTTTTGATCTTTTGGTTGTGTAGTTAATCTTTCCATTTACAGTTTTTGTTCTTCATCTGTATCAGTTCATATAGATCTTTTCAAGTATCTGTTTTATTTCTTTTATGACAGTAATATTCCATTACACTCATATATCACAATTTGTTTACCCATGCCCCCAATTTTTAAGATAACTACTTTGTTTCCAATTTTTTTTTTTTAGATTTTTTTCAAGGCAAATGGGGTTAGCCCAAGGCCACACAGCTAGGTAATTATTATTAAGTGTCTGAGGCTGGATTTGAACCCAGGTACTTCTGACTCCAAGGCCAGTGCTCTATTCACTGCACCACCTAGCCGTCCCCTCCAATTCTTAACTATCACAAAAACTTGCTTTAAAATTTTTGAAGTATGTGAGGACTTCTTGCAGTATATAAACTCTGTGATGAAATCTCCATTTCAGAGATTATGGATATTTTATTTACTAAATTTTCATAATTCCAAATTTTGCATTTATCTTTTCCATTTCACAGCTCCACAACAGTGTTTTAAATCACATATGATCAATTAGTGTGCCTTTCTTTTCACAATGCCTCCATTGCCATCACAATGCCTCCACAATTGCCATTTTTGTCAATTTGTGGAGTGTGAAATGAAATCTTAAGTTTGTTTTGAATTGTATATTAAGAATTTGTCATACGCTATACATGTGTAGTCATTCAAAACATGTCTATTTTAGGTTTTTTTTGTTTTTGCAAGGTAAAAGGGGTTAAGTCGCTTGCCCAAGGCCACACAGCTAGGTAATCATTAAGTGTCTGAGCACAGATTTGAACTCAGGTACTCCTGACTCCAAGGCCGGTGCTCTATCCACTGTGCCATCTAGCCACTCCCTCAAAAGTAAGTCATTTTCTGAAAGAAAATAGACCAAAATCTCCAAGAAAAATAAAGGAAAAAGTGTCTTTGTTCTGTATTCAGCAGTGATGGAAAGCACCTTTCATCCTCATACATCCTACAGAATTGTCTTGGATTAATGTATTGTTGGGAATAACTAAGTTTTCATCATCCTATAATATTACTGTTACTATATATAGGGTTCTGTAGGTTCTTTTCATTTTACTTTGCATTATTTCATATAAAATTTTACATGTTTTTCTGAGAGCATCCTGCTTATACTTTCTTTTTTTAAATCTTAATAGTATTTTTTTCTAATTCCAGAGATAGTTTTTAGCATTCAATTTCATAAAATTTCCTCCTTCCCTTTTCCTCTCCCCAAAACAGCAAGCTGACATTTATTTCCATATTAGTTATTTTGTGAAAGAACAATAAGAGGCAAAAGGCAAAAACCATGAGAAGAAAAAGTAAATAAAAGTAAAAATAGTATGCTTTAGTGTTCATTCAGAATCCATAGTTTGTTTTCTGGATGGCATTTTCTATCACAAGCCTTTTAGAATTGTCTGATCACTGTACTGCTGAGAAAAACTAAGTCAGTCATAGTTGATCATCACAAAATATTGCTGTTACTATATACAATGTTTGCCTGGTTTTGGCTCTTCCCACAGCATCAGTTCATAAATCTTTACAGGTTTTCCTGAAATCTACTTACTTATTTTCTTGTAGAGCAGTAGTATTCCATTATATTCATGTGCCACAATTTGTTTAATCATTCCCCAGTTGATGGGCATTTCCTTATTTTCATTCTTTGCCACCACTAAAAGAACTGCTGTAAATATTACCTTTTTGTTCTAGGATATCAGGGCAAGTTTTTCTTGATAATTTCTTGGTAGAAGGTTCTTGATTTGATCATAACTTTCAGGTAGTCCAACAATTCTTAAGTTATGTCTTTTGGATCTATTTTTCGGGTCATTTTTTTTTCTTAATTTAAAGCAATGGAGTTAATTGACTAGCCCAAGGTCACACAATTAGGCAATTATTAAGTGTTTGAGACTGGATTTGAACTCAGGCCCCCCTGACTCCAGGACTGGTGCTCTATTCACTGCATGACCTAGCTGCTCCCATCACTTGTTTTTTCATTGGGATGGTTTACATTTTCCTCTATTTTTTTCATTCTTTTGATTTTTGTTTCTTTTTTTTTGTTGTTGTCTCATATAGTTATAAGTGTTCATTTGCCCAATTCTACATTTTAAGGAATTACTTTCTTCAGGGAAATTTTGTACCTCCTTTTCCATTTGACCAATTTTACTTTCTTAAGGGGTTCTTCACTCTAGTGAATTTTTGAAAATCTTTTTCCATTTGACCAGTTATTCTTTTCAAGACTTCCTCTCTTCAGTGAATTTTTGTGCCACTTTTACCATTTGGCTTTTTTTTTTTAAGTGCTGTTTTCTTCAATATTATTGTTTCCTTAACCAAACTGTTGACTCTTTTTCATGATTTTCTTGGATCACTCTCATTTCCCTTCCCAGTTTTTCTTCTACCTCTTAATTTTAAAAATATTTTTCAAGCCCTTCCATGGCCTAAGACCAAGTCATAGTTTTTCTTTGAGGCCCTGGATGTAGAATTTTGCTTTTGTTGTCTTCTGAATGTGTTTTCATCTTCCTTGTCATCATAGTAACTTTTGATGATCTGTTGTTTGCTATTTTTTAAACCTATTTCTTAACTTTTACCCTCTGTGAAAGTGGGACTCTTCTTCCCCAGTGGAGCAAGCACTATCCAAAGCCTGAGGTTTTTTGTGCAGGTGTATTCAGAGGTAATTCTGGGGACCTAAACGCATTTGGCTCTTCCAAGGTGGTATGATCTAGGGAGTGGTGTGTTTATTATTCTCATGTACTGTGCACTGGTTTGTGAGTGACTAAAGAACTCCCTTCAGTGCTGGAAATGAGCTCCCTTCAATGAAAATGAGACCAGGATCCCTGCCTCTGTGGTAGCTAGTGCTACAGTGTTAGTGCTCCTTCTCACACTGGGACAAAGATCTAGGACTGCAACCTAGATCCAGGTATGAGCAATAGAAAAGTGTCCTGCCCGTGGGGTGTGCAAAAGGACTCTTGTAAATCTCCTGCTGACCCATTGTTCAATCTCTGGACCAAGAGATCCGGAAACTACTGATTCACTTGTCCAAGACTTGCTCCTGATTCACTGGGGCCCCTCTGTACTGATGCGGCCTGCCCTAGATTACACTCCTCTCTCACCCTGGAGCAACAGACTTTTCTTGTTGACCTTCAGTTGTCCTGGACTGAAACTTGTTTCATTCCTTCTTTTTGTGGGTTCTGCCACTCTAGAAATTTGTTTAGGTCTTTTTTTTTTTTTTTTTTTTTTTTTTAGGTTTTTGCAGGACTGGTGCTCTATCTACTGCGCCACCTAACTGTCCTGTCCTTGTTTACATCATTTTTAAAAGATATTTGGAGGGGTTTTGAGGAGAGCTCAGATATGTCCCTGCCTTTTCTCTGCCATATTGGCTTCTCTTCCTCTGCCACCTTCCTTGATGGAAGGTCTGGACTGGTGCTGTTGCACCTTTCTTGAAGTTTTGAGTATTATGTTATTGGAATGTTGTGTTCCCAGACTCTTAGGTACAGGCTGGGAACTTGCAAACTTCCATTACCCTCAGAGTGGGCTGTTCTTTTTCATAGTCTTGTTTGCTTTCTCTCTGATCTGACTTCGGCAAAATCTTGACTTGGATTTGGGTCTGTACAAGAGTATTTTGCTGCTAAATTTACAGTGATCCTATCTGGACTTTTCCTTTTCTTTCCTTTTTAAAAAAATTGTTAGTTACAAATTCTCTTTCTCCACTTCCTCCCCTATCCATTGACATGGTAAGAAATATGATGCCTAATACACATACACACACATGCGCGTGCGCACGCGCACACACACACACAAATGAAATATACACATATATTTATATGAAGTTAAATAGGATCTATATTTCTACATTAACCATTTTTCCAAAAAAAGAAAAATAAAGAAAAGGAGAAAATTCTTAAACCAGCATTTTGAGTCCATCAGGTCTCCATCTGGAGGTGATATATTTTTTTTTGTCATGAGTCCTTTGGAATTGGTGAAATATATTGATCAAAGTTACTAAGTCTTTGACGGTTGTTAATTTTTGCAGCATCTATGTACAGTGGTCTCCTGGTTCTACTCTTTTCACTTTGCATCAGTTCAAATAAATATTCGAAAGTATTTTTTTAAACTAATCCCCATTGTCATATCTTAGAGCAAAGTCATATTCGTATATCATAACTTGTTCGGCCATTCTCCAATTGATGATCATCCCCTCAACTTCTAAATCTTTGCCATCACAAAAACTGCTATAAATATTTTTCTTCATATGGGTTCTAGAACATTTTGTAGATTTGTTTGGAGGAGTTTGTGGACAGGAGCTCCTTATACTGCTTCATACATCTCAACCATTTTGTCTCCCCACCAAAAAGAAAATTTTTTTTTTTTTAGGTTTTTGCAAGGCAAATGGGGTTAAGTGGCTTGCCCAAGGCCACACAGCTAGGTAATTATTAAGTGTCTGAGACTGAATTTGAACCCAGGTACTCCTGACTCCAAGGCCAGTGCTTTATCTACTATGTCACCTAGCCACCCTAAAAAGAAAATTCTTAAAATAAAAATAGGTTATCATAGATAAAAATACTTCAATTGTGGATTTTTGTGATAATTTTTTAAATGAGATAACAGTAAATTTAAGATTTTATATTCAGTGCACCTCAAATTGTCAAGGTCATCAACCACAGCAACTGCATTTTAAGAGAATCATGAATATTTGATGGTAGAGATCATGATGTAGTTTGTGAAGGGGCTTAGTTTGAGAGAAGAGTGGCCTGTGAATTGCTGCTTAGCTATGTTTCTGTAAAGTTAACTTATTTTGGCATGGTCCTTAGGCTGGTGTCTAGTCTTTTTTTTAATCATTTTTTTTAAGGCACTGGGGTTAAGTGACTTGCCCAAGGTCACATGTAACTAGGCAATTATTAAGTGTGTGAGGCTGAATTTGAACTCAGGTACTCCTGACTCCAGGGCTGGTGCTCTATCCACTGCACCACCTAGCTGCCCTGCTTTTTTTTTTAAATTAAAAAAATTTTTTTTTTCCAATAACATGCAAAAGTAGTTTTTAACATTCATTCATTTGCAAGTTTATGAGCTCCATATTTTTCTACCACTGTCCCTTCCCTGTCCTTCCGAATGGTGAACAATCTGGTAAAAGTTGTACATGTAACATGTTCATATTAATCATATAGTGAAAGAGGACCTAGAACTAAGGGGGGAAAAAAGAAAGAAGAAACTTAAAGACGTTTTAAAAAAGTGAATGTAGTATACTTCTGTATTCAGTGGTGTCTATTCTTTTGAAACAAACTGGACCTCATGAAACTTTACCTGCTGGTGTTCACCTAATTATGCTTACACAAATGCTTATTCAATTAATATATTCCCCCTCCCCCCAAAAAGGTGAATTTTTTATGTTCTTAATAATTTCATTATATTGCTGTAAGGAGGAATCATATACACACACACACACACACATTTGTCATGTATTTGTTGGGAGAACAACTGGTTTTCCTGTATTTTTATTAATCTACTTTCTTAGGAGCCATTTTTATGTTGATTACATAAAGTGTGTATACTTTTCTACCCTGTAAGTGACTTTTCTCCTTTAAATGTTTACACCCAAAATGACTGCCTAGTCAGGCAATAGCTCTAAACAAGTGTGAGGAGATCCCTTTCTTTTGGGAGAAAATTCTTTAAAAATATATTTTTATGTTGAGTTCATTAACTCATTCAGCTCATACTGTCACTAGCAGAATGTAGGTATCAGTAGCAGAACCTTATAGCTATATAAGGGATAAAAGACATAATGCAGTGAAAAAGAAAGGACATTCATGAAATAGAGGAAGGGGAAAATCAAGGAATAATATATAGAAAAGGAGAAATCAGTCATGGGGTTGTCATAGCCTGTCACCAACTGGAGGATTTTTCTTTGAATTAAACTGCATTTTTTTTGCCTTTATTTGTTTTTAAGGTTTTTGAAATATTTTGGAGAGAGCACCTAAGAGAGGCTCTTTTCTTGCCTCCACCTTGGCTCTGCCCCCCCATTTGGTTTATTAAATTTTATTTTATTATTTTTTTTAGGTTTTTGCAAGGCAAATGGGGTTAAGTGGCTTGCCCAAGTCTTTTTTATTTATTTATTTAGGTTTTTGTATGTTTTTTTTTAGAAAGATTTTATTTATTTTGAGTTTTACAATTTTCCCCCTAATCTTACTTCCCTCCCCCCCACCCCCCACAGAAGACAATTTGCCAGTCTTTATATTGTTTCCATGGTTTACATTGTTCCAAATTGCATGTTATGAAAGAGAAATCATATCCTTAAGAAAGAAACATAAAGTATAAGAGACAGACAATAAGATATCAGGGTTTTTTTTTTTTCCCTAAATTTAAGGTAATAGTCCTTGGTCTTTGTTCAAACTTCACAATTCTTTCTCTGGATACAGATGATATTCTTCATTGCAGACAGCCCAAAATTGTCCCTGGTTGTTGCACTGATGGAATGAGCAAGTCCATCAAGGTTGATCATCACCCCATGTTGCTGTTAGGGTATACAGTGCTTTTCTGGTTCTGCTCATCTCACTCAGCATCAGTTCATACAGATCCCTCCAGGATTCCCTGAATTCCCACCCCTCCTTGTTTCTAATAGAACAGTAGTGTTCCATGACATACGTATACCACAGTTTGTTAAGCCATTCCCCAATTGAAGGACATTCACTTAATTTCCAATTGACATTCACTTAATTTCCAATTTTTTGCCCCCACAAACAGGGCTGCCATAAATATTTTTATACACGTGATGTTTTTACCCCTTTTCATAATCACTTTGGCATATAGACCTAGTAAGTGGTATTGCTGGATCACAGGGTATGCACATTTTTGTTGCCCTTTGGGCATAATCCCAAATTGCTCTCCAGAAAGGTTGGATGATTAACAACTCCACCAACAATGTATTATTGTCCCAGATTTCCCACATCCCTCCCAACATTGATCATTGCCTTTTCTGGTCATATTTGCCAGTCTGAGAGGTGTGAGGTGGTATCTCAGAGATGCTTTAATTTGCATTTCTCTAATAAGTAATGATTTGGAGCAGTTTTTTATATGACTATGGATTGCTTTGATCTCCTCATCTGTAAATTGCCTTTGCATATCCTTTGACCATTTGTCAATTAGGGAATAGCTTGTTTTTTTGAAAATTTGACTCAGTTCTCTGTGTATTTTAGAAATGAGTCCTTTGTCAGAAATACTAGTTGCAAAAATTGTTTCCCAATTTGCTACATTTCTTTTGATCTTGGTTACAGTAGTTTTGTCTGTGCAAAAGTTTTTTTTAATTTAATGTAATCAAAATTATCTAGTTTGTTTTTAATGATGTTCTCCATCTCTTTCTTGGTCTTAAATTGCTCCCCTTTCCATTATTTGTTTTTAAACTTCTATTCTTTTTTTTTTTGCAAGGCAATGGGATTAAGTGACTTGTCTGAAGTCACACAGTACA
The DNA here is from genome assembly GCF_037893015.1 of Macrotis lagotis. Lineage (NCBI taxonomy): Eukaryota > Metazoa > Chordata > Mammalia > Peramelemorphia > Peramelidae > Macrotis > Macrotis lagotis. Next base: position 176,283,214 of record NC_133660.1, read on the forward strand.
CTTCTAATTATTTGTTTTTCTAAAGTAGATTGAATAGGATGCTGCTTCAAAACAAACCAAACCAAAAAATTAATAGCCCTTTGAATTTTAACAGTTTTATGACCTTTTATTTTGGTGATTGCTTTGTGGTTTATTACAAACAATTAATAACATTGTCATGATAAAGTGCAGTCTTGCTTCATAACTCAGAAGTGATACTAAGATGAAATTCTCGTTTCCTTCACAGCCACTGGAGCAAGTAGTTGACCATTTGAAATTCAGGTGTTATGCAAGGTGATAGTATATAGATTGTTGCTTAACTTAACCATCACTCTCGCTTTGTGACTTAAATATCTCAGTCCCACATCTGAATAAAACATATGGTTGATCAACTGTGTAATGTAGTGTTAATCATGTTAACTTTTGGCCTTAATTGTCTTGGGTGACTTAGTGCATACACTAATAGGGAAACTATTAGTATCATTTACTTACCTATTTAATTCAGTCACACTTTGTATCCTAGGATTGCTTACCTGTTAACTTTGCTTCAAGAAGTTGAGTTTAGAGCCATTGAGCTCTTGGATTTTGGAAGAAATAAAAAAGTAGATTGGAAATTACTTATAGAAGAAAATGGCTTATCCTGGCATGAGCTAGAGATTTCACTAAGGAATCTCTTCTATAAGCGTAATACAGAAATTAGGAAACTAAAATTCCAAAGGATAAGAAAGAATGTGTTGGAAGCATGAATGTATTTATTTGTAGATTCTAGTATAAATAATTTGAGTTAAGTTTCCCCAAGAGATTGTTTGCTTCTTGAAAGTAGTGACTATTTTATCAGCATTTTGTGTATCTACAATCTTGTATGTCAACTTTGTATCCCCAGGTAAAGTTTCATGAGGTCTAGTTTGTTTGAACTACCTTGTATGTCATGGATCTAGACATTCTATGAGGGAGGTTCGAATCTAGGTACATTAAATGATTTTTCCAAAGTAGTCGCAGAATCAGAACTTGAACCAGGCTCAAGTTGATAGTGTGTTCTTTTTTAGGTTTTTGCAAGGCAATGGGGTTAAGCGGCTTGCCCAAGGCCACACGGCTAGGTAATTATTAAGATTAAGTGTCTGAGGTCGGATTTGAACTCAGGTCCTGCTGACTCCACTGTACCACCTAGCCACCTGATAGTGTGTTCTTTGAATTGCCTAATTATGCTTTGTACTTTGTGCTTTATTATTTTTGTTGCTTTAAAGTTCAGTTCAAAGTAGGTCATGAATTTAGGTAGCGAATTCAGTGTTGGTTAAGAATTCTGAATTGGGGACACTTAGGTGGTGCAGTGGGTAGAGCACCAGCTCTGGAGTCAGGAGTACCTGAGTTCAAATGTGGCCTCAGACACTTAATCTTAATAATTACCTAGCCGTGTGGCCTTGGGCAAGCCGCTTAGCCCCATTTGCCTTGCTAAAAAAAAAAAAACCTAAAAAAAAAGAATTCTGAATTGGTAATTGACAGGAATGCCTTATTAAAGAAGGAAGGGAAATTTTTCTTTCAGATTTTGAAGTGTTCTGTGGAAAAAAATATTGTCAGCACTTTTGCTTACCAGTACCCTAGATGTTTACTATTAAGAGTTCTTGGGGGGGGGGGGGCTAGGTGGCTTAGTGGATAAAGCACTGGCCTTGGAGTCAGGAGTACCTGGGTTCAAATCCAGTCTCAGACACTTAATAATTACCTAGCTGTGTGGCCTTGCCCATTTGCCTTGCAAAAACCTAAAAAAACCCAAAAAACAGTTCTTGGTTTTAAATTAAATTACATGTCCCTTTAAGGAAGGGTTAATGTTTTCTGATTGTTTGGTTTTCCTCCTCATAGATGATTTTGCAAAAGGTACAGTTGCTCAACAAACACAATTTGGGTTACTTACATCATAATTGTGCTGTGACTAGCAAGCATTTTATTTAGCTACTTCTGCTAAATCCTGACAATTAGCATAAATTTTAACTTCAGGAATGTTATTTGTTTTAGATTTTTTTATTGGTAGCTTTTCAAAAAAAACTTATGTAGTTATTTAATAACAGAATAAGTTAATGGGAGTAAACACCACTTATATATATATATATATATATTTTTTTTTTGATCTGCATTTTGTGCACTTCAGTTTTGAGAGAATTGTTTTATAAGTGTCTTTTTTAAAATTTCAGGATATTCGGAAATTCTTTGGGGTTGTTCCAAGTGGAAAGAAACTTGTCAATGAGATAGTAAAAAAGAATGAGAATACAAAGACTATTGAGGGAACTTCAAAGGCAAAGAAAGGAACAAAAGAAATTAAGGTTAGTTTTCCCAAATATTGTTTTAAAGCTTGATTACTTCTGATATACTGCTTATTATATGGTAAGTACAAGGCAACTAGATGGTGCAGTGAGTAGAGCACTGACCCTGAAGTCAGAAGGACCTGAGTTCAAATCCAGCTTCATACATTTACTAGCTGTGTGACATTGGGCAAGTCACTTAACCCTGATTCTTCTCATCCAGGATCGTCTCCAGTCATCCTGATTCATATCTGTCTCTGGACCCAGATGGCTCTGGAGGAGAAAGTGAGGCTGGTGACTTAGTCAGTCACATCCAATTCATGTACTTGTCATAGCATGTGGCAGACACTGCATCAAGTATTATACAGTTATCTCATTTTAATCCTCATAAGAACCCTGTGAGGTGCTATTATCTCCATTTTTAAGATGAGGAAACTGAGGCAAACACAAGTTATATGAGTTGCTCAGCATCATACAACTAAGGTTTGACTCAGGTCTTTCTAACTATAGCCCAATGCTGTAGCTACTGTGCCCCACTAGAACATTTTTAGTATTTATGTAAGGTTCAAGAAAAGGCAGATTATTCTTTAATACGTTTACGAAAAGCAGCCTACCATATTCCAAATTGATGTGAGCTTTTTAAAAACAAAAATAATTAATGAATTTCCTCAAGATAGAGCTAATTATTTTCCAAAATAAAAATCAAACTGAAAAAAATTCAAACCCTCAAAATAGTTGGCCAAAAAAAATGTAAAAAGTAATTGCAAATAATGATTTCTGCAACAAATAAAAAGTACTTATACTTAATCAAGATAGCATTGATATCCATCATTTTTAATGAGTTTTGCTATTTTTCTTATTGAAATAAATTTTTTATCCTATTACTTGATTTAAAAAGATTCTTTATCACTTTATGTTTCCCTAAATTTCTTTTTGTTCTTTATGTTTTTCATTGTTTTTAGTTGGTATGCCTTTGTTTATGATTTGTTGATATTCTAAAGTGTATCATTTTTAACTGTTAAAGAGTATTGAGTCAACTTGACTAGAATCATCTCTGGGCATTTTCTCTGGTTATACACCCTTATCAGGAATATTCTCTTACCATTTTTACTTCCTGGCTTCCTTTATATACCATTTAATCTTCCCTCTTCTACAGGAAGCTTTTTCCAGCTCCTATTATTCCATTGCCCTCCCTCATTTTCTATTTATTCTGTACATAACTTGTTTGTACATATTTATTTACTTGTTAGTTTGAGAGCTCTTTGAAGGTAGGAACTGACTTTTGCCTCTTTTTGTATCCCTAGTGCTTAGCTCCGTGTCTTGGCCATATAAATTAGTCTTGCCTGCTGGATGGCATATGCTTCCTTAGTTACTGCTTCTGCTCTTTTTTTTTCTCCAAGAAAAGATGCTTGACTTAGTCTATAACTATTGCTATTATTATGTTTCCTATTTAGAAATGTTTGAAATAAAATTAGTTAAACAGCTATCTCTTTTCTAGCTCTCTCTCATCTCCCACTTAACCTTTTATAGCTACTAGTTTGTTAATTGTATATCAATTGTAGGTGAAAAATTCTCCCAAAGAAGATGATGTAAAACGAAAGCATGGAAACAAGAAAAAGAGAATTATCTATGATTCAGGTAATTATTTTTGAGGAGCAATCAAGACTTCAATTTGCATTCCTTGTCACTTAAATTTAGTTATAAAAGTCTTTTTTTGTTTCTTTGAAAGATATATAGCATCCTTCATGTTGAAATAACAGTAATTTGAGTCATGGTTTTTTGAAAATGGGGTAAATCATTTCATACAAGATTTAAAAAAATTATGTAAATATTTTGTTTTTCCAACTATACATATTGATAGCTTTTGCCAGTAATTTCTTTTGCAAAGTTTTGAGTTTTTCAGGTTTTCTCTCTCTCTGCCTTCCCTTCCCCCTTCCCTTTTCAGAAAACAATCTGATATTGGCTTTACATTTGTAAGCATGATAAACATAGATCAAAATTGATTATGTTATGAGAGAAGAATCAGATCCAAAAGAAAGAAACATTAGAAAGAACAAAATGACATAATACATAAGACAACTTTTAAAAATTGAAGATAATAAACTTTGGTCTTTATTTAAACGTCACAGTCCCTTCTCTGGGTATGTATGATATTTCCATCACAGATACCCTATAGTTGTCCCTGATCATTGCACTGATGGAGTGGGCATCACCTCTTGTTGTTGGTAGTGTGTAAAATATTCTTCTGGTTCTGCTCATCTCCCTCAGTGGATGGATATTCATGCAAGTCTCTCCAGGTTTCCCTGAAATCCCATCCCTCATGATTTATTATAGAACATAGTGTTCCATCACATACATAGACCACAATTTGTTCAGCTATTCTCCAATTCATGGACATCTCCCTGGTTTCCAATTCTTTGCCACCATAAACCGAGCTGCTTATGAATATTTTTTGTACGTGTGAGATTTTTATCCTTTTTCATGATAACCTGTAGCAGAATTGCTGCATCAAAGGGTATGCACAGTTTTATTGCCTTTGGACTCAATTCCAAATTACTCTCTAGAAAGGTTGGATCAGTTCAAACTCCACCGACAATGTATTAGTTCAGACAAGATTTTTTAAAAAGTAACAATGGAACTTGGATTTTTTTGTTCACCATACTTTAAATCAGCTAGGTGGTACAGTGGATAGAGCTCTGACCCTGGAGTCAGGAGGACCTGAATTAAAATTCAGACTCAGACACTTAATAATTACCTAACTGTGTGACCTTGGACTAGTCACTTAACCCCATTGCCTTGCAAAAATAAAAAATAACAAGATATATCACGATCCAAGGGATAGTGATAGAAGGAAGAAGGTTCTAGACAGAGCCTGGGAGGACACTCACAGTTGTAAAGATTAAGACTTGAACTAGGGTGATATCTATGTTAACGAATTGTAGTGCAATAGGGGAAAGATTGATTTTGAATCTAATTAACTGAATTTAAATTTCATATCTGCTGCTTGTTGTCTGTTTAGTCTCATGTATCAGTTTTTTTTTAATTTGTAAAATTAAGGATTTGGATTAAGCGATTTTTTTTTTTAAGTCCCCTTCCATTTTCAAATCTTATCAAACCTATGCAGTGATAAGGTATGGATTTGTGAGAAACTGCTGAGGTAAAATAGAAACATCATTGATTAGAGTTGAAGAGTCATCTTTGGCTTTTCAAGGTATTTAACATGGGTGATTGGGACAATGATTAAGTCAGTAATCAAATAGAGAAGTCATGAAGGGGAGAATGTGGTCTTTTTTTTGTCCTGGTTGAATTTGAACTTGTCTTTAAATGGGCATACTGTTTGAGTTATACAGGCACTAGAAATCCTCACTTGAATGATGGTGATGAAAATAAGTTGATCTTATTCATACAGTAGCTAATATTTATATATGATGGTTTAAGTTATGCAGAGTGCTTTTAGAAATAGGATCTTATTGGGTCCTTAAACCCTGAGAGGTAGGTAGGTGCTGTTATTCCCTTTTTATTTTTTACACATGAAGTAACTGAAGCAGACTGAGGTTTTGACTTACGCAGCATCTTTCAGCTAGTACTTAGATGGATGCAAAATCTAAACTTTCTTTTTAACTTAAGGTCCAGTACTGCATAAATAAATTGATACTTGAAGCACTGACATCTGATAAAGGTCCTCAAGGGAGAGACTATATTTAGCAAAAAGAAGTTGGAGGATAGAGCTGGGTGGAGGTGGAGGGATGGAAATTAGATGATCAGAGAAGTAAGAAGCACGTGTCACAAAAGCCACAGAAGTGAATGACATCAAGAAGATAGGAATAGAGGGCAAAGTGGATAGTGCACTGGCCCTGGAATCAGGAGGACCTGAGTTCAGATTCAGCCGTAGACACTTAATTACCTAGCTGTGTGATCTTGGGCAAGTCACTTAACCTCATTGCCTTAAATAAATAAAAAAAAAGATAGCAATAGTCAATACTGTCAAATGGTATAGAAATATCAGAGAATAAGAATTGAGAAAAGGGCATGGGATTTGGTGATCATTGAAGACTGACAAATATTTCCATTACAGAAAATACTTAAAAAAAAAATCAAACCAAAAAAAATCAAACCAAACCTTTCGCACTTAATACTTAGTTAAAAAACCTGGATATTCAATGATCCATGATAATCCTAGGACTCATAATGAAAAATGTTATCCTCCTCTAGAGAAAGAACTGATGGAGTCTGAATACAGACTGAAGTCTACTATTTTTCAGTTTTTTTTTTTTTTTGGTTTCTTTCATAAATGATATTGGAAATATGTTTTACTTAATTGCATGTTTAAAAAAACTTATATATTTATTAAATTTGTTTTTATCTCAAATGCAGACTCAGAACCTGAAGAGACAGTACAGGTAAAAAATACTCAGAACCAATCAGAGAAATTGCTGACGTCTATTAAGCCTCAGAAAATTCCAAGGCAGGATCCTGTTGTATATGTTTCTGAAACAGGTAATGATGTTGACAGTGTTGAATTATTTATGAAGAAATCATTTGTATCAAGATGTTTGAACCTCCTAGTACTATGTAAATACAACACTTCAAATTTAAGGAGGGAGATATTTTTTTAATTGATATTTTATTTTTCCAAATACATGTTGTAAAAGTGCATTCATCTATATGCATATGTAGATTTTTAAGTCACGTAATTTTCTACCACTCTACCTTCCCACCCCTCTTCCCTCAGGTGACTATTGTACATACACATTTGTGTTAAATATGTTTATAGATTAGTTGTTTTGGTAGGAGGAATTAGGATTAAGGGAAAGAAGAACATAAGTGAAATTTTTAAAAAAGTGAATGTAGTGTTCATCAGATTCTGAAAGATTTTTTGGTTTTGTTTTTCTTCCTCCGGATGGGGATAATATAGTCCATTGCTGGTCTAATATAGTTGTCCTAGCTCTCTGGACTGCTGAGAGGAGCTGCTTCCATCAAGGTTGATTATCTCCCAGTGTTGTGGTTAATGTGTACAATGTTCTCTTGATTCTGCTCCCTTTGCTCAGAATTACATCCTGTAATTCATTCCATGCTTTTCCCAAGTCCAACCATTTTGGTTTCTTATAGGACAATAGTATTCCATAACATTCATATACCATAACTTCTTCAACTATTCCCCAATTGATGGTCATCTCCTCAATTTCCAGTTTTTTGCCATGACAAAAAAGTACTGCTATGAATGTTTTGGAACCTACGGGATTTTCCCCATATTTTTAATGATTTCTACTGATTATGGGCCTAGTATTGAAATTGCTGGATCAAAGGGTATGATCAGTTTTATTGCTCTTTGGGCATAGTTCCATATTGCTCAAGGAGAGAGATTTTTGAAGAAATATTTTGAGGTAATTCATCAGGAAATAACTTGCCATTTTAAGCTTTGATAGACAGTGAAGCACAATCCTCTTCCTATTTTCATGATACTTATCAGAATGATAAACAGTAGCTTCTAGGTATTTTCTTTGACTGTGTAAATCAAGATTCTATTGTTATAGGAAGTATTTTACTTTAAAAAATTATTTACTTTCACGTGCATTTTATAATCTTTCCTCTCATTGCATATTCCTTTCATTTTATCAAAAAAAACCCCTCAAAATAAAACCCTTATAAATGGGAATGATTCAAATAAAGCAAGGTTTTTACATTTTCCATGCCCCAAAATGTATGCATTTCAAGTTCGTTATCTCTGGCAAGAGGTGAGTGATGTGTTTCATTTTTAGTTTTTTAGTATTGTTTAGCATTGAATTGATGAGAATTTCTAAAGTCTTAAAGAATTGCTTATTAAAATACTGTCATTTTATGCTTTTGTTCTCATAATTCTATTTGCCTCATTCTGCCATTAGTTTGTAGAGGTTTCCTCAGCTTCCTCTGAGTTTCTATTTTATTATTTTTTTGGCATAGTGATATTCCATGTAATTCATGTCATAACTCAATACCCCCTAGCTTTCCAGTTTTTGATTATCAGGAACAGAGCTGCTATAAATTTTTTTGTGAACTGAGCATCCTTTTGCTCTTTCTTTTTTCTCTTTGGTATATTTATCAGCCTGATATGCTGTGGCTAGGTAAAAGGTTATGCATGGTTTGTTAACTTTTTGGCATAGTTTGATATTGCTTCTCAGAATGATGGAGTCAGTTTACAGATCTACCAACAGTACGTTAATATCCTGTTTTCTCATAACCCTCCTGTTTTTCATTTTCCTCTTTTGTCATCTTTGCTAATATGATATATATGAATGACTCTTCAGGGTTGCTTTTGGAATTAATTGTGAAGAATGGGAGGGTGCAGTGCTCTGTGACCAAGGCAGGATGAAAGCAGCCCAAAGGAAGCATGAGTTATGAAAGTTTAAAGAATCCACCCCCAAATGTTTACATGGACTATTTGTGCCCAATGTGGTGGAGTATTTTGAACTCATAATGATCTGATCAGCCACATTTGAACTCATCATAACTTGATTCTAACTTGGTGATGTTGTTTGGTCTTCTTTGAGAACAAAGGAACCAGCTTGTTCATGTAAATTTAAATCTTGAATGGAATGTTTAAAATGTCTAAATGTCTAAAATTCAATAAAAATTTTTCCCTAAGATACTGAAGTTTGTTGCACATTTTGTTTGTAGACATAGAATACTGGAAGGTGTATGACTGTCGTTGCAAAAATAATAATTTAAATGTTTAAGTATTTTTAATCCCTCTCTAATTAAATGTTTCTAGTTAAAAAGAAAGTGAAAGGGAGGAACAAAGCTCCTGTTCTTATCATCTGATCATTTATCAGTTGGGGAATGACTCTTATTCTTAAATTTGCATCAGATTCTTTTTGGAAATAAAACCTTTATCAGAGAAGTCTGGTGTAAGGATTTCTTTTAATTGTTTCCCTTCCCTTCTAATTTTAGCTATATTAGATTTGTTTGTGCAATTATTTTTTAAAATACTAATTTCTGTGAAGACAGAAGTTTAGCTTTCCCAGAATTTTTGCAAAAACTATGTAGTTACCCATAATAACTGGGGTCTTTGGACTTTCTGGAGTATTGTACTGCTATTTTGCTACTTTTTTTTAACCAAGTACCAACTTACTTTATGATTACAGTTTTTGTATTATAATTTGAGATTTGGTACTAATAAATCCTTTTCCCAGCTTTTATTTCATTTTTTTATTTAAAAAATTTATATTTTATTTTAGTTTTTTTTTTTTTTTTTTTGCAAGGCAATGGGGTTAAGTGGCTTGCCCAAGGCCACACAGCTAGGTAATTATTAAGTGTCTGAGGTTGGATTTGAACTCAGGTACTCCTGACTCCAGGGCCAGTGCTCTATCCACTGCACCACCTAGCTGCCCCCTAAATATTTTATTTGTTTTTCAATTATATACAATAGTAGTTTCTACCTATCATTTTTTGGCAGTGTTTTGAATTTTGCACTCCCCCCCGAAGGCAATTTGATAATCCTTACATTGTATTACTGTTATACAATAATTGAGATTGAATATGTTGAGAGAAAAATCATATTTTTTTTTTTTTAGATTTTTTTTGCAAGGCAATGGGATCAAGTGGTTTGCCCAAGGCCACACGGCTAGGTAATTATTAAGTGTCTGAGGCCAGATTTGAACCCAGGTACTCCTGACACCAGGGCTGGTACTCTATCCACTGCGCTACCTAGCCGCCCCTGAAAAATCATATTCTTGAGGAAAAGATAAAATACTAGAGATAGCAAAATTATGTAGTGCATATGTCAATTTTTTAAAAAAAATGGAAGGTAATAATCTGTGGTCTAAACTCCACAGTTCTTTCTCTGGATATAGATGATATTCTCTGTTGTGGATGGAATAAACAAATCCATTAAGGTTGATCATCACCCCCAAGTTGCTATTAGGGTATACAGTGTTCTTCTGGTTTGCTCAGCTCAGTTCATGTAAATCCTTCTAGGCTTTTCTGAATTCCCATCCCTCCATAACATACATATAGCACAATTTGTTTAGCTATTCCCCAATTGATGGACATTCACTTGATTTTCAGTTCTTTGCTACCACAAGCAGGGCTGCTATAAATACTTTTGTACAAGTGATGCTTTTACCCTTTTTCATGATCTCTTCAGATCCAGTTAGTGGTATTGCTGACTCAAAGGGTACACACATTTTTATTGCCCTTTGGGCATGATTTCAAATTGCTTTCCAGAAAAGTTGGATCAATTCACCACTCCTTTTATCTCATTATTACCTTTGATGTTATTATTATTTGTTCTCCCATATAAATTTTATTATTATTCTTTCCATCTCTACAAAAATTCTTAAAGTTCTTAATAGGCAAATTAACTTAGTATTATTTTTTATTATAATGGCACAATCTATATGTGTATTATTAATTTTTCTTCCGTTATTTAGGTCTGCTTTTTATTTCTGCAAAGAATGTTTTATAGTTTTATTCATATGGTTCTAGGTGCTCCCAATTATTTTATAACTTTCATGGTTATTTTGATTAGATTTTTTTTCCTGTGGAATTTTGTTAGTTATATATGCTGATGATTGTGTGGCTTTATTTTACATAATGCAGCTTTGCTGAAGTTATTTTAATTTTTTTTAGTTCACACTAACTTTCATCTACATCATTATTTCATCTGCAAAAATTAATAATTTTATTTCATTTTTGTCAATGCTTATTCACTCAATTTCTTTTCATTGTCTTTTCCCAAAAGATAGTTTAATAAGAGCTAGTATTTTTAGGGTTGTATTAAATAGTAATGGTGATAATGAGCATCTAAGGTCCTTTTATTCCTATAATTTCTAGAATTTTTAATAGAAATGACTTCTGAATTTTGTTAAAAGTCTTTTTAGCATATATTGCTGTAATCATATATTTTTATTTATATTAACTTGATATTTTCACCTTTTTATGTTGAACCAACCCTACATTCCTAATATAAACCCAATGTGATCATAGTGGGTGTTCCGTAGATCGCTGTCCTGGGTCCCCTTCTTTTCTCCCTTTCTACTATTTGACTTGATAATCTTAACAATTTCCATAGATTTAGCTATCATCTCTATGCTGAGGATTCTCAAAACTCCTCACCTAATTGTTGGACTTCATTGTTTTGTCTGTTGTAAGTCTTTCTGTATTCTAGTTAATCTTCCATCAGCTGTCATAAAGAGCTTCCTAAAATGCAGCTTTGTCTGACCATGTCATCCTCCTATCCAGTAAACTCCAATGCTTCCTTAAGAAATATAAAATTCTTTGTTTGACTTTAAAAGCCTCTATAACCTGCCTCCACCTTCTCTCTTTTGCAATCTTCTTGTACTTCCTCTCTCCTTGGAAGCCTCTTGTATTCTGTGATCCAGTGTCACTGGTGTCCTTGAAGAAATCATTCCATCTCCTGATTCTAGGCATTTTCACACCCTATTACCCAGGCATGGAATGTTTTCCCTCTTTATTACTACCTGTTGTTTTCTTTGACTTTATTTAAGTTCCAGCAAAAGTCCCACAGGAAATCTTTCCTGATTCCTCTTCATTTGAATACTTTCCCTCTGATTATTATTTCCAATTTAACTTGTAGCTCCTTTGTGCATTTTTTTGTATGTTGTTTCCTCAATTACTTGTGCCCTCTTTGAGAGCATCTTTCTGTTTCTTTGTATCTTCTGACTTTATCACGATACTATAATAGGTACTTTTATTGACCTACTATAATATTTCTGATATGTTGTAACTCACTTCCTAATTTTTTATTAAAAATTTTTGTAGCAATGTATATAATAGTCTTTGCTTTGTTTTTGGCCTGATTCATTTATTTTTTTCACTTATTTTTATTTTAGAAAGAGAGTAGGTTATTTTTTTCCCTTCCCCTTTTCATTGAAAGCAGTTGATATAGTACTTTATTGGCATTATTTGTTTTTTGGATATTTGATAAAATCCACTCAATTCTGTAGGATTTTCCTTTGAAATTTTCTTTATGGCTTATTCAATTTAATTTTCTTGTATTATGTTATTTGAATTGTTTATTTCTTTTGTCAATCTGGGTATTTCGTATTTTTGTAGGTATTCATCTATTTCCTTTATCAGTTATGTTTATATTTAATTGACAAAATAGTTTTTGATAATTTTCTTTATTTTCTCTTCAGTTGTGGTTTATTTTTTATTTTTGATATGAGCTAATTGGTTTTGCTTTTAAAATAAGATTCACTACTTATTAATTTTATTATTTTTTAGAAAATAGCTCCTCTTTTTAATCTTAATTCATTGACTTTTGTTTTCAGTTTTATTAATCTTTTTAATTTTCATAATTTCTACTTTGTTAGAAATTTTTTTTTTCAGTTGCATGCCTATTTTATTGATTTCTTCTTTCTTTCTTGATGAAATACTTTGAGACATTAAATTTCCTCTCAGGATTACATTAGTTGCAGTGAATAAGTTTTGTTATCTTGTTCCAATATTATCATTTTCTTTAATAAAAATTAAATCAAAGTTTTTATTTTTTCTATGATTTATTCTTTTACCCACTATTCATTTAGAATTATGTTACATATTAGCAGTTATTTTAAAATTCTTTTGGGATGCCTAGGTGGCAACAGTAGGTAGACCACTGGCCCTGGAGTCAGGAGTACCTGAGTTCAAATTTGGCCTCAGACACTTAATAATTACCTAGCTGTGTGGCCTTGGGCAAGCCACTTAACCCCATTTGCTTTGCAAAAACCAAAAAAAAAAAAAAAAGAAAAAGAAAATTCTTTTCAAGATACTTTTATTAAAAAATAATTTTTATTTCATTGTGATGATAAATGATGTGTTTAATGTTTCTGTTTTTCTGCATTTTTTTATTGAGATCTTTATGCTGCAGTACATGTTCAGTTTTTGTAAAGGTGCCATATATAACTGAGAAGTATGTAAATTACTTCCTGTTCCCATTTAGTAATTGCCAGAGATTTATCATATTTGACTTTTCTAAAGTCCTATTCAGGTCCTTAACTTCTTTCTTGTTTATCTCTTGGTAAATTTGTTTAAGTCTGAAAAGCATAAATTAGAGTCTACTTTTATGGTTGGGTTGTATTCTACATTTCTCCATCTACTTGATTTAATTCTTACTTGGTGGTATTTATAGATGCTATTTTGTTTGATATATATATATACATATATATATATATTAAATATTGGTAATGATTCTTGATTGATGGTGCCTTTCTATAATGTGTTCTTTCATTTTTCTTTTTCTTATATCCAAATTTATTGTAGCTAAATCTGAAATCATGATTGCTACCCTTGGTTTTTTTATTTTGTCTAAAGTCTAATAGATTTTGCTACAGTCTACAAATTTAATTCTATTCTATTAAAAGTCTACTTTTACTCTGTAGAATTATATTTCATTTTGGATGGAAATGTTCCCTTGATTAAAGTCTTTGTCTTTTGAAATATTTTAAGCTCCCTCTCCTATTAAGTAGCAGCTGCTAAACCTTGTGTGATTTTTTTTCCTATGACTAACTGGTACTTGAACTCATTCTTTTTTGACTGCCCTATAGTATTTTTTCCTAGGAGTTTTAATTTTGGAGTTTCAGGAGGTGATAAGTATATTCTTCTATTTTCACTTTGCCTTCTGGTTCTAAAGTTTCAGGGTAGTTTTCACTTGAAATTTCCTGAAATTTGTATCTAGTTGTTTAATTTTTGGTTCATGATTTTCATGTTGTTTGATAATTCTTAGTTCTTCTTGACTTGTTTTCCAGGTCATTTGTTTTAAATACATTTAATAGATTTTATTTTTTCTATAATCTCATTTGATTGTTTTTTAATTATTTTTAATTTTCTTATCTTTTGAATTGTTTATCATTCTAATTTTTAGAGCTTTTAGTTCTGGAAGAAGTTTTCTATCTCCTGCCTAAGGTACAAATTCTTTCTGCATTTTTTTCTTCTCTGGATGGTCCATTTTGTTTCTTTAGTTTAATTTTTTTTAGTATATCAGTAGTCCTTATGTGTTTAGGTTTTTTTAAATTAAAAACTTTTAATTAAATCTCTGAGGCTTTTGTGAACTATTGAGGATGCCATGGTCCTTAGGGTTTATCTCAGGCATCTCTTATGTCATGGTATTTCCTTATGGTAGTCAGAATTTTCCTTGTTTTTCTCATTTCATCTGCCTTTTGTATGTAGGCTATCTCAGTTTGAATCAAGTTCCCTAACTGAATGTTATGGGTAGGACCTGCCTAGTACAAACATGAAGGCAAAGTCTAGAACCTTTCTTTGAGGATTCTAGGTTGCTTGGGTACTAGTTCTTCTGGGAAACTCCCTTCTTACCCTTGGTCTCTCAGAGTACTTGGCTCCCTCCGTGTCTGGCCTTTACCAAGGGCTTTTTTCTCTTTTCTAGACTTGTATCTCTATGGCTGAACCTTGACATACCTGGAGCTCCCACTTAGGCTGAGCTCTTACAGCCATGGACTTCTTGGATGTTCCAGGCCAGTCTCTCTCTTGTGTCTCTCGCCACCCAGAGCCCTCAGGGGTTGTCTGGGCCGTGCTTTCTGCTTACCCTCACTTGTCTATTTCATAGTTTCCATAAGATTTCACTTCCCTGGAGGGAGTAAAGAAGTTGAGAGATGATGCTGATTTCTTTTTCATTTATACCTTTGGGGATGAGAGAGTAGAAGGGGAGATACAGGCTTCTCTAATAGAAAGTTTTATATAGTATTTTAAAGTTTATAGAATGCTTTCTTCATGTTGTTTATCTTATCACAATCAGTTTAATCTTAACCCTGTGAAGTAGTTGCTGTTATTATGCCTGCTTTACAATTGAAGTACTAAAGCTAAGAGAATTAATTAATTAATTTTTCCAGGGTCATATAGTATAGCAAGTAATTTAGCAAACTGACATCTTCCCACCTTTCTGTTTTTCATAAGCAAGATGTGAGTGTTCTGTTATTATTAAAATATGACTTAATATTTATTTTAAATAGAATTTTTCTTTGGAATATACTGATATAATAATATCTAATATTTAAATTTAGCACCAAATAATTATTCTTTGCAGCCTCTAGTGACAACTTCAAAATTTTGTTTAGTCATTTAATGCTTTCTTAAAAACTAAAGTATATTTTTTTACATAGTCTTTTTTCCAAATATATTTCCCTTTCCCTTTAAGAAAAATGAAAAAGAGTTATCAAGGAAATAGTTTAACGAAGCAAAACAAAGCAGCAAAGACTGAAAGTATATTTAGTGTTACATACCCATAATCCATACCTCTGCAAAGAAGGGAATGACATATATTTTATCCTCTTTGGGTCAATGCCATACTTGATGATTTTATATACATTGTTCCATATTTATTTATATTATCATTGTATATATTATATTTTTAGTTTTGCTTCCCAGTATCATTTTATACTAATCTTTTTATCCTTTGTATTCTTTATAGTCATCATTTCTTTCAGTTCTATAATATTCCATTCAATGCATGTCCTTCATTTAATAGCTGTTGACTTTGCCTCTATTTCTTTACTTCAACAAAAAGTGCTGTTAGGAATATTTCAGTGGATATGGAATTTGAAAGTCAAAAGATCTTGGGTTTCATTGCTGACTTTATTGTGTGATTTTGTACAAATTGCTTAATTTCACAGGGTCTAGTTTCCTAGTTTTAAAATGAAGTGATGGAGTAGCAAATCTCTAAGGTTCTTTCTGGTCCTTTGTCATGATTCTTTGATTGTTACTCTGTCTGCATATAGACTGAACTCTTTATTGAAGGTATTATTTTAAAAATATTGTTTGAAGTTTTTTGGTATTATTTATAGACTTTAATTTTAGCTACATTCTTCCATTTATATGGAAAAATTGAAAATTATTTCATTGTTCTTAGATTTAGTGACATTTAGTTGTATATTAATTTTCTTACATAGTCTATCTAGTTTATGTTTACTTGGAGATACAACAAGCAGGACGGGTCCAGGAAGAGAACTAAGTAGACAGAGAAAGACATAGGTTTTTCAGGGTAGTATTTGAAAAATAAATGAAATAATTAAAAATAAACATAGCTAAGTTATAATTGAGTTGAACTTAAAAAATGATTTTTTTATATGAAATGACTTTTTAAATTTTCTCTTAATTGGAAGACTATCTTTTAGTTGTTCTGGTTTCTGCTCATTCATATTGGTTTGGCTTGAGTTCTAGATTCAGGTACACTTATGGCATGATTGATGACTGGTTTTGAAAGTGTGGGAGGAATAGGTCAACAAAGTGAAGTGATAGGTGTACTTAAAAGTGGTGTGATCAAGGTTTCCAGTGACACCCTAGAAACGTCAATCAAGGTTACTAGTGAGTAGATAACTGTGGCCCTTAACTAGAGTTCAAGGTTATCATTATCTTTTGATTTTGTACACACAGGAACCAGACAGTTTAGGCTGCAGTCACAGAATTTTCTTTAATATGGCTCATAGGTTAAAAAAACAGTTGTGATCTGGAATTAGTATCTGTTAATTTCTCAGAAAACACAAGTATCTATGATTCTAGAAATACATATAGGACAATAAACATTGACTTTTTGTTTTGGTTAACAGTTGTGAAGTGTGTGATGTGCATGATTGTGATATCTGTCTTTACAGATTTTTTTTTGTCATAGAAATGAGATAGGGAAGAAATCAGATTTTCTGTACTCTATTTTCCTTCCCCTGGCATAAATAGATAGGATTATTGAGGAATACCAACTTATTGTTAATTATTTTAAAATAAGTGTAGCTTTACAATTGTATGATATGGAAATGAATTTTAGACTTAACTTTATTCCTTGGGCCATGTTGGTGTGTTTTTAAACCAGCAGTCCCTAGATATCAAAGATGTAATAGTTGAAAAATGTTATTTCTTGATTTGAAATGCATTAGGAATTTTGAAAAAAGTGGAAAAAAAACCTTTTTATAGTGATTTGGTATTTTTTGGTTTTGTTTTTACAAGTCAATGGGGCTAAGTGACTTGCCCAAGATCACACTGCTATTATTAAGCATTGGAGGACAGATTTGAACTCATGTCCTCCTAACTCCAGGGCCAGTACTCTCTCCACTACACCACCTAGCTGCCCCATGATGTGGTAATTTTAGTCACAGATAAAATCATTGGTCTCTTTTAGAATTGTTTCTGTTCTCTGACATATTTTATTTCTTCTGACTCTTCATTTTAAAACTAATTTTGAATCATTTAGCTTTTGCTTAGGTTCTAATATTTGTCGTTAACCTTCACTTGAGCATACATATTTTATACAAAGAAACTATTTGAGCAACTTACATTTCAATGGATATGTGTTATATGTGTATTCCTTCCTACAGTGAGATCCTGGTTCATCCTTGCCCACCTCCATCTTCTTGCTTCTCATCCACAGAATTTGTGGGGACCTTCCTCCAGATTTCTTGGCATATATGAAGAGCAGTGGGACAATCAGGCTGGCCATTGGTTTGTTCTGGTTGCTACCAACCTCACTCAAAAGCAACTACATGTACATAATATACATTATAGTTTTGTCCATTAGGATTACTAATTAACTCCATAACAAGTATTTTTCATCATTCTCTATGTGATTTAAGTCATGCTTCTATTTTATTAATGGATATTCAAGTGTTTTAATAACATTGATTTCCCAAATTACAGGAACAGGAAAGGACTGCTTATAAATATCTTTATCGCTAACCATTGACTCTGGTAAAATGTTCCAGTAGATTGGTAGAAATCCAAATACTTGTTGTACTGAGTAAATGTATTTACTCTTTGCTGTTCAGTGAAGTGGAAGCCTTTGAGTTTTGTTTGGTGAAAATGACCTGTTGTTAAGCTATTTCATCATAGCCTATGGTTTTATTCCAACTTTTTTTTTATTATTGAGAATTTAATTGAGCCCATAATTGTGTAAGCAGGTTAATGGGTTTGAAGTTTAGATTTTTCTAGGGCTCTTAAAATCAATACTTTTTCATGGAGTAGATATAAAGAAGATAAATATCATCATTTTGTTTTTAAAGCTGATGAAAAGTGAGTAGCTTGTGGGGAAATGTAGCAAAAGTTAGTAAGGGTACCCTCCCCTCTATGTAGAGCCGTTATTTTGAAGAAGTAACAATGTTCTTAATAGATTATATATCTTTGGTTGTTCTTTTATGAATGTAGAGCAAAAATCTTAGAAGTGACAGAAAATAATCTTTTATATAAACTTGAAGGCCAGGATTATTTTTATATGTTTTTTTATCTCACCCACAGAGTGTAACTATGTCTTATACATAAAATCAGTATTCAGTCATTCAGGAATCAATATTTGGTTGATTCTTGGTAATCAGGAAATAACTTTTATTTTTGCTTTAGGAGTTGCTTTTATTTTTTTAACTTTATTTTTTTGCAAGGCAGTGGGGTTAAGTGGCTTGCCCAAGGCCACACAGCTAGGTAATTATTAAGTGTCTGAGGCCGGATTTAAACTCAGATACTCCTGACTCCAGGGCCAGTGCTCTATCCATTGCACCACCTAGCCACCCCCCCCATTTTTACTTTTAAAGGAGTTGACTTCTTACTAAAAATTCACCACTCGTGTAGTCCCCTTTCCTGAATCCATCTTCTTTCTCATAAGAGCCATCTTATTCTTCCTTCTTAACTGACTTGTCTTCGTCTCTTGTTCTTGAAGTACAAAATGTAATTAGAGACATGGTTAAGAATAGAGTATATCAAAAATCTCAATACCAGCAAACTTTCTTTTGGTTATAGTAAGTTGTGAGGAATAGGTCATGTAGTATCTCACCAGCTGTTTCACCTGAAAACTAATGTTTTATGCATTATATAACATTATGCATTATATAACAGTTTGCAGCTATTTTTTTTTTTTAATTTGGAGCTGTTTTCTATAGCCATACATATTTTTTCCTTTTTGGGGGAGGACAAACCCCAGAAAAGAGAAGAGCATAGTTTGACAGTGTTCCCCAGGTGGGCTGCAATCAGTTTGCTGATACCGCTTCCAATTCTGATCAGTCACCACCATTTCTCAGCAGCATTTATCCTATGATTCCTAAGTGATTATAAAACTAGGAAAATTAAAAAAATTAATTGAGAAGGGTTTGGGGATCTTTATATTATTTTTTAGGGTCAGTTATCCTGTAAAAGTAATACTTGGCATAACAAGCTTTTAAGGACTACTAATGTAAGAAACAGTTCACTTAAAAAATGAATTTATTCCTGTGTCCTTAGTATTTCACTTCTGAAGAAGCTTGAACATGAGATAAATTTATTTTTCTACTAAAATAGTTATAATTTTTTAAAAATGATCTATTAATTTCCTGACAGCATGATTTAATGACAAAAATGACATAAAAACTATTATAAAGTTTGTATTACAAAGACTTGTGATTAGTTGATTTTTTCTTTTGATGTCACAATTCTCTTACCAAGAAATGAAATGGAGGGAAATGTCAAAGACATAGAAGGAACATCTAAACACTCCATTGGGTAGCACCTTTTTGTAATGCAATACTTACTGTTCAGGTCTTTGTACAATGTTTGCCTGGCACAAAAAAAATAATTTGTGGATATTGTTGGAGGAAAAATGACTTTAATTTTATAAATGTTCAGCTTTTTATATTATTTCTTTTTTTATACATTCAGCCAATATAATATAATATATAGTCATTTATATACCTTTATACCAGCAAGTATCCTTTTCTCTTATTCAGAAAATTTCCTTTATATTTCGTTATATATGTGTATCTATGATGAAAGAGTTGTCCTAAAGAAGTAGTTATTCTTCAGAGAATAGTTTTTTATTAAGCTTTACCTTTCTGCTATTTGAAGAGAACTAGAAAAGCTATTGGGGCATAAGAATCTGTGGAATAATTATTTTTTTATGCAGTAATATCTCTTTTGAGGAAGAAGGCACATTCTTGTCAGAAATTTTGTTGCTAGGAGAAATAATATGGGAAACATTGTAAGATAACAGAAAAATGAGTTAATATTTAGCTCATTAACGTCATTGATAATAATAAATGTCATTGAAACAGTGCTTTTACAGGTTTTATGTGCCCTTTTGTGTAGATATGAATAATCATTTGTTGATTTGAATAACACCATTGGGTTACTTTGTTGACCCTCTAGAACATTTTTGAGTTCTTTTTTTGTGTCTTGTGTAAAATAGGGAGAAATTTCCCATAATATTCCAATGACCAGTTGGTATAAACCCTGGCATTTGAATGTTGAGCATTTCTCTGTGTTTCCCTTAAGGGAGGATTAATTCAGTGGAATTGGAAAAAGGTAATGGTTGTGTGATCATCTTTCTCATTTTCCTTTCCTTAGACAAAGCTTGATTATCACTCACCTCATGTAACTCAAAGTTGACTTTGTTCTACCTTAATGGGAATGATCCTTAACTCTTTGTTATGGGCTATTGTCCAGGGCTATATCTCTCGGTACTTTTGTTTGAGCAAACATGCCTGTATCTTTGTATGTGGGAGGGGGGAGAAAGAAAAAAGAGAGATGGGAAATGCAATCTGTGATTTCTTGAGTGTGTAAAATTGCACTTTGTGAAATTCCCTTCCCCAAAAGAGATTGACAGTTTAGTTGAAGTTGCCTAGAATACTCATAAGCGACTTAACTCAAGTTCATATAGTTGAAATATGTTAGAGTCAGGACTTAGACTCAGGTTGAAGGCTGACCTTTGCCCAAAATTTCATTCTATCCCTTTCTTCTTTGAGTGGGTAAGGGTTTAGACTCCTATTGGGGAAAGAAAGGCCAGAGTCAGATGGTGAAGGGCTTTGAATGTTTGAGGAATTTGTATTTTATTCCAGAGGTAGCTAGGAGCCCCCAAGACTTATTGAGTAGAGAAAAGTGAAATAAATGGTCATTTGTACTTAAACCATATTAAATTGGCAGCTGTGTGTAATATTAATTGAATAGAGAGAAGACAACTTGAGCCTTGGAGGTTTGTAGTAGGCTTTTGTCGAAGTCTAGGTGAAGAGAGTCTTAACTAAGGTGATAGCTATTTGAGTAGAGAGAAGGGGGTACATATGAAAGAGAGGTAGGACACACAAATTGTAGCAACAGTCTGAATGTGTGTAAGTGTGCATTCCTTCAGATATAGTAATAGTGCTACGAGCCTATATTCCACAGATCAATTTATAGGAAAGACCTGGAAACCAAGGGAATTAGTGGGCAAGTTGTGGTTTATGAATGTACTGAAATACTATTGCTGTTTAACAAATCATGGAGACAATTTCAGGGAAACCTGAGCTGATGGTAGTACAAACATGAGCAGAATCAGTTAAACTATTTATACTATAACATCAAAATGATAAAGATGTGGGATAGAATGAAGAATTGGGTTTAATTTCTAGGATATGAATAGGAGTGACTGGAAGAAAGGGAATGATAGATATCCTTGATAGAAATAGCTAAAGATTGGAAAAGGAATGAGTTTAAGAAAAATTAATGAATTCAGATTTATAGAAATGCCTATGTGTAGAGTGGAGTGGAATTTTCTTTCTCTTCTTACTCATAACCTCTTATCTAGTCAAGCAAATGTCATTTGAGTGTCTGATTTTTATAAAACTTTGTGACAGTCACTTCTTAACTCCCAAAGGCAAAATAAGAGCTAAGTTGAAGCATATATAAGAGGAAGAAGAAGGGAAACATTTTTTTTGGAATGTTATTTTATTTCATTCAATTATATACAAAGATAATTTTCAATATTTATCTTTTTTGTAAACTTTTGAATTCCACCTTCCTTCCCTCCCCATGACAGTGAATTATCTGAAATAGGTTATCCATGTACAATCATGTTTAACATATTTTCGTATTATGTTGTGAAAGAAGAACCAGAACTAAAGGAGAAAACAAAAAAAAAAGCATAAAATAAATTTTAAAAAGTGAACATAGTTTGCTTTGGTCTGCATTCAGACTCTATAGCTTTTTCTCTGGATATGGATGGCATTTTCTATTATGAGTCTTTGAGAATTGTCTTAATCATGGAACTGCTTGAGAGAGCTGAGTCCATTATAGTTTATCATCACAAAATGTTGCTGTTAATGTGTATAGTGTTCTCCTGGATCTACTCATTTCACTCAGCATCAGTTCTTGTAAGTCTTTCCCAGGCCTCTCATGATTTCTAAAATCCAGCCTGCCATGATTTCTTACAGAACAATACAATTTCATCATATTTTTATAACTTGTTTAGCCATTCCCCAATGGTGGGCATCCCTTCAATTTCCAGTTCTTTACCATAGAGCTGCTATAAACATTTTTGTATATGTGAGTCTTCCCCTCTTTTTTATGATCTCTTTGGAATATAGACCTAATAGTAGTATTGTTGGGTCAAAGAGTATGCACAGTTTTATTGCCTTTTGGACATTACTCTCCATAATAGTTGAATGAGTTTATAACTCCAACAGTGTATGTGTCTTAGTTTTCCCATATTCCTTCCTCCAACATTGATCATTTTCTTCTTTTTATTTTAGCTAATCTGAAAGGTATGAGGTGGTATTTCAGAATTGTTTTAGTTTGCATTTTGCTATCAATAATGATTTAGAGTGTTTTTTTATGTCCATAAATAGCTTTAATTTTTTCCCTCTGAAAACTGCCTGTTCATGTCCTTTGACCATTTATCTATCAGTTGGAGAATGACTTGTGTTTTTATAAATTTGACTTAGTTCTCTATATATTTTAGAAATTAAGTTTCTTCATTATTAGAATCACTAGCTGTGAAAGTTTTTTCTAGATTTCAACATTCTGAAGAAGGGAAATATGAAATAAAATTTTTAACAACCGACTTCTTGTTGAATTTTTGACTTGCTGTCTAGAAAAATTACTTTTGTCCATGTTATCTGATAGTTCCAGATTATCAATTAATAATATAATCCATGATACAGAATTCAGGAAGGAAAAATTAAAGGAATATTAAGGTACTCAGAGATACATTTGGGAAGGCAAAACCCTGTTCTGTTTACCCCAGAATTTGATTTTCTCTCTTTGTAAAAGATTTTCACTTGCACATTATTTTTCTTGACTTTTATTTGTTATCTTTCTGTGACTACTCATAATTCAGAATGACAAAGCAATTTTCCTTTTGAGACAATTACTCTGTATAGCCCGATTCCAATTTCCTTATTGTTTGTTGCTAACACATTTAAGGCAGTGTTACACATAAATAAAAATAAATGATTTTTATAAGGAGACAAATATCCTGGGGGTATAGTCTGTTCTTTCAGTTGTCCATTGTTTTCAGCAAGGTTTCAGAAATTTGGGAAGACTTATTTATATTATTTTGGTAGAAATATCTTGGAAGAGAACAAAGTTTGCCTTTGGCTTCTGATAATTTAGCCTTATTTGAAACCAAGAACAAATGAACACTCAAGATACTCCATCTTTCTAGATCTTCAATGACATTTGTATTTAGGACATTTGTGGCATTACACATTAAGTATAATTTTTAGGTAGCTAGATTAATTTAATGCAATGATTCTTATTCTTTATGCTATAATACTTCCCCACTTTATCATAAAAGTGTTAGCACTACTTTTTCTCTGATTCTTTCCCAAACCTTGATATGAAAAACATGTACTTATTTTTACATCTACTTTAAACTCTCAAAACATGAGAGTCACTTGCTGATTTCATTTTGTTCCAGGTTATTTATTTATGTGAGTTCTATATTGCTAAAGTAGCAGAGCAATGGAGAAAACCCTTATTTGTCTTTTTAAAAAAATTATAAATAAGAATTATCAAGTATGTATAAGGAAACTAATGATAAGTTTATTGTGTCTTTAACAAAGAATAAGATTCATTTTTGAAATGTTTGGATAATAAAGTGGATATACTGAAATTTTCTTGAGCACATGAGATTTCCATATGAACTTTATTTTTAAAAATACTTCTTTGATGACAGTTTTACTAAGAAATGAAATGTTTATAAAATTATATATGAGTTCATATGCATTAAATTTTTGAGGTTTGAAGTGACTTTCAGAAGTTTAAATTCTGGCCCCTAAAGAAAAAGACCATATTAAGTATGTATATACTTTTTTTGAGGATGGTGATTATTTCTATAGTAAGATAAGCAAAATTGAGTTCTTTGGATGCTTTTTTTTTTATTAAAGATTTTATTTGTTTTGTTTTGAGTTTTACATATTTTCCCCCAATCTTACTTCTCTCCCTCCACTCCCCCACAGAAAGCAATTTGTCAGTCTTTACATTGTTTCCATGTTGTACATTGATCCAAATTGAGTGTGATGAGAGAAATCATATCCTTAAGGAAGAAAAAAAAAGTATAAGAGATAACAAGATCAGACAATAAGATATTTTTTTCCCCCTAAATTAAAGGGAATAGTCCTTGAACTTTGTTCAAACTCCATGGTTCTTTTTTTTTTTTTAGGTTTTTGCAAGGCAATGGGGTTACTGTGCCACCTAGCCACCCCCTCCATGGTTCTTTATCTGGATACAGATGGTATTCTCCATTGCAGACAGCCCCAAATTGTCCCTGATTGTTGCACTGATAGAATGAGAAAATCCATCAAGGTTGATCATCATCCCCATGTTGCTGTTAGGGTGTACAGTATTTTTCTGGTTCTGCTCATCTCACTCAGTGGATGCTATTTTTAACCTATTTCCTTTTGATAGTTATGGTTTCTTTAGCTTTTTAATTAAAAGAAAGGGATGCTTGCTTGAATTAAACATCTATGAAGTTCTGTATACTTGAGTGATTTTAAAAAAGTTCTTTTTCTTTTATTATGTCAAGAAAGTGACTTGCTTAATTTTTAAATATATAAAAGAATAAATGTTTCCCTTCTTTTAGTTTCTTAATAGGATAATAGTAATGTTTGTCCTTCATTCTGAAGACCACGATATTAGGGAGGTGATGCCATAAAAAGTACATGAATTGGATTTGAGTGAGGAGTGTCTGAGGCCAAAGTTGAACTTGAGTCCTCCTGATTTCAGGGCTGGCAGTGGATAGAGGGAGACCTTGGAGACAGGAGGACAGGAGTTTGAATTTGACCTCAGACACTTGACACTTTTTATCTACTTATTCAGCTTATTTTGAAACTGTGTATCTTTTTTTTAGGTGTTTTTGCATGGCAGTGGGGTTAAGTGTCTGAGGCCGGATTTGAACTCTTGTACTTCTGACTCCAGGGCCGGTGCTCTATCCACTGTACCACCTAGCTGCCCCTGTATCATATTTTTTTTGACTTTGATAATTTTGATTCAACACTGGAACTGCCACTCATTCTTGCCTCCTAACTGGCCTTCCAGACATCCTTAACTGTGTCCCTGCTTGCTTCTTCTTCCTTGGAAGCTGACCTCATGGGATACAGCGCCACTATTTACCAGGAGGACATCTTTCAACTATCACCTGCTTCCCTCCATGGACCTTTTCACATTCACTAATTTCCTGCCTAAGTTTTAATGTCCTCCTACCCCCTTATATTCTTCCTCATCCCAGTGATTATGAACCTTAACTGCTACTGAACAAGTTGTCTTGCGGTTCTTTGTTTCCTTATTCCCATCCCTCTCAACAACCCCTTCCCCCAAAGTCATCCTAGATCCTCTCTTCCATTAGACCTGTTTTAGTTTTGAGATATAATTCCAAATTACTTTCCAATATGCCTATACCAGTTTACAATTCCACCATTAGTACCTTTTTCTTTCTGGCAACCTTTTTAACCTTTGTCATTTTCTTTTTTTTTTTTGGTTAACCATTCCAATTTGATTTATATTAGATGGAGGCTCATAGTTGGCTTTAATTTGAATTTCTCTGTTAATGATTTCTCATTTTTTTCTTATGATAGCTTTTTCAATATACTAGCTTGGATATCTTCCTTTGAGAACAGACTTTGAACATCTGTCATTTGGAGACTTTTTTTTTTTGGCAAGGCAAGTGGGGTTAAGTGGCTTGCCCAAGGCCACACAGCTAGGTAATTATTAAGTGTCTGAGACCGGATTTGAACCCAGGTACTCCTGACTCCATGGCTGGTGCTTTATCCACTACACCACCTAGCCGCCCCTGGAGACTTTTTTAAATACAAATTTAAACTTTTTTTTTTTTTTTTTTTTAGTTTTTGCAAGGCAATGGGCTTAAGTGGCTTGCCCAAGGCCACACAGCTAGGTAATTATTAAGTGTCTAAATCTGGATTCCAACTCAGGTACTCCTGACTCCAGGGCTGGTGCTCTATCTACTGCACCACCTAGCCGCCCCTGGGTCCTCTTCTGAGCTTCCTTCTGCCTTCTTCTATTTTTGTGTTTCATTAGCACTTTCTCTTTATTTCTTTTTTTGTTGCTATCCCTCACACTGTAAGACTCTTCTTTTACTCTGCCCCCCTCAAAGTCATCCATTTTAATAGAATCAAACAAAAAACTTTGTGTTGTAATAGAAATTTATGAACCTGACTGCTCCATTTTATATGCGCAGACCATTACTTTTCTCCCATGTATTATAATACATACTTCTTGTCAGTCTTCTGGAAGAATGATTGGTTAGCATATTGATCACAATTCTTAAGTCTTTCAAAATTTCTTTTTTTGTTGTGGTCCTTACATAAATAATTCTCTTGATCCTTCTAACTTTGCATGAGGTCATGAAAGTCTTCCAAGGTTTCTTTGAATTCATAACTTTTATTTTTCGTTATGTATTCCATTATCTCCTCGTGAAGGGCACCAGGTACAGTGGAGAGAAAAGCCAGGAATATCTCTGAGCCATACTAGAACCTACCCAGTGCTTTAAGCAACTTTTTAAGATTCTAAATTTGCAGAGAAATTGCAGATCTGCATTGAAGGTGGGAATTTCCTCACTCAGGAACTCCTATGTCAATGAAGTCTCAGGTCCAATCCATATCTCTTTCCATAGTCATAGGCCATAATTTGTTCACTTTTCTCACTTAACGAATAGTCGCTTTGTTTCCACTTTTTTGCTGGGGCAAAATGTAATGCTTTAAATAGCATTTCAAAAGATAAAAATTTTAGAGCTGATGGATCTTTAGTGGTCATTTTTTAAATTTATCAAATGAAGAAACTGAGTCCCACAGATGTGAAATGACTTGTCCAAGATCACACAGTTAATTTGACAGAGATGGCTTCAAACCTGGATACTTTGATTCCAGATTTAGGACTCTCCCTTGTGTCACAGAAACAGATATTATTATGTATCTAAAACATTAGAGTTCTGAATTGTCTAGTAAGTTGAGAACCACTTAACCTTTTTACCTGTATTTTTCTGATGGTGTAAGTACACATATTATTGGTTGCAAATAAAAAAGCATGAAATGACTAGAAGTGGATAAAACTGTGTTGGTAAATATGGGAAGATAACTGAAGTTTTTGGTAGAGTTAAGAAAAGTGAACTGATCTTAAAAACTTGTGAATTTTGAGGGAACTTGTTCATAGACCTTACAGAAGCTGTTTTTAATATAATGAAAATCTGTTTAGAAAATTTTACCAAAGATAATTATATGTCTTCCATTTAAGATGAAGAAGATGAAGTTATTTATAAGAAGAAATCTCTTAAACCAAAAGAAAATGGAATATCTTCAAGTAGTCATATTGGAGCACCAGATGGGAAGAAAGATATTGGGAAAAAAACTCAGATTAAGAATAAGCCTTTGTCACCAATAAAACTTACACCTACATCCGTGCTTGATTACTTTGGAACTGGAAGTGTTCAAAGATCTGTAAAGAAGTTAGTTGCAAGCAAAAGAAGAGAGGTGAGTATTTGCTGTTATTTAAATCAGGAATTTTCAAGATCTCTAATGGTTATTAACAAGAGAAATCAGAACATTGTTAAATGGGCAATTTATTTTTATGTGGTGATTGTTTCCTTGACTTAAAAAAGATTGAGAGATAAATTAATATGTAAACTTTTAAGCTATAAAGACATTTAAATAATGGAGAAAATCGGGATTAAATTTGCTTTCAATCACTTTTCCAACTGAACTCTAGAAATTAGCATCAATTCTTTGGTTATCCATTTTGAGAAGAACCTATGGTAAATTTTCAGTTTTCTGCCTGGTTTTCTTTTCAGTGATGCTGGGCTTCTTACCATCAACTGATGTGTCCTCAGATAATGCAAACTTGAATTATTATTATCCTAAGCCAGACAATATTGAAAACCAAGTTTGATGCTCAAGGTTCATAAATTTATACCTTTTAATGGCTAAGTCATGCAGGCATGTGGAGTACCATTTGTGTTTGCACAATTCTTTTTCCATTTTTGGCTGTGCCCATTTACATCTTCCCATTTCTGAGACATGTCAGTATATAATCGCTGTAAGGCTGCTAACCTGCCAATAGTGAGATATGTGCTCTTAAATATTAGACTGCTTATTTTATTAGAATCTACAGATTTGAGATAGGGGTGGGGAACCTTCCATTTGAATATTTATAACATCATTTGCCTGCTATATTTGTTCAACCATTTAATTAATTCATCCCTTAAAAACTCCTAGATTTATTGAATTTTAAGTCTTGCTTGCAGTTGCCAGACCACAAACTGTAGACAACCTGCTGGATGTTCCCCACCCCTGATTTATAAGATACCTTTCAGTTCAGCATCCTCATGTAGCATGTACTTAAAAGGTGCAGCAGTGTTACCAAGTGCTTTCTTACAAGTATGTATTACAGCTACTCTCCTCTTCCTCTTACAGTTGAGAAAGCAGAGGCTCTGTCTGGAATTCCAAAGCCTTGTCCTAGCCGAGGCTTAACTGTTGTCCACAGAAAAGCAGGAGAGGCTTGCAGTATCTGTGATCATGATTTTTAGGTCTAGTGTTTTACATAATATTTCATCAGTCATTGCCTGCAACTGCAGAAAGATTATTTTATAGAATGTAGTTGATGATCTAACGTAAGAACTGGACTTTTATTAATAATAGATTCTATTAATATATAGCCTTCACAAAATACTAATGATTCCACGTTAACTGATGAAGCCGTGGCTGAGCAACTACAAATTGAAGAGAATTCAGAGGTATTGCCATTTTATTATATCATTATTATATCTTCATTTATTTATTTATTTATTTTGGTGACCCAATAGGGTTAAGTGACTTGTCCGAGGTCACACTTACTAGTAAGTATCATGTGTCTGAGATCAATTTTGAACTCATGTCCTCCTGACTCTAGGGCCATCCATTGGCCACCTTTGTGCCTCACAGTAGTTTCTCATTATTATATCTCGATGGAGATGTATTAACTACCTATTTAAATAGTTCAGTTAAAGTCTGAACTGACTTAATACCAGTGTCCCACAGTTGTGACTAATGAATTGATGTCTACTTGGCAGGGGTGGCTATTACAGTGTCTTTAGCCTTGTTTCAGTAAATATTTTTGCCAATGAATTTGGAATAAGGTCCAGAAGAGGAGATTGGCTAGATACATATGATAAAAAGACTTGGATGTTAGAAGGAATTTAAAAGAAGTCAGTAGAGGATAGGATAGTTTAAAAAAGCCAGTGTGTGAACTTAGGCTAGATAAACATTCATTCAACAAATATTTACTAGTAGCTTACTATGTGCTAGATTATGTGTTGTACTTTATTTAGTGCCATAAAAATAACAACTTTTTCCTTAAGAAATATATGGGGGGGGTGGCTAGGTGGTGTAGTGGATAAAGCGCCGGCCCTGGAGTCAGGAGTACCTGGGTTCCAATCCGGTCTCAGACACTTAATAATTACCTAGCTGTGTGGCCTTGGGCAAGCCACTTAACCCCATTTGCCTTGCAAAAACCTAAAATATACATATATGAGGGGAAGGAGTCATCTGCACAAATGTAAGGACTTTAGACAGATTAAAAATGATTAAATAACTATACTCGAAGTAATGATTAAATCTTCATTTTCAGCTTCTAGTACCATACTCTAGAGTGCTGTTCTTGTAACAGTGTTGAATTCAACATTTTTCTCCAGCTTGATTAATCACATGACTGATAAGATTATTAAGTTTGAGGATGACTGTAACCAACATTGAACACTTAGGCCATTTTACTAAAAGTAGTCAAAGAGAAGTTGTTAATGATCATAATTGAACAATAGTGATCAGTAATTGAACAGTTATCAACTTGGCAAGAGGTCTCTAGTGAAATGCCCTGAAGATTTGGGCATGGTTCTTTTCTGTTTAAGAATTTAATTGAGAATTTGGATAAATGCATAAATAGCTAATAGCAAACATTTGTTACTGTGCTTTATGATTTATAAAGGAATTTATATATACTTTCTCATTTGATTCTCACAACAATAAACCAAGCTTATTAAATCTGAGGATCACATTAACTAACTTGAGCACTTCTGGAAAAGGCAAGTTCAGTAAACCATTAGTGTGATTTAACTGCCATAAAAACTAATAGGTTCCTAGGCCATGTTACTAGAAGAAGTCAACTACTACTATTTCTCTCCATTCTACAGATAAGAAAACTAAAGGACTTGCCCAGAGTCATGCTGCTATTAATTATCTTAGACATGATTTGGACTAAGGTCTTTCTTTTTCTGAGTCTACCACATTATCGATTAAGTCACTTGGCTGCTATCTTAATCAGAATTGAAGGTGACCCTAAACTGGGAAGGATAAACTAAGACAGTAGATGAGAGTCAGGATCAGCATTTAAGAAGACTAACTTCAATAGGATTCAGGTTAGGATAGGAAGGGCATGGTTAGCTAGCAATTTTTCTGAAAAATATTTGGAAATTTTGGAGCATCTACAAACTCAGTTTGATGTAAATGCCAAATGCTAATGTCATTTTGAACTAATTTAATAGGTAATCCTTCTTGAAATAGAAATAAGGGAATATTTGTTTTTATTTATGCCACCCTATTCTAATCCCATCTGGAGTATTTTGTTCAGTTATGAGCAACACAGTTTTATAAGGAGAGTGTCCAGAGAAGGGCAACCAAGATGAAGAATCTTGAGTCTATGTCATTTGAGGACCAATTAAAGGAATTGGGGATATTTAGTAAAATGAAGATAAGACTAAGATGGGACTTGATCTTCAAGTGTTTGAAGATTTGAAGGTCTTTTATATAAAAATTGTTCTGTTTGGCAGGACAACCTTTGGCAGAATTGGAGCAATAGATAGAAATAGCAGAAAAGGCAAGTTTAAGTATGTTTTCAGGAAAAACTTGCTGATTGTTGTAAGTGTCCAAGGGGAGAATGGTCTGTTTCAAGAGTGTGATTGGTTCTGCCTCCTTGAAGATCTTCAGTCAGAAGCTGGTTGACCATTATCTGGGGCATTATATACAGTAGGGAGTCTTTTCAGGTATAAGTTGGATTATTTGCTACTGAGGTCCAACTTTCTAGAGTCTGTTTTATGAAATGTGTTGACCAGATAAAAATATCAATAGTCTTTCAAGTAGCCTAAGTAGTGTAGTGTTTGCTACTTAGCACAGTGATTTAAGGACATTGAAAAGTTGGAGCAGGGACAGCTGGGTGTCACATTGTATAGGGCACCAACCTTGGAGTCAGGAGGACCTGTGTTCAAAATCTGGTATCAGACACTTAGTAATTACCTGTATGATCACAGCCAAGTCACTTAACCCCATTGTCTTGCAAAAAACAACCAAAAAAAAGTTGAATCAGTTATTTTTGGATAACCATGGTGGTTTTCCAATTAGAGGAAACTAATGGTGGTATAGAAGAGGTTTGGAATAGCTGATTTGGATACTACAGTAAATAGATAAGTAAAAAATGTTATACATATACATATATATTATGTGTGTGTTTGTCCAGCTTTAGAGTAAATCATTTATTAGCTGGTATAAAAAGATTCTACTGTACTATTGAAGTTAATCATCTTAAAGATGAAATAATTTTGTTGTTAATTGTTGGTAGCAGTGAATGCCAACACTCATTTATCAGGCTTACTATGGACGAGGTACTGTGAGAGAATGATTGAATGAGTGAGTGAGTGAATTAAAAAAGTATTTATTAATTCTTACTATGTTGCATGAGCTAGTGGAAAAAAAACAAACTAAATCTAGTCTCCACCCCTATGAAGCTTATGTTCTGATGGAGCAGAATTGTTTGCATAGGGGCACTCAGAAACTAGAAATTGCAAACAAATTTTACAAAGTTTTTGATGGTTGGAAAAAATTCTAATATATTTGCATTTTTATCTAATTACTGTATACATTAAGATTTTTTATTAACTCTAGATTTCTTGATTTATTTTCTTCTTTCTATTTCTTGTACTTTTTTTCAGGTTGACATTTCTTTAAGATCTTACTTTAGGCTTAAAGATTTGTAAATGTAAAAACAAAACAATAAATATTTTCTTTAGAATGATTAAGGAAATTTATAGTCAGTTAATTCTTTATGTAAGAAATTTTCGGGGCAGCTGGGCAGTGCAGTGGATAGAGCACCAGCCCTGGAGTCAGGAGGACCTGAGTTCAAATGTGGCTTCAGACACCTAATAATTGCCTAGCTGTGTGGCCTTGGGCAAGCCACTTAACCCCATTGCCTTGCAAAACTAAAAAAAGGAAAAAAAAAGAAATTTTCCCATTTTAATATGTTCATTTTGTATATCATGTTGCGGCAGATTGGGGATAGATATGCATTCTGACCTAGTTAATAAATTAACAGACTAATGTCTGTCTTTGTTAGAAGCATTTGTATTGTTTTTTTTAAAAAAATATCTCCCAGTTTTATTGAGAATATTTTGTCATATTAATGCAGGATTTTGATTTTCATTAAAAGCATAAATTAGTATTTTTGTTGGTTCTTTTGCTAGATTGAGAGGCAGCTGCATGAGGATGAAGAATTTGCCAGAACACTGGCAATGTTGGATGATGAACCCAAGAACAAAAAGGTGACATGGATTTTTTTGAGGGGGATATATCTTTTACTTTAGATAGAAAATATTTGGAAGATTTAATGAAATTAATCTTAAGTCATGGCTTCAAAATAGTTCATTTTGCATTCCCGAAAAACATCTTATTCTATCACTTCATTGAGGCATGAAAGTTAACCTAGATACCTGAAGGCTATGCCAATGAAGTGTGAGCTTTGGCCAGTTTTGCCTTTCTGGAAAACTTTTAAATAGGATTTTAGTAATAGACTACTTTCTGAGAGCCAGCTTCACTAAGTGTGTAGAGCCTTATTATCAGTAGGCTGACTTCTTGGTGATGAGTTATTTGCTTATGATAATCTATGAAAAAAAGTAAAATGCAAAGTGGCCTTTAGACCTGTAGGGTCTCCTATAGAGATCATGGTGATAGTGAGAAAAGGAACAAAAAGCACTAAAAATCACATAACATTTTGGCTATCTTTAAACATATAGTTGTTGGAAAAATAGTTTAGAATCAAGAAAAGAATTTAAATACTAAGAATACTTTCTTCATTGAGAGAGTTAGGAGTCATTGAGCATGATGATAGCTCATGGATAGTAAAAGATTGGCTTTGTAATTTCATTGGTTTAGGAACTCCTAGATAAAGATCCTCCTGCTTCCAGTGCAGGTCGGCCAATACCTCCTCTGTATTTGCAAAGCATATTTTTTGTATAATAGATTTCTCTAATAATTTGGGAATTTTGGACCAGCTAAGTTGTTGTTGTAGTGGATAGCACACCGACTGTGAGTCAGGAGGATCTGAGTTCAAATGTGACTTCAGACAATAAATAATTACCTAGCTATGTGACTTGGGCAAGTCACTTAACCCCATTGTCTTGCAAAAAAAGTTAAAAAAAAATCAAAAGCCAAAGGACTTAATTTGGCAGTTTGCTGAGGAGACTTGTGTTTCAGAATTTAGTACACTTAGTGTGATTCTCTGAAAAGAAATGTATATAGAACATTGCCTTTATTAGGAAATTTAAACTAAAACAAAAAATAATAATAAACTCTAATAGGATAAGCATTGTTCACTTGAAACAACCCTGCCAAATAATATTTTTAGGAAGTGAAATTAGCTATATTAATAGATAATTTATTGGTTAGGAGTTGTTTTTGAATTGGTAGACTGTGAATAGACAGACTTGACTTGGTGGCACAAAGTTCAAAATCAATATCAGATTAGAAGAAGGAATAAAAATGTGAAAGGTTCAGTTAAGATAATTCCAACTTAAACTATTTAAACTGTTGATGGGAAGAAATTTATAGAAGACCTTATGGATAGTTCTTGTTTTATGTAAATTTGCTTTATGCAGATTTGACTTTACATAACGAATTCTGAAAGAACTCTCCATTAAAAAAATTATAGCCCATGTTAACTTTACAGTGCAATACTGTGCTCTCTTTCTCTCTGCTCTTGTACATCAGCTTGGTGCTCCATGGCCTCCTACTTCCCCCCAAAACAAAACAAAACTTCCAAATGAAGCAGAATTGATCTGGAGACCTTTTCCCCCTCTCTGCTTATCTGTACATGTGTCTAGCCCCCTAGTTTTTGTCTTTTGTCCTGTCAGTGCTCTGGTGCCATGTACTTTTCCTTGACCTCCATGTGTTGTCCTCTCCTGTCTGAGTCCATTTCCAGCCCCACAAGTGTCAGCCCTCCAAAGTATTCTTCCTCTTGGATCTGGTAGATGCTCTGTTGCTGGCCTTGGCCCCTGTGTGTTCCTTCTTCTGCCTTCAATTCTGTTTCCCTGGCACCCTAGTGTCCTTGAATCTTCTGTAAATTTGCATTTCATAAAAATTGTCCACTAAGAATAAGAACTCATTATTTGCAAAAGAAAAAAATTTAGCCATTGTGACTATGTTGCCATTTAAATCTATAGGGCTGGGGCGGCTAGGTGGCGCAGTGGATAAAGCACCGGCCCTGAAGTCAAGAGTACCTGGTTTCAAATCTGGTCTCAGACACTTAATAATTACCTAGCTGTGTGGCCTTGGGCAAGCCACTTAACCCCATTTACCTTGCAAAAAAAAAAAAACAAAACCTAAAAAAAAATTAATCTAAAGGGCCTATATATTACAATGACTAGCAAACATTTGGCCTTCTTTCCCATCTGAGAGATGTCTGCTAATGCAATACCAGTTTAGAATATAAATTGATTTGTTAATTATCAGGGAGAAGGATAGTAGATTGCATAGTCTTACCTAAAAAAAAAAGTAAAAAACTGTGGAGGGAAATACAAATTTTTAGAAACATTGTTAAGAAATCCAGTCAAATCAGATTGTTCCATGGATGTTGAAATATGAAGTATTGAACAGATTTGCAAATACTGTTTTTTATTTATTTTTATATTATTACAATAATCTTTTTGTGAGAGTAAGTATTAACCCCCCCCCCCCCAAAAAAAAAGATGAGAAACCGCAAGAATAGTGAGAGGAAAAAAGATGTACTTCAGTTTGCATTCAGATTCCAATGGTTCTGTCTCTGGGATGATTTACCTTCTTTATCATGAGTTCACCAAAGAAGTTGCTTCATTATTTTTCCCATAGTGATTTGCAAATGTTGTTACAATAAATTCTTATAGGTTAATGACAGTGGCACTGCAGCATTTGGATTCTTAACTTTACAGTCCTTGCTGTCTGAGCATAGAAGTAGAAATTTCATGAAGACCAACTGAGATGGAAAAAGTAGCTGGATTAGACAGGTAGTCACAGATAAAGTCTGGGTTGGGATTAATATAAAGGGGATAATATACTTGAGAGAAAAAGTTGTAAATCTGATTATTACTCACCTAAGTAACTAAGAAAATATCTCAATTCCACAAAATCATTTTGAGAATAATTTACACATTTATTAAAGACCTCTTTTATAAAAGTTTGAGAATAAAACAGCCTTTTGCTAATACGTTATCTATAGCAGGCCACATTTATACAGTTAAACATTACAGTGAAAGACAAAGAATAAAAGTCTCACAATATTTATTTTTTGTTCATTCTAAAAAATGTATTTGATTTAGTAAAAGAAATACTAGCTTAAAGACTCACCTCCAACAAGCTATTTTCAATGCTTCTGTCAGTTTTATAAGAAATTTCTTGAAATATGTAAAAGAAACAGCTTTGTCCACTCACCATAATTATTGATATGAAAAAATGAGATATAAAACAGGAAGTTATCTGCTTATGAAAAACTGATATTGTTAGGTGGCGCAGTGGATAGAGCACTGGCCCTGGAGTCAGGGGTACCTGAGTTCAAATCTGGATCAGACACTTAATCACCTAGCTGTGTGGCCTTGGGCAAGCCACTTAACCCCATTTGCCTTGCAAAAACCTTAAAAAAAAAAGACTGATATCCTTATCATTGAGAAAAGGATGATCAATATAGAATTAAATCAAAGAAATTTAATACATTGTGAAGTCATCTTGGTATTTCTCTTTATTGCAAACATTTTGCTGCTTCCATTGAGTCCTAGAAAAATCACAGTATCTATTAAGTAAAATTCTTAACCACCAAGAATTTTTACTTCTCTTCACACAAAAAAAGTGAATGAGATGCCTGTTACCCAGATTATGATGTACAATTGAATGACAACCATAAAGTGATTCTTTTATCGCATATATCTTAGTCGTAGAAATTCACAGTGAAATCAGCTCTTCAATAGGAAGTGTGTGGGTTGGAATTCTTTAGGAAATTGAACATTGTTTCTGAAGAAGATCCTATACTTTTCTTACAAATAAAGGTCTGTCTTTTTAACATTAATATCCTTCCAGTGATAGAGCCTGACTGTGAGTCATGGAATATCAGTTTCTGAAATTGTGCTTCACCCAAAAATTGATAGTGATAGAAAAGGTAAGAGTAATAGACAGGCATATGATGGGTTGCCTACGATAATAGTTGCATAGGAGAAACCTTTTTTTTATTAAAGATTTTATTTGAGTTTTTGAGTTTTACAAATTTTCCTCCAATCTTACACCCCCCCCCCCCAACGGAATGCAATCTTTCAGTCTTTACTTTGTTTCTATGTTGTACATTGATCCAAATTGAGTGTGTTGAGAGAGAAATCATCATGAAAGAAACAAAAAGTCTTAGAGATGACAAGATCAGACAATAAGATATCTGTTTTTTTTTTTTTTCCTAAATTAAAGGGAATAGTCCTTGAACTTTGTTCAAACTCCACAGTTCTTTCTCTGGATACAGAAGGTATTCTCCATTGCAGACAGCCCAAAATTGTCCCTGAATGTTGCACTGATGGAATGAGCGAGTCCATCAAGGTTGATCATTGCTCCCATGTTGCTGTTAGGGTGTACAGTGTTTTTCTGGTTCTGCTCATCTCACTCATTATCATTTCATGCAATTTCCCTGAATTCCCATCCCTCCTGGTTCCTAATAGAACAATAGTGTTTCATTACATACATATACCACAGTTTTTTAAGCCATTCCCCAATTGAAGGACATTTATTTGATTTCCAATTCTTTGCCACCACAAACAGGTCATTTTTGTACAAGTGATGTTTTTACCCTTTTTCATCATCTCTTCAGGGTATAGACCCAGTAGTGGTATTGCTGGGTCAAAGGGTATTCTCATTTTTGTTGTCCTTTGGATGTAGTTAGGAGGAACCTTCTAAAGGGTATCATCAGAGAGATATTTAACTGGTTTAGGCTACAGGCTAGTCGTATAGAAAAAAACAACTGTTTAGCCCCTATGCTCTACTATTGTCTGGAGATTTAGAGAAAAGTTCTCAGATTTTGGTTGGATTCCTTTTTAGAACATTTATGGGTTAGGTAATTCTTAAGTGTCTGAGGTCAGATTTGAACTCAGGTACTCCTGACTCCAGGGCTGGTGCTCTATCCATTGTGCCACCTAGCTGCCCCTATTCTAAAAATTCTTAACAAATTTTGGCATGCTAATATATAACTCAGTAGCATGAATATTCTTTAATATTAATATCCTTTCTGAAAGGATATAATAAGAACTTTATGCCCTATACTATAAGGCAAAACAATGTGGGTATAGCTAACAATATAATTACATCAAATTCTTTATTATTCTAAGTCTCAAATGTTAGGATTCTATGTTAGATGCATGAAGTAATTAATATTCTTACCCCATTGTACTATTTGTTCAGTCTATTTTTTTTATGAATCAGGAATTTTATTACAATAATTTTCATTATTTGATAATTTAGGTGTGCATTTTTTTTAAGTTTTTGCAAGGCAAATGGAGTTAAGTAGCTTGTCCAAGGCTACACGCTAGGTAATTATTAAATCCAGGGCCGGTGCTCTATCCATTGTGCCAACTAAGCTGCCCCAGAACATTTTCTTTTTAAAAATGATTTCCTTAGGAAATGTGATTTTTTTTTTTTTTGAAAAGGTGGTGAATTTTTTGAACAAATGATTGTTTATATCTTGACTTTGAGGTCAAAGTTAGTATCTTAATTTAAATTACTTTTTTAATTTATTTCTGACTGTGTCATAAAAATACCCTGAGATTTTTGATGGAGAAGGAAGGAAAATCTAGATTTCTTGATTTACAGAATAGGACAATTTTTGGAAAACTACTTGTGTTTGTTAAAGCTTTATGACTTTTTATTAATCTTTAAAATGAGTTTAATAAAACATGTTTCACATACCCATAAATGAAAGTAATTTTCATTAAAACCAAATTTATCATAGTGTCTTCATAGTATGGATGAATGAATATTTTTGGTGGTATCTTCATCTGACATAGATTTGGTGATAATGTATTTTTTTAAAGTGCTAAAAGCATTGGCTTCTTATGTTGCATGTGCATTTTATTCTTTGTACATTTGCTTAGGCACGAAGGAATTCAGAAGAGAGAGAGATATCTTCATCTGACCAAATTAATTCAAGCAAATCAGAAAAGCATAAAGGTAATAACATTAGGAGAAAAGAGGAAACTGAAATAAAAGTTGCCTTATGGAAGAAAAAATAGGATTATATTGTTCAAAAAACTCATTAAAAACGAATCTTGTGCTTATTGTATTGAATCATTTCTTAGACTTATTAGTGTTTAATGATCGGCATAGGAGACTATTTGGAAGCTTTTAGCTAGGTTCCTCTCTTCTTAGGATGTTACTGAAAATTCCTGAATATAATAAAGACTTTAATGTATGATGAGTTTAATATGTAATTTAATACATCGTTTTAACCCAGAATACTTGGATTAAAATCCTGTCAGTGCCATTTAAAACATGTTATAACTTTGACCCAATCACTGTCTTTTTTTTTTTTTAGGTTGTTTGTTTGTTTTTTTGAAAGGCAAATGGGGTTAAGTGGCTTGCCCAAGGCCACACAGCTAGGTAATTATTAAGTGTCTGAGACCGGATTTGAACCCAGGTACTCCTGACTCCAGGGCCGGTGCTTTATCCACTCCGCCACCTAGCTGCCCCACTGTCATTTTTTGAACTGAAGTTTTTTCGTCTGAAAAATTAGGAGGTTAATCTAGATAAACTTCCAAGATCCTTTGTAGATCCTGTGATTTTTGATCCTTTTAGGATTATCCAAAATTATTTCATCAGAGTAACCATTGTTGTATATGATTTGAAGTATTCTTGCTAATTGTCTGCTGGTTGATTCTTGGAAACCGTAATCAAATATTAGACCATGCATTTAATTCCAGTTCTATATTTAGCTCTCTTTTCTCCTACCTAGATTCACAAATAATATTTTGAAAGGGCTCTTAGGGGTGATTGAGTCAATTCCCTCACCTGAGGCCCCTAACCCTATCCATTATAGTGGCCTCTCCAGGATTCTGACAGTCAGCTGGCACTGAACCCCAGCACTCTCTTCTACATCTTACGTCCTAAGAATTTTTGTTTCTAATATATTTTACCATCAGTTATTTTCATGGGACAAAATGATTATCTTGGTTAGTTTACATACCCATATGTTATCTACTTTAAGATTTCGATTTCTCATTTTTTCTTCAAATAGAGAATTTTAGAGTAGTTTTGTTAAATGACAATGATACTTGAAATATTTTTTTTCAAACTTGAAACCTGTGTCTAGACAAAAATCTCCTTGAACTTTTTCCTTTAGTGAACAGGTTTCATTAAAACTATGTGATATCTATTACTAGATCAAATTACTTGCTGTCAAGGGGATGGAGGGGAGGGAATGGAAGGAGGGTGAAAAAAATTTGTAACTTAAAATTTTACAAAAAATAAATGGTGAAAATAACTTTACATATAATTGGTAAAAATAATTTAAAAAACTTTTTTGAAAAGCATCTTTCACAAAACCCCCCCTAAAAGTATATGATAAGGAGTAACCTTGATATAATTCAGAGTTGTCAATACTTGAAACTTTGCAAAACTCACAAGTGGCCCAAAATCAGATTAGAATGTTATTGGGAGGGGTGGCTAGGTGGTGCAGTGGATAACGCACCGGCCCTGGAGTCAGGAGTACCTGGGTTCAAATCTGGTCTCAGACACTTAATAATTACCTAGCTGTGTGGCCTTGGGCAAGCCACTTAACCCCATTTGCCTTGCAAAAACTTTAAAAAAAAGTTATTGGGAAATGTTTAATAAAATAAATAAAAATGCAGTACAACTTAAATAATATGAATTTGTAGTTTTCTAAGTCATGATGCCACATGCAAGGATCAGTTTCTTTTTGAATTTGAATCCACTAATATAGTGGATAGAAAACTGCCTTAGGAGTTAGGGAGATATGAATACAAGTCTTATTGGTCACTCTGTGTTACTTTGAACAAGTCATTTAACCTCTTAATGCCTCAAGCAATTCCCTAAGCCCATGAGTTGAAGAATAGGTGCTAATAGGCATTGTAAAGGGAGTTTCCTTATCTAGGTTTTCTAATATCAATGAAATTATAGGTCTGGTCCCCCCAGTATCATCACTCCCAGTTTTAAAAATGATGCATTTGGAGAGCCTTCTTTTTTGTTAATAAATGGTAAATAATGAAAAGTGATACACTATTTAGGTAGCTTTGTGTAACTTTTGGGCAAATATATTTTGGTATGGTTGAGTGTTTGTTGATAAATTTCTGTTATGCCAAAACAAAATATGTCAAGTTAAAGTAAGAAAAAAAAGGAAATTAAACACTATTGATCTATTTAAATAAGGAAAAAAGCATAATTCTAATATATATGTATTATTTACAATTTTTCCTTTAAGTGTACTTAAATTGGGTATATATAAAAGCCTGTCCAACTTTAGTGTTTAACTTGTAGATTTCATGAACTCCTCATGGTACAGTGAAATTCTTTAAGGTTCGCTAATTATTTTAATTAAATAGAACAATAGATACGTATCTTCAAGAAGGTGTTTGGCATTTGATTTCAGAAACAGTGGGAGCTGTTCAAAGCAGTAGCCTAACAGAAAAGGTATTTGGACTTAAATAATATGTTGAATAATATGTTGAACTGTTGAATGTTGGCTGAGTGTTGTCTAGAATAATTCCTTTAAATCTGTAACTTTTTTTGCTCTTTTTCCCCCCAGTAAAAACATCAAATTTTTCGCAAGAGAGCAAGAACTACAATTGGAACAAACAAACTAAAAGTGAAGATTCAAAAGGTTCTCCACTACATTCATCACCTTCTAAAGTACCTGACAAAATAGAGGAAAAATCCTCTGCTTTGAAAGTCAGCTCAAAGCTGGCACTCCTGAAAAAAAGAGATGAGAGTAGTTGCCAAGAAAGGGAATCTGCAGAGACTGGAAAAAAAGAAAATGGAGTTGTGATAAAAGTAGAGAAAAAATCTCCTAAGAAAAATAAAATCTCTCCATCCAAAACAGAGGTAGGAGGTTTGGAGAAGTTGGCATGATGTTGACAGCCTTTCTGCCATGATTTAAGTGGGATTTATGGGACTAGAAACTGAATGATGATTAAATTATTTATTCGAGGAAAATATGCCATTTTGTGATGAGTATGTGACTTGGCACCAGGAGAACATGTCTTCCTCCTTTTACCAACTTCTTATTGGGGTGATGGTTTGGTGGTCCTCCTTTGTAGCTCAGAGAATATTTTGTTCTCTATTGTAAACTTGCCCTGTGCTTGGGCCAGTTATAAGAATTTGTGTGATGTTTCTCTTAAGTGAAGAGGTTGTATAGTTATAACTATACTTCACGAATTATATATAGAATGAATATAGATTTATAATTTTGTTCAATGTAGTGATCTTTGCCTTTTAAATTGTGCTAGACTCATAAAGTTTTTAAGGTTTTTATATTTTCTTTTAAATGTATTAACTTTATGTGCAGCAAAAATTTTTATGTTATCCAGTTCATTCATAATCAGGAATAATTTATTAGACTCCTATTATATAAATAAGCACTATATCTAGTGTTGAAGACATAATGGTAATTATAATATATCCTTGGTCGCTATGTTTATGGATCTTATAGAGGGAGAATGTGATATATAAACAAAAATGTGTCTACATTTTTATGGTGTCTGAAACAATTCAGATTAAAAAAAGTTGAAATCCAGGAATACTTTGCAAAGTTTGAGGAAGGAAAAATTCTTCAGAAAGGAGTTGTCAGTAGCATTATGACAATCTGCAGACGGATACAAAAGACTTAATTTTGAAAAACAGGAAGTCATAGGTGATTTTGAGAAAGCTTGTTTTATTAGAATGTCAGAGATAGAAGCCAGGCTGCAGCAGGTAAGATGGAAGTGGAGTCTTTGAGTAGAGGCAGCTCTCTGCAGGGGTAAAAGCAAAACAAATCTATTCCTGGTAAACTGGACTACTTAGCATCCCCTGACAATGTCCATACTTTTCTCCATGTTTAGAAGTCCCTCCCCATTTATAAAAGTTTCCTAACTTCCTACTCCTGGTTGTGCCTCCTCTGGCCTGGCCTGACCTGACCTTGCCTCTGCCCCCCCCTGCCCCCCCCCCCCAGCAGACCCAGGAGCCTGCCCAGCTGCATAAGCAACAGTTCCAGGAGCAGTAGTGGTGCTGGCGGGATGTGCCGCAGCGGGAGCTCAACTGCAGCACCTCAAGCCCTTTATATCAAAAACCTCCAGAAGACTGTCTCCTGGATGAACTGGACAATGATCATGCCAGAGAATTTCTGGCACATGCCCCACCAAAAGGACTCTGGATGCCTTTGGGAAAGAAGTCAAGGTTATGCAAAGTTGGCGCTGCCAACAGTGTGGACACAGAACAGGTGACAGAGAATGTCCATTCTTTACCAAAGGTAAACAGTTCAGAGCAGCCCACAAAGCAGGGAGAATTAGCACCCTGGAAAGGACATGAGGATCAAAGAGATAAAGAAGCCATTTGAGGGTTCCACATCAGATGAGGAAGGCAGAGCTTCTCTGCCAGGAGAAGCACAAGAGAAAGGAGAAACAAGAAGAGGAAAAAGGAGAAGAGAAAGAAAAAACACAAATCTCAATCAAATGAGAGTTCAAAAAAGTAATTTACTTTTAATCTACCTCATTACTCCAGAATCATAGTTGAATGTCAGAGATTCTGAAGGAGTAGTAGCCACAAAGGGCCTCAGTTGGCAGAAAAAGGAACCAAGAAATAGGTGTAGATAGTTTAGCTTGTGTATCTGTTTGCTCTTATTGCCAACAGTGATGAAT
Source organism: Macrotis lagotis (assembly GCF_037893015.1). Taxonomy (NCBI): domain Eukaryota; kingdom Metazoa; phylum Chordata; class Mammalia; order Peramelemorphia; family Peramelidae; genus Macrotis; species Macrotis lagotis. The sequence continues at coordinate 176,326,813 of NC_133660.1, forward strand.
TCAGCATGAGGTTGAGTTGCTTACACACCTCACTGTGGGATTCTCATTGTCATCTTCCCTGATAGCTTCATTTTTGATAAATTTTTGAAGAAAATCAAATATAAGATATGAAGATATTCTAGAATTTTCCAAAAGAGATTTCCCCCATGAAAGCAGAGGGTTGAGAAGGCAGGCTGACTTACTTGGATCTTTAGCATTTGCAAGTGAGTGTTATCAGATGTTGACTAATTAAATTCAATTATCTCAGACTTAAAAGTGAATATCCTTGCTGCAGACAGAAATGGAATGGTGGCATATGAAAAAAGGAGGCAACTTTATGAGCTATTTCATCTGTCTTATAATCATTTTATTTTGAAATTTGACATTGCACCAAAGTAATTTATGAAAATATTTAAAAAATTTTTTTCAGTCAGTGAAAAATCCTTCCCCTCTCCCTCTCATCCATCCCAAGCTACTCCCTAATACAGAACAAAAGAAAAATAAAACCCATTAAAAATACATACTTAAAGCATAACAAATTTCCTCTTTGGCCATGTGTAATGAAAAAATACAAATAACCATAATTTGTCTCATTCTTCATTTCTTGAGTCTTTCACTTCTATGTTGAGAGATACACAGCCTGTTTCATCATCTGTCTTCTGGAATAATGGCTGATCATTAAATTGAACAGAGTTCCTAAGTCTTCTAATTTTCTTTTTTGCAAGACCTTGGGGTTGTGACTTGCCTAAGCTCACACAGCTAGGTAATTATTAAGTGTTTGAGGTCACATTTGAACTCAGGTCCTCCTGACTTCAGGGCTGGTGCTCTATCCACTGCGCCACCTGGCTGCCCCTCATGTGCCGTTATAGTAAACATTTCCGCATCCTAATTCTTTAATGTATATTTTCAAGCCACCTCTTCATGAAATAAACTTTTTCTGATTCTTTAGTTAGGAGAAATCCCTACCTCTGTTTATGCCTTCTCCTTTCTTGGCTTTCATTGCATCCTGCTTGTCCTCTTATCTTTCTGACTAAATCTCCCCTATCTCTTTTCCTGTCCTCTCTTACTTCCAAACCCTTTGAGGTCCTCCAAGATTCTGCCCCTCAGCTCTTCTCTCATTATTTGCTCCCATGACCATTTCATCTCCTTTCATAGTTTCAGCATCTCTCCAAGTGATTCCCAAACCTATACCTGTATTCCTGATCTTTCTCTCTTTTTGAGCTCCTTTACTGAACAAATTAAAACACGAATGTTTTCCGGTCTATTTGATTCTTTTTTTTTTTTTTTAAAGGTAATCCCAAAGTCTGTGAGTCCTGAAGATACTGAAAAGAAACGTACAAATTACCAGGCTTATCGAAGCTACCTGAATCGAGAAGGTCCCAAAGCTCTAGGGTCTAAGGAGATTCCAAAAGTAAGTAACAGAGTGGTTATAAATAAAATGTGTCCCATATATCTATGTACTCATTAAATTAAATAGAATAAGAATTTACTAGTCTTTATTATGTGCAGGGCATGTAAATATTACTTGAAGAAAGATCTACATAAAGTATTACATAAGTTTAGACATTTTCTGTTACTCCTTATTGAAAATGGAATTATCACTTTTTGAATTAGAAATATGTCTTTCTCTTTAGTAGAGGCTCATAAAATTGCTTTGAATTAACTAAATGAATTTTTAAAAATTCTCAAAGATTTCTGGGGTTGGAAAGTTTATCAGAGATCATCCATTCCAGAGATTCTTAATTTGGAGTTTGTGAACTTGTTAGATAACTCCTTCAGCATAATTGGTTTCCTTTAATTCTGTGTATTTTATTTTATGTCTTTGAAAGTATTATTCTAAGAAAGGGTCTTTCTCAGATTGCAAAAGACAGCCAAAGACACAAAAAAGGTTTAGGACCTGTTATCCAGTCCAACCTGTACCCTATCAGGAGTCGCTTATATAAAATCCCTGACTAGTGGTCGTCCAGCCCCACTTGAAGATCTTTTATGATTGGAAATTTGTCATCTCCTGAAATGTCCACTTTTACTTTTGAATATTTGAACTTGTTTCCTTACTCTGATCTGAATTATAGTTCTTTGCAACTTGTCCACATTTTCCTGCTTCTGTTTCTCTGGAGTCAGATAGGATATGTTGGACTTCTCTTCCATATGTCTGCCGTTATAACAGCCATCATGTTTTTTCTGCACTAAATGTTTCCAGATGACTTAACTGATGCTTGGGTAGCATGGTTTCTAAGCTCCTTGTTCAGGTCAACTCTGCTAAAATATTGCACCCAGAGTTGATCATGTTATTTCAGAGTGCAGCAGGACTAGAGTATTGGAGAAGTGTAACTTCCTTCTTTCTGGACATTATTTCTGTCATTGTAGCCTAAGTTGCCTTTTCTTTGTCACAATATTTACTTGTCACTTTATTGCCATTGTCATATAAATTGACTCATGGTGAATTTAGTCTCTTAAAGCTTAAAAGATCTTTTTTTTCCCCCCCATGTAATCTGTTGTATAGTCATACAACTCTTCCATCCTGTAATGTGAGGTTTCAAGCCTGTGTAGAGCTTAATCTTGGTTAAATTTACTCTCTAGCCAAAATTCTAGCCTATCTACACTTTTCATGATTTTTGTCTCTTTAGATGTGTTTGCTAACACTTCCAGTTTTGGGTTAATTGGAAATTTAACATGTGCATTCCATTTAAGCCCCTTAGGGATGGGTTTGGCACCATTACCCTGTTTACATTTATTGTTTGGATAAAATGAAGTATTTCCAAGTCATTGAACAGTTAACAAAAGGAGAGTTACCTTGTGTTAACACAGCACGGACTTGCAACAAGGATATGGTGACACTTCATTTTTTTTTTTTTTTTTGACACATACACAGTCATGTGAAAAGTCTTTATGATGACTTGTGATGTTCAACCCATTGGTTACCAGGAAGCTATGTCAAGTGAGACAGGGGCCTGTCAAGTTTCAGAGACAGTTTTGTTATCTTTTATGGAAATCTGTTTCTAGTTTTGGAAATAAGCCAAAACAGATGAACAGAGATCTTAAGTGTATACCACTAAGTTACCCTTCTTAAATCAATCAACAAATTTGTCAATTAACATTTATTATGTATCTGCCAGGTATAGTTTTAGGAACTGAGTATAAAAGACAAAACTGAAATACTCTTTGCTCTCAGAGTTTTACATTTACATGTAAATATACAAAATAAGTACAGGATAGTTTTTTTTAGGGGTAAGAGAGGAAGGCACTAGGAAATCAAAGGAGTATGGAGGGGTTATGAAAAGTGAAATTGGCACTTGATCTGAGTGTTGAAGGGAAACTCATTACAAAACATGCCCTTTAATATTCTACTTTCCTGAATTTGCTAAATTTTTGAAATTTAAGACATTTTCCTGTCTTATAAATTTTTCCTATTATCCAATATTAAAAATATCATTGGCACCCTCAGCAATCACATCTGTCAGTTCTGGGATATGACTCAAAAACAGTGAGACACCTACATACTCTTAACCCTCTAACTTGGAATTCCACTTTTTATTTAGTTGTTATTTTTCAAATATTTTATTTAAAATTCAAATATTTTTTCATTTATAAGCTCATCCTCCTTAGATAAACCCAGAATCTTTTATTTTTAATTTCATTTTTTCCAATAACATATATAGTTTTCCACATTCATTTTTTGCAATATTTTGAATGTCATGTTTTTCTACATCCCTCTCTTCTCTCCTCCCTCCCTTTGATGATGCATAATCTTATATGGGTTATAATACAATCATATTAAACATATTTCCATTATTAGTTATGCTGTAAAAATAAGAATCAGAACAAAAGGAAAAAATGAAATAGGAAAAAAAGCATTTTTAAAAGTGAAAATAGTATGTTTCAGTCTGCTTAGACTGTGAATGGCATTTTTTCCTTCATAATTTTGTAATTGTCGTGATCATTATATTGCTGAGAAGAGCTAAATTCTATCATAGATCATCACATAATATTGCTGTTTAATGTGAGCAATGTTCTTCTGGTTTTGCTCATTTCACTCAGCTTCAGTTCATGTAACTCTTTCCAGGTTTTTCTGAAATCTTATTATTTCTGATACTTCTTTTTTTGCCTGTAACTTATTTTTATTTTTAAAAAATTTTTTTCCAATTATATGAAAGATAATTGTCAACATTGATTTTTTTTGTAAAATTTTTTCCCTCCCACCTTTCCCTTCTCCTGCCCTCAGATAGCAAGGAAAAGCAAAACTAAAGGCAAAATGTGATAAGTGAAAACAATATGCTTTGATCTGCATTTAGATTGTATAGTTCTTTCTTTGGAAGTGGATGGCATTTTCAAGCACGGGTGAATTGGAATTGTCTTTGATCACTATGTTACTGAGAGGAGTTATTTTAAATCCATCAGAGTTGATCATCACACAGTGTTTATGTACATTGTTCCCCTGATGTCACTCAATATCAGTTCATATAAGTCTTTTTAGGTTTTTCTGAAATTTACCTACTAATGATTTCTTTTTTTTTTGTTATTACATGCAAAGATAATTTTCAACATTCATCTTTTCTTAAGCTTTTGAGTTCCACAGTTTTATATCTTACTCACTAAGCACAATTATGTTCAGCAAATTTTCATTTTAATCATATTGTGAAAGAAATCAGAAAAAATCAGGAAAAAACATGAAAAAAGGAAAAAACAAAACAAGTTTTAAAAAAATGAAAATTGCTTGGTTCTACATTCAGATTCCATAGTTTTTTTTGGGGGGGTCACGAAAGTCCCCTAATTCTTTGAATGTCATCTTTTCCCCTGAAAGAGAATGTTTGATTTTGCATGATAGTTGATTATTGATTGTAATCCAAGTTCCTTTGCCCTGTAGACTATTATGTTCCAGGCTCTCCTATCCTTTAGTATTGAAGTGACAAAGTCCTGTGTAATCCTGATGGTGACTACTTGGTATTTGAATTGTTTCTTCCTGGCTGACTGCAATATTTTCTTGTCCTGATAATTCTGGAAATTGGCTGTAATATTCCTTGGCATTTTCTTTTTGGGATTTCTTTCAGGATCTGAGTGGTGAATCCTTTCAGGGACCATTGGTACTAGGATATCAGATAGTTTTCTTTGATGATTTCTTGAAAGTTGTTGTACAGGATCTCTTTGTATTTTATTTTATTTTTTTATCTTTTTTTGCAAGGCAGTGGGGTTAAGTGGCTTGCCCAAGGCCACACAGCTAGGTAATTATTAAGTGTCTGAGGCTGGATTTGAACCCAGGTATTCCTGACTCCAGGGCCAGTGCTTTATCCACTGTGCCACCTAGCTGTCCCAACAGCTAGGTAATTATTAAGAATCTGAGGTCAGATTTGAACTCAGGTACTCCTGACTCCAGGCCTGGTGCTCTATCCACTGTGCCACCTAGCTGCCCCCAGGATCTCTTTTTGATCATGGCTTTCAACTGGTCCAATTATTTTCATAATATCTTTGCTGAATCTATTTTCTAGGTCAGTTGTTTTCCCAATGAAGCATTTTACTCATTCTTCTACTTTTCATTTTTTTGCTTTTGCTTGACTGAATCTTGATGTCTCATAAAGTAACAATTCTAATTTTTTGTTATTTCAGAAAGGTTTTATTTATTTTGAGTTTTATAATTTTTCCTCCAATCTTGCTTCCCTCCCCCCACAGAAAGCAGTTTGATAGTGTTTACATCATTCTCCTAGTATGCATTGATCTAAGTTAAATGTGATGAGAGAGAAATCATATCCTTAAGTAAGTAACATATAGTATGAGATATAGCAAAATTACATAATAAGACATTTTTTTTTTAAATTAAAGGTCTTTGGTCTTTGTTCAAACTCTTCGCAATTCTTTCTCAGGATACAGATGGCATTCTCCGTTGCACATATCCCAGAATTGTGCTTGACTGTTGCCCTGTTGGTATGAGCAAGTCCATTAAGGTTACCATCACTCCCATGTTGCTGTTAGGGTGTATAATGTTCTTCTGGTTCTGCTCATCTTGCTCAGCATCAATTCACATAAATCCTTCCGGGCTTCCCTGAATTCCTGTTCCTCCTGGTTTCTAACAGAACAATAGTCTTCCATGACATACGTATACCACAGTTTGTTAAGCCATTCCCTTATTGAAGGACATTTACTTGATTTCCAATTCTTTCCCACTACAAACAGGGTTGCTATTAATATTTTTGTACAAGTGATGTTTTTCATAATCTCTTCAGGGTATAGACCCAGTAGTGGTATTGTATTGCTGGATCAAAGGGTATGCACATTTTTGTTGCCCTTTGGGCCTAATTCCAAATTGATTTCCAGAAATGTTGGATGAGTTCACAGCTCCACCAGCAATGTGTTAGTGTCCCAGATTTCTCACATCCCCTCCAACATTGCTCATTGTCCTTTCTGGTCATATTGGCCAGTCTGAGATGTTACCCCAGAGATATTTTAATTTACATTTCTCTAATAATAAGTGATTTAGAGCAATTTTTCATATGATTATGAATTGCTTTGATTACCTCATCTGTAAATTGCTTTTGCATATCCTTTTACCATTTGTTAATTGGGGTATGGCTTACCCAAAAAAAATTTGACTCAGTTCTCTGTATATTTTAGAGATGAGTACTTTGTCAGAAACACCAGTTGTAAAAATCGGTTCCCAATTTACTACATTTCTTTTGATCTTGGTTTTATCTGTGCAAAAGCTTTTTAATCTAATGTAATCAAAATTATCTTGTTTATTTTTATTGGTGTTTTCCATCTCATTCTTGGTCATAAATTGCTTCCCTTTCCATAGATCTGAGAAGTAAACTGTTCCTTGTTCTCCCAGTTTGCTTATAATATTGTTTTTATGTCTAGATTACAATTCTAATTTTTAAGTAGTTACTTAAACTCTTTTTCCATTTGACCATTTGTATTTGTAAAGGAATTATTTCCTTTTTCCATTTGACCAGTTGTGTTTTAGAAGGAACTATTTTCTTCATTCTATTTTTGTACCTCCTCTTCTAGGCTATTGACTCTCTCTTGCATACCTCCCATTTCTTTTCTCAGTTTTTCTACTTGATTTTTAAAATCCTTTTTGAGCTCTTCTAAGAGGACTTTTTTGCCTTGGGATCAATTTATTTTCTCCTCTGGGGCTTCACACGTAGGCTTTTTTCTGTTGTCCTCTTCCTACATGGTGCTGTGAGCCTCCTGTTCGCCATCATAGTTTTCTGTGTTTGGGTTTTTTTTTCTGTTTCTCAATTTTTGGCCTACTTCATGATTTTCAATGTTGTACTCTACTCCATACTTTCTGGGCTGGGGTCTGAGGTGTTAGCAGCTTCCCCATTGTGCTAGCCTGATGATGTAGGTTGTACAGGGGTTTTGGGGCTTGCATTTTGCCTGCTGCACTCCGGCTGAGGCTTCCCACCTGGCCACTGTGGTGCTGGCCTGCTAGGTCTACACTCAAGGGCCTCTGTTTCTGGTCTTTGCTGGTGCTGAGAGCCTCCCCTAAATCTGAGTGACGCAGACCTTTCCTGAAGTCTTTCTGAGGTTATCTTGAGCCACAGAATTAGTCCCCTCTGCCTTGTAGTGAGCTCTTTTGCTCCAGAATCCTTTTGGAGACTGGATTAATGTTGTTTCTGATAAGAGCTGGAAAGAGTTTAGGGAAGCTCCTGTTTTCTATCTGCCATCTTGGCTGTGCCCCAAGAAGACCAGGATTATAATATGAATTGAGTAATTCTAACTTTATTACATTATTGACTTTTTTTCTGCCTATCCCAACTGCCAGTCCTTTTTTTGTTCTTCCTTTTTCTCCTTTTTCTCTTATGTTCTTCAACCTTCATTGGGAGCCATAGTTGATCTTGAACTTTTCTCTTTCCTGATAGTTTTTATTGAACTGTGTCAGTTTTTTTCTTGATTTTTTTAAAAATTTACTATTTATTTACACATTACTAAAAATCTTGTATGAGCAAACATAATCCCCCCTCCCCCCCACAAAAATAAAAAAAAGCCTATGAGAAATAAAGTGAAAAGTAAAAATAATGTGCTTCAGTCTATGTTCCAGTACCATCAGCTCTATCTCTGGGGTGCTTCACCTCCTTTATCATAAGTCCATCAGAGAAGTTACTTCCATGTTTTTCCACAGTTGCTGTTGCTGATTATAATTCCCTCCATCCATTCCTCCCCCGTAACATTTCTTATTTGTCCCTCTTCAAAAGAGTACTACTGGGCAGCTGAGTGATACAGTGGACAGAACACCAGCCTTGGGGCAAAGATACCCCAAGCCTACACCCTACCCCAGAGACCCAGAAACCACTTGGCCCCGTGGTCTTGGACAGGCCACCCAATCCCACCACCTTGCACATAGTACAAAACTCTTTTACATGAAATATCGTTGCCCCTTCTACTCTCCTTTCCCTTCCTCCCAGTACATTTCCTTTTCACCCACTGACTTCATTTTTTAATATAGTATACCTTCAAATTCAGCTCTCTCCTGTGTCTCGACTATAGAGCTCTTTCTTCCTGCTCTAATAAATGAGAAGGTTCATATGAGATTATCATTATCATCATCCAATGCAGGAATACATGCAGTTCATCAACATTAAGTCCCACATAATTTCCCCTTCTCACCCACCCTCTCTCTATGCTGCACCTAAGTCCTGAACTTGCAGATGAAACTTGCTGTTCAGCTTTGGTCGTTTCAACAGGAACATGTGAAATTCCTGTGTCACTGAAAATCCATCTTTTCCCCTGGAAGAGAATGTTCAGTTTTGCTGGGTAGTTGATTCTTGGTTGCATTCCAAGCTCCTTTGGCTTCCGGAATATTATATTCCAAGCCCTATGAGCACTTAATGTGAATACTACTATGTGATCCTGACTGTTGCTCCACATTATTTGAATTGTTTCCTTCTGACTACTTGTAATATTTTCTCTTTGACTTGGGAGTTCTGGAACTTGACTATAATTATAACTTCCTGGAGGTTGTATTTTTTTGGATCTCTTTCAGGAGGAGATTGGTGGATTCTCTCAATTTCTATTTTACCCTCTGTTTTTAGGATCTCAGGGCAGTTTTCCTGTAGAAATTCTTTAAAAACAAAGTCCAGAGTCTTTTCCTGATCATGAAATTATCTCTTTTGGATCTGCTCTCTCAGTGAGATATTTCACATTTTCTTGTAGTTCTTCATTCTTTTGATATTGTTTTATTGTGTCTTGATTCCTCACAAAGTCATTGGCTTCCTTTAGTTCCATTCTCTATTTGAAGGATTTGTTTTCTTCAGAGAGCTTTCTTATCTCCTTTTCCATCTGGCCAGTTTTGCTTTTTAAGGTATTCTTTTCCTCGTTGTCTTTTTGGACTGCTTTTTTCCATTTGACCTAATCTGATTTTTAACATGTTGTTTTCTTCAGCATTTTTTTGGATTTCCTTGACTAAACTGTTGACTTGGTTTTCCCTGCATCTCTCTCATTTCTTTTCCCAGCTTTTCCTCTACCTCCCCTACTTGATTTTTTTAGAATCTTTTTTTGAGCTCTGTCATAGCCAGAGCCTAGCTTCTATATTTCTTGGAGGTTTTAGATGCAGAAACTTGGATTTCCTCATCTTCAGTGTATATTTTGGTACTCCATGAGACCAAAGTGATTGCCTATGGTCAGGTTCCTTTTTTTCTGTTTACTCATTTCCCCAACCTGTGCTCTGGTTTTGGGGTGCTTCAGGACATTTTGACTGTTAATTGGGATGCCTCCGGCAAGGACCTCAGTTCCTTCAAGGTCTTATGGGAGGCTCTGACTGCTCTCCTGGTTTGTGGATGACCACAAGCACACCCCCCTGCCCTGGAGCTGTGAGGAGGTCCCTGCTTTATGACAGTGTGGGGGCCCAGACTCTGACCAGGGTCTGAATATGGACAAAACCCCAGAGTCCTGTCCCAGGGACAGAGGACAAACCTCAACAGTCTTCCCCTGCTCCCTCACCTTCCGTGGGCTGAGCGCTGTGGAAGCAGCTGCCAGGAAGCTCCCTGCTGGGTGACTTTATGAACCTGCTTCCATTTCCTGGGATCTGGGCCACACCAAGGGTTGCAGCCATGCTGAGGAGAGGTCCATCATGGCCCTGGGCCCTGTGCTCACTATGGTAGAGGTCTCCCCTTCCAAGTTGTGTTTGGTGTTTCCTGGGTGGACAGGTCAGGAAACTGCTTCTGCTGCCAGGAACCAGTGCTCACCAAGAAGCCAGGTGCCCTGGAGGTGTTCCTAGAAGAGTGGAGCTCCTTCCCTCCCATATGGTGATCCTGGCTGCGCTTCTGCCCCCTCCAGCCCTGTGGAATAGACCACAGTCTTCCAGGTTACCTTGGGCTGAAAAATTGCCCCACTGGATCTTTCTGAAAATTTAGTCATAATTTTAAGGTTTTTGGAATATTTTGGAAGAGGACTTCTGGGAAATGCTGTCCTTTGGCTACCATCTTGGCTCTGCCCCTCAAACTGTGTCACTTTTAATTAATTTTTAGTTACCTGCTTTTGAGTCTCTCTAATGTATTTTTAAAAAATTTAAATTATTTCATGACTTTCCCTTTATCTGAATCAGTTTCTCCATTGGAAGAGTATGTCTTCCCTTTGATTCTTGAGAAGCCTTATATTGCTTCATTTTTGTACAATTTTAGACTTTGAAAGGTACATATAGAAGTTTCCTTTGTTTCCTAAATTTCAATCTATTCCTTCTTTATTAGTTTGATGTATGACCCAAGTAAGAATTTCTTTTTGTTTTCTCCACCCTTTTTTTGTTTTTGTTTTTGCAAGGCAGTGGGGTTAAGTGACTTGCCCAAGGTCACACATCTAGGTAATTCTTAAGTGTCTGAGGCCAGATCTGAACTTAGGTCCTCCTGACTCCATGCCAGTGCTCTATACAATGTGCCACCTAGCTTCCCCTGTTTTCTTCATCTTTTGAAGAATGAATTTATTAGTCAAGAGCTTCTCTACTTTTAGGAAAAAACAAGCTTTTAGGTTTTCAATCTTTGTCATTCCACTGTGAAAAGGCTTGTCCTATCAATTGAGGAGTGGCTAAACATATTGTGGTGTATGAGTGCACTTGATGACTTCATCATCTATTTCCTTCTGGGTGTTATATATTCCCACTATATTATTGCTTCAATTTCTCTCATCGTTATTCCTCCTGAAGAATTTTCTTCAATCGTAAATAGTTGTCATTTGTATTTTGTCAGAATTGTGTAATACCAGAACCAAAAGCCTTTGAAAGGACTTTGAGATATTCCTTGTTAGTCTCTGGGATATCTTGTATGTTTTTTTTTCCCCTAAGACAGTGGGGTTAATTGACTTGCCTCAGGTCACACAACTAGGTAATTAAGGTTGGATTTGAACTCAGGTCCTCCTGACTCCAGGGCCAGTGCTCTATCCACCATGCCATGTAGCTGCCCCCTCTTGTATGTTTTTATGAACCACTGGTAGAGGGGACAATTGGGGTGGTGCAGTGGATAGAACACAGGCTCTGGAATCAGGAGGACCTGAGTTCAAATTTAGCCTTTGACACTTGATGCTTACTAGCTGTGTGACTTTGCCAAGTTACTTTTAACTCCATTGCTTCATAAAAACAAATCCACAAAAAAGTAAGATTCACTTTAGCTAAGTGATGCAGTTTGCCTCAGTTTTCATCATCTATAAAATGAACTGGAGAAGGAAATGACAAACCACTCCAATATCCTTTTGAAGGAAAAAACCAGATAGGGTAATGAAGACTGAACTGAAACAACTACATTTATAATAAGCACCTTTAGGGAAAGAAATTTTTTTACTGTTGCTCTTCCCAGTTTTGTGATTAAAACTTTCTTATTATACCATGTAATTTCATTATGTTATTGTTTGCCCCAGTTACTTCTTTAGTGGAGATAGGAAATAAAAATAAAAATTATCAGAGACTTTACCTATCATTTTTTGTCAATTTTAATTATATTAATTTTATTCTTAATTTCTATTTGTTTGGACTTTCATGTTATTTATTGTTAATATTTTTTTTTGACTTTTTTTTGTTCTCTTTTTTGGAGTCTACTACCTCCACATACCACAAGTTTTAGTAAGAGATTACATTGTTCTGACATTACTCCCTTGTGAGTAATTTCAGCACCAAGATTGGAATTATGTAACCATTCCTATTTTTTTTATTAAAAATTTATTTTTTCCTGTAATGAACTGATTACGTTTTTTGTGGAATTATCTGTAGAAAAAAGTTTTAATATTAAATTATTATTTAATAATTGGATAATTATTGAATGTTGAGTTATTTTTTGCTACCTACCTAAGCTTAGTGTGTTTGTGTGTGTGTGTGTGTGTGTATTGCTATCTTTCTAAAAGAATTTACAGTAGATTTATTTTTTTCTTTTTTCATTTCCAATTTTATGCAAAGATAATTTTCAACATTCATCCTTTTGTAAGCTTTTGAGTTCTACATTATTCCACCACTTTCCCTTGACAGCAAACAGTCTATGTGTACAAATTGCCTTTGACGTATTTCCAGATTTGCCATGTTATGAAGGATGAATTAGAACTAAAGGGGAGAAATAACATGAGTGGAAAAAAATAAGAGAAATCTTAAAAAATGAACACAGAATGCTTTGCTCTGCATTCAGACTCTGTAGTTTTCCTTGACCGCTGAACTGCTGAGAAGAGCTTCCTAGTTGATCCTCATCCTGTATTACTGTTCCTGTGAACAGAGTGCTCCTGGATCTGCTCACTTCTCTCAGCATCTGTTCATGAAGGTCTTTCCAGGCTTCTCTGATCCCTCATGATGTCTTACAGAACAGTAATGCTCCATCACATTCATACACCACTATTTGTTTAGCCATTCCCCAGTTGATGATCTTCCCCTCAGTTTCCAATTCTTTGTCATTACAAAAAGAGCTGCTGTGAGTAGTTTTTTACATGTGGGACTTCCTGTTTTTTAGGATCTCTTTGGGATCTAGTCCTAGCAGTGGTGTTGCTGGATCAAAGGGTGCACACACTTTTTATTGCCCTTGGGCCAGAATTCCCCTCCAGAATGGGTGGATCAGATCATGACTCCACCAGCGGTGCATTGGTGTTCCGGTTTTCCCATGTTCTCTCCAACATTGATCCTTATCCTTTTTTGTCATCTTTGTCAAACTTATCTTACATCTAGTTTCACAAAGTTAATAGATTTGTGTCTCAATAACATACCACTGGAAAGTCATCTCAGTTTCAGTCTGCATTGGAATGATAGCTAGAACTTCTCTCTGCTAAGAGCAAGTTGATAGGTCTTTATTTATTGCCTCTGGCTGAATAACAACCAGACAAGGTGCTTCATGTTATAATAGAAGACAAAATAGTGCTTAAATGACAGGACAGGAGTCCTAGAATGTATTGAATGTATTGAACAAGATGAAGTCTCTACTGCTATTTAAGCAGTAAAAAAATTATGAGCTACAATTTAACTGAGTTGCACTTTTATCCTGTTTTTTTTAAAGAGAGATTTGGAGAATTAGCTTGATATAGGGAAAAGAAGTGGCAATGTCTTTGGATTTAAGACATGAACTTGGACATTACTTTTATTATAAGAGACTATGTTGGCATATAGAAGAACAGGAACTTTAGGAATTATGGATAAGATTTAATTATCTTTCTCTTAATTTTGACTATAAGGCTCTTTTCAGTTATTTTTTCAGTTGTAAAATTAGTTTGTTGGGGGTGGGGGAAGAATGAATGTGTAAATTATATAACTTCACTAAATTTTTTTAGCAGGGGTGGATACTTGAATTGCAATGATGATTTTATACTACTTTTAGTTTTTTAATGTTATTCAATGTAAAAATTTTGTAGCTTATGCTTATTTGAAGCAAATTTCTATCATACTATCTGTTCATGCTGGGGGGGTGGTGTGTCAGAGCATTGAGTGAGGAGAAATTAATGCCTTGTAATTGGTGTGCTTAAAGTGTTTCCTTAGAATACTAACTCAATTTCCTTTCCTTTTGAACATTTTGTTTCTCAGGGAGGTGAAAATTGTCTGGAAGGCCTAACGTTTGTAATCACAGGAGTCCTAGAATCTATTGAACGAGATGAAGCCAAGTCTCTAATTGAGCGGTATGGGGGAAAAGTAACTGGAAATGTCAGCAAAAAAACAAGTTACCTAGTTATGGGACGTGATAGTGGACAGTCCAAAAGTGATAAGGTGTGTATCACTGTTGGTATAAATGAAGTTGAATATAGTTAGAGCTTTTCTGCATGCTCCCATTTCTTTTATTGTCACTTTTTTCCCTTAGGGAGATATTTTGGTCCATCTCAGAGACTACTTTCCCAGATGGCTTCTTACTCAAATTTTTTCATCTGGTTTATTCTCACTTATTTGGTAAAGTTATATTAGCCTTTTATTTTGAGAATTGTCATAGATTATAAAATTTTCTTCTAGCCATAAATGATCCTTTATGTAGAAATTGTGGACTCCCATTTTTCTTATTTATTTAAAGGGACAGCTCTTGTAAATCTTTAAATTATAGTCGAGTTTCCTTCTGCATCAATAGAAGGCATTTACACAATGGAAATGCTCCATATCATGCCATAGCTACAGACCTCTGGCAAACTGCTCTTCCTTTTGCCCTCCCAAGTTTTTAAGAAAGAAGTTAGAGCTTTTAAACTGGCTCTCCAGTTATTTTGCTCTTCTCTTTTAGGGATGTAAATAGGGGAAAGTATCCCTTTAGAAGTTGGTTCTTTTGAGTTACTACCATGTAAGCAAGAGCTTATGTTTATTTATTTATCTGTTCATTTATTTATTTATTTAGATTTTTTTGCAAGGCAAATGGGGTTAAGTGGCTTGCCCAAGGCCACACAGCTAGGCAATTATTAAGTGTCTGAGGCCAGATTTAAACTCAGATATGCCTGACTCCAGGGCCGGTGCTCTATCCACTGTGACACCTAGCTGCATCAAGAGCTTATGTTTTTATAGTATTTTACAGTTTTCATAGTATGTTGTATACATGGTTTCCTTTGATCCTCATTGTCTCCCTTTGAAGTAATATAAGTATGATTAAAGCTCATTTTGCAGATGAGGAAACTCAGCCTCAAACAGAGCCCTTGCCTAGTGGATGCACAGCTATTGACTATTGGAACCAGGTCTTGAGCCACACCCAGTGCTCCAGTACTTTAACCTGCTTCTTAGTTATGAAGAATGGTTTTGTGTTTTATCTTCTTGATTATGAGACTTGTATTTCTGTTTTCAAAAATTACTACTCAGTGAGGCCTCTGAATATTTGTGAATATATGGATTGTGTTAATTTCTAAGTATTATTTTTTCTTAATTAGTCTCCAAGTGACAAAGATGTAAATTTTTCTGTTTTGATTGTTAATTTTTAAGGCTTTGGCTTTGGGAACAAAAATTATTGATGAAGATGGCTTATTGGATCTCATTCGAACTCTGCCTGGCAAGAAGTCCAAATATGAAATAGCATTTGAAGCTGAGGTTAGTAGGCGGTGAACTGTTACTCCTTTTTAAATTAATAGTTTCCTATTTTCACAAAGAGGAAGTTCTTGGACTATCACAAACCATCTTATGATAATTAAACTGCTATTTCTACCAAAAGGTCATCACAGCTTTTTCCTAGAGAGCCAAAGGACTTTTATTTTAGGCCATTATTTGGGAGCATGTTCAGATCTTTTAAGCCACATCTGAGAATGAAGGAAGAAGTTATATCTGGTCACCATTTATTTTTCATTTTCTTGGGTTAGGGACTATCTATAAGTTCTTGAACAGAAGCTTCTTCATACTTAAATCATAGTATCACAAATATAACAGATCTTAAAAGATCATCCCCTCCTTTTACAGTATTGAAAATGGAGGTCCAGAAAAACTAAATGACTTGCTCAGTAAAAACACTAATTAGGGAAGACATAAAATCTGAGTTTCTCTGCAGTATCATCCTCTAATATCAGTCCCCATTGGGACTGTAATCTTCTTGAGGACCTGGTCTTATTTCCACTGGTTGTGTCCTCAACAACTAAGGCTGTGTGTTTCACATTAGACACTTCTTAGAGAGGTAGTTCTCGTTTTACTTAAATTCTCATCACTCAAATTCAACTCCCTAACAGGCAAGCTCTAGGACTTGGGCTTAACTTCCAACTCCTGGCTAAGGGCAGTGGCCATCAGCACTTTGCATGTGCACTCCCTGGAGGGGTCCTTGCTCCAGGCCCTGAAGCTGCTCTGCAGAGATGTGGAGGGAGTGAGATTGAAAGGAGGGGTCAATCTGCTGAGCAGTTCATCTAGATTAAGGGAGAGCAGGCTGAATGCTGAATGAATGAATGAATGAATGAATGAATGAATGAATGAATGAAATTCTGAAAGTTAAATGGTGGATACGGTTTAGTGATCAGTAGTAGCGGAAAAATTTGTAACTCTTTGGTTTTGTCTTAATGTTTTTGTCTTTGTTTTTGCAAGACTATGGGGTCAAGTGACTTGCCCAAGGTCACATAGCTAGGTAATTATTAAATGTCTGAGGTCGAATTTGAACTCAGATCCTCTTGATTCCAGGGCTGGTGCTCTTTCCACTGCACCACCTCACTGCCCCTTACTTTTGCCTTAGTGCTGTCTTTCAGTTTTCTTTCTGTAAAATGTCAACTTTCTCTCTCTCTGGTTTTTGTGGGGCATTGTGGTTAAGTGACTTACCCACGGTCACACAATTATTAAATACCACATTTGAACTCAGGTCCTCCTCCTGATTCCAGTGCTGATGCTTGAGCCACTGTGCCATTTAGCTGCCCCCCCCTTCTCAAAGAGCCTGCTCAAACTCCCAAATCACCCACCAGGAAAAAAAAAAACCCAGACACAAAGCTTCTGAAATTTGAAGGAGGACAGGAAGAGCAACATGATTTTGTTCCCACTTCTTGCTTTTTAATCTTGTTTTTCCTCTCATCTCGTACCCAGTCATCCTTTTAATCTACCTTTTTCTTCCCCCCTCCCATAAAAAAAAACCCCTGAAAAAACACATGTATAAATACTAAAATTCAGGACTCAACTTCACTTTTTTGGTGAGGTTTTGAGAAATGACTTCAGGTCAGCGTGGTCTCTCTTATCATAAATCTTAAATAGCACTTGAATACCCCCTTCTCACAACTGGACTTCCTAAAATAGATATTTTGGGTTTGTAGGTTTGTATCCACTCAGAAGTAACTCACAAGCCTCCACCAATGTGCTATATTTCTCTAGTTAAGCAAAGTACATTAATTCAAAATAAAGGGATTAATGAAATAGTGTAGTAAGAAAAATTGAAATTGAGTGTATTTCTCCTTTAAGTCTATGCTTGGAGTTTGCTCTCCTAAAAATACTCATCTTTTCAGTGGTGAACCTATTATCTGGCAGCATCAGACATGACGAGCACACACATAAGGACTACATGTGGCCAAGGCGCACATGGAAAAGCAGTTCAGCCTCTGATGCTCTAGGATCACAAATGTATCCTGCTTCTCTCCCTGAGTCTCTGCTGGGTGTGTTATTAGGGCTTGCTAGTCTCAGAATCTGCTTGGGGTCAGACAGTGGGACAACTTCAGGTTCTGGTGCAACTTGTGGGTGGTAGCATCTTCTGGCCACTGCTCTCGGTTACAAATTTCTGGGATTTATCTTTCCCTGTGCTTAGGTAAAAGCTTGTCTGTGCTTGGGTCTGATGTCTAGAATCTCCTTCTTATATTGAAGAGTGTACAGATGGTAAAAGTTGGGCAGGGTGCTCCATTGCTAAGGAAGTCAAGACCAAAGTTTTAAAATTTTATAGCTAGAATTTAGTTCTCCCCTCATAATTTTTTTTTAATGCTTCAAGTTGTGAGAAATGACTTATGATACAAGGAAAAGTGACAAGGTGGTTGGGGCCATATTTTCTGTTAGTCATTTTTTTTTTAAGATTTTATTTATTTTGAGTTTTACAATTTTTCCCCAATCTCACTTGCCTCCCTCCACCCCCCACAGAAGGCAATTTGCCAGTCTTTACATTGTTTCCATGGTATACATTTATGCAAATTGAATGTGATGAGAGAGAAATCATATCCTTAAAGAAGAAACAAAGTAAAAGAGATAGCAAGATCAACAATAAGATAGCAGGTTTTTTTTTTTCTAAATTAAGTTAATACTCCTTGGTCTTTGTTCAAAATCCTCAATTCTTTTTCTGGAAACAGATGACATTCTTCATTGCAGACAACCCAAATTGTCCCTGATTGTTGCATTGATGGAATGAGCAAGTCCGTTAAGATTGATCATCATCCCCATGTTGCTGTTAGGGTGTACAGTGTTTTTCTGCTTTTGCTCATCTTGCTCAGCATCAGTTCATGCAAATCCCTCCAGGCTTCCCTGAATTTCCATCCCTCCTGGTTTCTAAAAGAACGGTGTTTGATGACATACATATACCACAGTTTGCTAAACCATTCCCCAATTGAAGGACATTTACTTGATTTCCAATTCTTTGCCACCACAAACAGGGCTGCTATAAATATTTTTGTACAAGTGATGTTTTTACCCTTTTTCATCATCTCTTCTGGGTCTAAACCCAGTAGTGGTATTGCTGGGTCAAAGGGTATGCACATTTTTGTTGCCCTTTGGGCATAATTCCAGACTGCCCTCCAGAAAGGTTGGATGAGTTGACAGTTCCATTAGGGACAATTTGGGACTGTCTGCAGTGGAGAATACCATCTGTATCCAGAGAAAGAACTGTGGAGTTTGAACAAAGACTAAGGACTATTACCTTAAATTTAGGGGGAAAAAACCCTGATATATTGCTGTCTGATCTTGCTATCTCTTCCCACAACCCTTTCCAACATTGATTACTGTCCTTTCTGATCATATTGGCCAGTTTGATAGGTGTGAGATGGTACCTCAGAGATGCTTTAATTTGCATTTCTCTAATGAGTAATGATTTAGACCGATTTTTCATGTGACTTTGGGTTGCTTTGATCTCCTCATCTGTAAATTGCCTTTGCATATCTTTTTACCATTTGTCAATTGGGGAAATAGCTTTTTTTTTTTTTAAAAATTTGACTCAGTTCTCTGTATATTTTAGAAATGAGTTCTTTGTCAGAAATATTAGTTGTAAAGATTGTTTCCCATTTTACTGCATTTCTTTTGATCTTGGTTACAGTGGTTTTGTCTGTGTAAAAGCTTTTTAATTTAATGTAATCAAAATCATCTAGTTTGTTTTTAGTGATGTTCTCCATTTCTTCCTTAGTTGTAAACTGCTTCCCTTTCCATAGATCTGACAGGAAAATTACTCCTTGATCTTCTAGTTTGCTTATAATATTGTTTTTTATGTCTAAATCCTGTATCCATTTTGATCTTATCTTGGTAGTTAGTCATTTTTAAAGCATGAAGTATTCTCATCACATTTTGATCACATTTCAGGAAAACCAGAGCTAGAACATTTTTCAGAATCAATATTTATGAATGAGACCTGCCATCCTTGCTTTTCAAATTACAGATTACTCTAGTGGCTCTGATTTTTTAAGAAAATTGCAAGTTTGTCCTTTCATATGTATATTGATGGAATTGAGGGAATGATAGAATATTGTATATATTCTGCCATTTAATAAAAGATATTTTCTCTAATTTTTGAAAATTAGGTACTAATGAACTGGATATTTTACTTTTTATAAGTCTAAATTGTAGGATGGGAATTCTATCTGCCTTGTCATCTTCCTTCTAGAAATTTTGTCTTTTCCAATTTTAAGGTAAAGAAGGAAAAATCAAAATTGGAGAAAACACCACAAAAAGCTGATCAAAGAAAAAGAAAAACTAGCCCAAATAAGAAGGACTCTGAATCTAAAAAGAAAAAATTAAGTCCCCAAAAAGACAGTTCCGTGGAATCAGTTACAACACAAACCAATGGTTTTCAAAAAGTCCTGGACTTCCAGAAGCAGATGGCTGGGGAGAAGAAAAATCTTTTAAAACCAGAGAAATATGTCACTGACCAAAGCAAAGACAAGGCTGAGAGTTTGCTTTGGGTGGATAAATATAAGCCCACCTCTCTTAAGACCATAATTGGACAGCAAGGTGACCAGAGTTGTGCTAACAAGCTCTTACGATGGCTCCGCAACTGGCCCAAGAACATGTCTGAAGATAAGAAACATGGTGATTATAAAGCTTAATGTGTGTGTGTGTGTGTGTGTGTGTGTGTGTGTGTGTGTTTGTGTTTTGACAGATTTCCTCATGTTTATAGTGAATTTTTCCTAAATCAATACTCTGGGGATCATAGGATTTAGAATTGAAAAAGATCATAAACAGTACTTCCTTCAACCCCTGCCCCCCTTTTACAGGTAGGGAAACCAAGACCCAGAGCTCTTTTGTGACTTTCAGGTAGTAAAACAAGAGAGCCTGGATTCTCTTCCAGGTTCTGTCACTGCCCATAGCCTGTAATTTTTTTTAAAGTGTTCATCAGATTTGGAGGGTTTTTTTTTTCCTGTACATTTTGCTGTTCTTCCTCTGGATGGGGATAATATAGTCCATAACCACTCAAATACAGTTGACCTAACTCTCTGGACTGGCAAGAGGAACTGCTTCCAACAAGGTTGTTCATCTCAATAATATTGTTGTTCGTGTATATTATTATAATTTTTTTTAAAGGACTCTAAAAGTTTCTCCCCCCCTCCCCCCATGCCCTTCAAATAAAGAAACCTACCACATTATGTCTGGAAATTTACAGTAATAAAATAAATTTTATCAGCCAGAGTGCTGAAGTCTTTAGGTCATCAATGTTAATAATTTCTTTATCTTTAATGATAGTACACAGAGACTCATTCTTTTTGGGTTCCTCATCTCGTCCTCCTCCTGTAGTGGGACTCTTGGACCAACTTTGATTTTGGTCTTCTTTACCAACAAGAATTATAGTGGATTAGTTCCAAGGAAGAAAAATTACTTTGTGATAATGTGGATGGTCAAAAGAACTTAAATCAAGTCATGAGATAATCTTTTATAGTTCAGCATTATATAGTTAGTATGACACAGGAGTAGATTTAGAGTCTCCTCTTTATATTCTACTTTTTTCTTATCAATTCCAATTAAATTCTGTTTTGAAGATAGTGAAAATTGTCATTATATCTGAATAAGACTTAAAAAAGTTAAGGTCTTGAACGAAGAATTGAAAGGACTGAAAGAAGTAATTGTCAAATTTATTTTGTTTTTACATGGAGAAACATTTATCTAAGCCTTGCATTATTAATTATTCATTTTTTTAGTTTGCTTCTTATAGGTAAAAGAACTTCTAATAATTGCCTTGAATACAAAGGAATTGTCTCTTGAGTCAGTATTTCACCATTACAACTTATAACTACTCCCTGACTCTGATTTTATGGTTAGCATCTATTTGTGCCTTTTTGGATAACACAGTAGTGTTATTTTTTTTTTTTCCCGGACAGTTAAAGCTGGTAAATTTGGTGGAAAAGATGATGGTTCCAGTTTTAAAGCAGCTCTGCTCTCAGGTCCCCCAGGGATTGGTAAAACAACTACAGCTTCCCTGGTGTGTGAGGTAGGTTGTTAGTCACAACTCATTTGGAGCTATTGGGCAAATTATAGAGGTTAAGTCAGACATGTAAGCTAATTTTTTAAAAAACCACTAGGCCTATAGAATTTGCTTTGACTGTGTTGTGATATTTTTCTTCCTGTTAGCCATCCATAACACACCAGTAGGGTAAAAAAGATAAGAATTGTCCTGCTGCAAAAACATTGAGTTCATGCTTACAAACATATTGCACGACAAACAAATAAACCCAAAGTCATTAGGCAGGAATAGAAAGATGAAGAAGCTGATTTTGAGTCCCTTGCCTGATTTCGCCTCCTCAGAACATATTCTAGTTGAGAAATCCTCTTTGTTTTTTCCTATATTGACATGAGAGAGTTAAAACCTCACCCCTCAGTTCTGCTTTCTTGTGCTACTCTTTACTTTTATTTTCAATAATTGAATTGTTAAAGCTGATAAAGCTTCACTCTTTTGAGTGAAGAAAATATGTTTTTTACTTAACTGAGAGAATTGTTTCATTTATAATTATTGTATTTAGGTAATTTATTTGATAAAGGCTAGAAATACCATTCCCTGGTTTTGTTCTAGATGAAATGATTGATCTTGTGCCTTTAAATCCTGAGCTTGGTATGCTTAGTGCTTTGGGGCTTTCTAAGCCATATTCAATAAACCTCATCAGAGGCACTCTTCATATGTTTAAAGGTTCAAAGTTTTATACTGAACTTTTAATTTAAAAACAAAACTTGGAAATACCTAGGTATTATAGATAATCATCCTGGAAGGCATGCCTTTTAAAAACTGAATTTATTATTTTGATACTTAAAAAGATAGGTGGTTTTACCAGGTTTTCATACTCCTTCCAGTTAGACACATTACACTCCAAGTCTTTCCTGAGTTGGCAGTGGCCAAATATAATCACCTGCTGAGTAGCTAACTATGCTTTTAGGGCTTCTCTGAATTGAAGAAGGCTGTTGCTCAATGCCCTTTGTGGGGCCTTTCCAGCTTGTATTTGAAAACCCAGGATCACCTCCTATGTTTGCAGAGTATATTGGTGTTTGCTGTCATGGGATAATCTTGAAACTAAAAGTTTTTAAATTGTAATCTTTAGTTTCCTCATTTAGGTTATTGTCACATTTTTAGGTTAGTATTGTGATTATTGTGGATTCTTGTATTTTAATTAGGAATTGGGATATAGTTATGTGGAATTGAATGCGAGTGACACCCGGAATAAAAACAGTTTGAAAGAAATTGTTGCTGAATCACTGAATAACACCAGCATCAAAGACTTCTATTTAAGTATGTGCCTCTTGTTTTTAATGGATAGTTAAAGAAAGAATGTTAGAAACTTGGGATTAGTAGTAAAAGGGAAATATCAGTTTAAGAAACAATAAGTGGGGTGTCTAGTTGGCACAGTGGATAAAGCACTGGCCCTGGAGTCAGGAGTACCTGGGTTCAAATCCGGCTTCAGACACTTAATAATTACCTAGCTGTGTGACCTTGGGCAAGCCACTTAATCCTATTTGCCTTGCAAAAACCTTAAAAAAAAAGAAACAATAAGTAATTGTGTATGCAATTTCAATATTCTGACATAACTGTAAGAAAAGCTATGATCTCTGTGGAACTAAATCCTATTTCTTGTTATTTGGTATTGTACTTTGTAGGAAATACATTCTGATTAAGGTACGGAAGGTCTGTGTTATTTGTAAATGGGAAAATGGAATTGGTAACCTCAGAAACCTTATTTTTGGTTAAAAGAGATCTTGGAAATGATTCTATGACAAGAAAAAGGAAAAAGAGACATAATAGAAATCAACATGCCCAAAATAATGTTTAAATATGCATGGTTAAAATTGTAGGTTTGAAAAACTTTCACTCTGTTCAGATGACATGGTATACCTAGAAAACCCTAAAAAAACATCTAAAAAACTACTAGAAACAACAACTTTAGCAAAGTTGCAGGATATAAAATAAATACACATAAATTCTCAGAATTTCTCTATATTAATAACAAGATAAAGCAGCAAGAACTAGAAAGAGAAATCCCATTTAAAGTAACTTCAGACGATATAAAATACTTTGGAGTCTACCTCCCAATTCAGACTCTGAAACTTTATGAAAACAACTATATAGGGGGCAGCTAGGTGGCACAGTGGATAGAGCACCAGCCTTGGAGTCAGGAGTACCTGAGTTCAAATACAGCCTCAGACACTTAATAATTACCTAGTTGTGTGGCCTTGGGCAAGCCACTTAACCCCATTGCCTTGCAAAAACTAAAAAAACCAACCAAAAAAAAAAAACCCCAACTATAAAGCACTTTTCACACAAATATTATAGGGTTCATTATATTCAATTGAAGCCTTGTAACTTCCACTACTAATTCTGTAAAAGTTTTTTCAGTAACTAGATTTTGCTGTTTTTTTGGTATATTTGTTCAATTTTGTTATCATTGTCGATCAGATACAGGT
Source organism: Macrotis lagotis (assembly GCF_037893015.1). Classification (NCBI taxonomy): domain Eukaryota; kingdom Metazoa; phylum Chordata; class Mammalia; order Peramelemorphia; family Peramelidae; genus Macrotis; species Macrotis lagotis. Next base: position 176,350,703 of record NC_133660.1, read on the forward strand.
TTGGATTCAGGAGGCAGAAAACATGCTCTGATCATGGATGAAGTAGATGGAATGGCAGGCACTGAAGATCGGGGAGGAATTCAGGTAATAGAAGACTCAAATATTTTCAATCTGATCATTTAAATCATTTAAGTCATTTAAAGAAGGAAATAGCAGAGGTTTTTTCCTTCTATTTTTCACTATTTAGGGGAAGGTAGATGGCACAATGGATGTAGTGCCAGGCCTGAAGTCAGAAAGATCTAATCTTCGTGAGTTAAGTGCTTGATAGTTATGTGACCCTGGATGAGCCACTCGACCCTGTCTGTCTCCTTTTCCTCAATTGTAAAATGAGTTGGAGAAGGAAAGGACAAACCACTTTAATATCTCTGCCAAGAAAACCCCAAATGGGCTCACAGAAAGCCAGGCACTTTTAAAAACAACTTCATAAAACAAATTTTCACTGCTCAGCTGTGAGAATTTATTAAAGCTTTTTTTTAAATTGAATTTAAATTGGAATCAATTGTGAGTGTGAACAGTTTTTTTGGGGGGGGATTGTGCTGTTTTTTAATGTTTTCAATGGAGAAATATGAAAACTAGAATTAAAAAGTCACTATACAGAAAAATTTCAAGTTTCCTTCTTGAAAAAACTTGGGTGCAGTCACATGAAATGTTTAATAAATTGAATTTTGTTTTCCCCAATGTGTAAACAAAATGATAAGATTAAATTTGTGCACGGCAATTTTGACCTAAACTCTATAGCTACACAAAATACACAGTTACCTTCAACTGTTAGTATAATCATCTTTTCATAGGTGGTAGAAAGGGAGGAGTAGGGGGCTGCACAGTGCAGAAGATAAGGGAAATACAAATATTGTATGCTAATCATCTTAAAGAAATGGTGAAAAGAAAGCCTCAATTACTAAATAGCCTAAGGGGGAAAAAGAAACTACACTCCAACTTTATAAAATTGATTTAGAAGGACAGTGGAAGAGTAAACTGCAAGTGATTGCAGTTTAACATGAAAAATGCACATGTAATAAGATGGAGCACAATGGGGGATTCATAAAATATACTAATCAGAAAATATGGGAAGGTTTTTCCTGGGTTTGCCCCCCCACCCCCCCAATTATGAATAAGTAGCTCAATTTAAGTTTGCTATCTACATCTGGTATCCCTCACAATTTCTTGATACTGGTATTCTGTTACATCAGGAAGGATTTTAAAATCCCTTTTAAAGAAAGAAACTCATATCTTTTTGATAGGATTAAAGATAAAACAAAAAGGAGTAAAGAGAGTTGACTAGATGTCAAGTGCTTGCTAGAAATGATTTTTTAGGGTATGCTTTTTTTCTATCTAAAATTTAGTGACAATTTTTAGTGAGCCATCTAAAAATAAAAATTAGTTTTTTAATTTTTGGAGAAAACAGGCTTTGCCTTTATGTTCAAAATTTGAAACGTTTTACTTGACTGCAACAGGAAATCTATGGAATGTACATGCAAAACTTTTTATGTTAAGTGATCAAATGACCATCCTGAGAGATGTTGTGATTACAGGCACCAACCACTTAGTCACCCAAAAGTTTGAAGCATTATATAACCAAAATTTGGTGTTATGTGCTATGTGGCCACAGGATGGTTTGTTTCACATCATGGCTTAAGTAAATACTGTCATTAATTTTTGATGCAATTATTCCTATTGTATGCATACAAACTGAAAAAAGGAACAAAAGTTTTTTTTCAAAGAGGAAAGATAAGACGTAAGGGAGAAGAAGGGAGCTTTGTTAGCAAAAAAAAATTGGTTGTTTGATTGTTGATTTGTATGCATTGTAAAAGTTTATTAAAAAAAACCAATATATTATTTCTTAATCATTTCCCATTCAGAACCAAGTAATTTCCCATTATTCTTTTAATGTCACACACCCAAGATTTAATATTTCATTTTCAAGGGTTATGGCTATGGTGTGAACACTTTTTTCAATGCAGTAAAAAAGAAGTAAAATCATGATCTTTTTTTTTAAACTGAGTTTTCTGTGATGATTTTGATGGCGCAAACTTGCTTTTCAGGAACTAATTGGCTTGATCAAACACACAAAGATACCTATTATTTGTATGTGTAATGATAGAAATCATCCAAAAATCCGTTCCTTGGTACATTATTGCTTTGATCTTCGCTTTCAAAGACCTCGGATTGAACAGATTAAGGTACAAAGATATTTTTCTTTTTTCAAGAATTTAATAAGTTAAAGATTTTTGTTGTTGCATTTTTGAAGTTTTTGAAGTTATATATGATTTTTAGGGTGCTATGATGTCTGTTGCTTTTAAAGAGGGTTTAAAGATTCCTCCTTCAGCGATGAATGAAATTATTCTGGGAGCAAATCATGATATTCGACAGGTATGTTAATTTTTTTTTTAATGCTCCAAACTTTGTAGTCTAACACTTGGTGGTGATTTGCTTAGTTGTGATCATCATCCTTTCAGTATGCCACTTTAAGGGTGTATTTCTCCTTTTTGCCAATGATTTGATTTTCTTCTGACTTTTAGGTTTTGCACAATCTTAGCATGTGGTGTGCAGAAAGTAAAGCCCTAACCTATGACCAAGCTAAAGCAGATTCCAGCAGAGCCAAAAAAGACATCAAAATGGTAAGAGAAACTCCTTTTTTTTGGTTGTACTTTGACTTGGTAGTGTTTCTCCCTAATAAATAGTAGAAATAATGGAAAAAATTTAGCGTTGATATTTATTGATCAACTTACTAATCTTGTGAATGGAAAGACAATAATTAGCTTCCAGAGAGTATCATAATTCCTGTACAAATAATTTTTCAAGGGCTAAAGATTAAATATGAAAATATTGAGCAGATATAAATTTTGAAGTATCCTTTTTTCATAGCTCTCTAATACATAATCTTATAAATGGTTTGCAGGGGGCCACAGCAATCTGTTATAGATGAGTTAGATTCTTATCTTCTTTTCTGTTTATTTCAGCTCAGTTAAAATGAATTGATCTGTGCTAAAATTGTAATAGTGTTATTGTATTACAGGGTCCATTTGATGTTGCCCGGAAAGTGTTTGCTGCAGGAGAAGAGACTGCTCATATGTCGCTTGTGGACAAGTGTGATCTCTTCTTCCACGATTACTCCATAGCACCTCTTTTTGTCCAGGAAAACTATTTACATGTAAAACCTGCCGCTGCTGGGTCAGTATGTCAGAGTAATGGGCAAAGTTGGAATTGATCCTTTAATAAGCACAGTGCTTTTGAAAGATTCATGGCCTGGGAAGGGGATTCTTATAATAATGTAAATTTTTTTTTTCCTGCAGAGGGGATATGAAAAAACACTTGATGCTTTTAAGCAGAGCAGCAGATAGTATATGTGATGGTGACTTAGTTGATAGACAAATTCGGAGTAAGCAAAACTGGAGCCTTCTACCCACACAGGTAGGTGCAATGCTACCCCTAAAATGCGTGTGTGTGTGTGTGTGTGTGTGTGTGTGTGTGTGTGTGTGTGTGTGTGATGTATATAACTCTTCAGCAAAGATGGTAGCTAACTGCTTTTAGATGAGCTTTGTGAATCACAAAGGGTCTTTGGGACTATATCAGACCATTTTCCACTAATACATTGGATCTTATTTTGTTTTGTATTATTCTGACAATAGACATAAGGACCAGTTAAGGTTAGATTCTGATTGTGACTCATATATGAGTAAAAGATTTAATTTAACTTAATATCTTAATTTGCAACTTTTTGAAAATAAGGAATTGAACCAGATAACCTTTCTTGACTTTTTTTCTGATAGCGCCATGGTTGTAAATGGTCTCTTCTTTTTGAACTGTTATTTTGTTTTTAAGGCATGTACTTAAGAAGGTTTTGAGAAGATTTTTTCCCCTTTTGTCATTTAAAATAACAACTCTAAAGAAATGATTGTGGTGTATTTAAATTGATCTCATCACTCTAGGGTTTCACTCAGTGATTTTTTTTTTTAATCTACAGTTGATATTGGGACATAGGGCTCCTTTTCTAGTTGTTCATGGGTCTGAACTTACTCCCTTACTGTATTATTTATGAAGTTGTTAATTCTTGTGAGTAAACCCCAGAAAATTAAAACAAACCCACTCCTAAAAAAGCGAACAGTTCAAGAAAACATAGATGTTTGAATCTGTGGAGGGAATATGACCAATAATGCAATTAGGTTTTTTTTTTAAAGTGTAAAGTTGAAGTATTCTGTTTAAAGCAAGGGATGAAATGCTTAGTTGCTCACTTGTGTGGTAGTTGTGTAACTGACTCCACAGCCAGTGAGAGATTTCATTTGGACTAGTTAATAAATTCATCTTTTAAAGGAATTTCAGGGTTGTGATGTAGATCTACAAGGGATTGCATTTCTTACTGATATTTGAACTTCACTGTCTTCTAAATTGATCAAAGGATGAAGGACACAGACACACGCATATATTTGCACATACATTTTATGAGAGATTATTGAGAGTGAATGAGAGTGACAGAGATTTGGGCACATAAATATATTTTACTAAAAAGGGAAACAGAAGGGGAGATCAGAAGAGAAGGTAGCTTGAAGGAGAAATTAGTCTTAATCCTAACTGATTAAAGGGTGTTCAGCAACATTTATCTTTCTTCGCTGTGCTTAAAGAATTAGACACTGAGGGGATGCCCACCAGTTGAGGAATGAAAGTGAGGGAATTTGAATATGATGGACTGTAATTATTTTAAGAAAATAGAAAGGGAATAGTTTCACAAAAACCTGCGAAGACTTGTATGAACTGACCAATAGAATGCATGGTGAGCAAAACCAGTAGGAAAACTTGTATAATAAAAATATAAAAAAACCCCAATGCTCTGAATTAAGAAGTCTAACACAATGATACAATAACAACTCTAATACAACTCCAGAGGATAAATGATCAACTTATCATACCTACCTCCTAATAATGGTTGAAGAAATTTGTGCAGAGCAAGACATTTTTTTTAAAGACATGGACAGTGCAAGAATGTTATCCTCAATTATATGTTTGTTATAGTGGTTTTGTTTTCTTTTTCAATTTGATGTGGGTGGGAGTGGTAGAGGGAATTTTTGCTCATTAGAAACAAGTGATGGGGGTGGCTAAGTGGGACAGTGGACAGAGCACCGGCCCTGGAGTCAGGAGTACCTGAGTTCAAATCCAGCCTCAGAAACTTAATAATGACCTAGCTGTGTGGCCTTGGGCAAGCCACTTAACCCCATTGCCTTGCAAAAACCTTAAAAAAAAAAAGAAACAAGTGATAAAAAAAGAAAACAATTCGATACTTTTCACAACTGTGACTAAGATCCAAGATGCTGGTTTAATATCTAAAATTCTAACTACATAAAATTTGCATATATGAATAAAATAAATGGAGATCAAATTAGAAGAACATTGTAGAGTGCAGAATAAATCAATCATTACATGAAAATTATGACTGGAAAAGTATAGAAAGGCCTGAAACTCCTCTGCTCTAGGAACCATTGTCAATAAATTAATAATATAAGGACTGGAAATTTTCCTAAGTCCTGAATGACATGTGAAATTATGTTCCAAAGCATTGATAATTAGAAATCATATTAATACAGTTTCTTTCCTTACCTTCTAAATTAATGAAAAAGAAAATCATTATTTGATTTCTTTTTGATTTTAAAATACACAAACATAAAATAAAAATGAACATTTTATTTGTCACAACTTCATTCTATAGCTTGATTTTCTTTGAATAAAAACTAATACAAGTTTTACTTCACCAAGTTCTACATGGTGCTGTCCCTCTGCTCCATCTCTGCCCCCTCCCCCTGCCAAAAGGAGCTATTTATATGGAAACTAAGGTCCAGATAACTAAAGGACTTATTTCAAGTAGGAGTTGGCAGAGTGAGAATAATATACTCCAAATAATGATACTCTTTCCACTGTACTCTGTTGCCTTTTGGTTAAACATATTAGTCATTTCCATGTTAATATGAACTACTTTAATCATATTGATATCTTCCTCTTAGCTAAGAGGGCTTCATTGAAGAAGTAGGAGTTTTGGTAGCATTAGGGCAGGGCAGATCTCTGTGGGACGGTAGCTTTGGCTAGCACCAGGATACTGGACATCCAAGGTCCTGCAGAGGGGACACACAGAAGGATTATGTGGGAAAGAAGCCTTGTCCCATTTAGCATGACTCTCGTGGCAGCCTAGTTTCTAGTGGAGGTGATTATACTTCTTCTCTTTAGTAATTAGTGATAATAATAATAACAGAAATTTGGCATTTATAAACCCTTTAAATCTGTATTAATAACTTGACATAATTTTTATATTTGAGTCTCACAACTGCTCCATCAAATATATTGACTTGGGGCAGCTGGGTGGTGCAGTGGATAGAGCACCGACCCTGGAGTCAGGAGTACCAGAGTTCAAATCTGGCCTCAGACACTTACACTAGCTGTGTGGCTTTGGGCAAGCTACTTAACCCCATTGGCCTTGCAAAAACCTAAAAAAAATTATATTGTCTCTTTTTTATAGATAAGGGTACTTAGACTCAGAGTATCTAAATAAATTATTCTTGGTTTCACAGCTAGTGATTGCTAGATGTGGCATTTGAACTTTTCTTTCTTGATTCCAAGTTCTCTGATAGCATAGTATAGCAGATAGAGCAGTAAATTTCAATTAGCTCTGTATTCTGGGCAAGTCATTTGACCTCTATAGGATTCAGAAGGTTGGACTTGATGTCCTCTAAGGTCCTTTCTAGCATAAAAATCTATGATCCTATAATATTAACTCAGGTTAACCTGGCTTCCATTTCTGAGAAAAAAATCATTATATTTTCACTTTGTTATCCTTTGTAATCTTATGTATTTTATTTTATGCATTTAAAATCATTGTTCTGAGAAGGACTCCACTTATTTTACTAGACTTCTTATTGGGGGGGGGTTAGAGGACATTAAGTCATCATTTCAACCATAAATGATGACTAGTAATCTGATAGCATTATTCCTATGACTTACCAGACAACTTCTGGGAAACTAAAGTCTTTGGGTGTTTATGGGAGTATGATTGTAGTTGGCTAGAACAATTCAGTCACCTTACTTATGATTAGACCATCATAAGACAAGGGTTGCTATACTGCGTTGTTGCCAATTTGTTTCCAGAAAACCACATACTTGTGCTTCTGCCCAGTGTCACTGGAGTGCCACGGACTCCTATGGCATCCAGACCTTCACCAGAAGTCCTGTGTCATCAAATCAGACCTAGATTAAGAGGTGAAATGGTTTTGGAAAAGACAGTTGGAAGGATGTCTTTGCACATTATTCCCCTCACTATAATAAACATTATGTACAAGTCATCTCATCATTCATTTGATGCCATGGTCTTTGATTTTGAAGGACCACATCAACTTATGTTAATAAATATTAATCTATACTTGCTGTCATGGGGAGGGGGAAGGAAGAGAGGGAGGTAGAAAAATGTGAAACTCAAAAGCTTACAAAAAGATGATTGTTGAAACTATCCTTAACTTACATGTAATTAGAAAATAAAATAACATTCAGAAATATTAATTTGTCTTCTGAGTTTGTAAATCTGCGACCAACTTTTGGTTATCTTCTGACCTTTACTCAGTGCAGTTTATGAATAAAGACTAATTTTAACAAAGCATTATTAAGAAAATACATTGGGAACCAAAGAAATTCCATCACACATCTCAAATCCAAATCTCTTGTTGAGATTACTTTTGTCAAACCTTTCCTCTATTAGTGTTATTTATTCCATAGACATTATATTTGTTCAAATAGTAGAAAGTTACTTATCTTTTGAGACTGAAGTACAACTTTGGTTTTTTGTTTTATTTTGTTTTATATTAAGGATGTCAGTTTAATTTAACAAATTAGATTATGTCAAAGAAAAGAAGCTCTCATCTTTGCGAAATTGTAGAACATTTGGAATTTTGTTTAATCTAAACTATTTTTCTTTGCTTGATTTTTTCAGGCCATTTACTCTAGTGTTCTTCCTGGAGAGTTGATGAGAGGCTTCATGACTCAGTTTCCTTCTTTTCCAAGTTGGTTGGGTAAATTCTCCTCCACAGGCAAACATGATCGCATTGTTCAAGAATTAGCATTGCATATGAGTCTTGAGTAAGTAGAATTATTTCAATTCGGAGTTTTATTGATGTGGAATATTTACCCTTTTGTTTGGATGCCTTGGTACAAATGTAACAAATACCTGCCTAGAATGCAAACTATCTGAATTTTTAAATCCTGATTAGCCATTAACCTAAAGTATAATCCTGACAATTCCCCTAACCTTTTTTTTTTTTAATAAATGATCTCATTATATTTTGGAGATACTGGGTTGGATAAAATGAGCATTTAGGACAAAGTTCAGAGTAATATATAAATCTGAGCTGCTTTTACAAATACTGCAGTATTATTTTACATCAGGTCATTTATTAGATAAATACTAATAATTCTAATGCCAATAAATACAAATTCTGTGTGAAAAGCACAATGCTAGGTATTTTAACAGAGGTAAGGTATAAATAGGTTGGTTATACACATTTAAGTACATGAGGCTTGTGCATATAAGACTTCAGAGATATTTAATTGACAAGATTTAGTAATAATGTCTTAGGTTTATATGGCACTTTATAATTTTTAACATACTTGAATATGTTTTACTATCTTATAGAAAACACCATTAACTATTTTTAGGAGGACGTTAGCTGTAGGTAAATTACTTGGATGATTGAAATGAGTCTTTCTACTGAGTAGGTACAAGGAAGGCATTTTTATTGTTTTTTCATTAAAAATAAAGTCTTAGAAAGTGTTATGTGTTGGGTGTAATGGAAATACATCAAGAATTTAATTTGAAACATTGAGAGGAAACTGAGTTACCCCAAAAAAGCTTCTAGACTTATATAAGGCTTTTGTTTGAAAATAATTTGATATTATTAATCATTTCATCAAAACCAGTAGTCATTTGCCGTGTTCATATTAATTTCAATTTTTTCTATTTTCTTTGGAAGCTCTGACTTTCCAGTCTTCCCTTTTTTTCTACTATGTTCCTTGTGACTTAATTCTTTGTCTTCACATCCTGGATAGTCTATTCTTCCATGTGCTCATAGTTTTTCTGAATTGAGCCAAAGGACTTTTAGCCCCTTGCACTTATTGGATTTACTATCTTGGTCTTGTCATTTTGCTATTCAGTATTGGATTTCTCATTTTTAGTTCCAAGTCTGCATCAGTTTCTTGGACTTTTTTCATATAGTTTTCTTCCTTCTTTGTTCTTGTCCTCTTTATTCTCTCCCTTTTCAAAAAAAAATGCTGCCATTTGAGAGCTCCTTTTTCATATAAACATTCCTCTCTTCACACACAAAGCTACCACTTTAGCAAAGAGCCTCATCACCTTTTGCCTTGCCCCAGACTGTTGTGCTCTTCCTTTTAATTGGTCTCTTTGTCTCAAGCCTCTCCCTTATCTTTTCCATCATCTACTCAGTGATAAAGTTCAATTCTGATCATGTAAACTCTGCCCCTCCTCCTCCACTCCTCAATTCTCTATTCTCCAATGCTGCCTATTAAATATGAAGTCCTGTCATTTAAAGCCCTTCCTACCATTTTAGTCTTCTTCCCCTCTATACACTCTCCCAGTCAGGCAGCTTGTCTTTCCTTTTCCTCACATGCAGCACTCCTTATTCCATATCTAGAATTCTGTCCCGCCTCACTGCTCCCTCCTGGCTTCCCTGGGTTCCTTCAAGATGCAGTTCAACATTATCCTCTTTAAAGAGCCCTTTTTCTGGATGTAATCAAACCCAGGAGCCCCCTCCCATCCGCACTTGTGTCTTCCCTCTGAGATTATTTTCATATAGATTGTTTTTATCTTGTATGCATGTAGATTTTCTGGCTTCTCTCACTTATTAGAATGTGAATTTCTTGAGAACAGCGACAGTATCTTAAGCACTACAGTGCTTAATATTCAGTGGGCGGCAACACATAGTAAATGCTTAATAAATGTATGTTGATTGATGTCTCAGTTCTGGTACTTTCTCCCTGTCCCATTTCTCTTTTAAAAGAGAATTCTTCTAGGTTACCATTTCCTCATAACCAGACTAATTTTGTTTAGGTTCCTAGATAATGGTAATATATCATCCTCTATACCTGTTGACTTCTTTAAAAAGAACAAAAGCTGCATATTCTTGGGTAAGTCACTTGTTCTCTGGTTCTCAGTTTCTTTATGACATAAAAGAGCTAGACAAAGATGGCATTTAGGGCTCTAGTTGCATGATGCTGCTGTTCTTTAAAAAAATTTTTTATTGATTTTTTTATTTTTTTGTCTTATTATAGTTTCCACAATATCATTTCCCCTTTCTATCTATTCCAGAGAGCCATCTCATATAAAATAGTATTTTTAAGACAGTAGGAGACAAAAATCAGCATAACAGATTGATACATCAAAAAAGTCTGAAAATATGTGCCATACGCAACACTTACATATCTCCTATGTCTACAACAGGATGGAAATATCTTCAACTGTTTTTTCTTTTGAGTCTTTTCTGTTGTTTATAATTTAATTTTTCCACATTCCCTTGACTTTTTGAGTATGATTCTTTCTCTTTACATTGTTTTGGTTATTGTGTCACTATCCATCGGTTCATGTTGCTTTTTCTAGGTTTCTCTCTATTCATCACAGTTGTCATTTCTTAGTGAAGTAATATTCCAATATATTTATGTACTGTCATTTGTTTAGCATTCCTCAGTTGATAAGCTACTACTTAGTTTCCAGTTCTTCCCTATCCCAAACAGTGGATCAATATTATCAATATTGTCCTTGGGATAGAAGTCTAGTAATGGAAGAAATGAATGAACATTTTAGTCCGTTTATTTGCATGATCCCCAGGTGTTTTCCATAGTGGCTGTAATGCACTAGTTGCTTATCTTTCCTCAACCCCTCCAACATGGTCTATTCTTATATTTTGCAAGGTGTGAGATGAAACTTCAGGGTTGTTTTCTTTGCATTTCTCTCATTAGAAATTTGGAGCATTCTTTAATCTGAGTAGTTTATAATTATTCCTTTGAGTGTGATGCAGGAAAGAATATATAATAGGTTAAAAAGGAACAATGCATACCTTGGATGGATAGTCGAATAAAATGTATAAAAATATTAATATTATTAAGTATGTTATGACTTAATAAATAAGAATAACCTTCAAAAATTAATTTAGACAAACTGGACAGTATGAAACATTAAACCAAAAGACGAAACAGGAGTGAAATAGAATGAGAGATTTCGGTTTAGACATAAAGAAAAGCTACTTGGCTATTACTAAAGTTACTATTGAGGGCACAAAAATATCTATTTTTACTGGTTAATTTATATATTCAGCTGCTTAAAACTAGTGACCTTGCTACAGATATTTACGTGCCCTTAAAGCGCTGTTATTCTGTGCAAACTCTCCAAAATCAGATTGTTGTGTTGAATCTTGACAAAAAAGCTTCCTCTTTATTAGTTCCTAGACTGGAATCCTTCTTAGAGTAAAGTACTTAGTAAGTTTTTTTGAATGAGAAGCTGGCTGGCTTGATGAGTGGCTGGCTGGCTGAATGGATAAATAAAATCATAAAAATAATTGTTAAATTTAGATAATTGCATAATTTGAGCTAGAGTGGAAAAGATGAATTAGGATGAAAAGACATTTAAAATAGTATTCTTTCATTTTTCCATATTCTGGGTAGAAAGGGCTATTTGGGGAGAGGAGGCAGCCTGACAATGGCTTGATGAGAAGACTTGATTTCCCTCACATACTCTCTCTCTTTTTTTTTTAAGTTTTTGCAAGGCAATGGGGTTAAGTGTTTTGCCCAAGACCACACAGCTGGGTAATTATTAAGTGTCTGAGGCTGGATTTGAACTCAGGTATTCCTGACTCCAGGGCCTGTGCTCTATCCCCTGCACCACCTAGCTGCCCCTCACATACTCTTTTTCAAGGCCATCATAACTTTCCAGGTTTTAATAGATAAATGTTCATTAGATTGCCTTCCTTGCTGCCATCACCAAGCCACTTCCAGTACTTTCTATCTATTCAGAGATGTCTTCTGTAACAGTCCAATGGAAATGCTGCTTCCCAGCCCAACATGTTCTGAGCCATGGCTGCAGAAGGTCTTTGAATCTGGTGATCTTTCCCTTGGCTTTACTTTCACTCAAAGTTAGAAACCAAGAAATGTCAGCTATTTATAATAGAAGTGTTAGCAGAAAAGAGAATAAGTGATAGCTCTGATTCTTATTTGGAAAGTGAGTATTCTCAGCTCTAATATGTACCATAAGACACGAAAATATAATTTTGAAATTTAAAAATCCATTTCTGCTGCAACAGCCACCCCTTGAGTTCATCTATTTATTAAAACAAGCTTTCTGGGACCATAGTTATATTTGTAAATTATTATTTTCATAACCAGTTAGAGACAGAAACTTGAAATCTTTGTCGTAACACAAAGCTTGTTTACATAAACACAATCTGTGGTTGATTTTAAATATTTGTGCTTTCTTTGCAATGTCCTCCTTGGGATATAAGTCTAGTAATGGGATATTATGAGTGAAAGACTGAACATTTCAGTCAGTTTATTTGCATGATGTCAGGTGTTTTCCATAGTGGCTGTATTGTTTCAAAACTTCAGCAATGCATTAGGGTCACTATCCCTGAATTGAGCCATTGTCTGGTTAATACAATTGATTATTAAAAGTTTTGTTGGTGATTTTATAAAACTGACCTATTTGGTGTCCTTTCTACTTTTGGTAAAGAACTTACTCCAGCAAAAGGATCGTCAATCTGGATTACCTTTCACATATGCGGGATGCTCTTGTTCTTCCTTTGACATTACATGGCACAGAAGGGGTACAGAATGTTGTTGAGCTTATGGATACATATCATCTCATGAGAGAAGACTTTGAAAATATCATGGAAATAAGCAGTTGGGGAGGCAAACCGAGTTCCTTTTCCAAATTGGATCCTAAGGTAAAATTTGCAACTACTTATACCTTTTCACTTATCACATATGTACAAAAACAAAATTCAATATTTAGCATCATTTGGGACTTTATCTCTTTCATTATTAATCCTGAACTACCAAATATTCTGGAGGAAATAATACTCATTGAGTCCACTTACAGTACAGTATGGTGTAATAGAAATTAAATATGGTATAATAGAGATTTAAAAAAACCAAAATAAAAAAAAACCAAGCACTTAAACAAAGTTATTATTATTATGTTTATTGTTTTCTTGTTTCTGCTTTCTTAACATTACATTAGTTCACACAAATTTTCTTATATTTTAAAAAATTCCAATCTATTCATATTCCATGATTTATTCCAATGTATTCATATTCTATAATTTGCTAATCAGTAACCTTTTACTTTGTTTTCAGTATTTCAAATAACTTGTGTTATGAGTATCTTGGCATGTATAGGACCTTTCTATCCTTGATTGTTGTGAATTCTGAAGAGTACTGAATGTGAAGTTAGCTTACCAGGCTTTAATCCCAACTTTTTACTGTGTATCACCTTAACCAAATTACTTAAACCTCTTTGACTTTTTATTTTCTTGTCTGTAAGAGCATTTATTGAACTTGATATTCTTTCCAGTCTCTTCTAGATCCTCACTGTTGCATAGTATTCTGTTTGTTTTTTTTTAAGGTTTTAGCAAGGCAAATGGGCTTAAAGAGTGGCTTGCCCGAGGCCATACAGCTGAGTAATTAAGGGTCTGAGGCTGGATTTGAACTCAGGGTAACCCTGACTCCAGAGTCGGTGCTCTATCCACTGCGTCACCTAGCTGCCCTGTTGCATAATTTTCTCATTATTTGTCCTTTATTAACTTTCTGTCATATTTCTCACAGTTCTTCTAAATGTTGTCTTTTCTTCTCAAACTTCAACTCTTCTTGCTTTCTCATCACTCTTAAGCAGTTGACCATACTTTTTGTTACAAAGGTCTAAATGGTTCAGTTTAATTCTCTCAGCTCCCTTCTTATACTTCTCTTAAGCTCTTCTGAAAGTATAATCTTTCCTCTATATACCCTTGATCCTAGTTCTTTTCTGTTTTCTCATTCACTATGTTCCATCAGCTATCTCTTTATTTCTCATTATATTCATTATTTTTGGGCAGCTAGGTGGCGCAGTGGATAGAGCACCGGCCCTGGAGTCAGGAGTACCTGAGTTCAAATCCGGCCTCAAACACTTAATAATCACCTGGCTGTTGTGGCCTTGGGCAAGCCACTTAACCCCATTGCCTTGCAAAAAAATAAAAAAATAAATGTAGTCATTATTTCCTAATAAAATGCCTTGTTTTTTCAGCCTATAATTACTTAAATACTGTATTATTAAAACAGACCAAAAAAAATCCCAGAAGTTTTCCATTAACTTAACCAATTCTTCAAATAGTAGCTTGATCTTTTTTATTTTCTTTCACCACCAAATTTTAAGATAGAAATATACATGGAGATACATAGAGTAGTCTTGAACTTGCTGCCTCTCCTTGCAATAGAACTTTTCTCCTCACTACTACTAAAGATAATTTATCCAAAGTTACTAATGAATCACCCACTTTATCTTTATTTTGTTTCTTTGATTGCTCTCTTTTCTCTTTGCTAACTAACGTCTCCTCCTCCTCCTCCCATTGTTCACAGATTGATGTCTTCTAGACTTCTGTCTTCAGACTTTTCTTTGCCATTCTCCTTTGGTGAGCTCATCTCATTATTTCAATTACCAGTTTTATGCAGATTAATCCAAAATGTGTATCTTTTGATCACTCAGACCTCAGTTTTTCTCTGGAGCTCCAGTTACAATCTGCCATTTTTTTCCCTCTATCAAATACCTCAAACTCAACATGTCTGAAATTGAACTGAAAAAAACTTGTCCTTTCCTCCCCATACCTTCCGTATTTTTCTTGGTGACCCCAGAATTTCTTCTCTTCCAGTCTATATTGGCATCATTTTTGATTTCTCCTGCTGTGAAAGTTAAAACCAGTCTGTTGCCAACTTCTATCAGTTTTTTCCTGTAATATCTCTCAAATCCCTCCTAACATTTTCATCCCTTTTAAATCTTTCTACAACCCTTGTTATGAGCCTCATCTTTCCCTACTATTATAAGTTTTATATTAGTCTTCTTGCCTCCTGAAATTCCTCTATCGAAACCATTTTCCAGTCTCTTAACCCCAGTAATCTTCCTTATATACCACTTTGATCTTGTCTTTCTTGTCCTAGACATTTCCTTGTTGAGATGACCCTGGGTAAGTCACTTAATTTCTCTGTTCCTGTTTCTTCTGCAAAATATTGAGTTGACATGGATAAAACGTTTTGCAAACCTTAAAGTTTTACGTACATGGCAGCAATAGCTGTGGTCCTTGGCTACCTTCCACATGTGCCCCACCAGTGCTTGCCTTTGCTTGACAGTTTTCAGGCTTCCATCTTCGCTTCTTCTCCCAGCCTGTCTCACCTGTGGTTTCTTCTGGCTATTCCTCTGTCTGCTTCTTCCTGCTCCAAGGCAGGCATTCCAGGAGGCATCCTAGGAACCAAAAGAATGATTTTGAAGGAGAGCTTTGAACAGTCTCATCCCCAGCATTCCTCTGTGAATCTCACTTCAATCACTTTTACTGTACTTAGTGGTCCATATGCTACCAACCCCCAACTCCTCCTGTACTCTTTCCACCCCACTGTGATTCTGCACCTCAGCTATTGATGGACCAACCCCAGTCTGCGCTGCCTACTTTTTTCACCCTAACCTCCTTACCCTTTCCTTCGGGATATTAGCCTCCAGATTCTCTCTCACCTCTTTCCACTCTTCACCATGGGTATCCTTATCTTCAATTCGCTAATTTATTATTGTTCTCTACCTTTCCTTCTATTTTCCGACTCTCAGAGACTTGGTGCCCTCCTGCCGCCGCCCCCCCCCCCCCCCCCCCCCACTTTGTGGCACTGATTGCCCCTGATTCTTTGCTTCTTGCGTCTACTCTCTGACCATTTCTCTGCCGCGATCATTTGTAGTCCAACCACCTTGGATGAGAATCCACCTTCATCCCCTGTTCTGGACACTGCTACTGCTTCTTCTTCTTCTTCTTCTTTCTTCTTCTTCGTTTTTGCAAGGCAAATGGGGTTAAGTGGCCTGCCCAAGGCCACACAGCTAGGTAACTATTAAGTGTCTGAGACTGGATTTGAACCCAGGTACTCCTGACTCCAAGGCCGGTGCTTTATCCACTACGCCACCTAGCTGCCCCTGACACTGCTTCTTTCTTCCTGACCCCAAGAACCTCTTCATCCTTATCTGGGAAGCTCCTTGCTTGGGAGTCTTGAAGTGCTGGAGAGAATAAGAAAAGCTGGGCACAGTCCTGGTCTTAAGGAACTCATTCAGCACCCAAGCCAGTTCCTAAACTAATCAGATCCTGTGTCTGCTAAGACGGCAGAGATGATCTTAACATCGTTCTGATCTCAGTTTTGTAGCATTCTGTTTTTGCCCATGACTTGTAGCTCCTTCACTTGATCTTTGTCTTTATCTGACCTCTGTTTTTCCTTGCCTTGGGTCTCCCTGAGTCACCGTCTGTAATGTCTGTCTTCTCTCCCTTTCCCTCTGCAGCACCTTGGTAAACCAGTTCAACTCTACACTATCTTCTGGGTTCGAATCCCACATTTCTTGATCCTATGGCCAGTCAAGCCTTGGCAAACCTCATCCTTGCATTTCATCCCCAGTTGACCTCCTTCCAGGGATTTGTGTGCCAGAGCTGGAGAAAATCATGAATTTAATGATTAGATCTGCTTCTCCTTTCTGTTCCATAATCTCCCCTGGGCTCTCACTGAAGCAAGGTAGTCCTTCCATGCTTCCTTCAGAGAATCCCTCCTTCACTCATCACAGCAACCATTCTAAACATTTTCAGGCCTCACATTCTGCCCTCTTCCTCACTTTTATAGCTGAGAACCTCACCTCAAATCTGGCAAAAAAAAAAAGTTATTTGCTTGGAGCTACTTTTTTCCCCTTCCTTCTCACATCACTTAAACATCTTCCCACTACTTTTGCTTAAGAGGAAGCCCTGCCAAGGTAAAATCTTCTACATTCACTTTTTTTTTTTTGAGAGAAAATTGTACATTTTATTCACAAACCTTGCAAGATACATCTTGCAAGATACGGGTACCTCACCTGACTCACGAAGTGGTCTTGGAACATCAGGTAATTTATGGTCTTCAGAAACTCTTTCCCCTCCCTCATGGATTTTTATTTTTATAGGCTCTCAGAGTTTGAGTTATAATCTAAAAGGTCCACTCATTCCATGATATGCCCCAATATGATTCCCCCCTCCACTTCCTACAAAGCATGATATGCTAATGAACCCCAATCGTCACAGGGGGTGTGTGGGTTAATATTCAATTACCTAATTTCACAAACTCAGTTGCATTAGGTCAAAATCTCTAGGTCACTCTTGACCGGTTGAGATCTGGTTTTGGGTTTGGTATCCCTGGAATGGGATTAGGAGAACTCTCCCTGTCTTGTGATTGACTGGACCATTCCCCCTTTGTAATGGATTTCCTGGGGGCTCCCTCCCCTCCTCACCCTGTGAAGACCAGCAGCCTACACAACTCCCCCCTTTTCTTTTTAATAACACCTTGGTTTTCACACTTCACCAGCAGTCTTCCTCAAATTAATTCACAATCCTCATCCTTGATAGGACTACTGAATTTCCCTATCAATATCTTTACCTCTTCCTTATTAGAGCCATACACCAGTCCTAATTTGCTGATAGAATTTTGTACTATGAATTATTAACTGGATCATGCACAGGAGACACACATGGCTAATAGGATTATCCCACTTAGGGCCAATAGTAAGCTACCCAGTAACTGTTTCCACCATGAACCAGTACACCAATTCAAGAGGTACTAAATGGGCTTGTCCAGGTTTGGACTGGAACTCTACATTCACTTTTTTTTTTTTTGAGGATAATAGTTTAACATTTTATTTGTTTTCCAATTATATACAATTGCAATATGTACCCATCATTTTTTGCAAGGCTCTGAATTCTACAGCCCCTCCCCCCACAGAAGGCTGTCTGACAATCTCTACATTGTTTCCATGCCACACATTGATGTAAATTGAATGTTATGAGTAAACATAAGAATAAACACCCTCCCCCAAGAAGATGGGAAACCTCAAGAGAGAGAGAGAGAGAAAAAAATGTACTTCAGTCTGTGTTCAGATTTCAATGGCCATTTTTTATTCTAATTGGTGCTATTTTGCCTACTTTGTCATTTTAATTTTTACCTGGGGAATCTTAAGCAGGTACCTGCTAATAAATCTAAGGTAGGCCCTAGAACACCATTTTGATTTCTCAGAAGAACCCTAAATTAATAATAGCCATATGAAAAAAATACTCCAAATCACAATTAGAGAAATGCAGAATTAAAGCTATTCTGATATCATACCTTTATCCTCATCAGATTGACCAAGTTGACAGAAAAGGACAACAAATGCTAAATAATCTGAATAATTAATAATATAATTAATGCACTGTTAGTAGAGCTGTGAACTGATCCAGCCATTCTGGAAAGCAATTTGTAACTATCCTGAAAATGTTATTAAATTGTGTGTGCACTGTGATATAGTAATACCACTACTAGGTCTATGAAGAACCAAAGGAAAAGGAAAAAGATCTATATTTACAAGAATATGTCAGCTCTTTCTGTGGCAGAAATAATCTGAAACTAAAGGGAATGCTTATTCATTGGGGAATGGCAGAACAAATGATGATAAATGAATGTGGTGGGATAATACCACTGCTGTAAGAAATGATGACAGGGATAATTTCAGACAAACTTGATAATTTTTATGTGGAGTAGAGTGAAAAAATCTGGAGAAGTTTCTTTAATGACAGCATTATAAAGACAAACAACTTTGAAGAATTTAAGAAATCTTTCCAATACCATGACCACACAATTTCAGATAATTCATTCAGGACAACAATTGCTAAATAAGTCCTGAAGACAAGTGATAGTAGTTAAGTGTACAGGTTGAGACATATTTTCACCCTGGCCATCATGATAATTCATTTTGCTTAATTGTGTCTATTTGTTACAAAGATTTTGTTTTCCTTTTTCAATTGCGGGGGTTGGGGGGACAGGATTAGAAAGGTGAGAAGAAAGTGGATTTTTTGATAGAAAAAAAATTAGAGAACAGTTAGTGCATTTATTAAAAGTGACTTGGTGGGGCAGCTAGGTGGCGCAGTGGATAGAGCACTGACCCTGGAGTCAGGAGGACCTGAGTTCAAATTTGACCTCAGAGAATTATTACCTAGCTGTGTGACCTTGATCAAGTCATTTAAACCCATTGCCTTGCCCCCAAAAAAATGACTTGAAGGGACAGTTGGTAGTGCTGTGGATAGAGCACTAGGACCTGGGTTCAAAATAGGTCTCAGACACGAAAAACATTGCCAAAAAATGTTTTTGAGTTACTGTGTCTTGAAGTCACAAAGAAATAGTTGAGACTCAGTTTTTTTTTTTTTTTCTCTATGATTATTCCATCCAGGTTAAGGCAGCCTTTACCCGAGGCTACAATAAAGAGGTGCATCTCACTCCATATTCACTTCAAGTAACAAAGACATCTGCTAGACAGAGTGGGGGGCCATTGCTGAATTCCGACTACAGTGAAGAGTTCAATGAGGACGAGTCCCAGGCTGAGGAGAAAGACCAAGATGGGATCGAGATGGATGCCATGATCAAGGTATTTTATCTCTGGCACAAGTTTTGTATACTGCCACTTTTTATTGATAGAACCTGATAGAACCTAGTATTTCATTGGTCTTGGATTCCCCGGGCCCTTTGGCGCCCAGGGGCAGGGCTTGCTTGCTCCAGACCCTCTTGCCCAGTGTCTTGTCCAGAGGGAGCTCTGGGCCAAGGGCTTGGGGATATAGTAGCTCTCTTTTCTTCCTCTTAGGCGAAAGGTTTTTTTTTTTTTTTTTTTTTTTTTTGTTCTTTAGTATCTTTATGAGAAAGGAATGTGATAGTGGATGCTGCAGGGGGGCTTCCCTGGCCAGGACCTAGAGGTTGGCAACAGGGCCTCTGCTGCTGAAGTCATGGGGGAAAAGGGCCTCAGCATAGCAGCACATTTTATTTAAACATTTTTACATTGCTGCTTCTGCCTCCTTTCCCCCAATTGAATCACAACAGATAAAACAACCCTAGAAAAATAAACCCTCAGTATTAACATACCTAATCTAGTAAAGCGAGTCCCCATGTTGGCTGTGCTCCCAAATGAAGTCATTCCTGGAAAGCCAGTTGTCCCTGTTGATGCAGCTAGTAAGAGTCTGGGGGCGTCCTGACCACCACCCTGTGACAATCACAGCTTCAGGATCCCCCACTCTGAAATGATTCGCTGACCCTTCTGACTGATCTTCATTTCTATCCTTCTGCCCCATCCCTCACCATCCCTTTCAAAGGCAGCGCAGCCTCCTTACCCTCTCTACCTCCTTTTCCTTGTAGTCTGTTTCCTTCTCTCCTAGTCTTGAACTGGACATCTGTATGTTCTCTGTCCTTAACTCCCTCTAATTCTTATCCTTTCACTGTTGGTGTTACTAACATTTCTAGAATTCAGTCAGATGATGGATATGATTGTGAAAGCTTCTACAATTGTGCTTTACAAATAGTGATAGCTTTCAACCAAAGCTATTGATGGCAGATTTGTAATGAGGTTGCTGGCCCAGGGGCTGGAAAGGTAGACTTTGAATCCTGCCTCTGTGACCCTGGACAAATCACATAACCTCCCTCAGCCTCCTTTTCTCAACTATAAAATGAGGGTGATTATACTAACATTTATCTCTTCCACTTGTGAGGATTATGTGATGTATTGTGCTATGTATGGTTTAGCAGATGCCTTTTTTTGCTTCTACTAAAGTAATCGTGTGGATTCTTTTCTTTATTAGATTATGTTAATTGTTTTTTAATGTTGAATCTACCATTTTTACATCTCTGATATAAATCCAATATGGTCATGGTGAATTATTTTTTGCAGTGTTAATTTGCATGGATCTAACATTTTTACCTTTCCATGTTATCTAGAAAATAGTTCAGATTTGATTTACCCTGACAGTAAGCTTAATGTATAAATAAATTGACTCTTAAGTGTGATGTGGTAATGTTTACATACATGTTTTTGTTTTTTCAGCAGAAAAGGGCAAAATCTTCAAAGTCTTCGAAACCAGAAAAAGATACAGAGAACAAAAAAGCAAAGGGGAAAAATTCAAAAAAAACCTAATTAAATTGAATTAATCCCATATTGACAACCTCTCTGTAATTAATTACTTGGCATGGTTGGAGCTTTTGGAAAAAGCTTGTATTGATTGGAAGAATTGTGGCTTGGCAGTAATGGTACTGTTTTGGGGTGCCCTTCATTATTCAGAGAACTGTGGCACAACAAGAAAGATTCAATTAGTTGACTAAAAAATGCTCCTCTTATAGAGGGTGGTTTGACTTCTTCCACTTTTCAATGGCAATGTAATTACATCATTTAGTTTCAAAGCTACTTGTAAAATTCTTAAGAAATGCAGGCTTTGGGATAAGATTTTTATAGTCAATTATTAACACGCCTAGGTTCAGCAACACCATAGTAACTTTTACAGGCTTTGGAATAGAATGTATTCTGGTAGCCTTCTTAGGGCCAATGTCTTTTTTTTTTTTTAAACTAGTTACTATTATGTGGCGAAATTTTGTAAATAGAACATAATGAAAAAACCACTACCAACACGTGGGTATTTCTTTTGTATATTATCAAACGTTGCAAAAATCTGCAATAAAATTACTTTTACATGAAAATTTTAAAATCTTATTTGTTTCCCCTTGACTTTTTCTTTTAGTTTTTGCAATGCAAATGGTATTAAGTGGCTTGCCCAAGGCCACATAGCTAGGTACTTATTAAGTGTCTGAGGCCACATTTGAACTCAGGTACTCCTGACTCCAGGGCTGTGCTCTATCTATTTTATCACCTACTTGCCCCCAAAAATCTATTTGTTTCTTCACTTATTATGGTTATAATTAAAGATAGCATTGTTTTAGTATATATATTTGATATCCTAGTTTGTAATTTGGAAAAAAATCTGAATAATAGTTACATTTATTACCATGTGAGACCTAAATTTTATTGGTCTCTTTATTAAGAATAAAATTATGATGCTTTATGTTTGTCAGAAAATACTTCCAAATTCTTTACTCTCTTTCATGAAGGCTTTGTTTGATCCTGTCAGCCTTTAATTACTCCCAATTAATCCAAAGACTTAGTTCTTGTACACAATCATTTTTAAGTATTGTAATCTTCAGGACAGGGACTGGTGACTATTTTAATACAGAGTTTTGATATGCTGCCATTCCTCTATGATCATACTTTAAATAGTTAAAGTGCCATCAGTATGATGTGTATTTCTCTTCCCCTGCTCCATATACTTGTATTTCTAGCTAATCACTATGGAGACACTACCTTTTGAATGAGTCTAGGGAATAGGACTTAATTCTTTTGGTTTTCTAATAATGAACAGCCTTGACTCTGTCCTTCACCCTGTTAAAGCAGCACAGTATTCTTCCATAGTGAGAGTACTTTTTTCTCTGCTGACACCTGATTGCAATTTTCCATGACTTAAGTAGATGCTTGTGAAGTTGTGGTTGAAATTCTTAATTCAGCAGCCAAACTGATGATAAACTTCTCAGAACCAGGCTGGCACTAAGGTGATAGACATCTTCTTTTCCTTAGTTAGGAAGACAAGAGGGTTATTTCCTTGCCACAGTTAGCCATTGGATTAGCCATGCAATGACTGCTGAAAACAGGTTAGTATGCTGGGTGAGTTTTGTTCAGTTATATCTTACAAAATGATTCAGCAATGAGAGTCATTTATTAATTGTTGTTGGAGTTTCAAATGAGGGTTAGTAAGTTAGTCTACAAGCACTGCCTAGTTAGCAGTTTATTACAAACTTATGAATGTAAGGGAATGGTCATGCTTTTGTACATTTGGGTTTTTTCCCAACCACAGAAAGGAAAATCTTCAAAACTTTCAAACTCAGAAAAAAAAATGGAGGGGAAAAAGCCCCCTCAAACTACACTGGAATGTACCTTACTGCACTGGGCTGATAATTTATGCTTCTCAAACCTGACTATCTATCCCCCCTTAGAGGTCAGAGAATAAAAATGAAGATAAATTTCAAATATTCAGTCATCAGTTTACTTTTAAATATATTTCAAGATACAAAAATATTAAAATGTAAGTGTTTACAAAATCACAATACAGGAGGCAGAATTGAGATTGAATCATGCAGCGAAAAAGTACACCATGGATAAACAAAGAAAATACGAAAAATGCAGTAAAGGACCAGGAAAAATTGTCCAGAAATCCTCTTGAGACACATTTTTTAGTTATCCCAGGACTATGAGCAAGCCTCTTTTATATTTGAGTCTTTAAATTTTCCACCATATAATTATGGAAGGAGAGAATACAACAAATGCAAATATTTGATATAAGAAATAAGGCTGAACAACAGTTGTATTATTGTATTATTTATACTTGATTACATTTCTTTTATCTCAGTTGGAGAATGACTATGGTACAGTTCTGGTCATTTAATGCAACAAACTGAAGCACAATCCATGTGGAATAGCTCTTCTACTAGTTGAACTTTTGTATTCAGGAAAAGGGCCAAGTAATTATTATAGGTAGGAAGTCATAAAAAGGAGAGGACGGGGTTGAACATAGCTGCTTTTAAAGAACTGTGGAGTTGCACTCTTGAGTGAAATCACTAAAACAGACCATAAAACTATTATTTCTATTAAGGAAGCTAAGCATTTCTTGAAGTACCTGCTTCTTGAAAGGAGACCTAAAGAATAGCACAAATTCATAAACCTGTGGTAATTCAATTTGAGCTGGATCCAATTCCTCTAAAGTACTTATGAAGAAAATAATATAAAAAAGTTTGCAGAGCTTGTGGGGTTCAGATGAGTTAATCTAACCTCACTTGTTGACAAAAAATGGTTGTCTAGTCTCTGCACTCCTCTGGTCATGGGAACTTAAGAAATGCAGGACCAAAGAAACTTACACAATTAGGGGGGAAAGCCGATATGTAAATTTATTTGTGTAGTTGAAATTTTTCCGATGAAACAAAACTGGCATATTCTAACTTGATTCAGCACCACTTATTAAATGTGGGAAAGGTGAGTGTTTAGTTCAGGATCTTATTTTGTATCAGTCCCTTTTGGCAGACTGGGAAGCCCATAAACACCTCTCAGAATGTTTTTAAATACATAAAATAAAAAGAATTATAAAAGAAATCAATCAATCACATTGAAATATATTTCACAAATCATAGAAAAGAAAAAAAGTCCATGGTCCCCTTGTTAAGAACTTTTGGTTTAGTTTCTGAATTACTTGCTGATAGTGGAATTGTATTCTACTGTATTCTTGAGATTTTTCTGGACTTTGAATATTAACAAAAACTATCAGCCTTAGGGGAGGCATGCTGCTGTACAAGCATTTAATCAATCAAGTGGTGTCTTTTATGTATCAATTGTGTGCAAAGCACCAGCAACAGACATCAAAAAAAATGAAAGTCACTACCCTTGAGAGCTTTCATTACACAGATGTTGCCATTTTTTAATAAACATGCCATAAAGCCATGATCTTAAGTAATTACTAATTTAAGTTTGTAAATAGTTCGACGGTTGCTTTCATTCGGATTATTTTTACAAATCCTCGAGAACTTGCTTTCAGAGCTAGTCTACAAATCACAAAGTCCATTTCAGTTCAATCTGCAGTTCAGACCCTGCTCTGAAGGGCGCCATGACTGCCCTGGTGTCACGATGGGCCCCGGTGCCATCTTGGTCTTAGGCTCTGCAGTCAGTCATTAAGGGCTCCTTGAATGATAGTTGGTGCTCTCTTCTCCAATTGGAGTTGGTTTTGTACAACCTGGAGAGGACGGATGCTGCTAGGCCTAGTACTTCTCAGGGCTTAATCAGTGCTTACTCAGATTCATGATCATGATAGGTACCATGATACAAGAGAAGCAGTTTCACAGCCCACCTCTGACATGAGGAATCACCTGACCTTTGGTCATCTGTAAAATGGGAAAATAGTAAAGTGCTATACAGATGTCAGATTTATTATTTTTATAAAGTGAGTGCTTAAGGATGGTGCAATACAGCAGGGGCTTAATAAATGATTGTTGAACTGACTTGAAAAAATGAAACTGATTTTCTTGGATAGTTCATAAACTGACTAATGGCAGTCTGGAATAAAGAATTCCAAAATTGTTTTTAATTATGGCATCATTACTGAAGAGGATAGTCTCACAGGGTAACCATTTTGAAGGATAATTTTCACTGTGGAAACTGTAGGAAAAAAAATATATCATTACTATGTAGTCATCACACATCTTCCACTTGATTACTCTTCAGACTTGTCCCACAGTAAGTGTTTCCTCTATTGTCGTGAGGCTGTGTGTGCTTGATGACTAATTGGACCTATATAAGTACCTGAGAATTAAAAAAAAATACTGTATTAAGCTGATTGACTTTAATTTCTAGGAAAATTAAAATTATATTGAATATTGGATAAAAATGAATATTGGAACTATAAGCAAATTAGAAGATCAAGGACTAGTTTACCTGTCAGATCTATGGAAAGGGGAGCAGTTTATGACTAAGGAAGAGTTAGTGAACATCACCAAAAACCAATTAGATGATTTCGATTAAATTAAAAAGCTTTTGCACAGATAAAACCAGTGTAATCAAGATCAAAAGAAAGGTAGTAAATTGGGAAACAATCTTTACAACTAATGATTCTGACAAAGGACTCATTTCTAAAATATACAGAGAACTGAGTCATATTTTTAAAACAAAAAGCCATTCCCCAATTGACAAATGGTCAAAGGATATGCAAAGGCAATTTACAGATGAGGAGATCAAAGCAATCCCTAGCCATATGAAAAAATGCTCTGGATCATTAATTATTAGAGAAATGCAAATTAAAGCTTCTCTGAGGTACCACCTCACACCTCTCAGATTGGCCAGTATGACCAGGAAGGATAATGATCATTGTTGGAAGGGATGTGGGAAATCTGGGACACTATTACACTGTTGGTGGAGCTATGAACTCATCCAACCCTTCTGGAGAGCTATTTGGAACTATGCCCAAAGGGCAACAAAATGTGCATACCCTTTGACCCAGCAATACCACTACTGGGTCTATACCCTGAAGAGATGAGGAAAAAGGGTAAAAACATTACTTGTACAAAAATATTTATAGCAGCCCTGTTTGTAGTGGCAAAGAATTGGAAATCGAGTAAATGTCCTTCAATTGGGGAATGCCTTAGCAAACCGTGGTATATGTATGTCATGGAACACTATTGTTCTATTAGAAACCAGGAGGGATGGGAATTCAGGGAAACCTGGAGGGATTTGCATGAACTGATGCTGAGTGAGATGAGCAGAACCAGAAAAACACTGTACACCCTAACAGCAACATGGGAGTGATATTCAACCCTGAAGGACTTGCTCATTCCATCAGTGCAACAATCGGGAACAATTTTGGGCTGTCTGCAAAGGAGAGTGCCATCTGTATCCAGATAAGGAGCTGTGGAGTTTGAACAAAGTGCAAGGACTATTCCCTTTAATTTAGGAAAAAAAAAACCATATCTTATTGTCTGATCTTGTCACTTCTTAGACTTCTCTTCTCTTCTTTAAGGATATGATTTCTCTTTCATCACACCCAATTTGGATCAAGGTACAACATGGAAACAAAGTAAAGACTGACAGAGTGCTTTCTTTGGAGGGGTGTGGGGAGGGAAGCAAGACTGGGGGAAAACTGTAAAACTCAATATCTTTAATAAAAAGAAATTTAAAACTTTAAAAAATGAATATTGGAAAGGAAAAAAGGGAACTTTTAATAAGTCTAAATTTAAAAAGAATTTAAGGTAATGTGGTGAAGTGACTTGTCAAGGTCACACAGGTAGGTAATTATTAAATGGGGCTAGATTTGAACTCTGGTACTTAATCCACTATGCCATCTAGCTGCCCCAATAAGTCTAAATTTTTATCAAAATCTTCTAATTTGAGTTCATTTAAATAGTTAAATATCAGTTATATTACCTGAATAATTTTAAGAGAATATTTTATTGACCACTATGATTTTACCAACACTGAAGTTGTTCATGTATTCCATTATGGATCCATTCACTGCTCATGATATAAAAATGTAGCATCTATCTTAAATAGATGACTCATAAAAATGCATTATATTAAAATTATATTATAAACCATATTATAAATATTTGATGTTTGTGCTCTAAATTATGACCCTAAAATCTTAGAAAGGAGAACTAATACTGTAGTTGTTACCTGGATATAGTCATTGCTCCACTTCTCCTCTGGGGTATGGTGCAAAATCTGTGATTTTTTGAAGCTGATCACTTGTTAATCTTTCTGAACACATAGGACATGTGTTTTCTGTAGTTAGCATGCTGAATGGAGAGAAATCAAAGGAAATTAAATATGAAACATTTTTTGCTCCTTTATATTTGTGTGAAAATAACTCATGGCTTATGTATCTATTGGAATCCTTTCAGTTTTTCCTTCCTTATTTATCAAGGAAGTTAAAGAAATAGAAATATTATTATCATGTTTATTGTATTTTATGAGCACAATTCTTTTAAAAATGTTCTGTTGGTGCAATGAACAGAGCACTGGTCATGGAGTCTGGAGAACCTGAATTCAAATTCTGACTTAGACACTTGATTTTAGCTGTGTGACCTTGGCAAGTCAGCCCCATTGCCCCACCAAAAAACCAAACAAGACAAAAACAAAATTCATGACAGACTGCTTCAACTTTTGGGGTCTCTGGGAAAGTAAATATAAGTCACTTTTATATAACAGTTCATATCCCCAGGATTGGTCATTGATTCACTTAAAAGCAAATTACATCTAAGCAAAATGATTTTCACTTACATTTTGAATTCTGAGTATAAAGCAGGAAAGTCACAATGTGGACATGCAGTCCAGTCATCTTTTAACATATGCCGACCCTAAATCCAGTACAGTTAGAGAAATTAGCATTTTAAAAATGTTTTTATTTATGTTTATTCACTATAATATGAGAGACAAGACTTTATATTGACATTACTGCCATCTATAAGAATAAGTAGATAGCATTAAAAGGACTAAAAAACAGGCTAGAGACTTGTATGGCTCAGTGACAGACTTTTTTGGGTAAGTACAAAAGTCAGAAATGTGTAAAATTATATTCTTGATTCATAAAATGTTTTTATCTTTAAGATGAAATTTATGGTGCTTATAAGCATTTCTATTAAGTCTTAATATACTAAATGAATAGTGCTACAGGATAAAGGGAATGCTACAGAAAATTTAGAAATAAGGATTATTTCAGAAGGTAAGGAGAAAGTGTTAGCATAAAAACAATCAAATAGTTCATAAATACAAAGAAAAATATTTTTAATAAAGCTTACAGTGGCAATACAGTATGGAATGTTATTTTTGCATCCAGGGCAGAGTAGTTCAGTCTCAGGGAGCGGGAATTCACAAAATGGACAAGGTGTTGAGGCCTCTTCTATTTCTGATGTGTCAGGTCTCCTGTGAGGAGAAATCATACATCATTTACAAGAACAGGTCCTTGTTCTGAAATTAGAATAACAAAATCAAGGCATCAATAAGCCTATAATCTCAGCTTTGAAATCAGAGATACTATATACTATATAGTTGAGGATTATATTTGTTTATTTTTCCTCATACAAAACAAATAACATTTCAGTTTGTTTTTGAGGACAATAGATAGATATGGACTATTATTAATAAGAACGTTCCCCATGTGCCTTGGGGGCTTCTTTATAAATTATGAGAGTATCTAAAATCACTCACTTGATGTTCACTGGTGTGCACCATTCTTGTTCTCAGAATGGCTTATTAACCAGAAAATAGCATTTCTGTCATTCATTCACCTATTTATGATCCTGCTATATTTTTAAAAATGTAACAACATAAAACCAGAGAAATTCACTCACCTCACCATTGCTTCAATTTTTTTTTTATATTTGATATCTATTTTATTACGATACTCAGGTCTCATCAACATAGCAGCAAAACTAAAAGCAGAGTTTTTCAGACCTGCTCTGTGACACTCTATTACAGTAGAAGTCAGGATAGGTACAATGTCTGTAATACAAATAGCACAGCAAAATAGTAATATGTCATTAACAATAGCATAAAAACAGCCCAGAACAAATACTGTGTACTAAATCTAAGGAAAAACTAACTAATTCTATCTAAACAAATTTGTTCACATTTATAAAAGTGAAACATTCCCATAATGGAAAATGATCAAAAGAAATGAATAATTCTTAGAGAAAACATAATGAATTACAAAAAGTATACTCACTAGCTATAGTTATAATTTTAAAAAAAGAATGGCAAAAGCCAAATTATATACACAAACGAAGAGATCACAAGTAGCTCCAGAGCAAATATATTTTGTTGGAAGCTTATTTTTCAAAACCAAAATGTAAACCATTTGGAGTCTTATGATTTTATTTGGAATTTCATTCTTCATTCTATTTGACTATCAGCATTTCCTGAGATTATCATCTAATTAAAAAAGTTATTTAAGAAAAATCAAAACATGCCAGAATAATTTAGCTCCAAAAATTATTTCATCTATCAGAACTAATCAATTTTATAGACTACAAGTCACAGTGAAGTTAAAGGATTTTTATAAAAGGCATGGTGACATTTGTCAAAGTTCTTTAATTATAACATGTCTCCTCCAGATCACATCATCATGACTAGAGATGAGAAAATAGCCCTGAAATGCTAATGACAACATGCCATCTTTTTCCTGTTCCTTCTATCCCTGTTCCCGAATTTCTCTGGACAGCAAGACCAGGCCCTCTCTCCTACCAGAGCACTTCCCCCAGAGCCTGGGGCTCCTCTTCCTGGAACAGCCCTCTACCACTATGACCCACTTACTGTGCACTAACCCTCTTTGTGAGCTCTGTGGTAGTTTCTTTTTTGTAGAAGGGCTACATGTTGCATGCCCACTTCCTGAATTTTTCTGAACAACACAGAATACCTGCACTTCCATTCCTCAAGCCCCCTGTCAACTCCCTTTTGGGTGCTATCTTCCCCACTGGAAACACTCTTAAGGCTTTTACTTTTATCTTGGGTTTAATCATACTTCTTCCTCTTCTCCTTCCCTTCCTCCCTTTTTTCTTCCTATTGCATGTTTATCTTTAAAAAAGGGGAAAAATTATTTTTAGAAATATTCAATTTCTGTATTTCTTTTTCACTTGATCTGTTACGCTATTTTTAAAAACACCAAACCAAACATGTTCAAGTGATTTATGAACTTTTCTTAACTGCAGCTGAAAGTTAAGTCCTAGCATCTTTTATGTAAAACAGCAAAAAAACTTTATGCTTGAAAAGAGATCTTGTGATGGAGCTGTCAAGTACATATTGATTAGGTTCACAGACTATTTTTATAAGTGGAAATGAGCTCTCCAAAGATGACACTTACGTGATGGAAATCTGCTAATGTTGTTGGCCACACGAATAAGCATTCGTGCTCCCTTCATATGATCTCCACTTTTCACATGAATCTGAAAGAAATTAGATAATTTACTCTGCAGTAAACATCCAAACACATGCATATTCATACTACTCTAAAGGAATGCATATGTGCAAGCACGTGAATTTTTTAAAACTCTTTTGTTTCTACTAAAAATAACAATTAGAATTCTACAATTTTCAAAAAAAGTTCTTGAATGTGAATGATAGTAACAATAATACTTTACATTGGTATAGATTTTCAGAATGAATTAATGTACAACATTCTCAAATGAACCTCACTGTGACCCTGATTATTAGGCAGGACATTACTGTAGACAAAAATCCGTTGCAAGAAGGTAGAGTTTATGTTACTGGCATTACTATGACTCATTGATTTTTGATTCTATTGGAATACTTAAAAGGAACAGATTTCCTAAAAGGGACAATATTTTATATCAAACACTCTATATCTGTGAGGAAATCCAGCTGGATTATTTCAGCTGGATGAACATTAATGACATCAAAAATGGGTGGCACTGTAGCTGGAGTGTAATACAGACGAACAGAAGGAAGAAGCAGACATGAATTCTGGAAGCAGAAATATTAAATAAATCTTATCAACAATAATATAATAAAAATTGCATTCAAAAAGTCTTTGAAGCAAAGATTAAAAATTAATTGGAAACTAACAATCCTATGGAATATATGGGTCAAAGGACTCATAGAAGCAATCAATAAATGCATTAAAGATAATGACAACAATTAGACTACAAAAAAATCTGTGCTATGCAATAGCACTGAGAGGAAAATTTCTATGTCTAAACTCAAAGAGTAGATAACTGAATTGAACGTGAAATGAAAAAAGTTGGAAAACTAAGAAATTTTAGAACCCCCTCCCCAATTAAATAGCAAAGCAAAAATACTGAAAATCAGAGATTTTGAAAGAGAAATTGAAAGTCAAAAAAAGTTTTTAAATAAAACCAGGAGCTATTTTTTCTTTTTTAGGTTTTTGCAAGGCAATGGGGTTAAGTGGATTGCCCAAGGCCACACAGCTAGGTAATTATTAAGTGTCTGAAGTCTGATTTGAACTCAGGTACTCCTGACTCCAGGGCTGGTGCTCTAACTATTCACTGCGCCACCTAGCTGCCTCATCTAGGCTCTATTCTTTTTGTAATTTTTTTTAGGTTTTTTTTTTGCAAGGCAAATGTGGTTAAAGTGGCTTGCCCAACGCCACACAGCTAGGTAATTATTACCTGAGGCTGGATTTGAGCTCAGGTACTCTTGACTCCAGGGCCAATATTCTTATCTACTGTGCCACCTAGCCACCCCCCGGAGCTATTTAAAGAAAAAACAAAAATCAATGAATTAAATTTTTACTCAATTACATGTAAAAACAATTTTTAACATTCCCTTTGGTAAATTTTAAGTTACAAACTCTCCCTTTCTTTCCTTCTTTATGAGAAGATGAGCAATTAATTAGTGAATTTGATTTAAAAATAAATCCAAATTGCCAGTATGTAGGAATAGGGGGAAAATTCATGAACAAACGAGAGAGATATTCATAGGAGGAAAACTTTGATTACATAATACAATTTTGCATAAATAAACCAACATGGCAAAAATTAGAAGAAAAGCAAGGGGAAAAATCCTTGCCTTTAGTTTCTCTGATAAAAATTTCATTTCTCAGACATCTATCTTATCTATCTATCTATATATGATGGAACTTAATAAAATGTAAAGAATGTAGCTATTCCCTATACTAATGTCAAAAGAAATAATCAATTCGTTGGGAAAGAAATCCAAGCTATTAATAGTTATATAAAAATGCTCTAAATCACTAGTAGAGAAATGCAAATTAAAAACACTGAAGTGCCTCTCAACACCCATGGTATTGGCTAAGAAAACAAAAAACTAACTTGACACATGCTAGAGGGACTGTGGGGAAATACATACATACATATATACATACATATATATGTATAGTTATGTACATAGATATAAACACTAATGCACTTTTAGCAGGGCTGGGAACTAGTCCAGCCTTTCTGAAGAACAATTTGGAAATGTGTCCAACATTAAAGTGGGCATGCACTTTGACCCAGAAATACTGTCAATTAGATCTGTCCACTAGAGATCAAAGAAAGAAGAATCAATGAGTACATGAACATTTAGTATGTTCTACATTCTAGGTAATAATAATAAAAAAAAAAGGGGGCACAAGACAGTCTTTGCCTTCAAGGAACAAATGTAACCTTCATATTCAAACAACTATGTAAAAAATCAAGCTACCTAACAACAGGAAGTAATTTTGAGAGGGAAGGCACTGGAAGGAAGAGGGGTTGGGAAAAGCTATAATAAAATATGGGATGGGATTTTAATTGGTCCTTAAAGGCAGACTGGGAGGTCAATAGTTGAAATACTGGAGGGAGAGGGAGAGTATTCTATGAAGAGAATGCCTAGAGATGCAATGTCTTGCTTATGGAACAGCCAGGAGGTTAGTGTCACTGGATTGAAGAGCATGTATTGGGTTGTGAGCTGTAAGAGGGCTAGGTAGGTATTTAGAGTTAGGATAGGAAGGGCTTTAAATGTCAATTTTTTTGTATTTGATTCTGGAGGCAATAGGAAACTGCTGGAGTTTATTGACTAGTGGGGATGAGAAGATAAGGCCTGCACTTTAGGAAAATTACATTAGGGGCTGAATGGATGATGAATTGGAGTAGACTATCAGAAGACAGCCTCAAGTCTGGCAGACCCATTAGCACATGAGGTGATGTGGGTGGCATCAGAATGGTGACATGGTAAGGGGATTCAAGGGGTTTATTCCAGAGATGTAAACTTGATGAGCCTTGACAACAGCTTGGATAGTGAGGAATCCAGGATGACTCCTAGGGAGTGGACCTGAGGGACTTTGAAGGATGGTGTAGGGAAGATAGGAAGTAGGGAGTGTTGAATGGGAAAGATAATGAGTTGTTTTAGATTGCAAGCTTAACATGAATCAGCAATGTGAAAGGGAGCTCTCTCTGGTCAGATCCCATATGGAAGGTGATGTTTAGTTCTAGGCATATTTTAGAAAGAATATTGACAAAATAGAGTAGATTCATTGGAGGTCAACAGTAAGAAAGCTGTAAAAGGACTGGATGAAGAAGAGAGCTTCTGAGGACATGACAGCTGTCTCCGGGATCTGAAGGTTGTCATTTGGAAGACAGTGAAGACTTGTTCAGCTTGGCATTAGAGCATCAGAATGGGTGAAGTTTCAGAGAAGCAAATTTAGGTTTGATTGAGGGAAAAACTTCCTAACAAGTAGAGCTATTTTGAAAGTAGAATGGGCTGCTTTGGAAAAGAATGAGAGGCTATCAATGGAAAAATTGAAATGGAACTTGAATAACCTGCTAAGCATGTTATAGAAGTGGTTTTTGCAAGTATGGATTGGACTAGATTGAATCCATATTAATTCAACAAGTAGGCATCCTCTGAGGTCCCTTTAAACTGAGATTTTTATTATCTTATTATTCTATGCCAAGGATGAAGAAGCTAATGTTTTGGATGTTAACTGACTTGTCTAAGATCACACAGCCAGTTGGTGAATCTAGAACCTAGTCATTGTAACTCTGACTTGGCTATGTACTTTCCACTACATTATCTTTAATCATTGATAGAAATGAGTGTGATGGTAGGAAAATATAATCTTAAATATGCATCCTATTCAATTTATTTATACATTACCTTCACTAAAATATAGCTGTGCAGAATCATAAGGTTGGTAGCCATCTCTGAAGGAATTTTGATTTTCTGAGTTTTTAATTCTGCATACATACTGAAGAGAACATCATGTGCATTTCGATAGTTTCCTTGAAAAAAAGGTACAGAATGTAAGATGACAAATTTACAAAAAATGGAATCTAAAAATTTGAGGGGAGCAGTTATTTTTTCCTTTTACAAATAAATGAATTATTTATATGCTCATTATGTTAAATGTTTTAAGTGACAAAAAGTCATTATGTTCTTTACCTTCTAGAAGAAAAAAGCTATGTACCCCCAAAATTAAATAAAAAACATATTAGAATATAACGATTTGTAAGAGAAGGTAAAATATGGAAGGAAGAATCATTTATGTGGCACCTACACTACTGTGTTTGAGTGCTTTAGAAAGATTATTGCATTTATTTGGTCCTTAACAACTCTGGGAGGTGGTTGCTTCTATTTCCTCATTTTGCAATTAAGGAAACTGAGGCAAACAGATTTTAATTGTCTTGTCCAGGCTCACACAGTAAATGTGTGGAAAAGAATTTGAACTCTATATACAATTGTTAAGAGTAGAACAGACAGTAAGCATTATGAATTTATTCAAGAGAACTATTCCTTTGGGTTGGAGTACAAAGGAAAGGCTTGACTGAGGGATTTGGAATTAGGATAAACTTTGAAGAGATATGATCTAGATAGAGAAGAGAAAAGAGGGCAATCTAGGCCAGTGAAATGTAAACTAACAAACATTTCTGAAAGGAATGATTAAAATATTTTCCATGCTGCTAAAATGATTTAATTCTTAGAAACCCAGAAAAAAAGTTTGTAGGATCAAAAAGTTGGGAAATAGAGCAAGGCAAAAACCTACCATAGAAATTGTGCGAACAGGGGAGGCTGGGCCTGTTGTCTATTTGATTTATTTTTCTTCAATAAAGTTGCATAACCCCCCTACCCCCCCCCCCCAAAAGGGGATACCTTTCCTCTTTAGGTGGAACTTTTAGGAATCTTCAATCATAGGTGAAGTATAATCTAACTTGCATTTCTATTAAATTTGCAGCATCCAAAAGTACATCAAAAGTAGGATGTACTTTAAGAGATTTGGTAGCTTCAGAAAAAGGAAAAGTAGCATTCACCAGTCCTCACTGAAGTAAAACAAAAAAATGAAGACTGGGGAACGAGGCCTGTGGACAGGGAATTCTGCATCTTGGAGCTTATTTTATTTGAATTCACAAAAGGACAAAGAAAACTAAATGGAAAGGCTTGCTCTCTCGGCAGTTTCCACCCAATGCTCTGGGTTCTGCCCTTTGCAGACAAGCAAAATAAGCCTAAATCCTCTTATAAGGAAATAGATCTTGTATATCAAACTACAGAATAAACATCCCCAGTTCCTTTAAAACATGCTGATGGTTTCATTATCCTGGCTGCCCTCTCCTAAAATATGAGGCCTGGAAGTAAATACGAGTCCTAGAAAAATTCTGACCTGGGTAGACTTCATTAAACAAATGTCCAAGTGTTTTCCCCTCAGGTTCCAAGGAAAGGGGTGTATAATTCATTCTTAAGTCCTTATTTCTATAGGAAAGGCAAACTGAAAAGTTTGAAGTTTTTTGTTCCATGACCACAGGAAAGATCCCTTGGAATGCTCAGGGCCGGTTCTGAAGTCACTGTTTCTCTCTTCCCAATCCAGTCAAACTGGTCTTCCAGCTGTTCCTCACATGATATCATCTCCTATCTTTGTGCTTTTGCCCAGGCTCCCCTCTACCCTCATGCCTCCAGGCTCCCTTCTCAAGCACTATATGAGACCCTTTTTTCTCTCCCACATGCTAGTAACTTCCTCTCACTCTAAACTTATATTTTGAATATACTGAAGTATACACGTTTCTTCTAACAGAATATAAGCTGCTGTGAGGGGTAAAAGTGCTGACTTTTCAGAAACATAGTACTAAAGTAGTCTAAGCCATGGGCCTCAGTTTCTTTTTCTCAAGGATCAGGTGAGTGTGAGAACCCGAATCTCTGGCTAGAAAAATTATATCACCCTAACCATATAAGATGTAAACAAAGACAGACTCTCCTGAAAAAGCTTAGGTACACTCCCCTTCTCTTCAGACCATCAAGTTTGACCAATTGTTCCAAGGGTCAGCAGAAAAGAGGAGGAGGGGTTGTGGTTTTTGTGTTTTTTTTTTTAACCCTGCTTCAGCTTCTATAATTTGGCTTTTCCCTCTCTCTCTCTCTCTCTCTCTCTCATAGAGAATTAGGAACTGCCATGCTTTTTGCAAACTGAAATAAATTTTAACTCTTTGCTGCCATTTTGAGAAGACTATGAGTAGTTATTTTGGGTTAGGGTCTCAATACCCTGCACACTGCTGCTGCTTTTTTTGGGGGAAACTGTCTCCCTAGCTTACCCTGGCTGAAGGTTCAGGGGTCACTCGTGGACTCATTCCCAGTAGTATTTAGCAAAGGAGTTTTGACCTATGCACTTTCTGTTATAGGCTGGTTCAGTCCACCTGGTGGACTTGGGCTCCCAAGACCTCCTCCTCCTAATAATAATAATAATAATAATAATAATAATAACAACAACAACAATAATAATAATATTTTATTTTTTAGGTTTTTGCAAGGCAAATGGGGTTAAGTGGCTTGCCCAAGGCCACACAGCTAGGTAATTATTAAGTGTCTGAGATCGGATTTGAACCCAGGGACTCCTGACTCCAGGGCCAGTGCTTTATCCATTGCGCCACCTAGCTGTCCCATAATATTGACTTTAATACTAGACATTCAGATCAGCCTTGTCCATTGAAGCTCAGCACTTTTGAGTTCCAGAGATGCCTCAGCCTCAGCCTATCTGGGGGGCAGTGTTTATAGGTATGAGCTACCATATCTGTTACTGTCCCTAGAATAATGGACTTGCTTGCTTGCTTGCTTGCTTGATTGTTTGGCATCAGACTAGAGTTTGTGATGCTCAGCTTATATAACTATATAGCCTCATTGAAGCTCTTTTTTCCAATGATTGTTGCAAGCACTCATCTCACATATTCAGTCTCCAATGCATACTTCTTGTTGGGTTGGTGGGCAAGGGGATTAATCACTTAGGGAAATATTCCATGAAGGTTGGCCTTCCTGGAAGGCCAGGCTTGGATTTTAAAATTTTCCCTTTGAAGTCACCCTGTTGTCTTTGGAGAGACATTTTATATTCTATTCATCTATCTAGGGAAAATCTAAAACAAAAACATAGCAAAGTAAAGCAGACAAAAAAAGAGAACTGCTCTAAAACTTGGGCTCAACTATCCTCCTTATTACTTTTGTAACTTCAGGAAAATCACCTCAACATTCTGTATTCTAGTTTTTTCTTCTGAAAAATAAGGGAGTTTATCTAGATGACCCTGACATTCCCTCCCATGTCTAAATCTTATGACCAGAAGGCAAGATTGCTGTCTGTCTACTATTT
Source organism: Macrotis lagotis (assembly GCF_037893015.1). Taxonomy (NCBI): domain Eukaryota; kingdom Metazoa; phylum Chordata; class Mammalia; order Peramelemorphia; family Peramelidae; genus Macrotis; species Macrotis lagotis. Next base: position 176,388,457 of record NC_133660.1, read on the forward strand.
CTGACATCTGTAGGCTGCCCATCCAGTTGCATGTCACAGGCTTCACTTTTCATCAATGCTCTAAGAACCATCTGTAAGAACTATCTCTTTTACATTGTTGGGGATTTCAAAGAAGAGGTTTCCCATCCAAAGTGTTTCACATTCCCTATAGTCACTAAAGATAACATGTGGGAAGGGTGCGGTGGGAGAGTGTTGAAGGGGGGAGACTACCCCCAAATTAGCTATAGTGGAAGTTAGATACAACTCATATTCTCATCTTCTGATTAGATGCTCACTAACCTCTTGAATTCAAGTCAAACCCCTTGTGAGTTACTCCACTACCCCTTTACTTTAGAGATCATTTGGGCTAGAAGTGGGCTCCTTAGTTGGTCTTCCTCTAATCCTTCCCCAGTCCCCCATGGTTTGGTTATTGGCAAACAGTTTAAAGCACAGATTTGACTATGTTCCCTCCCACCTTTGACAAATCTTCAGCAGTTTTCTATTGCCTCTAGGAAAAAAACAATTTTCTCAGTCTGGCATTTAAAGTTTTCTAAATTGATCTCTCACCTGCCTTTCTAATCTTATTTCACATTATTCCTCTTCACCCTCTGTGATAATTATAAACTTTATATTGTTTGATGAAGTTGTTTGCTGTGTTGGTTACAGTTTAATGTCATATTACAATGATAGGATTCCAACATGGAATCACTTGGGCTAATGCTTGTATGGGTTCATAGAAACATAAGAGCAGAGTAGATCGTCTCCTCTTCCACTGTTAACTTGCTATCAGGCAGGTGATGTTGCCGTTTTTTGACTGGATAAATTCTTGCTGCCCCGAGTCATTCTTCTATTGCCTTTTTAAATATAAAATCCTCCCACCATTTGTGGTCCCAGTAAGAAACTCCCCCTACCTGAGCTTTACCCAGGCCTGGTCTGGGTAAGAAATCCCAAGAATTTCTCCACTCCATCTGGATCCAGTTAGAATTGCTCCCCCCTGCCACCTGTGGCATCAGTAACGTTACCTGTTCTCACCTAAACCCATTGTGAGGGTATGTGTAATCTTGCCACCTGAACCCCAACTTTGAGGGCATTCCTTCCCCAACAACTCTCCCTCACCCTCAGACTGGCATGAGGTTTTTACATGAGGGGACAAACCTGTTTATCAATGTTGCCATAGTGTATATATTTGCTGCATTGTCTGTTTGCCACATGACTTGCCGTGCATTGTGACTTTATCATTTCCTTGGGTACCAATTTTCTAGAATTACTGAAACCCAGATATATGCTTTAAGTTGAGCTGAGGTCAAATGAAGCCCCTAGCATTGATTCCAGTCCAACTGGCTTATTCTTTGTCATAATCCTTAACATGCTATCTCTTGGTTTCAAGTTGTTGCATCAATAGTCCTGCTCCTCTGGACTATAGACTCTCCTTATTTCTGTTTCCTCCATAGTCTAGCTTGGATGCCATCTTTTCTGATCCCCCTTGTTATTGATCTTTCCCTCTTGAAATTATCTTGTATTTCTTTACATATACTATAAATATTTACTTTCCTACATACTCACTGTATTGGCTCAGCAGAATATAAGTTTGTTGAAGGCAAGGACTGTTTTATTTTGATCTTTTGTATACCTAGCCCTTACCTAGCACTGTAAGCATGCAAATAGTAGGTGCTTAGTAAATGTTTGTTCATTGGTTTAGAACTGAAAAATAAAAGTAACTCAAAGGACAGTAAATGGTTATTACCTGAGGAGGAGAAAAGGAGATGAATTGGCCATGTGGTAAGAAAACAGATGGGTACAACAATGATTCAAGGAAAGATGCCTTTTTTTTAAGGGAATTCCCTTTGGTGGATTTACGCAAAATTAGGGTTAAGAATCTTACAGGCTGAGAAGTTGCTATCTTTACTGGTATAGCTATAACATTAAAATTATAAAGCCATCACAATATCAAAGTTGTAAATTAATATAATGCAAAGGAAATTAAGGATAAAGAATTTCAAATTCATAATTTCAAATTTTTCAAAAAATCTAAGCAGACTTTAAATTCTACATAAATGATTCAAATTCAAACTAAAATGAGTTTTGCATTATTTGCATTACTGCTCCACATTCTTACCATGAAAACATAACATGACTGTGCAGAAAGAAACTATTAAATAAAACATGAAACTAGATTGTCTTTTGCCTGGAAAGAGGCCTACTTTGAATATACTTCTTAAAATTTAATACACAATTCTTATTGAGGTAGAAAAATAAAATGATGTCATTTCAGACAAAAATGGTCTGAATCCTGAGGTACTCACCTGCAGATTGTTCTTCTCTGGCAATTATAATAGCAGTCCTAGCAGCTTCTCTGTATTGTTTCAGAGCCATATATAAACGAAACAGATATTTGGCATCCTTAATTAGAATATAATAGAAGCTATGATTAGAGAAAAATTTTTACAGATAATTAGCAAACTATTTGGAGATCAAATGAAAATGTGGCAATTCAGCTGGGATAACACTGACAAACTGTGGAGTTTTATTGATTACAGTTTATTTGTCAGTTATTTTAGAAACAATACTCTAGCTAAATATATCTTAGCTTTCAGAAGTATATAGTTTTAGATATCTTTGCAAACAGTTTAAAATTCATTAATCATATGAAAATTATATTTCACATATAAAAGTTATTGTTCACATTTCACCCATTTATTAGCAACATTCTCTTTCATTTCTAGATAACTGCTTACTCTTAGATTGCTTTCATATTATTAAACTAAAAAAATCTATAAATCAGGAATTCCTTTAGAACAGAGACTTATGAAAAGAAAACTAAAAAGAAATAGAAATGAGTTTGTGGAATCATTCTAGGGGCATTCCTGGATGTATATGGATCAGTCATAATTTGACTCTGTCTGATTATTCATTGTCAAAGAAAGTCAGGATAACAAAAAGAACCTCTTCAGAGCTTTTTCACTTTAGCCTATAAAGAATTCTTACAAAGTTCTTCAATGACTACTGAGAGAACAATATGAACCTTTAATGCTAATCTAGCTGAATCATCATAGTACTTCAACTTTAATTTTCCCATATTTTCTTCTTGGAATAATTTAGTGTTAATTTTTTGCTGATTATTTGGCTATGAATGTATTTTTTAATAGATAAGAAGCGCTTCAGTTGCTACAACACAAGCTTCATTCTTTCTTTCCTTTCCCTGATTGCAATCTGCAGCTCTGGCAATATAATGCTGCCTATTTGATTTCATTCCTTTGTTAACGGTTTATCCAAGTGGGCATGTCACTTTCTTTCCTTCTGTAAAAGTGTCAGTTCATCAAAGTTTTGATTGGAAGGTCTGATTTATTTCAACATTAAGTGCAGCATTGTTAAATTACTTTCACAACTACCTCTTTTATTTAGATTTTTCTTTTAACGAAGATAAATATTTTCACTGAGAATTCCCACAAACACCAAACAGATTTTTTACCTTCAGAGTATAATTTCATCATTGCTGACAAAATATAGGTAATAGAAGAAGTATAAATCTGTTTTTCTATAGTTGGATGAAATTTCCATCAATTGTCTTACTCTACTTTGATATTATACATAGAAATAAGTGGTTCCAAATACAAAGTAGATTATAAAAGGAAGATTACATATGAAACTGAATCTTTAGAGTCATATACCTTGAAGTTTTTATTTTAACTATATAATAAGATCCTAGTAATCTAATGAATGCTAAACCCCAAAGATCCAAGTTTTTGGACTAAGAACTCAACATCTGACAAAAATTGCTGGGAAAACTGGGAAGCATTTTGGCAGAAACTAGGCAAAAACCAATATAGCAAGATAAAGTACAGATGGAGAAAATATTTAGACATAAAGGGTGATATATTAAGTAAGTTAGAGGAAGAAGGAAAGATGTATCTGTCAGACCTATGGGTAAGGTAAGAGTTTAAGACCAAACAGGAGATTAAAGGGATTAATGGAAGTAAAATGGATAATTTTGATTCCATAAAATTAAAAACTTTTGCAAATAGAAAATGCAGCTAAAATTACAAAACAGGAAACTGGGAAAAATTATTATGTTTCTCTGATAAAAGCCTTATTTCTCAAACATATGGGAAAATGAGTCAAATTTATAAAAAATAAGAACCATGCTCCAGTTGATAAATGGTCTAAGGATATAAACAGGCAGTTTTCAGAAGAAGAAATCAAAGCTATCAATAGTCACATGATAAAATGTTCCAAATCACTACTGATAAGAGAGATACAAATGAAAACAATTTAGATATCATTTCACATCCTTCATACTGGCTAATATGACAGAAAAGGAAAATGACAAATGCTAGAAGAGATGTAGAAAAGTTAGGACACTAATGCAAAGCTGGTGGAGTTGTGAATTAGTCCAATCATTCTGGAGGGCAATTTGGAACTTTACCCAAAGAGCTATAAAACTGTGCATATTCTTTGATCCACCAACATCACTACTAGGTTAGTATTCCAAAGAGATCCAAGAAAACGAAAAAAGACTTATTTGTACAAAAATATTTATAGCAGCTCTTTTTTGTGGTGCTAAGAATTGGAAATTCCCTAACAATGGATATGGATAAACAAAGGGAATGGATAAAGAAGTTGTGATGATTGTGATGGAATATTATTATGCTATATAAGAAATGATGAGTAAAATAGTTTCAGAAAAATATGGGTAGACTTATGTGAACTCATGCAAAGTGAACTAGTCATCTAACAAGTCTTTGAAACCCTAGTATTTCCCTTCTCCAATCCATCATGCAGGTCAGCCAGACTGATATTACCAAAACATGGATCTGACTAGGTCACCCTTTAAACAAAAATCTTCAAAGGCTTCCTTAAAATCTATGATAAAATATAAACTCTTTAGCATAACATTCAAATTTATTTATCATCCAGTTACCTTTCGGGTTTTTTTTCCACATTATTCCCCTTTGCTCATTCATGGATTGTTTCTTCATACAATATTCCATTTCTTGTCTTTGGTCCTCGCACAAGTTATCTCCATGTCTGGAATGCTCATCCTCCTCATTTCTTCCTCCCTAAATCTACAACTCGGTGCTATCACCTACAAGAAGCCTTCCGATATCCTCTAAGTAATGGAATTTCTTTTTATGAAAATAGTTGCATTTTTTTTTAGATTTTTTTTTTTGCAAGGCAAATGGGGTTGAGTGGCTTGCCCAAGGCCACACAGCTAGGTAATTATTAAGTTTCTGAGACCAGATTTGAACCCAGGTACTCTTGACTCCAGGGCCGGTGCTTTATCCACTGCACCACCTAGCTGCCCCAATAGTTGCATTTTTTAAAAAAACACTTGGGAATGTATTATGTACCCTCAAAAGAATGTAGACTTCTGGCAATCAGATTGTTGTTGGCACAACACCTGGCACTTGGTATAGTATCTGGTATCTTCTATATAGGAGATATTTAATAAATGAATGCTGAATTTAATAACCCAGTACTTTTCCTTAATAATGTATTTTCATACTTGTCATGTTTTTCCTGGAATATTTATTTATGGATTCTCAATGAAGGAACAGAATATATCCTTGCCAGACAGCATTCTGTCTTTTTTCTAGTAACTTTTGAAATAAAAATAATATATATACTTATGCTTTCAGCATAATTTCTGATCTATTCCCAAAGATTATTTTTAGTAGAACTACCCTTTGAACCTTCTCAGTATTATCTAGAAGATTTCAATGTGCTTCATAAATTACAGTGTATTTTTTTTTTTTTTTAGATTTTGGCAAGGCAAATGGGGTTAAGTGGCTTGCCCAAGGCCACACAGGTAGGTAATTATTAAGTGTCTGAGACCAGATTTGAACCCAGGTACTCCTGACTCCAGGGCCAGTGCTTTATCAACTGTGCCACCTAGCCACCCCTACAGTGTATTTTCAAAGACAAATGATCAAAAATTTTTTCAAAAGCCAAAATACAGAGAACAGAATGAAATAAAATCTCATAAACAAGATTTTTAAAAAGTTAAGTGAAATAAATCATTATAATACCTTAGGCATACCATCACTCTCACCCAGGAGATGGTCTATTAGCTGATTGGTCAAAACTTCATCCTTAGCATGCCCAACCTATTAAATAAAAGAAAAATATGAATCTCCTGCAATATGTTATGATACAAAATATGCAGAAAAGTATATGAAAATATCTTCACTATTACAGATTTCATTTTTATAAGTAGCAGACACAACATATTTGAAAAAAATCTTAAAATAATTGATTCAGGACAGCTAACTGGTGAAGTAGATAGAGTACTAACCCTAGAATCAGGAAGACATGAGTTCATATTCAGCCTCAGACACTTAATAATTACCTATGTGACCTTGGGCAAATCACTTAACCCCTATTGCCTTGCAAATAACAAAAAAACAAAATAAAATAATTGGCTCTATCAACCACACACTCCCAGAAGTTATTAAACATTAGATTTGAAAAGGCATTAGATAACATCTAGTCCAATTTTCTAATTTTTGGCTGAGGAAAATGGTGCTCAGGAAGGTCTAAATGTCTTGTTTATGACCACACATGGAGTTATAATAAACTTCATGTTAGAGCACTCAGCTCTTGTGACTGCCATACCAATGCCTTTTTCCACTTCCCCATACCATACAACCTCATATCCTTGAGGACAACACCTATGACCTTTCCTTTCATATTCAGTATCCAGTCTATACTATATGAGTGGCAGTCACTCAAAATCATTGATTGAATACATTGTGAGGTGTAAAAAAAATGCTCCCCCCACCCCCGGAAATGGATAAAAAGGATACACCAAATATCAATATGCATAATAGATTATGTCTTTAAAATGTCCTGCTAGGCCAGAGCTAGACATATTTGGAGAATCCTCATAAACTCTATACCTTGTGTGAAAAAATTTGTTCTTCTTTACTAACTTAAATAAGGCTTTAAGTGGGGAAGTGAATAGAAAGCTAGTGGCAGAATTCAGAAGACCTAGATGAAAAAGTTCCACTTTTCATACAAACTGCTTGCATGACCCAAGGAAAGTCACTTGAATTCTCAGTGCCTAGGCAATTCTCTAAGACTGTAAATGACAGAGGAGTTGTTGATATACTTTGGGAGAGAAGTTTTCTCACTGAGATTTTCCTATATCAATTGAAATTCCAGGTCTACTATAACCCACGTCCCCTAAAAAAACATTAGTTTGAAAAGAGTTTCTTACCGTTTCAATCGCCATTTCGATTGCCATATTATCTTCTGAGCTTGGGCATTTCAAGAAATGTTTAAGTGCCTGAAAGAAAAAGAGATTGCTAAGGGTGACCTCAATAACTAAATGCTAATATATTAACAATAGCAAAAACATATGTTTAATTAATTTTGTTATTGTTTTTTTTGGTTTGTTTGTTTGTTTTTTAGGTTTTTTGGCAAGGCAAATGGGGTTAAGTGGCTTGCCCAAGGCCACACAGCTAGGTAATTATTAAGTGTCTGAGACCGGATTTGAACCCAGGTACTCCTGACTCCAAGGCTGGTGCTTTATCCACTACATCACCTAGCTGCCCCTTGTTATTGTTTAAAGTTAAAGGCATAAACATTTTTGTGTGGAAAATTTCAGCTAAAACTTAATAAACTAAATTAATAAATACAAAAACAAGGGTATTTTTTTGTTCCTATATTAGCCAAGTTAAAACCATTAGTAATATTTGGTATATTATTTAAAACAATGATTTTTTAAATTTATTTTTTCAGTTATTAAGCAATTATTTTCTTTTCTCCACCTCATTCTCCTACCCCTTTGGGAAGAAAAAAATAAAATGAAATTTATCAATCTATATATCTAGTGGCACAGTGGATAGAACACTGGCCCTGAAGTCAGGAAGACCTGAATTCAAATTGGCCTCAAACACTTAATACTTAGTAGTTGTGAGACTTTGGGCAAATCACTTAACTCCATTGCCTCACAAAAATCAAAATAAAGAAACATAAAATTTATATACCAACACATATATGTATGTCTCATTCTGTACTTGATTTGTTTCTTAATTTTCTCATCAGAAGGTAAGCAGCAAGCTTAGTCTCTTGGAAAAAAGGTCACTGCATTATTCAGAATCTTAAATTTTTCAGTGTAATTTGTCAAAAAATTGTTTTACCAATTTTGTTTACTCTGCATGAATCAAATGAGACTTTTTTGTTATCTCTAACACTTGGAACATTATTGCATTAAATTGATACACCATGACTTGTCAGTCATTTTCCAATGAATGATAATCCTCTTAGTTTTCTGTTCTTTGCCATGACAAGAGTTGTACTACTATATTTTAGCATGTATGAGTCTTTTTCTATTTTCTTTGTCTTGTAGGAGTTATAGGTCAATTAATAGTATTGCTTTGTCAAAAGGTATGCACAGTTTAGTAATTTTGGGAGCATAGTTCCAAACTGAGAAGCAATGATTTGAAAAAATATTACTGAGGACTCGTAGTTTCAAGGCATTTTTTTCTTTCTTTTTAAAAAATTCTGAACTGAAACGCCATGCCCCCCACACAAAGAATTTCCATTTGTATAGCAAAATATAAAAAGATTGTATATGAAACCATGAATCTCCATTTCATGCTGTTTAAAAATATATACATGACTCTCTCTCTCTCTATATATATATATATGAATAATTCCACAATTACTTTCAAAATGTCTAGTTATTTTATATGTCCCCTTCAGTTCTATTTAGTGCATTTAAAAAAATATTTCAATGGTTCTTTCTCTGTCTGCTCCACCAACTGACATATTCCATCAAATAAAAACGAGGAGAAAAAAATCCCTGTGTCAAATAAGCACAGTTGATCAAAATGCTCTGGCTGTGCTGTTAGGTGGCAATTGTTGATTGACGTCCATAGCTGGATGTGAGGTGCCCCCATATTGGTGGACTTCAGGTTCTCTTCAGGTACCTCAGAGTTTCCAGTGCCTGGGCTGCCATAGTCTGAGCCCTGGTATATGCCAGCATACACCACCACTCCCTGGGACTCTCAAAGGTTGCAATGCTCCCTGGGATCTTTTCCTGGGAGTTCTCAATGCAGTAAACCCAAGACTCAGTAATTCTAACCTATTTCTGGTCTTGCTAGAAGGTTGCTACTTTCCTCTTTGTGCTAGAGCTGATTCTACTAATGGTCCCTCTTTCCCATTACCTGAGGATCTCTGGATGACTCTTTGTCGCTGTTTTAGGGGTAATTCTTTCTTCTAGGTTTTTGCAAGGCAAATGGGGTTAAGTGGCTTGCCCAAGGCCACACAGCTAGGTAATTATTAAGTGTCTGAGACCGGATTTGAACCCAGGTACTCCTGACTCCAGGGCCAGTGCTTTATCCACTATGCCCAAGGGGTAATTTCTTAATGGATTTCTGTTTCTTTATTTGGTCTGGGTTCACTGTTCAGCAAATATAATATCAGACTCAACTTTTTCCAAACTCTTTTCCCATTCTTCAAAAAAAAAAATCCAAACCAAAATTATTTATTTATTTTAGGCAATGGGGTTAAGTGACTTGACCAATGTCACACAGCTAGGAAATTATTAATTGTCTGAGGCCGGATTTGAACTCAGGTCCTCCTGGGCTGGTGCTGTATCCACTTCACCACCTAGCTGCCTCTTTTCCCATTCTTTAAATTGTTAATTCTCATCCCTTACTCTAAATAGATGATAAATGATCTTGCCTCTTGATTTACTAAGATTCAAATCACCAGACATCCTCCTTTCCTCTTTCCTCCATCTGAAGAAGCACAAGTGCCTCTCATCCTCGTCCAAGTTAACTTATTTTTCTACATTCTCAATCTCATTCCCTCCCATTTTCTTCATGACCATTCTCCATCAATCATAACTCATCCCAAGCATCTTTAATCTTTCTCTCTAGTAGATACTTCTGTTCAATCTATGAACATACTCATCTTCCTTACCCTTAAAAAAAAAACCCTTCCCTTGACTTATACCATCAAGCTATCAAGTTCTCCCCCCAACTTTCACTTCCAAAATACTATGAAGAGTATCGTCCCCCCACTCTAGTTACATTTTTTCATCAACCATCCATTCTCCGAACTCTTGAAGTTCATTTTTTGTTCCCAGAACACTACTGAAACATTTCTTTTCCAAAGACCTTGTCACTAAATCCAATTTTTTTTTCTAAACCTTTCTTCCTTGATCTCTCTGAAACATTTCCCTGAGTTTAGGACTTCATTTTTCAGACAAAAAAGAATTAATGAGATTTCCTGAGCAAAACTAAAGAAGCTACATTAGATGGGAGCACAGGCAAGGAAGCTGAATAAAAATTCCTACTTTAATGCAACTGAAAAGTCATTATCTAGTCATTGCCTGGAGATCTTCAGTAGGGTCTTTACTACCTCTTAAGGTAGTTCATTCTATTTCTGGATAACTCTAATTGATAGAAGTTTTTACTTCTGTCAAGCTTAGATTTTGCCTCTTTTCAAATGTTCACCCTTCACTTCCAGTTCTGCCCTCTGGGGCTAGGCAGAACAAATTTGGTATTTCTTCCATGTGATAATCCTTTTAAATACGTGAGACTATTATGTCATTCCTAGCTCTTCTTCTCTAGTGTAAATACTCCTAATTCCCTCAATTGATTTTTATATGGTATGATCAAGGCTTTTCAATCTCTAGTTTATCAATATCTTTCTTAAAAATGGGGTATTAATTCTTTGTACAAAAAGATGACTTTTCAAGAGGGACAAGGAGAAATCTAGGTGATATAAAAATAAAAGATATCAATTAAAAACCTATTTAAAGCTGTAAGAGCAAAATTCAGTAGGACTCTCTCCTACCTAGTTCTGGACTCTTTGTCTCTCCTCATATAACCCAAATATCTAATAACTTTTCTAGGAATCAAAGTTCAGTTCACTTTCAGTTTTTGTCAATTTTATTCTGATCTTTTTTTTTAATTTGGACATTTAACTCCATTATCTTTGCCACCAGTACACTTTTTCAAAGATTCCTGACATTTGTTTTGGGAATTCTGTCATTTCCTGAAGTATTCTATCATGTATACATGATTTCTCCCACAAGAGAATGACAGCATTTTAATGGTAGAGACTATTTAATTTCTATCTCTGATTCACTGCACCTAGTTACAGAGCCCAGCACACAGTCAGTCCTTAATTATTCTTATCTTAGAGAAAGATTATATGTCAGGCAAATCAACTCAACTGCCACCTGAAATTCAGACAGTCCAGACCTAAACATTGAAAATCCCAGCAAAATGCAGGGACCCCCACATCACCAGCCCTGCTTGCAGTTCAGCAAACAAAGCCATCATCCTTTTTTTTATTTAAGTTTTTGCAAGGCAAATGGGGTTAAGTGACTTGCCCAAGGCCACACAGCTAGGTAATTATTAAGTGTCTGAGGTCAAATTTGAACTCAGGTACTCCTGACTCCAGGGATGGTACTCTATCCACTGTGCCACATAGCTGCCCCTGAAACCCATCATTCTTTAGAGTGAATCCTAGTGGTGAAGTAAAATGGCAACTGGAGCTCAGCTCCTTAGGACCCATAGAAGAAAATCTTTGCCACCAAAGTCTTTGTCACTGTCATATGGATCAGGATCAAAAATGGATTTGGTATTATCAGTGAAAATGGCATTGAAGAAAATATATTAGCATCTGCTTTGCTGATGTTCTCCCCATGGGTCACTGAATTGTCCTGAAACCTCCCCTACTATCATTTTTCCATATTACAATATGAACTTCTAGAGAGCATGAGTTGTCTAGTTTTCCTTTGCGTATCCTTAATACTTAGCACTATACCTCATACATAGTTAAGATCTGTAGAGATACTCTTATTTATTCATGAAAGTGGTGTTTCAGCAAGATTATTAAAAATGATAAGCATTCAGTAGGGAGAGCAGTAAGGAATTGGTGTAAAGGCTGTATTCATTGAGGCAGGAGGAGAGAACTGTGGAACAGAAAAGGGCCTGATCTGATAGACATTAGGAAAAACTTAATGACAAGGAATTAATCAATGAAGATTGAAGTTCTGACTCTGAGTCTGAAACAGTGAAAATGATACTTAATTTTGCCTTGGAAACATTTTTTCCTTTAGTCATTCCTATGAATTCTGATGGCATTCTTCTTTGCAAATACTAACCCGTGCATATTGACCACATAAGAAGAAGAATTTTCCAGCCTGAAGATGCTTCTTTTCTCCTTCAAAGTATACAGCAATGCTCTGATAATCTTCATTAGTAGTATCTGTAGAACCTATAATACAAATTTATTGAGTAAAACATTCTTAAGTTAATATCTAGTAAAGTTATGAAAAATAATCTACATAATATTTTAAAATTAATTTAACATATATATATCAACTTTGCTAACTATTATTACATTCTTTCTCTTTCTTTAAGAAATTTCTCCTAAGAGATTTCTCCAATCTCTAAGAGATTTCTTCATTCTATGTAAACTGATGAATATAGGGGAAGTATTGTGGAGTTTTATTAAAAAAATCTGGTTCAATTCACTCTCAGGGATTTTTCATTTATCTAAAAAATTCATTCTCATACATAGATTTAAGAGTTTATAGGAATCAACAAATTCAACGACAACTTTAGATCTAAATTATTCCCTTCTGTCAGCAATTCCTTAAGTAATCATGAGAATGGGAAAGATATGGAGACAATCTTTATCAGGATGTGCTTGTGATGTATGTGTGCATGTGTGTATGCATGTGTGTGTGTGTATTCGCTAGGGATCTTACTGTATAGCAAATATGTATCCTTAATTGATACAGAGAAGCTAAAGAGGAAAGTCATGATGAAATGGAAAGGAAGAGCTTTAGAGAACCTATGGATAATACAGATCCATTCAGTAACTGAGTCCAATTTGCTAACCATGTGGCTAGGAGAATCTGTTCTCTATTGGCTGAAATATCAGAACTGTAGGTGAGCTCAGTTCAGATTTTCTCATTTCTTACCTGGCTGTCCTCTTTGGGACTTCTTTGACTTTTCCACTATATACTAGGAAGCTCATTATTGGGAAAAATCTCATATTTTTCTTAAGCCTCAGTCCTGTACCTCCTCACTGCCCTCTCTTTTTCTCTCTGATTAGAACATGAACTCCCAAATCCCCAAATTTAGGAGGGAAACTCATCTCTCAACATCTCCTTTCAATCACCTTGCTTTTCTACTTTGGGACTTCTCTGACTTTTCCACAATTCCCAGTCATATATCCCCCCATTTGTTTTTCAGCTTTTGTGTATTGTCTTCCCTCATTAGATTGTAAATTCCTTGAGGACAACGTTCCTTTATTTCTTTCCACATTTGTATCCATAGTGCTTAGCACAGTCCTTCACATAAAAAGTCTTAAGAAATGTTCACTGACTGGTAGACTGACTCAGCCTCAGTCTAGTCTCTCTATTCTAAGGGGCAAGGCCTAGTGGTCATCTCCACATTAAGTCCTTGTGGCTCTTATAATATGGGTCTTGGTCCCTGGCTTTCACATTTGGTAATTTTTGTTCTAGGTGAAGGGGGGTACAGCTCCAGACTTGTGAATTTTGAAAGGTCAGAAGCATGCCCTGTAATACTGGAAGTCCAGAGTAGAGGTATGCCTCTGGTAGCACTAATGCCCCGAGAAACAAGAAGAGATCTTTAGGATCCAGCCAGCAGCAGTGAAGACAAGGACTCTTCCATTCTACAGTGAGGCTACTTTTGGAAGTAGGGACATTTGGTGGGACAAATGCTAAGCAGAAACTGAGCTGGGTTTGACTCTACTGAGGTGGTTTGGGGGAAAGCACACCCCCAAGATACCAGGAAAAATGTACATTCTTGTTCTTCATTTATCTTTTGAAGCAAATATTCCTTTCTAAAATGGAAATGATTTCAAGTGGTCAAATGGAATTGACATGACCACAGTCTATCAAGCATTTATTAGACATCTACCTATAAGCCAAGCACAAGATACAAAGAAAGGCAAAAGACACTTTATCCTCAAGGACCTCAGAATAAGCAAATATGTGCAAACAGGGTACATACAAGATAAACAGGAAATAATGAACAGAAGGAAGGCTTCTGTTGTGTTTAACTAGAATTAAAAGGGACTGGGAAAGTCAAAAAGCAGAGATGGGGAGTAAGAGCATTACAAGAGTGGGGTATTGCCAGAGGAACTGCTGGAGGCAAGAAATGAAGCATTTTATTTATGGAAAATTAAGCTAGTGTCAACTGAAGGGAAGAGTATGTATATATATGTGTGGAGGGGTGGGATATGGTAGAAGATTGGGTCAGGGAAGGAGAGAAAAGTAGATTTTGAAGGACTTTGAATGCCAAAAAAGAGGATTTTGTATTTGATCCTGGAGGAGATGGGGAGCCACGGAAGTTTACTGAATAGGAGGGGTGACACTGGCACCTAACAATGTAGGCAATGCAGCTGGTGAGAGGTTAAACTAATGGTAAGAGAAAAGAGACTCTCCAAATTGTCCAGGAAGCCCGAGAATTTGGAGGGGGAAAATGTAGCCAGCCTAGATTAGGAGGAGATCCTGGATGCATGCTCTTTTGTAACAAGTGCCAAGTTCATCTAGGACAGGGCTGCTCAAAATGTGGGTGGCCAGCTACATGCAGCCTGCCTGTGAGTTTACTAAAAGCTTTAGAAAACAAATTAAGCTATCGCAAAGCTCTCACTAAAATAGCAAATCAAAATATATTGTCTGTTTCAATAAAAACTTTAAAAAGTAAGGTTGGACAGCTCTGATCTAGGATAAAACTGGACCCTGCACATTTGTGGGGTTCCATGGGGAGATTCTCTACAATGTTCATACATGCTTCACAGTCTCTCCAACTCCTTTCTCATATCATCCCAGCTTTCTTTGGAGCAAGCTCTACATAGGGAATCTGTATTAGCTAAGCATGTTAATACCCTCTAAGCATTTGCCCATCTCCATTACATTTCATTAGTTTTCTGAAAAAAAATTACAAATAGTAACTGTAATAAATGACAAAGGGAATCTAAAATTAAGATGTTTTTAAATTCTTATTTTAGTGTTTTCTTTAAGAATTATATTGTTTTTGATACTCTATAGCTCTTTATCAGGCTAAAATTACAATGGTACAAAGTTTACTCGATGACCTCTATTTGTAACTGGAATAGGCAGCTCTTTCCCCTTATCCCTGCTATTTCTTGCTCCTTTTTCAATTATTTTCATCTGTCTCCAAGCCTATTTCCTTCCATTTCCTACCTTATATTTGGTTTCTTCTGACTTTGTCCTCAGTCTTCCTCAGAGTTGTACTTTTATTTTTAACTATCAGACACCTATCTCTCTGCAATCTAGGCACTTAGGGAAAGATATTAAATTAGATTAATTCAAGGTAAGAGATAATATTTTCTGATTCTTTTTTTATTTCCACTTGAATGGTGAAGGCATTAAGAAGGTAATTCAATGACTCTTTCTCTCAATAGTGATCATAGGTTCATAAATTTCAAGAACTAGCAATTCATCATTCTAGACACCAACCAAACATTAAGATTCCAGGTCCGAAGACTGAAGATTGTTACATGGATCCACTGCATGGAAAAAGGGAGTTTTAACAGCATGAGATAAATAAGTGGATTTTATTCGAATGTGAAGGTCTTAAAATTGTTCACAATTTGTTCAGTCACTTCAATTGTGTCCAACTCTTCGTGACCCCATTTGGGGTCATCTTGGTTAAGATACTGGAGCGGTTTGGCATTTCCTTCTCCAGCTCATTTTACAAATGAAGAAACTTAGGTAAACAGGGCTAAGTGACTTGCCCAGGGTCACACGGCTAATACATGTCTGAGGACAGATTTAAACTCAGAAAAATGAGTCTTTCTGACTCCAAATGGGTGTGCTATACACACTGTACCACCTACCTACTGCGAAGACCATAACATGTAATTTAATGCACTATTAGATACAGTGCAAGAATACTTTCTAAGTATTAGAGAATTACAGTGTGTATTTCTGGACAAACAAATAAACAAATAAAATAAACAACACCCTGCCTCCCAAAAAATAACTGAAAATTTTTTTCTATTTTTTTTCTCATTAACCCCATTGCTAACTACCCTTAATATTTTGTCACAAAAAGGCTTTTTTGGACATAATGGCTCATGTTATTAAGATGGTAATGAAAAGATTTCAACAAGTTCTAAGTCTATCAACCATATAATGAATTTGTAATTAGGTATTTTGAGAAAGATAAGTCTCTCTTTTTGATTACTTTCTAATCATAGTGATAAAGCTTTATTGACAGACATACTTATTCTACTTATACACCAATCACTAATACATGCCACAGATCACCCCAACATGACAAACCAGTTGAAGACTTATTAATATTCTTCAAATTAAAAAAAGTGGTACATCTAAAACAACACTCAGGAGTTTTACTAAGTCATTGTTAAATAGCAGCCAAGTACATCTCAGTCTATATCTAAGGTGCTTATGTAATGGAAATAATGAATGGACCAAATTATAAAGTGAACTCATTGATAAGGTCTTTTTTGTTTTATTTTTAGATTTTTGCAAGGCAATGGGGTTAAGTGGCTTGCCCAAGGCTATACAGCTAGGTAACTATTAAGTGCTGGATTTGAACTCAGGTACTCCTGACTCCAGGGTCGGTGCTCTATCCACTGTGCCACTTAGCCTTCCCCCATCGATAAGGTCTTAATGATAAGCATGATGATAGCATTATTATAGTGTTTACAGAAGAACTAATACACATTTTTAAAAGACCTACTTGATCAATTAAACTTGAATTTTTTAAAAATTAAAAGTACAACTTTAAAAACTACTAAGCTTACCAATGATGTCTGCATAGATCTCCATCTGATTATGCTGCTGGGCCAGAGTAAAAGCTTCATGATTACATTTGGACATAACAAGAAACTGGATAGCAGAGCCATAGTCACCCAATTGAAGAAAGAATCTAGAATAAAATAATTTGCTATAAATTAGATTATGGTTTCTATTGAAATATAATCTGTGATTTTAAAGAAGAGCCCTTAGTGTGATCAACTAAATAAAACTTCACTAGGAAGGAAAGAGTTTGTGATTAGCTAGGATGATGTAGCCATAGAATGTAGTCAATCAGGATGAAGTCTTCATGTGTTAAAAAGATTTATTTCTCTGTGATCCCCAAACAAGAGAATAACAGGATAGGATAAGCATACTAATTGGCCAGGATCTTAAGGGCTTTAAAAGTAGCTAAGCTCTAGAGAAATTTATTTTCTTTTTTTTTAATTTTTGTAAGGATTAAGTGACTTGCCCAAGGTCAAACAGCTAAGTAAATATTAAGTGTCTGAGGTTGAATTTGAACTCAGGTCCTCAGGGCCTCCCAACTCCAGAACCTATCCACTGCACCATATGAGAAATTTAATTTTTTTTTTTTTTTTTTTTTTTAGGTTTTTGCAAGGCAATGGGGTTAAGTGGCTTGCCCAGACCAAATAGCTAGGTAATTGTTAAGTGTCTGAGGCTGGATTTGAACTCAGGTCCTCCTGACTCCAGGGCCAGTGCTCTATCCATTGCGCCATCTAGCTGCCCCAAAATAACATTTGGTTTACAATTTTTTTTTTTTTTATGTTTTTGCAAGGGAAATGGGGTTATGTGGCTTACCCAAGGCCACACAGCTAGGTAATTCTTAAGTGTCTGAGACCAGATTTGAACCCAGATACTCCTGACTCCAGGACCAGTGCTTTATCCACTGCGCCACCTAGCTGTCCGAGAAATTTAATTTTTAAGAAAGAGTGGAAGATGGGGATAAAGCACTGGCCCTGGAGGCAGGAGTACCTGGGTTCAAATCCGGTCTCAGACACTTAAGAATTACCTAGCTGTGTGGCCTTGGGCAAGCCACTTAACCCGAAAAACCTAAAAAAAAAAAGTGGAAGAGATTAATAGCTTGGAATTTTTTTGTTGGAGACCCTTGAAAGAGTCAAAAAAGGTCAAATTTCTTGTTCCCTTGTATTTGAAAAATAGTTCTATTAACAGTTCTTTTCTCTTAATTTATTTCAAAAACCAAAACCAAAACTAATAAAAACATTTCAATATCTCATTTTAAGCCAGAAGGAAGATGTTATTTCTAAGTCTTGGAAAACATAAATAAATCTAATTCTTTCACTTAGAATCCCCATCAATAGGCTTTCTAAAGAAATCAGGATCACAGAATCAGAAATTCAAGCTGGAAGAGACCTCAGATACTGAAAAACAATTAAACAAAAAACATGTTATACTGACCACATCTAATGTGGTCATTCTCTCTTTCTCTGGATGAGGAAACTAATTTGCCCAAGTTATCCAGGTGCTTTGGACTGCAAATTCAGTGATTCTAAATTAAGAGACTTAAGAAGGGATGTTGAAGGAATAAGTCCCTTTTGGATCAATGTGTTAAATGTTATAAAAGTTTACAAGAGGACCTACAAAATAATAATTTGTGAGCTATCTGGTCAGGAAAATGAATATAAGCTAGGAGAAGTGTGAATCTTGAAGAGAAAGCATCCAATCTATTAAAATAATCTTTTTTAAAAATTTATTTATTTATTTATTTAAGGCAATGGGGTTAAGTGACTTGTCCAAGATCACACAGCTACACAATTATTAAGTGTCCAAGGCCATATTTGAACTCAGGTCCTCCTGACTCCAGGGCCAGTGCTCTATCCTCTGTACCACCTAGCTGCCCAAGAACTTCCAATCTAGCTGAGAATTAGTTCTTTAAAGTCAGGATGTTGAGAAAATGATAGTAGTACTTCTATGAGTTAAAAGAGTTAAAAAAAAAAAGCAAAGCTAGGTGAAGGTAAATTTTTTTTTTCTGAGCAAGAATAAGTTTTTAGTTGACATTTAGAAAAGACTTGGGAGGCTAAATGAAATAGTTTACCTGGCCACCATTTTGGCTCCATCAAGAGACTGGGTTTCTCTGACAATTCGAACGGCTTTTTCAGGATTATTAAGGTGATCCAAGTAGATACGGATTACACTGTTCCATTGTTTTGCATTTTCATAAGCAAGAACAGCTTCTTTATAACTGTAAGAAATAAATGGCCACTGTACAAGCAAACTTTCTTAACTTTAAAAAATTAGATTTTATTGAAGCTAAATTTTGCCTTTATATCACAGTTATTTCAACAAACACCTCCTCCACAACTGAATTTTCCCTCAAGAGAAAGAAAAACAATTAAGCAAAAGCCATGAGATACACTGATTACATCTGACAAGGTATAACAATATTCTGTTCTTGCACTACTCACCATGAGGGAGAAGGTATGTTTCATATCTGTTATCTGAGATGTTTGCTGGTTTTCAAATTCTCAGAGAATGACTTCCTTTTATTGTTCTTTAGTGATCCTTTTGTTTATACTGTATTTAATCTTTTGATTCTACTTATACTGCATCAGTTCATATAAATCTCTTATTTCTCTGAATTCTTCATATTAATCACTTCTCAGTGCACAATTGTATTTCATTATATTCATAAATCACAATTTGCATAGCCTATAACTCAGATGATGGGCACTCAGTTTGTTTACAGTTCTTTGATACCAAAGGGATTTAGAGCATATTTTCATTTCATTTGTAATTTGAAGATCTTTTTTGTGAAAACTGTTTATATTCTTTAACAGTTTATCTACTAACAAATGGTTCTTTTCAAGATTTTTAAAGAGTTTTGAATATAAAGAGTTTGGTTTTTTTTGCTCTGCCTCTCCTTAAATAGTTCACATAGTGATAGTCAAGTTCAAAACTAACACATACAAAATTTTACATCATCTAGAAAGTATACAAACCTTCCATCTGCTTCTTTAGCTTTTGCATACTGTAGATGAATCTTAGGAGAAGAAACATTAGGAAGAAGCTCACCAACCTTTGCCCTAGAAAAATGACACACAATAAAAACTTAATTATTCATTCATTCAAGTTAAAATTAACTTATCCCTTAAAATTAAACTATTCTTGATATATATGTTTTTAAAATCTCAATTGCTGATCATATTGTGGAGTCAATAACTATTCTTTTTTTGGTGGTAAGTATTTATTAGTAGAAAGAAAAGATAGGACTTATTAATCTTTTTGGATATTTATACTTTATCTCATTTAGGATTTTCCCATACCAACTACCACCTCCAAAAATTCCGATTTTCAACATGGAATACTTAGTTTCAATCAGACTTTATCTAAAGGAAAAAATGCAGAGAATAGAGTAAAAATAAGAAAGAGGCATGAGTAAAGAATTTCTGCATGAGGAGGATAGGTGGAGGCTTGGATGACTTCCCCTTAAATTCTTAGATTCTACAGATCTTTGGAGATGTCAACAAGACTATTAAGTTGGAAGAGCAATTTGAAAACAATACAGGTAAAGGTGGAGAAGTATAAAGGTAATAATTATGGAGGAGAGGTGAGTTAAAGCTACAATGGTAAATCCTTACCAGTTTTTACAGCGGATATAAACAGATGCTGCTTTGTCATAATACTGTCCCTTTTCATATAGTTGAGCTGCTTCTGAGAATTGCTACAATAGGAGAGTATTAACATATTAACCTTTATGAAGAATAGGATTGACTCATTTTCTTCAAGGGAATTTTATATACATAAAAGAATACCTTCATATTTTCCAGAATAGCACCACAATCTCTTTTTAGGAGGCGACTTGGATGTTTGATGGCTTGGTTAACCCCTCGTCGAATATCTCCCATTCTAATAGACATTTGAGCCACTCCAGCTAGACACGCCTCATCATGTTCTAGGTGCTAGAATTGAAAAACAAATACTTAAACTCCCATAATAAAAGAAAAAAATTATAAAAATTCATCAGTCCCAAGCTGGAGAAATGATATTACTATAATTAACTGAATCTTTTGATAAGATGCTGAAAAGTTATTTGTTCAGTTTTGTTTCTCTTTTGTCAATTGTCAGAGTACCAATTATTTTTCTTCTTTAGAAAATTTGTTTTTAAGATTTTATATATTTTAAAATTAGATTTGTCAGTGTCTTTTCTAGGATATTACATTTAATATAAAATTCTGGACATAAAGCACATGGGCCATGAAAAAGTATATCAATAAAAGGACAATGATTTATCAAAGGATTTCTTTCTCCTTCACAGATACTTATAAATGGTAAGTTCAACAAGCAATGACTAAACACTTATTTTGTGTAATACACTGTGATGGCTGTTGGGATAAGAAGACAGAATGAAAAACAGATATATAATTTGGTGAAATGGAGATAACAAGGAAAAACTTTTCCATAGGAGAAGGAATATGAAATAAGTCTTGAAGGAAGTTAAGGATTCTAAGGCAGAAGGAAGAAAGGAGTGCATTGAAGACACGGGTGACAGCTTGTGGGAAGTCATAAAGACAAAAGATGAAGGGCGGTGTTCTACAAACGTGAAGCAGTCAGGATAGTTAAAATATTGATTCCATAATGGGGAGTGATGGTGCAAGAAGCCTGGAAAGGTTGGCTGGAGTCAGATCCTGAAGGACTTCATATGCCAAGCTGAGGGGTTGGAATTTTATGCTGGAAGTGCTATTGAGTCATGGAATTTTCTTGAGTGATCAGGGAGAAGGGGATGGGTGGACCTATTCGGATCTCTGCTTCAGGAAGATCACTTTAATAGCTTTATGGAGTATATGGATTGAAGACAGGGGAGGAAAGCAAGGAGGAAAATGTGAATGTAATACGAAGTTGCTTCAATAGGTCAGCAAGAAGGGATGAGGGTGGGGCAGCTAGGTGGCACAGTGAATAGAGCACTGGCCTTAAGAGTCAGGAGTACCTGGCTTCAAATCTGACCTAAGACACTTAATAATTACCTGGCCATGTGGCCTTGGGCAAGCCATTGCCTTGAAAAATCTTAAAAAAAAAAAAAAGGGATGAGGAGGGTCTACATTAGGGCAGTGGTCATATGGTTGGAGAGAAGAATTTATAATTCTCTGGTCTTTATTCAAGGTTACCTTATTGTCACCTGTTATTCCTTTCTCATAATGAGCCAAAGCATTTACATAATCACCCCTAAAAGAAAAATCATAGTATATTTTAGTAAAGTAAAAATATTATGCTCACATATCTTACATTAAGTTCTTTATTCCCATATCTTCCCAGAAAATATATTAAATATATTAAAACATCAATTTTATCTGTGTGGGAACTACTTCCAACAATACAGTTCAAAAACTATCTAAAACTGTTAATTAGTTTTACAGAGTAGCCTAAGGCTTAGGAATAATTTCTAGGAAACAAGGAAGTAATATTTGGTTGAATACCACTACTAATACTAGTTTGTAGAATGATGTATAAGTTGATGAATACATTCCCTATCGAGTATAAAGTGACTATTGGAGGCAGCCAATCAACTTCCCTTCAATTCAGTTTAGTTGCATTTAGTAGGTGCTTCCTCTTTGGCAATGATATAATAGATACAAATTATTGTCAGGAATACAAAATAAATAGAATGCAAGATCATTATTAATGCTGCTTAAACTCATAAAAGCTGCACTCAATCTAGGGTTGTAGTCAAGATTGTGTAGTAGCAAAAAGAAGTTCAACAAGCTCCACCTAAAACTCCTTCAAAGAGATCTAGAAATGCATCAGACCAAATCCTGATGGGGAAATCCATGAAATGATCACAGGGAGTCACTTTTGTCAGATGAGCAAAAGAAAATCTATAGCTTTTTGCCTATAGACACTGAGGAAGAGGTATAACAAAAAATCTTGGAGTGCTCTAACAGGCAGAGGTTGGGTACCATGTCAAGAGGAAAATTTTATCACCTAGTTATAGTGCACAAGTAGACATTTATACAAAAAAGGAGGAGGGAGTGGGGGGAAGTGACTGACACTTGAAACTCACCTTCATTTGAATTGGTCAAAGAAGGGAAGAATATGCAGCTCAGAGTCCAGAAAAACATTTCATTCAACAGGGAAATAGTAGGGAAAGAAGAGAAGAGAGGAGGGGTAAGTTTAAGGGAGGGATTAGTCTGAAGCAAAACCAGCTCTAAGAATGTGAAAAATATTTATAACTCTTTTTAAAGAGGCAAAGAGTGGGAATCTGAGGGGGTGCTCATAAATTGGGAAATGGTTGAACAAGTCTTGCTATATAAGCATGATGTGATATTATTATGTTGTAATAACTGATCTGCAGTGAAGTGAGTAGAATAATAGCAATTTCTCAATAACAATCACATTGCAAAAAAAAAACCAAAAACCTAAAACTCTGACCAATGTAATGATCAATCATAACTCCTGAAGACACATGTTGCTGCCTCCTGACAGAAAAATGATAGATTTAAGGTGCCAAATGAGGTAGAGTGTTGGGACACTGCCAATGTGTCAAAGTTGTCTTGCTTAACTATACATATGTATAACAGGTTTTATTATATTTTTTCTTATCAGCTGGATGCAAAGATAGGAGAATTAGGGTATGAGAGGAAAAGGTAGATTTATTTTGATGTTTTCTTTGTTCAAGATTCCTATCTTGAAAAACCAAGATTGTTATTTCAAACTGTCTTGGAGTAAGGCATATTTGAAAGCATGGAAAGGCAGGGCTATGCCAATTAGAGATTTATTCACCTTATTTCAAGAATTCTAAGATATTAGACTAAAGCTAAGTTAATAAAAATGGCTTCTGGCAGACTAGTACCTAAAACAAAGAATATAGCATTATGGCTTTTCTTGGACATTTTTTCAATATCCCTCTTTAAGTCAACCTGCTCCTTCCAAAATGTGTCCAACATTCTCTAATTAGCAAACTTGTGGGTCTACCTCTTTCTTCCCTCATTCCAATTTATCCTTCATTTCATTGCTAAAGTGACTTTCAAAAACTTCATGTTTTACCATCTCATTGCCACTACCCAACAAACTTCAATATGTACCTTTTACTACCAGGATCAAACAGAAAATCTTTTTGACACTTTAAACCTTTCACAACCTGACCCCTTTAACCTTTCCAGTCTTTTTATACACAACTTCCCTTCATGTACTCTACAATCTAGCCACAATGACTTGCCTAAAATGCTCGTTCTCCTCATCTACGCCTTCACTGAATCTCTTCAAGATTCAGTTCAAATTCCATTTTCTGCAAAAAGACCTTTCCCATGTTGCCCTGCTCACTTTGTCTCTTTGTTCCTTTCCTTTGAAGTGACCTTACACTTAAAATGTATATATCATGTATGTATAAATATTTGAATGTGTTCTTCTCTATGAAAATGTGAGATTTTGAGGCTAGGATCTTGTTTTTTACTTTTTTTATATATATCTTCATTGATTAATAAAGTGTCTATTATCAGTGAGTGATGTAAGATTGGATATCAGATAGAAATTAGGGTTGGATATATGGTCATGGGAATCATCTGTAAGGAGATGATAATTGAACTCATGGAAGGTCCTCAGATCATCAAATGAGATGCTATAGGGAGGGAAGGAGAAGTAAAGATAGAAGGTATGGGAGTAAGAAGAGAGTAGTGAAGTCAGTGAATATAGGTGGCTTTCTTAAGAAGTTTAGCTAAGAAAAGAAGGAAAGGTATAGGATGATTGCTGATTAGAGATGGTCAAGTTTTTTAAGGTTGGAGGAGACATGGGTAGGTTTATAAGGCAGTGGGAAGAAGCCAGTGGATAGAAAAATTAAAGATTGGTGAGAGAGCAGAAAGGATAGAGGGGCAATCTTCTGGAGAATACAGAGAGATTGGGGCAGGTAGGTGGCACAGCGGATAGAGCACTGGCCCTGGAGTCAGGAGTACCTGAGTTCAAATCCAGTCTCAGACACTTAATAATTACCTAGTTGTGTGGCCTTGGGCAAGCCACTTAATCTCATTGCCTTAAAAAAAAAACGAAAAAAGAAAGAAAGAAAAAAAGAAAGAAAGAAAGAATACAGAGAGATTGAAAATAAGAGGCTGCATATTCAGAGAAAAAGAGGTTGGCAAATTAAAGGGTCACCTATTCTTGTCAGATAGAGGTAAAAGACAAGATTTTGCATGGCTTATTCACCTTGGGATCATACACAGTAATTTTAAATTCAAGGTTGTTGAAAATGGAATACAACTTAAATACAATTTATGTCAATACTTTTACTGAATATCTAGAAATAAATTATTTAGGATTATTTAAAAATAGTTCTTTAGAAAATAATATTTTATACTACTTTTAGTAATTTTTAAAAGGACATATAAAATAGATAACATACATGAATTCAAGCTGAATAGCATACTCCTTTGATATGAATGGGATTTGTTCTGGGGCCAGACGTTTAGCGAGCTGAAGTGCATTGTCCCAGTGTTGCAAATCTTGTCTCATCTGTTATCAAAAGAAATGCCTTAAATTTGACATAGAAAAAATTCACATGCAAAATTCAAATTTAATAGTCAAAGGCTATTTAATAAAATAGTATCTACAAAATTGGATTAAAAAACCAATATTTAGTGAGATACCCACAGTTAAACCATGTGATAACACATGGTTTTTTACCTGAAGATATACAGATTTTAAATCCTGCATCTTATTCAAGATTAAAGAGACACTCTCATTCTAAATCACTCTTAAGAATTTTGATGTTAATTTAGAGGGAGCACGGTGGAGTAGAAAGAATATTTGATTTGGAGTCAGGGGACAGAATATTGTAACTAGGAGGAAGTTTCTTCATCTATAAAATGAAGGGGTTGGGACTTCTAAGATCCAAATAAGCCTTTTCACCCTATAAATGGATTCTTTTTTTCCAGTCCAAGATAATGCTATTATTGTGTACTTTTGGGCAGGGAAGAAATTACTCATGTGCACTGAAACTGACCCAGTTGCAAAAATAGACATATTCCTACATTAGTGAGTTCTAGTTTTAATTTTGAAGTTCTGAGGAACCTTCACACATCTCAAAGGATGCTGTATAACAAGGAATTCCCTGTAAAAAAATGAATCTGACCTCAAATTAGTTTGATATTTCAATGAATTTTTGATCTTATTGTTATGGGTATTTCCTATATCAGTACAAATTGTTATACTTTTATACATTATTTTTGAGCTCACACATTTAAAAATATTTATAATATACATGTACTAAGATATGCATATTTTTTATAAAATAAAATTAATCTCAAGAAAGGTAAAGTGTATAGGGATGGTAATCTGTGTCAGTGAAAGAAATCACCATCATATATACAGATATATATTCATAAATCATATTTTATATCCATGTATAAATAGATTATTTAGGAAGGTAGGGAGGGAAATGAAGCTTCAAATAAATAGAATATTGACATACCACATATATGGTCAGTATAATTTTACATTTTTTAAGCCTTCTTTCCACATACATCACATTAGATATAATCCTGTTTAAGATTTATAGGGGAAATGAGCCAGAGCTATATAAGGATGAGAAGTCATGAAGGGGTTACACATGCCTCAGTTGGAGAAAATGGTCAGAGAGATGACATCAGATTCACCAAAGTAATATCAAAATATTAGCTAAACGTTAATTTTTTCCTAAGATTTTAAAACCATAAATTATTTTAAATAAAAAGAAATAAACTTAATATAAGAATTTAGGCAGCTAAATAGATACCTCCAGTGCAGCAGAAGGACAGATAGATGACAAATAAAGATCCTGAGCCAGACTGAAATCATTTGAAAACATGGCAAGATGTCCTGCTAAAAGGTTATGATCTTCTATTCCCTGAAAACAGAATTATTTTCAAATTAAAAATATTACATGGATTTAATTTATTAAGAGACTAGGCTGAAATGGTTGTGGTGGGTCTAGCAATTCATGTACATAGAAATTAGGGAAGCCTTGGGCCAAGAGATAAGATTTACATTTTCTAGAAAATATTTAGATATGAAGAATGAGTTAGAGCATGACAAACTTGATGTGTTAAACACTTAATCTTCATTTGCTGCTAATTTAACTTTAAAATTGAGACCGTCTTGATATTTTGGGGAAAATATGATCTCAACCTCTAGTACTAAATTACTTGCTGACACTAATACAATTCTGTGATGGTCAACTCATTATTACTTTATTCTCCTGGAGTCTTGCCCAGGTAATTAGCTTCAGTTTACCTTAGCCAAAATCCCTAACGAAACTGATTGAGCTTCATATCAGACAGCTTTAAGTTAACTAAAATTATTTAGGGTAATTGTGACTTGAGTCATCACATGACTTCCCTGGCAAGTTTCCAAGTGGCTCTTCAAATAATGTCTGTTTTGTTATCAATGTCATAGACTCATAAATATTTATGATCTATGAAAGTTCTTAAAGGTCATTGAGTATGTTTACTTGGCAGGAATGCTCTCTCTCTCTCTCTCTCTCTCTCTCTCTCTCTCTCTCTCTCTATATATATATATATATATATATATATATATATATATATATATAAAATCACCCCTAAAGAATGTCAAGGCTTTCAAAAACATTACTAGTGAGGAATTCACTACTTCATGATATTAGCCACTTCATTTTTGGACAGTTCAATTTGTTAGCAAATGCATTCTTTTATTGAGTTCAAATTTCCATTCCCAGTTCCACACCCTAGAGTTATTTAGTCAACTAATAATCTTTCCATAAGAGATTAAAGTACTTGTAGTTATCACTTCTCTATATCTTTTCTTCCCTTCTTTAAATCTTCCTAGAACCTGGTTGTTCTCAGGACACATTCCAGTTTCTGTATAATTTAAAACATGGCACTTCTAAATACATAGCCAAATTTAGCAATACTTAAAACAGACTTCTGGATTTTTTTTGCTTTAAGAGCTCAAACATTTAAAAAATCTGGACAAATTAAATAATCCAAATATGGAAAAAGCACAATATTGTGACCAAATTTGAGAAACTGACTAAAAACAAATATCTTTTGGAGGAAAGAAAGAGAATGTTATTTTTTTTTTGCCATTCAAATAAATATACAATAGAAAAAGGAAATAACTATAACATAAGATAAGCATTTAAATAATTTTAGCAATTGAACTGAATTTTAAAACTATCTTTTCTTCAAAAAAATTACCTTTACTTGTTCTAGAGACATCACCATTCCAACATTTCCAATAGTACGGTAAACTCGGATTGCAAACTCCACCTCCATGTGATGTAGGCAGGCTCTGGCAAGTTCATTCCAGGTATCTTGATCATTAAGAATTTTGCACAATTCCCATGCATCAGAAAACCTATAAATCAAAATGTTTTAAAATTATGCCATAAATCAGAGGTTCTTAACCTGAGGTCCATGGACACTCAGTTGGTTTATGGACTTGAATGGGGAAAAAAATTATATCTTTATTTTTATTAACCTCTAACTGAAATTTAGCAAGTCCTTAAATTTTAAATGTAAAATTCACCAAACTATCAAAGGGAAACATGACACAAAAAAGGTTAAGACTGCTGCCAAATATGATACAAAAAAATGCCTTCTAAAGTATAGTATCTATTTTAAAAAAAAATTTTCATATATTTAAGGCAATTGGGTTTGAGTCACTTGCCAATGTCATACAGTCAGGCAATTATTAAGTGTCTGAGGCTGGATTTGAACTCGGGTCCTCCTGACTCCAGGGCCAGTGTTCTATCCACTGCATCACCTAGCTGTCCCTTTAGCATGTATTTTTTTCAAATTCTTCTTCATTTGTGATATTCTTTTGAAGCTTGCTCTGGCATCATAAACCATTTTAAAAAATATAATATCTCTTTGCATCTTCTTCAGATCCTTTCTTATGATTTTTTTTGAGAAAGATCTAGTGCTTTATGAGATAATCAAATGCAAAAATTATATTCATACCTTTAATAATACTTCAGAGACAAACAAGAATGGACATTCCTATACCATTCTGAGAAAATAAGCACTATGTCTAATTAATTATATTAATTTGTCACCTAATTAGACAGATAAATATATTTAGAAATTTTGTTGTTCCCTTGTTTCAGTTATATCTGATTCTTTGTGACCCCATTAGAGGTTTTCTTGGCAAAGATACTGAAGTGATTTTCCATTTACTTCTTCAGTTCATTTTGCAGATAAGTAACGTGAAGTATACAAAGTTAAGCAATCTGCCTAGGATAACACAGCTAGTAACTATCTGAGGCCAGTTCTGAACTCACGATGATGAGTCTTCTTGATGCCAGGCCTGGCACTCTACTCATATTGCCACCTAGCTGCCCAATATTTAGGAGTATATCATAACAAGAGTTAATGATATTGATCAAATTTCTTTATAGTGAAATTGAAGGATTGTTTAAATTTTTTATTGTGCTAGAATTTTGCCATATCAAAAACAATTATACCATATACCATGGTCACTGGATTGAGCTTGGATATTTATTTTATATAGCCATATTAAAATTTTTAAGTTGTTTTCTTGGAAATTATAACAACTAGAATGGGATCAGATCTAGACTATTGCAAAAACAAAACGTTCCAAAATTTTGTATGCGTATACATTATGTATTTAAAATCCTACCTTTTTAGCATTAAAGCCTGTGTCAGCATTTGTTTCAATTCACCAGGCTCAGGGTTTTTTAAACTGCCAAGGAAGTTATGGGTGTTAAGATAGATATTGTTGGTTTTTCCACTCTGTGTCTGACAAGTTAATTCTCCATTATATAATAGCAATGGTTTGTGAGAAAATGGAACTTTGGTACCACCTGCCAAAATTACCTTGGAACCTGTATTATACAAATATAATTTAAAAAAAGGTTATTTTCTTATATGTACTATTTTTAGAACACAGCTGACAAAACTGATATCAAATGCCAGCATAAATAACAGAAATAAAATATTTTTAAAAATTTAGTTGCATAAAGAAATCCTAATAATCAATAAAAATACAAAAAAGATAATTAAGTACCTTGTATAGTATCCTTATGAAAGACAAATGTATACACTTTGTCATCATCATAGGCAATAAATACACCTTTATCCAATGGCCAATTTTCCCAAAGAACACCTTTAATTGTTGGTGAGAAATTTGGAATTTCATAGGTGATATCATTAACCTAGAAAAAAAACTTTATTAAATTAGTCTGTAGACTCAAATCATTATCATTAGGCTTGGAAAAAGAGTTTTTACAACTCCATCCCAATACTGTTATACTAAAACCACATTCAACTTAAAACACCAGGAAAACAGAGGAAAAGTTTCTTTTCACATGCTTGACACCTCTGTCAAAGAGAAAAACCAATGATTCTAGGGAATTGGGGGGAACTGTACCATGAGATGTACACAAATGAAGCTTCATATTAAAGATTAATAACCCTAGGCCTGGAATGACAATTCTGTAACTAATAAAAGGCACGGCTAGGTAGTGCAGTGGATAGAGCACTGGCCCTGGAGTCAGGAGTACCTGAGTTCAAATCCAGCCTCAGACACTTAATAATTACATAGCTGTGTGGCCTTGGGCAAGCCACTTAACCCCATTGCCTTGCAAAAACTAAAAACTAAAATAAAAAAAAATAAAAAATGATGTGAAGTAATTTGCTTTAAATAAGCGTCAATAATATTTGTTTCAAAGACTGTTTAATAATGCATTCTAATAAATGAATGACTTTGCATGAACATGAGATTTAAAAAGCAAATTAATATAATCCCTTAGAATTCAGAAGAGAAAAGAACTCTTGACCATCCCAAATGTGTGTGTATGTGTGCAGAAACAGCTTCTTCCTCCATCCATCTCATTCCCCTGTGCGCTTTAAAACTTAATAAAATGTGAAGAAGCACACTAGGGGTTACTCTATTGATAGCAGAATTAATAATCCAATGAAATGGCCTTGTTGTCAATTAATGTTTACAACAGTGCAGAGGGGAGATGAATTCTTCCTTATCTAAGGCAGTGAGAAAGCTATCATTACACCCTGTTTCCTACCTGCACAATGGCAAGGAGACCAAATAAATACATATTTGAAAGAATACATAAAAGTAAATGGAATGATTGCATGCAGTTGTAGTCTGAAGAGTTACATATTCTCACATGTATTCAAGAAAAACTGTTTAAGTAGACCACACAGCACAAATATATGAATATAATATAATAAAATAAATTTAATGTGACATGTTGAATATATTATTTGTACTACATGGAAAATAAGCATAAATGGTAAGCATAAGTGACTATAGTTTAGTTCCATCAATCAGTTGAAAAAAGTAAGTCAATACAGAGCATGTACTGAATGGTCAGAAGATCTGGGTACTGAACTAGATTCTACCATTAACTCCCTGTTTGGCCTTAGACAACTCATTTCACTTTTTAAAATCTTCTTTCCTTATCTTTGAAAAGAGGATGTTTGCATCCATGAACTCCTAGGACCCTTCCAGCTCTTACATTTTATTACTCTTACTGGGGTCAGCTAGGAGGGGAAAAGGGAAAATGGGCAGATCATGAAACTGTTTGTTACCCTTATAAAGATATCTGGATCTACAATTGAGGCAATTAGACACTACTTCTCTGTCTGGGCTGCTTTCTTACCACATGCTTTGGGAGCCAGGATAAGTCTGAAGTGAATTGGGGAACAAGATCGGGAAGTAGCCTTGAGGAGGCAGTGGAGTACAGTGGACAAAACAATGGATTTGGAGTCAGAGGACCTGAGTTCAAATCCTAATTTACTCCAATTTACTACTTGGATTGCCCTCTTGGCTTTAGTGTCCTCATCTATAAAATGAGAAGATTGGATTTGCTGATTTCTAAGGTCTCTTCTAGTTCTAAATCTATCCTTTGATGCTTTTCTGTGTTTTAAATATTGTTCTCTCTTTTTGTGTGAAGGAAGATCAAGAGGGAGGCCACTTGGTCCTCTAACTACTGCTAACCCAGGAGGTTAGTAGAAGGAAACACAGTAGTAGTGATCTCTTCTTGAATAGTCCGTTCAGCAACAGAGGGGATTCAGAACCTGGGGCCCTTTTTCCTTCTCTCAACACTTGGATGACACAGATAAACCTCAAAGTAACTTCTGGGTTTTCCTGAGTTCCTCAAGAGGAAGCCACTGCAGTCTACTGATTACTCAATTGTCAGTGTGTAGAATATATTGGAATAGTGAGAAATATAAGATAGGGAGGCCAGGGAGGTTACTACGATAATTGTAATGGGAGGTGATGAGGTACTGAACTGGGGAGATAGCTGAGAAGAAATGAAGAGACAAGGGTCAATTGCAAGAGATGCTGCAGAAGTAAAACTGTTAAGATTTGGCAATTATTTGAATATGTGGAGTGAAGGAGGCAGAGAAGGCCAGGAAAATGCTGAGGATGTAAACTTGATAGATAGTGGAGATGGTGACGCCTCTGACAAAAATGGATAAGTTTGGAAGAGAGGAGGGATTGGGGAGGAGAGAGAGTTCAGTTTTGGATGTGTTGAGTTTAAGATGTCTCCCAGACATCAGTTTGAAATGTCTAACAGGCAATTGGTGATGTAGGACTAAAGTTTAGGAAACAGACAGGGGTTGGATAGCTAGATATGCGAGTCATTTGCATGAAGAGGATATTTTAACCCATGAGAATTGCTAAGTTTAAGGAGAATCAGCAGGTAGAGGAAAACGGCCTAGGGCAGAACCTATATTTATGGATATGGATGATTTGGCTAAGGAGATTAAAGTATGTTAAGTCAAGAAGAACCAGGAGGGAGGAATGCCACAAAAACCTAGAGAAGAGTTATCTAGGAAAAGAGAGGGCTCCCTAGTGTCCAGAGCAACAAACAGGTTGAGAATGATGAGGACTGAGAAAGGTCTACCAGATTTGGCAATTAAGAAAACAGTAGCAACTTTGGAAAGAACTGTTTCTGCTAAGTATCACTTAGGGTCAGAAGCCAGAATGCAAAGAGTTGAGGAAAGGAGAGGAGAGGTAGAAAAAGAGATAGTTGACAGCTTTTTCAAGCCTGAGAAATATACTAACTTGAGAGGATGGCTGGACCTTGTGAAGTTTTTTTTTTAAAAGGATGGGGAGTTTTGGGCATAATTAAGGTAGTAGGGGACAGCTAGGTGGTGCAGTGAATAGAGCACTGGCCCTGAGTCAGGAGGACCTGAGTTCAAATCCAACCTCAGACACTTAATTACCTAGCTATGTGAGCTTGGGCAAGTCACTTAACCCCATTGCCTTGCCAAAAAAATCCAAAAAAAAAAAAAAAAGGTAGTAGGGAAGGAACCTGTAGGTAAGAAGGAGCTGAAGGAGAGCCAGAAAAAGATGGAGAGACAGAGAAACAGAGATAAAGAGACAGAGAGTCAGGGAGGAGAGAGAATGACTGAGGATGAGTCTTTTAGAGAAGACAGGAATGGATGGAATCAAATTCACATGTAGAAGAGCTGGTCTTGGCAAAATGAAGGGCCACCTCTTTCAGAAACTAGGAGAAATAGGAGAGACATTTTGAGATGAATGGAATGGGAGAAAAATGAGTTCCTATTCGATGGCTTAAGAAGCAAGATCCTCAGTTGAAAGGGGATGATAGTCAGAACTATCTTCTACTTGGAGGAACTTTTGTGGGGAGTGAGACAGATAAACAAACTAAAGCTCAAAGATGCTAAATGAATTGCCCAAGTCCCATGGACAATAAATGATAGAGGAGGGACAGAAAAGTAGGCAAGAGAGGAGGTTGCTTAGTGTCCAGTGTGTGAAGGAGCACAAGGAATTCTTTTTGTAAATGTTCATATTTTTAATGTTAGGAAGTTCTCTTCTCTATGGCATATAGCAATTATTTTATGATAAATTAAGTCTTGTGTTACAGTGAAGCATCTGATGGACATTAAATATATAGGGTATAATTTGCAACCACAGGGAAGCACAATTTTCTTTTCCTGTCTTATTATTATTATTATTTTTTTTTTTAGGTTTTTGCAAGGCAAATGGGGCTAAGTAGCTTGTCCAAGGCCACACAGCTAGGTAATTATTAAATGTCTGAGACTGGATTTGAACCCAGGTACTCCTGACTCCAAGGCCAGTGCTTTATCCACTACGCCACCTAGCCACCCCTGTCTTTTTTTTTTAAAGGACAATTTTCAAACCTGGCTTTAAAGGTATAAATGCTTTATTTTGGCCCTGACTAGAACCCAAATGCATTCCAAGATATTTTTTCACTGTGCATTGTACTTGGGGCAATTCAAGAGACCTGATGTAAAGGCAGTTCTGGATGGTTTCTTTGGCTATCTAGAAGTGGCATGAAAGCACTCAATTCCTGAAGAACAAAAGAAAAATAACCAAAGAAGAGGAGAGCCCCAGGGACAGATGGGGATTGGGATCATTTTTACCTGAAGTAGCACAAGCAATGCTTCCTTCCACTTAAATCTTATTAAGTCTTTTTTTTTTCTCCTCACACACAATGTCTTATTCTGGGAGGGGGCGGGGTGTGTTATGGCAAATTCCCTGAGCTCTCTTTGTTGTAAAGCAGAATCAAACCTGGAGATTAAGGCATGTTAAATCAAGGAGAAGAGTCAGGAGGGAGGAATGCCACAAAAACCCAGAGAATACAGGGCTCCTTAGTCAAGCTTTGCCCAGTCAACAGAAAGTATAGAGATTGATTTGTGTCAGGAAGCAGGTTCATAATAACTTATTTAAGTACTTGAACATTCAAAATTAATGAAAAATCACATGTACTATATAATGTAATTACATTTACTTTAAAAACTTCAAGGACCTGTAATTTTTATCAGTGTGAACATGCCTACAACCCAACCATGGTTGAACAAATTTGTTATTTAGGGTAAAACTTATGCTGATGAGTGTAATTCACATACTGTAAGATTCTTTTTAAAACTCAAATTTTAAAAGACACTTAAAAGACCTTTACATGAATAAATACATGATTTAAAAATCTGGCTAATTATGAATATTCACCATAAAACTGTAATTGATAAATATTTAAACTACCATGTTCAAGGATCAATTCCTCACAATGAAAAAGACTCAACTATGAGACATATCCTCTTGTCTTCAAGAAATTTAAAATCCTAATGGGAAAATGAAACATATGAAAAATTAACTAATAATGACAGGCAGATAAAAATCTAATACAGAATAGTATTTATAAACAAATTTTTAAAGATCAAAAAAATCTATGAAAAATGATAAACCATGTTTTTTGAAATATGAAAATGTCACAAAATAAGGGAACATTATGATAGCTCAACTGCAAATATAACTTTTAAAATTCTAAAGCTTTTGCATTGTTTTAAAAGAAAATTAATTTATACATTCTTTTTTTCTTATTAAAATTGAAGAACTTAATGAAAAGCATGAAATTTTATCTTACAGGACAGTAGACAAATCCTTCACTTTTTTCATCAATGAAAACCAATTTGGTCCCATAAGGATCAGGAAATATTTTTTTCACACTAACAGGATGTCGATATTCATTCACATATTGCCAGTCTTCAATGAAGAAGTACCTTATAACGCCAGTCTAAAAAAAATTGCAGTCATGAAAATGTTATGAGATATTTTCTATTTTTAAAGCAAATGTTTCATATTTTTAAAGAAGTATTTAACTCAAAATGGAAGT
Organism: Macrotis lagotis; assembly: GCF_037893015.1. Classification (NCBI taxonomy): domain Eukaryota; kingdom Metazoa; phylum Chordata; class Mammalia; order Peramelemorphia; family Peramelidae; genus Macrotis; species Macrotis lagotis. Next base: position 176,423,847 of record NC_133660.1, read on the forward strand.
TAGCCACTTATGATAAATATAAAAGGTAGATCACAATCTTGTGTTAACTGTGAATATATTTAATAATTCTGATATTTTTATTTATATTTTTGTCATTTTCACATTTTAAGTCCTCTACTTAGAGGAAACCTTAATTATTTGACATTTATTTCTATATCAATAAATTAAGGCATATACCTTAGGTACTAATTGGTAATTACATTTAGTAAGATTTTAAAATAGGAAAACAAGTAAAAAAATTTGGGGGATTATAAGAGAAAAACTATGGGATTATTATTAATAGTGATTTATTAGTAAACCAATCACTACTTTTGTTTTGAAAATTCAGCATAGCACCATCAATTTAAGTGATACTGTAATATAAGTAGGGGAAGAATACTAATGGAATTAGTGATAATTATTCAGCTAAATAGGAAATGACCAATCTTTCTGTTAGGATTATAACTTTTTTTAGTTTTTTTTTTTGCAAGGCAATGGGATTAAGTGGCTTGCCCTAGCTGCCCTGATTATAACTTTTTTTTTACTTAAAATTCTGAGAATCAAATAAAGCTAAAAATGTGAATGAGCTTTGAAAAAAAGTTAAAGGTACTTTAGATACCTTAAAAATTATGACTGCATGGCTCACAATGTTCTTCATTCAAAAAAGTATGATGACTACTACCAAAAATGGCCCAGTGAACACTTTCTCAATATGCAGTAAGAAATTGAAAAAAAGGAAAGATACCAATTAGGAAAAAAATCTTGTAAGGGGAAAATGGTCAAAACATTTTTCCTACCATCTTCCATAGAAAGGAATCCCTTTGACTTAATAATGAACCTTATTGGGGCAGCTAGTTGGTGCAGTGGATAGAGCAACTGGTCTGCAGTCAGGAGTACCCGAGTTCAAATGTGACCTCAGACATTTTTTTTTTTAGGTTTTTGCAAGGCAAATGGGGTTAAGTAGCTTGCCCAAGGCCACACAGCTAGGTAATTATTAAGTGTCTGAGACCGTATTTGAACCCGGGTACTCCTGACTCCAGAGCCGGTGCTTTATCCACTGCGCCACCTAGCTGCCCTGACCTCAGACATTTAATAATTACCTAGCTGTGTGGCCTTGGGGAAGCTAATTAACCCCATTTGCCTTGCAAAAACCTAAATAATGAACCTTATTTCTTTTGTATTTATGGCATTTTAACATTTTTTCCCCTTATCTTTTTGAGTATTATCTTTTCTAGTCTTTTTGAATAATTAAAAACAATGAATTTTATTGTTTTAATTATATTTAATTTGATGTCCTGAAACACCAAATGTCAAAGAATATTTGATCCCTATAGACCTTCTTAAATTAAGATCAATATGCCTTAAATACAAAGTAATCTTTTTTACATTTTGTTTTCAGTTTTTATTTTTAGCTGTTTAGTGAAGTTTATATCAATTTCAGAGATGCAAGGATTATGTTTTCATGCCAAAAAGAAACTACAAAAAACAAGCAAGAATGTTTAAACTTGTAAACAACCTTCTCTCCATGTATTTGACTTTAAGTTCATAAGTTCAAGGTCAAAAAGTCAAGGAGCCAAAAGCTACCACATGATCAGAATATAACAAAATACTTCAATTAATTAGAATTAGAAATTTTTCATGTTTTACAACCAAAAGAAATGAAAACAAAAACACATACATCTGTACCATAAATCAGGAACTCTCCAGTTAAAGCATGGCATAAAATTCGGCATCTGTCATCTACCTCTGGAAAAAGCCGAGTCTCACGTTCTTCTTCAGCATCCAAAATTTCACTTTCTATCTAAAATATAAATAGTAGTCATTTATGATGTTATCAGTTGGCAGGGTAGGCATTTCAATTTTTTTCTTCTGTCTCAACCACAGTCACTTAGCTAACAGTTGTCTAAAGAGATCGATAAGGATGAACAAGGAAATTGCTAACTAAATTAGATTCCAACAAGACAAGTATAGAAGATAGAATCAAAGATAAGTAATAGTGGATGAATATAAAAGCATGGAACAGTTCTGTAAGAACAGGATCTAAAGCTGTAGCTGAAAATAAGCAAAGCTAATTAGGTCATATAAATTTTCTTAAAAGCCATGCTGTGGAAAAAAAGGAAGAAAGGAGAGAACCATTATTTTTGACTGGTGGGATGAAGTTAACTGAAGACTTGAGAAAAGGCAGATATGCTCATTTCTTATTTTGACTCTATTTCCTTTGCAAAGAGGAAGAACCATCGGACACAACAAAATTGGTTAAGTAGCTTCAATCCAAAATAAGTACAGTGAACGTTAGAAAGATCTGACTACCCTTCATATGCTTAAGTCATCTGACCCAGATGAACCAATTAATTAATCGAATGATCAGGCAGCAAGTTATATTCCTATTATATGCCAAATATTATGTTAAATACCAGGAATAAAAGACTAAAATGAAAATATTCCCTGCCCTCAAGAAGTTTACAACTTTATGGGGAAGATAATCCATAAACTGCTGTTAAATTGTTTTTCAGTTGTGACTGATTTTGTATGACCTCAGTTGGGGTTTTCTTGGCAAAGATACAGGAGCGATTTGCCATTTCCTTCTCTAACTCATTTTACAGCTGAGGAATTGAGGTAAAAAGGATTAAATGACTTGTCCAGAATTACACAGTTAGTAAGTGTCCAAGGCCAGATTTGAACTCCCAATCCCAGTCCTGGCACTCTATTCAATGTGCCCAGCTAGCTACCCTACATCCATATGTATGCACACATTTTAAACTCACAGTTTAAAACTGTACAAAGACTTCTGGGACCTTCAGTGTGTGTGTGTGTGTGTGTGTGTGTGTGTGTGTGTGTGTGTGTGTGTGTGTGTGTATTTGCTTATACATATACATAAATTTATACATACACATATGCAAAATATGAAGTAATTTTTGGTAAGAGGCACTAAGAACCTGGGCAAAGGAGGTTATGCCTAAATTGAACTTTGAAGGAAACAAGGGATTATACATGTAGAGGTGAGGAAGGAATGATTTCCAGGTTTGGGAACAAAGGCACAGAAAAAGGAGATGGAGTGAATCGTAGCAAGAAGCTGGTTTGACTGGTCCAGAGTAAGTCTGGAAATAATATATGATCATGTTGAAGGCCTTTAAATGACCAAAGGAGAGAAGTCTGTATTTTTCATGATAGGACATAGACTGTCTTGCCCTCAACCAGGCTGGGGCAGCTCATAGTCTTACAGAATGTTGGGGTCAGCTCTGACTGTATGTGCTCCTGGCTCTAGGGTCAGTCTTCATCCTTTTAGACTGGGCCACATCTTGTATTTTATACTGGTGGTAAGGGAGTTTATTATGTATTCTTAGGCAAGACACATCCCTTGTTTAGCAGTTTTTACTTATATTAAGTTTAGAGGAATGTTCCGCTAAGGCCCTTTCTTGCTCTAAAAGTATCCTTTACTATTAGGTCTAAGTCTACTCATCTCTTATCTACTTAGCACAACTCCACAGGCTTTAGATTAGTAAAATAAAACTCACCATATGTAATTGTATTTTGCCTTCAAAAAGTACAGCAGCATAGTCAGAATGAAGGCACATACTAGCTACTGTTCCCAGATATTCAACATCTTTCAATTTTTTCACAACTGCAGAAAATAAGAAAGCATTAAAATATTGTTGATATATTTCATACAAGTTTTCCAAAAAAAATTCAAGCTACTTAATTAATGAATTGATATTTATATTAAGACTAATTATCAACATTTCAAAATTCTACCAAACCTTGAAATTTTCTACTAGTTTTTTTCAGGAAATTTTAGCTGCTATGTGAATTTGTAGAGATGATGTTCATGGAAGTTCACACATATGATCCAAACATAAAACAAATCATCATATGTTAACCCTGGGAATGGCTTAGTGAAAACTTAATGCTATTTTCTACTTGAGTAGAATGATACTCTACTATGATCTATGACTGATTGATAACATATAGTCTCCTGTGGTGAAGTGTGTGAATGAAGAGAATGCCATTTTTTTTCCTGATGTCAATTCCTAATATTTAAAGAAAAAAAATTCAAGAGTATTGAAGCAAAGAACAAAGCTGTCTCAGGAAATATGAAAATTAGGTTTATGATGTTCAAAATTTTTCAAGCTAAGGAACAGTGTTCATGACAGTTTATGTGGATAAAGCTAAAAAAAGAGATAAGGAACTTCCTCCAGGTTGTCTCATATACTTATGGATAAACTGCCTATCAAGCTCAATCCTTTCATCTTTCATCATCTTTCAACTTCTGATGCTCACTATACAATGCTTTATTAGGTAATATCAATAATTTTATCAGAGGTGATAAAGAATTAAATGAACAAAACCAGATTTAACCATACCGTCTTCTCCAAGTGCATAAAACCAGGCTCGATTGTTCATTCCCACAGCCAGATGATAAAGACCTATAGCTAAGAAGTTGGGTTCCACTTCAACAGAAACTGTAATGGGTAGCTCCTAGAAGAAAGATAGTCACTGTGCATAAGTTACTATAATTATTATGGGTTTGTTTATAAATAAAATTAAAATAACATATGTGTCATACTCCTTCAACAGGGTTGGCTACTGTCACTTCAAGGAGAGAGGTGAGATATGCAATCCGTGTGCTGCAGTTGTCCCCAAGAACAGGAAGTTTGGTCAGGAAAACATGGAGTGAGCCTCTTTGAGTAGACACTGCCAACAATTGGCCATCATCAGTCCAAGATAGACTACCCAACCCTGAAATGATTTTTTTCAAAAGTAAACTATAATTAAATAATGAACAAAAAGTCCTACAAATTATAGTTATTTCAGAATTTCAGAAGGGAAAAAGTAAATTTAAAAGCATTTTCTTCAATATTCTGAATAATATTTTTTTTACTTAGCCCATGATTGTTATTTTCAGAATAGAAACGGTACCAGTTAGTGTCATATGAATATAATGAATGATTCAATATCTAACTAAAGTGGATTTTTTGCATTTGAAAACACAGGTCACAGAACACATAGATTTAGAGTTGGAAGAGACTTTTGAGTTCAAACTCCATATTATATGGACGACAAATTGAGAAGGATACAAACAAATTCAGCACTCTATCCCCTATTTCTTGACTGACAAATGAACTGTAATAAAATCCATGATAAATATTTTAAATATGTGAACTCCTTCAGTTCAATTTAAGTAGCACACTAATTGACTAATACAAATTACTACAAGCAATGAAAATTCAAATAATAATAATAATAATAATAATAATAATAATAATAATAATAATAATAATAATAACAACAACAACACAAATTCAAAATAAAAATAAGTAATGTGAATTCGGCAACTAGTGAAAGGTAAAAATCTATTATATCTCAAGCTTCCTGTAGTAAATAGAAATCTTTTAGGGGTGGCTAGGTGGCGCAGTGGATAAAGCACCGGCCCTGGAGTCAGGAGTACCTCGGTTCAAATCCGGTCTCAGACACTTAATAATTACCTAGCTGTGCGGCCTTGGGCAAGTCACTTAACCCCATTTGCCTCGCAAAAACCTAAAAAAAAAAATACACTAATTTATGAAGCACATTCCAACCCTTCTGTTTACTCTGGAAGACTGAGGGTAAGATATTTTATTTTGTTTTGTTTTTTAGGTTTTTGCGAGGCAAATGGGGTTAAGTGGCTTGCCCAAGGCCGCACAGCTGGGTAATTATTAAGTGTCTGAGACCGGATTTGAACCCAGGTACTCCTGACTCCAGGGCCAGTGCTTTATCCACTGCGTCACCTAGCCGCCCCAGTAAATAGAAATATTAAAATAATAATAAACACTATAACATCTGTTAAGTAAATGCATTCAGGGTTAATCTGTTTCAGAAATTCATAGAATACCTTTATTTTCATCATCCAGGTTTATTATAGCATACATTTCTTTTAATTCTGAGAGGTCGTGGATTTTAATACTAAAAAACAAAATACAAATGATTAATTTTATCTAATTATCTAATATTTTAAAATGGAAAACTTCCAAATATAGCTTGATTTATGTAAACAAATGAAGTCACTAAAATACAAAAAATACTATTACCATCATATTTCCATATATAGATTCAGTCTAAGTAAACATTGCTAGATTTGGCATGACAAATTAACTATGGACAATGACAGGAGGTGAGACTTTTGAAATAGCAACCCTAAGTTCTATGGGATAATCTTAGTAAACCATTTCTTTAGATCAAATTCTTTTGACTCATAATCTCAATGAACTTTAAAATTCATTCTTTAAAATGACTTTGTCACTAACACTATCACTATTACCAAGACTCATATAATTAAGTTCTATCTCCTAAAAAAAAATAATAAATTACTTAGATGTTAATTTATTTATTATTAAAATATTGGATTTATTTAATTCTTCCCTGGTAATAAGCTAACATTTTGGAATGTGTGTTAACTTCATTTCATGCATTAAATAGGATTATAGTGTTATTAAATTTAATATACTTATAAAAATGTACTCAATATAAAGGTAAAATGTACTGATTTTTATTCCATAGCCACACAATCATGACCATTATATACATTAATAATTGATCTATCAGAATTGATAACCAGAAGGTAAGAGGCAAGCAACTTTTCCCCAGTGTGACAATTATAGGCTATGCCTCTATATCCAACCACCTACCTTACACATGTAACTGAAGAAACAATTATCATTTTACTGGAAATATAGCTTTAAAAATGTGTCATTGACAGCTGATAGTTACACATTTCATGGGCAAATTAAAGACAAGATTTTAAAGAACTTAAAAATGCCATGATTCTATGATTTTATTACATCAACATATAAGTATACTAGGTATTGTTAATTCCAATAATTCTCAAAGAGATTTTAACACACAATTCAGTGTAAAAACCTAACAAAATATATTTTAGGTTAATATTCAGCATTTTCATTACTATAGAGCATTATTAAAAAGGTGTGCTGTTAAACTGTAATTCAAATGCTTATACCTTGGAATTTCTGTTTCAAAAATTCTGATAACCAAAGATAAAACACAGCAAATTAAATGAGTAAATGAAAGTTTAAGGGATTTTCCAGTCACAAAATAAGTAAAATGTATGGTAAGAATTTTTAAGAAAGTGGCAATAATAATAACTCAAATATAGCACCTGATTAGGGAAATGATTGAAAAAAGAGAGTATATGAATGTAATGGAATATTATTGCCTAATGAGAAATGACAAAAGGGATGATTTCAGAGAAAGCCGGGAAGACTTGTATAAATTAATGTGGAAAGAAGCACACCCAGAAGAACAATATATATATAATAACAAAATGTTGCAAAGAAAAGATTTAAGATCTCTAATCAATGTAATGATCAATAACTCCTGAAAATTGATGACTGAAGACATGCTGCCTACCTCCTGAGAGATTGTGCATATTTATTTTGTTTTTCTTTATTCTTTTTTTGCTCCAGTTTGGGTGGGGGATGTGAGAGGTTGAGGTGGGAAGTAATAGATTTACTGCCCCCCCCCCAAAAAAGAAAGGAAGGTGGGCCAAACAAAATGCAGACAAGCAAGCCAGCTTTGAAACTTACATGTTTAATTTAATGTGTATTTGCAAGAAAAAGCATGATATATATGATAAAATTATGGGTTTCATGTATAGTCCTCTTTCAGTTTTATTTTGCAAAGTGAGATGTTCATTTTATTTGGTGTTTGTTGAATTCAGAATTTAAAATTTTTTTAAAAAGAGCAAATAGAGGAGTAATAGTTCAAATAAAGTCCTTAACTCTAACACCAGAGTGTAATGGTAATGGTAAAAGCAACCATTCTTAAGTGCTAGAGTTAATTTAATATAATCAGATGTTCCTTTCACTAAGCTTTTTCTTCCATGTTCTATATTTGCTATGACATTATTTTTGTTCCAGTTATTCAAATCTTAATTTGAGTAATTATTTACTCTTTCTTTAAGTCAGTAAATGGGCAATTTAGATGGAAAGTTTTGGCAGAAAAAAAAAAATCAAATGAACTAATTTTTTTCCTATCACAGAAATGATATACCAGAGCTATGAAAGGTGGTGGTGAGGAAGAGATCTGGAATATGAAGTTAGGGCATCACTGACAAGTACTTAGATTATACCTGGATAAAATAGATGCCTATATCTATCTCTCTTCACTATATGCCATCCTAATTTCTAATTTAAGATCAATTCTACAGAATAATTTTCTTGTTCCTTGGATACAGAGCACTAAAAAAAGGAAGATGAAGAAACAGGCAGACTTCATCTATTACAAATGCATCTTGTAACAATTTCAAACAGATACTTGTTCATGCTAGATTAAAAAAAATTCTTGCTTATTCCTTGTTGTTTTCTAGAGATTTTTACCTAGAGATTAAAGTATATAACTTACCAATTGTCTCCACACGTGGCAGCTTTGTTAAGGGACTGTGATATTGCAATACTACTTAAATTGTCCTTGTGGTTCCGAGCCTGAAAGATCTCTTGACCAATTTCTCGAATATGAGTTGAAATGACCACAAAAATTCCACGAGAGAAACCAATCATTATATAGCCATCTCCATACCTGTAAGCAACATAAACAGCAATATAAGTAAAAGATAGTGGGTCAATTTGGCAAATTAAAAGCAACTTTAGCTAAATTTTTTGATGGTATGGAGACTAACATTATCATTAGTAAACTAGTAAATGCCTTTTAAATAGAAAATTAAAGAATCAATCAATCAAAAGCATTCATTAACAACCTACCATGTGTAGGTACTATGGTAGGTGTTAGGGATATCCAGACAAAATAAAACAGTTCCTACATTCAATGATCTTGTCCTTGAATGGAGAACAACAACATATACACCTAAAAAGCATATACACAATTTATACAAAGCAATGTGGTAGAGAACAGCTGGGGAGGAATCAAGAAACGCTTCATGCAGAAGGTCAAACTTGAGCTTTGAAGGAAACTGGGGATTCTCCAGAGGAGAAGAGATGAAGACTTGCAGTGTATGAGGAAGACTAAGAAGGCTGGTGTGGCTGAAGTTTAGAGTATGGGAAAGAGAGTTAAGTATAAGAAGGCCAGAAAGATTCATTTTAGCTAATTTTATGAAAGTATTAGAAGCCAAAAAAATGAGTTTCATTTTGTGCCAAAAGCAATAGTAGTTACTGGAGTTTGTTGAATAGGAGAGTGTCATGGTCAGAGTCAGAGCTATTTTTTGTTTTTTTTAGTTTTTGCAAGGCAATGGGGTTAAGTGGCTTGCCCAAGGCCACACAGCTAGGTAATTATTAAGTGTCTGAGGCTGGATTTGAACTCAGGTACTCCTGACTCCAAGGCCAGTGCTCTATCCACTACACCACCTAGCCGCCCCAGTCAGAGCTATTCTTAAGGAAAATCATTTAGTAGCTGCATGGAAGATAGAGTCAAGAGAGATTTGAAAATAATTTTTTAAATGCAGACTTTCCCAAACTACTTAAAATATTGTAAAATCTTGAAATATTAATCTTATAGATGAACATATGTATGAAAATGAATGAAAATATATAAATGAAAATGAAATGCTATAATTAATTTAGAAAAAGACATGGAATTTTCTTTTTTTTTAAAATTTTTGTACTTACCAACTGTAACAAACAATGCTGCCATAGCGCTGTTGAAATTCTAGATCAATTGGGCTATCTGGATCATTCAGATTGAAAAGAAATAAAGTTTTCTTGCCAACCACCACACTTATCTACAAAACAGGGTGAAACAGAAGGCACATTGCTTCATGAAAAAGATGAAATGTTATTTATGCAGTAGAATCTAGTATCCACCAGCATCTGATTGTAAAACATCACTCAGAAGGGACGCTGATTCCTAAAGGCTAAGCCAGAAGCTCTGATAGATCCTGCCAGGCTGAAAAGGCACTGATAAGGACCCCAGTGATGGGCCATTTAGTTCATCAGCTGTCCACTGCCCAGCCTAGCTAAAGACAGAGAAACTCATCACCAAGTTAACTTTATGATGACATATTTTTTCAGTTATGGCAATTTGTAGACTGTCTAACCAAGCCTTTGTAGAATTGTAGCTAGCAAGATCTATACTGATAAAATTTTCTGTCTGAAGAATGTAAATAGGAATATGATTTCAGTGGGCTAATCTCTTCAATTAGTCACATAAGGTATTAAGTAAAATTAGTGCAAAATATATTTTGGAAATTGGAAAGACTTTCATTATATCCAAGATACTTTATTGTACATACCAAAGTCAACCTTCTGGAATGTTTTTTTAAATGAATGATGCCACTAATGAATTGTGTATTTAGAATATCTTATGTGACTTAAGAGAATTACATTCACAAATAATGGTTCTTCCATCTCCAGAAACAAGCAGAATTTTTATTCAGACTATAGCTATAGAATTAGAACAGGTCAGATTAGAAAGCTCACACTAAGGGGCCACAAGGTGGTGCAGTAGATAGAGCACTGACTCTGAAGTCAGGAGGATCTAAATTCAAATCTAACATCAAATACTTACTAGCTGTATGACTCTGAGCAAGTCACTTAACCCCTATTGCCTTCCCACCAAAACTCAAAATGAAAGTTCATACTAAAACAGAATGGCCTTAAATGAGGTGGCCTGGTTTATTAGTAGTTGTTCAGAAGATGCCATTTATTTTAATTACAGTTTAGTTATAGCTTGTTGTACTATAGAAAATCTCTTCTGGAATTTGTGTACTTTGTAGGAAGTATTGCTAACAGGTTCTTGATTGACACCTCAGATACTTCTTGAATGCCTGGGTTTTATTTTTATGGATTTTGTATCCTACTATGTTGAAGCTATTAATTGTCTTAATTAGTTTATTTTTCTTAATTTCCTGGAGTTTAAAGCTTTTTGCAAGGCAAATGGGGTTAAGTGGCTTGCCCAAGGCCACACAGCCAGGTAATTATTAAGTGTCTGAGGTCGGATTTGAATCCAGGTACTCCTGACTCCAAGGCTCATGCTTTATCCACTGTGCCACCTAGCTGCCCCAAGTTTTATCATATCTTAAATAAAGATAATTTTGTTTCCTTTTTTGCTGATGTTTTGCCTTTAATTTCCTCTGGTTCCTACTATCACTAACAATTCAGGAACTATTAAATGATAGAGAAGAAAGCACAAACTTGATTTATACTGTATTAAGTAAGTTTTTATTATTTCTCCATTGCAAATAATAATAGATAGATTAATAAAGATATTTAGATATCTTCCTTTTTATCACATTAAAAAGGCCCTTCCATATTCATCATTTTAGGGGTTTTATAAAAGCATTTTTTAGCACAATTGAGTGATATATTTTTAAATTCTATAGAAACATCAAGATAATTTGAACATAAATTTGATTTTGAATTCTTACTGTGCTTTCAGAAGTAGAGTTTCTGTCATCAGTCTTCATTATTGAAAACTGCATATCACTAGGTTCGGATCGAACTGGAGTCTACAAAATAAAAATAAAAACTGGTGATTAGATCTAACATAAATTTATTTTATTTTTGGATATGAACATGATTACTTCTGCTCTGGCCCCATCAACTTGATTACTATCCTACCTCTGATGTCAATAATTCTTAACTCCAGGATATTACATATTTTGTATTTTGTGCTTAGATACTTTTTAAAGTTTATTTCTGACACTCTATTTCTGCTTTCAAGATTAGGCTCAATTCACTTTTTCAATGACTTGAAGATATACCAGGCATACTCATCTAATTTGTAACTGATGCAAAACTAAAGGGCTAATTAATACCCTGAATGAAAGAATCTAGATTTAAAAATCTCAATAAGCAAGAAAAATAGGCTATAAGCAATTAGCTATAATTTAATGGGAACAAATGTAAAATATTGTGTTTAAGATTTTTAAAAATTACTTGCACCAATTCATATGGAAAATACTTGGGGCTTTCAGAGGAATATTAACTCAAAAGTTTGCAACAGATACCAAAGAGCTAAAGTTAGAGTGCATCAAAAAAATATGTTCAGATAAAGAGAAATGATAATCTCTGTGTATTCTTCAAAGGTAAGACTACATTTGGAGTATTATGTTCAGTTCTGGGTGGCACAGTTTAAAAGGAAAAGGTGACAAAAGGACAGTTAGCAAAATATTGAGGAGCACATAATTCTAATATCTGGGATGCTGAGAACAGACCTATTTTTCATTTTTGTATGGAACACCCAGTGCCAAGCACACACATTGCGGGTACTCAATAAATGCTTTCTGAACTGAAAATTTCTCACTAGATTTCATGGATAAGATGGAGAGACAGTATAATAAGGTGAATTATAACCGTCTGAATGATCCAGCCCAAAGAATAATGTTTAATTTCAATCTTCAG